>NC_092132.1:53405746-55805746 GCF_043159975.1 Macaca nemestrina | reverse complement strand
TTTCTCTGATAAACTCATATTAATGAAAATAGTAAAATGTTGCAAACTTCCTTTTTGAGGTCAGAAATAATACAAGGACATCTGATATGACAACTTCTGGTCAAAGATTAGAACTGAAGAAAATATATTATTTGTCAGTAATCCCAAAGATTATATTAAAACACTATTACAATTAATAAATAAGAGTACTAAGATTTGTGAATACAAGGTCAATGTAGCATTGACTACATTTCTATTTATTAGTAACAAACAGTTAAAAAATGAACTGAAAAAAAACACTTCCAATAACATCAAAAATATCAAATACCTAGGAATGAATAGCTCTAACAAAGCAGGCAAAAGACTTCTATCTAGAAAACTCTAAAATAATAATGGCATATTTAGATATTCTTTAATTTTAAAGAGGGCTTCAATAAATCAAAGAATATACCATGTTTGTGAACTTAAAAAATTATTATATAGATATCAGATATCCCTAAATGTGCCTATAATTTTAGAGCAGTCTCTCAATTAAAATCTGTGTGTGTGAAGGTACTGGTGTATGGGTGTATAGACTGAGAACAATCACAATAATCTTAAAAAAAGAAGAGCAAGAAGAGAGAATCTGCCTTGCCACATATCAAAAATGATAAAACTACAATAAATAATGTGGTATGGACATAAGAATAGACTGACCAATGGGATAAAACGAACAGAAACTAACACACATATATAAGGATATTTGATTTACAATACAAGAAAAGGCAAAGCAGTGAAGGAAGTCTTTTCAACATATAATGCTGCAACAATTGCTACCCACACAAGGAAAAAAGGTAAAACTTAACACCTACCTTACACTGTTCACAAAAATAAACATTTTACAAAATCAATTCCAGGTGGATTATAGTTCTATATGTGAAAGACAGAACAATAAAAATTTATAGAAGATAACATAGGAGCATATCTTCATAATTTGGGAATAAGAAAGTTCTTCTTAAACAGAACATCAAAGTACTAAACCATAAAGGGAAAGACTCATAATTTGGGCAATATCAAAAGACACCATTAAGAGAGTAAAATGACAAGCTACAGAGTAAAAGAAAATAGTTTCAATATCTAGTAACCTATAATTTTCTACAAAATGTGAAGAATCCTACACATCAATAAGAAAAAAGACCAGGCATGGCGGCTCTGGCCTACAAACTCAGCACTTTGGGAGGCTAAAGCAGGAGGACACTTGAGGCCAGGAGTTCAAGATCAGTCTGCACAACATAGTGAGACCCCTGTCTCTACAAAAAATTAAAAAGTCTGATGTGGTGGCACACACCTGTAGTCCTAGCCACTTGGGAGGCTGAGGCAGGAGAATCACTTGAGCCCAGGCATCTGAGGTTAGAGTGAGCGATAATTGCACCACTGCACTCTAGCCTGGGTAACAATGTGAGACCCTGTCCCAAAAAATAATAAAATAAAATAACATAAATAAAATAAAATAATAAGACTGAATCAGACACTTTACAAAAGAGGATGGCCAAATAGTCAATAAGGAAATGAAAATGATTTTAAGATCATTAGTCCCAAAGAAATACAAATTAAAACCTGAGAGAGATAAAATAAACACCCCCCAGAATGGCTGAAATTGAAAGAACTGAAATATCAAGTGTTGGTAAGGACATGGAACAATAAAATCACTTACATTGCTGGTGGACATATAAATTTGCACAGCCACTTTGTAAAACAATTCAGAAGGTTCTACTAAATTTCAGGACAGACATATCCTACAAATTAACAATTTCACTCCTAGGGGTATGTCCAACAATAATGAGAGCACCTACACAACCAAGAGTTATGTATAAGAATATGTATAGCTGTGTTCTTTGTAATAGCCAAAAAACTGAAAGAAATCCAAATGTGAATCAACATTAGAAAGGGTAGTGTTACTTGCATACAAATAAATGTTTACAGCAGGCAGTTCCAAGATGGCCAAATAGGAACAGCTCCAGCCTCCAGCTCCCAGTGTGAGCGACACAGAAGACAGATGTTTTCTGCATTTCCAACTGAGGTACCAGGTTCATCTCACTGGGGTGTGTCAGACAGTGGATGCAGGACAGTGGTGCAGCCCACTGGGTGAGAGACAAAGCAGGGCGAAGCATAACCTCACCCAGGAAGCACAAGGGGGAAGGGAATTCCCTTTCCTAGCCAAGGGAAACAGTCACACACAACACCTGGAAAATCGGGTCACTCCCACCCTAATACTGTGCTTTACCAAGGGTCTTAGCAAACAGCACACCAGGAGATTATATCCCACACCTGGCTTGGAGGATCCCACACCCACAGAGCCTCCCTCATTCTAGCTCAGCAGTCTGAGATCTAACTGCAAGATGGCAGCAAGGCTTGAGGAGGGGCACCCACCATTCCTGAGGCTTGCGTAAGTAAACAAAGTGGCCAGGAAGCTCGAACTGGGTGGAGCCCACCATAGCTCAAGGAGGCCTGCCTGCCTCTGTAGACTCCACCTCTGGGGACAGGGCATAGCCAAACAAAAGGCAGCAGAAACCTCTGCAGATTTAAATGTCCCTGTCTGTCAGCTTTGAAAAGAGTAGTGGTTCTCCCAGCACAGAGTTTGAGATCTGAGAACGGACAGACTGCCTGCTCAAGTGGGTCCCTGACCCCTGAGTAGCCTAACTGGGAGACATCCCCCACTAGATGCACACCGATACCTCACACCTCACATGGCCAGGTACCCCTCTGAGACGAAGCTTCCAGAGGAAAGATCAGGCAGCAACATCTTCTGTTCAGCAATATTCACTCTTCTGCAGCCTACACTGCTGATACCCAGGCAAACAGAATCTGGAGTGGACCTCCAACAAACTCCAACAGACCTGCATCTGAGGGTCCTGACTGTTAGAAAGAAAATTAACAAACAGAAAGGACATCCACACCAAAACCACATCTATACATCACCATCATCAAAGACCAAAGGTAGATAAAACCACAAAAATGGGGAGAAAACAGAGCAGAAAAGCTGAAAATTCTAAAAATCAGAGCACCTCACCCCTCCAAAGAAACACAGCTCCTCGCCAACAACGGAACAAAGCTGGATGGAGAATGACCTTGACGAGATGAGAGTGGAGGGCTTCAGACGATCAAACTTCTCCGAGCTAAAGGAGGAATTTTGAACCCATTGCAAAGAAGCTAAAAACCTTGAAAAAAGATTTGACAAATGGCTAGCTAGAATAATCAATGTAGAGAAGTCCTTAAATGACCTGACAGAGCTGAAAACCACGGCATGAGAACTATCCGACAAATGCACAACCTTCAGTAATTGATTCAATCAACTGGAAGAAAGAGTATCAGTGATTGAAGATCATATGAATGAAATGAAGTGAGAAGAGAAGTTTAGAGAAAAAAGAGTAAAAAGAAATGAACAAAGCCACCAAAAAATATGGGGCTATGTGAAAAGACCAAATCTACATCTGATTGTTGTACCTGAAAGTGATGGGGAGAATGGAACCAAGTTGGAAAACACTCTAGGATATTATCCAGGAGAACTTCCTCAACCTAGCAAGGCAGACCAACATTCAAATTCAAGAAATACAGAGAATGCCACAAAGATACTCCTCGAGAAGAGCAACTCCAAGACACATAATTGTCAGATTCACCAAAGTTGAAATAAAGTAAAAAATGTTAAGGGCACCCAGACAGAAAGGTCAGGTTACCCACAAAGGATAGCCCATCAGACTAACAACAGATCTCTCGGCAGAAACTCTACAAGTCAGAAGAGAGTGGGGGGCAACGTTCAACATTCTTTAAAAAAAGAATTTTCAATCCATAATTTCATATCCAGCCAAACTAAGTTTCATAAGTGAAGGCGAAATAAAATCCTTTGCAGACAAGCAAATGCTTAGAGATTTTGTCACCACCAGGCCTGCCCTACAAAAGATCCTGAAGGAAGCAATAAACATGGAAAGGAACAAGGAGAACTACAAGCCACTGCAAAAAAATGCCAAAATGTAAAGACCATCGATGCTAGGAAGAAATTGCATCAACTAACGAGCAAAATAACCAGCTAACATCATAATGACAGGATCAAGTTCACATATAACAATATTAACCTTAAGTGTAAATGGGCTAAATGCTCCAATTAAAAGACACAGACTGGCAAACTGGATAAAGAGTCAAGACCCATCAGTTTGCTGTATTCAGGAGACCCATCTCACGTGCAGAGACACACATAGGCTCAAAATAAAAGGATGGAGGAAGATCTACCAAGCAAATGGAAAACAAAAAAAGCAGGGGTTGCAATCCTAGTCTCTGATAAAACAGATTTTAAACCAACAAAGATCAAAAGAGACAAAGAAGGTCACTACATAACGGTAAAGGAATCAATTCAACAAGAAGAGCTTACTATCCTAAATATATATGCACCCAATACAGGAGCACCCAGATTCATAAAACAAGTCTTTAGAGACCTACAAAGAGACTTAGACTCCCACACAATAATAATGGGAGACTTTAACACCCCACTGTCAACATTAGACAGATCAACGAGACAGAAAGTTAACAAGGACATCCAGGAATTGAACTCAGCTCTGCACCAAGTGGACCTAATAGACATCTACAGAACTCTCCACCCCAAATCAACAGAATATACATTCTTCTCAGCACCACACTGCACTTATTCCAAAGTTGACCACATAGTTGGAAGTAAAGCACTCCTCAGCAAATGTACAAGAAGAGAAATTATAACAAACTGTCTCTCAGAACACAGTGCAATCAAATTAAAACTCAGGATTAAGAACTCACTCAAAACTGCTCAACTACATGGAAACTGAACAACCTGCTCCTGAATGACTACTGATTACATAATAAAATGAAGGCAGAAATAAACATGTTCTTTGAAACCAATGAGAACAAAGATACAACATACCAGAATCTCTGGGACACATTTAAAGCAGTGTGTAGAGGGAAATTTATAACACGAAATGCCCACAAGAGAAAGCTGGAAAGATCTAAAATTGACACTCTAACATCACAATTAAAAGAACTAGAGAAGCAAGAGCAAACACATTCAAAAGCTAGCAGAAGGCAAGAAATAACTAAGATCAGAGCAGAACTGAAGGAGATAGAGACACAAAAAAAACCCTAAAAAAAAAAATCAATGAATCCAGGAGCTGGTTTTTTGAAAAGATCAACAAAATTGATAGACCATTAGCAAGACTAATAAAGAAGAAAAGAGAGAAGATTCAAATAGATGCAATAAAAAATGATAAAAGAAACATCACCACTGACCCCACAGATACAAACTACTATCAGAGAATACTAAAAACACCTCTACGCAAATAAACTAGAAAACCTAGAAGAAATGGATAATTTCCTGGATGCATACACTCTCCCAAGACTAAACCAGGAAGAAGTTGAATCCCTGAATAGACCAATAACAGGCTCTGAAATTGAGGCAATAATTAATAGCCTACCAACCAAAAAAAAGTCCAGGACCAGATGGATTTGCAGCTGAATTCTACCAGAGATACAAGGAGGAGCTGGTACCATTCCTTCTGAAACTATTCCAATCAATAGAAAAAGAGGGAATCTTCCCTAACTCATTTTATGATGCCAACATCATCCTGATACCAAAGCCTGGCAGAGACACAACAAAAAAAGAGAATTTCAGACCAATATCCCTGATGAACATCGATGCAAAAATCCTCAATAAAATACTGGCAAACTGAATCCAGCAGCACATCAAAAAGCTTATCCACCATGATCAAGTGGGCTTCATCCCTGGGATGCAAGGCTGGTTCAACATATGCAAATCAATAAATGTAATCCAGCATATAAACAGAACCAAAGACAAAAACCACATGATTATCTCAACAGATGCAGAAAAGGCCTTTGACAAAACTCAACAGCCCTTCATGCTAAAAACTCTCAATAAATTCTGTATTGATGGAACGTATCTCAAACTAATAACAGCTATTTATGACAAACCCACAGCCAATATCATACTGAATGGAGAAAAACTGGAAGCATTCCCTCTGAAAACTGGCACAAGATAGCGATGCCCTCTCTCACCACTCCTATTCAACATAGTGTTGGAAGTTCTGGCTAGGGCAATCAGGCAGGAGAAAGAAATAAAGGATATTTCAATTAGGAAAAGAGGAAGTCAAATTGTCCCTGTTGCAGATGGCATGATTGTATATTTAGAAAACCCTATCGTCTCAGTCCAAAATCTCCTTAAGCTGATAAGCAAATTCAGAAAAGTCTCAGGATACAAAATCAATGTGCAAAAACACAAGCATTCTTATACACCAATAACAGACAGAGAGCCAAATCATGAGTGAACTCCCATTCACAATTGCTTCAAAGAGAATAAAATACCTGGGAATCCAACTTAGAAGGGATGCGAAGGACCTCTTCAAGGAGAACTACAAACCACTGCTCAGTGAAATAAAAGAGGACACAAACAAATGGAAGAACATTCCATGCTCATGGATAGAAAGAATCAACATTGTGAAAATGGCCATAGTGACCAAGGTAATTTATAGATTCAATGCCATCTCTATAAAGCTACCAGTGACTTTCTTCACAGAATTGGAAAGAACTACTTTAAAGTTCATATGGAACCAAAAAAAGAGGCCGCATTGCCAAGACAATCCTAAGCCAAAAGAACAAAGCTGGAGGCATCACACTACCTGACTTCAAACTATACTACAAGGCTACAGTAACCAAAACAGCATGGTACTGCTACCAAAACAGAGATATAGACCAATGGAACAGAACAGAGTCCTCAGAAATAATACCACACATCTACAGCCATCTGATCTTTGACAAACCTGACAAAAACAAGAAATGGGGAAAGGATTCCCTATTTAATAACTCGTGCTGGGAAAACTGGCTAGCCATAAGTAGAAAGCCGAAACTGGATCCTTTCCTTACACCTTATACAAAAATTAATTCAAGATGGAGTAGAGACTTAAATGTTGGACCTAAAACCATAAAAACCCTAGAGGAAAACCTAGGCAATACCATTCAGGACATAGGCATGGGCAAGGACTTCATGTCTAAAACACCAAAAGCAACGGCAACAATAGCCAAAATTGACAAATGGGATCTAATTAAACTAAAGAGCTTCTGCACAGCAAAAGAAACTACCATCAGAGTGAACAGGCAACCTACAGAATGGCAGAAAATTTTTGTAGTCTACTCATCTGACAAAGGGCTAATATCCAGAACCTACAAAGAACTCAAACAAATGTACAAGAAAAAAACAACCCCATTAAAAAGTGGGCAAAGGATATGAACAGACACTTCTCAAAAGAAGACATTTATGTAGCCAACAGACACATGAAAAATGCTCATCACTAGCCATCAGAGAAATGCAAATCAAAATCACAATGAGATACCATTTCACACCAGTTAGAATGGTGATCATTAAAATGTCAGGAAAAAACAGGTGCTGGAGTGGATGTGGAGAAACAGGAACACTTTTACACTGTTGATGGGACTGTAAACTAGTTCAACCATTGTGGAAGACAGTGTGGCGATTCCTCAAGGATCTAGAACTAGAAATACCGTTTGACCCAGCCATCCCATTACTGGGTATATACCCAAAGGATTATAAATCATGCTGCTATAAAGACACATGCACAAGTATGTTTATTGCGGCACTATTCACAATAGCAAAGACTTGGAATCTACCCAAATGTCCATCAGTGACAGAATAGATTAAGAAAATGTGGCACATATACACCATGGAATACTATATAGCCAAAAAAAGGATGAGTTCATGTCCTTTGTAGGGACATGGATGCAGCTGGAAACCATCATTCTCAGCAAACTATTGCAAGAACAGAAAACCAAACACCACATGTTCTCACTCATAGGTGGGAATTGAACAATGAGATCACTTGGACACAGGAAGCGGAACATCACACACCGGGGCCTGTTGTGGGGTGGGAGGAGTGGGAGGGATAGCATTAGGAGATATACCGAATGTAAATGACGAGTTAATGGGTGCAGCACACCAACATGGCACACGTATACATATGTAACAAACCTGCACATTGTGCACAGGTACCCTAGAACATAAAATATAATAAAAAAAATTTACAGCAATGAAAATTAACAAACTGCAATGACATGTGATGTAACAACATAGATGAATTTCACAAATATGTTGAAGAAAATAAGCCAGACAAAATCTCTACACATGATACAATTACATTTACATAAAACAGGCAAAGGTAACTTATTGGTGAGAATATTATACAGAAGCTTGAAAGCTAGGATCATTAAAGTCAGGATAATGTATTTCTGGGTGAAAGGAGGGAATGATATTCAGGAAGTGTATGGTGGGTTCTTCTCTTTCTTGACATTCTTCTTTCTTTGCTTGAATGATGATTAAATGGCATTTTGGAATATGATTCATATATTTTTGGGTTTTGCCCATTTCTCTATGTCTATATCTTACCACAAAGAAAGGTTTATAAAATTATGAAGGGATAGTTTATACAAATATAAACTTCTCAATGGTAATTACCTCTTAAAAGGAAAGGGAATGGTATAAGCAAGGGCGTGCAAAAAGTTCAAGTATATCTGTAACATTTTTTTTCTGAAAAGGAATCTGAAGAAGTAATGTCAAATATGAACAGGTTATGTCTCTTAAATCTGGTGAACATTAATTATATTATTAGTCTCTGCACATTCTGTAGATTTGAAATATTTGAAAATTATTTTTAAAAGAAACTTACTATTTTCTATCTCCCATGGGACTCACTCAATGCATAGGGAGTTTAAAAGAAATAATTGCACATTGGTTGAGGAACTGATTTGTGATTTATTTCAATTGAGAAGAAAAAGTATTCTTAATTTAACTCTGTGTCTTGCCAACACCACTGTCCTTATTCCTCCTACCAGACAGGATCCAGTCAAGCTGACCTTGGAACGTGTTGTTTTCTCTTCCCAGGTTGCTCCTCCTCAGCTTTTGAATGACTGCTTGCTTTTCAGCAATAAGGTCTCAGTTTAAAAGTCCCTTCTTTAGAGAAAAGAGTTTGCTTGATTGTGGTATACACCATTCCCCACCCAAATAGGCAAGTTCTATTATATACCCTTTTTACTTTCTTCACCAATTACTGTTTGAAATTACATTTCCTTCTTTTTTTTCACCTATTTATTGTCTTACTCTCTTCGCTAACAGCAAAGTCTCAAAGAGGGTAGAATGTCTGTCTATATCTATATTGTTCACCACCATTTCATCAGAGTGTAGAATGCCTGGCAAATAGTAGGCCTTTGACAAAACTGGAAGAACATTCCATGCTCGTGGATAGAAAGAATCAACATTGTGAAAATGGCCATACTGACCAAGGTAATTTATAGATTCAATGCCATCTCTATCAAGCTACCAGTGACTTTCTTCACAGAATTGGAAAAAAATACTTTAAAGTTCATAAGTATTAATAAGTATTTGTTGACAGATGATTCAGTCAAGGCAATAAGAATTTTACTATGCATTTCATTTTATTGCCACAATATATATTTAATATATATTTTTACAATTCTACATATATATAATTTAGGAATAAAAGATGTACTTGGGAAATTTGTCAGGAAAAATGAAATTTATTAACACAATTCAGACTGTAATCTATCAGTTATTACTACATGTTAACTACAAGCTGAAATAATTATGATCCACATTTCAAATAAATATTATGAGAAACTTTTAAAATGTCTTTTTTAAGACCAGAAGGAAAAGCAGTTAGAAATAGAGCCAAATAGCTAATGCATCCTTTGTACCTCACAAGGTAATGCCATCTCTCAGAACGAGGTCCCAAAACATTACAGAGGAACACAGAATTTTAAATGGCCAACAAAAGGAAAAAAGCATATTTCACATTTGAATATCATACTCACAAGGTACAAAAAATCAATACAGGCGGAAATTTTTTAAGAAAAGCATTTTTAAGCTGTTTGACTATTTTGTAATACCTGTAAATTCTGCATGCTGAAATTGTGGTACTTAGAATAATTCAATAAACTAACTTTAATTCCTAAAGTCAAGATTGTAAGAAATTACCTGAGTAATGAAGAGTTCATTTGCAAGAATCAGAAAGTTTTTGGGAAGGGAGGAAATGTCATTTCACATCTGGTTAAATTACAAAGATTGTATTCCATTCTTAAGAGAACACAGAAATGATTGTTTTTAAATAAGTAAGATGCCCAGCATGTTACAGCATTGCACTGAGCAATAATAGTGAGAAAAGTTTTTAAGTTAATTGCATGTTAATGGCTAAGTTAAATTCAAAATGGCAGTCAACAGAAGCTAGGAAACATTTGTCTTGTTTAAATCACATAGTAGTAACCTTTAAATATCATGAAGTAGTCACTACATAAAAAATGCAATCAAATTATAAAAGAGGCATATAATATTTTTGAATGTTTACATAAAATACAAAAAAATGGTTAAAGGGAGAGAAAAATGTAACAAGGAAGATGTATAACTAAGATAATAAATCACAAAGATAGTTGGAAAGAAATAATTAACATTTTATAAAATGACTCTATGAAGAATTATCTTTTAAATATTGCTGATGGCTATTTTTAAAGAATCTCTTTCTAGACAAAGAGATATATGTTTTTCTTTTTTCTTATCCTTTACTTGTTTAATTTTTGTTCAGGTTTTTAAATTCCTTCTCTCTGTCTCTCTCTCATTCTTTTTCTACCAGCCAACAGTTCTCATTGTTAGATTTTTTTTTTTTTAGTTTACTTATTTTCACAGGTAAAAGAAGGAACTCTACCAGTATAATATAAATGTTGTCTCACAGTCAGAAGAAACTAATACCTTAAAAGAAGTATGCTTTATTTTAAACTAACAACTGTGGTATCAGTTAATTTAATGTAATAATTACCAATGTGTCTCACTTGTTTTCATTCACATTAGAGGCTTGTTGGAAAAGCGATGAGCTGATCGCTAATTGGCAATGGTTAGAGTCAACGATTATTTTTTAATATTTATTGACTGTATATAATGGGTCTAATTCAACAGTAGGAAATTGGTAGTTAAGCTTTGAGTGTCAAAATTTATAAATGGATTTGCAACTGCTCGAGGTGTCAGTGCCCCTCTTCTCCATGTTATTCAAAAGTCAACTATAATTTGGTGACCAATTTTTATGAAGTGAACTTTGTGTTTTTATACCTTAAGTAAACAGAGTTAAGTAAATCTTGCTTCTTAGTGTATTATACATTACTATTGATCCATGTAAGGCCTTTCCTTATTTTATTTCCTTCTTAGCCATACCCACCATTTTAATAGGTGACCATTCTGTTGTGTTTAGTGAATCTTTTTTTATGTGTTCTTGTAAAATGTGCTCTGATTAGTGGACAGATATTATTAACTAAATAAGTAATACTGTGTGATGTATTTCATTATGTTCCTTTCTTTTTCACAGGCATCTTTTTAACATCCATTCATTGTTGTATGTATTTCTAATTCATTGTTTCTAATTGCTACATGATAAGTTACCATGATGTACAATCATCACACTTATCCATTGTTTTAGTTAGTCCAGGTCACTATAACAAAGTACTATAGACTAGATGACTTAAACAAAAAACACTGATTTCTCCCAAGTCTGGAAGCTGGAAGTGAAAGATTAGGGGGATGGCATGGTTAGGTTCTGGTGAAGCTCTCTTTCATGTTGCAGACCTCCAATTTCTCCTTGTGTTTTTATATGGTGGAAGGTGAGCCAGAAAGCTCTCTGAAGTCCGTTTTGTGAATTCACTAGTATCCTCCTGACCTAATTATCTCACAAAAGCCCCACCTTCTAATACCACCATTTTGGTGGTTAAGATTTTAAGATATAAATTTTGGAAGGACACAAACATTCAGTCCATAGCATCTATCTATTCTCTCCATGATAGACACCCAGGTTGCTTCCAACTCTGACCAACAACAGTATTGTAATAACGTTTCCATTCACAGATATCCCTTATGATCTTATGTAAGAATTTCTTTGGCTTATACATTCAGTGGCAGAATTGATAGGTCAAAGTGTATGCATATACTTAATTTCAGTGAAGATTGCCACATTGCTCTCTGAATGGCTGGCTCAGTCTACACTCCCTCCACAAGACATATGGGTTCTTGTATCCTCAAATATCAATCAAGAGTTGACACATCTCTCTTTTTAAATTATGGCGAGGCTAATCAGTGAAAAGTGATATTTTAACTTGCATTTCTGATTGATAATTATTTTGAGCATCTCCAGGTATTTGATTTAGTTTCATTTTATATAAATTGCCTATTTTAAAATGTTTATCCATTTTTTTGCTGATTTAGTTTTTTCTTATTGATTTGTTGTGTTTGTCAGTTTTGAACTTCAGATATATTCTCCCATTGCATATCTGTTGGATAGATCTGTCCATGGTCTGAATTAGGTTCCTACAGCTGTTATAACAAAGTACCACAAACTGGGTGGACTATGAACAACAGAAATGTATTCTTTGTAGCTTTGAAGGTTACAAAATCAAGTTTTGGCAGATAATATTTATTGGTATTATTATTATTTGCACCAGTAACATTATTATTATTAGATTATAGCAAACCCAGGATGCACTCTTAAATCAAAAGGCTAGACTTCTCAACTTTTCAGGACAAAAACCTACAGGGAGCATACCTTAAGAGTTTCACCAAAGGTCAAGAAACAGCTCTGTTTTTCTGGTTCAGCAACATTTTGGGATTTTTGTTTGTTTGTTTATTTGTTTTCAGTGCAACTGAAGACTAATTCACAATAATCAAAAGTCATAAAAGACTGATAAACTTGAGTAGAAAGTTATTTCTCAATACTTGTGATAGCAACCAAGTGGACCAAATTATCCTTTTCATCTGATCAGAACCTTTCATCTCCTATCAGAAAATGTATGTGGAATGACAATTACTTTAAGTGGGTTATTTGGTAGACCCTGATTCAGAGAAAACAGACTTATCTGGGAATTTTCTACTGTATGGAGCTATTAGGCAAAACAGACAATTCCTATTTTGTGCAATAAGCCTGGCTAAACAGCAAGGACACAGCTGTGAAGATGGGAGGTTGAAGGGGCTGACTTGGGACACACTTCATTGTTAATGAGTCAGTCATCCAAGAACTAAACATTTTTTTTTTTTTTTTTTGGTCTAGAAGATCAAGTAAATCACGATTTCCATGTTTGGAAACAACTGTTATAAGGCAATTAGTTTGGAAACTATAAGAACAAAAGAAATCAGAGAAGAACAATTAGAGAAATTCTAGTCATCCATAGCTATTGTGCCTTGAGAAATAATGAAAGACATCGGCCAGAGAAGGGGGTACTGAACAGGGACAAAACAAAAGAACCCTGCTTTTTCCATCTCAATTCACTCCAATTTTATTTAAATAATAGCTCTCTTTACTCTTATTATTAAGACTCTGTTGCATGAGGCCTCTGAAACTTTAACTTACTAATATTCCTCAACATAAAGAGTTACATCTAAAATTGGAAATCCCCCAAAATAAGCACACATTTGTTTCTTACCAACTTTGATAAGTGAGGTATATTCTAGTAGAATTCTAAAACAGGTTGATTATTTTCATGACTTAAAAATAAAGACAACAGTTTACTTTGCATATAGGCATTTCCCCATGCAGGCAGTGTATTTTATCACAGAGGGTAAGCATATGAGAGGTAAAATATTGGGAAAAAAGTTGCTCCGAAATGTTTGGGGGAAAAAAGTAAGCTAGCGACAGAGAAAACATTTTTTTTCTTTATGAGGAAATATCAAGGAGTGAAACAAGCAAGCAAACAAAAGAAGAAAAAGGGAAAATAAAACACAACTGCACACCCAGAGGAGCAAGAGACAGAAAATCTATGTAGCCATAAATAAACACCTTGTCAGAGAATCTATACCAATCCAAAGAGGCCAATTTGGGAAGTGGCAGCAAAGTAGGGAAGGCTCAATCAAACCAGTTATTGAAAAGAAAAAAGCAACCTATAAAAGAGATAGGAGGTATGCACTGACTCTTCTGTGAGAATGATTACACATTGAATCTACTGGTTTTCATGTTTCCAGGGAGTTTTGATTTTTAGGGCTTGAGATATAGTGAAACAAGGAAGTACCTTTCCCTCTCCCCTTAGAGCTCTAATTCCCCTTCAGAGCGACCAGAAATCATCTCAGACTACTTCTTCCAGTTCACCCGGCTGTCTTCATTTTCGGGCTAATCCTATATTTTTTCTTTCCTGACCTATTCTGCTCCATTCTCTCCTATTGGGAGCTGTGCTGGTCAGACTGGAAAGAAAAGGCAGAAGGAAAGAAGTCCTGGGATGAGAAGCAGAGAGGACTCTATCACCCTCCAGGGAGGCACCCGCTATCTCCCTGTCACAAATGGTCACCGTTTGTTCGCTTGTCTCTGTGTTGGTTAATTTTATGTGTCAACTTCACTGGACTAAGGGATGCTCAGATAACTGGAAAAACATTATTTCTGGATGTGTCTGTGAGGATGTTTCCAGAAGACATTATCATTTGAATAGACAGACTGAGTAAAGAGGCCCATCTCCACCAATGTAAATGAGAATCTTGCAATCCACTGAGGGCCAGGTGAGAGGGAGAAGTCCAAGTAAGGGCAAATTCTCTCTCTCTCTCTTCTTGAGCTGGGACAGTCATCTTCTCCTGCCCATAAGCATTTGGTTTCTGACTGAGAGTTACACGTTGGCTCCTTCAGTTCTCAGGCTTACAGACATGAAATGAATCACACCACTGGCTTTCCTTGTTCTCAAGGATTGCTTGCAAACAGCGTATTATGGGATTTCTCAGTCTCGCTCTGTCCCAGACTGGCGTGCAGTGGCGTGATCTCGGCTCACTGCAGCCTCTGCCTCCTGGGTTCTAGCAATTCTCCTGCCTCAGCCTCCCGACTAGCTAGGATTACAGGCATGCACCTCCATGCCCAGCAAATTTTTGTATTTTTAGTAGAGACAAGGTTTCACCATGTTGGCCAGGCTGGTCTCGAACTCTTGACCTCAGGTGATCTGCCTGCCTCAGCCTCCCAAAGTGCTAGGATTACAGGCATGAGCCACTGCACCCAGCCGAGGCAACTCTTGTAATAAATCTTCTTTTATATGTCTATACATTGTCTATTGGCTTTGTGTCTCTGGAGAACCTTGACTAATACAGTCCATATCACTTCTAAAAGCAGGGACCATTCTGTGTAGTTGTGCACTTTATCCTAAGTCTTGAATAGGTAAATTTCAAATATTTTTATATTAAGAATTTTAAGAAAAGGTACTTTTAAAATCCTACCCAATAGCCAAGCACCTCAAAGGTTTTGTGTTATTTGACACTGTGGGAGAGCTCCCAGATCCAGTGGGAAGAGTACCAAGTAAAGGAAAACCTTTTCCTACAATCTATCCAGTACCTCAGAGTCTAAGAGCTGGGTAAGCACTACATCAACAAGTGCTATATTAAAATCCTGAGTGGCATAAAATACCTGTCACATAGGATCAAGACCCTGAAAACTTTACAAAAAGTAGAACAAGAAGATGTTAACATGAAACAATTAATGAATCAGGCAGGATAATATATTCAATACATAATGGTTCAATTTAATGGCTAAATTATGTGAAATAAATAATTAGTGAATATATACAAATATGACAAATTAAGTACAATATACATAGAAAATAAGATCAAACTAAGTTAAAAAGAAAGGTAGAAGCTATTAGATATTATTTAAATTCAGAAGATAATTATGGTGTTAAGAAAGGTTTAAGATAAAAATTCTGAGTATTGTTATTAATACCAGAAGGTTAAATAGAGCGAAACACAATTTCCAATCGGGTAAATTTCATTCATATTTCTTACAGAATATTAACCTTCTTAAGGTATTTTTATAAATCTGAATATATAAGAATGTTTAAATTAGTAAGAGATAAGGTATTAATCGTAGTTTAGTCTTCTCTTTAAAATCTAACAAATTTTCCCTGTTTTTAAAATACTCTAATTTTGCTCAAAAATTTATTATCTAAACTAAAATATTTATTCACTCCTGAAAAAAATGTAATTCGAATTAAAATATATTTTTATTTTTGTTATCTGAATAGAAGGCAGATATAATGGAAAAATTTGTAATTACCCATAATACTCAGACACAGCCATTATTAACAATTTGGAATATATTCTCTAGTTTCTGTATGATACTCATTTTATTTAAAAGGAATCATACTATATATGTTATTTTTGCCTGTTTTCTTTATCAATTTATCATAAATATCCAAAAATATATACTTAAGATCCACACAATTTTAAGATTTTTATGTTAAAACTTATTCACATACATTTTTCCTTCAAATGTAATTCATTACTTATAGGATTTCTTAAGTGGTTCCACTTTTTCCTCTTCATTTTCACTCCATATTGCATAAAATATGTGAAGCTAGATATTTTTTAACAGTTATAAAATCAAACTCCGTCAGAATTCTCACACACTGGAGTCAAGTGTGGTGCAGAGAAGCAATACCAACCTCAAGTACCAAATCAGAGAATGCCCTGAGATGACAGGTCACTAAATCTGAGTTCAGCTCTGGCTCTGCCACTGTGCACCTATGTCCTCTTAGGCAAGACACTGTCCACTTCAAGATCTATGGATGAGACATTGAATGACCTCTGAAGCTCAATCCAGCTAGAGCTCAGATACAAGATATTCTAGAAATTAGAATACAAGTTGAGTTTAAACATACAGTGTTGGTGGCTGGTCTCCTGAAATTTCATTGGCCTTGGTTTGAAGACTGCTTCCATTCTACAGGTTGCTGGAAGGGTTGAGTCCATAATGAAATCTATGCAAAAAATGGCTAAACAAAATTTTGGCCGGTGTTCTAGCATCGGCTCTTTCAGAGGAAAGAAAAAAAATGCCTCTGCTGGAGAGTCTATTTTGGCTTTTACAACAATGTCAATCAAAATCACTATATTTCCCTATTTTCATATGAATGACTTTTCCTTTCTAAATACGTGTTTGTCATATCTTAAATATACTAGAGTTATTTTTAAATATAAACAAACACTGATGATATCTGCCCATGTTTTCCATTTTTAATATATAAATACAGACTACTCAGAAATGACATATGAATAATAATCAAAAAGTAAACTCCAGAAAACAATTATAAGGTTTTGCTTCCATAGTCTGAGATCTAATTAAACAGATATTTACACTTCTAAAACATGTTATAATGTATTCGTAGATGCTAACAAATAAAAATTATCTTATTATGCATTTCATTATAAATTTATGGTCTCATATAACTGACCATCAACACTGACAAACAGAACTTAGGTGATGGTGGAAATATTTAATATCTGCGGTATCCAAATATAGCTACTATCGAGCACTTGAAATATAGGTAAGGCAAATGAAGGACTGGTTTTTAAAAGTTACTTAATTTTGGCCGGGCGCGGTGGCTCAAGCCTGTAATCCCAGCACTTTGGGAGGCCGAGGCGGGCGGATCACGAGGTCAGGAGATCGAGACCATCCTGGCTAACACAATGAAACCCCGTCTCCACTAAAAATACAAAAAAATTAGCCGGGCGTGGTGGCGGCGCCTGTAGTCCCAGCTACTCGGGAGGCTGAGGCAGGAGAATGGCAGGAACCCGGGAGGCGGAGCTTGCAGTGAGCTGAGATCGCGCCACTGCACTCCAGCCTGGGCAACAGAGCGAGACTCTGCCTCAAAAAAAAAAAAAAAAAAAAAAAAAGTTACTTAATTTTAAATCACTTATATTTAAGTAGCCACATGTGGCTAGTGGCTATCATATTTGACAGCAAGATATAGTCCAAGCTTGTCTAACTGTGGCCCTCAGGCTGCATACAGCCCAGAACAGCTTTGAATGCAGTCCAACACAAATTCGTAAACTTTCTTAAAACATTATAAGACGAGTGTGTGTGTGTGTGTGTGTGTGTGTGTGTGTGTGTGTGTGTTAACTCATCAGTTAGTGTTAGTGTTAGTGTATTTTATATTTGGCCCAAGACAATTCTTCTTCCGATTGTGATCCAGGGAAGCCAAAAGATTAGATACCCTGAAATGGATCATATATGGAACAATTTAAATAAGTTCTATCTTTCCATAGAAAAATATTTATAAGACATCTGATGAACATTATGGTATTTTTACTTCCATAAGAATATAAAATGATTGAGTTAACTACGATTTATCTGAAAAAAAATTCTAGAAAAAGTTATTAAAGTATTAATTAGGTTTAGCTCCAGACAAAATAGTTCTCCATAAATTACACTTTAAAAATATCTGAACTTCTACTTTTGCTTTAAGGAAAATAACAAAACCATGACTTGCCAAAAAAAATCTTAGCAACTTAAAGTGTACTCATTCTTTTCAGCCTCGGAGCATGTAAATTCAACTTTTCTTTTTTTTCGAAGTATTTGTATCTAAATATCAACATAAATTATGATAAGTGATCAGGCAGGGTACTGAGGGTTTAAACTCCTGTTATTTATAATATGTTTATAATTAAAATAAATAGAATTAAGTACACTACTTGGGTTAAAACAATAATCAAGAAAAAATTAGGATTTAAACTTTTTTAAAAGTTAAAATTCCCATGATTTTAAAGCTATTATAAACAGTAGCTTTCATAGATCCTTTAAAATTTTAGTTAATTAAAACATTTATTGACTTTCACTTGACAAATTTTAAAATTACATAAAAATATGCCAGTGCTAATTCACTTAAGGATGCATGCAATGTACCTCACAATACAGAACAAGCTGGAAAACTGTCAAAATCTTCAAGAAAATAAACCACAAAAATGTACATGTTTTTAACAGTTAATTAGTTGGAGGAAAACTGACAGTTTTTGCCCCAGAACCAAAAGCCAGCATTCCAAAGGAAATGAAAGGTGGTCTTAGCGGGTAAGAGATGGGAAATGAGGGTGAAAGCACACTACAGAAGCTGGGAAGAGAGTCGGGTGTTTTTTCTCTGGTACTAGGGCCAGATGAAGATCTTTCTAGGTTTTAAAAGACTTGAGTGTCCCTACGTACTCATACATGTAATTCAAAATAAAACAACATGGTAAAACACAAACTTTACAGGCCCATTGAAATTGTAATTATTGATTATAAAATTCTGGAGAAGTTAACAAAGTTTCGATTTTTCTCGAAAAATTTTTTGTTTGTTTGTTTGTTTTGTGCTCTTGAAAACAGGCAGGTTGGGATGGAGGGTTCCAACGACTAACACCTGATGACTTACCTAGTACCAGATAAAGACAGAGACCAGCTCCTTTACAAGAATGACTGATTACACCTCTGATAAAGTGATCTAAGGAAGCCTGGTACCAATCATAAAATACTGTGGTGATATTAAAGGAAAGTTCCTAGGTTCAAAATTTGGCACAGAGAACAACCCATTCTCACAAACCTTGTGAGCAAGCTTAGACAGAAGGCCTAATAAATGTGAACTGAATGCCAAGCTCCAACCCCAGATGTTTCCATCTGCTTAAGACCCGAGGAATCTTACTTTTATCTAGAGAGTAGAGGAAGAGAGTCTCATCTCCCACTAAGACAAGGAGAGGAGGGGAACTCAAAAGAGAATACCCTCAATTTAGGAATATAAAGGAAGATGATATTTCTTACATACAGAGTTTGGAGCAACCTGCTTCCTATTTTGACATGAGGCTTGCCCAGTATCCTATAAGAATATCATCACATTAGTCACAGAGCAAGTCTTTCAAGAAAGATGTTGAGTACACTTGGGACAGGACTATAGATAAGTTGTATGGATGTTGTACCTGCTTGGTAATAAATGTCTACATACGCAGCTGAAATTGGTGTTAGATTTTCTTTCATTGAGACTGACCATCTAGAGTAAGGCTTCAGGGTGGAAATACTTATACACTACTGTGGTCTGTAAACACCAAGATGCTGGGATATTCACCAAAAAGTAGCCAGGCATGGTGGCACATGCCTGTAGTCCCAGTTGCTGAGGAGGCTGAGGTGGGGGGATTGCTTGAGGCCAGAAGTTGGAGGCTAGAGTTGTAGCCTCCAACAGTTGGAGACTGTAGTTGGCTATAATCACACCTGTGATTAGCCACTGCACTATGGCCTGAGCAACACAGCAGGACCCCATCTCTAAAACAACAAGATTCTGACATTCTCTGAATGAAGAAATTGACTGGAGTGACTCACATTTTTATCTATAATTTTAATTTTTATTAGTATAATAGTTGCACTTACCTATATTTCAAACAGAAATAGAACAGACCTTTTTTTTTGGTAGGAGGAAGAGCATGGAAGACAATGAAGGAGTACAGATTTGTTACATTGTCTCTCTCTAAATTTTTATTGTGTGAAGGAGAAAGAAAGCCCTAAATCTATTTAAAAACACCTCTATGGCTACTATTACAGAAAACATAAGACAGGGGAACAATTAAAATCCAATGCAGTAGAAGGAGACTACTGTCCCTACTGAGACATTATCAGCTGAGTTTAACTATATTAAGAGAAAGGACAGAAAAAAAAAGTGCTTTCATGTTTATTTGTCAAATACAGTAAGAGAAAACAAGAAGTGAAGATAATCATGCTAAATAAAAAGTCCCAAAGATAAATAGTTGGAAAATAGTAATTCTTCTTTTTGATCCCTCATCTGTCAACTCATTGCCAGGAGAGTTTAGCACAGTTGATACCCTAAGAGAGAGCCACCTACTAAGAATATGTAAATTAATAATGATAGCAAATAGAAAGAAAACACAGGGGAGGAAGAATTTACATCTTGTACAAATTACAAAACATAAGGAGGAGTATGTTCCCAAGAGAAGATAAAAGTTAGATTTGCTTAACTAAACAGAATTTATACTATAGAAGCAGATACTGTTATATTACCAAAAATAAAATAAAATTAGAACGCTAAAAGCGATTTCTCATGATACAAGTCTGGAGTGATATTTAAGGCATTTTAGAGATCTGGTTAAACGAGGGGAAGCCATGTAACTTTGTTGTGTACTTGCAGCCTGGCAAATAGTATGTCCATAGCTAACACATCCACTCTAATGACACAGAAATAAAATCATTCTGGAAACAAAAGACAGATTGGCTATGAGTTTAATCAATTGAATGAGTGCATCACGAGACATAAAACTCCATTAGAGTTACTATGGGCAGCACTTACTGAAAGGACTTGGCTAATCAATACATTAGATAATACAGATATAAGACAATAATCTCTGGAGACCCTAAAATTGGTAGAAGAATGTTCATAGAAAACTAGTTTTACATTAGTCATTCTACAACTGGGTCCACTTTAGCAATTAGCAGTAAGCTAACTAGAGAAGAGTTGTGGAGAATTACAAGCAAGTGAAAGGTCACAAAAGATAAAAATAATGGTGAGTAAAATGAAGCATTTTTAAGATATTACCAGGAAACCAAATCTAAATTTCAGCATTAAGCCACAATGGGAAAACAATGGAGAGTAAGACTTGGAAATAGAGCTCCCCAAGCAAAATAAATAAAACTAAAGACGGCATGAAATATTTCAATTTAAGAATGCTGTAGTCTTCTTAACACACAGAGTTGATAGAGTATTCTGAAATGCATATCCCAGATAAAATCTCTTGTGACATACAGGAACTTGAGTAATCATTTAATCAAATAAGTTTAATATCTAAAGCATGTTCTTATCAAATAAATAACTTCAAATTTTTCAAATGGCCAAATTTCAGTTCTAGCTATGACAGAAGAATGGGCATTGGATCACCATCTCACTTTGAACAATTAGAAATATGTGAATCAATCATTTTTAAAAATTGGACACCAGACATCCAAGGTCTGTGATTTTTTTAGAGAAAGGACACAGATGAAATGAGCTCCAAAGTGCAACATAGAAAAGTATCCTGGAAAAAAAGCAATAGTCTTGCCGGGTAAGGAAAACAAATATCAGAGTCAACGGCTGCTGAGGCATCAGAAACTTTTAGGGTATGAAACCACAGAAGAGCAAGCGATACAGAGAAAGATCTCCAGACATCTGCAGAGATATCTCTGAGATGTTGGTACAATATTAACTTGCATCTATACAGGGCAAGACTTCATGAGGCATGATACAGAAGAGTTACTGGGGACTTGTACTTAATGGAGGCCCCAGAGATTACACAGTGCTGAGAGATATTAATGTTCTGATTATCCTGAATGAGTGGCTTCACTGAACTCCACAAGCATTCAGTTACAAGTCTAGAAAGGCCACACATTAAAAGTAGTATTACTTTGGCCTCAACAGGATAAAACTTATCAGCCAGTAAATTAACCAGCTTCTAGAATAAAACTCAATATTCTTTCATAAAGACCATGAAATATAGGCTCTCAACAATGTAACATCACAATATTCAGCATGTAATCAAAATTAGTAGACATGCAAAGAAGCACAAAAATGTAGTACATAATCAAGAAAAATAAAGGATGTAAAAACACAACCAATGATGACAAAAGTGTTGTAATTAACAAATAAGGTATAATAAATGCATTCAAATACTTAAAAATATAGGCATAAAAAATAAGTGAACAAATAGGAAACCCAAGCAGAAAAGTAAAAATTTATAAACAACAAAATTGAAATTCTATATCTAAAAATTCCTGAAGTTAAAAAAAAGACTAGATTTTTCTCAATAGCAGAATGGACACGATGAAAGAAAAGACAGAGTAATAGAGGCTATCTATACAGAAGCATAGAAAAGAAAAAAAAGAAAATATTGAGAAGTAAAACAAAATTCCAGAGGTGCAGAAAAAAATATTTGGTAAATTAAATATTGAAAAATGTCCAAATTTGATATAAGCTATAAATGCACAAATCCAAGAAGCTCAACAAACCCCAAGCAAGATAAACACAAAGAAAACAACACCAAGACCTATTACAATCAAATTGTTGAAACCCAGTGATGAAAAGAAAATCTTAAAAGTAGCAAGGGGTGGGAGGTGGGGATCAGATTATACAGAGGGGAAAAATAAGAATATCTGTTTACATCTTATCTGAAACACTGTGCAACAAAATCAGTGGAATGACAAATTTGAAGTGCTAAAAGAAAATGTCAACCTAGATGTCTTTATCCACTAAAAATATTTTTCATAAATGAAGGTAGGATAATGACATTTTTCAGACAAACAAAACAGTGAATTTGTTGCCAGTATATTTGTAGTTGAAGAAATGGTAATGGAAGTTCCTCAGGTAGAAGGAAAATAACATCAGATGAAAAATCAGATACATACAATAGAATGAAGAGTACTAGAAATTCTAAGTACGTGGGCATACATAGATGTCTTTTTCATTTTAAAATTTTAAATAAAATTTGGCTAATCAATTACTAATTTAAAAAACTAATAATAATGTATTTTGAGAGTTACAACAGATGTAGAAAATGTATAGTAACAATAGCACAGTGAATAATCGAAGTGAAATGGAAATTGTGGCAGGCAGAATTACAAAAAGGACCCAAAGATTTCCTGCCCTAATCCCCAAACGGGATTGTGAAAATGATAAGCCATCATATCCATGATTATCTTTGTTACCCGGCAAAAGATATTTTGTAGGTGTAGTTAAGTTTACTAAATTCATTGACCTTCAAATAGCAAGATTATCTGGATATGTTTAATATAATTACATGAGCCCCATAAAAGCAGAATTTTCTCAGTCTTTCTCAGTAGGGGAAACCAAAGACATTTGAAGCATGAAAAACATAGATGCTCCTTGACTCACAACAGGGTAACCTCCCTCTAAACCCATCCTAAGTTGAAAACACTGTAAGTTTAGAATGCATTTTAGATTTACAGTCTTTTCAATTTAGGATGGGTTTATGTGAATGTAATCCCATGTAAATCAAGGAGTGTACTGAATGAGTATCACTTTCACACCACTCTAGGGTTGAAAAATTTTAAGTCGAGCCATCATATGTCACGAGCCGTCTGTATTAGGTGAAGTATTGGGGCTATAAAATGGGGGTCGGGGTGACGAGTAATGTAGGAGGCCTCTCGACACTGAGTGCAACCCACCACCAGGGCTACTGGGACACAGAACTGAATTCTGCCAACAACTTGAATGAACTTGGAAGAAATTCTTTGCCAAACCTTCTAGATAAAAGCTCAGCCTCCAACACCTTGATTTCAGCTATATGATAACCTGAGTATAGGACTCAGTTGCACGTCTTTCATAACTCTAAGCTAATGAATGGGTATTCTTTAAAACTATTATGTTCATTGTAATTTTTTAAGCAGAATTAGAAAACTAATATAGAAGTATACTTTGTAAGCTTCTTTCATTATACATTAAATAAGATTATTTAAAGGTAACTTCATACTATTTATGATTAAGTTAAATGTGCACATTGGAAACCCTACAGCAATCATACCAGAAAAACAGCTATATAGCCAGCAATCCAAGTTGACATAAAATGGAATATTAAATACCCTCGATGAATCCCAAAAATGTTTTGAGTCTTCTCAGAAGGGAGTAGGTGCTTTTCATGACCTGTTTTAGGACCAAAAAAACAGTGCCTGGTATGTAACGGGCTGTCTCTAGACTTTTAGGAAATGAATGAGTGAATGAATGCATAAATGAAAAGTCAACTCCATATGTTAAGCATATAAATCAATTAGTGGTTCTAGAACCAAAAATACCTAGATAAAGAAACATTTTAGACCATAAGCAGAATAATCAGAAGGGAAAAAATACTTAAACAGAGCAAGCAGCAGATTTGGGGTTTTATTATTTATACCCAACCTGGTTCTAATACAGATTTAAGGCACCAGAGAACAGCTAAAACTCTGCTTTAATAATCTATGTGTGTAATAACTGTGAAAATAAAGAAGGAAAATGAAGTATATTATAAGCAAATGTAGAAGGACCCATTATAAATAAAAAGAAAGCACATACAAACTTCCTGCTTTTATAAGCAGAATATATGGGTTCTGGGCCTAGCACTATGCAAACTATTTTTGTCACCGTGCTACACACAGTAAGAAGAATGCCCATATATTTGCAAAAGTTGCAAATCTAATTCTAATATGCAAGGTCAAACAGCAGCCCAGAAATAGAAACTGAGATTTGCAGAAAATGCTTATATCTTCAACTAATGCATGGTTCACGAGATGAGGCAACCTGATTTAGCAGAATCACCTGGAGTTTTACAAACTCCACATTGCTCCTAGTTGACCACATTTAAGACAACCTTTCTGCCTATCATAATCTCTAATAAATGGTAGCGTGAAGGCTAAGGGCAAAGGAGCAAATGTATCTTAAGTGTCTGTTTTGAATAGGAGAGGACATTACCGCAGACCTTACTGAAGTGCATGCAGCAGGTATATTTTGTTCCCTTCAGGAGAATTTCTCGCACAGCAGTATGTTCACAAGAATGTAGATTAATATGCTTGGAGTTTTGGCAGTGCTGTGGTTTATTCTGGATGTTACTGACTGAGATGTTCAGTGATGCTGTATCCCAAATCTCAAACCTGCACATAATTGTGAAAACTGTTGTGACTGTTCATATATTCACACACTTCAGATAAGAATAAAAAATGTCTCGTTGACATTATTAAAATTTGGAGTCTTCCTTTTCTACCATTTCATATAACACTGCCTTCACATAGACCAATGGGAAAATGGAAGGTATATTTTACTCTCTCGATTTACAGAAGCTTGGTCTCCCTCTGACTCAGTAACTCTGGATCACTAATTAACAGCCAGGTGCTGGTTGTTTTACTAAAAAAACAAAGTGGCTTCATTAAGTGCAAGTTTTGAACAAAATACAATAGATGTGCATCCTCTTTTAAATTAGTTCTTCTGAAGCACCTCCTTCTCTGAGGATATCCCACTGGGAAATGAGCACAATCCTTAACCAGACTGTACATAATTCACACTAATTAAACATGTCATTTATGGGCTTGAACCTATTACATCAAGTTATAAATTATGTAGTTTAAAAGCTGCATTAACTTTTTCTAGTAACTAGAAACAAAGGAGATGCTACTTAGCAGTTGTTTAATCCAACAAACACAAGCTGAAATTTGTGGTCACATTAAACATTTAGCTAGTGGCTTGGTTTTTAAGAGGCCACTTACCCAAAATAAAAAAGAAAAATGAATTTGTAGATAATACCACCAAGTTTTGCTTGGCTTGAAACATAAGAATCATACAGTAACTAATATATGCAGTAATGTAATCATCAACTATGTGCCCAGTATTGCAATACTGGGGATACAAAGATAAAAAAGATATGATTCCTTCTCCCTATCACTTCCAGCCTAAAAAGGGAAAAAAATAGCATTAGATATCAGTAAGCTCAGCAATTATGCTAGGTGCTCTGATGGAGGGCAGTGAGCAATGATCATAAGGAATATAACACATGAGGTAGGACCTAAAATATAATTATGTCTTTTGCAGGCAAAGGAAACTCAATGAACAAAGGCAGAATTGTGTGCAACAGGGAGACTGGTCTGGAGAAGCATAGGAGGACTGGGTGAGCTAGAAGAGAAAGATGAAAGAGGGACTGATCTTTGATGAGGTGGAATCAGTAGATAGACAAGGGTCAGAATACAGAGGGCCTCAATAAGGATTTGTGACCTTCTCCTGTGGGCAAATGGGAAATATTGAAGAGTTTTAAACAGTTGAGCTTACACGATCCGAATTATGTATTAGAGAGTATTCTCACGACAATGTGGAGGAGGGACGGGGAAATGACAGACTATAGGTCAAGAAGATTTAAGTTAAATTAAAAGACCAACTAAGAAACTTATTGTAATCGTCAGGTGAGAGGGACAAGGGCCTGAGCAAATGTAATAGCAGTGAGAATAAAAAACAGAGAGAAAAGGTTTTAAATTATGTTCAGTGAATAACTTCTAAGAATTGTTTTAAAACAAATGATTAATTAACACATCTTTATATTTTATATGTATTAATATTACATACTGTATTCTTAAATAAGATAATGAAAAGAAAATATTATGAAAATCACAAGGAAGACAATATATATTTATCATATATTCAATGGAAGTGGATCATCATAAATGTCTTCATCCTCATTTTCATATTGAATAGGCTGAGGAGGAGGAGGAAGAGAGGGGGTTGGTCTTGCTGTCTCAGGGGTAGCTGAGGTGGAAGTGGTGCCACACAGTTCAAACCTGTGTTATTCAATAGTCACCTGTAATTTTCTGTTGCCAAGGCTGTAGTATAGTGGCGCGATCTCAGCTAACTCTAACCTCTGCCTCCTGGGCTCAAGCTATCCTCCCACCTCAGCCTTCCAAGTAGTTGGGACTACAGGCATGCAACACCATGCCAGGCTAATTTTTGCATTTTTAGTAGAGACGGGGTTTTGCCATGTTGGCTAGGTCTGTCTCGAACTCCTGACCTCAAGTGATCCACCTGCCTCAGCCTCCCAAAATGCTGGGATTACAGGCGTTCAGCCACTGTGCCCTGCCAACCTGTAATTTAAAAAGAAAAGAAATCAAGAACAATAAGACAAAATATTTTAAAATTTAAGCATACTAGAAAAAGGCAGATTTTTAAAGAAAGCCAAAATAATATATTAAAAATTGTATTTAAATCTGAATCGTCGAATGACACAAAGAAAATATGTAGAAATGAAGATTTATCTGTTATAGAACAGAGCGCAAAACTCAAAAGTTGTATGGAAAATATGGTTGCAGTATGGAAGCAAATCTTTTAAAAAGAGAGAGTAGGGAGCTTTTGGTGATTTCGTGAAATGGCCTCAAAATCCAAGGTTACAGGACGGAAAGTAAAAATGGATTATTATGAAAAACAATGGCAAGTGTGTTAAATAATGACTTTTCAAAAGATGCTTCACCTTGGAAACTTACTACCCTTTTGAAATCTCTTTCTGACTCACTGGTTGTAGTTTTTCATAAAGTCTAAAAGAAAGGGTAGATGAGTAATGCTATGAGTCAGAGGTTGTTAACAGTCATTTTTAAGAAAGGTGACTTTAAAATCTTGGTGACCTGTAACATTTTATAATACCTGCTATTCTGAATCATTCTAAGAAAGTTACTAAGGTTTACAGAAAATTTGGCCATTTTATATCCAGTGTGCACTCTTAAAAAGCAAAAGTTGGCAAAAGGTTTAGTTGTCTTAGGAGCAGTGGCAAAGCACTAAAATTTTTAAAGCTACTCAGGTTTTATTTTGCTAAGTTTAGGTCATAGAATTAATTTTCCCAGTAAAACAGTTGCTTCTTAAAAGTGCTGCAGATATTTGGCATATGCTAGCAACCAAAATAAACTGTAATCTCTTTCTCTAAGATTTAGGCCAGGTGCTTTGCTTTACATAAACTCAAAATTTTGCCTCACAATAGCTTTTGGCAATTGCAATAAACATATGCAGGCAAATGAGGTACCAATCTAGCTTAACAGCAAATCATTTTTTGCTAATAGTAGATACTGTTTATACAACTTGGGAGAGAGTTCAGTTATTAGGATTTTGTATCTTCAACATATTCCTGTCAAAAAATCATAGTAAACAATGGATGTTTAAAAGTTTGTAATAACAGTCTAACACAATGTGCTAACCCTGGGGCTATCCATATAGGTTTTAGCTGGTATCAATGATAAGTCTCTGCCTTATAGTGGAATCTGGTCAATAAAAGCCCATTTGTCTAGTACTAAATTGCTCTGTTTGCTACATACTTAATGACAGTTCCTAAAAAAAATTGTAATAATTTCCAAACTTCATCCTTTGTTTTATATAAGGATAGAACCTTACAGAGTGATTTGCAGTTGGCATTCTCATACACATTCACACACAAAGGAGCCCACAAATACACCTATATGCAGAATAGAGCTATTTGTAAAAGAGGCTGCTGATTTGAAATATGGCAGAGAGAAGTTGCCCAAGACCAAAGAAAAACTGTGTCAGCATTCCAATATCAATTCAAATCTTAAAATGATAAAGTTAATTCCAAAATAAAGTTTATTAAATTGCAAAAAAAGCCAATAAAGCCGTTTCGCCATATTTTTAATTCCATGAAAGCTTTTAGAAATAATTATTTGTTTTATTACACACCATCTGTTAACCCAATGAAAACAGAATTTTAGAAATTTTTGTGAGATTGCTTTAGAATTCATTATTTTTGAAACAAATATGAGAAAATTAATTTTATTACATTTTCCATTCTGAATCTAGCTTTCTTATGCCCCTGCACAAATTCTAACTAACATTGTATACATGGGACCTATAAAAATGAACTGATTTCTTGACATGAGCTTTTTCATATGTGTAGGTTTATATAACAGATATGGGCTCTACCTGACTATGTATCTTTTATCTGTTTAATACTCATACATCACGATAAGAGGAGAAAACTAATCTTTTCCAGAGTAAAGACCATCTGTACTACCCATCAAAAAGCAGTAAGGCTTTATAAACTGAGAGGAAAGTCTACTTGTTTGACTTAGTAACTTTGTCAGGGTTACAATTGTGAGTAGATAAATAAGTAGCAATTAACCTGACATACCTAGAGGAGGCACAAGGCTTTTCCGAAAACATAGAAGCCAGTGTCTGACATTCATTCATCTTAATATAATTCCTTAAGATCAGGAAGGCTCTTCATTCAGGTTTTCAAGAGAATCTATTACAATTAAAATGTGTTTTACAGGAAAAGGACTGATAGTTATTGCCAGTTTACTATGAATACTACTGGATGTGCTTTACATAAGTTAATTCAATTTTTATACATATACATCTTTGCCTTAATTATTAGCTACTTTGTGCATGAGGATCGACAGAAAAGCCTTTAGTGAACTGGTTCCCAGAGAGTATTCACAATTCGGCAGACAAAACCTAAGAAGAACAGAAAGCTCTCCTGAACCCCAGCACTTAGAACGTTTACAATTGCCACCACAGACAGAGGAGAATGATGGTGCCTTTTGGACAGATATGCCATTTATTTATTTATCAGTTTACTACTCTATTTTATGACAAAATACTTTGCTATGTGCTGTGAAGATTACACAAGCGTGTCAAAGAACCAGTCAGTGTAATAGCATATGAATGAAGATATTTGAAAGGTACAAAACATGATAATGCCTTTCCATAAGCAGTAAGCTTTCACTTGGCAAGATTACTTGTGGGAGGAACAGTGTACAAATATTATTCTGAAATAAGCAAATTAATGAAAAAAATGTATTTCTCTAAGCTTTCAAATATATAGTATCTTTAATTAGTCTAAGTGGTTCCTAGTAAGTATTCTCCTCTAACAAGCCTTAGAAATTAATGTTAATATATCAAGGCACCAACTTAGATCATCTGGCAATTATTCACGTTATATATAAAAAAGATATTTCTCAAATTCTAAAAACAGTACCTTCTCTTTCATTAGGTAGTTTTTTCTAAAGGCTATTTGCTTTGTTGATTTGTTTGGCGATGCTTTCGTAAAAATGTTCAGATGAATTTTCATCCTGCAAAAATATAAGACCTCTGATCCCAAATCCAAATTAATACAAACAATAACCAATCCAGATATGAAATTTTGTTCTGCATTCTATATAATTTCTCATTTAGAAGATACCGTCCATTAAATTATTAAGTATACTGGACATAAAGCCCCGTATGAGAAGTTTTATTTTAGAATTTTCAATTAGTGAAATCTCCCCTAAAGAACTGGTATGTGTCCTCCTTTCCAGTAATGAGAGTAATTTCTCCTTTTTCTCTGATATCCAGGAACCACAGAGTCAAACCTGAAGTACAACTACAAAAATATGATGCTAAGCTCATGGTTACAGCATCAGTAGCTTTCATTTTTCCACCAGCTTTATTTTCCATATTAATCTCATGTTATTTGTGTGGAGAGAAGGAAGCATAAAAATATTTGGTAAATTAAAATATATGGAATAATACACTATACATCCACCAAAGTCATACATAATGGGCTACTACTTTTGAAATAAATTATTAATATATGTTTACTTGTAAAGCCACATCAAGTGGACATAAACACCTCATTTTCTTTATATATAAGATCGTTTAAGCAGACCTTGAAAATTTTAAAGTGAGTTTCACTTGGTCTTAATTTCACTGTTAATTATTTACCAAATATTTTAAGACTTTAGAAAATGTATTCTACTAATAGTTCAGAAAGCCAACATCATTGTTATAATCACTTGATCAGCTGATCATGTATTAGGGGAAAAAAAAAACGTAGAGAAAAGAATAACTCCGTGAATAAACAAAAAACTGAATCACTTATTCCAAAATGAGAAAGCTGACCAATGTATCTTTGGGAAGCAATTGGAAAGCCTAGTCATAAGCTCCTATTTCTTGAATGAAAAAGCCTAGTGATTATACCTAATAAGGGCTTTTTTAGGGAAAAAATAATAAATGTGAAAGTAAACTGAATAGTACCCATATTAATGTAGGAGATTTTTTATTTTGTGGATTTGTTTCATTCTTATGAATTACAACAATAAAATAATAGCATAAGTAATAATAAATTCAAACAGAATGAGTTAGCTATTTTAGTAATATTATACTTGCTTTTTATGGAAAATGTCATGCAGGTTTGCAATTTTTGCTACTATTAACAAAATAGTGAAGAGTGTATAGATTGGTGGAAACTAAATGGTTGGCTGAAACTAAACATAGCTTACATGTATAGTTATTTTGTTATTGTTGTTGTTGTTGTTTTCCTTCTTCACAATATGCCTTCTGGAAAGAAGATATGAGAGAAGGAATGGAGAATGTAATCTGAAGAAACAGAGCCTCCTTGTCTTTCCTGTCATTTCCACTTTGCTGTAATAATCACTTGAGGATTTGGGCTTTTTCCTTGGGGCTCCAAATTTAGGAATGCAGAGCTCTCTTATTGCTTGTCGTCTTAGGCAAAGTCACTTCCATAAGCTATGCCATTTACCTACTATCCCTTTAAGAATGTTGAAGACAAGACCTCTAAGAAATCAAGGGGACAGGCCGGGTGGTGGCTCATGCCTGTAATACCAGCACTTTGGGAGGCTGAGGCAGGTGGATCACGAGGTCAAGAGATTGAGATCATCCTAGCCAACATGGTGAAACCCCGTATCTACTAAAAATACAAAAATTAACTGGGCATGGTGGTGTGTACCTGTAGTCCCAGCTACTTGGGAGGCTGAGGCAGGAGAATCACTTAAACTCAGGAGGCTGAGGCAGCAGAATCACTTGAACCTGGGAGACAGAAGTTGCAGTGAGCCAAGATTGCGCCATTGCACTCCAACCTGACGACAGAGTGAGACTCCATCTCAAAAAAGAAGAAATCAAGAGGCCCCTGAGCAGGTGTTCTCCTTATCTTGCTTCATCCTGAAGTCCAGGCTGTCTTCTGAGCTTTCCTGCTTGTCCTTTCATCTTGCCATCAGATTCTGACCTTCTAGGGGATAATAATGAGTCTACCACTTCTTTGCTTGGGTTTCTACTTCAGGGCTCCAGTCTGCCTCCTGGTGAGTGAGTGAGGGCCGCTTGTTACCCTGTATCCCTTCTCAATAAGCATCAGTAGCAATAATGGCTAATATTTGTGGAGCATAAGTGCTCTACATGCATATTCATCCAACAAAGTTTTTTGTTTACTACATACCAAGCTTACTATTATATTCGCTAAGAACAAAAAGAAAAAAAAAAGCTTCAATCCAGACAAAACTCTTTGTTCCCATTCAGCCTACCAGAAATAAGACATGAATATAAACAAAGTAAGAATAAATGAATACAAACACATACAGATGCTGTGAAAAAAAGAAGCCATTTTTTTATTAAGAGAGTATATCAAAGGATTTCACCTCGCTAAAGGAGTAAGAGAAGGCTTACCCAAGAAAGTGATGTTCAAGCTGAGCTATAAAAGATAAAAAGAATTAATTAGGCACAGTGGACAAACATTCCAGACAGAGAAAACAGTCTATGCAGGGAGACTATCACATCAGAGAAGCAGGGAAGTGGTAAGGACAGGGTTGCACAGACCGCCTGAAAATGCAGAAGTGAACATGGCAGGAGTGCAGAAAGAGACAACCACCAGCTGAGACAGGGCCTTGTAGGTCATATTAAAGATTAGTTCTTTTTCCTTAGAGCAGCTGAAGTCATTGAAAGTTTTTTTTTTAGGAAATTTTTTAAATATTATTATACTTTAAGTTCTGGGGTACATGTACAGAACATGCAGGTTTGTTACATAGGTATACACATGTCATGGTGGTTTCCTGCATCCATCAACCCGTCATCTACATTAGGTATTTCCCTTGACGCTTGAGATACAATTACATTTGAACTTTGAAGAGATAACCATCATAAGGTTAGGACTGCAGGCTAGGGCTACAGTGGAAATGGACAGAATGGATACCCAGAGACCAGTCAGAAAAATATTGTGATAGTCCAGGCAAGAGATAAGGGTATCTTAACAGTAGCTCATTTAGAATTCATGCACCAGATATACTATATCCCATGAAATGCTTACAATAATCCTATGTATTAGAGATTGTAAATATCTTTACAATGTGGAAAATGAACTTTGGAGCTGTTGAGTGACTTGACAAGGTCACAAAGATACCAAGCAATGGGAAAGAAATCCAAGCCAGGCAGTCTAGCTCATATCGCATGTTCTATGACGCTGCCCAGAAAGCGATGGCAGCAGAGTTGAAAAGAAGTATACAGATTCAAAAGATATCTGAAAGTTGAAATCCCAGGCTGTAATGATGAATTGGTTATCGAGAATGAGGAGGTAATATCAATTAGAGTGAGGAGATATTAAGGATAATGTCCAAGGGTCTGACATATCCAGGTAGATGGATGATGGTGCCTTTCACCAAAATAGGAAAGTGAAAAGAGACTAGCTTTTTTTTTTTTTTTTTTTTTTTGAGAGGGAAAGGGAAGGTGGGTGTGGCCAGGACACTGAGTACAATACTACACATGTTGAATTTGAGTAACCTCTGAGACACCCAAATAGAAATATTAAGTAGGCAGATAGATATATGTGTCTAGAGAGTATAAGAAAGATCTTGTTTGGAGATGTAAATCTGAAAACCTACAGCATATGAAAGATAATTAAAATTATAGACATAGCTGTACTTACTAGGATGCATTATCTTTTCCTGTTAAACTAACATTTTGGGCCCATTCTTCCCCAAACTTGTGATGAAAACTGAAGCAGATCCCATAGCTTTTCTATCAGTCATGAGTAATCAAAAGTCGCTTATAAGCTTAAACAGTCAAATCCAGTGTAATGACCAAAACTCCAAACTCCTCAGCTCTGGCCTGCCAGGGTAAAGAGGGATATGGTTGGTTTCTTTTCTCTTCCTCATCCCACTTCCTTCTCTATCCACTCACTGGCTGTTATAGTTGATTCCTCCTGGTGAGAACCCAGAGGATTAGTAAAGAAAGAGCACACAGTTGAAGTAGCTGATAGAGTTGAAATGTGGGATCAGTACCCTCTTGTGGGGACCCATATGTCTTGCTGATTACTCACGACCTCTACTTGGATGTCTAAAGACATTTCTGACTTAGTGTGGCTAAGATCAAACATGATTTCCTCTCACCTGCTAAAAATGCTCCTCCCACATAAACAAATGGCAACTCCATTCTGTCGTTTGGACCAAATACCTTAAAGCCCTCTTTCTCCCATAACCCATTTTCAAACCATTAACATATCCTGTCACTGTCTTTAAAATATAAGTGATTCTCATTATTAACAGTACTTATGTTCTATAAAGTCACCGTAAATACTGAATTAGCTAATACAGAATCATTGCCCCTAGGGGAAATACAGGGTTATGTTCTGACATGTATTTGTTCACAAAATTTTCATCAACTGATCCACACATACCTTGTTTTATGTGTGTTTCTGTTTAAAGAAACAGTGATCTATTTTATAGATTCGTTAGCAAAGAACTCATGGCCAGCAGCACTATAACTCACATCTGAACAAGGCTGATCTGGCCTTAGTATTTTCTCGGTAAGGCACATCACAGCCTTCTTGTTCTTAGGAACACTATATAATCCTTCAGGACTACATTTGGGGCCATTTTAAACAGCAATTATCACCAACAAAAGGCACAAAAATGAAAAAAAAATGGCGCTAAATATACCACGAAAAGGAAACTTGTTTACAACATGAGACCTGAAATGAGAAGGCAGAGCGTCATCTTATTAGAACTCAGCAGGGAACACGCACAGCAGGCAGATTTTTCACTACTTTGTGCATATGCTGGTCTGTGAGTGACTGTAAGACAACTTGAGTATTGATTTTGGGGTTGCAAACAAACTTTAGCAAGGAGGCTGGTTTGCAAAAACACAATCTGCTAATAAGGACAGACAGTATATCCAGAATCTGACCACTTCTCATCACCATCACCACTACTACCCCTGTCCAAACCATGATCATCTCTTCACTCACACTGGTCTCCTTACCAGCCTCCCAGCATCTAATCTTTCCTCCAAGGGTCTAAAATTCCCCGGCGTTTTTAAACTCAAACTAAGATCATGTCACTGCTCTACTCAAAGCCCTCCAGTGACTTTCAATCTCTTCTGAAATGAAAGCCAAAGTCCTGGCCATTGCTACACAAGGTCCCCTGTGATCTTAGTGGCTCCATTTTCTATCCCTCTCTGCCCTCCCTCACTCCATTCTAGACAAGCATACTCCTACCTGGCAGCCTTTGAACTTGTGTTTTCTACTTGTAAGGTTGTTCATATGGCTCGCACTATAGTGAATTCCTATAATTTGTCAACAAAAAGAGTCAAACTCTATAAAATATTTGGAGAGATTTATTCTGAGCCAAGTATGAGTCATCATGACCTGGGGCAGAGTCTCAAGAGGTTCTAAGAACATGTGCCCAAGATGGTCAGGCTGCAGCTTGGTTTTATACATTTCAGGGAGACATAGGCATCAATTACTACACGTAAGGCATACACATCAGTTTGGTCCAGAAAGGTGGAACAACTCTAAATGGGTTGGGGAGGAGCCTTGCCAGGTCATAAGTGGATTCAAAGATTTTCTGACTGGCAATTGGTGGATAGAGATAAGTTATTATTTAAAGACCTGGAATCAATAGAAGGTAGTGTCTGGGTTAGAGGAAAGCGTTGTGGAGAACAAGCTTCTTTTTTTTTTTTTTAATTTATTTATTATTATTATACTTTAAGTTGTAGGGTACATGTGCATAACGTGCAGGTTTGTTACATATATATACTTGTGCCATGTTGCTGTGCTGCACCCATCAACTCGTCATTTACATCAGGTATAACTCCCAATGCAATCCCTCCCCCCTCCCCCCTCCCCATGATAGGCCCCGGTGTGTGATGTTCCCCTTCCTGAGTCCAAGTGATCTCATTGTTCAGTTCCCACCTATGAGTGAGAACATGCGGTGTTTGGTTTTCTGTTCTTGTGATAGTTTGCTAAGAATGATGGTTTCCAGCTGCATCCATGTCCCTACAAAGGACACAAACTCATCCTTTTTGATGGCTGCATAGTATTCCATGGTGTATATGTGCCACATTTTCTTAATCCAATCTGTCACTGATGGACATTTGGGTTGATTCCAAGTCTCTGCTATTGTGAATAGTGCTGCAATAAACATACATGTGCATGTGTCTTTATAGCAGCATAATTTATAATCCTTTGGGTATATACCCAGTAATGGGATGGCTGGGTCATATGGTACATCTAGTTCTAGATCCTTGAGGAATCGCCATACTGTTTTCCATAATGGTTGAACTAGTTTACAATCCCACCAACAGTGTAAAAGTGTTCCTATTTCTCCACATCCTCTCCAGCACCTGTTTTTTCCTGACTTTTTAATGATCGCCATTCTAACTGGTGTGAGATGGTATCTCATTGTGGTTTTGATTTACATTTCTCTGATGGCCAGTGATGATGAGCATTTTTTCATGTGTCTGTTGGCTGTATGAATGTCTTCTTTTGAGAAATGTCTGTTCATATCCTTTGCCCACTTTTTGATGGGGTTGTTTGTTTTTTTCTTGTAAATTTGTTTGAGTTCTTTGTAGGTTCTGGATATTAGCCCTCATCTGAGAACAAGCTTCTTATGCAGATGAAGCCTCCAGGTGGCAGGCTTCAGAGAGAATAGGCCTTAAATGTTTCTTATCAGACTTACAACAAAGGTGTCAGTTTCTCAGTTAATTGTCTCCTGGATCAGGGAAAAGACCGGGAAAGGGATGCTCTACAGAATATACATTTTCCCCATAATAGACAGTTTTGCCAAGACACTTCAAAATATGTTAAAGAAATATATTTTGGGGTAAAATACTTTCTTTGACTTCTTTAAGGGTCTGTAATCTGTTGTGCTTGTATCTTATTGCTAAAAATAATCTGTTCTAATGTTAATGCTGGTTAGTTGTGCCTAAATACTAAAGGGAGCAGGGTATAATGAGGCATGTCCAATACCTTCTTCCCATCATGGCCTGAACTAGTTTTTCAGGTTAACTTTGAAATGCCCTTGACTTAGAGTAGGGGTCCATTCATTTAGGTAGGGACTAGAATTTTATTCTTGGTTTACAAATTTTATGTTGATTCGATATGCATTTTGAATATGTTTCCTTTTCTCATACCAGAAGCAGGACTCATTTGTCCTTGACACAGTTTCCAGTTACACACCCCCTCCCAGTTCCTCTATGTGGACAGTCGAGATATCACCTTTTACCACTGCCTTTTGGTGACCAACTCTCCAACCTCCCTATGGGTCAGCTAGATACTCCTACTTGACTCACTGCTCTTGTTCCGCACACTCTATAGGCACCGCATAGAAGTGCTGCAATAACCATCTCTCAGTCACTGCATGACCCCTTGGAATTCATGCCTGTTGCCTTTAAACCCACCAAACAGAAGCTCCCTGTAGGAAGCCTGCTTGGGTAACACCCTGGACCCCAGTAAAGACTTTGGTCCCACAGGTCCTGTCTTGCTCCCAACTCACTGGTTGAGCGGGCTTGTATGGACAACTTCCTCACTCCCTCACCTTCCCTTGGCCCTGTGAAGCCTGCTGCCTTCTTCTCTTTGGGGGCTGCAGGTGATCAAAATGCTTCTGCCATTTCATGGGTTTTGTTGTGCTGCTTCCTCTGTGTCTCACCTGACTGATACACCCAAATCTAACTTCTTTTCTGTTCAGGGCTAGAACTTATAGCCACTCTCAAATGAGACCTTGAGACCAAATTGGAAGGAAATGATCTCTACAAAACAGCCCCTCAGTTTCTTCAGATCTTCGTTCGAGTTTCTCCTTACAGACTGAAGCCTTCTATGACAACCTTCATATGTAACGGCACCCATTACCCTCTATTCCCTCATCCTGCTTTAGTTTTCTTGAGGGCACTTGTCACCATCCAACATCATGTATATTTTCATTGTTATTCTCCCCATTTTTTTCACTGTTCTATTCCCAGCACCTAGTACATCTAACACAATGTAAGTGCTCCATAAATATTTACCAGATGAGTGAAGAGTCCCTGGCTTTCTCACATGGAGCACTTTCATGGGTGATCTGTCCCGGGCCTGGGACTGAAACTCCGTGATGCTGCTCATTCTTCACTCCCAAACCCACTTTTCTACTGGGTCTCTTCACCCCAGCATAGCCATCCCTCTAGCCCTTGAGGCATTCCTGTTAGAGTCCAAGACTGACTCTCTTACAGATGGGCTTCACATCTAGTCCCTAGAAAACACATTTTAATTCTGCTAATAGAGAAAACGTTAGTACCTGAATATGCCAAGCTCTTCTCTAGGCCACCACATTAGCTGTTTCCTTTGCCTGAGAATCTCCCAGCCTCTACCCATTACCCCAATTTATCACTCACTCCTCAGATTAAATACCACCTCCTTCAGTGGCCTCTGACTCATTGGCCTAGATTAGGGCCCCCTAATGCATTGTTTCTCAACTTTAATCACCTGGAGGCTTTGTTAGGTGTATTCCCTGCGCTCCATTTCCAGACTCTGATTGAATCCATCTGATGGAGTTAGTAAATGTGTGCTTTAAAAAGCTCACAGGTGACTCTGACTCTGATAATGCTTGTCTAAGGCCCATGCATTGAGAAGCTCTAGATTCTCTGCCTGACACATCCAGCTCACCTTTCACAGCCCACTTTTATTTCATTTCTGTTGAAATCTTCCCTGATCATTCCCAACAATGAATCACCCTCCTCTGTGTAGTCTGCCTTAAATATGGTTAACTGTGACTGCAAAGTTTTCATCACACTTTGTTATAATTAAATATTTAAACACGTGTATTTCCAGCAAAAGAGTAAATCCTTTAAGTACCTGTAAAGTTATCAACAACAAATAATTTTTAAAAAAATAAGTACCCACAGTGGAGTTAAGGAATATGGAGTTCAGATATGTAAAGTAATTTCCCCAAGGTCACAAAACCACTAAAGATAAAGGCAGGAAGGAAAATATGGAAAGGAAAGAAACCAGTTCTAAAAACCCTGAAAGGCAGTGAGAATGCAGCATTTTAGGACCAAAAATATTGTTACTGGGGGGCCTTGGCATTAACCTGTAGTTGAAAACTCCACAAACTAGTGGAATAGAACTGAATGTGACAGAGGTTGAATTCTGTCGCCTCTTCCCTTCCTTCCCAGATCCTTCATCCCCATCACAAACATGCACCTGCTTCTATGTCAACAATTACTGAGGTCTTGAATACAACCAAGTTGGAATTGCTGATTGAGTTTTCTCTTAAAGGGTAGCTGGGAGGTTTCAATTGCCTTGCAAGATAATAGGAATCTCCTCCATAGAGAAGCTTGTGAGGACCCCTGAGACATACCTTTGACAGACCTCAAGGAAAAAAATTTAAATTAAAGGAAGTGAGTTGCTCAATGAACTAATACTCCCATTTCCATTTTCCAGAAGTTCAAATTTGAAAACTGATGCAAAGGCTTAACAATCACATCCTGTTTACCAAGGTCATACTACTATTCTTTGCATTTCAGTGAATCAAAGCCACAAATGTATTTAAAATTAAGCTATGTAAATCTATGCTATATGACTGTTCTTGGGAAATGCTTAACCCTCAACTCTCATGTATCCATAATAGAGCATAGGAATTTTTACCTCCAGGAGGGAAAAATCTGGAAGGAGGACTTCTAAGCCTCTTTTTCTCTGGCTCCCTAGCTTACTTCTCCTAAGCGACTAATGAGTGTGAGAAAAGAAAGGGAGTGTATGTGGACTTTCTTTCTTGTCTTTCTTTAGCACTGGCCTGTCCTCACCCTGTTTATCCCTGCCGTGAGCTTACCTTAACATGTTCTGAACCTGCAAGGGGAAGACCTATAGTTTGGAGGTGGGGAAGTAAGGTCAATTCCAGGAAATCAATTCAGCCTTATCTATAATAAAGCTGAACATGTTGGTGTCTGAGGGATCCCTGCTCTACTTCTCAACTGACTCTGAAATTCAGGAGAGGGGATGGGGGAATCATTTATTGCACCCCTAAACCCCAACAAGCCCTCATGTTTCAAACTTTTGCTCCTCTCAATTTTTTTCTGCATTTGCCATTCTCAGCCCGACACATTCAACTCACCTTTCACAGCTCACTTATTCAGTTTTTGTTGAAATCTTCCCTGATCACCCCCAAATAAAATAAGCCATCCTCCTCTGTGTATAGTCTGCCTGAGTGATGGTAAACTATGACTGCAGTTGTCACCCTTATGAGATTATAAACTCTTTGTAGATAAGAACTATATTTCACTCCTGTTTGTGCGCACTGAACTACATGGCTCCTTCCCAATACAGTAGTCAACGCAATGTCTTTTTCCATTCACTTACCAAATTTTTTGCTGACAATCGGCTATGTATCAGGCTGCTTGTTAGATGCTAGGACACAGACTGAGACAAGATACATACAGGCCCTGACACCACTTTGTCGAATAAGTACCTTGACCATAACGAGCCCTCAAGAAAGTTCAATTGATTTGCTACAATAGATGAAGGACTGCTTCCCCTAGCCCCAATGTTCACTCAAATTCTGAGGGCTGAATGGGGAAAAATGAGAGATGAAATGTAAGATCAGTATTTTTTTCTACAACATCTTTCAGGATATAACACACTACACCTTACATGATAATTGTTCTAAACTATCGTATCTAGTATTTATTGAGTACTTAACTATGCACTTAGTACTTTATATGAATTATTTACACTTACTCTTCATAACCATACTACCAAGAAACTGATGCACAGGTTGTGAAAAGTAAACAATCACCTAAAAGCAGATTTGAGGTTAATTCTAAAATGGATATTAGATATAACTTAAAATTATGTTATCTTCCATGTATATGTCTCATAGGTACAAGAAAAAGAAATTTTTAAGCATTTGTTTACCTGTAAGAATATTGCACAGATTGATTATTCATTTTAATCCTTCTAACACTGCTCTTCCAAGAAAGTCAGCGTCTATTTTCTAAAGAATCATTCTCTGTATAAGTCAGAGTATAGCCAGGAAAATAAAAGTCACTCCAAGCCAGGCACAGTGGCATGCACCTGTAATCCACCTCCTTGGGAAGCCAAGGTAGGAGGCTTACTTAAATCCATTTCAAGTCCAGCCTGGGCAACATAGCGAGACCCATCTCTAAAAAAATAATAATTATTAAAATAAATTAATTATTTAAACCACTCCAGCTATTTTGTATAGGAAGAGGTTTAACACACACACACACACACAAATTATTACAGAACCATCAGGAAGTGGGAGGAGCAAATGTCAGGAGGAACTCTTTGGGGAAATTCAAAAGAACAGAGGTCAAACGCAGGGAAAAGCTTCCACCAATGGTCTCAACTGCTTGCAATGCCAAAGTGAGAGATTCTCAGGAAGTGCCCATGGCTCCAAGCAAGAACAGTAGCAGTTCTTCTAAAGCAGCTCTTCCGCTGCCTTCTAAACTTTGTGCTTGAGACTTCCATTGACAGAATCTAGCTGGCACTCTGCTGGCAAGGGAAAAAACAGTTTCCAGGCTCAGTGCTTCTGTAGTATAGAGAAAGTTTAAAATGTCAGGGATGGAACTCTAACAATATCTGGTAATTTCTACTCTTTGGATATTCAGTGTCCATTCACAATCCTTGGCCCATCATTAACCTTCCAAACAATAATAATACCAAAAATGCGCTTCCAAGTAGCACAATAAAACTATATTTCATACTAACAAAGACACATGCAACTTCTCTCCTGAAAAAGACAGACAAAAATTCCCATAAATTACTGTATCAACATCTGAGTAATATTCATTTATTTTGTAGCTCAGGCACAACCCCTCTTTTATAGATAATTTATAACGTAAACAATAAATGATAATGTTAATTCCAACCAATGCATATCATATAAAACAGTAGAGAAAGGGGGAGAAAGAAAAACACTTAATATACAGAAGTGTGTGTGTGTGTGTATATATAAATAGAAGTGTGTTTATATATATATATAACAAGGTGAGGATTTTAAAAGCATACATAGTTGCCCTTGATTCTGAAACTGTTCCCAAAGTCAGAATTGTCAAATTTGCTTCTCCTACATTCCATTTTGCCTTTTCCCTTAACCAGTACCGAAATTTGTCATTGTTGAAAGACAGTTCATGGATCTCTCACTTCGCTATACATCTTTTGAGCACAGACACTGAAAGTAGTTGTTCTGGGATTCTTTTAAGGGATAGTTGCATAGCGAATCACCTTTGAAGACAGAGATAGGATATCCCTGCAGAGCAAAAGGTAGATTTACTTATTGTCCAGGATAATAAAGACAATATCTCTCACTGGCACATGGCCAAGCAGGCTTACAGCCCTTTATAAAGGACTGAGGTTTCCTACGCTCAGGGTCCTTCTCCTGTAATACAACTTAGTGTGTGTGTACACATTTTCTACCACCGTGTGGGAATTGGTACTTGAGAACCAGCACAGATGCTGACACTCTGCCTGTTACTATTGGTAAAAAGTAAAGTCTCTTTTGTTTGCCTATCCCAAGAATCTCATGCCACTGGGCAACATTCATTAAACTGTGACAGGTTAACTTGTTAGCTTGCAGTAAAGTCTCAGGTTCTCCACAACTCTTGACATTCGAGACTCTATACCTAGTGACCTAAACTTTTATTTCTGAAGAGACATTTATTCCTGAAGCGATGTGCGGTCTTGCTGTAGCTAGTCTCCCGTTAACTTTTATCACAAAATGTGGAACTATTAAAAGACAACGCAATAAAACTTTTGGATTCTCAACACACTCCTCTCTGTCTCCATTAAGAAGTAGCACCCTCATTCCCCTTGATAGACATGATCAGTCACATTAACAACTTTATTAACCCCTTTATTTGTTTCTTGATTCAATGGCATAAGAAGCCCAAAGTGGCCAAGTGATAGTCTCAACTTCCAGTTTGATGGAGTTGCTATTGAGTCCTCTAGTAGAAACATTTTTCCCTTGGTAATTAAGACCACAAACTAGCAGAGCTCAGGATAGAAAGCAAAATTTTACAAGTGATCACTAAGGATTAGAGGAGTCACTTCTATTTCTATTCTTTGGTTTCAGAACCTGGTTCCATAAGGAGCTATGACCTATACAACATTGTAATTGAGCCTTCAATAGATCATTTCATCATCCCAGTCATCAGTAGGTAATTTCATCATTCTATCAGGCCAGCTGCTTCTGGGAATTGAGCATATGGAAACACAAGTGAATTCCATGGACATAAGCCTATACATCATTTCTTTTGCTGTTCTTTAGTCAGAGGAAATCTTGCGTGCAAAAGCAAGGTGGTGAATAAAACATTAGATGATGGTGATGACGAAAGCAATGGGCACAAGAAAGACAAATCTGTATCCAAGATATATGTCTATTTCAGGAAAGACTAGGTGACTAGCAGATGCCTCTGGGGAACAGTGTCATACTGGAAGCCCAATATTGTTCTTTGCTGTTAATAAGCTGATTAGTCATCAGTGGTGGCAGCAAGATCAGGCTTGATAAGGGAAATTCTATACATTCCGTCTTTGCATAGCTTACATGCCTGACATAATGGTCAGTTTTAACACACAATTATTGAGTAAGCACTGGGGTGACTGGAGAGAAGCTAACTTATGCCCATAAACTGGATCTTCTGGTCCATGTGATTATGATTACTAACAGACTTTTATGCAGTAGATCCCTATGATCATGAGATACAAAAATAATCCATTGTGTGGCTATTCTGAGTGGTTCATCTTCACATACCTCTTCTTGAGATCTTCTAATGAACCATCTTTCAGTTTTATTCCTTCCAAGTCCCTGATCACTTGACCAAAATTTCAGCTACTACCTACCAATGGCATAATATAGACAGATAGAATCTCAGACCATCTCTTCTTCTAGGCAAAGTGAAAATCCATATTTATGTTTGCACTTCTACCTTCCAGGAGGATGTTTCTTTACCTACTATCCTTCAGGGCTATCTCTGAGTCAGGATAGAATAATGTATCACTTTTGGTACATTATTTGCTCCCCATGATATCATAGGATTGAAGAAAAAGCAGCAATGCCACAAAAGGAGATGTCACATGGGTTTGAGCCACCTGCTCAAGCAGCTTAGCTTGTATCTTGGGATCTGCCAAAGCTCAGCATCATGGAGGACACAATGCAACTGTTTAGGGCTGAACTTACAGCTTGATAGATTAGATCATTCTCAGTTCATGATTAAACAGTTTCAATTGCTTCAAAACTCTGAGTTTTCTCCTAAGTTTCCCAGCTGTCCCAATCTGCATTTCTACCTACCATTATTTCAAGTACCAGTAGATCTGTTGGGTCATAAGGCTAAGTGGTATACCATTGTATTGCCTGAACTGGTTGCAGAACTCTATTTTGTTCTGGGCACTAATCGAAGCTGAAAATCTTACTAGTTATTCAGGAAATGGATTAGAGCAGCACACTCCAATGTACCTCAATGTGGTGTATGTTTATCTAGAATCCAAAGATTCTGTCAGTCACATCACAATCAAGATGGAAATGTGAGAGCTTAATTCTGAGAATTTTTTGTTTCTGATTTGCCAGCAATACTGCATGCTCTCTACAGAGCAATCCAGATAAACCTTTGGCTGCAAGAAGCATTACTTCTTTACCTCCTTTGAGAGTACCAAAAGAGCTTGAAATCCCATACTTTCAGTCTTTTGAGAAATTATAGAATTTGCTAAAGTTTCAGGCAGAACACACATAGAATAAATTGGTATTGTTTACTTCCCGACTCCCATTTTGGGGCACTCTAATATAAGAGGAAGTTTTATTGAAGCACCCTACAGCAAAAACAATTGTTGCCTGACCTTAAATTAGAAATGACAATAATATTAATAGAAGCCTCCATACAGAAACCATTTTGAGATAATCACGTCTTGATTATAAGTACTGACGTTCTTATAGGCATGCAAGCTTTATCAGAAATTCCAGCAAACATTTCAATGCCTGAAATCTATTGTTCTGGATCTAATATGATTCTGGGATAACCAGTTTAAGATGACAGCATTAACAGCCCAATTAAATCACAGTATGGCACTACACTTTTCTCCCACTGTGCAAATTCATTGGAATTCTCCAACGTAATGTCCTTTTCTTAAAAATCTGGAGTTAATGTTTTTGCTCAAGGAAGCTGTAGACTATCAATACTCCGTGGTTCTAGGTTGTTAAATAAATCTTAGAATTCATTCCTTAGCACTTGCTTTTGACTCAAAGAGTATAGATCATCTTGGTTTAACACTAGGTAAAATCTTCAAAAACAAATCATTCTGTAATTACATGTGTGATGTGAAATGAGGCATTGGTGATGTCTGAGTGGTTTTCAGAAAAATGTCAGCAATTAGAGGAAGCTTTCTGTGATGTGACACTAAAATATGACATATTCCTGTGTATATCAGATAATTGATGTATTTTTTTTTTCAGGATACCTGCTGGCAGGGGTTATTTTCATCCCAACCTATTACCTTGGTGATTACGTAGTAATGAATATGATCCTCTTAGAAAGGAGAGAAAGAATTTCCTAAATTAAATCACTCTGACTGGCTGAGTCATATTTTGGGTGGAACATCAATCACAATTTGACCTTCTCTAACAGTGCTGTTTGTAGACTATCACCACCTTTCTAATAAGCATATAAAATAATTGATTTTTAAATTGTCTCATATCAGTGAAGTATGAGCAATGTGTTTCTGCAGAGGGTAAATGTTTAACGAATTCATGATGGATTATTGAGTTATAGCATATCTTTACATATGAGAAAGATAACTCACAAATGGCTTAGCCACAAAGATAAATGCCATAATAGTTCATTTCATATAGATTGGTGAATCTAATATTCTATTGCATTCTTCATTCTTCAAAATTCATTTCCATTGAAAATTTTTCCATTTATGCACCAAGACGTTAAAACAAACAACAGTCACTGTACGTCAGAGGAAAGCAGCCAAATGAAGTAAATCTAAAAGAAAAACAAAAAGGCTCTGAAGCCACTCCTAATGCTTTTCCTTCCTATGTATGAAACTGTCTTGCTTGAATTAATAATCAAAGAAGTCAGCCATTTTAAAGCTGATGTTCAGGACCGTGAAAAATTGAAAGCAATGAAATTAGATTTTTTAAAACCTATTTTTCCCATGAATTTCCATAAGTTGACTTAAAATAGATGGAGTATTTTAAAACAGAAAGCTTCTTTTCTCAACAACTGTATTAGTAAAGACACAAGAAGGAAGAAATCCCTGGGTAGGTTCCTCAAACATTGTGCAATATAGTTAAAGATTTTGACCATAGGTAATCATTATTTGCAATATGTTTTCAAACATGATTACTAAATAAACGTGAACTCAAAAGAAGTGGTTTTCCAAACAGTGCACCTCAGTTCAAATTTCAATAAAGGTCTTATCGCTCATCAGTATGCACTATTTTGTGTGAATTCAATGTCTAAGCAAGATAATTTTCCTCATTTTTAATGTCTAAGTTCTTAAGGTAAAACCATATATTTTGGAACACATCTTAACACCACACTCAATTATTTATAATATGAGACCACCATATCTTAAGAAAATCTCATCAAAAGGTCCTTAAGAGTATTTAGTAACTCAATCCTACTGGAGAGTACTCAAGATAGAGCATCTTGATATGGAAACATATCTTGTATTCTACAGCAAATAACATTCTAGCAAGGTCCCACATGTGGTAGCAGAGGATAAATTTTTAAAGAATTCGAGATAGGCTCCAAATTTATGTTTACTCAGAAATGATGTAATAGCAAAAAAAAAAAAAAATTAAGCATTATCTAAATGTAATGCCAAGGGATGTATGCGCCCCACAAGGTCCACTTTCAAAAGCAAGAAATAGTCAAACATGGTTGAATATAAACATTCTTGATTAAACTGCTCCACTTTTAACTCCTATGCTTTTTTAAATCTTTCTTAAAGGTACTGGCAAACTTACCTCAATAAGTAACCTCCACACCTCAATAGATTAATTTTCATAGCATTATGGATAATTAAGGCCATTATAACCCCTAAAGAAGATGATTACATACATCAGTTCTTGTTGAAAAATAATTGCAGATGAAGACAAAGACAGAGCTAAAGACTGAATCAAATTTATACTTCAAGACAAATGCTGAATGTCTTTTAAAAATAGTTTCCCTGATCTGAACTTATTTTTTCTTCCACTTGCCTAACTCTAAAAATAAAATAGCTCTGTCCAAAAATACATTAAGCTGAGGGGTTTATGAAGGGATCCTAACTCCAATTAAACTCTATGATAGCCTCTGTACCTATGTGTTAGGTTATTTCATTTAATCCTCACAAGAAAATTTAGTGATAGGAATAATCATTCCAACTTTACGAAAATGGAAATAGAGGTTCAGGAAGTGTAGTTAACTTGCCAAGGTCCACAGCCAATAACTGAAAGAAGCAGTTATGTCTGTGTCCAAAATATATTATTCCCAGTACATCACGTTGCTTCATAATCTAGTTATCTGGATTCTAGATATTGGAAGATGCTCAGAATTATGGAAACGTTATTTGTAACTGATCTTTTATACTTTATTCCAATAATTTTATTTACTTATTATTTATTGAGTGGCTACTAACTTCACATCAGATACCATGGTAGGGACAGTAAATACAACGGTGGGCAAGGTATAGCGTCCACTCTCAGGAAACTTATAGTTTAGACTGGCAGAAAAAAAGAAAAGTAGAAAGACAAAATAATCACAAGCCATAATAAATGCTAGAAGCAAACAAACAAAAAGGTGAGCTAGAGAATAACAATGGGATACCTGAATGTTTCAGGTGATTTTAGGGTGATCAGGAATTAGCTATGTGGTCAGGGTCCTGCTGCCAATGCTGGGACATCAGCAACACAGGCAAGTGAGAAAAGAAAAGAAAAAAGAGACAGAGCTGAGACTCAACAGAGCAAACCCACGTGAAAGACAAACCTGTTAGAAGAGAAATCTAGAAGGCCAACTATACTTACAGAAGAACCCAGAAAAATCTGTCTGGATGGAAAAGGAAGGAGATTAAGATCTAAAACCCCTGAAAAAGATGTGACAGAGACTAAGCAAGGCTATAGGCATATTGTCAAGGGAACACCTCAGCCCTAAACAGAAATTGAGGTTCAGTGAGGCAACTGTGCAAAACCTACGAAGGCTGGACCCAAAACAGGGGGCAAAGGAACATGGGGTACATACTGCTAAAGGCATAAGATTCTAGGACTCGTTGTCAATGAAGTAGCCCTCTGGTATGGTTTCAATGTTCCCTCCAAAACTCACGTTGAAATTTGATTGCCAATGTAACAGAATTGAGAGGTCGGGCCTTTAAGAGATGATGAGGTCATGAGGGCGCTACACTCATGAATGGATTATTGCCATTATTGCAGGAGCGGGCTCCTGATTAAAGGATAAGTTTGGTTCCCATTTGCTGTCTGTTTCAGGCACTTGTTTGCCCTTCTGCCATGGGATAACATGGCTCACAAGATGCCAGCACTTGGCTGTCAGACATCCCAGCTTCTATAACTGTGAGTGAAATAAAATGTTCTTTATAAATTACATAGTCTGTGGTATTTTGTTATAGCAGTAAAAAATGAACTCAGACACCTTGGAAGAGGGAGGGCACATCAGAATTATGTAACTAAGGCCAGGTTAGTATCTCAATGATTTCTCATTGAGAATATAAACTTCTCTAGGATGAAGTTAAGGTCCTTGATATGACCAGGCTCCACCTTCTGAGATTTTGATCTGATTAGTCTAGAATGGAGCTCCAGTAGTTTTTATTTTTAAATGAATTTTTTTAATTTTGAGATTATAGAACATTTATATGCAGTTGTAAGAGATAAGATTCTATGTATATTTTGCCCAGTTTCCCCCAATGATAATATCTTGCAAAACTGTAGCACAATATCACAACCAGGATATTGGCAATGATAGTCAAGATAGAGAGCATTTTCCTCACTTAAAAAAACACAAGTTTCCCGTTACATTGCCTTTTATAGTCACATCTGTTTTTCTTTTACCCTCATCACTTCCCTAATCTCTGGCAACAACTAATCTTTTACAATTCCTTTTTTTTTTTTAATTTCAAAATGTTATATAAAAAGAATAATACAGTATCACTTTTTTGAGTTTGGTTTTATTCAGTCAGCATAATTCTGCAGTGATTTTTTTGAGTTATTGTCTGGACCAATAATGTGTTCATTTTTGTTACTGAGTAGAGTATTGCATGATACAGATATATCATAGTTTAGCTATTCATCCATTAAAGAAATCTGGCCGGGCATGGTGGCTCATACCTGTAATCCCAGCAATTTGGGAGGCCAAGGTCAGGAAACTGAGACCATCCTGGCTGACACGGTGAAACCCCGTATCTACTAAAAATACAAAAAACTAGCCGGGCGAGGTGGTGGGCGCCTGTAGTCCCAGCTACTAGGGAGGCTGAGGCAGGAGACTGGCGTGAACCCGGGAGGCGGAGCTTGCAGTGAGCTGAGATCGCGCCACTGCACTCCAGCCTGGGCGACAGAGTGAGACTCCGTCTCAAAAAACAAAAGCAAAACAAAACAAAAAAAAATCTGAGTTGTTTTTATATTTTGAATATTATGAATAAAGCTATTATAAACATTTATGTACGTGTGTTAATGTAAAATTAAGTTTTCATTTCTCTTGGATAAATGCTTAGGAGTGTAATTGCTGGGTCATATGGTTGCTGCATGTTTATATTTTTACAAAACTGCCATGTTATTTTCCACAAGGGCTGTATCTCTTTACAGTTTCACCAGCAATGCATAAGTGATCCAGTTTCTCCACATCCTCTTGAGCAACTGGTTTTGTCAATATTTTTTATTACAGCCCCTTAGTTAGGCATATAATGATGTCACTGTGGTTTACATTTGCATTTCCCTAATGGCTAATAATGTTGAACATTTTTCCATGAGTTTATTTGCCATCTGTATATCCTCTTCAGTAGAATTTGTCTTTGTGCCTTTTGAACATTTTTAACAAAATCATTTCGTTGTGGGTTTGTGTATGTATGTATATATTGGGTTGGTGCAAAAGTAATTGCGGTTTTTGCAATTAAAGGTAATGGCAGAAATTGCAACTACTATTGCACCACCATATAGACACACATTTATTTTATTTATTTATTTTTACTATTGAATCTTGAGAGTTCCTTACTACATTATGTGCCTTACACATAGTTTCTCGCACTATGTAGTTTTTCATTTTATCCTCTTAATAGGAATTTTCACAGAGAAAAAGTTTTTAACTTTGATGAGGTGCAATTTACTCATTTTTTTATTTATGAACAATGCTTTTTGCATCAAGTTTCAGAAACTTTTGCCTACTTCTAGATCCCCCAAATTTTCTCCTGTCCTTTTTTCTAAAAGTCTTACAGTGTTTTACATTTTTAAATTTAAGTCCATTATATATTTCGACATTTCTTTGTATAATGGGTGAGACGTGTTAAGGTACATGTTTATGCCCATGAATGTTCGATTGCCCTAGCAACATTTGTTAAAAGGCTATCTTCTTTCCATTGAACTGCTATTGTGCCTTTGTCAAAAATTCAGTGAGCATACTTGTATGGGTCTATTCCTGGGGTCTCTGTTCTATTCCATATCCTCTGCCACTATGACCCATACTTGACTACTGTGGTTATCCTATTTCAGAACTTCAAATTGGATAGATGGATTTATCCCATGTGACTCTTTTTTTTTCAATACTATTTTATTCTTTTGCCTTTCCATATAAATTTTAGAATAATTGGGTCTATATCTACAAAAAGGTCTTGTTAAAATTTTGATAAAAATTATATTAAACCTCTATATCAATTTGGAAAGAATTGTTTTCTAAACCATGAGCATGGTATGTCTCTCAATTTAAGTAGATCTCATATGGTTTTTTTCATCATCACACTTGTAATGTTTATCATACAAGTCCTGTACATATTGTGGTATATTTTTAACTAAAATCATTTATTTTTAACAATTGCAAATAATATTATATTTTTAATTTTTTGTTCAGGTGTCCATTGTAATTACATAAAAATATAATTAATTTTTGATTCTTGATTTTGTATCCCATGGCCTTTCTGAACTCATGTATTAGTTCCAAAGTGTTTGTAGATTCCTTGAGATTTTCCACATAATCATATAAAAATATAGACAATTTTATTTCATTCTTTTATTGCCTTTATTGTATTTCCTTTTATTTCTTTTTCTTGTTTTATTGCACTGGCTGCTAGACTTTCCAGTAATATGCTACAAAGAGGAGTAAAAGCCAGTAGCCTTGTCTTGTCCCAATCTTAGGGGTAAAGCATTCAGTTTTTCACCATTAAAAATAATGTTAGCTACAGGTGTTTCATATATGCAGCTTATGAAGTGGAGGGAACTCTGTTGCTATTTTTCTGAGACTTTTTAACATGAACAAGTGTTAAATTTTGTCAAATACTCTTTCTGTATCAATTGATATGGTAATATTTTTTTTTTTTTAGCCTGTTAATATGGTTGATTGGTCTTTGAATACTGAAGCAGTGTTACATGTTTAAAATAAATGTCACCTGGTCATGATATACAATTCTTCTGATATATTGTTGCATTTTATTTGCAAATATTTTGATGAAGAAATGTGTGCCTATGTTCATAAGAGATATTGATGTGTAGTTAAATTTTTGTACTGCATTCATCTAGTTTTAGTAACCAGATAATTCTACATTCATAAATTGAATTTCTTAAGTGTTCTCCTCTATTTTCTGAAAGACACTATATAAAATTGATGTTAACTCTTCTTCATACAATGGTGGAATTCTCCAGTATAACCATCTTGTCTAGGGCATTTCTTTTTTGGGTGTTTCTAAGTTACAAATTTAATTTTCTTTATAGTTAGAGGGCTACTCAAATTACCTATTTCATATTGGGTGAGTTATAGTTGTTTGTGTTTTTCAAGCAAGTGGTTCATTTTGTCTAAGCTGTCAATTTTATGTGTGTAAAACTGTTTGCAGCATTCCCTTATTCTTTTGGTGTCTGCAAGGTAGGCTGTAATATGTTCTGTTTCATTTCTGATATTGGTAATTTGTGTCTTCTCTCTTTTTTTCCCTTGTCCATCTTGTTTGTCAATTTTATTGTTTTTTTCAGAGAAACAAGTATTTGATTTATTGATTTTCTTCTACTGTTTTTCTGTTTTAAATTTAATCATTTTCTCATTTCTGTTCTTATTTTATTTTCTTGTTTCTGCTTGCTTTGAGTTTCTGGTGGGAGATTAGATTATTATTTTGAAACTTTTACTCTTTTTGAATAGACAAAAAGTTAAGTAAACAGATAAAGTAAAAAGTAATGTGTAAAGTATAAATTTCCCTCTCTTCATTGCTTTAACTATGTCTTATGAAATGTTTTATGTTGTATTTTTATTTTCATTCCTCTATCTGTGTTTAGAATCATTTCAGATAGTGTTATAATTTCTGCTTCAATGGTAAAACTTAGAAAATTTAAGTGTATTTTTATTTTTATCTTGAAACTTCCTTTTTGATCCATGGATTATTTAGAAGTGAGTTTCCAAGTGTTTGGAGATTTGCCTATTATCTTCCTGTTATCCTTTCTGGATTAATTCTTTTATGGATGGAGAACACACTCTATATGATACCAATTCTAAATTTGCTGATGTTTGTTTTATGGCCTATCTAGGTGTATGTTCTGTGGGCATTAAAAAGAATTTGTATCCTGCTATATTGGGGTGGACCATTGTACAAATATCAATTACATGCTGTTGGTGGATGTGATTTTCAGTTCCTTTACATCCTTAATGGTATTTAGTCTAGTTGCCCTATAAATTGTTGAGAGAGGGGTACTGAAGACTCCAACTAAAATTGTTGACTTGTCTATTTCTCCTTTCAGTTTTATCAGTTTTTGCTTTACACATTTTGCAATTCTGTTGATCAGTGAATACATAGGTTGGTTCAAATATAAACCTGTATTAGTAAATATAGGTTTACTAAGTGTTAGTAAACCTAATATTTAGGATTACTATATCTTCTTGGTGGATAGAACCTTTTATCATTATATAATATCCCTCTCTGTCTCTAGTCATTTTCTTTGCTCTAAAACTTATTTCATATAATACAGCAGCTTCTGCTTTCTCTTAATGAATGTTTTATAATACATATTTTCCCATTCTTTTATTTTCAATCTGTCTATATTGTACAATGAAGTGAGTTTCTTGTAGATAGCATATAGGTAGATGATTTTTTAATCTACCCTACCAGATTTTCTTTTTTAATTGTGCATGAAGACCATTTAAATTTAAGGTAATTATTGATTTGTTAAGACTTAAGTCTGACATTTTATTTTCTGTTAGTTCTTTCTGTTTTAAATTTTTCTGTTTTCTTTTTTCTGCCATCTTTTAAGCTACATTGTTGATTTTTTATATTTTGGAACATTATCTAAATTCATTTTTGATTTATCTACAGTGTTTCTAAGTGCACATCTTTGTATAGCTGTTTGATTGATTGCTTTGTTATATTATATAGATGTAACTTAACATCAGTCTTCTCGTGTCCCCATTTTCTTAGTTTGAGTATGTCTCCCTTTGCCCTAACCCATTTAAAATATAATTGCCTTAATAACTTCCTCTATCTGTGTTTAGAATCATTTCAGATAGTGTTATAATTTTTGCTTCAATGGTAAAACTTAGAAAATTTAGAAGAGAGATTCTATTCTATTTACTCATATTTCTACTTAATGTGTTCTTCAAGTATTAAGAACTACAAACAGGTCCTTCCAGATCAGGCTCTATTCTTTTAGTTCCACTGTCATTGAAACTAATGAAGCAAATATTTTGTGATGGTTTCAATGCCAAAAAAAATCTGCCACATGCCTTTTTAACTCAATCCTACAATTTTATAATGGTATGTAGAAAATTGAAGTTTACCAATGTTCTTTTACGGCTAATTTTATTAGAAGTCTTCTGGCAGTTTGGAAAGTGGGAAGTAGAGGCTGGCTGCAAACAACAAAGCTGATGTAATTAGTTTCTCACAGATCCAACAAGAACAAAAGCATCAAGGTTGGTTTGCTTCTATTATATATGACACTTACTAATAAGCCATGCTATATATAATCTGAATATTTGCGTCCCCCAAAATTTATACATTGAAATACGAACCCCCTAGGTGATGGTGTTAATGGAGGTGGAGCTTTTGGGAGGTGACTTGGTCACGAGAGTAGAGCTTTCATGAGTGAGATTAGTGCCCTTGTAAAAGAGGCCCTAGGGAGCTCATTAGCTCCTTCTGCCTCGTGAGGATGCAGTGAGAAGGCAGCTGTTTATGAACCAAGAGGGCTTTCACCAGAAGTCACTTTTGCCAGCTCCTTGATCTTGGACTTCCCAGCCTCCAATATTGTGAGAAATAAATTTCTGTTGTATATAAGCCATCTAGTTTATGTTTTATTACAGCAACCCAAAGGGGCTAAAATAGGACAGACACATGGGTACACTTCAGGTAAGGGATCCTTAACACCAAAATCTATTTTCATTTATTTATTATCAATGAAATATAGATAGGTAGTCAGGTTAATTAAACTGTATTAGAATAATATAATAAAACTAGAAAAACAAATAAGCCAAATGTGGTTTTTAATTTATTATCAGCAATCTGTCATTCTTTAACTATCCTACCATTTTATAGAAATGAATAGTTGAAAAAAATGTTAAGCCTGTAATTTATTCCACCTTAGGAATTCTTAGGAAACATAAAGCAATAGACAAATCTCTTAAGTATTTATGCCGTATATCAGTGTCATGTCTGAAATTTGGCACAGCAATTTTGAGGTCATGAAGCGTAGAAACTTAAAAAAAAAGATTAACATTTAAAAGTCACATGCAGTTTCTATCTCAGAAAGTAGAATCCTTTTTTTTGCTTTGAGAAACTGTTTTCATCCCAAGAAAACCACGTAATAGGCTCCTAATTACACAAAGATAAACCAAAGTATCTGCCCATTTTTTCTGTGAAAAAAGAAATAATAAAACTACCCATAATCTGAAAGCAGATATTTTAGAGAAGGAAGCTAAATGTTTGTTTGGTATAGTAATATAACTTTTATTGGATCAAAGTTCTAAGCCTTAAGCCTGCAGATTTTATTGCTTTTATGAGAAGAGTGAGAATGTTTCTGCAGGGATTTAGGTGACAGGAATAAATTCCTTTCTTTCTGGACCTTGGAATTGTTGAGTATTCCTAGAGGCAGGGGAAGGGGGTGAGGGTGGGGTTGGTAGGGATTTCTGTATTGCTAATGGAGGACTGAGAATTTGTTTAGAAAGTGCCTTACCTTGTAAGGAAATCTAACCCTATAGGAAAAGTTTCAAAAGTTAGCTGATGGTTTCTACTTCTTCTTCTGTTTTTTTTTTTTTTTTTTTTTTTTTTTTTTGACAGGGTCTTCTTCTGTCACTCAGGCTGGAGTGCAGTGGCATGATCACAGCTCAAGTGGTCCTCCTGCCCCAGCCTCCCAAGTAGCTGAGAGTTCAGACAACAGGTGTGCACCACCACGCCCAGCTAACTTTTTAAATGTTTGGTAGAGACAGGGTCTCACTATGTTGCCCAGGCTAGTCTCAAACACTTGGCCTCTAGTGATCCCCCTGCTTTAGCCTCAGATAGGAGGCCAAAGTCCTGGGATTACAGGCATGAGCCACCACACCCAGCCAGTTTCCATTTCTTAATGGAGAATTAGAGTCAGGCTCTATTTTAATATTGTCAAAGTGGTAAGAATGAGAAACAGCCCCTGCCTACATTGCAGCAACCATAAGCAGAGCCAGCAATGGTGGGGCATAGTAGCTTGATGAGGAAGCAAAGCAGATCATGAGGAAATTTGCCTCTCAGCACGTGGATGCAGAGTATGAGGAACCGCTCATACTTAGAAATGACTAAGGGGCATGATAAAGCCAACCAAACTCTTGGGATCCAAGATTTCTCGGTGTCCATTCTGGAGTGGAATTAGTCTATCTGCACTTTCAACAAGCTCCTGGACGCTTCCAGTGCAGTCAACACTGGGGCCTCATTCTACTGGAGGTCATAAGGCAGTGGTTCTCATGATTCAGGATGCTTAAGGATCTCCTGAGTGCTTGCTAAAAAGACAGAGAGATCCCAGGCCTCCAGTCCAGAGAGACTGATTTATGTCTCTCATTTTAGTAAGCACTCAGATAATGCTGATACAGACAGTCAAGACAACACTTCAAGAAAAATAGCCTAAAAACTTACAGCATTTTTATCAGGTATTAATGTGAGACCTATAGAAAAGAGTCAAGACTTGACTTATTTATTTTCTGTGACTTGACTTATATATTGTCTTATTTATTTTCTCACATAAAATAAGACAATACATTTTAGCTCTTTACATCTCTGGCTAAAACCTATTCTCTAATCAGTGATGACTCTGGAGCTTCATTTTGGAATAATTAGCTTAAATGTGAGCACTAGAAGCTATTATCTTAATGAATTCTTCTTAAATATCAATACAATATGTTCCTGTTTATATTTTTAAAATCAATTATAATTTTTTTTTCCTCCATCCACAATTTTTTTTTTTTTTTTTTTTTTTTTTTTTGAGACAGAGTCTTGCTCTGTTGCCCAGACTGGAGTGCACTGGCATGATCTCGGCTCACTGCAACCTCTGCCGGCCAAGTTCAAGTGCTTCTCCTGCCTCAGCCTCCCGATTAGCTAGGATTACAGGCATGCACCTCCATGCCCAGCAAATTTTTGTATTTTTAGTAGAGACAGGGTTTTGCCATGTTGGCCAGGCTGGTCTTGAACCCTTGACCTCAGGTGATCTGCCTGCCTCAGCCTCCCAAAGTGCTGGGATTACAGCCATGAGCCACGGTGCCCGGTCACAGTATGTTTTGAATGCCTACTATATGCAAGAAATAACGCATAATAGAGAACACAATGTTAATTTAAACAAACTTGTTTCAGGTACTTTAAAACCAGTGAGTTTTTAGAATTAGTGAACTAACACTTATTGGCCTTCTGGCTAAGATAAAGTGTAGATTAGAAGTAGTGATCTAAAGATACCTGCTAGGTATTCTGTTCCATGGAAAATGTGCAATTACATAGGATTTAAAAATAAATATTTTCTTAAATAATGATTATGCACATAATTCCCTCCCTTGTACACTGCAATTGGATTTTAAGTCCTTCATTTATACATTACTGTAAATCTTTTCTATTTGCTATTTTAATGATTTCCCTAATTCATTTTAGATAATTTGTAAATGTGTTTATTGAATTTTTTATATAATAACACTGTATCATGCTCAAAATTACAGGTTTTTTTTTTTGTTTGTTTGTTTTGTTTTGTTTTTAACTAAGTCAAATTCTTTTTAAGGGAAAAAACAGGTAGGTACCATTGTTAGATGGGGATATTGCTATTGGAATACATGAACGTTCAGAGCGACAAAAGCTAGTTTTTTCTTTGTTTGTTTGAGACACAGTCTCGCTCTGTCGCCCAGGCTGGAGTGCAATGGCACGATCGCGATCTCAGCTCACTGCAAGCTCCGCCTCCCGGGTTCACGCCATTCTCCTGCCTCAGCCTCCTGAGTAGCTGAGACTACAGGCGCCTGCCACCACGCCCTGCCAATTTTTTGTATTTTCAGTAGAGACGGGGTTTCTCCGTGTTAGCCAGGATGGTCTGGATCTCCTGACCTCGTGATCTGCCCGCCTCGGCCTCCCAGAGTGCTGGGATTACAGGCATGAGCCACCGCGTCCGGCCGACAATAGCTAGTTTTAAAAAATTCACTTCCAGAACGTTAACACAAGAGGAGTTATTTCAGATAGCTTGGAGTCCAATTCTTATTACAGCAATATAAGTATTTCCAGGAACAAGGGCTTCTCCTCTTAGAGTTCACATTTACAAACAACATGATAAAAGCATCTTTGAAATGTGCTTCTCTGTTTTGACTTCAAATAAGAAGATATTCATTCATGAGCTTTTATAGGATTTGGTGAATTCTCAAACGTCAATACTGGACCAATATTTAAAAGGAACATTTAACTAAACTTTTTAAATAAGTGGTTCACAAAATTGCTTGATATGTGCTGTGATAATTTTTACTCATTTTAATTAACTGCACTATAAATTGCCAAATTCAATCACTAGCGGGATAATGCATGCTGATCAGATCAAAGGAGTCACATAAAACTGTGAGGGAAATGGAGTCACATTAAAGCTATAATTAAGTATCTCTTCAGTGACAGAGGACAAATGGAAAGATAAAGTAAATCATTCAGTCAAATGTGGCCCCAAAAATATGGTGGCAATCAGACCTTAGAGTATGAGAATTAACCCATTAGCCAAATGATGAGCCATGTTCATACCAAGCTCCAAAAGGCTTTTCTAAGAACCATTTATCTATCCAAATATCTCCATCTTCAAAGTATTCCATTACTAAAAGTATTATCAGAAACTCTTAGCCTTCTCTTTTGGAGTTATCTGAATTTCGTGTTTGACTTGTTTCAGTAGACTAAATGGAAGATATGGGAATGCAAGAGAATGTAAGAGAAAGGGTACATGTTATTTGTAAACAACATTTTGTCTTATAGTAAAAGGCTGACAGAGATACTCTATATTCAATGCCTGAGGAATCATGATTTCTAAATGTCTGGCGGAAACCTCGTTTACGTAATTCTAATTTTCATTAACTGTGTTAGAGTGTTGTATTTACTGGTTCATGGCACTTGGCTTGAATGTTTTTGCTGAAGTTTAGTTGGACTCAGGCAGTAGAAACTATGATAAGTCAAAACATAGAAATAAAATCACGTTATATTATTGATAAAGCCCATACCACACATGAAAATATGAACTGTTCTAGTGAGGAAAATTTCATGTTCAAAAAAATTTAGAAATTCGATTCCAAAGTGTTCAAGGTCATTCATGATTCAAGTCAGTGTGCCAAGAACTATTATATCTCTATACTATTTCTTAAAAATACTACATACACATCCTCAAAGGAGAAATTATTGAATCAATAAATAAAACCCAAATAATTGTGTTTAATATGTCTTTTGATCAGTCACACATCTCCCATCTTTTCTTCCACCTAAGAATAATGGCCTTATCACCTGATACTTCACGCTTTTAACCCATCTCTTTTTTAAGCCTTTCATAACACTTCCTCCCCACCTTTTCCTATTCCCGTCCTAACTCTTCTGGTCCCTCTACCATATTTCATTCCCTTCACCAAGTGGCAGACAGTGCTAGGGATTACTCACCATCCATTCTCACCTTCTTCTTTTTTAGCATTGATTTTATATGAGATATACATGTGCTAGGTTAAAAATATCCATCTGTCGGTCTCCCAAGTAGCTAGAGGTGAGCATCTGACTCAATTCTAGCCAATGAACTAAAAGCTGAAGTTAATTAAATGAGTCTTACCAAAATAATTGCTTTAATCAAAGTGTTGGGAGCAACTTTTAACTTTCATTCTCTCCTTTTACTTCTTACCTGGAATTTGAATGCAGTGCCATCCTTTGCACATAAGGACTCAGGCCACATGCCAAAGACAGCAGAGTAATAAGGAAATGGATCCTAGAAAGTTGATGATTTTCTTAAATGGCTTCTTGCTGTATCAGAAAAATGAAACTGCTGTTTGCTTAACTCACTGTAAACAGGTTTCTTTTTCTTTTTACTTTTCTTTTCTTTTTTTTTTCTGAGATGGAGTCTCACTCTGTCACCCAGGCTGGAGTGCATTGGCACAATCTCGGCTCACTGCAACCTCCACCTCCCAGGTCCAAACAATTCTCCTGCCTCAGCCTCCTGAGTAACTGGGATTACAGGCGCCCACCACCACGCCTGGCTAATTTTGTATTTTTAGTAAAGATGGGGTTTCATCATGCTGACCAGGCTCGTCTAGAACTCCTGACCTCAAATGATCCACCTGCCTCGGCCTCCCCAGGTGCTGGGATTACAGGCATGAGCCACCATGCCTCACCCCCTTTCATGTGTAATCAAATGTAGTATTAAACCAAAACAAATAGGAAACAAGTGATCTTTCTCCTTATATTAACATGTATATAAATGTTTAAACTAAAATCTTTATTTTTCTCATGCATCAATATTTTTAAAATAAATATAAATAAAAATTTGTTTTATAAAATAAAACAAATATCAAGCCAAAAAAAGTAACTATACACAAATTGTTAAATATGCATTTTGTTAATTTTGGTTTTTGTCAGTTTTGTTGTTGTTATTGGTTTTTTTGCCCTTGATTAAACAGTTTTTTAATATTATATGCCATAAAAACAAAAATTTAATTGTAGTGGTTTTTTAAAAAAATATAGTGGCTCATTTTTTGATATCCCTCCTCAAAGGGGAAATCTATGTCCTTTCCCCTTTGAACCTGAGCAGACTTGTGTCTTCCCTGTCTTCCCTGTTACCAACAAAATTCAGCAAAAGGGACTGTGTGATTTCCAAACATGGGTCAGCAAGAGCAATGCAGCCTCAATCTTGTTTGCCTGAACACTTGCACTCTGAGCCTTGGGTTACCCAGTAAGAAATCCAACTACTCTATAGCCACCATTCTACAAGGATGCCACATGGACAGGCGCTTCTATAGGGAGTCCTAATCCAAATTCTTCCAGCCCCACTACCAAACAAAGGAGTGAACAGGACTTCAACCCTTAGCAATTGAGTCCCTCTCCTGGCCTTTGAGTCTTTTTAGAAGTGACCAGACATCATGGAGCAGAGACATGCTGTCCCCGTTGTGACCTATCCAAATTCCTGACCTACAGAATTTGTTAACAAAATATAAAATTGATTTAAGATCAGATTTTACAATGATTTGTTTTGTAAAAATGGCAGCCACAACACTGGGGAAAGCTACTTCCCCACATTTAAGAATATGGAAAAAAAGAGATAAGTTTCTCAAAATGAAACAATGACACACATCAATGACAGAAATGGTGTCTGAGAGGAATAAAGCAATAGTAAATACAAACAACATTTTATGTTTACATTGTGTCTTTTGACTCCACGGTACTCAGGACGTATTACAAACTTAACTAAGTCCCTAACAACAAAATACACAGAAATCTCATTTTATGTGTAGGGGTACTGAAATTCACAAGAAAGATAGTTGAAATAATCAGAAATAAAAATCTAAAATCAAAAGATGACATTTAACTTTTTTAAAAAAAACTTTATTTTAGGTTTTGGGGTACACGTGGTTTGTTGCATAGGCAAACAGGTGTCACAAGGGTTTGTTGTACTTATTATTTCATCACCCAAGGTATTAAGCCCAGTACCAAATAGCTTTTCTGTTCCCCTCTCTCCTCCCACCCTCCCACTCAAGTAGACTCCAGTGTCTGTTGTTTCCTTCTTTGTGTTTATAAGTTCTTATCCTTTAGTTCCCATCTATAAGTGAGAACATGCAGTATTTGGTTTTCTGTTCCTGTGTTAGTTTGCTAACTTTCTTTGTTGTTTTTTTGTTTTGTCAGCTCCATTCATGTTCCGTCCACAGATATCTTGTTCTTTTTTATGGCTGCATAGTATTTCATGGTGTATATGTGCCACATTTTCTTTATCCAATCTGTCATCAATAGGCATTTAGGTTAATTCCATGTCTTTGCTATTGTGAATAGTGCTGCAATGAACATTCACATGCATGTGTCTTTATGGTAGAAACACTATATGGTCAATTTATATTCCTCTGGGTATATACCCAGTAATAGAATTGTTGAGTCAACTGGTAGTTCTGCTTTTAGCTTTTTGAGGAATCACCATACTGCTTTTCACAATAGTCAGACAAATGTCTACTCCCACCAACAGTGTGTAAGTGTTCCCTTTTCTCTACAACCTCATCAGCATCTGTTGTTTTTTGGCTTTTTAGTAATGGCCATTCAGACTGGTATGAGATGGTATCTCATCGTGGTTTTGATTTGCATTTCTCTTACGATCAGTGATTCTGAGCTCTTTTTCAAATGCTTGTTGACCACATGTATGTCTTCTTTTGAGAAGTGTCTGTTCATGTCCTTTACCCACTTTTTAATGGGATTGTTTGCTTTTCTCTTGTAAATTTAAGTTCCTTATAGATGCTAGATATTAGACCTTTTCAGATGCATAGTTTGCAAATACTTTCTCCCATTCTGTAGGTTGTCTGTTTACTCTGTTGATAGTGTCTTTTGCTGTGCAGTTCTTAAGTTTAATTAGATTCCACTTGTCAATTTTTGCTTTCGTTGTGATTGCTTTTGGTGTCTTTGTCATTAAATATTTTTCTATTCCTACATCCAGGATGGTATTGCCTAGGTTGTTTGGCAGGTTTTTTATAGTTTTGGGATGTATATTTAAGTCTTTAATCTGTCTTGAGTTGATTTATGTGTATGGTGTAAGGAAAGTGTCCAACTTCAATCTTCTGCATATGGCTAGCCAGTTATCCAAGCACCATTTATTGAATAAGGAGTCATTTCCCCCATTGCTTGTTTTCGTCAGCTTTGTCGAAGATTAGATGGTTGGAGACGTGCGGCATTATTTCTGGGCTCTTTATTCTGTTCCGTTGGTCTATGCACCTGTTTTTGTACCAGAAACATGCTGTTTTTGTACCAGAAACATGCTGTTTTTGCTACTGTAGCCTTGTAGCATAGTTTAAAGTCAGGTAACATGATGCCTCCAGCTTTTTCTTTTTGTTTAGGATTGCCTTGGCTATTAAGACTCTTTTTTAGTTCCATATGAATTTTAAAATAGTTTTTTCTAGTTCTGTGAAGAATGTTGTTGGTAGTTTGATAGGAATAACACTGAATCTGTAAGTTACTTTGGGCAGTATAGCCATTTTAATAATATTGTTTCTTCCTATCCATGAGCACGAGATGTTTTTTTCATTTGTTTGTGTCTGCTCTGATTTCTTTCAGCAGTGTTTTGTAATTCTCATTCTAGAGATCTCAACGAATCCAGGAATTGTTTTTTTAAAAAATTAATAAAATAGATATGCCACTAGCTAGGCTAACAAAAAAGAAAAAAGAGAAGATCCAAATAAACACAATTAAAAATGATGAAGGGAATTTTACTATGACACAACAGATATAAAAACAACCATCAGAAACTGCTATAAACACCTCTATGCACACAAACTAGAAAATCTAGAAGAGATTGATAAATTCCTGGACACACACACCCTCCCAAGACTGAGTCAGGAAGAAACTGATTCCCTGAACAGACCAGTGATGGGCTCCAAAATTGAATCAGTAATAAATAGCCTACCTACCAAAAAAAAAGAGCCCAGCACCTGATGGAGTCACAGCCGAATTCTACCAGATGTACAAAGAAGAGCTAGTTCCATTCCTACAGAAACTATTCCAAGAAAGTGAGGAGGAAGGACTCCTCTTCAACTCATTCTATGAGGTCAGCATCATCTTGATACCAAAACCTGGTGGAGACATAAGAAACAAGGAAACTTCAGGCCAATATCCTTGATGAACATCGATGCAAAAATCTTCAGCAAATTATTCAGAAACTGAATCCATCAGCGCACTGAAAAGCTAATCCACCAAGATCAAGTAGGCTTCATCCCTGGGATGCAAGGTGGGTTCAACATATGCAAATCAATAAATGTAATACATCACATAAACAGAACTAAAGACAAAAACCACGTGATTATCTCAATAGACGCAGAGAAGGCTTTTGACAAAACTTTGAACTATGTATTGAAGAACATACCTCAAAATAATAAGAGACATTTATGACAAGCCATAGCCAACATTATGCTAAATGGGCAAAAGCTGGAAGCGTTCCACTTGAAAACCAGCACAAGAAAAGTATGCACTCTCTCATCACTTTTATTAAACATAGTATTGGAAGTCCTAGCCAGAGCAATTGGGCAAAAGAAAGAAATAAAGGCATCCAAATAGGAAGCAAGGAAGTCAAACTATCTCTGTTGGTAGGCAACATGATTCTATATCTAGAAAACCCAATAATCTCGGCCCAAAAGCTCCTCCAGCTGATATACAACTTCAGCAAAATTGCAGGATATGAAATCTGTGAAAAATCACTAGCATTTCTATATACCAACAACAGTCAAACCAAAGAGCCAAATTAGAAAGGTAATTCCATTCAAAATTGCCACCAAAAGAATAAAATACCTAGGAATACAACATTGAACTTTCAAAACACAATCAAACTTTTAATTCAGTAAATAGCATTCCTTTCAAGAACAACTGATACTTATCCTCCTCTTACCTCCTCCCCATTATAAAAACAGCAGCATCATTATGATCATGATCATCTTTATTTCAACTTTTAATCCAAATGCTGAAGGTACAGTTAATGAAATGCCATAGATTTCTATATCATGTTATGCATTTCTTTTATTTTTTATATTTAAGGTTTGATTTCATCTATTCCCATTGGGGATCACAAACTTTGTAAAGCAGAACCAATGTCATGAAAACTTGATCTATCACTTAGATTGTTACACTTAGCTAGACTATAATAACCCACATTGAAAATAAAATTCCATTACTTGAACCACTGTCATTCTTTCTATTAAAAAGTTGAAGCTTACTGTCTAAATACCTTATTCTCTAAAAGATTTCCCTATGCTTTTTGTATTTATAACATAGAAGCATTTCTACAAGATGGTTTCAAATGACTCTGTATATTTCATTCCATAATTATCTTCCTCTTCTGCTTGGTGTGTCCAAAGAGGCATGCAGATATAGATGGGATATTGAAAACAAAGTGTCATGGAAACCAGATTCACTGACAGTCAGCCAAGTGCTTCCCTTTAAATCATTCCTTTGAAACAAAGTTGAAAATTATGAACTTTTTCAAGTCTTGACATTGTCCTCCTCCAAACAACCCACTCATATCATTCCAAGGGTTTTGTTTACTGTCATGTACAGACAGCCTACATCCTCTCTGTGGCCTGAATTGCTCAGATTGTTGTCAAAATTCACTCAATTCAGTATTTTTTAATATACCTGTCCTAAAATTGTGAAGCTTCTCTCCACAAGTTTAGTATTGAAAAATTGAAATTGGGTTACCTGCTTTGTGCTGACCATAAAAGGTACAAATTTTCAAAATATGAGCATAGATTTTAATGGACTAGATAATAGAAAAAAAACTTAAAGACAATCTGGTAAATTTATTTATGTTAGCGACAACAGAAATATTACAAAGACTTTTTTTCAGTCTTCAGTGTAGTATTTTATTGACTTGTGAAGGCATGTAGATTTTGCCAAGCTCAATGTGTCAGGTAATTGTTTGAAGATTTAAGATTCCATATCAATGGCTGAATTTTAGATTATATAGGCTTATTTCTTAATACATTTTAATCATTAGTCACTTCCTATTTTCGTTTCTCTTACACTCTTTGAATATTTCAAATATCTTTAACAGAGTTTGCCTTCTCTGTATATCAGAAATAACTTTTAAAATATTTCATTAAAGAAATTAATTTTTCACAAATATAATTTAGATGAAATTACTTCTCTTTGAGTAAAATGGGATTTTATCCCATGGTTTGTATCTAAGTTGATTTCCAAAACAGTCAATGCCTTATGCTTTGTAATGTTATTGTTGGCTATTTATTAAGTTCATCTATTGGCATGACACTTGAATTTAGAAAACATAACAAAGTATATTGCAATATTTCAGGAGTTAATACTTTCAGAAAGCAAAACACTAAGTAATTAAGGGTGGACAAGCATTTTAAGATTATTCAATTTTCTAACAGATTTGTTATAATGGTTATGGTAGTTAGCACTCTTGAGATCAAGTGCTGTATAATGGAAACATGTGTTTATTAAGTTTCTGTTGAGTGTCTTCCAGTGCTTTATAAGGAAGAGTGTGCTGCTTTAATTGAGACAGTGCCTAAAACAATACAATAACATTTTCTTATAATTAATAGCCTGACTGCCAAATATAATTAGAGAATCTCCAGGTTTCTGCCAAAAAAAAATCAATTTGGAAACCTAGCACCAGCAAGTCCAGGTATAATAAGAACATTAACATGGTGGTCACTGTTACTGAAGCCTAGTTTTGTGAACTTTCTCAGAAATCCTTCTCAAGTCCTTAATTCACCTACCTCTACTTACCAGGCTCCTGCATTTTTATTTATGCAAGCTGTTCCTATATATATATTGTTAGACAGGTCACACTGAACTATAGTCCAAGGTATATACAGTCTGTCTGTCTAAGATTTGAAGTTATCAAGGACAGGAACACATTTTTTTTCATCCTTATAGCAACTAACACTGTATCTAAAATAGAGAAGATACTAATATATGGAAATAGAATGGAATGTGAAGTAGAGCAAAATTCTGACACAAAGAGGCATGATAAGATAGTCTGTATGGAAGTATATTATTGTCAACACTGCTGTATCCATAACACATGCCACTAAGTTTCTTAATGCTTTGGCTTCACCAAAACTTACAAAATTTAGTAGATTGAAAGGTAATAGAAAATACACTTATTTCGAATGCCACTTTTTATTGTTTGCACATTTAAATTTCATAAATGTAATCAGCAATATAAAAAGACAACATCGATTACCATTTAGAGTAAACAACTTGCTTCCACACAGGGATTTCTTTAAAAGATATATTGTGGGTCATCTTGATAAGCATTAATCAAATTAATATATATGTGGAGTTAATCAGCCTAACCAATCTGTCTTTCTTAGTAAACTAAATTAAATATGTACAATTGTCACAGTAAAGGTCTAGTCAGGGAGATTATATCACTACACGAAAGCATGACTTCAAATATAAATAACAGCCATGACATGAAGCCAGTGAGATCTTGCCAGAGAGTCAGGAGAATTTAGAAAACATTTGTTTCAGGTGAACTCAGACCTACCTATCATTCTCAGAAAGGAACACAGGCATTCTGCCTACATACTCAAGGATGTGGCTGAAATTTTACCCATTATTCTGTTACTCAGGTCATTCCATTAAAATGAAATTAAGAAATGCCACAACAGTATAATTTTTTATAAGAATAAAATTAATGTATGAGTATATCCAGATTTTCTTTTTATTCAGCTAACTAAAAAGATTTCTGGAATGACCCATTTGATGGATGTATTTTGCTCCCCACCCCTTTTCTCCAGGGATCAACTCTTTCAGGCTTTGCAATATGAAACTGAGCAAAAATGAGGAGAGGCAGAGGGAAACTAGGCTTATAAAGTTAGGGAGGGGTGGAATTTCTCAGAGAATTTGGGATATGAGGCATAGGACTTCTTGTGTGTAAGGGAAACAGATAAAGAGAGAATGGTTTTTCTTTTTAAGTGTTATTCTCATCTACTTATTCTTCCCCACCCAGTCCCTTCACAGTTTTTAGAAAACCAAATAAAGAACTCTAAGATTGAAGGACTGTGAAGCCCACCTTTTAAGGATTACATTGCATAACAACAAAGAACAGAGGGTTTACATAATCAAGATTCCTCAGGATAAGTACATTCTGCAAGGCTTCTGAAGAGGCAGTATTATATTACAGAAAGAAAATCCATGATAGGAAGTCAAATAAACTTCAGTTTCAAACCTGTTTCTCCTACCTACTCATTATACAACATTGAGCATGTTACTCTCCTCGTTCAGAGATAATACTGAGATTATGCAATTAAAATACATGTAATCCAAATATATACAATTGAAATATTATATAGAAAGAGCATGATTCATACTCAAGCTGTTGTTAAATGCCTATTAATTCTAATTGTGAAGCATCAATTGTCAATAAAGATACCCTTACACTATTAGCTTGGAGCAAAATTAATTGCTGTTTTTGCCATATTTTCTCACTGAGCTTTTTGTCAATTGCTGAAAATAATGTGTACTTCAGGAATGTAATTAACAGTAGCACTCTATAGCATTTGCAGCACAAAAAGCACTTTTTGGCCGGGCGTAGTGGCTCATGCCTGTAATCCCAGCACTTTGGGAGGCCAAGGCGGGAGGATCACGGGGTCAGGAGATCAAGACCATCCTATCCTGGCCAACATGGTAAAATCCCTTCTCTACTAAAAAAAAAAAAAAAAAAAAATACAAAAATTAGCTGGACGTGGTGGCGGGTGCCTGTCGTCCCAGCTACTCGAGAGGCTGAGGCGGGAGAATGGTGTGAACCCAGGAGGCAGAGCTTGCAGTGAGCCGAGATCATGCCACTGCACTCCAGCCTGGGTGACAGAGCAAGACTCTGTCTCAAAAAAAAAAAAAAAGCACTTTTTACAACTTTTTTATTTGAGTCTTACCACAATTCTGTTAGGTATGACTCAGTATAAACAGCCCCAATGTATAGATAACCTGAAGCTCAAAGAAGTAAAGGAGTTTGTACAGAGCCAGCCAGCCAGCCAGCCAGTAAGTAAAAGAGTTGAGGCTTGCATCCAAATCATCTGAACCTAACTTCTGTGATATTTCCACCAAATCTCCACAGTTGCAACGAGGCTATATCACATGAAATGCAATAAAGATGTAAAGATAGAACATAAGTTCCTTGAGAAGAAGCTGATCTACAGCATGGAATATCAAAGGAAAAGTTCCACTACCAGAAATTGTCGACACAATCTCTGTGGGATTCTCTAAGCAGAAAAGCAGTGTCATTCCATCTGTACACACGGAATATACAGCTTCACAGGACAGGTGCTTTTGCATAAGGAAATAAATATCTATGACCTTGCTGTTCCTGTGCCTAACCCCAGCCCCTCTACCTCTTTGCCTGGCTACATATTAAGTGTGTTTTAAAATTCGGTTTGAGCATCTTTTCATCTCAGAAGCTTTCGTTTATCCTTAACCCCACCCCAGGCTAGTTTAGAGGTCCATCTGTCTTCCCACAACATTGTGTTCATAAGTCCATACAGCCCTTGCATGCACCAGAACAGGAGTTCAATGAGGGACTTTTGTCTTGTTCACTCTGTGTTCTTAGCATGTAGAACAGTGCCAGGCATTTTAAAATGGGTGCTTAATAAATATGTGTAGAATGAATTAATAGAACCTATCACTGCTTTTGAATTGTTGAATGTCTGGGTCATCAGTATACATATCCCATGAAAATACATGCTTTCCCATATCTGTGGAATCAGACCCTGGTGTAGATTCTGGCATATACAAACATTCTATAAGTATTTGTTAAATAATTCATACTCAGCACCAGGCACTAAGTCCATTATGGACATTAACTCACATATTCTTCATGATACTCTAGGAGGTAGTTACTATTGTCCTTCCCATTTTTCATATGAGAAAACTCAGACACAGATACATGAAAGAGCTTGCACAAAGTCACACAGCTGGAAAGTGGTAGAGCCAACATTATCAAAAAGACCAAGAGATAACAAGTGTTGGCAAGGGTGTGGAGAAAAGGGATTTCTTGAACACTGTTGGTGAATGTAAACTGTTGTAGTCATTCTGGGAAACAGTAGGGAGGTTCCTAAAGAAATTAAAAATAGAACTACCTTCTGACCCAGCAATCCCTCATTTGAGTGTATATTCAAAGAAAATGAAATCACCCTTCATTAAAGATAGCTACACTCCCATATTCATTGCAGTGTTATTCACAATAGCCACATATAAAAATGGCCTAAGTGTATTTCAGTGGATGAATAGATAAAAAACTGTGATTAACAAATACACATATGTGTGTGTGTGTGTGTGTGTGTGTGTGTATAATGGAATATAATTCACCCTTTAAAAAGAAGGAGATCCTGCCACTTGCCACAACATGGATGAAACTAGAGGGCATTATGTTAAGTGAAATAAGCCAGGAATAAAAAATAAAAATTGTATGATCTCACTTACATGTGGAATTTTTTTTAAAAAATTTAGGTCAAGTATGCAGAAACGGATAATAAAACAGTATTGCCAGGTTGCCAGTATTGGGAGGAAGCAGAAATTGAAAGATGTAGGACAAAGGATACAAAGTAGCAGACATGTACAATGAATAACATCAAGATCTAATGTATAATAGGATGATTATTAATAATATTGTATTCAGGAATTTTTGCAAAACGAGTAGATTTCAACTACTCTTGCCACACACACACACACAAATGGGTAACTATGTGAGATGATGGAGATGCTAATTTGCTTCACTATAGTAACTATTTTACTATCTATTTGTATCCCACTAGATTATGTTGTATGCTATATATAATATAAAATTTATTTTAACAGGTAAGGAAATAACGAAGGGAGGGAGGGAGGAAGAGGGGAAGGAAGAGAGGGAGGAATAGAGGAAAGAATGAGGGAGGAAGAGATGAAGAGAGAGAGGGAGGAAGAGATGAAGGGAGGGAGGGAGAAAGGAAGGGAGGGAGGGAGGGAGGGGGAAGAAGGAAGAAAGGAAGGAAGGGAGGAAGGGAGGGAGTAAGGAAGGAAGGAAGGAAAGGAGGGAGGGAGGAAGGGAATGAGGAAGGGAGGAAGGGAGGGAGAGAGGGAGGAAGGAAGGAAGGAAGGAAGGAAGGAAGGAAGGAAGGAAGGAAGGAAGGAAGGAAGGAAGGAAGGAAGGAATCGGGACTAAGACTACAATCCAGGCAGTCTAGCTCCAGAGTTCATCCTCTTAACCATTCTGCTCCATTTAATACATTCATGAATGAACAAACCAACAAAATAAAGATATTACAGTGATAAATGCAGTAATAGAGGTTTGAAGTAGTGCTACAAATACAGATGAGGGAGTAATTAATTCTGCCTGAGGATGGTGGAAACCTTCATATAACAAGTAACATTTTTGTTAAGCATTGAAAGGTGAAGTGCACTAGGCAACAAAGGTAAGTATTTATCGCAACTTTACATGTAATTTATTGCAAACAATATTATCTATTTGAAATCTAAAGTTTTAACAGTATTTTTATTTGTTAGCAATATTAACTCTAGTCATCATTTTAATTCCTCAGTCACTTCTCCTATGATGCATGCCTCACATTTTTTTCTAATTTCTTTGATAAAGATAACATTTGGGGGAAATGCAGACTTTTATCTTTGTGAGGTAGATTGTTTTTGCTGATGATTATGAAATGAACTAGAACTGAGATGGAAAATATGAAGTAATTTTTCCTTCTCTGTTTCATAAGATTTGCTTTGGCTCTTAATTCAGAGGAGCTTGAAACTGTAAACTGATCACTCCAGAGACCACCCATTCATTTTACAAGGTTCACATCTGGTTTTGCCAAACTTCCTTTTGAGAGCATGCCCAGTCCTCAAAGGAGTCCTGAGAAGGAAATTGGAGAAAGGGGAGATAGGAAATGTGGCCCATTGTGTCCAGAGAGTGTGATAGGAAAATGGGAGTCACACGGATGTCTTGGACATGAACTGACCACCACCAGAACAGCATTAGGTGTCAAGTTCCCCAAAATGATTCCTACTGGAGGTTAGATTAGCTAGAGCTGATTCTACCTCTGCAGCCATTTGGCATATTCAGGGAACAAGGCTTAGCTTGCAAGTGTACAGCTGCTGAGCTTGCAAAATGAAGAAAAAAATGTGAAAAACATCTGCAAGCATGTCATTCAAAAAAGGCCTTGAGATAAGTTAACTCTTAACATGTGAAAATCAGGACTTGGAGGACAAATAAATTTTGTGTTATTTTACCCACTTTCTGAATTGTGGAAGGAGAAAATAATATCCTCAACTTTATCCCTCTGAAATACTTGAGTTCCTTTCAGCTCTAAAGGTCACTTCTGAATATTTCTGACAAATAAATTTTAAATTAATCTCCATAAAACAAAGCATCTACATTTCAGCTTGATACCAGAAAAACTATATCCTGAATGAGACGTTTTGTACTACACAGCATCAGTTTATATTCTCTTACAGTGGAGTAAGGTCACACATTTATCCCCTAGCTACATGCAGAAGATAATAAATAAAACACAAACACAGGACAGGCTGACCCCCAATTCGGCAAGCATAAGCAAGCATTACCAGCAGGGCTACTGCTAGCACCATGGGCTCTGCATGATGTCATAATACAGTTCACTGTTAAGGACAGGAAGTAGCCCTGGAGGACTTAAGATATCCAAGTAGTTAAAATGATGCAATGCATTGCTGAAACATTAAGTAAACTTCAACACTGTCATCTCGCTGTTGGATAGTGCTCTATTTGGCAAAATATAATAATGTTGAAACAAGATCATTTCACACAATGACAACTGCAATAAACACAGTAAAACAGGGTGATGTGTGAAAGTATGTACTACTTACATAGGACAGGGGTGGTTATTGTCATGAAAGATCTCTTGGGAAAGGTAATACTTCAGCTGAGTCCTGAACAATGAAGAACCATAGATGTGAAGATTAAGGGTACTGAGATTATGGGGAGAAGGAACGACAAATTCACACAATTAGTAAACAGTAGTGCTGAAAACTTAAACTCAGTCTTCTACTCTTTCCATAATCTCAAACTTTCTCTTTTTACTTAGTAAATGACAAACCATGACCAATAGGTAAAACAGCACCCATGAGGTCAAATTAAGGCTATCATAATATTCTTATCTACAATCTTTTTAAAAAATCAGTATTGAAATTAATCACATGTTCCAATTAAGAGTTAAATATTTTTAATTTTAATCAATATGAAATCATTTTAGTAGAAAATAACATGTATCCAAATTAAGGCCCGTATTTGAATATTTAATTGCAAGTTTTTATCCCTCAAACCATTTTTATGAAATTATTTGCCTTCCAGTAACACAAGAATAAATATACAAGCCTTGAGTAAAAAAGATAACTTCTTTGCTGCGAACCTAAAACATCTCTTTGAAAAAGCCTATTAAAAAGTTTAACTAATACCTTAAATACTAAAACCTTAATGTGACATTTAAGATAGTCTAGAATATATATATATAATATATATATAATATATATTATATATATATATAGTATTATATATATATATATAGTGCTTCATCCCCCAGTCTAAATCTTTTGGATGGGTATCAGAAATTGTCATCAAATGGGGGAAAAAAAACAAATACTATTATATACAAAATCAAAAATGTCAAAAATGTGAATTCAGAACATCAAAATCAAAAGCTCTAGCAGGGTACCACTTATAAGAAGACAGTACTTCATAGTAGAAAGATCTAGACTGGGAGAAAGTAGATTTGGCTTCTCTTTTGACTGTCGCTAGCCAGATACAAGACCTTAGAAAATTGGCCCGGCGCGGTGGCTCATGCCTGTAATCCCAGCACTTTGGGAGGCCGAGGAGGGAGGATCACGAGATCAGGAGATTGAGATCATCCTGGCTAACATGGTGAAACCCTGTCTCTACTAAAAATACAAAAAATTAGCCGGGCGTGGTGGTGGGCGCCTGTAGTCCCAGCTACTCGGGAGGCTGAGGCAGGAGAATGGCGTGAACCCGGGAGGAGGAGCTTGCAGTGAGCCGAGATCGCGCCACTGCACTCCAGCCTGGGCGACAGAGAAAGACTCCATCTCAAAACAAACGAACGAAAAAGACCTTGGAAAATTAATTTACCTCCTCAAATCTGCTTTTTCTTGTGAAATTGGTGTAAAAACATTTGTTCTTTCTACCTTGTAAGATTCCTGTGTGGACCAAGTGAAATGAAAACTGGAAGTTTACAAAATATAGTACCACCCAATTAAAATAAACAATAACTTTCCCCCTCCCATACACACATCTCTCCCTAAAAACATTAGCTAAAATCATCAGTGCTGGGCCCATCACCAGCTGAAAAAGAAAACATACTAAAATATTTTTTCAAGTTCACCTACAAAAATTAGCAGTTGTGCACTAAACTATAAAGTTTATGCATTTATATCTCATGACACATTTAAAAGTTCTTCACTACTTAGGGCAGGATTATTAAAGAATTAAATTCATTTCCAATTCTAGACTGTTGGCTTTAAAAAGCAACCTTAAGGCCGGGCGCGGTGGCTCAAGCCTGTAATCCCAGCACTCTGGGAGGCCGAGGCGGGTGGATCACGAGGTCAGGAGATCGAGACTATCCTGGCTAACATGGTGAAACCCCGTCTCTACTAAAAATACAAAAAACTAGCCGGGCGTGGTGGCGGGCGCCTGTAGTCTCAGCTACTTGGGAGGCTGAGGCGGGAGAATGGCGGGAACCCGGGAGGCGGAGTTTGCAGTGAGCCGAGATGGTGCCACTGCACTCCAGCCTGGGAGACACAGCGAGACTCCGCCTCAAAAAAAAAAAAAAAAAAAAAAAAAAGCAACCTTAAAAGTTTTCCAACTCTCAATACTCAACATTTTTAGTAGAAGATTTTTGCTTATTTACCATATGCAATTGTGACTAAAAGTGAACCTGCTTGTTTTATTATTTTGTTCTCTTCCACATTCTCGGTGCTTATCAGTCACTCTTACACCTCATTACCTGGAAAGATGTGCCTCGGAATACACAATAAAGCATCTCTCAGAGGTGCCTGACTTCAACAAGCAGCAAGTCACTGTTTTCTCTGTTTCAAATGGAAATCAGTGTTGCCTTAAGAATGCTGGACAATACTGTCAGTTATCATCTATCTTTTATGGAAAACATTCAAGATCAAATTAGAATTTGTCCTTGCCTGGCTAATCTTTCTTTTATTTTAGATAATATGTTAAAAAAACAAAACAAAACAAAACAAAAAACATTGAGGCTGGGGACTTGTTTTTCACAGATTTGTATTTTTATTTTGAAATGTTAGGTAATGGTAGGCTATGTTTTGCAGAAGTTGCTATTTAGTAGGCTAAGCATTGGTTTTAACTGCAGACTTTTGTTCCTTGAATCCTTAGAATCCTTTAATACTAAAAATGATTTCAATAGACTATGAGGTTCTTAGAAAAAAAAACATATTTTATTTAGCTTTTATCCCCAATACCTAACCCCATGCTTGTCACATCAAACTGGCATCCATTGGTAATTCTTGTATAATCAGGGATTTCATGGAGTCCTTGATATTAATCACTAAGGTGACCTACTTCTAAACAATCTAAGCTTCTGTAATATTCTGCCCTCTCAGAGTTAAACCACAGTATTTCATGAACTGAATTCCCTACTGTCAAGCAACTCTCACTAAAACTAAACAGTTACCATATGCATGATTCCAATTTTTAAAGATGTTTTTCCTAATTAAGCTGAAATTTCCAGTTCATGTGTATGCTGGAGGTGAATATCCATATTCATCATATTATACACACCATTTGTCTTTGAGAAATTTTGAGAAAGTGTAGTCCTGTGTTTAATAGTGTGAACTATCTAAAGAAGACAACTGTGTGTGTGTGTGTGTGTGTGTGTGTGTGTGTGTGTGTGTGTGTGTAATTTTCAAGTACCAATCCTCTTCTCTGGCAGGGGAAACTTTCTAGCTACATTTAGTTGATGATTTACTATGATTTAAGGCTTATGTCACTTACTGTTTTCTTTTTTTCTCCTTACATATTTTAAAGGGTTTTTCTGGTCTTCATCTTGGTTTTTAAAATGGATATTATTTTAACTTCAAAAGGGACTGTTTTATTTTTAGAAAATAATGCTCACATCCACAGTGGCACCTTGTTGGCCTGAGTACCATGGGATAAAGAAGTCTGAGACCATGCTCAGTTTATGAGATGTGTGGCTATTTAACTCAGCATCACCACCACCCCCTTTAAAGATCTCCAAATCCCGTTCCCTACATAGTTCCAAGATAGTGTAATAGCGAAGAGTTAACTCCAATTTTGACATTTGACTACTGACAGTTTTTCAAACCCCACGACTCCCCTTCTGCCTTCTGTACCGCATCTGGGAAAGCTGAGAAAGCCTGGTAACAGCTTCCTTTGTGCCAGTGGGAAGTTTAAACTGTGCAAGCTCTAGCCTATGGATGTGCAAAAATCATGACAACTCTACCTCCTAACCACAATAAAAGCCAAACAGGCTCTATCCCCCTTCAAGCAAGTTTTTGGACCTGCTTGGAAGCATGCCCTGCTCTCTCCACAAAGTCTCATTATGTAGCAAACCTTTTTATACTTTCTTGATACCTGTATGGATATCATTAGTCTTGATATTCAAATCAAATTTGGGGTGGAGGATCATCTCATTTTTACAAGATGACCACAAGTGCCAAGGAAAGATCATAATTCCCCAGAGGCAGATGCAGCCACATCCATGAGCAGACATGAGATTCACTGCAGCTTTAAAGTGGCCCTTTGCAAACCTCTCACTTAAATGCTGCTTATCAGGACAGTTGCAGAAGAGTTCCAGAGAAGCCTGAGATTTACAGTGGCTTCCAAGTGAGCTTGAAGAACCACTGCTTCGGTGGTGTCCTAATGGTGACTTTCTTGCCTTTTTTCTCCAGTCCGTCAATGATTCTATAAATCTCAAATTTCCTACTAGACCCTCCATTCTTGGAATATATAGGGGACTTCCATTTTCTGGACTGAAGGCTGACTGAAAGAATCAATCAAAAACAGGAACAACCGAGTCTCAGACTTAGTCTGCAGATTGACACTCAATAAATATTTATCTCATGATGGCAGACTTCTCCCTTATCCATGAGAGTCTTAGTCAGCAAAATGAAGTAGCATGAAGAAATTGGTGCCAATTTAAGGGAGAAAGCTATCACAGTAATTCTGGGGAGTAGTTAGGTCAAGAATCTAAAGGAGGAGAGCAGGCAATATTCCACAGGTGATATCAAACCTGGAGCCAGAGATGAAGCTAGAAGGGAATGAGATATTATATGGATGTGGGTAAGGAAAGGATGCATTTTTCAAACACAGTGAATCTTTGGCAAATATGCTGAACAATTTGCTGTTGGTAAGACCAAGTTTTATTAGCCTACGCTCAAATTTTGCTGTTCTCTCCTACGTATCTTCTAAGAATCGCATGGCTCCCAATTCACTGTGCCTCAACTATCATGCGCTGCATAATAAGACCTGGCTGGAATGGAGTCCATAGACATATCTGGGAGAAAAGCCAGCTATGGATGCCCAAGGAAGCAAGTAAGAGCAGCTCCAAGGCCTAAAGTTAAAATATACCTTTGTTGAAGAGTCTCTAGGGCTGATTTCCAGAAAACCAAGTTACAGACCAAAGAATTTATATGTTTCTGGAAGGCAACCCCCTTGCTCTTGTTTTTATAAATTCTCTGGGCATTGTGTTGCTGCTGAAATTGACTTTAATGTCCATGAACTTCTTGGGGGAAGTCTGTCTTTAAGACTCTTTAAAGCCACTGAATAATTTTTTACATTATTTTTAAGTTTTATACCATTTTGTCTTATATATCTGCAGAAATCAGCACCTCCCACCTTGACTGAAACTCCCTTACTATGTTATTCATGGAATCATTTGCCACTGCTGTGACCAGTTGTGCTTCAAAATATATCAGTATCACAAATTAATGACTGAAATCTTCATTGATGTCTTCAAGTAAACATAGCCAGAATTTGTCTGTTTATTATTTTTCATGATTCCTCTTTTAACCCTTAATGATAACTGCTTCATCTTCCAATCCAAGATCTGCAGCCCCTTTTCGCTCAGCTAAGATGATATGCAACTTACTCTGGTTTTCTTCTCATTTATTCCTAAGATAAAGAGAAAAGATTAGAAATTGCAAGGTGTTTTCATAAGTTTCAAATCTACTAAAAGAGTAGATACGGGAGAACTATGCAGAGCGGAATTATTTTGCTTATTGCAGGCTAAAATCAACTTGTAAGATAGTGGATAAAAACATAAAATAGCAATGACATCATAACTGTACATTTTTGCTGAAGCATTAGGTACATCTATAGCTTTGTCCATTGTGCTTGAGGATGAAGTTATCATTAATATTGTCTTCTGATTCCTGATTCCTGATCCTGAGTCTGTGGCTTTAGAAACAGCAATGACATGAGAGATACCATTAGAGTTCCATCTTGGTGATGGTGAGTGACCAGGATGGCAGAAAACAAAGTAGGACACTGGTAATCAATACTGGTAATCAAATGTTTTAGAAACAATAATACAACAGAAATAAATAAGATTATAGCTTCATCCAAATGTAAACATACCAGTTTGCATGCTCTTTGACATAGACACATAAACACAAAGTAATATTCTATCATACTCAAATCCTTTGACTAATGTACATTCATATATGATACATGATAGACCAAGAAAGATTCAGAAACATAGCTCTCCCAGATGCATTGACTGAGACTGACAATCCCCTAGAGCACAAACATTCATGTATATTTAGGCCCACACTACCCCAGCGTACACTCACAAAAATATTCTACAACTGAGCCACTGCTAGTGTTCAGAAGCCCTTAGCCATGTAATAAGTCCACTCTCTGTTATATGCACTTATCTGTAATGTAATTGTGTAATGTGATCAATTTTATCCTTAAGTATTTCGTCTCTTTTCACTGATTAACAGCTAAGTTCCTAGAAACTTATTTTGACAATCTTACTGATGAAATATTCACAAGAAAAAATTAAAATAAAAACTGAAGCACACTTCAAATCACTGAGTGCAAAATATTGAATCATCTTTTACTACCAAGAAATTTCTGTTACTGTTTAGTCTAGTACTCAGCTGAAAGTTAAATTTTCTTGAGTACTTTTAGAACAGAGCAGTCATTTAAATAGTAGCATTTTCCCCTTTGCTTTGGATTATGGTCTGCATAGAAGTACTTTGAAAGCTAGGAAATATTTCTACTCTAATTAAAGCATATAAACACTTCAGACTAAATGTAGGCATGTGAAGTTCCTATTCAATTTTAGGAACTGAATACTTTGGGGAAAAAAATTAAAACAGTGGCATTAAATAGTACATAATTGACAGAGTTAAGGAATAAAAGATCAGACATAATAAAGTATATATTGGGAATTCAGGAAAAGCCCACAAACTTGCAGAAATACGATCTTCATCTACAATAGCTAAGGCTATTGACATTGTTAGCTGTGACATAACAGAGGGCTTATCGAAAGGTCCTTTGTAAAGTTCATCCTAGGTTTTGCTTTGTATTTAAAAATGGAATCTTATACATGTTAATTATACTATTACCCTGCTGTTTTTAGTACTAATGCAAATTCATAAGGCTTGATGTCCCTTCAAAGCAATTGGGATTTCAACACCTTCAGTTCACCTACTGATGTCACTATGTCTCTTGAAGGAGGACAAAATCCAAGGCCCATATATAAATTTTATATGCTGTTCAACACCTACGTGAGAGTTGTTCTGATAATAAATTATATTTAGAAGACTCTTTTTGCATGTTTTCAGATTAAAAACCTGATATAAATATGTCAGAGTTCATGGTTGGTAAAGTGCTGCATTTCAGTACAGTCAGTGGACCAGAAAACTGCTGTTAGACATAAACTGCTTACCACACTGATAAAAAACAACAGCTGTGTCTAAAGCAAAGGTCCTACTCAGTTAGGAGTGTCCTACAGACACCAAGAGTAGCAAAAAGACTGAAAGATGAGTAACCATTGTAAAGTGTATCAGCTTTTCATTTTTTGGTGCCCTGAGTTAGAATATTCAGATGGCAATAATTATTACATTTTTAACCAATAATAATAATATTATCTTTTCTGGAATGGCTTACTCAACCTCCATTTTCTCCTCTTTCTAGTTGAGAAGCTGGAAATCTAAAATTTATATTTCCCAGACTCCCTTGCAACTAGGGTATTATGTGCAAATCAGGTTCTACTCTGTTAATATGCTCAGGTAATATGTGGAAGAGAGAATTGAGGCAAAGACCATCTTCCTATGATTCTTGGCTGTTGCTGCTGGCTAGCACAGTCATGGAAACATGGAACTTCCCTGCAGAAACTTTACATTATCACTCTCCAGCTTCCTGGACATCCCGAAGCAATAGTAGTAATAGTAGATTCCTGATTTAACTTCCCTGGAGGACAATTTTAATTGTCCATTCTCCAGATTTCTCAGATAGTTGGAGAAGCATTGGATGTAGTTCTTGCTCTGACATAGGTCTAATGGTGGCCCAAAGGTATCACCTCTGCATATTTCTGAGAATCATCTAGGAAGCTCATCCTAGAATTTGCTCCTTTGGCCCTTCCAATAAATTTGCAAGCTTCAAAATCCCTGAATTAAATCCCTATCTGCTTAAAGTACCTAGAGTGGTTTCTGTTTCATGCAATGAACCCTGACTGGCCTCTTATCTTTTTTTGCTTTAAGTAGTTTACAAAGTAGGCTGTGTGATATAGTGAAAGAGATGTTTTACAATAGAATTCAAACCCTGGTATGTGAGGTCACATAATTTTTCCTAGCCTCAGTTTTCTTATTTCTAGAGTAAAGGAGGATCATAGTTACTTCCAAAGAAAAATACATCTTTATTAAATTATACGTTATAAATAAAGTTCCTCTCTCTGCATAAAGCATAGAATTGGTCCTTTAAAAGTCCTCTATTCTTTCACATACATACATCAGGCCATTTATACCAAGTCTCATCCAATGAATGTAAGATACTCAGAAAAAAATTATTTTTTCCTTTTTCCTGCTCACATTTGTAATCTCATCTATGTTATATTCTTAATGTAAAACAAATATTAGTTTTTTCACGAAATCTATGAATCTGAATACCCACTAGGTACATATTAGATTATCAAAAAATGAATTTGATTAATCTACATCAAAACTTATCACAACAAAATTATCAGTTTATAAATATTGACTCATGAACTCTCTCATATGCTATTAGAAAATGTCAAAAGAAAACTACTCAAAAAGCCAGGGTTTACAAATGAGACACCAATTAACTGCCTAACCATTGAGCTCTTGTTTATTGTAAAGAACTAACATTTGCTGGATTTTTTCCTACATTGCCAACACTTTAAACCTCATAATCTTTGAGGTAAGTACTATTAAGCAATTAAGAGTACTGACGGAGTCCAGCCCCTTCTAACCATGTGACCCTAGACAAGTTTTCTAGCTTCTTTGAACCTCAGTCCCAACACTTACGCATGAGTAAAATAAAAGTTCCTATCTGCTAGGGCTAGTAATAGAATGAAAGAAGCCACTAGGAACAGTGGCTTACACCTACAATCTCAACACTTTGGGAGGCCAAAGTGGGAGGATCACTTGAGCCCAGGAGTTCAAGACCATTCTGGGCAACAACAGTGAGACCCCATCTCTACACAAATGTAAAAATTAGCCAGCATGGTGGTGCATGCCTGTGGTCCAGCTACTTGGGAGGCTGAGGTAGGAGGATCACTTGAGTCCAAAAGGTCAAGGCTGCAGTAAGCTATGATCATACCACTGTACTCCATCCAGCATGGGCAACACAGCAAGACCCTGTCTCCACAACAACAAAAGCCATTTGGTGTTGTTATGCTCCTTTACATTCTATACTCTGGAATCTCTTGTACCTAGTCCTAAGAGATGGTATTTACATACACTAACCAACTTTCCTAAACCCCTTTGTTTCTTGAACTTCACTGCAATCAAATTCTTCCTATTCATGCTGTGAACCTGGAAAAATGCAACTGCTTTCTTTAACTTTCTCCTGTCTAAGATTTGGAATTCAATCTTGTGATTGCTTCCATCCAAGATACTCATCTGCCTTTAGATATCCCACTGTTGACCAGACACAAAACACAAAGGGCATCTGTCCTCCTTGATTTTTATTGCTTTCTGCACTAGGGGATGCCCCAGGGAATACTGCTCAGAATCTGTTTGATGATCTGCAGCCTGATGTGTAGTCCTTTGGCAGCCAACTGGGTCAAGTTTCCCAATAGCAATCTTCAAGGCTTTAGCCCATCAAGACAGAGAAGCATTCATCTTGCTAAGCTGAGCTTTTTCATTCTCTCCTCTTCATAAACAACCCCATTATTATTCATTCATACCTTCAACAAAAGTTTAATTTTAAAAAATAACATCAGTGTTATAATAATTTTCTACAAGTATAGTAATTAATTCTGGTCTTTAAAATTTCTGGCTTTGAAATAAGAGTTTATGTGCCATATTTTTAGTTCTAATGTCTGGGGGACAGGTGAATAAATCCTGATACTCTGGAGCATGCTACATAGAATTATTCACATGGGAAGCAGGTTAACTGCACATCGCTGCCTACTGTTTGGAAAGTCTGCTTTCATTATTTCTATTTGGGCACATATTTTTGGAACCCTTGTTGTTTTCTAGTGTCCACTATGTCTGAATTCAAATTGTAGTCACACAGACTTGCCATAATATCTAATATCTGCTGCTGTATACAACGTCTGGCCAGGTGCAGTTGCTCACACTTATAATCCCAGAACTTTGGGAGGTCAAGGCAAGAGGATCACTTGAGGCCAAGAGTTCTAGACCAGCCTGGGCAACATGGTGACTCTGTCTCTACAAAAGATTTTGTTTTTAAATTAGCCAGGTATGGTGGCACATGCTTATAGTGCTAGCTTCTCAGGAAGCTGCAGCAGGAGGATCCCTTGACCCTAGGAATTTGAGGCTGCAGTGAGCTATGATTGCACCACTGCACTCCAGCCTGGGCAGCAAAGTGAGACCCCATCTCTTAAATAATACAAATTTTAAAAAGTCTGCATGTATTTTTGTGGTGCCCTTGGCCCCACTCATACATCAAATTATTTATGCTATGACATAGGTTGTATATTAAATTAGATCATCCCAAATGTGGCTTTATCCCAATTCGGTGAAAAATGAATTTAGCTTTGTTGTGTGTCATGCAGTAATAAACGAAATGGTCAATAATCAGAAGCTAAACTTTATAGACGCTTGTATCTGTTTTTTAATAGATTGATGATGGATTTTATCTTTATTATTTCCACTCTATAGTTTTCCTTACAATTACTTAGTTGTTCATTTTGTAACTGACAGGGATGGAGCTATGTTCTAGGCAAAAAAAGGTGAATAAGATACTCTCCCTATTTTCAAGGTCACAGTCTAATATGGTTAGTCTTTCTTACACAAAGCCATAGATTGATGTCCCTTCTCATTATAAGCAACATATCTTTATTTCTGTTTTGTTGGCTTTATAAATGTCTAAACACAAGTAATCTTTATGGCCAAACCACAGTCCTTTTTATTCTGCTTTAGGTGTCCTGACCAGGACTTTTCTAGAACAATACTTACCCTGTAGCTGCTATTTTGTTAAAAACCTAGAAACTGCCTTCTCCTGTTTTTCTCTCTTGTTAATTGCATTTGTTTACATAAAATTTACAACAGCTATCAGGAACTGTATTTTGTTATCCCAAATTAGTGTTTCACAAACTTATTCTGGAACCCCAGCCTCCCTCAGATCAGTATAGCCTCCACTTACCTTGGAACTCAATAGTTTTGTTTTTATTAGGGCAATCTTACTAAAGGAAAAGGAAGCTAAGATCAACATGAAATGATATGGTAGTTAGCAAGATGATTCAAACATGTACAAAAGCTTGTTTTCCATCCAGATGTTATAGTATCTGACATTTCACTACTAGAGATTCATTCCTTTGTATTGTGTTCCTTACCATCTGCTGTAAGTGCTGGTAACATCACACTGATTTACACTGAAGGGACAAAGGTTATGTTCTAGCAAGGACTTCACTGCTACGGATGCTTTAGTGAAGATTTTTCTTCATTATTTTTAGTAACACTATCAACCATTTATTGATTGCCTAATGCGTAATGAAGTACTACACATTTCACAGTTCTATTATTTAATCTGTACAACAACTCTGTAAGACAGGTGTTATTATCATCCATATTTTACAGATGAGAGGAAGTTTAGGAGAGTAGTTAGAGAGCACTGGCTCTGAGAAGAGATCGAAACAGTTAAAATTTCACATTCATTACTTACTAGCACTGTGTCCTTGCAAAACATACAGTTTCATCACCTGTAAAACAAGGGCAATGGTCTTTTCCTTCTGAGTTTGCTAAAAAGATAAACAAATGCCTGACACAGAGTGAGTCTGAAATATAGGGGCGATATAAGAATAAGCAAACAATGATCAGAGGTCAAGCAACTTGCCCAAGACACCAACAAATAAGATCCCCATAGCCCGGACTGCCTCCATGACAGTGTGATGATTTTTTCAAAAAGTAGGCATGTCTCTATACCTCTGAGTCTTTCCAAAACAATTTAGGTAAATAAATATAAAACAGAAAGACAATAGTCACTATGATAATAGCAGACATGGCAAAATTGACTTATCTCCCCCAGAATGGGCTGTCTTTCCTAGCCTGCATCATTAAGGACAGCTATGGATTCAGCAACAGCAGCCTCATTTCTCTTCCTGGCTTCATGTGGATTGGTTTTCCAGTCGACTGGTGACACTAATTCTCCTCTACTAGGAGCTCCATGAGTCAGTGGCAATACCGTGGCTGAGTCATGTCGGGTAAGCAATGATGCAGTCCTGAGACACTAGAGATAGCAACTAAAAATGACCTCTGTTGTCTCCACACTGCTGGCTCCATACCTTCACATTAGTATCAGCAAAGAATGTATTTCCTGGCTCACGAGTAGGAAATGTAACTGTTAAGAAAGATATGATTATACAACTGAGAAGGAGAAACCGAGAGAATAAGGCTCCTACTCATGCTGGGATTGGGACTGAACATAAGTCTTTCATTTTGCTTTTTAGTTTATTCAACTTGGCACTGCAGACAACTAATGATTTCCAATTCCAACATTTTAAGTCCCTTTTTCTCTTATTGACATATTTTTTTCTCATCTAGCTATTTTTATTGCCCCAGACCTAGTCTTTTGTGTCCAGTATTTTGCAAGAACTATCAGAATAATCAAACGTAAACTTTAAGAAAAAAGTTGCTTTCTTCTACTCTCTCCTAATACCTCCTGCAGGGATATAAGAGATTGTCTATCTCTTCATTATTTTAACGAGGCTTCTTTTCCTTATACCACTAATGTTGTGTAATGATCTTCCCTAATTTTATTCCTTGGGCCTGAACAAGTCTGACAACTCAGTTTCCAAAGAAAGAAAAGGAAGTCTAAATCATCAACCAACTTTCTCTTTACTGAATGTTCTGTTTTTTTGAAGAAGAAAACCTTTCATTTGGTAGAAAATGCCACTTGGTTATGACAAACACTCGTGAAACTCCTGTCTTCTTGAAAATAGCGAATATCTTAAAATTCACAAAATTTTTCACAGATTATAAGAAATTAGTTGGAATAGGTGTGCTCTTAAAAGCCAAACTTCCTGAGCTCCAGCTCTGCTTTTCCTGCTGTCTCTCCAGCAGGATCATGTGGAGGTCCTGCCAAAAACACATTCAACTGGTTCAAAGCTTAAATCTCTACCCTATCCTCCAACTTTCTTCTCACAGAAAAGGGCGCCCCCAGCTTGCCTTGCAGATGTCTCCAGGTTCTCCCTCCCCTCACCACTGATACCCAGTTCATCACCAAGCACTGTCAGCACTCTAAGTCAGTGGTTCTTGTTTCTGTCTCCTCTTTCTCATTGTCACTACTTGGCCCTCTCAAATGACCTATTGTAGGAACCTCATCAATGGTCTTCTTGCCTCCTCTAATATCCTTGACACAGTCACCAACATTATCTTTCCAAAACACAGAACAGTTTCCAGCTGCCTACAAAATGTTATCAAGACATAACCTGGTAGCCACCTTGCTTCCTGATTCCCTCTCATTACATCCTCCCCACACTTTGGATACTCCAGCCACACTGAAAAACTCACTGTTGCCCAAACATGCCCATCTCATTGCTCAAAGTACTTCTTCCTTCTCAATGCCTCTCCAACTTTATTTTTTTAAGAGATGGAGTCTTGCTATATTGCCCAGCTGGAGTGCAGTAGCTATTCACAGGCACACTTATAGCACACTACAGCCTCAAATTCCTGAGCTCAATCATTCCTCCTGCCTCAACCTGGACTACAGGTGCACACCACTGTGCCTGGCTATGTCCCCTAACTTTTTCAAAGTAATGTTACTCTTTCTCTTGTTCGTGCATGATGTACACATTACATTTCATCATAGCAACCAGTGTGATCTTTTTTACAAAACCATCAAATAATACATTTTCTCTGCTTAAATTTTATGAGCTTCCTCTAAATGCAGAATGATAGATCAGATACTTCTAATCTATCGTGTGTATTATACAAGGCTCTGCATTTTTCTTGCTCCTGTCTCCATCTCTAGATCTCACTTGTACCACTGTTCTTCTCGCTCTCTATGTTCCTGTCACACAATTTCATTTTTATTCTGTAAAACGCCAATGTCATCCTCACCCTATGGTCTTTGCACTACAATTCCCTCTTCCTGGATTACTCTTCCCACACAAATTAACATGACTGACTTGTTCAGACCTTCAGAAGAGCACTCCACTGAAAATAGCCAACACCAACTCACTGCCAAAAAACTTCCTAAATTTTTTTCTAGCACCCGTCACTATCAACATCTCAAATGATTTTATGTATATATTTCCTTTATGTTCTCATCTGTCCCTTTCCAACAACAGGTAAGCCCCTTGAGGACAGGTTGCTTATGGCTTTGTCCATCACTGAATCCTCAGCACCTAATACAGACCGTGACACATTTGATGAGTGTATATTAAGAGAATTAAATGGAAAATACAGCCCTTGTCATGTATTATCTCAATTTAAGTTGTGTACATGTCCATCTTTCTCCCTAGACTGTAATCGTCTTGAAACCAGGGACTATGTACTAATTATATGTATATTCCCCCACAGCAATATCCCAAACTGTCATAGTAGGTATTCAGTAAGTTTTCTGGTTGGAATTGAGTTGAGTAACTCTGTCCTTCACTGAGCTATCCTTATCTCTCCAAATTTAAGATCTAGTAAGTTTGACCCCAGCCTCAGCCCTGTCAGTTAAGAGCTGTGTGACCACAGTCAAGTAGCTAAACTTCTCTGACTCTCTCTGATTGCTTATATGAAAAACAGAAATAATTACATTTTCTCTACCTAATTCCAGGGTAGTTGTGGGGATTAAATTAAATCACATATGCTCTTTCTTCTCATTAAACTGCAAACAGTTCAAGGTCTGAGATAACAGTTGTTTCTTTTTTGCTTAATGTATACAGAACAGCCTCATGCTGTGTGCACATAGGTCAATCAATAATAGCCATCATTTATTGTGTAGCTACTATGTGACAGACACTGTAAAAAGCACCTTTTATAGGATACATCGTATTTAATGTAATCATTAAAACCATTATGTAAGAATATACATTGGTATCCCCATTTATAGATGAGAAAAATGGCACCTACAGAAGGTAAGAAATGTTCACAAAGCCACACACTTAGTCACTGGCAATGCTGGGATTTGATAGCACGTCTGTGTGAACAAATAAGTATAACTGCTGATACTTGTCATCTGTTCAAACTACCCAATATCCAGACAATTTTTCAGAGTTCCTCAACTGCTTTGGTGTTTACTTGAAGCCAAGAAAATCCTTTCAGTCTTTTTCTTTCAAGTCCTCCCACCCACGATACTAGTACAGCCAAGGAACAAACTCACGGCCTGAATTTGGCCATGTTCTCCCAGAACATTAAGTCTTGATAAGGGTGACAATGGAAAGAGGAAAGAAAGAGAGTTCATTCTTACCAGCTATGGTTCTTGTGCAACACTGCCCTGCAGTTTCCTCCAATCAAAAACTTCTGGCACTGCCTTTTCTCTTCTAAACCTGGTTCTCCAATCCTATCTTCCTTACAGTCAGATCCTAACAGCCTTTCGATAAATTGTTTTTGTTATTAAATTGGCCAGTTTCTGTTACTAGCCTAAACAGAACCTCAACTGATACAATATGCAAAAAGAAAAATAATATGAACACATAATGAATTCTCAAAATATATTTAATGAAGAAATAATCAATATGCTAATGAATGAGTAATCCCTACTCATATGTAAGGGTGTAAAATGTTAAATAATAGGCTAAGTACTACATGAAAATACATCATAAACAAAATTCACACGGTAGCATATGATTAATTGCCAAATTAATAGCCCAGGCTGTACATGCTGGATATCAGAGGAGAAAAACACAGCAAGCTTGAATGATCCAGCAAGCCTATATAACTTAATAAATACTTGTTGAATTAAGTCCTGATATCATTCCCTAAGGCAATCGTAAGTAAGCTAATGAATGCAACGTTCCTTCTCTTAGAGACATAAAGCCTGGGGTATTAGAATGTTTCAATACATAGTCATTTGAACTATTCTTCTTCGGAGCTGTGCAATTCAGCAAAGGCATGTTACAGAAAGACAGGTTTCTGCCACAGTCGTCTTAAGTACTTTCAGTCAACAAGCCTAGATCAAGTGACCACAGGGTCCCAGACATCAGTCAAGGTGTTAGGAACACATAGAGAAGTAAAATTCTGACAGCCGGAGTGCACCATCTAAGTGGAAAACAGAGACACAGGGAGCATATTATGAAAATAGTACATAATTGCAGATAGAGAACTGCCCAGAAATTGAGGAAGCTCTCAGAACGGAAACTTTATCCAAGTTGAGGAGGGGAAAGCCTTTTGAAGGAGAGTTGACTAGCTAGGTCTTAAAAAATGGACAGAATTGACAAAGGAAGAGTCAGGAGAAGGGTATCCCAGGAAAAGAGGCCAAGATAAGCAAGATAAATAAGCAAATAATATAAGCGAAACCACCATGGTATGTACAGGTGTGATGTGAGACAGTCAGTGACAGGAGATCAGGTCCAAAGAGAAGCAGGAGATGAACCACGGAGGGTCTGGTTTGTGATAACACTGTAGACACTGGGACATAAAACCCTAATTGACTAGATCTGAGTCTCAAGGATGCCTGTGGAGGGTGGAGAGGAATCAGTGTCACTCAAACCACAAGACCTGAATGTGAGTGGGTTGATGCCTGGAGGATTATCTGGGAGCTATTACCAGAAAAGTGAATAGATGCCAAATGAGAAAGAGCTGATACTACCTATTAATATTTTTCCTAAATGGAGGACTAAAATGGCTTCCTAGCAATCGATTAGCAATAGATCTCAATAATAATAATTTATGTCTTTTACTCTTGAATAGTAATTTAAGCTTCACGATGTGTAGGAACCTCTATAAATGTGCTGGAGTATGAGTACCTTAAGGGCAAGGACATTATCTGTATTATAACCATCATGCCTCATACGCAGCAGGTACTCAACTAAATGTGTTTAATAAAAAAGTGAATTAATGCATATAATACCTCATTTCATGTTTGCCATCAATTTTATAAGGTAGGGGTTTCTCTTTCCATTTCCTAAATAGATAAATTATATAGGTAATTAATAAAATTTTGGTGAGGAAATATATATTTTAATTATTTACTTTTATGGATACTGAATAAGAATAAATGACTCTAAATCTAGAAGAAAGAATTATAATTGGATTTACAAAAGGACTTCTTAATTCTAAGGTTTATAAAAATTAAAACTACTTTCCCAGAAAGGCCATAAATCTCCTACTCCAAAGATGTTTTAGGCCAAGTAAGATGTTAGTTTTAATGAAGTTTGCCTTCTTCAAAGCAGGGAGATGGACACGCTGAGCTTCAACAAATTAGTCTATAATTTCTCTTATAACGCTGCAACGTTTCCTAGAAAAAGAACAAAAAAAAAAAAAAAAAAAAAACTTAATGGCTGGTTTCTTTTGCTATAGCGACACCTATTGTTATTGCTGGTACTTTGTTTTTAAGAAAGAAATATGTGGAAAAATAACAACACATTTCAGCTCTAACAAAAAGGCTGTGAATATGAATTTTTATTTTAGTGGTAGGGATCTTTTCTAGCATCTCAGAAACGAAATTTTTTTTTTTTTTTTTTTTTTTTTGAGACGGAGTCTTGCTCTGTCGCCCAGGCTGGAGTGCAGTGGCCGGATCTCAGCTCACTGAAAGCTCTGCCTCCCAGGTTTACGCCATTCTCCTGCCTCAGCCTCCTGAGTAGCTGGGACTGTAGGCGCCCGCCACTTCACCCGGCTAGTTTTTTTTTTTTTTTCTTTTGGTATTTTTTAGTAGAGACGGGGTTTCACCGTGTTAGCCAGGATGGTCTCGATCTCCTGACCTCGTGATCGGCCCATCTCGGCCTCCCAAAATGCTGGGATTACAGGCTTGAGCCACCGCGCCCGGCCTAGAAGTGAAATATTAAAAGCAAAGATTCAAGGGAACTTGACCATATGAAAAGACAGACTTTATAGCTTTCAGCACTCATCTATTTGAAGGAATACTCTTGTTACATATAGATGATGATCTAGATACAGATATAGATATAGATAGAAATATAAAATAATGTATGATAAGATCTACATAGATATCAATAGCTATATATGAGCTTAACTTTCCTACCTGGTCTTCCACATTATCATAAAACCACAATAATTAGTAAGAATAAAATCACTCAATATGCATATTTTGAAGAGAACATTAGACTATGGCACTATGAAGGACAGAAAGAAATAAAAGGATAGAGAGAAATGTATTAATAAGCAAGTTGGCAAATATTCTACACATATGCAAAAACAGTATCAGAATATGAGTTTCATATATTAAATTCTACAATGATTTAAAAGGAATCAGAACTTGCAACTTTGGTCATTACACAGGACTCAAAAATAGCTAAGAAATATGAACCATATTTTTGGTTGTATTTATAGAGACAAAGAACTGGGAGAAAATTCTGGGCAGATGAAAGGAGTCAAGTTTCAAAAAATTGTGAAGTCAAGACTATTCAATATGCATTACAGACCATGCTTGGATTAGTTTGCTTAGAGCTGAGATTCTAGAGAATTTCTACAGTGAGCATTGAAAACAGTGGATTCATAACTTACCATGAAGTGTGCTGAATGCCAGGCTAAAGACTTGGTCTTTCATTCTATTTAGTGATAAGATTTTGAAAGATTTTGATCATGAGGATGGTACTAAGTAAGTAGCATTTGGGGGATAATTTGGTTGGAAATACGAAGGACCATGAAAGATAGAGAGAAATATGAACAGCTGAAGGTTGCTGTACAGGGATGAGATTGTAAGAATCTGAAATAGGCTGGTTTTGCTGAAGGCAGTAAGAAAAAAGCATAAATGTGAGAAATGCTGCCAAGATTAAGTTTAAAGGATTTGGTAAACAGCAAGAATACAGGTGTTTGGCCCTAGCGTAGATGTAGGGTACAAAAAGCAAGTAAGCAAATAGAGTAGTGACTCAGATAGATCAGCTGTCCTGCAGTCTCAACCTTTCAGGATGGCACCCAATGGGGAGGAAGGGTAAGTACCTCTAGAAGAGGAAAAGAAAATCACAGCAAAATTGTTAAGAATAGAAGAGCTGAAAATTACACAGAATATGCTATGATTTGTCGATTTGTTACATTAAAAGAAAGGATACTCTCTAAACAGTTAGTAATGACTGTAAGAGCCAAGCCAATTTGTGCAAAATCCAAGCCGTCTCAACCAAGTAACAGAAAAAAGTAGAGAGAGAGAAGAAAAAGGAAAAAATAAGCAAATGGCAAACAGCCAATATGATAAGCAACAGAAGTGGCAGGGGAGAATGGAAGCATTGGAAGTGACAAACATCTGTCACTCTGACAAAAAGGAAAAACAGAGTTAGCAATGGAGAGAGAGATGCTAGCACAACTCTCAACTCTAGCATGACTACAAAATTAAATGGGTATCATTTAATCATCATTATAATGACTGTTTACGTGAACAAAAATTAAGAACCCATGTAGTCACAAGTCCAGATTTAGTTCTGAATGCAACAGATAGAATATTAGAGATACAGACATCAAGGAATGGGGGAAGGAAAAAAATTTAGTGGAAAGAAAATCCAAGCCATGTAAGCCATCTCCCAAGGCCCTTGCCATCTGTTGTATGGAAATGTATTCCCCTAGATTTCCCCATGGCCAGTTCCTGCACAAATAATCACCTTCTTGACATCACCAGCTAAATTCACCACTCACCCATGCAAGTTTTTTAGGGAACTTGCCACTACCTGAAAACATATTTTTGTCCTTATTTTTGAATATTTTATTTTCTGCCTTGATCTGGAATGTAAGCTCCATATAAGCAGGCAAGTTTTCTGTCTTATTTTATCATATAGCATTGAAAAATGTCTAAATATTTGTTGAATGAATGGATGATCATATTTTCACATTAATGTTCTAAGATCACACAGAACTGGCTGAAATTCTGACTTGGCTATCTATAGGTTTATAGTAGACACCTTCTTTCTTCCCAGCATATTTTGGAAAATGTCCCATCCCCAGTCTCAGTCCAAGTGACTCAGGAGTCTGACCCCACTTTCCAGCACCAACAGTGACATCTATTACAAGATGTGTTGCTCAGAGGATACAATCACCCTGGTCACAGTAGACTGTTCATGGATTGTCACTGAACCCAAATCCAGTCAATTCAAACTCATCCCCAGGATTTTTTCCAGAGCTATCCAATCAGTCTATATTCTGAGATCTCTAGAAGTAGAATGTAAGTGTAAAGCGATCAGCATTGATTTTTGCTACTGCATAGGAAGAGGCTGTCAGAAAAAGAATTCAGCTGGAAGGGAAAGCTGAGAAATGTTAAATGAAAGAGAGAGAGAAATTTCTGATGACATGGTTTGAATCCCTAGATCCAAAGATGCCAAAATGTTAACCTTTTCAGCTTTCCGTGAACATGAGACAATCACAATTCTCATTTGAGCTAGTTTGAGTTGGATTTATCTCACTTTCAATAGAGTCTGGTTAGTGAAAATTGTGAGAGACTGAGAAAATCTCATTTCAGTTACAGTATTGAAATATGGCTGAGTGATGGACAATTAAGGAGATAATACTGCAACCATGTCTTAGTCCAATGAGGTGGCTATTACAAAATACCAGAAACTAGGTGGCTTATCAACAACAGAAATTTCTTTCTCACAGTTGTAGAGGCTGGGAAGTCCAAAATCCAGGCAAATTCAGTTTCTAGAAAGGGTCTGCTTTTTGGCTTATGGGGAGTACCTTCTTAGTGTGTCCTCACATGGTAGAAGGGGTGAGCGAGCTAGGGATACTAATCCCATTTGTAACGGCTCTACCATTGTAACTTAATCAGCTCCTAAAGTCCCCTAACACCTCCTAATACCGTCATCTTGGGGGTTAGGATTTCAACACATGAATTTGGAGAGGAAGGATATAAATATTCAAGCCACAGCAAACTGATGCTCTCATGGAGAAAAGCATGAAGACCTTAGCCTGATTCACTGGCCCAATGCCATATCTTTGAAACATCAGGAACATTGTCTGTTTATACCCTGAAATAATCTACCCAATTAATAAATCACAATTAGGTACAGACATCCTCTTGAAGTGTGAATTCCTTCTTTCATAAGCTAAGAGCAAAGAATAAAGCTTTAAAAAGTTATATTCTCTCTGAAAGAGAAAATGACTGTACATAACTTGAAAAGAGCCAGACCTAGAAATGGCTAATGGATCAGCATGGTGTTCAATCTTCCACATTATTTGACATCAAAAGGGCAGCTGGTCACAGTATTTGTCATTTTTTAATCAACTACATATCGTTGAACATGACTGTACCAAGCAATTAGGTGAGCAGTTCTCAGAGAAAAAATGAATGCATTTCCTTACCATGTGTTCAAAGTTACCTGAAAATAAATATGAATGTGTATATTGAGCAAATGCAATTCATTTATTGACAAGCATTTTCTGATGATTAATCTGATATTTCAAAATAGAACACATCAGAGAAGACAAACAGCAACTTGAAAGAAAATCTGAAAACTTTGAAGGCAAAGAACTATAGAGAGTTTTTGCAATAGATCCAGATTGAGGCCAAAACCTCAATCATCCCTTAAAATCCAGGTCAAATGTCATTTCCTCCAAGATGCCTTCTTGGTACCTTCTCCCAGGAGGGGTGATCTTCCTCTCAATCATGTTTTCTCCCTAAATCTATTATAGCACTCTCCACAGTAAAATAATTCTTGTTTATTTTTCCCCATTTACTTCCATTACCCCAATAGCCAAATTGTGACCTTCTTAAAAGCACATCCCTGTAAACCTAGAACCTAATACAAACCCTAGAACTAAGCAGTTGCACAGTGAGAAAATGACAGCCAAATGAAGGAGTCCAGTCTTTTTGAAGGGTTCTACCTTGCTGTTCATAAGAGTCTACTTTGGTAAACCTTACCATTATCTAGACAGTGAATCAAGTTCACCTAGATTTTAAGAGAATAAAAGGGAATTGATTGTTCTAGCATTTGCAAATCTTAAATTTCTTGTAACTTAGAAAATACCATCATTTTAAAGCTTCCAAAGATATTTTCTCCTTTTTACACACAGAATGTGAGCTAATTCACGGATGAATGGAAAACATTTTCTGTATTTTTATCATCATTTCATATGTTTAGTGAAGGTTAATTTCTGAACTATATGCTTAGCTGAAGATAGCAAAGCTATTCTACAGCTATAATACTGAAGAACTCACCCTGAGGAAGCAAGGTTACTGGCTGTTAATATTTTTAGCATTTTCCTCTCTCCGTTGTTACCTCATTGATTCAACTAATGGACCAGAATGTTTTTCAAAATATGAAATGTTATTAAGCAGAATTCTGAGGGAAGCTGATTCACCTGAAGAAATATCAGAAGAGTTCTAAACTCATTATAATATTAAAGATGCAATTTCTGTGATACTGCTTATACCTAGGATTCTATTCGGAGTCAAGTGTTTTAGAAAACTTAGAGGAAAGTATGACCTGAGGTCACATTTGCAGAATTGTCAGTATAGAATAATGAGTGGTTACGAGCACAGGCTTTGAAGTTGGCATACCTATGCTTGAATCCACCACTTGTAGGTATGTAACTTGGACTTTATCTCTCTAAAACAGCAATCAAATAATAACACCTACCTCCTAATTAAATTAGGTAATACATGTGAAATAGAGCATTCAATATGTATTCAGCTAATACTATTAATGCTATTATGAATATTAATACTATTAATTTATGATTATGAGGAATTTTTAGGCTTTCCTCAAATGATGCTTGAGTTCTCCTAAAGAATGCATTCTGGCATATACTTAAAATCCTTAAAATGATAAGGATTATACCTCCTTCACACCCATCAAACTACAGACTAATGAAATAAATTATAATTTCTGAATCAGTTAATAATAAGTAATATAGAGTTGGATAACATTAAGAGATGAAAAGATACAGGCATCTATACTGAGGAGGAAAAAAAGGCTTTCTAGAAGATGAGGTAACCATCTGGTAGAGGGTACTTCAGTTCAGAAATGCAGAACAGAGCTGAGTGAGTGCTAACTCCAGCATTGCCCTAGAACTTGCTTTCCTAAAAGATTAACTAATGGGAGCCTGTGTGCATGTGTGTATATATGCATGCACATACACATGCATGCATGTTGAATAACTCCATCATTTTTCATAAAAGAAATGTGGATTATATAAATACAGGTCTCCCAGGTAGGGTTGCCAAATTTAGCAATTAAAAACACAGGATGCCCAATAGGATTTGAATTTCAGATAAATAATAGATCATTTTTTAGTACAAATATACTTCATGCATACCCCCCACACTGGGTTGGCATCCTGAAAGGTAGGGTTACTCAACATCATATTAATATGATTAGTCCTGCGCCAGAACCAGTAGTAGAAGAGAATAAAACATTATGAAAGCACCCAATTAAATAAGACTTCCCAAGAAGAGGTTATAAAGAGTTAGGGGCATAACCACCACAGCACCCTCAGCTAAAAAAGGCTGCATAGTGTATTAGTCCATTCTCACATTGCTGTAAAGAAATACCTGAAATGGGGCAATTTATAAGAAAAGGGGTTTATTTGGCTCACAGTTCTGCAGTCAGTACAGGAAGCATGGTGGCATATGCTTCTGGGGAGGCCTCAGGAAGCCTCCAATCATGACAGAAGGCAAAGGGGGAGCAGGTACATTGCGTGGCGAAAGCAGGGGCAAGAACGGGGAGTGGGGGGCAGGTGCCACACACTTTTAAATGACCAAATCTCAAGAGAACTCACTATCATGAGGACAGTATTAAGCGGATGGTACTAAACCATTCATGAGAAATCTGCCCTCATGACCCAGTCACCTTGCACCAGGTCCCACCTCCAACATTAGCGATTACAATCCAACATGTGATTTGGGTGGGGACACAGATCCAAACCATATCACATAGATATTCTAGAACATTACCTCTACATTGTGAGAGCACAGATACCATGGAATTTTAAGATTTTTTTGGTGCCTAGTGGTTCTTAGTAAATGCATTTTATTCAATAATTAGAAACAAAAGCAACATCAGATTTTCAGATTAGTTCATTTCCCAAAGTAAATGGCAGTATACTCTTGTGTTCAATTGGTACTGAGAAGCTGGAAGTTGTTAAAAGAAAGACCCTTAAATTCACTTCCTGCTTTCACATCTTTGTACGAAGCTTTTAAAAATAATTCTCCTATCTATATCTAAGTTTCTTTGTACCTAGCTATTGTATGATTAAAATCTGTCAAAACCATTTCCTCCAGCCCTTTAATATTCTAAGTGTCTGTGCAGAAGTCGAGCTTATGCATTTAGAATTGAGATTAAATTCCCTGAATGCTTTTGGCATTGCAGAGCTCTGTCATTCTCATCAGTGTTCAGCACCACTGCCATTGGATAAAGTAGTTAAAAAAAAAAAAAGTGAAAATATTGCAGTAACTGAATGATATGTGGGATGTGCAGCTGTAATAGTGACAGAGCTTGAAGCAGTCTTACTCGATATGACAGAGCATGTAATGCACCTGAAATTGGGCCCTGTGTAGTGACTAAGAGTTCCAATTTTCTGAGTCTTATAGAATTCTGTATTTTGTTTGACAGCTCTGTTTCACACCAATGGCTGGTTCCATAATGCCAACAAGTACAAAGATGAGAAAATGTCACTTTAAAAAAAAAGGAAGGATACAAAAGTGTATGCAAGCTTCAAGCCCATAAAACTAATTTCCTATGGGAAATTACCATTTTTCATATTGTTATGACATTTTCAGGATACTGCAACTGCAAAATTTGTTTCTTCCCTACACATATATTGAAAAGGTCATTCAAGGGTATAGACTGAGGGTGAAAAAAGAGTGAGGCAAGTGTGGCCAGACCTGTCTGTGATCCCCCAGTGGCCTTTCTATCTGCTGCCCTAACGTACACCCCCTACATCTGCTGTTAAAAACCTAGGAATGTCACATTCACAGAAGAGTTTTTTTTCCCCAATCAAAGATGAGTTTCTAGCAAGATTGAAACAGGTGACCTATCTCATTGGGCATTCCCTCCATCACTCCCTGGCAATATCCATACAGAGTGAGGAATTAAGTTGTACCATTCTGCATATAAAAATGAGAATCCAGCTCACTTTTTGGTGGCTTTTCTCTGCTCTGTTCGGTGTGGTTCTTGTTTCCTCCTTTCCTCCTCCCAAATCCCTGTTAAAATTATTCCTGGTGGGGTTCCCCTGCCATCCCACATGCCTGTAATGCAAAAGGTCCAGCCCCCCTGGGCAGCTCATTGTCCTCCCAGCAGGAAGTTCCCAAGGACATGTAAAAAGTAACAGGAATCAGAATCTTGTAGCCTATTTCATGCTGCCTCTGCCTTCTCTTCCTTTTCCAAATTTCTTCCTGCTTTGGCCAAATCTACACTGGCATTGTAGGTTCCCCTATTTTCTGCCCTCCCAATTCAGCTGGTCTTCTTTTGTGCCAGCAGCCAGTTGTCAAACTGATTAATTACTGGTAGCTACTCCTCTGACTCAGCCTTAGGCTCCTGTCTTCTAATTTGTTCTCAGAGGCAGCCCTGGGGCAAGTTTTCTGTCTTTTCTTGAGTTTTATTCTCCATATCTCTCCTTTCTGGTCCCAAGGACTGGGGTGAACACCTGTTCTCTAGTTCCTGTGAATAATGACTCATAATTAGACAGCATTTCTTTATGAGGAGGTAGATCATGAGGTATCGAGCCCAGGTCGGTCAAGCAAGGGTTCAAAATCCTGACTCAGGCCCTAATTAGATGAATGACCTTGGCAAATTTACTTAACCTTCCTGATTGCCAGTTTCTACATCTGAAAAATGGGGACACTGCAGCTGTATCTATAAGGAGAGCAGTTAAATGAAGATTCAGATAGTACATATTGGAACTATGCCCCCAAAGCTAAGTTTTCTCATTACAAAATACATTTTATTTTATACCTTACTAGCTTTCCACCTTCTTTCCTGCAAGAATGTAGGATTCGAAAGTTTCTATTGTCCATATGCCAAATATGCTGCTATTGTGTACCCAGATAAATATATTTGGCAAGATTGTTGGCATACGCAGGGCAATTTAATGGGAAGAATGTATTATATTACAAACCATTGCCCCAAAGATGATAGTTGTGCTTGTAAAATTCATTGGTCTCCTAGGTTTTCTGTGTTTATATTATTATTAAATGTAACTAAAATCTACGAACAACAAAAGGTTACTTTTTTTAAAGGCAAAGATGTTTTATTTAAAAAGTAGATTGTTTGCTGCCTACGTGTTTGTTTATGTGATGTTCCATGGTCACTAAAGGTAGATGCAGGACGGTAACTCGCTCTCTCATACTGCTATTTGCATCCCCATCTGTGCTACACAAAAGGGCACAGTGGTAAAGTCATTTGGTAAGTCATGTTTCCACAGAAATTTGGGCCAAAACATACATCAACCATACCATGTAATTACGATATGGTAACTGTTTTCACTCTTCAGCTGCCAAAAAATTACCTTCCTTTATTCCTTTCAAATGCTTAAGGGAATCCCATGTGTCTGGGTCCTAAGCACTTCTTACCAATGACAGATAACACCCTCAGAAAAGGAGTTATGGCCAAAAACCATGCACCATATTTCTTGCTGAGAAATCATTCCCAGAAACTTGTTAGAAAGTAGGTTTTTCAAAATGGAAGTAATCTAAAATATATTGCCATCTTTACTTGTTGAGGTTAATAACTATAACGAGCATAGACATTACACTATAAATGTTTATTTTTATGAGGTTACTTCTATTAGTATTTATGTCAACCATGGGTATTTGAAAGCTTACTTGGTAAGGCTATAGAAGACAACAATAATACCTTCAATTATTGAACATGTAATATTATATACTGGATATCTTTTAATGTAATCCTTACAACAACCCCACAGTGTTAGAGATTTGTATTTTTTTTTTCCATTTTACACATAAGGAAACTGATACTTACAAAAGGTACGTAGCTCATCTTCACAGCAAGTGGTGAAATCCAACTGAATTTCAGTTTTTAAAGTTAAGATACAACTACTAGTCAAAACGTGAGTATCATTTTGGTCATTTAGACAGCCAGTTCATCCTCAATACTCAAGCAAAGATCAAATCTGAAAGGCCCTCAGGGGTCACTCAAATATATAAATGAATGTCTGCTGTTAAAAGAATAGAAAATGGTAGGGTTTGTGGCAGAACTAGAGTATGAGTCTTCTCTAAAGACATTCAAATTCAACATTTTTTACACTAGCAATCAAACTAAACACATCTAATGACTACATTCAATCCAGAGACGATGTGCTTAACATTTCAATCTCTAGACTGATTTAAAGGAAACATCAGCCTTGGAATATTTTCAGAACAAGCTATCTTGTTAAGAATTACTCACTCCCTGGGTGTCTCCCATGTATATGAGAAATATACATGTTAATGAACTTCTGTTTGTTTTTATTTTTTTAATCAGTCTTTCATTATAGGGACTCATTTCAACTAAGTCTAAAAATGTTGGAGAAAAAAATTATTATTCTTCCCCTACACAAATGTTCTACAGAAAGTAAAGCCCTCCTTCCTACATTTTCCTGAAGAGAAATAATATATTTTATTTTAAATTAGACAAATTGAAAGATATCAAACAAACCTAGTCTTGAATCCCAGCTCTACCATTTACAAGTTATATGAATCTAGACTTTAAACCCTCTGAGTCCCTGGAATGAATTTGGAAAGAATGTAAAGACAGCACAGTGAGCAAGGAGAGATCAAAAGGCAATAGGACTGCTGAGGTAGGTTCTGGACAGGTTATGAAGGTCCATCCTAAGGAGTTTGGATGATAGTGTAGGAATGATGTGAAGACCATTACATGCTGTAAGCAGAGGAGTGAGGTTGTGTGGGTAGCAACATTCCCTGAATTATAGTTTTATCAACCATTAACCCTAACTATCCTGTGCATGTTTCTGAAATCTGGGCAGGGTACCCACAGTTTGGAAGTGACAACCATTTATTAACATCATTGCTCATTAGATCAGTCATTCGTAAGTGTGTTCTACTTAAATATACAGTCTGTGCTAGGTGATTCATTAAACCTGGCATTCATAAACTTATGATGCTGTGTATACTGTATGTAAATAATATTCAACATAAAGTGGAAACAGGAAAAAACACCTAAAGAAAACAAATTTTTGAAAATGTAAATAAGTAATCACGGTCTTTCATCCACTCTTCCTACACGCTGAGACTCCATTAAATGACTGATGTGAAAGAATTCTAACGAAATCTGTAACAATGCTAACAAACACATGTACAATAGATGCCTTCAGGTTCTTTTTATGTGTGTTTGTCACTTCAAAAATATATCTTTACTACCTGAGGAGAAGCAAAATGAAAGAAGTTTGTCATGCTGCATGATTTTGAATTCTCAAATGTTCAGAATAAATTTATAATCTTGATACACTTTATTGAACTAAAGAAAGAAAACCATAGGCCTTAATAACAGGCATCAATGAATAGGAAACCAACTGCAAATTACCTAATTTGTTGTATTTGAAAGTATGGAAATAAGGGTAGTTTTAAAATCAAAGCCATTACATTAACAACACATCACCATACAAGAAAAATGTTGAGAGGTTGATCCCATTCCCACTCCAAAACGTACATGAAATAGCTGTCCAAAGCAACACACGGTTTCAACGGTTTCTAGAATGTGCCTCCATCTAGAATGTGCCTCCATCATTGCTCATTGGTAGTTCTTAGGTGTCTGATTGGAAATGACCACCCCTGTTGGAAGGCAACGACCTCTACAGAAAATGGAATACAGTCAAGGGGGATAAAGGCTAAGAATCTGATAGGGCTAGCTCTGTGGCTACACACCCACAAGCAGAGTCAAGTTCCTAGGACTCTTGGACGTAGCCACTTTGTAGCCAGGATTGAGAATCACAGGCCCAGAGGAAAATGACAGTACTGTGATCACAACTGGAACACGCACTTTGCTGAACATGGATCACAGTCTTGAGAAAGAAAGCAGCTGGGGACGTTTTGTCCAAGAGGACACATTTAATTCCTAGTGCTCACATTTAATTCCTAGTGTCTAGAATGGTGCATATCACAAAATATGCACCATTGATTAAATAATTTCTAATTACTTCCTGACCTATTGGGAGGGTTTTCATTATATTTGGTTTGTTTTAAACTTTTTATTATGGAAGCCTGCAAATCATATATGAAAATATAATAGTATCCTGAACTCCCAATTCATGATCAATCCTGTTTTATCTGTTACCCTCTCCCCAACTGTAGCATTTTAAAGAAAATCTGAAATGTACCATTCTATCTGTTATCTTGCTCATGTTTATAAAACACAATAACTCCTTTTTTAAACATAAAGCTGGCTGGGCGTGGTGGCTCACGCCTGTAATCACAACACTGTTGGAGGCCAAGGTGGGCAGATCACCTGAGGTCAGGAGTTCGAGACCAGTCTGGTCAACATGGTGAACTCCCATCTCTACTATAAATACAAAAATTAGCCAGGTGTGGTGGTGAGTGCCTGTAATCCCAGCTACTCGGGAGGCTGAGGCAGGAGAATCGCTTGAGCCAGGGAGGCGGAGGGTACAGTGAGCCGAAATCACACCACTGCACTCCAGCCTGGGTGACAGAGAGAGATTCTACGGGTGGGGTGGGGGGGGACCATAAAGCCATTATCAGTGTAATTAGCACTTCATTGGGAAAATGTAAACTACATTACATACAGAGCATAGTGGAGTACTCTTGCCCATGTGGATCTGGGTAATATATTTATGGCTTTATATGAACCCACTCTCCAAACTACAAAACAGGTTCTAAATTAATTTAACTAGTCCTAGAATGTATCTAACTGTAGTACTTTTGAGAAACTATATTCTTGAAAGCTGATGGAAGACTGCAAATAACTGTATTTCAATCATCTTGGAAAATTAAGGATGAAGACCCTTTCAGATGAGAAACTAAAGATCTGGTGTAGCATTCTAAGGTTTATAGGGAGATTAACTATCCCCATGGTTTTATGTAGTGTTAAATAAAATTTATAAGAGGACATTGGTTCGGACTGAGCTCCTGCACTAGACCAAACAGACCAAACCAAATCTAGTTACTGGTCCTGAAGTTCCACACCACCACAGCAAAAAAAAAAAAGTTGTTTATCTGACCTTCCAAGAAGCTGGGAGAGAGAATCCAAAACCCTAAGAACAGTAGGTTTTAGCCAGCATGGTAAGGAAGTCCCCTCTGCTTTAAACTTTACAAAGAAAGTAACTTTGAAATGACCAATCCTCTTTTTCTTCTCTGTTTCTGCTTTCCTCAGCCCTTTTCTTCCTGTAAAGCCAAGCTCCTCTGCCCAGCCCATCAAAATACTCATTCTACTTTATAGAATGAGGTGTGCCTGATTTTAGAATTACAAATAAAACCCAATGAGATCTTTACACTAAATTTGTTGTAATTTTACCTTTTCACAATGGTAAGTCTAAAGCTTCTGGTTATGCAATGATAAGAACATAATAATGGCTAATGTTTATTGAACAATCAATTTGTCTCATGCACTGTAGCCTTCACATGTACTATCACATTTAATTACCAAAATGCGTTTCTGGTATATCATTGCACAAAAGTACATGGTGGGGTGAACGTATATTACTGAAAATGCTTCAACCATTGTATATAACTCCTAGGAAAACCCCAAAAACTATTAGCAAACATCTCAACACTCCTTGGAATTAAATATAATGCTGACTTAATACCATCTATAAGATATATAGTTGTTACATATTTATTATTTACTCATCTCAAGTTGGAATTTAGTTTTTTAAAAAATCACATTTATATCATTAGGAATAACAACTTCATGTATGGACCAGTATGTACTTACACACATGGTGATTAGCCCATTGCTCAGAGCAGAAAAGGACAAAAAGACTGACTCAAATCATGTTTGTTTGTTCATTCATTCACTCATTGATTCAGTAAGTCTTGCTATATTTGCTGAATTTATTCATTCTTTCAGCAAATATTATTAGAACTGTACTGCTAAAAAGCAAGAGGAACATATCTGACTTTACTGTTATTATAAGCTTAGTGGAGAAACGTAATTACCCACTGATGAAACATAACACTTTGAATTACTTTAAAAGTGCTTGAGGGAAAAGTAATTCCTCTATTAGACAATCAGGCAGTATCATACATTGCAAAATATAACAGTTGTTGGTTAGTTTGTGTTTGGCAAAAATAGCATTTTCCTTGGCCAGCTCTGAGTGTAAAATATACAAAGGAAAAATTAATGTGAGTCTTTCCCACTTTGTACCTAAACATGTGTGATACACACTGAGACATTTAGAAACATTTTTTCAAAGGTGCCTTTTAACTCATTTAAAGATAGGAACTCTAAGAATTAATGATATTATATGAGACCCAACTAAAAATATTCACTTAGTACCATACCCTGGCACTAGCAATACGAGCAAGAGATATTTTATGGGTGAGCATGGTAAGTTGCCCTACGTATCAGCCTCAAGAGGCTCACTTATGTCTCAGCCTGAATGATTCCTATAACTATCTATTGTGAAAAGTAGCACTTGCTCTTATTTGTCCTAAAGTGACCTCTTTCGAGCTTTAAGATTTGCAAACATCAGTATTCTAAAATTTGGTGTGCTCATTTGTATGCAAATTACATGTATTTGGTGTGCCAGTTTGTATCCAATTTGGAGTGTATTCAGCAAGTATATAGACTGCAATCATATTTCCTCCAAGTCATCACTATTTTATCAGTCCATTTGTGGAAATCACTCTAACCTTGATTGATTTGGTTCTTCTCTGAGCATTTCTTGTACTAGTATGTCTTTTTAAAGAGGCAGCTACCCTACACAATACCTTCCAAATGCACATAGTTCCAGTTTTTATTTAAGCTAGAATAACGTTCAAAGAATTTTAGAAAGGATACGAAGACAGGGGCCTAAATAAATAATTAAGATTGTTTACTACCACGGTAGTAAGTATTCACATTCTGTTATTCTAAAATATTCAAAACACAAACAGATCTTCTCTGTTAGAAGTTATCTCCCCGCTATATTGTAAACTCCTGAATAAAAGAAGCCATGTATATTTTTAACCTCCAGTTCATAGTTTAGTCTCAATACATTTTTATCAAGTTAAAGTTGAATTATATTATTTCAAAATAAGCACAGCTTGTTCTATGCTTATCTGAAAGGTTCATTTTAACCTAAAATGTCAATTATAGCAAAGTTAATTATTTAAAATTCTACTTGATCCCTAAGACCTCTTCCTTTTCCAAAAAAAAAAAAAATCGGGAGATGAATTAAAAGTCCAATAATTAAGGAACAAGAAATACAAGAAGTCAGTAGACTGTTTGATTTACAGACTGCATAGTCATCGCCCCTCCTACCCCTACCCATCCTTACCTGGCTATGAAATTGTCTACTCATGGCCCACAAAAATAGCAATGTAACCAAAAATACATCAATTGGGCTGATCTTTTATGACGGAAAGACTCCTTACAAAATGGAAAACATTCATTTGATGAAATAGGCAAACCTAATGGAATTTTGTTTTTAAATCAAAGTCATAAGATTATGAAAGTAACATTGGATTAATGAAAACTACTGTGACCTTCTCTCAAATAAGTCCACACTTCAGAGAAGCAATTAAAAGAGCTCACAAAATGTAGACTACATAGCCAATGCCACAGAATGCAAGTCTGAAGAATTTACAGGGTAATAATAAAAATGTCTAAGCTGCTGCATTTGAAAAGGCAAAAAGACAATCGATAGGTTAATCACTGGACTGCAAAGTATAAAATACTTGCTGAAATGAAAACTAATTGAACCCATAAAGCTTTGTTAAAGGCAATCCTGATAGGAACTAACAAAGTACAGGACCTCATATAGAATCTAAATTCTGTCAGGCTCACTTTTCTTCCTTTGTACAGGAAGCTACTCGCTACGAAGGATGCCAGGGTAGTAAGGAGAACAAGAATGTTCTCCAAAAAGATTTGGCAATCCTGCTTTCAGTGACTCTCCCTATGTGAGCCTGATATGCATGCACCCTTGTTTCTTTTTTAACAGTGTGATGTGAGAAGCAGAAAATCACATGTTGGTTTATTCTCTGGGTGATGAGAAAAGCCATCCTCCACCCTACCGGCTTTACTGATACAGATAAGAATTATGAAAATGCCTCATTGCTTGCTACTCAACAATCTAATCTTTATCAAATGAAGGAATTTGGCATAGGAGCTCAGTTTTTGGACTGACTACTGTGCCAGATAAATCTTCCAAAAAGAACTTTCTCCCAAGTCTTGCTGTGGGGAAGAAAGGATGTTTGCCCTCAGTTGTAGATTCAAGTGAAAAGTGTCTTCATGTGGCTCCTGGCATTTTTCATCTCCTTCAAGGGCTGTGGTCAAACTGGAATAAAGTTAGGGCAAAAGTACTAGGCTTGGAGGCTCCAATGCCTATTAGGAATCCTCCTTAGAGTGCGGCAAGGCCCTTACATATACTTCCCAATATTCTACTAAAAATAAAAAGAAGTAGAGAGCTCTGCTAGAGTTGATACCCATCAGCTACAAAGAAAAGCATGGACAGAGAAGGCTACTCCATATTTTCAGGAATTCAAATTTCTTAGTGTTGAACAAAGTTTATGGAGAGATAATAATTTAGCTAAAACCTAAAAATAAAATTGAAACAAAGCTAATGTGCTAAGCAAAGCATTATTTTTAAAAATGTAGTATTATTTCATTATCTAAGTAATACGCATTCATTATAGAAAAAAATTTGAAAACACAGCTTAACAAAAGAAAAAATCCAAAATATAGTCTCATATACTCATTGTCCACAGATAATCACTAGTAACATGTTGATATATATTCCATGCTTTTTTATACATCTTACAACTTTTTTTAACAAAATGGGATTAGACCATGCATACTGTTTTATATTTTTTTCTTCATAATGAATAACTTTTCCTGCAAAAAAAAAATATACAGGTAACACTTTTAAAGTCTGTGTAATATTCCCATTTATGTATATATCCTATTTTGCTTATTTCAACATTCCCCAAAGTATCTTATGTAAAACACTAGTTCCACAGGATACAGTTTAAATGTATTAAGAGGACTGTAGCATGCTGCATCTCCTAAACATGGCTTCATGGAGCTCTTTTTCAAAGATCTCTCAAAAGTAATGTTCCTCAGAACACCTTTTGGGGAACATTTTCTAGGGTGAATTCAAGCACTGCTCTAAGTCAACACTAAGAATATTGGACTGTTATTAGGGAAGGGAGTTGTCAACAGAAGGAATGATGAGGTTCACAAGTTCTCGCCTCGGTGTGGCGTAGTAGGGACCAAGACCTACCTTTACCCTGGCAAAAGAACTCCCTGCCACTCAAGTTTCCCCAGGGAAGATAACATGTAAGAATTTGAGACCAAAGATTTTTTTTTTCTTTTTCTTTTTCTTTTTTTCTTTTTCTTTTTCTTTTTTTCTTTTTTTTTCTTTTTTTTTTTTTTTTTAGAGATGGAGTCTTACTCTGCCACCCAGGCTGGAGTGCAGTGGCACAATCTCGGGTCACTGCAACCTCTGCTTCCCGGGTTCTAGCAATTCTCCTGCCTCAACCTCCCAAGTAGCTGGGACTACAGGTGCACGCCACCATGCTTGGCTTATTTTTTGTATTTTAGTAGAGATGAGGTTTCACCGTGTTGCCCAGGCTGGTCTCGAACTCCTGAGCTCAGGCAATCCACCCACCTTGGCCTCCCAAAGTGCTAGGGTTACAACCGTTAGCCACTGCGTCCAGCCAGATTTTTTAAGTAAGAAAAGGTAATTTTGCCTAATCTTGTCTATCTTAAAATAATCCTCAGAAACTTGATGGGGATATCTTCAGCCCTGGCACACTTATAAGTTAAGCAAGTAAAGCCCTAGCTACTTCTCTCTGGAGAAATAGCTAACCAACCTCTTCCTTCAGTTCCAGTGCTGCAGAAGATAGCAGGAGAGAATCTGTGAGGAACCCAACTGTTCTCTCTCTCTTTGGAGCCGACTACTATCCAGTATAGATCAACAGAACATAGGGAGAATGTGTGCAGGGAAAATGGCAGCCTCACAATGTGATCCTCAAACAGAAACTGCCCTTCTTGTGAGCAAAATCCCACGTGCAGGGCAAATCTCCTGAATTACAGAGGATCTCGAGCTCTATCTATAGTAGTCATCTACAATTAAAAATAACACAGATTCATTGTGAAATTCAGAGACAGTTCACTTGGGACTCTAATGCTAAGAGTTAAGACTCAAATCTTATGATGGCAGCATCTCAAATAGAGCAGGCAAAAATGGTCCTTGTAATAATTCACTTCTGGGGCCCAGACAGGCTGGCCTCAGAGTAGAAAGAGTTTGTATACAAAGGTTTCTGGTTTTAGTTCATTTCAGGTATTTTTCAGATGTAGAGGTTTTTTTACCCTATCCTCTTCCTCCCTCTTTGTTTTCTGTTCCAGTCAAGGCTGAAAGACTTACATATGAATTTCAGAGAAAATAGAATCTTAGGCAAAGTCACTGGAAAAAAAATATTAACATCAGAGTAGAATAGATTACCCGAGACCAATGGAAAGCAAAAGTTTTCAAAGGGTAAGATTTCCAAGGAGAATCTATGACATAAAGGATTTCTGTGAACCCCTGACCAACATCCATGGCAAAGCAATAAATAAGCTCTAAGATCCTCAAAGAACTTTTAAAAGTACAGACAAAATTCAAGGCCAGTTTTAATCATGAAGTGCTGTGCTCAGCAAAACTAAAGTCATCATCTTTAGTAGTAGTAGCTTAAAATCCTCATTCAGTTCAGAATCAGGGTACCAGGAACTTAGAGTCAAAGGATGAATGGAAAGCCGGCAAGAGACTCTACATAATACAAGCAGAAGAAAAAAACAAATAGTAATAGCTAACATGTATTGAGTACTTACCATGTGCCTGGCACTATTCTAACTGTTTTGCAGGTAGGAGTTATTACCATGCCCATTTGCAAGTGAGGAAACTGATGCATGGAGAGGTAAAGTAAATTGTCTTCCATTATATTGCCACCAAGCCACAGAGCAGAGATTCCCGCTAGGCTTCCCAGCTCCACACCCTGAAGAAAAGAGTTTTAGAAAAGATATGGGAACTGGGAGTACCACCTCTTCATGTCTCTATTTTGCAAGAAAATGGAGGTGTTTTGACAACCTTTATAACAGAGAAGATAGTCAGGACAGATAGTACACAATATCCTGCCCCACTCGGCCCATTCCCAGGTAGAGTGAGCTCTGTAAAGGCTATTCTGTGAGCCACAGTGCTATGAAGTGGCCATCTCTGAGAGGAGAGTAAAAACATCAGAGGCTCTTTGATAGAGGATCTGTCCCTCTTGTTGGGATCATTTCCTTATGGTGTCTACTCTTAAGATGACCAATCTGTTCTGGTTTGTCTGAGACTTTGCCAGATTTAGCACTAAAAGTCCTGGGCAATCCAAGATAGTTAGTCACTCTAAATCTTATAAAATCATTATGGCATAAGACACCTACCTAATTTTGCCTCCCCCTTAGAAATCAAGATGGAGCTCAGGGAGAAGTAAACAAATCTGAGAAAATAATTTCTTTTCTTCACAGGTTAGAATGTCAGACCCATCCCGCCCAAGTGTGGTCACACAGGAGCTATCCAGTGGCAGTATACACTGACTGGGGACATGGATATTCATGTATTTCATGAGTTCAAGTGTCTAAGAAAGACATAGGATGGTGAAGATCTTAACCACAGTCCAGAAAAGTCATGCTGAATGAATGTGTTCCAGAAAATGAAACAGGGCTGACAGTTACACATATAAACCTATCATTTCAATGTTTACTTGTGAAGGGTATTTGAAAACACACGCAGACTTTTTTTTTTTTTTTTTTTTTTTTGAGACGCAGTCTCGCTCTGTCTCCCAGGCTGGAGTGCAGTGGCATGATCTCAGCTCACTGCAAGCTCCGCCTCCCGGGTTCACGCCATTCTCCTGTCTCAGCCTCCTGAGTAGCTGGGACTACAGGCACCCACCACTGCGCCCGGCTAATTTTTTGAAGTTTTTAGTAGAGACAGGGTTTCACCGTGTTAGCCAGGATGGTCTCAATCTCCTTACCTCGTGATCCGCCCGCCTCGGCCTCCCAAAGTGCTGGGATTACAGGCATGAGGCCACCGCGCCCGGCCTTTTTTTATTTTTTAAGAGATAGGGTCTTGCTCTGTTGCCCAGGCTGGAGTACAGTGGTGCAATCACAGCTCACTGCAGCCTCAAATTCCTAGGCTCAAGGGATCCTCCTGCTGCAGCTTCCTGAGTATCTGGCACAACAGGCATGTGCCACCATACTTGGCTAATTTATATATATATATATATATATATATATATATATATATATATATATAGTAGAGGCAAGGTCTCACCGTGTTGCCTAGGCTGGTCTAGAACTCTTGGCCTCAAGAGATCCTCTTGCCTCAACCTCCTAAAGCGCACTGTGAGCCACTGCACCTGGCCAGACATTTTAAATAGCAGCAGAAATTGGATATTATAGCAAGTCTGTGTGACTACAATTTGAATTCAGACATAGTGGACACTAGAAAACAACAAGGGCTCCAAAAATATGTGCCCAAATAGAAGTAATGAAAGCAGACTTTCCAAACAGTAGGCAGAGATGTGCAATTAAATTGCTTATCATGTGGATAATTCTATGTAGTATGCTCCAGAGTATAAGGATTTATTCATCTGTGCCCCAGACATTAGAACTAAAAATATAGCATTTAAACACTTTTATTTCAAAGCCAGAAATTTTAGAGACCAGAATTAATTACTATACTTACAGAAAATTATTATCACACTCATGTTATTTTTTTAAATTACAAAATAATTTCACTTCATATTGATATTAATGATTCTCTCTGTAGTATCAGGTAATAAAGCCAACTGATAAATAAATCCAACTGCTGATTATTTGAGAAGTGAAGAAAAAGATTAAACACCTACCAAGCTAGCCATTTAAAAGACCAAAAAATAAGATTTAGAAAGAGGATACAATTAGAAATGTGGAAGAGATTTACATTAATTTTAAAGCCTAGGTAAAAATGTTACATTTGATCTAATAAATTTGAAGATCCAGAACTTTAACATGTACCACAATCACCTACAGAGCTTGTTAAAACAAGAGTGTCTGACTCAGTAGACTTGGAGTGGTACATGCACACAAAATAAATCTCATTTCTAACAAGTTCCCAGGTGATGCTGATGTTGCTGGTCTGGAAAATACACTTTGAAAATCAGAGTTAGGTAAAGTGGAGCTATTTCTGTGAAAATATGAACAACTAAATGACTCAAGAAGTTAAAAAAAAAAAAAAAAAAAACCTGAAAAACATAAAAGAGTTATTGAGCAATTACTTTTTTCTTTTTTTCTTTTTTTCTTTTTTTTTTTTTTTTGATACATAGCCTCACTCTGTCACCCAGGCTGGAGTGCAGAGGCACGATCTCCGCTCACTGCAAGCTCCGCCTCCCGGGTTCATTTCATTCTCCTGCCTCAGCCTCCCGAGTAGATGGGACTACAGGCGCCCGCCAACACGCCGGACTAATTTTTTGTATTTTTAGTAGAGACGGGGTTTCACTGTGTTAGCTAAGATGGTCTCGATCTCCTGACCTCGTGATCCACCTGCCTCAGCTTCCCAAAGTGCTGGAATTACAGGTGTGAGCCACCGCGCCGGGCCAAGGAATTACTTTTTAAAGTGCTTCTTAAGGTAGAGAATTTGCCTGTTGAATTTTTAAAAAATTATTAAGAAACAGATGGACTACAGCATGAAAGCATATAAAAAGGTCAACAGTATAATAGCAAAAGTCTGTTTAAATTTCAAAGCAGAATTATTTACTGCATTCTGATTTTGCTAATGAAGAAGGCTAAAATTAATATTAAGGCATTTATTTTCCATGAGAGTAATTAGAAGAGAGAATAGACTATCAGGAGAGGTGACTGAATTAAGCAATATGTATAAATTTTAAAAAGAGTAACAAGTGTGCTGAATACCCTGGGTAGACTTGCTGAATCATTAGCATTTTCTGCCAAGTGTCATGAGGATGGACAAAGCATAAGGGGAGGAATTTTCATCTTATCTATCTATGCATTAGGAAAAAATTTAGGAATATTATTTTTGCAACAGAGGTGAAAAGTGAATATGGATCAACACATACTAAAAGTCACTCTTCATCATTACTTAGGAAAGAATTCTTAATAGAAAGATAGTTTTTCAGGGCTTCCAGATGTTTAAGGGAGTTCTACATCTGGCAGCAAAAGGACAATAATCACTATCATGAGAAACACAAAAGCATAAAACTCACTGAAAGAGTAGATACACAAAAGAGAAAGAGAAAGAAATCAAACCTGATCACTACAGAAAACCACCAAATCATAAAGATAAACAATAAGAGAAAAACAAAGAAACAAGATATACAAAACAACCAGAAAACAATTTTTAAAATGGCAAGAGAAAGTTCTCACCTGTCAGTAAAAAACTTTGAATATAAATGGATCAAATTCCCCAACTAAAACATACAGACTAAAAGGATCTTTAAAAAATGACCAAATTATATACTGCCTACAAGAAACTCACTTCACCTGTAAAGACAGAAATAATACAGAAAGTAAAAGGAGGCAAAAAAAGATACTCCACACAATCAGAACCCAAAAGCGAGCAGAAATCGCTGTAGTTACATTAGATAAAATAGACTATTAGGTCAAAAATATAAATACTAAGAAAATTATTATAGAATGACAAAGGGATTGATTCAGCAAGAGGATATAACAATTGTAAATATCTATACACCCCACACCAGATCACCAAGATATACAAAGCAAATATTATTAGATCTAAAGGGAGACTTAAACCCCAATACAATCATAGTTGAAGTCCTCACTCTGCTCTCAGCATTGGACAGATCACCTAGACAGAAAGTCAACAAAGAAACGTTGGATTTAAACTGTGCTGTATACCAAATGGACCTAACAGACATTTATAGAACATTTTATTCAACATCTGCAGAATGCACAGTCTTCTCTTTCTCCAGGACTGACCATATGTTAGGCTACAAAACAAGTCTTAACAATTTTTTTTAAAATCGAAAACATATCAGGTATAATTTCTGACCACAATGGAATAAAACTACAAATCAAAACAAGGGAAACTTTGGAAACAAAGTACAAACATGGAAATTAAGCAACATGCTCCTGAATGACCAATGGGTCAATGAGAAATTTAACAAGAAAATATTTTAAAATTCTTGAAATAAATGAAAATATAAACATAAAATATCAAAACTTATACAACAAACCAAAACCAGTACTAAGACAGGAATTTATAAGCACCTACATCAAAAACATAGAAATATTTCAAATAAACAACTTAACAATGCACATCAAGGAATGGGAAGAACAAAAACAAACCAAACCCAAAATTAGTAGAAGGAAAAAAATAATAAAAATCAGAGCATAAACAAATGAAATCGACACTAAAAAAATTACCACAGATCAACAAAACAAACAGTTGGTTTTTGGAAAAGATAAACAAAATTGACAAACCATTAGGTACACTAATAAAGACAAAGAGAGAAGACCTATATAAATAAAATAAAAAATACAAAAGCAAACATTACAACTTATAGCACAGAAATACCAAGAATCCTTAGAGATTGTTATGAACAACTATTCACTAACAAATTGAAAAACTAGAGGAAATGAATAAATTTCTAGACCCATGCAACCTACCAAGATTGAATTAGGAAGATTAGAAAACATAAACAGAAAAATAATGAGTAATGAGACTTAAAAAGTAATAAAAAGTCTCCCAACAAAAGGCCATGATTGGATGGCTTCAATGCTGAATTCTCCCAAACTTTTAAAGAAGAAATAATACCAATTTTTCTTAAACTATTCCAAAGTGTTGAAAGAAGGGAAATTCTTCCAAACTCATTCTACAAGGTTAGCATTACCCTGTTACCAAAACCAAGCAAGGACACAACAACAAACTACAAGCTAATATCCCCAATGAACATAGATGCAAAAATCTTCAAGAAAATACTAGCAAACAAATTCCAACAGCACATTAAGATCAAACGAGATTTACCTCGGGGAAGTATGAATGATTCAACATATGCAAATTAATAAACATGATACATCCCATAAACAGAATAAAGAACAGAAATCATATGATCATATCAATAGAAACAGAAAAGGCATTTCATAAAATTCAGCATCCTTTTATGGTTAAAAACTTTCAATAAATTAGGTATGGAAGGAATGTATCTTAATACAATAAATCCACATGTGACAAACTCACAGCTAACAGCATACTGAACAAGGAAAATTTGAAAGCCTTTCCTCTATGAACTTGAATAAGTCGAGCTTGCCCAATTTCAGCACTGTTATCCAACATAGCACTGGAAGCCCTACACAGAGCAAGTAGTCCAGAGAAAGAAATAAAGAGCATCACAATTGGAAAGAAAGAAGTCAAACTGTCCAAGTTTGCAGAGGACACGATCTTACATATAGAAAAACCTCCACCAAAAACCTCTTAGAACTGATAAACCAATTCTACCAAGTTGCAAGATACAAAATTAAAGTATTAAAATCAGTAGCATTTCTATACACCAATAACAATATAGCTGAAAAATAAATCAAGAAAGCAATCTCATTTACAATAGTTATTTAAAAAGACAAAGTCCCTGGAAATAAATTTAACCAAGGAAGTCAAAGATCTCTACAATAAAAACTATAAAACACTGATGAAAGAAATTGAAAAGTAGACAAATAGAAAAACATCCCATGCTCATGGATCAGAGGAATTATATTGTTAAAATGACTATGAAACCCAAAGCAATTTAAGATTCAATGTAACCTCTATCAAAATATCAGTGTCATTCTTCATGTAAATAGAAAAACAATCCTAAAATTTATATAGTACCATGAAAGACTCTGAGTAGCCAAAGCAATACTGAGCAAAATAAACAAAGCTGGAGGCATTACACTACCTAACTTCAAAAGATGCTGCAAACTATAGTAACCAAAACAGCATGGCACTGGAATAAAAATGGATGCATAAACCAATGAAACAGAACAGGAAACCCAGAAATAAGTGCATGTATTTGTAGTCATTTGATTTTTTACAAAACTGCCAAGAACACACATTGGGGAAAGGAGAGTCTCTTCAATAAATAGTGCTGGGAAATTGAATATCCATATGCAGAAGAATGAAACTAGACCCCTATTTAAAAAAAAAAAGAAAAAAAAAGTCAATTCAAAATGGATCCAAATGTAAGATCCAAAGGTCTAAAACTACTAGAAGAAAATGTAGGGGAAATGCTTCAGGACTTTAGCCTGGGCAATGATTTTATGGAGAAGACTTCAAAATCACAAACAATAAAAGCAAAAATAAATGGGATTTTATCAAACTTAAAAACTTCTGCACAGCAAAAGAAACAATCAATAATAGAGTGAAAAGACAATCTATAAAGTGGGGAAAATATTTGCCAACTATTTCTCCAACAAGGGAATAATATCCAGAATATACAAAGAATTTAAACAACTCAACAGCAAAAAAAAATAATAATAACCCAATTAAAACATGAGTGAATCCCAAAAATATACACAACTATAATACACCAATTTTAAAAAGCATTTCAGGAAAACAATGGGCAAATTATGTAAGTAGATATTTACCAAAAGAAGACATACAAATAGCCAAAAAATATATTTTCAAAGGGCTCAATATCACTAATCATCAGGGAAATACAAATCAAAACCAGAGGGAGATATCCTTTCACCCCAGTTAGAATGGCCATTATTAAAAAGACAAAAAACAAAATGCCAGCAAACCACATCCAACAGCACATCAAAAAGACTAGACACCATGATCAAGTGAGGAGAAAGAGGAACTCTTATCCATTGTTTGTGGAAATACAAATTCATGCAACTGATACGAAAAAAGTGTAGAGTTTCCTCAAAAAACTAAAAAACGGAACTACCGTAGGCTCTAGCAAACCCACTACTGGAAGTATATTCGAAGTGAAGGAAATCAGTATGTTGAGGGGATAGCTGCACTCCTATGTTTATACCAGAACTTTCACAGTAGTCAAGATATGTAATCAACCTAAATATCCATCAACAGATGAATGAAAAAAAGAAAATGTGATAGACATACACAATGAAATACTATTCAGCCATAAGAAAGAAGGAAATTCTAATATTGGCAGCAACATGGATACTTCTGGAGGATATGATGTTAAATTAAATAAGCCAGGCACAAAAAAATAATTATCACATGTTCTAAGTCATATGTGGAAGCTAATAAAGTTGATCTCATAGAAGTAGAGAGTAAAATAGTAGTTACCAGAGGCTAGACAAGGTAAAGGAGAGAGGGGATAAAGAAAGGCTGATTAAAAGTTATAAAACTGGCTGGGCGCGGTGGCTCACTCCTGTAATCCCAGAACTTTGGGACGCCAAGGTGGGCGGATCATGAAGTCAGGAGATCGAGACTATCCTGGCCAACATGGTGAAACCCCGTCTCTATTAAAAATACAAAAATTAGCTGCGTGTGGTGGCGCGTGCCTGTAATCCCAGCTACCCAGGAGGCTGAGGCAGAAGAATCGTGTGAACCAGGGAGTTGGAGGTTGCAGTGAGCCAAGATCATGCCACTGCACCCCAGCCTGGTGACAGAGCGAGACTCCATCTCAAAGAAAAAAAAAAAAAAAAAAAACTACAGCTAGATAGGAGAAACAATTTCCAGCATTCTATAGCACTGAAGGGTGGCTACAGTTAACAATAATTTACTGAATATTTTCAAATATCTAAATGAGAGGATTTTGAGTGTTCCCAACACAAAGAAATGATAAATATTCGAAGTGATGATTATGCTAAATACCATGATTTGATCATTACTCATTGTATACATGTATTAGAATATCACACTGTACTCCATAAGTATGTGCAATTATGTGTTAATTAAAAATCAATACTTTAAAAAAAACTAGGTGAATCCATGCACACTGACGACTTACTAAAAATTGTCTTCTTGGCCAAATGCAACTCTTACTACAGCTGCATTCCAGTTTGCTATTATTTTAAACAAAATTTTAAATGTAGATAAAATATGTCACAGCAAAAGCTATAAAGCTGCAATAAATCATTCTGAAAGCACAATTCATAAGAATTTGCTTACATAAGCACTATGTTAGTAATTTAGCTGTGGATCTTCTTGACAGGTAGACACTATTGAGTGCATGATTCTAAAAAGAAAAATAAAGGCTTACTGTGATACTAACCAAGTCTGCTCAGCATTAAACACGAGAGCAAGATGCACTAGCAGTATAGTTATCACAAAGGAACCAACCACAGTTGACCCTTAAACAACAGGGATTTGAACTGCATAGGTCCAGTTATATGCAGATTTTTTTCAATAAGTACAGTTGGCCCTCCCCACCAAACTCAAACCAAACCCAGACTGAAAATACGATATTCTCAGGATGCAAAAACCTGTATAAGGAGAGCTGACTTTTCCTATCCTCAGACGTTTCAGAGCCAACTCTGGGATTTGAGTATGCATGGGTTTTAGTACGCACAGGTGAACCGGGAACCAATACCCTGCAAATAAGGAGAGACAACCGTACATTGATGCCTATTAATATAAATTGCCTTAATCATTAGCCATGAGAAAAAAAAAATGGTCTGCATTGAACAGACTCTATTATGTCCTAGGGAAAATTAGTAACAAAAAAAAAAAAGGCTAAGTATGCAGGGTATACCATAGGTATGCCCCACAATCTTGAAACAAAAGTTTTAAAAACTTTAAATTCAAGACCTAGTTCTTCCATTTACTATTGTATGTACATTGTGAGAGTCCCTTCGTCACTCTGAGCTTCCATTTCCTCCTCCATTATCTTGCAGCATTTAATTACAATTTGCAATTATTCAATTTATTGTGGTTTTGTCCATATCCTTTAATAGAATATAAACTGCATAATGATAAGGATCTTGCCTGTATCAGTCACTACAGTATCCCTATCACCTAGCACAGGGCCTGGCTTATTGTAGAGGCTCATTAAAGATATTGAAAAAATGACTTAAATCTTACAAATAAACTCTAACTCACAAGATTATCTTAACTAAACAAGATCATTTAGTGCCAGCTCTTTTGTAAACTATAAACTATTGTTAAAATAATTATGTCATTATTAACCAAACTTTTCAAAACCAAGTCTTCCTGAATTTACAAAAAGCGAAATGAAGACTTGCTAGCTCTGCACTGTAACTAGTAACACTGCCAATGAGTCACTTGACTTTGTAGACTACAGCTGTACATCTTAAAATGGAGCCAGCCTACCTCATCCTGATATGAGAATAAACTAATGTATGTGTGGTAAGCTGCATAATGATCCCGATCCCAGTGTCCTAATCCCTGGAACCTGTGAATTTTTCCTTAAATGGCAAAAAGGACTTTTCAGATTTCTCTAAGTTAAAGATCTAGAAACAGGTAACTTACCCTGGATTATCCACGTGGGCTCAGTGTAATCACAAGATTCCTTTTTTTTTTTTTTTTTTTTGAGACGGAGTCTCGGTCTCTCCCCAGGTTGGAGTGCAGTGGCTCGATCTCAGCTCACTGCAAGCTCCGCCTCCCGGGTTCACGCCATTCTCCTGCCTCAGCCTCCCGAGTAGCTGGGACTACAGGCGCCCGCCACCACGCCCGGCTAATTTTTTGTATATTTAGTAGAGACGGGGTTTCACCGCGTTAGCCAGGATGGTCTCCTGACCCACCCGCCTCAGCCTCCCAAAATGCTGGGATTACAGGCGTGAGCCACTGTGCCCGGCCACAAGGTTCCTTTTAAGAAGAGGGATCTGAATCAGAAAAGGCAATCTGATGATGGAAGCAGAAATTGGAGTGATGCACGTTGAAGATATAGGAAGCCAAGGAATACAGGCAGCCAGTAGTAGCTGAAAAGGGCTGGGAAATGGAGTCTCCCTTCAGAGCCTCCAAAAGGAACCAGCCTTTTGACACCTTGGCTTTAGCCCAGTGACACTGACTTTAGACTTCCAACCTCCAGAACTGTCAAAGAATAATTTGTGTTAAGTTGTTAAGTTTATGGTAGTAATTGCAATAAGAACCTAATATAGTGAGTCAAGTTGGTTTAGCCGTGAGGCATTATACTGGAATAACGCATAGTGTTTCTTGTCTGAGGGAAAAGTATAAAGAGATCTCTATGTTTGAAGGAAAAAGGCATCAACTATTGAACTATGTAATATTATCCTAAAAAGATTAATTGCTTAGGACCTTGATATTGTTAGAAGATTGCTGCAGCAAAAAATACTAATCCCCACCTCTCTGACAAGGACATTTTAGAACTATAATTAAGGCCTCCATGTGTTGTAGTACATGTTTTTTGTACATTGACTCATTTAATTCTTGCAACATCCCCATGTGGTTACTATCAATGTTCCCATTTTTTTATATAGGAAGGCTGTAGTTCAGAGGAATCAAATAACTTGCCCAAGGTGAAACACATGTCTAAGTGAAGGAGCCGAGGTTTTTTGTTTTATGTTTTGGTGGCAATTTGGCTATGAAATCATGAAGTTTCCTTACAGATCAAGCTGAGAGCAATAAGGAAAAAGTGCTTTGTCCTGCCTCCTGCTATCTCACTGGTTGCCTGGGGACTGACTTCTCATGTGCTCTATCTCTACAGTACCTATGTAGAACAAAATGAAATTGGACTTCTGCCTAGAGTTGCACAGTTTCACTCCAAAGTGTCCAAGATTGCAGATTTCTCTATCCACATTAACTTGCCAGACATTTAATTACATGGACAGCTCCTTACTCTGTTCCATAGTTAAACTTTAAAAGAGGAATAAAAACTTACCATAAAATGAATTCATTCTTTTAGGACTTTGCTGGGGACTGGCTGGACTGAACAAACTTTGGTGTGTTTTATCATTTTTTTGGTGTTTCCTCCTAAAAAATAGATACATGTGTAAAGATAGTGTTCACTTGCAGCTTGTCTTGAAACTCTATGCTTATCTCCATAGGCTCCTGGAACCATGGATCTTCCCATGGCCAAGATAGGGATAAAATATACTAGGTGATTAATAATGCTCTTTAAAGTCTGAGAGACCCCTAAGAATACTAGCTTGTCTATACTGTTTACTGAAAATATATGGACTAATATTGTAGACTTGGTTCACTGGGTTACACAGCCTCATTTTGGCTACAAAACCAGTGAGACATAAACATCCCTCAGTAAACTTTTGCTTGGTTTCACATATCTTAGTGGATTGTAATCCAGAGACTAGATGTGCCCTTTGCAACTGAGAGGGGACCCTTGAAAGCTGCACATGAATGTCTCAAATCTTCCTGATATTTGCCTGTGCTTTCTTTCTCTTTCTGCTGTTTTGTGCCCTTTGTCTTTACTAAAACCTTTTGAAAACAACGTGGAGTCCTGTGAGTTCTCCCAATTATACAACCCTATGTAATTGCTGCAATATGCATTCTGGTCCACTGTACTAAAGACCAGAAGAGCAATGGATTTTGTCACTTGTAAGAAAGTGACAGTGAAGAAGGTGTTTGAAGTATGCCCAGGATTTGAAACTTGCTCCCCAGTTCTAGAACTTCAAAGTCGTTTTTCCTTATTTATTAGTTCATTATTAAATATTTAATGAGCACCTACTATGTGCAAACACATGCCAACAATCCAAAGGTGTATTTTCCTTCCCTTTTTCTCTATAAAGTTCTCCTCTACCTTAAACAAAACAAGCACAATATTTGAGCTCCAGTGTCATTTGATTAATCTCACATTTGAATCCTTCCCTAGAAACAAATGGTAGACTATATTTAACCTAGTGCATTTTGATCTATTCAAAGAAGTAGATGCATTAAATTTTGGTATTTCAAGCTCCTCCACTTTGTGTTCTGTGTCTAAAATAGAAGAAGATGCATATGACTGAGAAATGAGAGTCAAGCCTCCATTATCTCCTAAGAATTATATTCTCTGAAAATGTGTTGTCTTTCAACTGCTTCAAGCAGTATTGGACTATTCACTAACATCCTAAAATGATGACTAAATCTTACTCACATCTATACAGTAACTCTATATTCTACTGTTCTTTAAAATGTGAATACTAGTAAGAGTGATGTCAGCAAGACTAGAGATGCCTGGCTCTTGTGCCCTCTTCCCCAAGAAAGGACCAAAGCAATTAATAATTAGCTAAGATTTGACTGAGGTGTTGAAGGGAGTGCAGGAGTGCAGCTGAAGAGTGAAGATGCACCTTTGGTGACTGGAAGTCCAGGAAAGCAGCCTGAAGATACCTGGCCACTGCTGCTCTGTCTCCCTGCCCTGATCAGACCTGCCCAGAGTAAGGGGGGCTTCCCACTGTGGGGAAAAGATAAGCAGAAGATCCCCACCAGCCTCCACTGCCACCACAAACACCTACAGTCCTTACAACTGGAGAATCCCATACCTTGCAAGCCCTGAGCCCAGTTTAGAGAGCTACCAGGAATTCATGCAGCTGCACTACCCCCAAGTAAGGAGCACAAGGTGTGTACTCTTTACCCCCACCCACTCCTTCTGAGCCAAGTTGCTGAAGCATGGCATCATCTTGAGACCAGGGCCACATCTGAAGGGTGCCCTACTCGATGGGCCAGTATCCAATGCATTTCTCCAGAACTGGGTTCCATCTTCATTTCACCAAGCCCACACAAGTGGCTGAACATCACAATCCCAACCATAGTGAGCCTGCGCCCACGATCCAGGATGGGCTATGACTTTATTCTTGGAATGCAGGGAAACCAACTCTCACCACCACACTTCGAGCGAGAGGAACAGCCTGGCAGTTCCACCCAGAGTGAGCCTCCCTTGAGCTGAGCAAACTGCTATATGCTCTTTTCCAAATGGGAGATGTCTCCAAGCCTTCAAGCAGCTGACATGCCCCGAGGCCACCAGAATGGCTATGCACCCTTGCTCGGGACCTGAGAAACAGCCCTGAAGGGCCCTTCTGCCTCTAGACATGCCCTGGTCTGCCCAAGGCCCCTGTGACAGAAATCAGGGCCTAAGAAACAGTCCAGCAGACCACCCCCGATTAATACTCCCCCAGACTGACCAAGCAGCCAAGAGCCACATTCCAGAACTGAGAAACAGCCCCATGAGCCACCCTTGGCAGACATACCCAAGACCAACTGATCAGTCATGCTGCCACATATCAGGCCTAAGAACAACCCTATGGGTCACTTCCCATGGCCTATGGGCCAGCCAAGCAGCCTTGCACCTGCATCCTAGGCCTATAAAACAATCCTATGGGCCACTCCCATAGAAACACTCCCAGGCCAGTGAAGCAGCTCTGTGGCCACAAACTGGGCCTGAGAAACATCCCTGTGGATGTTTCTGGGTGCAGCAAAAATGCACCCAGGATAGCTGAGAAGCCATATGACTGCATCCTAGGCTGAGAAACAGCCATATCCCCTCCCTCAAGCAGATACTCCCTGAGGCCAGCTCGGCAGCCATATGCTGGCATCCTGGGCCTGAGGAGTAGCCTCATGGGCTGCTCCTAGCAGACACGTCCCCAGGCCTGCCAAGCATAAGCCCCATCCTGATAAAAAGCCTAGAAATTGCACTCCTGGGAAAGCCACAACTATCACCATAAACTCTCTTAGCCTATGCCACTGAGAAATTCACAAATGCCACTAGTGTGAATTATAGCTGAAGAAACTACACAGAGATGACACTGCTGTGTCCACCTCAAAGCAAGGTCAGAGTAACAGCCTTGCAGATCACTTTCAGAAAATTTACTCTCAGGGCAACTGAGCAGTCGCGCAGCTGTGCCCCAGGCCTGAGAAAGAGTCCTATGGGATGATCCTGGCAGGCACACCCATAGGCAGACTGAGCAAACATGTGCCTGTGTTCCTGGCCAAAGTAACAGCCTCATGGCCCCAATCCTAGCAAATCAGAACCCAGGTTGACTGACCTACCACAGGCACACATGTGTGTGCCACCTGACAAATAGGTTGAGCCCACCCCTGGCAAAGCCAAACCATGCTCACCATAAACTCTCAGGCTAGGTCACTGAGAAATTCACAAATGCCACTAGTGTGGACTACAGCTAATGAAACTACATGGGTACTACACTACTATGTCCATCTTGAGGCAAGGCCAACATCCCAAGACCCATTCATATGAAAAACGCTTCCCTACAAAACCTACTCCATAAAATTGGAAGAGGCAACTTTCTCATGAGATGCATAGAAATCAAGATAGGGACACATGAAACATTAAAAAGCAAGGAAACATAACAATTACAAAGGAAAACAAAAATTATCCAGTAATAGACCTCAGTCATCATGAAATATATGAAATGTCAAAAAAAGATATGAAATAATAATCTTAAAACATAGGGAGATAAAAGTGAATACAGACAGTCAATTCAATGAATCAGAAAAGCAATTCATTATTTTAATGAGAAATTCAAAAAAGAGATAGATTTCATAAAATAAAACAAAGCAGAAGTCCTAGAGCTGAAGATTTCAATGAATGAAATAGAAAACACAAATGAAGGCCTCAACAACAGATTAGACCAAGCAGAAAAAAGAATTTCTGATTTTGAATACAAGTCTTTTGAAATAACACAAATAAATTAAAAAAAAGAAAGAAATTGAACAATTTTAAGTGAATAAATGCTTATATTATGGACATTCTAGAAGGAGAGATAAAGGGGAAGGGAGAGGAAAATGTATTCGGTGAAATCAAAGCAGAAAAATTCCCAAGTCTTGGAGAGAGATAAACATCCAGGTCCAGGAATCTCAAAATGCCAAATAGATTCAACCCAAACATGTTCTATCCAATGGACATTCCAGAAGGAGAAAAAAAGGGGGGAAGGGTGAGGATAACGTGTTTGGTGAAATCAAAGCAGAAAAATTTCCAAGTCTTGAGAGAGAGAAAACATCCAGGTCCAGGAATCTCAAAATGCCAAATAGATTCAACCCAAACATGTTCTATCCAAGGGAAATAGTAGTCAAACTGTCAAAAGACAAAGACAAAGAAAGAATTTTAAAGGCAGCAAGAGAAAAGCATCAATTTACATATAAGGGAATCCTCATTAGACTAACATCAGATTTCTCAGTGGAAACCTTACATGCCAGGAGATATTGGGATAAAATATTCAAAATCCTGAAGGAAAAAAAAAAAAAAACTGCCAGTCAAGGATATTATGCCCAGCAAAATTATCCTTCATACACAAAACAGAAATAATCTTTCCCAGACAAGCAACAGCTGAGAGAATTTATCACCATCAAATTGGCCCTACCAGAAGTGTTTGAGGGAAACTTAAACCTGGACACAAAAGGACAACATTTACCATGATGAAAACACACAAAAGTATAGAAATCACTAGTAAAGCAAAACCACAAATGAGGAAGAGGAAGGAATCAAACTTTATCACTATAGAAAATCACCAAACCACAAGGACAAACACTAAGAGAAAAGGAACAAAGACTGTACAAACAACCAGAAAACAGTTAACAATATGACAAGAACAAAACTTCACATAGCAATAATAATCTTAGATGAAAATAGCTTGGATTCCCCCATATATTAATAAAATATATAGACTGGCTACATCAATAAAAAAAATTTGAGACCCAACTATATGCTGCATACAAGAAACTTGCCACACTTGTAAAGATAATCTGAAAGTGAAAGGTAGAAAAAGGTATTTCATGCAAATGAAAACCAGAGAAGAGCAGGAGTCGCTATATTTATAGACACCAGACTTCGAGTCAAAAATTATTTTAAAAAGACTAAGAAGGACATTATATAATAATAAAGAGATCAATTCAGCAAGAAAATGTAACAACGATAAATATATATGCACCAAACACCAGCACAACCAGATATATGAAGCTAATATTATTAAATCTAAAGGGAGAAATCCTGACACGATCACAGTTGGGGACTTCAACACCCCACTCTCAGCATTGATTATCTAGATAGAAAATCAACAAAGAAATATCAGATTTAAATTGTAGTACAGACCAAATGGACATAACAGACATTTACAGAACATTTACCCGATAGCTGCAGAATACACATACTTTTCATCAGCACATAGAATCTTCTCCAAAAATTATCATGTGTTAAAACACAAAAGAAATATCAAAATATTTTTAAAAATCAAAATTCTATCTAGCATCTTGTCTGCCCAGAATGAAATAAAATTAGACCTCAAAACAAGAGGGACATTCAAAACTATACAAATACATGAGAGTTACACAATGCACTTCTGAATGACCAATAGGTGAAGGGGGAAATTAAGAAAATAAAATTTAAATTCTTAAAAACAAGGGAAAATATGGACACAAAATAACAAAAGCTATGGGATATAGCAAACAAAGTATTAAGAATCAAGTTTATGACAATAAATGCCTACATCAAAGAAGTAGGAAGATTTCAAATAAACAACCTAACATTATACTTCAAAGAACTGGAAAAGCAAGAACAAACTGAACCCAAAATTAGTATAAGGAAATAAGATCTAAGCAAAAATAAACAAAATTGAGACTAAAAACAAAATACAAAAGATCAATAAAGCTAAATGTTTGCGATAAACAAAACCAGCAATTCATTAGCTTTACTAAGAAAAAAGAATCCAAATAAATAAAATCAGAAATGAAAAAGGAGACATAACAATGGATACTACAGGAATACAAAAGATCATTAGAGAATATATGCCAATAAATTTGAAAAACTAAAGGAAATGGATAAATTTCTAGACACACAACCTACAAGATTGAACCAAGAAGAAACAGACAACTTGAACAGACCCATAACAAGTAACGAGATGGAAACAGTTATAAATAGTATCTCACCAAAGAAAAGTCCAGGAATGCAAAATTACAGTGATAACAAAACCAAAGACATTATAAGAAATAATAATAATAATAAACCACATGTGCAATGGACTGAATGTTTATATTCCTCCAAAAATCAAATGCTGAAATACTACCCCTTAATGTGATGGTATTAGAAGGTGGGACCTTTGGAAGGAAATTAGTTCATGAGGGTGGAGCTCTCATGAATGTGATGAGTTCCTTATAAGAGGAATCCAGAGCACTTTCTTGGCCTCTTTCTACCATGGGAAGATAACACAGGAAGTAAGTAGTCTACAACCCAGAAGAAGGCACTCAACAGTACTGGACCACATTGGTGTCCCCTTCAGAATTCCAGCCTCCAGAACTGTGAGAAATTAATTTCTGTTGTTGATAAGCCCCCAGTTTATGGTCCTTTGTTATAGCAGCCTTATAAACTGACTAAGACAACATGCCAATATCCCTCAGGAATTTAGATGCAAAACCTTTACCAAATTAAATCAAACAATATATAAAAATGATAATACATCATGACTAAATAAAATTTCACGTTTAACTTAACATTTGCATCACATCACCGTATCAACAAACCCAACAAGAAGCACATATGATCGATCATCTAATTAAACATGGAAAAAGCATTTGACTATTCCAAAATCAATCCCAATAAAAAGTCTCACAAAACTAGGCATAGAAGAGAACTTCTTAATAAACAACATTTTAAAAAACCTAAAGCTAGCATCATGTTTTGTGGTTAAAGACTGAATAGGATAGTTTCCTCCTAAGATCTGAAAAAATAACGTTCACTCTCATCACTTCTAAGATTTTACAGAAAGATCCAGCCATTGTTATAATGTAAGAAAATGAAATAAAAGTTGTCCAAATTGGGAAAAAGTAAAACTGTCTTTTTTTTTTTACAGGTGACATTATCATTTATTTAGAAAATTGGATGGAATCTACCCTTTTAAAAAAGCACTAAAAACAATAAGTGAGTTTAGAAACATTGCTAGGTATAAGATCAATATACAGGTCAAGTGTGTTGGCTCATACTTGTAAACTCAGTGATTTGGGAGGCGGAGACAAGAGATCACCTGAGACCACGAGTTTGAGACCAGTATGGGCAAAATGGCAAGATCTCATCTCTACTACAAATTTAAAAATCAGTCAGACATGATGGTGCACACCATTACTCCCAGCTACTTGGGAGGCTGAGATGGGAGGATTACTTGAACCCAGGAGGTCAAGGCCACAGTGAGCTATGATTGCACCACTGCACTCCAGCCTGGGCAACAGAGTGAGATTCTGTCTCTAAAAATAAATTAATGTAAAATAAAATATTTAAAAAATAAAAGACAATCCAGGACTGAATAGTTCACTACTGAATTCTACCAAATCTCTAAAAAAGAATTAATACCAATTCTTCCCAAACTGTTTCATAAAATTGAAGCATGGGGAATTCTTTCTAACTCATGATACCAGGCAAGCATAACCCAAATATTAAAGGCAGAAAGCAATACAACAACAACAAAAAAGAAAATTAAAAGAAAAAATGCCAATATATCTGATGAATATAAACACAAAATCCTCAATAAAATACTAGCAAACAAAATCCAACAGCACATCAAAAAGATAGTACATGATCAAGTGGAATTTATGCCAGAAATACAAGGATGCTTTAACATATGCAAAACAATAAACATCATATATCACATCAATAGAATGAAGAATAAAAACCATATAATTTTCTCAATAGATGCCCAAAAAGCATTTGATAAAATTCAGCATCCTTCATGATAAAAACTCTCAACAAATTAGGTATAGAGGGAAAAAACTACCTCAATATAATAAAGGCTACATGTGACAAATCTACAGCTAACACCTCCCTGAAAAGGGAAAGGCTGAGAGCTTTTTACAGTTATTAAACTGTAATAAGACAAGGAGGCCTACTTTTAGCATGTCTATCCAACATAGTACTGGACATAACTACTCAGAGCAAGTAGACCAAAGAAAGAAATAAAGTACATCCAATGCATCCAATTGGAAAAAAAAGAAAGTCAATTTTACTTGGTTTACAGATGACATGCTCTTACATATAGAAAAACTAAAGACTCCACCGAAAACCTCTTAGAACTGATAAAATAATTCAGTAAAGTTGGAGGATTACAAATCAATATAAAAAATCAGTAACATTTCTTTACATGAATAATAAACTACCTGAAAAAGAAATCTAGAAGGCAATCACAGTTATAATAGCTGTGATAAAATCTAAAAATAAATTTGACAAAGAAGGTAAAGGTCTTTGCAATAAAAATTACAAAACATTGATGAAAGAAATTGAAGAGGATACAAACAAATGTAAAAACATCCCATGATCATGGATTAGAATAATTAATATTGTTAAAATGCCATACTACCAAAAGTAATCTAAAAATTCTGTGTAATCTGGATCAAAATACCAATGATGTTCTTCACAGAAATAGAAACAGCAGTCCTAAAATTTGTATAGAACCAAAAAAGACTCCAAGTAGTCAAAGCAATCCTAAGCAAAATGAACAAACCTAGATGAATCACACTAGCAGACTTCAAAATATACTGAAAGCTATAGTGAGCAAAATAGCATGGTGCTGGACTAAAAATAGATACATAGACCAATGGAACAGAATAGATAACCCAGAAATTAATCCGTGTGTCCAAAGACAACTGATTTTTAATAAAGACACCAACAAAACTCTTTGCAGAAAGGCTACTCTTCAAAAAATCGTGCTGGGAAAACTGGATATTCATATGCAGGGGAAAGAAACTAGACCCCTGTCTCCCACCATATACAAAACTTAACTCTAACTGGATCAAAGATATAAATGTAAGACCCCAAAATATAAAACTATTAGAAGAAAGCAGAGAAAATGTTTCCGTACATTAGCCTGAAAGAAAAAATTAAAATAAGACCTCAAAAGCATATGCAACAAAAGCAAAAATAAACAAATGAAATTACATCAAACTGAAAAGCTTCCTTACAGCAAAGGAAGCAATCAGCAAAGTGAAAAGACAACCTACAGAATGTGAGAAAATATTTGCAAAGTATTCCTTCAACAGGTGATTAATATCCAAAATATATAAGGAACTCAAACATCTCAGCAGCAAAAAATGTAAAAACTTCTAAAAAATTTTTTTTAAATCCAATTTAAAAATGTGCAAATGATTAGAAGACCCATCGCTCAAAAGAAACATGCAAAAATGGCCAATAAATATATTAAAAAATTACTCAATGTCACTAATCATCAGGGAATTGCAAATCAAGACTACAACGCACTATCATTTCACCACAGTTAGTATGGCAATTATCAAAAAGACCAAAAATAACGAATGCTGGTGATACTGCGAAGAAAAGGGAACTCTTATACACTGCTAGTGAGAATGCAAAGTAGTAGAGCCACTATGGAGAACAGTATGGTGGTTTCTCCAAAAATTACAAATAGAACTATCATATGAGTCAGCAGTCCCACTACTGGGCATTTATTGAAAGGGAAGGAAATCAGTATATCGAAGAGACATCTGCACCCCCATGTTTACTGAAGTACTATTCACAATAGCTAAGATATGGAGTCAATCTCAATGTCCAATAACAGATGAATGGATAAAGAAAATGTGTTATATATACACACTGGAACAATATTCCATCATAAAAAATGAAATTCTGTTATTCATGGCAAGATGGATAGAATTGGAGGTCACTATGTTAAGTAAAGTAAGCCAGGAAGAGTTAGACTGCTCATGTTCTCATTCATACATGGACGCTAAAAAATGTTGATCTCACAGAAGTAAAAAGTAGAACAGAAAATACTACAGGCTGAGAAGGGTAGGATGGAGGGAGCTACAGTGGGGGATTTGCTAAAGAACAAAAAATTAGAGTGATAAGAGAGGTAGGTTATTGAGTACAACCATATAGTTAGATAAAAATGTATAAATTCTCTCCTTGGAAAGCAGAGTATACAGTGATTATAGTTTAAAACCATGTATTATATATTTCACAGTAGCTAAAAAAAGAAGATGATTTCTTCCCAACACATAGAAATGACAAATACTCAAAGTGATATTGATCACTATACATTTTACACATGTAGCAAAATATCACCTGTACCCATAAATGTGTAAATATTATGTATCAATGTGAATTTTTAAATTTTAAATGAATACAAAATTGCACCTAGATAGGAGCAATAAATTCTAGTGTTCTATACCAATGTCAGGTGGCTATAGTTAACGATAAATATACTTACAAAAAGCTAGAAGGACGATACTGAATGGTCACAACACAGAGAAATAATAAATGTTTGAGAAGATGGATATGCTGATTTTCCTAATCTGATCACTATATATTATATGTATTAAAACATCACGATGTAACCCATGAATGTGAATATATAATTATTATTCATCAAGTTAAAAATTAAGTCGTTATTTTTAAAATGTGAATGCCAACAATATTGGGGGCATCAGGTAATAGCACATTCTGTCACCAATGGATGACTTCACATGACTTCCTGACTTGGTAGCCTGATGAAGCAAAATACTATGTAGTGAATTATGTAGGCTGCTCTCTGGATGTTAGATATTCTGTTCATCATGGGCTCAGCATGCATTAGTTATTTCCTCTCCTTTAAGTCATGTGCTTTTATGACTCCCAGTAGTAATAGGAAACTGTATTTTCAATCCTTCACATCATGTTCTCTCTTTTATTTCCAGGTCATTGCCTATGTTTATTCCACTGTCTAGAATACTTGTCCCTCTCTTTTATTCTTGTTTTCCTTCCAAATTACTTGGTCACATCAACTCCCATATGTTCCCTCTACTTCCCCTTTCATAATGTTACCTCTCTTGTAATTAACTGTTTAATCCTCTGACTTTATCCTTTACATTGTAAATCCCATCAAATTCACTGTTAACATTTAGCAGCTGGAATATTTCCAGACATGTGGTTTTAAAGAATTGACTCATAAACTCTCTTTGTTCTGTTTTGTTCACTGGAGATAATACACACCACTCAGTGTAAGATTATTTTAGTAATAGTACTATGGGAAACAAGAAGCTTCATACAATAGTATATACATATATTTATATGCATAGGTGCTACAAGAAAGGCAACCTGAATAGTTCTTTTCTTTGATAGGTGATACGGAGTGACACCCGACAAAACTGTAAGGTCTAAACAACCCATTCCCACTCTCCAGCCCCCTCTTTTATCATTCTTTATCCCCAAACCAGTGGTGACTCATATCCTCATCTTACTCTTCAACTAAGTATTTCCCTTGTTTTCAATGTCTATCCCTCAAAAAATCTGAGAGCTCTAGTACCACAATTTCCATGCTTTAAAAAAATAAAATAAAGTGTTGATATAGTACTAGCTCATTTGGTCACTTATATTTGAACCAATATAACCAGATTTTCAACATATAGATTTAAAAAATAATTTCTTAAAAAAATTAACTCTCTATCATAAAACTACATAATATCCAAATCTGGCTCGTGATGATGAAACTTTGTGATGACAACTACTTTAGGCTGTATAAGTACTAGTGACTTTGATTGCTTGTAATAAGCCAGATTCTCTGTTAAACACCATACATGGATTATCTCATTTAATCCCCTACATCAACTCTATGAGGTCTGTACACTTGCTCTCCTCATTTTAAAGATTAGAAAATTGAGTTCAAGAATGAGTAAGGAACTTGGCTAAGATCACCCCATTAGTAGAATGCAGATCTGGGACTCAAACCAAGGCAGTCTGACCCCACAGCTCATCTGATCACCTAGTGCTTCTTAATAATAAGAAAAGTCAAACTTTTACAACTACCACCTAACCAAATAAGTTTTATCAATTTTGCAATGAATTTTACCTCTGGTAGTTGGATGTCTTATAAAAATACAAATTTTTTATTTTCACCAAATATTTTTCTATCAGAAAATGTTTCAACCACATTTAATGACATGAGTTGGTGGCACTTTGTCTGGAAGTGCAACTTTCTCTTCTGTTTGAATTTATTAATATAAACATGATGCTGCAAGTACTAAAATGGAATCATCACTTGGTTCCTTGTTTGTTTTTTCAAAAGTTTTACAGAGGGTTTTTATTTAAGAGAGTACACTTCAATAAAGAGAGTACTGCAGCAACATTCACTGGACTGTGAACATCTGAAAATGTTTTGTGAGCAATTTTAACCAACTCAAGATTTTCCACTTTTTTAACAGATGTAGTGAATAGTAAATTTAACCTGTGCATCATGCCAAATAGTTTTTTGTATTATGGAATAGAACTAACAGCTTTGCATACTAATGGTAAATTATGAGTCACATGAATAATGCATTAATCTTAATTATTCAGGCACAATTCATGTCTGATGACCATTTTGCTTGCCTTACACAGTGCCATGAATGCCCTCAGCAGTCAGATGAGGTGACCCCCAGGAAGAGGGGTTCTGTATAGAGAAGAAGTCCAATAGGAATCTTCAGATACCTCCAACCACATGCCCTATTAGAAAATCAGCATGCAGAAGCCTGTCACACAGAAGCCCTCCATGGCCAACAGGTGTTAGTTAAAGAAGCAAAGCCTTCCCTACAGGAAATCAAACATAGGGAGGGACGAAGATCATAAGCAATTAGGAAAAAAGGGGCATTTGTCCTTCTTCCCTTCTTATCCTTGATACCAGACAATTTAGGTCTTAAAAAGAGAAGAGGAAGAAGTATCCCAGAATCAGACTCTTCACCCCCTACAACCTCCCCAACACACACACACACATATACCCTTTTCACCTGTTGTATTAGTCCATTTTCACACTGCTAGGAAAAAATACCCGAGATTGGGTAATTTATAAAGAGAAAATATTTAACCAACTTACAGATCCACCAGGTTGAGGAGGCCTCAGGAAAGTTACAATCATGACAGAAGGCACCTCTTCACAGGGCGGCAGGAGAGAGAATTGCTGAGAAAAGGTGGGAAAGCCCCTTATAAAACCATCAGATCTTATAAGAACTCACTCACTATCATGAGAACAGCATGGAGGTTGGCCCCATTATTCAATTATTTCCCATCAGGTCCCTTCCACAACATGTGGGGATTATGGGAACTACAATTCAAGATGAGATTTGGGTGGGGACGCAGCCAAATCCTATCATTCAATCTCTGGCCCCTCCAACATCTCCTTTCCTCACATTTCAAAACACAATTGTGCCTTTCCAACAGTGGAATGAGCTAAGACTTTGACGAGCATTAACCCAAAAGTCCAAGTCCAAAGTCTAATCTGAGACAAGGTAAGTCTCTTCTGCCTATGAGCCTATAAAACAGAAAGAAAGTTAGTTTCTTCCTAGATACAATGGGGGTAAAGGCATTTAGTAAATGCACCCATTCCAAATGGGAGAAATTGGCCAAAGCAAAGGGCTTGCAGGCCCCATGCAAGTACAAAATCCAATAGGGCAATCATTAAGACTTAGAGTTCCAAAATGATTTTCTTTGACTCCATGTCTCACATACAGGTCATGCTGATGCAAGAAGTGGGCTCCCACTGCCTTAGGAAGCTTCAACCCTGTGGCTTTGCAGGATACAGTCCCTCTTCTGGCTGCTTTCACAAGCTGGCACTGAGTGTCTGTGGCTTTTCCAGGTGCACTGTGCAAGCTGTCAGTGGATCTACCATTCTGGAGTCCAGAGAACAGTGGCCCTCTTCTCACAGTTCCACTAGGCAGTACCTTAGTGGGGACTCTGTGTGAGGGTTCTGACCCCACATTTCCCATCAGAGGTTCTCCATGAGGGCTCCACCCCTGCAGCAAACGTCTGCCTGGACACCCAGGCATTTCCATACATTCTCTGAAATCTATGGGGAGGTTCCCAAACCTCAACTGTTGACTGCTGAGTACCTATAGGCTCAACACCCTGTGGAAACCACCAAGGTTTGGGGCTTGCACCCTTTGAAGCAATGGCCCAAGCTGTACCTTGGCCCCTTTTAACCATGGCTGGAGCTGAAGCAGCTGGGACACAGGGCACCATGTCCTGAGGCTGCACAGAGCAGGGGGACCCTGGGCCCAGCCAGAGAAACCATTTTTTCCTCCTAGGCCTCCAGGCCTGTGATGGGAGAGGCTGCCATGAAGGTCTCTGATATGCCCTGAAGACACTCTCTCTATTGTCTTGGTATTAACATTCAGCTCCTTGTTACTTATGAAAATTTTTGCAGCCAGCTTGAATTTCTCCCCAGAAAAGGGGCTTTTCTTTTCTATCACATCATTAGGCTACAAATTTTCCAAGCTCTTTTGTTCTGTTTCTTCTTGAAAGCCTTGTCACTTAGATATTTCTTCCACCAGATACCCTAAATCATCTCTCTCAAGTTAAAAGTTCCACAGTTTCTCTAGGGCAGGGGCTAAATGTCCCCAATCTCTCTACTAAAGCATAGCAAGAGTCATCTTTGCTCCAGTTCCCAATAAATTTCTTATCTCCATCTGAGACCATCTCAGCCTGGACTTCATTGTCCATATCACTATCAGCATTTTGGTCAAAGCCATTCAACAAGTCTCTAGGAAGTTCCAAACTTTCCCATATCTTCCTGTCCTCTGAACTCTCCAAATCTCTAGGAAGTTCCCAACTTTCCCACATTTTCCTATCTTTTTCTGAGCCCACCAAACTGTTCCAACCTCTGCCTGTTACCCAGTTCCAAAGGTGCTTTCACATTTTTAGGTATCCTTATAGCAGCACCCCACTCCTGGTACCTTTTTTTTTTTTTTTATTCCATTCTCACACTGCTATGAGAAAATACCTGAGACTGGGTAATTTGTAAAGAAAAGAGGTTTAACTGACTCACAGTTCCACATGACTGGGGAGGCCTTGGGAAACTTACAATCATGGCAGAAGGCACCTCTTCACAGGGCAGCAAGAGAGAGAAGTTCCAAGCAAAGAGAAGAAAGCCCCCATTATGAAAACATCAGATCTCACGAGAACTCACTCACTATCGTGAGAACAGCATGGAGGTAACCACCCCGTGATTAAATTACCTCCCACCAGGTCCCTCCCACGACATGTGCAGATTATGGAAACTACAATTCAAGATGAGATTTGGGCAAGGACATAGGCAATGCATATCACATGGATATCATCTGATCATCTTTCATGACTCATCTCAGCTCTCTCATTATTCTCTAGGAAACCACCTTTTCCAAGTTCCAATTCCACTCCCCGCCTGCCTCCTGTCCCGCTAACAATTCCATTCCTAAACTCCCTTTTAGATACCCTTTTATAATTCTTCCCCATCCTACCTCTATTATACCACTCAGCAGCCCCTGCCACGCTAAGTTCTGTCCACTTATCTTACCTGTCTTTCCTTTAAACTATAATCTTTTTTTTGAGAACAGAGGCTGGTTTTTTTGTTTTGGTTTGTTTTGTTTTTTTCTCATCATTGTATCTCTAGTGCCTAATGCAGTGTCTGGAATTTAGAAGGTGCCTAAATAATTGTTGAATGAACAAATAATGACTGTTAAGTTAAGGGTAGTTTAAGACACTTTTTAATCCTGATATTTATCATACTCTACATAACCGTCACAGTGACTTCCCAGAATTTCCTCCCAGAGTCTCTTCTGTTTTCATTCATTCTGTAAGTAACCTAATCTACCACTCCCCTGGCTTCAGTAGTCACATGTATGACTCTGACTGTAGATGACTTCCAAATCTATATCACTGTCTTTCATCCAAACTCCAGATGCACATTTCCAACTGCTACTGATCATTGTCATTTGGATTCATATTCTAAAACTACTCATTTCCTTCCCCCTCATGTTTTCTCTTTCTCCAGCTCTAGTTGACAAAATCATCATCTGTGCTTTCATGTTAGAGACCTTGGAATATTCCTTGATGCCTTCCACTCCAGCATCACCCTTAACCAGACACCTAATCCTGTCAGTTTTTACTTTTATATTTTTCTAATTTTCTTCATCTCAGCCACTGTGGTCTGAATGTTTGTGTCTCCCAAAATTCATATGTTGAAATCCTAATCCCCAAGGTGCTGGTATTAGGAGGTGGGGCCTTTGAGAGGCAATTAATTCACGATGTAAGACCCCTATGAATGGGATTAGTGCCTTTATAAAAGAGGCCTAGGGGAGTTTGTTTGCCTCTTCCACCATGTGAGAACACAGCTAGAAGCTGCCATCTATGAGGAACAGACCTTCACTAGACATCAAATCTTCCAGTGCCTTGATCTTGGATTTTCTAGACTCTTGAGCTACGAGAAATAAATTTATCTTGTTTATAAGCTACATAGACAATGGTATTTTGTTACAGCAACCCAAACAGACTAAGATCAATCATTAATCTTTCATTTCTGACGCTTGATCTCTTGCATGGGCTACTCTGAAAGCTTCTTAGCTATTTTCCTTAATGCTAATCAAACAACTTTATAGTCGCTTTTCATCACAGTGATACCTTCCTATTTGAGTGTCATGCTGTGCTGGCACTGTGGATATAATGGTGAGTTAGACAGACCCCTTGCTTCCATGTAGCTAAAATAAGAGCTAAGCTCTTTAGAGTCATGCTCAGGGCCCTATATGTTCATATGCTAATCGTTTTTCTAATCCTATATCCCTCCATTCTTCAGCTCACATTTTCTGCTAACATATTTCTGCTCACACACTCACTGAAGTATTTTATTTCTTTATAAAACTGTGTGTCTCAAAATCCCTCTGCCTGGGATTCTCACTTATACCCATACCTTTTTACCACCTGATCAAAGTCTACACAACTTCATGACACAATTTAAATGTCATCTCCCAAAGAAGCTTTTTTTGAAGTTAATCTTTCTTTTTCCATGTTTTCATAGAATTCTGGACCTGCTTCTATGATAGTATTGGTTACACTATGCTGTAATTGTGAATAGATGCAAGTCTGTTTCAGCCCTTTTGACACTGAGCTCTTCCAGAGGAGACTCAATTATCCTTATATCTGTGCAGAATCCAGCACACTGTTTGTTACATAGCAGATAGTCAATACGTATAAATAGTGATGAATGAATAAACAAAAGAGCAAAAGCAAATATTCATTCTGTCTTTCTTATTCCTGATTCAGAAGTAAAAAGCAGAAGGTCTAAACAATGGCTCTTTTCATTCTTTAGCTTGCAATTTGTGTCATTTTTTAAGATAAAGTTAATGGCACAACTTAATTTTAAGGATGTGTTCAATGTTTTAATAAAGGCTTATTTTATCCATTGCAATAATAAATGTGTCCATTTCTTTGCATAATATACCATAAAACAATAAATTGCAGATGGAAGACTAAAAGTGTCTTTCAAAATGATAAATGCCCCTGGTGTAGTGAAATATGTGTTGGCCTTTCTTAATCCTACTCTGCCCAAGCAAGCTGCAAGCACTGGACATGACATTTTTCCTCTCTGAGACTCAGATACATCATCTGTAAACTGAGCAGGATGGACTCGGGCTCCTTCCACTCTAATAATCAATAACACTAAAATACTTCAAAGAATCACCAGAAATGCCACCAATGCATAAAAATGAATACAAAGCTACAGACAGGAAAAACCCACTAAGGGGCATCCTTGACTAAAGCAAACATGACTACACATAGCAAGAAGGCTGCAGTAAGGTAATTTGAATTATGCCAAGGGATTCTGGCTGAAATTCCAACAAATAAATGCAACTGTTCCAAGTGTGCACAGGAGAAAGACACAGAATGAGATTGCTGAAGCTTTAAAACATCTGAAGGAACGTGAATCTCACAGGACTCAATCAAATGACACACAGAGGCAAAGTATTTAATGACTTAGAGACAAGGATTTAAAAGCACCCGACTATATCATAACCTTTTTCCAGCCCCTTCTGAATTGATAAAGTGGATACTTAAAAAATAGTCTGATTGCATACAGTTTCAAAGACTTGCTTTGCAAAGTAATATTCCTGGTTTTTTGTTTTATTTTAGCCAAAGCCTATTTTGTTTTTCGTCACTAATGTATACGAAGGTGAATGGGGAAAAGAATAATATCAGAAGGAGGGTTCATCCTATCAAGCTAGATAGATTTCCCAATCTCAAGAATTAGTTACACATCTAAATATTTCTGGGTCAAATTTTCTAACCTGCAGACTTGCATCAGCTTGTTCACTTGAGTTTCCCCCCTTCACCTCCCACATGTCATGCTCTGTTCCCCTAACAGCTGCTCTGTTTTGCCACTCTGTTGGTTTCTAAGCTGCTCTGCCTATGACTGGCTGTGATCTGAGAAGATAAAGAATAGATGGAAGATGAAGGGAGCACCAGAGCAAAGCAAACCAGCTGCCAGAGGAAGATGTGTCACTGCAAAGTGCGTAAAAGCAGACACTAGAGACAGAAAACTTTTGAAAGGAATGTTTGCTGGAAGAAAGATTGTAGAAGGTGGAAAACAGGAATTAGCACAAAATCTCTAAGACCATTGTCACAAATTCTGTGTTCTGATCAATCTTCGAACAAGGCAATTCCATTCCAATTTAATCAGAGGGAAATCATTACTTAAAAGCATCAAGAATGACAATGATGCTTTTCCAAAAAGATTTTCTGTCTTTTAACAGAAAATGTTAATGTCTTCAAGATAATAATAAAATTAAATCAATAAATTACATTAAATTAAATCAGAAACAAAAATAGTTTGTAAATAATGTGCATTATAATTGATTAAAAGAGGTTTAAAAAGTATTTGGCCACCTCTGATACTATGGAATTGACATGTAAGAGAAATTTCTATCTTTGAAAGTCATGATAATATAGAGTGAAATGAAAATAGCTGATTGAAGTTATAAGGAAGTTATTCATATCAAATATTTTCAAAGTAGGTGAGAAAATAATCTTTGATACTATAAGTAAAATTGAAAACAAACAGGATGAGTTTTTAAAAACAAATCTTAGTAACACAGACTCCAAAAAGGAATTCCAGATATTTTTGAGATATGCAACATGATTCTTTTAAGGTCTTCAGAGACCACCTTTCCCAAAACAAATGTCAACTTTCTGAATGCATCTGAAAAATATTTCAAGCAACAGAAGATAATATGCATATTTTCAATTCATTTCCCCCGGATCTTTTCTAACTTCACATGGTAAGGAAACCTTATTTTCTAGGCACACCTACTACAAAGTAGGCATGAATGAGCCATGGTGTCCACAGGGTCCCTAAAGGGCAATTCTGCTTTTCTTATTTCCTTCAAACTTCAGTCTAATTTTTGGCTCAGTTCATGGGAAGCTTCATTCTATTATATCTCTACTGGCATACTCTAATATTCAACTAAAGATCAGAATCTTACCTGGAGCTCTCTCCCACTTCCCTACAGTCCTGAGGGTGGTATCCTGCTCCCATTGTCATGAAGGAATAACGAATGGTCCTGCCAGACCTCACATCAGCACCAGGCTCCAAAACCTTACCCTGCCAAACCACACCACACAAGGCCTCCCACCCAGTGAGCTCCCTGGTTGCACTGGCAGTTTGAGCCACACTGGCCTCTAACCTATTAGTTTATACATTTATAGTCAAGTCAGTTTCTGAAACTTATCCAGTCTTAGGTCAGTTCCCACACCCTGGGCCCTGAAGTGCTTCCTCCTATCCAACAATAACTTCAATATGAGAAACAAGCATTTTAACTAAAAATTAAATTTATGCTCTCAATGGCCCATCTGCTAATTATCTTTCTTCTGCTCCATTATCTCAACTCTCTTGCCTGAACAAGAACCTCAAAAAACTTGCATAAACACATTTGCAGGTTAGGATTCTGTAGAAGAGGGGAAACATTCTACATCCTGATCCAAATTTTCTTGAGATAATTGGGACAGTGAGTTAACTGACTACTTGAGGAGCCACTCCAGGATCCCCCACCTGTGTGGTCCATAGATGTAACAGCTGGGCCAGGTCAGCCTACTGACAATCTACTATTGCAGCTGGCCTTAGGCTGCACAGTGAGCCTCTCTCCTAAAATTGCCGGTTGTTTCCAAGCCCTTCCTGAAGTGAGTCCCAATGCCATGTCCAAGCACAAACTAACCCGACACCCAGAAACTCTGGCTTTTCCCACCACTTCCAGGTTCCAATGAAGTAATTCCCTATGAGGCATGCAATCTGACTTCTCCAACAGCTGCTCAGAGGAGGTTGGTCTGGTTAATGCCCTGGAGGAAAAATATTAACAAAGGAGGAACAGGCGATTACAAGAAGATGTCAGATAAATTATTTTGCCTGCCCTCCTCTAATCCAAATAGATTTTTCTAAGACAATGATTTCAGGTTACCACTCCAGAAATGTCCTGTGTGACCAAGCAATCGGCTGTGTCACCTATAAGGATGTAACCAGTTGAGTAGCACACTGGCTGGTATTTGCTCTTCTTCCTCCACTGCCAAATTTACTTTATTCTTGCTGCCCTAGGATTGAAGTCCCTAATAAAACATTAGCATGTAAACTTTGCCTCAGATTCCTTTCTTTTTTTGTAGGAAACTTGGGCTAAGACATAGATTAATGAATAATATGACTCCTGCCTCTCCTCCAGGGAAGAGGAGACATACACAGGCTGGAGAGATCTTATTCTTTTTAGCTTGAAATTAGAAATTTATCTGGTAAGAATGTCAATTCATTATTATCACTGACCACTCTGCTGCCCCTCCCTCATCTGTTTCTCTCTCTCTTCCCTCTTCCTTCCCTCCTTTTTTCCCTCTCTCCTTCTCCCCTATCTGCTCTTCTCTTCCTGCCTCTCTCTCAGCAACCCAGGAAAAGATTTCCTACAGTCAGATAAGAGGTGGTAAGAGAAAACTTTTTTTTTAATTCAGCCAATGCATGTGAGTGATTAGAGGGAAGAGCTAAATAGATAATAAAATGCAATAAAAACAACTTCACAGACACCTAAAGACACCTAATATTTCACAGAGTAATAATATATTCCAGAATAAATAAATGTTCTAATAAAGAAAATTAAAATGTTACATTCCAAGTGATTTTCAATGCAATTCATGTTAATATGACCATTAGTCTCAAAGGCGTGAAGAGCAGAACTTTTAGAAAATTGTTCTCAAATTTTTCTAATTATGCATGACATCTACCCTAATTTTGACACTTAATTTTAAAGCACAATGTGTTCTTGTGAAGAAGATAAGGAAATAGACCATGACCTTCCTGATATATGTACATTTATATTTTTAATTCTAGGTGATTCTTTACCCAGAGATTCCAACTTGCCTTTATCTCCCAATTCAGTACTCACCATGGGCTTAGAAATCCCATTGATTAATACAAAGAGTAAATCTGGCTTCACTTTGGTAAGCTTACAGCTTGGTAAATTTAGCCTCTTGGGTTTAAAATAACCACCAAGTAGAAAATTGTAGCAGCTCTATCAGTGCAACAGAAGTAAGCTGATAAATTAGAAATGGAAGAGGAGAGGAATTAATCGGTATTGGACATGAAAGGGGGTTTTTAGTTCCTAAATATTTGTGCTGTAATCTCCTCTAAACTTTAATTAAACTCTCTCAAAGTTTATAATATTAAGATACATTTATTTTAAGTTTACCCATGTGCCAGAAAGATTTACTCAAGCTGTCAGTTTTTTACACTTAAGCATTTAATTCTGAAGTGACTGATTACAATCATCGTGCCTCTGATGAGGTAAAGTATTTTCAAGCTGACTCTTGGTAAATTTCTCCTATAAAAAGAAACAGACTTTTCTACTGCAGGTGTAAATGTCAACTGATGCAACCATCTGTATAGCAGTTAGGCATTCTTGGGAAAGTTGAAGGTGCACATCACCTATAATTCAGTATTTCCACTCTTAAGTGGCAAAGAGAAACTCTTGAGCATCTATGACTGAAGACATCAACAAGAAATCTCACATCATCATTGCTCATGATAAAAAAAATAGAAAAAATGGTACAATAGATATGGAAATTGCAATATATTCAAATGGTATATAATACAATAGTATATGGTGAAATATCAACAGCCACACATCAATATGTAAGAATAAGATCAATAAAGATAAATTAAGATCATAATTTTAAGTGAAAGAGAAGAATCACACTATGTATAAAATTCAAAAGGAGGCAAAATAAACACTATTTAGTTTAGGGATAGAAATATACCTGTTAAAACAGTAAAGAACCACAAAGGAATGATTAACAGAAAATTCAGGAGAGTAATAAGTATGGAGAGAGGACAGAAAGGAAAATTATCAAACAGCACTTTGATTATAAATTATAAAAGAGGAACACTCAGGGATTTCTAAGCCACTACCCAAGTAATTTCTCAACCTGGTGTTGGATATGTTAATATTTACTTTATTAGTATTATTAACCTGTTTGTTCACATATCTTTGCATGTATATTCCAGAATAAATTTTTAATAAAATCAATGACTTAACCTTAAATAGAACAATACTTCATTTTTAAAGTTAATTTTGTATAGTAATAATAATTAATCAAATTTTATTTAATAATAATGTTTAAAAATAATTTGCTATTGATCCAGGATGCCTGTAACCAAACAGTCTATAACTTGAGAATGCGGTCATTTTAGTTTGATGATAATATACTGTCCAGTGTCACTCCATGTTAACAGGAGTAAGAATGTCAAAGTCAGATGAACAATCAATCTGAGATGGACATATCATATGATGGTGTATTATCTTTACTGCTATAAAGAAATACCTGAGACTGTGTAATTTATGGAGAAAAGAGGTTTAATTGGCTTGTAGTTCCACAGGCTGTACAAGAAGCATGATGCTGGCATCTGCTTGGCTTCTGGTGAAGCCTCTGGAAACAAAATCATGGTGGAAGGCAAGGGGCGAGCCAGCACTTCACATGGCCAGAGGAGGAGAAAGTGGGGAGGTGCTACACACTTTTAAAAAACCAGATCCCATGGGAACTGTATCACAGGACAAGACTAGGGTGATGGTGCTAAACCACTGGAAACCACCCTCATGATTCAATCTCCAGGCCCCACCTCCAACAGTGGGGATTACAATTCAACATGAGATTTGGGCAGGGACACAGATCTAAACCATATCAGGTGGGCATTATGGTCCCACCTCCTGGCATTCATTCTCTTGTGTAGTACCCCTATCTTAAATGTGGACAGAACCTGTGACCTCCTCCTGGCCAATAAAGTAGGCAAATGGGATGTACATGATTATATTTCATAAGATAATAATGTCTGTCTTGCAAGGAGATTCTCTCTTGCAAAGAGGCAACTTTCCATTATGAGCTGTCTGTGGAGATGCCCATGTGGCAAGGAGCTGAGAGCAGCCTCTGGATGACAACCAGCAAGAAACTGAGGCACGTAGTCCAACATCCTGTAAGGAACAGAGTTCTTCCAACAACCACATGAGCAAGGAAGTGGATCATTCCCCATTCAAGCCTCAGGTGAGACCACATCCCCAACTGGTACCTTTACTATAGCCTTGCAGAGGACCTAGTTAAGCCATGCCTGTATTCTGACCTGGATAAGGCTAAGAATGTTAGACTCATTTTACTAACGGGAGTAAACTGGAAAGATGAGAGTTGGCAATAAGGATGGAAGATCTATATTAAGACTCTGGTGATTTTTTTTTAAATGTTACTGACAAAGCCTGGGATATGTCCAAGGGTGAATGGATAAGGCAGTCATGGGAGTATACCAGGGTATTTGAAGGTTTATCTCTGAGGACATTGAAACAACCAAGAATTATGACCATGGTAGTTTAGGGAGAATGAGAATGGGCAAGAAGTGAACATTTTTAAGGAATGAGAAGTCTGTAGAAAAATCTGCTGAAAAATCTTCAATAGAGAGCGATAATGGGCATTACAGTCAGGTATGTGAATTTCAAAGCTGGAAGAGTTTAAGGAGGAGTAAGAGGGAATGGGATAGTGGCCCAGAAGAAGAAATGGTGATCGAGAAAATCACCATCCCACTTCCAGGCCCAGTGATAAGAGGTGGGATGGGATAGAAGATGGCCCCTAGTTAAGGAGGTTGTAGGCATACCAGAGAACTCAGGTAAGAGCCACATTTCTATGGCATAATAGTCCCTTTGAATTAGACTCCAGAATATACGGATTTCCTTTTGATAAGGGAAATGAAAAAGAAATACTATTTTGCCTACTGCTGCAAAACTTACAATTTTTGGATTAAAGAAGAAAAGCAAATAACCAACTCAAAAAATTATGATTTCTACACATTCATAAAGCCTACTACCACTGATCTAGAAATCTAATTTAACCTCTACATCTGGGTTTGATATTTATCAGCAGTCATTTTCAGAAAGCAGATTGCATTGAACCCAAATTGGATTGTAACAAATATTTTCTTAAATGTTTCCTTTCTCCTTAGGCCTAGTTTTAGGGAACATTTTCTCATTAATTATTAGAATAACTATGGCAAAAAAAAAAAAAAAGAGTGCTCAAAGATATTGGGCAAGGCTATAAAGACAGATGTGATTTGACATATATCCTATAAGTAATCAAGCTTCAAAATGCCAGCTTATGCATTCATAATATGACTCAAAATTAACATCATGACAATCACGTCACTAATTTGTGCTAAGTAGAACATTAAACAATTGATCTAACCAATCCTTAGTGTTAACTTCAAGAAAAGCAAATGTATACACTCTTACATAAGAATGTTTTATGTATAAACATACACCGTTTACTTGATACCACAAGAAAAGTTAATGTTCAGTGTAGTCCTCATTTGTAAAAATAAAAACAACCCAATTGTTCATCAAAAAAGAAACGGATAAACCAAAAAAATCTGCTGAATGGATCTATCCAAAATGGTCAATTAGAAGCAGCTGCAGTCTGCACTGCTCACAGAGAGGAATGAAAGGGGCAAGTGAATTCAATACCTCCAACTGAAATATCCACATTCTTACACTGGGACTAACCAGGCAAATAATGTGACTCATGGAGAACAAAGAAAAGCTTGGGAGTGGGTAGAGCAGGCCCAACTGGGAGCAACATAGAGCCAAAGGAGCACCCACCCCAGTCCCTCAAGGAAATTGATGAGTGATTGTGCGACTCTGCATGGGAAGCCCCACTTCTCCCACGGATCTTTGCAACACACAGATCAGGAGATCCCCTCATGAGCCCATGCCACTGTGGCCTTGGGTCTGATATGCAGAGCTGTGTGGAGGCTTGGCAGAGCAGCTGCTCAGGCACATACAGAGATCCAAGAGTTTTACATATTCTGGCCCAGGGATCCCTGGCAAGATGGGAAATCTGTCCATACATATCCCTAGAAATGTGGCTGAATCCAAGGAGCCAAACAGTGTTGTTCCATGGACCCCACTTCCATGGCACCTCACAAGTTAAAACTCACTGGCTTGGAATCCCAGCCAGTCAACAACAGTGGGCTGGAGTCCATCTGAGATGGGTTTGAATTCCCAGGCAGTGGGGTGGTCACTATCTCTGCAGTTCAGCTGATTCAGCTGCTCCAGTTTGCCGGCTTTGGAGAATACAGGCAGTCCAAATGGGGAAGGATTCCCTCAATGCAGCACACCTGCTCTACCAAAAAGCAGCCAGTCTACTTATTTGGGTGGGTCCCTGATTCCATTATTCCTTACTGGGTGAGACCTCCCAGTAGGGGTTCCAGCTACGTCCTAATGCAGGCCAGCAATAAGCCAGTACCCCCCTGGGATAGAGCTTCCAGAGGAAGAAGCTGGCTGCCATCTTTGTTCTTTTGCAGAATTCACTGGTGATACTTTCAGGTACAACAGAAACCAGCAAAACTAGGGTCTGGAGCAGATCCCCAGCAAACCACAGTAGCCCTAGGGTAGAGTGGCCTATTAAAAGAAAAACAAACAAATGGAAACAATAACAACAGCAACAACAACAACAACAAACAGATAAACCTTATCAAAGGTCAGCAACCCCAAAGACTGAAGGTAGATAAGCCCACAAAGATGGGAAAGCATCAATGCAAAAACGTTGAAAACTCAAAAAGCTAGATTGCCTTTTCTCCTCCAAATGACCACAACACCTCTCCAGCAAGGGCACAAAACTGAGCTGAGGATGAGATGGCTAAATTGGCAGAAGTCAGCTGCAGAAGGTGGGTAATACCAAACTTCACTGAGCTAAAGGAGCATGTTATAACCTAAAAAGAAGCTAAGAATCATAATAAAACAATACAGGAACTAACAGCCAGAATAGCCAGTTTAGAGAGGAACGTAACCCACATGATGGGGCTGAAAAACACAACACGAGAACTTCACAATGCAGCCACAAATATTAACAGCAGAATAGACCAAGGGGAGGAAAGAATCTCAGAGATTCAAGACTATCTTTCTGAAATAAGAGAGGCAGACAAGAATAGAGGAAAAAGAGAATGAAAAGGAACAAACAAACCCTCCAAGAAATTTGGGATTATGTAAAGAGACCAAACCTATGACTGATTGGGGTACCTGAAAGAGACAGGAAGAATGGAACCAAGTTGGAAAACATACTTCAGGATATCACCCAGAAGAATTTCCCCAACCTAGCAAGACAGGCCAACATTCAATTTCTGAAAATCCAGAGAACCTCAGTAAAATACTCCATGAGAAAATCAGTCCCAAGACACACAATCATCAGATTCTTCAAGGTCAAAATGAAATAAAAAACATTAAGGGAAGCCAGAGAGAAGGGCCAGGTCATTTACAAAGGGAAACTCATCAGACTAACAGTGAACCTCTCAGAAGAAACCCTACAAGCCAAAAGAGATTGGGAGCCAATACTCAATGTTCTTAAAGAAAATAATTTTCAACCCACAATTTCATATCTAGCCATACTAAGCTTTATAATCGAAAAAGAAATAAGACTCTTTTCAGACAAGCAAATGCTGAAGGAATTCGTCACCACTAGGCCTGCCTTGCAAGAGAACCTGAAGGAAGTATTAGATATGGAAAGGAGAAACCATTGCCAGCCACTACAAAAGCTCACAGAAGTACACAGACCAGTGACACTATGAAGCAATCACAGAAACAAGTCTGCAAAATAACCAGCTAGCATCATGATGACAGGATCAAATTCACACATGAAAATATTAACCTTAAATGTAAATGGGCTAAATTCCATAATTAAAAGACACAGAATAAGCTGGATAAAGAGCCAAGATGCATCAGTGTATTGTCTTCAAGAGACCCATCTCATATGCAAAGACACACATAGGTTCAAAATAAAGGGATGGAGGAAAATTTACCAAACAAATGGAAAACAGAAAAAAGTGCATTAGTTTCAGTAGAAATGGTGCCAGCTCTTCTTTGTACCTCTGGTAGGGGTTGCAATCCTAGTTTCTGGTAAAGCAGGCTTTAAACCAACAAAGGTCAAAAAAGACAAAGAAAGGCATTACATAAAGGTAAAGGGTGATAAGAAGACCTAACAAGAAGAGCTAACTATCCTAAATATACATGCATCCAATACATGAGCACCCAGATTCATAAGTTCTTTCTTTAAAGAACTTGCTTTATGAATTCATAAAGAAAGACACCTACAAAGAGACTTAGACTCCCAAACAATAACAGTGGGAGACTTTAACACCCCACTGACAATATTAGAGAAATCATTAAGACAAAAACTTAACAAAGATATTGAGGACCTGAACCCAGGCCTGGATAAAATGGATCTGATAGATATATACAGGACTTTCAACCCAAATTCAACAGAATATACATTCTTCTCATTCCTACATGGCACTTACTCTGAAATTGATCACATAATCAGAAGTAAAACATTCCTCAGCAAATGCAAAAGAACTGAAGTCATAACAAACAGTCTCTCAGACCACAGCACAATCAAATTAGAACTCAAGACTGAGAAATTAACTCAAAACCACACAACCATATGGAAATTAAACAACCTGCTCATGAATGACTTTTGGGTAAATGATGAAATTAAGGCAGAAATCAAGAAGTTCATCAAAACTAATGAGAACAAAGAGACAATGTACCAGAATCTCTGGGATGCAACTAAAACAGTGATAAGAGGGAAATGTATAGCATTAACTACCCACATCAAAAAGCTAGAAAGATCTCAAGTTAACAACCTAACATCTCAACTAAAAGAACTAGAGAACCAAGAACAAGCAAATCCCAAAGCTAGTAGAAGACAAGAAAAAACCAAGATCAGAGAGGAACTGAAGAAGATACAGACAAAAACAAAAAACCTTCAAAAACTCAAAAAATCCAGGAAATGATTTTTTGAAAAAATTAATAATATAGATAAACTATTAGCTAGACTAATAATGAAGAAAAGAGAGAAAAATTAAATAAACACACTCAGAAATAATAAGGGAGGTATCACCACCGACCCTACAGAAATACAACCAACCATCCAAGAATACTATAAACACCCCTATGCACATAAACTAGAAAATGTAGAAGAAATGCATAAATTCCTGGACATATACACCCTCCCAAGATTGAACCAGGAAAAAACTGAATCCCTGAATAAACCAATAATGAGTTCTGAAATTCAGGCAGTATTAAATAGCCTACCAGCTAAAAAAACAAAACCCCAGAACAGACAGATTCACAGCTGAATTCTACCAGAGGTACAAAGAAGAGCTGGCACCATTTCTACTGAAACTAATCCAAAAAATGGAAAAAGAGGCACTCCTTTCTAACTTGTTCTATCACACCACCACCACCCTGATGCCAAAACCTGGCAGAGATATAACAAAAAGAAGAAAAGGTTGGGCCAATATCCCTGATGAACATTGATGCAAAAATCCTCAATAAAATACTGGAAAACTGAATCCAGCAGCAAATCAAAAAGCTCTTCCACCATGATCAAGGTGGTTTCATCTCCAGGATTCAAGATTGGTTCAACATATGGAAATCAATAAATGTGATTTATGATATAAACAGAACGAAAGACAGGAAACATATGATTATCTCAATGATGCAGAAAAGGCCTTCAATAAAATTCAACACCCCTTCATGTTAAAAACTCTCAATAAACTAGGTACTGAGGGAACATACCTCGAAATAATAAAAGCCATATATGACAAACCCACAGTCAATATCATACTGAATGGGCAAAAGCTGGAAGCATTCCCCTTGAAAACTGGCACAAGACAAGGATGCCCATTCTCACCACTCCTATTCAACACTGTATTGCAAGTTCTGGCCGGGCAATCAGGCAAGAGAAAAAAATTAAGCCTATTCAAATAAGAAGAGAAGAAGTCAAATTAACTTTGTTTGTAAATGACGTAATCCTATACCTAGAAAACCCCATTGTATTAGCCCAAAAGCTCCTTAAGTTGATAAGCAACTTCAGCAAAGCCTCAGAATATAAACTCAATGTGCAAAAATCACTAGCATTCCTGTACACCAACAACAGGCAAGCAGAAAGCCCAATCATGAATAAACTTCCATTCACAGTGGCTACAAAAAGAATAAAATGCCTAGACATACATCTAGAAGGGAAGGGAAGGACCTCTTCAAGGAGAACTACAAACCACTGCTCAAAGAAAATCAGAGGACACAAACAAATGGAGAAATATTCCATGCTCATGGATAGGAAGAATCAATATTGTGAAAATGGCCATACAGCCAAAGTAATTTAAAGATTCAATGCTATTCCCATTAAACTATCATTGACATTCTTACCAAATAAGAAAAAACCATATTAAAATTCATATGAAAGCAAAAATGAGCCCAAGTAACCAAGACAATCCTAAGTAGAAAGAACAAAGCTGGAGGGATCACACTAACCAACTTCAAACTAAATTACAAGACTATAGCAACCAAAGCCTCATGGTAATGGCACCAGGACAGACACATAGATCAATGGAATGGAAGAGAACTCAGAAATAAGACCCTACACCTACAACCATCTGATCTTCAACAAACTTGACAAAAGCAAGGAATGAGGAAAGGATTCCCTATTAATAAATGATGGTGGGAGTGCTGGCTATCCATATGCAGAAAATTGAAACTGAACTCCTTCCTTACACCTTATACAAAAATTAACTCAAGATAGATTAAAGACTTAAATGTAAAACCCAAAACTATAAAAACCCTAGAAGAAAATCTCAGCAATACCATTCAGAACATAGACACGGGCAAAGGTTTCATGATGAAATCACCAAAAGCAATTGCAACAAAAGCAAAAATTGACAAATGGGATCTAATTAAACTAAAGAGCTTCTGCACAGCAAAAGAAACTATTATCAAAGTAAACAGACTACCCACAGAATAGGAGAAAAATTTCACAATCAATCATCTGACAAAGGTCTAATATCCAGAGTCCACAAGGAACTTAAACAGATGTACAAGAAAAAAACAACCCCATTAAAAATCAGCAAAGGACATGAACAGACACTTCTCAAAAGAAGACACGCATGCAGCCCACAAACATATGAAAAAAAGCACAACATCATGGATCACTACAGAAATGTAAATCAAAACTTCAATCAGATGCCATCTCATGCCAGTCAGAATGGTGATTATCAAAAAGCCAAGAAACAACAGATGCTGGTGAGGTTGCAGAGAAATGGGAACGCTTTTACACTGTTGGTGGGAATGTAAATTAGTTCAATCATTATGGAAGACGGTGTGGAAATTCCTCAAAGATCTAGAACCAGAAATACTATTTAATTCAGCAATCCCATTACTGGGTATATAATAAATCATTCTATTATAAAGATACATGCACACATATGTTCATTGCAGCATTATTCATAATAGCAAAGGCATAGAATCAACCTAAATGCCCATCAATGATAGACTAGACAAAGAAAATGTGGTATATATTTTAAAAAAAAGAAAATGTGGTATATATACACCATGGAATACTATGCAGTCATAAAAAGGAATGAGATCTTGTCATTTGCAGGGACACGGACGGAGCTAGACGTCATTATCCTCAGTAAACTAATGCAGGAACAAAAAAACAAACACTGCATGTTCTCACTTCTATGTGGGAGTTGAATGATGAGAACACATGGACACACAGTGGTGTACAACACACACTGGGGCCTGTTGGGGAATTGGAGGAGGAGAGCATCAGGAAGAATAGCTAATGGATATTGTGCTTAATATGTAGGTGATGGGATGATGGGCGCATATGTGCATGGCATAGATTTACTTATGTAACAAATATTCACATCCTACACATATACCCCTGAACTTAAAATAAAAGTTGAATAAAAAAATGGATAAATCATGTAACATTTATGCTACTGAAGCATAGTCATAGAAAGAACGAGAAAAATTTCTATTAGTATTTCTCTATGATCCAGTGATCATCTACACCAAAATCATTGGGTTTTTTAAAATAAATAAATTTTATTGTGTATATTTAAGGTATATAACATAATGTTACAAACTATATATAAAGTGTAAACCAAAAGGCATCTGAGGCAGGTCCCAACCAATTTAGAATGTTTATTTTGCCAAGGTTAAGGACAAACTCAAAGTCATCCCTCTGATCACGTGAGACAAACGCAAATCTGATTGCTTCCTTTGCCCTATTGTGTCACTAAGCAAGACTAAGGCAAAAGTGACTATTCCCATAAATTGTGCATTCAGCGAAGAGATAATCAGAAACTACTTAAAAGAATGCAACCATTTGTCTCTTATCTACCTATGACTTGGAAGCCCCCTCCCTGCTTCAAATTGTCCTGCCTTTCCAGACTGAAACAGCATACATATTACATATATTAATTGATGTCTCATGACTCCCTAAAATGTATAAAACCAAGCTGTCCCCCAACCACCTTGGACATATGTCGTCAGGACCTCTTGAGACTGTGTCACAGGCACATCCTTAACCTTGGCAAAATAAATTTTCCAAATTGATTGAGACCTGTCTCAGATGCCTTTTTGTTTACAATAGTAAAATGGTTACTACAGTGGAATAAACGTTAACATCCATTGTCTCACATAGTTACTCATCCCCTCATCAAAAGAGCATCTGTAATCTACTCATTTAGCAAAAATCCTGAATACAGTACAGTTTAATTAACTATAGTCCTCATGTTGTGCATTGTTTATCCTGCATATTTACTACTTTATATCCTTTGACCTACATTTCCCCATTTTCTCCCCCTACTCCACCCCAACCCTGGTAACTACTGTTTTATTCTCCCCTATATATATGATCTTTTATTTTTACATTCTGCATATAAGTGAGATCACGGTATATTTGTCTTTCTGTGTCTGGTTTATTTAACTTAGCATAATGCCCTCCAGGTCCATCCATGATGTGGCACATTGCAGATGCTCCTTTTTTAAGGCTGACTAGCATTTTGTTAAACAAGCAGATACCCTGGGCCTCATCCCAGACCTACTGAATTCATTGGACATAAATTTTTCATTAGAGCCTCCATTTGTTCTTATCCATAAAAGTTTGAAAATCACTATTATGTGTTCCAACAGGGAAAGCTCTCCTAAATAAAACTGTTAGAAGAAAAAGAAAGATTCAGAAAAATATGTATAGAACAAGCCTGTGTTTATAAAAGCAAAATTGTGTAAATGTGTGTATGTTTGTGTGTATATGTGCATATAAGCATTTATGTTTGTGTATAAAAATATACACAAAATTTTTGTGTAAGCAAATGTATACATATAACAATAACATACTATTGTTAATATTGAATATAAACGAATAGTATGAAAAAGTCCAGAAGGCAGTACAATAAATGTTAACAGTGACAAAGGTTAAATCATCCAGGACCCTCGGGGCCATGTTAAGGAGGTAATATTTTATGAAGTTATTGAAAGGTGTGTGTATGGCCACACCACCCTGAATGTGCCCAATCTCGTCTGAAAGGTGTTAAGCAAGGACTAAGGAGGGGAAATAAGAGTGAGAGAGGCTAAGCAGAATATGATACAATTTAGGGTCTTAAAAAACTACCCTGGCAGCCATGTGGAGACTGGCTTAGAGGAGGACACACCAGCAAGGGAATGGGGTGGACTACCAATGGTGAGAACAAAGGTAAACATGGAAGGGACTCAACCAGAGCAGAATCTAACCCATTAGGAAATTGTGTAGTGGGAAGACACACACTCCTCAGAGCCCTTTAAAGAATACACATGTGTGACATCCCAAGAGAGTCAGCATGTGGATACTGTAGGGTCAGAAGACATCAACAGCTGATAGTTATGATGCCAGAGAGAAGCAGCCATCCAAGAGAGGACCATGACAATAGCCAGCGAAGTAAAGAGACATTTCCCTTTCCCTCTCCTTCCTCTCCACTCTAACACAACTGAGTGCTAGAGCACTAGAGCCTAGAAAAGACAGGATAGAATGTACGCAGCAGTGCTTCTTTTTTTTGTTGTTTATTTTGTTTATTTTTTAATTTTTATTTTTATTTTAAGTTCCAGGTACATGTGCAGAATGTGCAGGTTACAAAGGCAAACATGTGCCATGGTGGTTTGCTGTACCTATCAACCCGTCACCTAGATATTAAGCCCAGCATGCATTAGCTTTTTTTCCTAATGCTGTCCTTACCCCCACCACACCCCTGAGAGGCCCCAGTGTGTGTTATTGCCCTCCCTGTGTTCTCATTGTTCAGCTCCCACTTATAAGTGAGAATATGCGGTGTTTGGTTTTCTGTTCCTGCATTAGTTTGCTGAGCACAATGACTTCCAGCTCCATCCATGCCCCACAAAGGACATGATCTTGTTCCTTTTAATGGCTGCATAGTATTCCGTGATGTATATGTACACATTTTCTTTATCCACTCTATCATTAATGGGCATTTGGGTTAATTCTATATCTTTGCTCTTGTGAATAGTGCTGTAATGAATACACATGTGCATGTATCTTTAAAATAGAATGATTTATATTCTTTTGGTTATACACCCAGTAATGAGATTGCTGGGTCAAATGGTATTTCTGGTTCTAGATCTTTGAGGAATTGCCACACCGTCTTCCACAATGGTTGAACTAATTTATATTCCCATCAACAATGTAAAAGCTTTCCTATTTCTCTGCAACCTCGTCAGCATTGGCTTCTTGACTTTTTGATAATCATCATTCTGACTGGAGTGAGATGGTATCTGATTGTGGTTTTGATTTGCATTGCTCTAATGATCAGTGATGTTGAGCTTTTTTTTATATGTTTGTTGGCTGCATGCACGTCTTCTTTTGAGTACTGTCTGTTCATGTCCTTTGCCCACTTTTTAACGGGGTTGTTTTTTCTTATAAATTTTTTTAAGTTCCTTGTAGATTATGGATAATAGACCTTTGTCAGGTGGATAGATTGCAAAAATCTTCTCCCATTCTGTAGGTTGCCTGTTAACGCTGATAATAGTTTATTTTGCTGTACAGAAGCTCTTTAATTAGATTCCATTTGTCAATTTTTCCTTTTGTTGCACTTGTTTTTGGTGATTTCATCAAGAAACCTTTGCCTGTGCCTATATTCTGAATAGCATAGCCTAGATTGTCTTCTAGGGTTTTTATAGTTTTGGGTTTTACATTTAAGTCTAATCTATCTTGAGTTAGTTTTTGTATAAAGTGTAAGGAAGGAGTCCACTTTCAATTTTCTCCATGTAGCTAGCCAGTTGCCAGTTCTCCCAGCACCATTTATTGAATAAGGACTCCTTCCCCGTTGTTTATTTTTGTCAGATTTGTGAAAGATCAGATGGTTGTAGTTGTGCAGTCTTATTTCTGAGTCCTCTATTTTGTTCCATTTGTCTATGTGCTTGTTTTTGTATCAGTATCATGCTGTTTTGGTTACTGTAGCCTTGTAGTATCATTTGAAGTTGGGTAGCATGATGCCTCTAGCTTTGTTATTTTTGCTTAGGATTGTCTTGGCTATACGAGCTCTTTTTTGGTTGCAGCAGTGCTTCTTAAATGTTGATTCCAGAAAGCAGCAACAGCATCACCTAGGAATTTATTAGAAACATATTCTCAGGTCTTTCCACAGATCTGAATAAAAAACTCTGCGGCTAGCACCCAATAATTTGTATTTTTAAAAAGCACCCCAATCTCAGGTGATTTTGATACACACTAAAGTTTGAGAACCACCAATGTGGAATTTTGGAAATTTTAAACTGTACTGGAATGAGTTCTAATAACTATAAATGAACTAGTTGTTATGAGATTTGCCTGAGATATTATTTAAGGATAAGAAGAGAAATTGGACAGAATACATTTAAAAGCAGTGGCTTGAGAAAAAGAAAACTTTTCATATTTCATCTCAATGACTGAAGAACAGATGCATTAACAACAATTCATTTATGATTCTATATTTGTAAATATCCATTATTTTAACAAGAATGGGATGATATTTTAGTTTTATATTCAATATTAAATCTGATCAACATCAGCATTTTGTTGACAAGCTATGTTAATACCAGCTCCTAAAAATCATGTACTCAGAATAGCATGGCCATCCAATATGATGCAGAAGAGGTTACCTATGCTATCCAATTCTGTACTTCACGACTCCCCAACCCAGCAACAGAAAAACAGATTTCACGGAAATAATACAGGGAGTTTACCCTGAAGAGATATGGATTGACAATGAGTATCTGGTCAATAATTTATAATAATATACACTATTTCTTTACTTCAAAATATATTAATTTAATTACATCCATTAGCATTTACTGAGGCCCAGTATATTCCAGATGCTGCTAGGTAATCCTATACTTTGTGTACATTTGTTTCTAGACTTGACAACTGAATGCATTTTCTTTATATTTGTCAAAATGCTTCATCTATAGTAGATCATAAAAGCCCACAGGTCATGGACTGTAAACCTTTTGAACACCAAATCTAGAATGAATATTAAAAGGCAGGCTTCTTAATAATTGCAGGGGATGATTTTAAATATTTACCACAAAAATTCTTTACAATTACTCCAGATTCACTTGCTAAAGGGAAAGAAACTATCTCATGATCACTCTTAAATTCTGTCTCAAAACTGTTGAAACAAACATCAGTCTTTGCAGGTTTACGTAATATTAGCAATATTCTTTTTATATTGTTTTTAAGTTAAAAATACTGTACTGAGCACTTTGTATATCTTACCTCATTTAATCTTCACCAAAAAAAAAAAAAAACCCTGCCAGATGGAAATGATAATACCTTTTTATAAAAGGGAAAAGCAATGAACAGAGATACTAAGTTCACACCAAGTGGCATAATCTGGAGAGAGCCCAGGCCTGTCCTATTACAGTGCCAAGGTGCTAACGACTATAGAATACAGCCTGAAACATTGCTTGTGAATGTGCAAGTTAGAGAAACAAGGAGTCAATGACTACATCAGGCCCTCAGGAGAGTGCAAGGTACTCCTATCATGACAGGGAATCAGTGCTGCTTAAAGAACAACTGAGAGTGTGCAGGGAGGTTGCAAATAAGAATGAAAGTGCCACATTTCTTCCTTGGCCACATAAACCTTCACAGAAATCTCCCCTTAATGGTTTACTGCTGCCCACCCTCTAGACTACAGATGGCTGAAAAAAGATAAATGATTGTTCCTGCTCCCAAGGGACCCTACCATTCTTTAGGTTAGAACAATTTACTCTGAGAGTAAATTCTGAAAAATCCAAGACTTACAAAATACACAAACACGGGGGAATGGTGGGGTGGGCAATTCCTGTGTGATCTTTAGCAGTTTTAGCGATGCCATAAAGGCACAGAGACAGGAAAGCATGGCAAAATATACCTTTTTTTAAGTCCTAAAAATAGATATGAGCCAGGTGCAGTGGCATGGGCCTATAGTCCAGCTACTAAGGAAGCTGAAGCAGAAGAATTGCTTACGTCCAGGAGTCCAACTCTAGCCTCAGCAACATAGTGAGACCCCATGTTTAAAAAAAAAAAAAGTTTTTCAATAGATATAATAGAAACCAAAAGACAGTATTTAGGTTTTGTAACCTAAATTCTTAGGAAGATAGATGAATAAAAATATACTAATAATTACCTAAATAAGAACTCCCAAAACACACCTACCCGATTTTAAATTACTTGAGCTATAGAAGAACTTTAATTGGATTGCATTAAGAAGTCACTTTTATTTGAATTTACTTTTTAAACAGATGTGTTGCTGAAGCTGTCATACTCAACATCCACTCAGTTCCCCTCTCTGACACAAATGTATTTGCTTCCATCTGTGTGTTGCAACGGTGACATCTAGTGACTATTTTACTGAAGTGCATTCTTGGAGAAAAAAATGCACATCATAAAAATAATTACTATTTCTGCCCCTATTATTTCCAGAAGTCACTTGTGGTATGAACCCTCCTAACTGTGTGCAAAGAGTTAAGAAAAGAGATGTGCTATTCAAATAATTCAAATTGCATTTTATTTGTTTATGATTAGTACTTACATGAAGCTAGAGAAATTCAAAACATAAATTCAACCTGGAAACAAAGCCATATCTGGTAGGCAGTTACTAAGGTCAACATTTAAGTTGAAATTAGACTTCCTAATAATTTGCTTTTATGCTACTGTTTATACATTGAAGCCAAGGAAAATGTTTGACCAATTATTTTTTGGTGTTATTTTTCAGCCTACAGTTTCTACTATATGTATATGTTGTTCTGAACTTTAGATTCCACACAGTAGCATTCTATTTTTCTTTAATTGAAGAAATAAAAACATTTAGTGGGGCACTTTAGGCAATAAAGAATTAACACAGTTTTCTGGGAGTTAGCTATAGATAATCCCAAAACACAGCTGACACGCTGCTCCATTGTTTCACACATTGTGCAGATTTTAAGTAGGCAGGTGTAAACATTTCCTTCAGGAAGAAATTTCACTGCACAGTGTTGCTTACAATGTGAAGAACTAAAGTTCGAGCCTCCAGGAAGCAAGCTTATATGTTGGCCCAACTGCAAAATGGGAGGCGGAGGATGATGTTGTAGAAGGCTGTACCACTGTCCTATCTCATTTCTAAATCATTCGTGTAAAAGTGGCACTAAATCAGATAAGCGTGATCCCAGGCAGGAGTGTCTCATTTCAGTCATATGCACATGTAACATAATCATCACTAGTGGCATCTTACCAACATTAATTAAATCAAGATCTTACAGATCTTTTTATACTATGCCATTTGGTGGGGGAGAAAGGGGAATAAAGAGAAAGACTACAAAAAAAAAATAGTGGCTGTCTGGGGTTAATATATGTAACCCAAGGTCAGCTGGCTCTATGTTCTCTAATGTTCTGAAATCACCCTTTTTTGTTTAAAAATTAGCCCAAGCACCTATGCCATACAAGTGAGGAAATGTGCTATCCTTCATATCCCTTTCCCCTACCTCTACCTCCACATGACCCTTGTAGAATTTAAATTTATCTTATTCATCTCTTGCTATCATATCCTTCCTCTGCTGAGTTCTCTCTTGTTCTCTGTACCTGCAGCTGTTCTTCATTCTCATTCCAGTTAAACTAAATAGAAGCTGCTTAAAAGCAAGAGCCCCTTCTAAGCTCCCCACTTTATATCCAGTGTCTAGAAGAGCAGTTGCTGGATAGTAGTCACATCGTCTCATTTTCTCATTCAAAGCAATTCTGTCATTTTTTTTTTTTTTTTTTTTTTTTGAGACGGAGTCTCGCTCTGTTGCCCAGGCTGGAGTACAGTGGCACGATCTTGGCTCACTGCAAGCTCCGCCTCCCGGGTTCACGCCATTCTCCTGCCTCAGCCTCAGGATTACCTGGGACTACACGCGCCCGCCACCATGCCTGGCTAATTTTTTGTATTTTTAGTAGAGACGAGGTTTCACCGTGTTAGCCAAGATGATCTCGATCTCCTGACCTCATGATCCGCCCACCTCGGACTCCTAAAGTGCTGGGATTACAGGCGTGAGCCACCGCGCCCGGCCCAATTCTGTCAGTCTTTTATCTATTCTCCCTTCCAGACCAACCCCTGAGCTCCATCTTTTCACACCCAAGTAGCTCCTTAAAGTGATTTATTGAAATAAAAGATGACTCTCCCTATGAGAAATTCTGTCCCCAGAATACTCTCACCACTTCTTATATATTTAAGAAACACCTAGAGTATATTTCAAAACATTTTGTATACAGGAAATATATATAATTTTTATTTGTCAAATAAAAAATAAAACAAACCTAGAGATAGTGAGCTGGCCCACCAGAAATGAAATTTTACCTCTTCAACAACAGAACCTGAGACATGGTCTGTACAGTAAGAAAAAGAGTTACCCTGGAGAATATTTTGAAAATTCAATTTTAGAAAACAACTCATCTCACCAATCTCTGCATGGTAATCAGAGGTCTCAGCGTTGTGGAAGCAGAAAGCATGTGGGAGAGAAACGGCACCAGTATAGATGGACTGTGGCACTTCACTCATTTGTCAATGACGTGAGCAACCCTTTTGCTAAATAAAAGAATATTTTCCGACACTAAGAGAATATTTTCTCAATTTTGTGTGCTATTCTTACTGCAAAGATTATAGATACAATGCACTTTTTGGTTTATTCTGAATTATTAACATTTTCTCCATTACTTTTTTAAGCCTAGACCGGGACTCAGCGAATGACACCAGCAGGTGAAATCCAGCCTGCCACCTAAAGTTTTACTGGAACACAGCCATGCTGCTTGTTTAAGCATTGTCGATGGCCGCTCGAGTGACACAACAGAGTCAGGCAGTTGTGGCAGAAATGGCACCGTCCTCGAAGCCCAAAATTGTCACTGCCTGGCTTGCTACTGTCTAGCTTGCCAACACATTCTGTACCCTCTCATTTTCTGGTACTCTGTCTCCCTCACCTCAGGGATCAACATGCCCTTCTGGTGAGTCAAAGCCCCTGTTGCTTTCACCACCTATAATAACTCCCTCCATTACTTCCCTGATCTCCTTTTCTCCCATAAAATATTCATTTACGTGTATTTTAATTAAAAGGCGAGAAAGGGGATTATATAATTATTTTATGGTAAGTTTTGACTATTAGATTCAATCCTTCTACTTTTAAAAGAGGAGCTTATAACTTATTAAAGAAAAACAAATCTTGCTAGAATAACATCTGCAGAACATTAATATGTTTGCAGCTTCACCAGCCACATTCCTATTTTCTCGGCTTCTATCACAGACTTTCTAGGGAAGAATAATGGGATGGACAGAGAGCCAGAGCCATCCACACCTCTGGGGATCCATTTAGAAAGCAAGTCACTTTCTATCAATTCTCTATGAAAAGGATAAGAGATTGGTTCTGACTTTAACCACCATTAATTAAATTTTGCTTATTTATCTCTATTCCTCCTTTTCTGAGGTCTTAGCCTAGCTCCAGGTTTATTTTTATGATTTCTGGGTAGAAATAATATGGGGATATTCAGATATTATACTTTTTATATTTAATACTTTTTGTAAAGTGAAGGTAACAAATCTTTGATGAATGTGGTTTTCTCTCAAGGTTCCATAACATAATAGCTCCATTTAAAGGTTTAAGTTATGTGTGTGCTTTTATTTACCCATAATTGTTGACTTTTTAAAAATAACCTTGCTTATTGTAGAAAAGTTTTAAAAATACAGATAGCAAAATGTAAACTCTCCCCCCAAACATAATCACCATGAAAATATGGGTATACCTATAATATTTTCTCCACACAGATACATGCACAAAATTGTATATATGAGTATACACATATAAAGGCATAATGTGTTTCATTTGACTGTACTTTATTGCACTTTGCAGATATTGTGCTTTTCTAAAATTCAAGGTTTGTAGCAACTCTGCATCAAGCAAATCTCTTGGCGCCATTTTCCAACAGCATATGCTCACTTTGTGTCACATTTTAGTAATTCAGTATTTCAAACATTTTCATTATTATCATATCTGTCATGGTGATCTGTCTTCAGTAACCTTTGATATACTATCGTAATTGTTTGGGGGCACCATGAACCATGCCCACATAAGACAGCAAACTTAATAAATGTTGTGTGTTCTTACTGCCCCATGGACCAACCAGTCATTCCCAAATCTCTCCCCCTATCCTTGGGCCTCCCTTCTAAACACAGCAATATTGAAATTAGGCCAATTAATAACCCTACAATGGCCTAAACGTGTTCAACTGAAAGGAAGAATTGCGTTTCTCTCGCTTTAAATCAAAAGTCAGAAATGACTAAGTTTTGTGAAGAAGGCATGTCAAAAACCAAGACAGGCTGAAAGCTGTACTACTCCAGTGAACATATGAATGATAAAAAAGCAAAACAACCTTATTGCTGATAATAGAGAAAGTTTGAGAAGTCTGAATAGAAGATTAAATTAGCCACATTCCCTCAAGTCAAAGCCTGATCCAGAGCAACACCCTCACTTTCTTTCTCTATCAAAGCAGAAAGAGGTGAGGACGCTGCAGAAGAAAAGTTGGAAGCTAGCAGAGGTTAGTTCATGAGGCTTAAGAAAAGAAGCCATCTCATAAAAGTATAAGGAGAAGTAGCAACTGCTGATGTAGAAGCTGCAGCAAATTATTTAGAAGATCTAGCTGAGATCATTGATGAAGGTAGCTACACTAAACAACACATTTTCAATGTAGATGAAATAGCCTTATTTTGGAAGAAGATGTCGTCTAGGACTTTCATAGCTGGAGAGAAGTCAATGTCTGACTTCAAACCTTAAAAGGATAGGCTGACTCCCTTGTTAGGAACTAATGCATCTGGTGACTTTAAGTTGGAATCAATGCTCATTGACCATTACAAAAATTCTAAGGACCCTTAAGTATTATGCTAAATCTACTCTGTCTGTGCATTAGAAATGTCAAAACAAAGCCTAGATGACAGCACATTTATTGACAGCATGGTTTACTGAATATTTTAAGCCCACTGTTGAGACCTACTGCTCAGAAAAAAATGAAAGGTTTTAAAATATTACTGCTCTCTGACAATGCACCTGGTTACAAGTGCTCTGATGAAGCTGTACAATACATTAATGTTGTTTTCATGCCTGCTAACACAATATCCATTCTGCAATCCATGGATCAAGGAGAAACTTTTACTTTCAAACCTTATTATTTAAAAAAAATACATGTTGTAAGACTATAGATGTCATAAATAATGATCATTCTGATGGATCTGGACATAGTAAATTGAAAGTAATCTTCTGGAAGGGATTCACCATTCTAGATGCCATTAAGAACATCTGTGATTCATAGGAGGAGGTCAAAATATTAATATCAACATTAAAAGGAGTTTGGAAGGAGTTGATTCCAACCCTTTTGGATGACTTTGAGGGGTTCAAAACTTCAGTGGAGGAAGTAAATGAAGTAGTGGTACAAATACCACTAGAGAACTGAATTAGAAGTGGGATCTGAAGATGTGGCTGAATTGATGCAATCTCATGATAAAACTTGAATGGATGAGTTGCTTTTTATAGATGAGCAAAGAAAATGATTTCTTGAATAGAATATACTTCTGGTGAAGATGCCATGAGCATTGTGAAAATGACGAGAAAGGATTTAGAATAGCACATAAACTCATTGATAAAGCAGTAGCAGGGTTTAAGAGGATTGACTCCAATTTTAAAAGAAGTTCTACTGTGAGTAAAATGCTACCAAACAGCATTGTGTGCTACACAGAAATCTTTAGTGAAAGGAAGAGTCAATCAATGCAGCATACTTTATTGTTATTTTAAGAAATGCCAAAGCCACCCCACCTTTCAGCAGCCACCAACCTGGTCAATCAGCAGCTATCAACACTGAGGCAAGACTCTTCATCAACAAAAAGACTATAACTCATTCAAGCCTCCAATAATCATCAGCATCTTTTAGCAATAAAATATTTTAATTCAGATTTGAACATTTTATTTTTAGACATAATGCTATTGCACATTTAATAGATAATAGTATAGTATAAGCATAATTTTTATATGCACTGGAAAACTAAAATATTTGTGTAACTTGTTTTATTGCAATATTGGCTTCATCACAGTGGTCTGGAGTCAAACTCACAATATTTACAAGGTATGCCTGTTTGTGTGTATGTATGTGTGAGTGTGTGTGTGACTGTGTGTATAGTTACAATGTGTTTATTATTTTAGATACTACTACTTTCACTTAATCATATATAGTGAAGGTCTTTCAATGTCATTAAATGTTCTTCCACAATATCATTCTTATTTACTATTTAGTGTTTGCTTATATAGCTAGACCACAATGAATTTAACAAATAGCTTTATATATGATATTTCAGGTTTAAAACTATTTATTATTCACAACACTGCAGTAAGTACCTTAGGCACCTTCTACGGTCTGAACGTTTGTGTCCCTTCCAAATCTACATGTTGAAATCCTAACCCCAAGGCAATGGTATGAGGAGGTGAGGTCTTTGGGAAGGTAATTAGGTAACAACGACAGAGCCCTCAAGAATAGGATAGGGCCCTTATAAAAGAGACCCCAGAGAGATCCCTCGCCTGTACAACCATGTGAGACCACAGCAAGAGGATGGCTGACTATGAACCAGAAAGCAGGCCTTCACCAGACGACAGACTCTGTTGGCACGCTGACCTTGGACCTTCCAGACCTTCAAAATTGTGAGAAATAAATTTCTCTTGTGTATAGCCACCCAGTTTATGGTCTTTTGTATATAAGCCACCCAGTTTATAGTATTTATGGAACCAGCTGGGTTAATACCCATCCAGTTACTATTTTTGTTTTTTAGGTAAGTACTTTCTGAATCAACAACTAGGTATACCTTTTGATACAAATTGTCAGATTGTCCCCCCAAAATATAATATTGTGGTCACAGCTGTGAACTCTGAAGTGGGATTATGGGTGACTTAAATTTCCTTTTTATTATTTATCAATTTTTCCAACTTTTCTCCAGTGAGTCAAATAGAGGTACTCGGAATATTTCAAAACCATTCTCTCCTTCTCTCTCTCTCTCTCTCAATTAACGGATAAATAGATGCATATACCAAATTATGTATTTATGGATCTATGCCATTTTGTTCGTTATAAAACTATAAAATTTAATTTTGAGCTGTAAAGTATCCTTTCGTGATATTTAGCCATTTAAAACAAACAGCCTATGCTTAATGTATGCTTTAAATTATTAGAATAATAATAACAGAATCTGTTGTTTTTAACACATACAGTAGCATCTTTCTCTAAAACATAAATGAAGCAATTTTCCCTTCTCCTGATAAACACAATTTTATGAACAGACTCTCAAGTGTTTCATGTCTTATTTCATTACCAGCAGTAACAACCTACTTCTGCCATCTTCCTAATGACAATTTTCATTATAGAGATAAGAAAAGGCATTACATTTAGAAACTCAGCATCTCAGGTGTAACTCCTTGGTGAATATTTCCATCAGTTCCTCTCATTTTCCTGTTCGATATTAATCAACTCTTTCTCTATAAATGTGCTATGTTTCATTTACAGATAATGTTTTAAGTTAATCAACTACCTACATCATGTTTAGCTTTCAGGAACCATTTAGGTATATATGAGGGAGCATAAATATTAAAGCTGTAAATGTATTTCTTAATGAATTTAGTTACATTTCATTAAATTTAGAGCCCTTTCATACAAAATAAGGGCAGCAATAGAAAAGCCCCTACATTTTAGTCATCCTGTGAAAGTAATTGCACTCACAAAGCGGTTTCCTGGCACAATTAAAAGAGGATGGTAAGGAAGACTTGAGTGGCCTTGGAGTATATTGCTACAGTTCCCCAAGCTATACAAGATGGTTCCAATTTGACAGTTTTTGGTAAATATCCAGCTCTGTCCTTCCATAGAAAATTCAAAGCAGCATGGTTGATTTTCCTACTTAGTGGTATTTTCTGGTCTCAGTCAGCCATTAGATGCATCTCACCACTTTTATTTGTCAGATCAGTGTGGTACAGATGTCACACACTGGACATTAGAATGATTCTTCAAGGAGTTCCTATAGTAGGGAACTGAAATTCACAAGAACGGGATGGTGAAGGATCATGAACAATGCATGTGCTCTATGCATTGTTTATTCAAAAAATATTTACCAATCATTACTTTCAGGTACTAAGCTAAGTGATAAGTAATGCACTCCCTGATACTTGCGGATTATAACTCCTAGATTACTTCATTTGCCCCAATATTACCATTGTCTTTTAAATATCCACTTGGATCATCCTTTGAATAATCTGAATTCTCAATACTTGAATTTGATTTCCCAAGGTGAATTCCAAGATAAGTACTTGAATGCAGTCAGTTTAAGAGACAATTCCCACTTTAGGAGGCCGAGACGGGCGGATCACGAGGTCAGGAGATGGAGGCCATCCTGGCTAACACGGAGAAACCCGTCTCTACTAAAAAATACAAAAAACTAGCCGGGCGAGGTGGTGGGCGCCTGTAGTCCCAGCTACTCGGGAGGCTGAGGCAGGAGAAGGGCGTAAACTCGGGAGGCGGAGCTTGCAGTGAGCTGAGATCCTGCCACTGCACTCCAGCCTGGGCGACAGAGCGAGACTCTTGTCTCAGAAAAAAAAAAAAAAAAAAGAGAGAGAGAGAGAGAGACAATTCCAAGAAGCAACAATGAGGGAGCAAGAAGAATGAGATTGAGGTGTATGCTATGGTATTAGTTACCAGAATACACTGTAGCAGTTCAATCCTTCTGAGTACCTTCTGGAGAATCATGCTGAACTGAACCACCCTTCCAAAGAAGAGCAACTGAGGCATTTATCCAATTCCTTTTCCCAGTTGGTATGGATTTATCATCAGAAATATAAACCCCTACATGTTTCAAAATTGCCTTCCCTGGACTGAAGGAGACCTTAAGGCTTCAGAGAAAGATCTGAGGCAGAAAAGCAGGGAGATAGCATGTACTGAAGGTGGGAGAGCATCATCAATTTTCTGAATTTGAATGTGGACCTCTCTAGTGAAGTTGGGGAAATTTTTGTGGGCAGTATCCTCAAATATATTTTTCAAGTTGCTAGCTCTCTCTCTCTCTCTCTCTCTCTCTCTCTCTCAGGTATGCCATTGAGTCATAAGTTGGGACTCTTTACATAATTCCGTGTTTTTCAGAGGTTTTGTTCATTCTCTTTTATTCTTTTTTTACTTTTGTCTGCCTGAGTTGATTCAAAGAACTAATCTTCAAGCTCAGATTCTTTCCTCAGTTTGGCCTATTTTGCTGTTATTATTTCTAATTGTATTATGAAATTCTTTCAATGAGTTTTTCAGCTCTATCAGCTACCTATCAGATCAGTTTGGTTCTTTCTAAAAATGACTATTTCATCTTTCGTCTCTTGTATACTTTTACTGGATTCCTTAGATTCCTTGAATTGGGCTTCAGTTTTTTCCTGAATCCTGATTATCTTTGTTGCCTTCAAGATTCTAAATTCTAAGTCTGTCATTTAAGCCATTTCAGCCTGGTTAAGAACATTGCTGGGGAGCCAGTGCGATCATTTGGAGGTAAGAAAACACTCTGGCTTTTTGAGTTGCCCGAGTTCTTGTGCTGGTTCTCATCTGTATGAGCTTATGTTCCTTTAATGCTGGAAGTTGCTATGCTTTGGATACAGCTTTTTGCTTTTATATTCTTTGATGCCCTTGAGGGTTTGACTGTGGAATAAGCTGAGTTCTGTCAACTGGCTTCCTTTCTGGATACTTTCGGGATTTGGGCTGTATGCTATAACCCCAGGAGGCTGAGACCAGGCCCATACCTTTGTTCTCTGGCCCCTTGAAGTTAAACACCTGCTGCACTGGCAGAGCTGAGATGTTCCCAATTTACTGACAACAACAATTGAATGGGGATGCCAGCAGAAGCTCTTCCATGAGGGCACATCTGCTGAAGCTCTTCAATGTTTAGGCATGGCCTTTTGGTGAAAGGAGTTATGATGGCAGCCACTAGGAGGAACCCCAGTTGGGTATCCAAGGCTACGCTGCAAGTGGATATAGCCAGGGAGGGACCTTAAGAGGTAGGTCAGCAGACAGGTGTGCTCTGATCTGACTGGCCCCGTCCACGTGCAAGACAGTTCTTTTATGTCCATGTCCTGCAGTCAACAAAGGCCAAAGTCACCTAGAGGAGCATGGTGAACTTTGGGGGATGGGGTTCCTTGGCCATGCTCCACTGCAACCATTCCCATGCCAAACCCTCTGGGTTCGGCACAGGCTGAAGTCCTGTCTCTGCCACCTCTCCAAGTAGCTCTCCCTGCCATTTCAAATGTCCATGGGGGTCATGGGGTCTCCTGTAGCTAGGATTCCAGAGGTCCAGTAAGAGTGGGCCACTCCTTGCCTATTTAACTCCCTCCCCGACAGCCACTGGCGGGGGTGGAGGGTAGAAACAAGTCCTGGTTCTTGTCAGCCCTATGCAAAATTCCCAGCTTCCTCTTCCTTTGCCCCAAGGTTTGCATACTCCCTCCATCCACTCTCAATTCCTACCTTCCAAAGATCTGCTCAGAATGTGCCAGTCTTCTTGATGGTCTGGTCTCAGTAAGAGATGCTCTTCCTGGCTGTGTCTAGTGAGCCATCTTAGCTCCGATTTTAACCATTCTTAAACCTTATTGGATCCTACCATCCATTTATCCTACCACCTTTCCACTGTCCATCATTTTCTTTATATACTCACTTCCTTTCACAGCTTAAATCTACAGCTCAACTTCATAATTATTTTCTTGCACATATTCTCAACTCCCTTGCCTCTCTCTCAGCTTCTCACTCTCTCCTGGCAAAACCGTAACACTGGGGAAGCCATCACTCCATCTATTCTGTGTCTGTATCCTTGCAGTTGAATGAATCTGGGGAAAAACATACTACCATGCTGACTTTTAATGCCTGGCCAATCTGCACAAGTGGGCTCTTAATACTACGAACAATCAAACCATATTTCCCTAGTCATTCGCACTCCCACCCTGTATAATTGTTTCATATCTTCTAATCTCACCTCAAACCTCCATCACCTCTTTGCTCATCCTAATTTTCAGCTGACAATCATGCTTCCTATATCTCTGAGAAAATAAAAGTGGAAGAGAATCCCCATAAGCTCCCATCACCATCACATCTACCCATCTCATCATATATGTACCTCCTTACACTCTTTTTTAGTGTTAATACAGATTAATTGTCACACTCCTATGCAAGCTTAATGCTTCATCTTGTCTACTCCTGCTCAAGGACATCACACCTGCAAATATTCCCAATTCCCTCTTTTTTCCCACATCACAAATATTTCTCCTCCTGCTGAAATCTTTCCCATATGCACAAAAACATGCTAACATTGCTACCATTTTAAATAACAATGATAATGATAAATTCTCTCATTGTTTTACTACCCTTCCAGCTTAAACTCCATTACACTCCTTCCCTTTAAACAAAACTCCTAATTCAGAGTTTTCTATATTCAATGTATCTAATTTACCTGTACTCATTCTCTTTTGAATCAACTCCAGGCAGCCCCAGCCAAACTGCTCTCATCAAGAGAAAATATGAATCCCTTTCATATTTGATTGTTAAATTCTACAAGAAATACTTAGTCCTCTTATTTTTATTTTTAATGTATTTTTATTTAAATACCTTTTTGGGTACAAGTGGATTTTTATTACATGAATAAATTATATAGTCATGAATTCTGAGATTCTAGTGCATCTGTCACATAAGTAGTGTACACTGTACCCAATATGTAGCTTTTTTATCACACATACTCCTTCCAACCTCCCCCTTATGAGTCTCCAAAGTCACTTATATCATTCTGTATGCCTTTGCATACTCATATCTTAGCTTTCATTTAACAAGTGAGAACACATGGTATTTGGTTTTCCATTCCTTAGTTATTTTGTTTAGAATAATGGCCTCCAATTCCATGCAAGTTACTGCAAACACATTATGTAATTCCTTTCTACGGTTGAGTAGTATTCCATAGGGGGTGTGTATGTGTGTGTGTGTTTGTGTGTGTGTGTAATATTTTCTCTTTCCACTCATTGGTCAATGGACACTTAAGTTGGTTCCATATCTTTGCAATTGTAAATTGGGCTGCAATAAACATACAGGTGCATGTGTCTTTTTCACATAATGACTTATTTTTCTTTGGGTAGATACCCAGTGGTAGGATTCCTAGATTGAATGGTAGATCTACTTTTAGTTCTTTAAGAAATCTCCATATTGTTTTCCATCGAAGTTGTACTAATTTCCATTCCCACTAGCAGTGCGTAAGCATTCCCCTTTCACCACATCCATGCCAAGATCTATTATTTTTTGACTTTTTAATAATGGTCATTCTGCAGAAGTAATGTGATATTGTGGTTTTAATTTTCATTTCCCTGATGATTAGTAATGTTGAGCATTTTGTCATGTTTTTTGGCCATTTGCATATCTTTTGAGAAATGCCTACTCATGTCATTTGATCATTTGGTGGGATAATTTGTTTTTTTCTTGCTGGTTAGTTTGAGTTCCTTTTAGATTCTGGATACTAGTTCTTTGTCACATGGTTTGCAAATATTTTCTCCCACTCTATGAGTTTTCTGTTTACTCTGATTATTATTGCTTTTGCTGTGCAGAAGCTTTTTAATTTAATCAAGTTTCACTTATTTAGTTTTGTTTTTGTTGCATTCACTTTGGAGTTTTAGTCATAAATTCTTTGCCTAAACCAATTTTCAGAAGAGTTTTTCTGATATTATCTTCTAGAATTTTTATGGTTTCACATATTAAATTTAAGTTGAGTTGGCTTTTGTATAAAGTGAGAGATAGGGATTGAGTTTTATTCTTCTCCATGTAGCTAGCCAGTTTTCCCAGCACCATTTATTCCCATTCCCCATTTATTAAATAAGGTGTCCTTTTCCCAGTTTATGTTTTTGTATGCTTTGTTGAAGATCAGTTAGTTGTAAGTTTTTAGCCTTATTTCTGGGTTCTCTATTCTTGTCCATTGGTCTATGTGCTTATTTTCATACAAGTACCATACTGTTTTGGTAACTGTAACTTTGCAGTATAACTTGAAGTCCAGTAATACGATGCCTCCAGATTTGTTCCTTCTGTTTAGAATTGCTTTGGCTATTCAGACTCTTTTTTGATTCCATATGAATTTTTGGACTTTTTCTAATTCTGTGAAAAATGATGTTCGTATTTTGATGTGAATTGTATTGAATCAGTAGATTGCTATGAGCAGTATGGTCATTTTCATGATATTGAGTCTTCCAATTCATAAGTGTGGAATGTATTTACATTTCTTTGTGTCAACTATGATTACTTTCCACATTGTTTTGTACTTCTCCTTGTAAAGATCTTTCACCTTTTTGGTTAAGTACATTATTGGGTTTTTGTTTGTTTGTTTGTTCATTTTTGCAGCTGTTGTAAAAGGGATTGAGTTCTTGATTTGATTCTCAGCTTGGTCATTGTTCATGTTTAACAGTGCTACTGATTTGTGTACACTGATTTTGTAACCTGAGGCTTTACTGAATTTGTTTATCAATTCTAGGAGTCTTTGGTAGAAGTTTTTTAGGTTTTCTAGGTATACAATCATATCATAGGTGAACAGTGATAGTTTGACTTCCTCTTTTCTAATGTAGATGCTCTTTACTTCTTTCTCTTGCCTGATTGTTCTGACTAGGACTTTCAATACTAGGTTGAATGGTTGAATAGAAGTGGTGAAAGTGGGCATCCTTGTCTTGTTCCATTTCTCAGGAGGGGGAATGCTTCCAACTTTTCCTCATTCAGTATGACGTTCGCTGTGGGTTTCTCATATTATGGCTTGTTTTAGTTTGAGATGATTCCCTTCTACGCCTCATTTGTTGTAATCTTTCATCATAAAGTAATGCTGGATTTTATCAGGTACTTTTTGGCATCTATTGAGTTGATCATATGGTTTTTCTTTTTAATTCTGTTTATAAGATATATCATGCATTTACATGTGTATTTTAAACCATCCATCCTTGGGATGAAGCCCAAATGATCATGGTGTATTATGTTTTTGTTGTGCTGTTGGAGTTGGTTAGGCCATATTTTGTTGAGGATTTTTCATCTAAGTTCATGAGGGATAGTGGTCTGTAGTTTTTTATTTTTTGTTGTTATGTCCTTTCCTGGTTTTGGCATCAGGGTTGATGCTGGCTTCATAGAATGATTTAGGGAGGATTCTCTTTTTCTCAGTCATGTGGAATAGTTTCATTAAGATTGGTACTGATTCTTCTTTGAATGTCTGGTAGAATTCCGCTGTGAATCTTTCTGGCCCTGGGCATTTTTTGTTGTTGTTGGCAATTTTTCATATTACTGATTCAATCTTGCTGCTTGTTATTGGTCTAGTGAGGGTTTCTATTTCTTCCTGATTTAATCTAGGAGAGTTTTATGTTTCTAGGAATTTATCCATTTTCTCTAGGTTTTTTATGTGTGCATAGAGGTGTTGATAGTAGTCTCAAAGGATCTTTTGTATTTCTGTGATGTTGGTTGTAATTTCTCCAGTTTTATTTCTAACTGAGCTTATTTGAATCTTCTCTTTTCTTGGTTAATCTAGCTAATGGTCTATCAATTTTGTTTATATTTCAAGTAACTAATTTTGTTTCATTGCTCTTTTGTATTGTGTTTTGTTTCAATTTTATTAAGTTCTGCTCTGATCTTCATTATTTCTTTTCTTCTGCTAGCTTTGGGTTTAGTTTGGGTAGACAGTTTCTTCTCATTATTCTTGAACTTATTTTTTATTTGTATTTTGTTAAATTTCTTTTCCCCCTTTAAGGATGTGACTTTTAATGTTTGTACTTTATAGCTTAATTTGACTCTTGGTGCTTTCAGGGATGGAGACTGTGCATGAGTTCCTTGGTTATAGAGAGTCTTTGTATGATGGCTTTCTCGGATGCTGGTTGCAGTAGCAACGTGCTCAGTGAGTGAGCAAGTTCACTGTCTCCTATAGGGTTGGAATGACAGAGGTATCTTGAAGTGTATTTGATTCCCCCTTGGTGTGTACTTATTTATTTATTTATTCCCCAGTATTTTATTCACTGGATCGAATAGTTCAGGATCGGGGCCAATAGGAAAGGTGTCCACAGATCAAAACCAGCTGTGGCTAAAGCAGGTGGGTAAATGCAACACTCATTGGTGGGCAGAAGTCCCAGCCTTGACAGAAGTGGCTGGGGGCACCCTCAGTGAAACACACTGAGGTCTTATCAGAGGGAAAGGCCATAGCCATCTCAGCTCCCCTGCCAGGCCAGCAGGAAAGTTATCCACTTTCCAGACACACTCCTGACCCAGTGTTCCAGCTGTTCAGATCAGACAGGTGCCTCTTTTCATCTGCAGAAATGCCGATGTTCCAAGTAGAGAGGAAATGTGACCCTACCTCTCATGCAAGCCTGCACCTGGAAGGTGCTCCTCCTGTGGAGATGCAGTCACCCTGAAGTATTACAGAAAGGCTGTGTATAGGTGCACTCATGCTAAGCTCCTGTGGACAAAACACCAGCTGTGTCTGCAGTGGTGGACGAGGAGAAGAAGAACCCCTCTTCTCCGAGATCCTTCATGGGCACCAGGGCCTCCTGATTGTTGGGGCAAAACTGCAGACTTTCCCCGTGGAACCCAGCATTGCAACTGTGCATCCGCTGAAAGAAACTTCCCACCAGCAGAAAGATTTGGGACTCAAACCTGCCATCCAGGTTCCTTTGTCCTACAGGGTGTTTCCTTGATGTGCTGCACTCTCCCTTCCCCTAGGAGTAGGAGCCTCTGAAGGCCAGACTACTGTGAATCCTGTTGCCCCTCTGAGTCAAGTTGCCCAGTGGGGCTGATACACTCCAGGCTGGTTCTGGGGAATGTCTTCAAGGGATCCAGAGATGTGACCTGTCTTTAGGTTTCCCAGGAGTCTGTAGTAGCACCAGCTCTGATGGGGGTGGCAAGGGAGTGATGTAGATCCTTTGAAATTCCTTGGTTATAGATAGCCTTAGTGTGTTGGCTTTCTCAAATGCTGGTTGTAGTAGTAATGAACTGGTCACATGTACAGACTTAGGACCTCTTGGTTAGCCAGGGTTATGCAGGCAATAGTGACAGCTGAAGTCACACACAAGTTTTCTCCTTCCTGGGTGTGGTGTTATTCAACTTGGAGATGCTGTAATGGACTGCGTCAGTTGGCCTCCAGCCAAAATGTGGCACTTGCAAAAGAGCACCAGCTATGGTAGTAGCAGTGGGATTTGTGCTTGCTTTATGTTACCCAGGAGAGGTACTCTGGTTTCTCAGGTGATGGGCATAAAGCTCTGAAAAGTTTCTGCCCTTTGTGTTAAGCTATCAGGCAGGTAGAGGGGCAAAGCCAGCTGGGGGCTGAGTTAGGCAGGTCTTTGCTCTGACTCTCCATGTGCAGAGCAAGCAGCAACCCCTGTAGGAGTCAGGAGACAGTTCTCTGGCCACTGGGGTAATGTTCCAAAGAGGAGCACAGCTGCCTCTGTTGAACAGAAGTGTACTGCAGGAAATGTGGAGTAGCAGGCAGTGGTCCCACCCAGCTCCCACACACTTGGCAAGGCAGATCTCACACCCGCAGCTTACCACTAGCAGCAGCGACCCTAAGTTCCAGGCCATCTGAGCACAGAACTCAAAACTCCCCCAGGCCATATACCTTCTGCAGGGATAACAACCACAGCTTTCAAGCCATGCATGTAAAGTGCACCTGCACAACTGGGGTGCCCAGCTCCTATGCTCATGATTGCAGCATACTTCCCACTTACCCCCCAGTTCTGGCAAAAGGAGTTCTTCCCTACTCAAGGTTATATCACAAAGTTCAGTTGGGAGCTTCTTCCAACCTGAGACCACTGCCTGAGTCAGTTGGCAGACTTCTGCAAGGTCCCATGTGAGTCAGAATAGGTAATGGCTTCCCTTGGTCCACACTGGAGACTGGGAATGCACACAAGGCTCTTCCTGCTGCCACTCCTACTTTTATATTCCTCATCCTCCTAAATCAGTTATAGTACTGGATAGGATTAAGGCCTTCCCCTGTGGCCTGGATTTCCAGCTTGCCTAGTGGGGCTGTGTACCCTAGAGGCAGTCTCTCCCCCTCACACACTCTGGGGACTTACAGTTTCTTGCCTGACTCATGGTGTAGGCTGCAGCCTGCCACTTCTTTCAAATAATCTGTAGATTTCAGTTTTCCTGTTAAGTTCCTGCATTGCTTCTTGGAAAAAAAAAGCTCACAGTGTGACTGAGTACACACTATTTTGTCTCCAGGTGGGAGAAGCATGCAAACACTGCCTGCAATCTGACATCTTGGGGGAAAAAATTCCTCATTTTTTAATGCATCGACAGCATTTGACACATTCACTCCTTCTTGAAACACTTTCATCAGTTCGCCTCCAGGACACCACACATAATTGGTTTTCTTCACTGGCTACTCATTCTGAGTCACATTTGCTATTTCCTTTTCATTTCCCTGTTTTCTAAACATTGGGATATGTTGGGACTTAATCTTTTGACTATACATACACACACACACACACACACACACAATTTTTCTCAGTGACATCATCTAGTTTCATAGTTTTAAATTTTATATGCTCATGAGTCCCAAATTTATGTCTCTATCCCAGACCTCTCCCCTGAATTGTTGTAATTAGTTCCACTGAGGTATAATTTACATTCAACAAAATTCAGCAATTTGCAGTATACAATTTGATGAGTTTTGGCAAATGAATATAGTCGTGTAACCACTACAAAATCAAGATATAAAACATTTCCATCATTCCAAGCCTCTGCCATCAATCCCTTCTTTCCACCCTTTGCCCCTGGTAACCAATAATCTTCTTCTTATCATTAGAGTTCTGTCTTTTGTAGAACCTCAGATAAAAGGAATCATACATTTTGCGGTATTGTGAGAATACCTTCTTTCACTTAGGACATGATTTTGACACTCATCAACATTGTTGCATCTCTCAATAGTTCTTTACTTTTTATTGCTGAGTAAAATTTTACATATAAATGTACGATTTATGTATTCATTCATTTGCATTCCCTTAATAACTAATAATGTTGACCATCTTTTCATATGCTGTTTACCATTCACATAATTCATTTGGCAGAGTGCCTAAAAATCTTTCACCTATTTTTGTTATCAGATGTTTAACTTCTTCTTATTGAGTTGCAAGAATTCTTTTTATATTATAGAAACAAGCCCTTCATCAGATGTATACTTTGCCAACATTTTCTATCTGTAGTTTGCCTTTTCCTCTTCTTAACAGTGTGTTTTAAAAACAAACGTTTTTAATTTCAATTAATTCTTTTTTTTACCATTTATTTTTCCTATGGTTCATACGTTTTGTGCCCTATCTAAGAAGCATCTGCCTAATCAAGGTTACAAAGATATTTGCCTATGCTTTCTTCTATAATTTTATAGTGTACAGTCCATTTAAAGCTAATTTTTATAGGATGTATGGCAAGGGTTAAGGCCCAGATGGCTATCAAATTGTTCCAGTACCTTTTGCATCTATTGCAAAGACTATCCTTTCCTCCAATGAATTATCTTGAAAACTTTGTCAAAAATAAATTGACTACATGTGTATCTATCTATTATGGGACTATTATTTGTTTCTATTTTTCAATATGTCTCTCTATGCCAATGTCATGCTATTTAATAACTATAGTTTTACAAAACACTAGAGATCAGATACTATACGTTCTCCAATTTTGTTCTTTTCTAACATTGTTGCAAAGTTTATGAACATTTGGACTGATATATAAATTCTTGAGTTGATTTGTCAATTTTTACCAAAGAGCTACTGGGATTTTGATAAACATGGAATCAGTTTGGGGACATTTGATATTTTAACAATTAGTCTCCCAATCTGTGAACATGGTTTATATCTCCATTTATTGAGGTTTTATCTAATTTCTTTCAGTACATTTTGTGCTTTTGAGTATACAGATTGTATACATATTTTATGACATTTATCCCTAAAATGTTCACATTTTACCACCATCAAGTTAAGTGCCATAAAAATGGTATTATTAAATTAATATAAAACCCCAATTGTCAATTGTGACTATATAGAAATATAATGAAGTTCTGAATATTGACCTTGTATCCTGCAGCCTTGTTAAACTTACTTATTAGTTCCAGTAGCATAATTCTTCAGTTTTTGTTTTTTTTTTAATGTGGATTATCATGTCATCTGCAAATAAAAACACTTTCCTTTCCAATCTCTATGTATTCTGTTCCTTTTCCTTGCCAAACTGCACTAGGAAGGAATCACAATAAAACACAGAAAGAAAGTAGTATATGTGGACAGGAGGCGAAATAGAAGTATATTGTTGAAGGTTTCTTTTACTATGTCGGAAATGATTTGTCATCTGGTGGGTAGACTGTTGTGTTAGTTACCTATTGCTGAATAACAAAATACCCCCAAACTTAGAAGCTTAAAACAGCAATAAACAGTTATGATCTCCCACAGTTTCTGTGCAATCTGGATGGGTTTAGCTGGGTGGTTCTGGCTAAGGGTCTCTCATGAGGTTGCAGTCAAGATGTTGAAAGGGGTTGCAGTCATCTAAACACTTTACTGGTGCTGGAGACTTTGCTTCCAAGATGGCTCACTCACGTAAATGGGAAGTTGATGCTGGGTCTTGGCTGGAGACTTCAGTTTCTCTCCGAGTAAACTCTCTGTAGATGGTGAGCATCCTCAGGACGTGGTAGCTGGGTTTTCTCAGAGGAGCAATGCAAGAAAGAGCAAGTTGGAAGCTCCAATATCTTTCTGACCTAGGCTTAGAAGCCATACATTGTCAGTTCTCCATGTTCTTTACAGAGTTTGGCCCTATTCCATGGAGGATGAGACTATATTAGAGTTGAACAAGAGAATGCAGAGACTGTTGGGGAGCATCTTAGAAGCTGCTTAACACAACTGTGATAAGTTACAGTGTCCTTATCATATACTTTACTTCTATATATGTTATAGAGCCAACAGTACATTATTTCTATTTTGCTTTAAGCAGTCAATTATCTGTTAAAGAGACTTTAAAACTAAGAAAATTAAGTATTTTTCATGTATCCATATATTTATCATTTCTGGCATTTTTTATTCCTATATGAAGATACAAGTTTCCATCTGGCATCATTTTCCTTCTGCCTGAATAACTTCCTTTAATATTTCTTATAGTTAGTTTGCTGACAACGAATTTTACCTCTTTTGTTTGTCTGGAGAAGTGTTTATTTACCTTGATTTTTAAAAAATCAAAAATCTGGATATAGAATTCTAGATTGACAGGTTTTTTTTTTTTCTTTCAACACTTGGAGGATTGTCATTCAGTTTGTGTAGTTTCTGACAAGAAGTTTCTGTTGAGATAGTGTCTTTTTCTTTCCTCTGGCCACTATTAGGATTTTTCTCTTTATCAAAACTGGTTTTCTAAAATTCAGTTACAATGTGTGTTGGTGTGATTTTCTGTATGCTTTTCCTTCTTAGGATTCTTTTAGTTTCTAAGATCCATGAGTTTATACTTTTCATCACAGTTGGACAAACATTTGGCCATTATGTCTTCTCTTTTTACCCTCCTCCACCTTGCTTCAGTGGTTCCAATTATAAGTATATTAGCTCTCCTGACTTTGTTCCTCAGGTCACTGATGCTCTGTTCATTTTTCTATTAGTCATTTTTCTCCCTGAGCTTCATTTTTGATAGATTCTATTGCTCCTTCAATTTCACTCATCTTTTCTTCTGCAGTATCTAATCAGCTGTTGATCCCGTTCAATCTATTCTTCATTTCAGAGATGAAATGAAGTATTTTTCATCTCTGTAACTTTGATTTCGGTCGTCTTCTATTATCTATATCTCTCTTCATCATGCTCATGTTTCCCTCTACCTTACTGATGACGTGAAGCATATTTATAATGGACAATTTTAGTCATTACATCACCTCTGTCATTTCTGGTTCTGTTTCTATTTATTGACATTTTTCTTCTGATTATGGGTTAGGTTTCTTATTCTTTTCAATGTCTAGTAAATGTTTTGTTGCTTTGCAACATTGAAACCTCACTTAATAGGGTGGTAGATTTTGTTGTAACCCTTCTAGTAGCCTTAGGCTTTGTTCTAGCACACAGTTATATTACTTAGTAGCAGTCTAGCTCTTTTGAGGCTTGTTAGGAAATCCGGAGCATATTTTAGTCTAGGGTTAATTTAGCCTCACTACTAACTTCACTACTGAGGTATTCTTCTGAGGATTCTATTCAATGCCCCTATATAATATAGTGTAATAAGGTCTTTCCACTCTAACTGATGGGAACACAAACTCTTCCCAGCCTTAAGTGAGCTTCAGGAATTACTTGACTTACTGCCTCCCAGTAGTTCTTCCCCCTGCCAGGGGTATCTTCCTCTCTCACATGCACATACCAAGGCTCAAGGGACCCCTTTGTGATTTCTGGGTATGTTCTCTCTTATCTCTCTCTCTCTCTCTCTCTCTCTTCACCAAGCCTCCCCCCACCCCGCCCCGCCACCCCAAATTTCTATCCACTTTAGTCTCCGTGAACTCTAATTTCTATTCCCTCCACTAAGCTAGACTGCCAGGATCTGTTCGAGGTTTCTCTCTGATATAGTTTGGCTCTGTGTCCCCACCTAAATCTTACCTCAAATTGTAATCCCCCATGTGTCAAGAAAGGGACTTGGTGGGAGGTGACTGGATCATATGGGCAGTTTTCCCTATGCTGTTCTTGTGATAGTGAGGGAGTTCTCAGAGATCTGATGGTTTAAAAGTGGCAGTTTCCCCTGCGCTCTTTCTCTTTCTCTCTCTCTCTCTCTCTCTCTCTCTCTCTCTCTCTCTCTCTCTCTCTGTATCTCTCTTTCTCTGTCTCCTGCCACCTCTTAAAGACATGCCTTGCTTCCCCTTCACCTTCCACCATGATTGTAAGTTTCCTGAGGCCTCCCCAGCCATGCGGAACTGTGAGTCAATTAAACCTCTTTCCTTTTTATACTACCCAGTTTCGGGTAATTCTTTATAGTAGTGAGAAAATGGATGAATACACCCTCTATCTATTAAAGTTTGAAAACTGCCTCTAGGTGGCATGCCAAGCTAGGGCAATAAGGTTCAATTTGTTTATTATGAAAACATTGTTTTGTCCAATTTTCTATTTGTTTGAGGTATACAGTAAATGTAGTCTCTGTCATCCCATTATAGTCAGAGCAGAAATGATCTCCGGAAATCTTTTTTAAATGTCAAACTACTTGCTGGACACCTCTACTTGCAAATATAAGAGGCATATGAAACTTAACATATACAAAGTTTAACTCTGCTCTCCTCTGCATGCCCTGAATCAAGTAAACCTGCCCCTTCTTTCATGTTTCCTGTGTCAGTAAATGGCAACTCAATCCTTCCCACTGTTTGGACCAAAATTTCAAAACTTCTCTTTCATACTTAATAGCTAAGCCATCGGCAAATTCTTTCAAATCTTGTCTTCAAAAGTATATACAGAATCTAATCCGATCACAACCATCCTAGTTTACTTCAGCTCATCATCCACTCTTTCCCTGGATTATTGCAGTAGCTCCTATATTAATCAGATTCACTGCAGTAATACTGCATAAAAATTATTCCTCCAATCTCAGTGGCTTTCAATGCAATTTATTTCATGCTCATTGGTCTACAAGTCTGTGGCTTTGCTATGCTTGGCTGGGCTTTGCAGGGTCACCCTGGCTTCGCTCTAGGCTGCTGGTCAGGTTCAGGTTTGCTCCATATCTCTCGTTCTGAGGCCCAGGCTTAAGGGGCACTGGCTACTTGCAGTATTCTTCTGGCAGATGCACAAAAGGGTTGGAAGAAATTTGCTGGGTCTTTTAAGGTTTTGCCTCCCCACTGGCACATAATCACTTTTCACTCACTTTCCATTGACTAAAGCAAGTCAAATAGACAAATCCAGTGATGATGGGCTGGGGAAATTTTATAGAAAGGACAGTAGGGTGAATATTTGCTGAATAATAATCTACCACAGCCTCCTAATCGCTCTTCCTGTTCTTTCCCTTGCACTTTTCAGTCTGTTTTTAACATAGAATCCAGAATGTTCCTTTTAAAACACACTAGGACCCTTCTGTGCAAAAAACCCATCAATGACCGCTCATTTCATTCAAAGTCCATACAGCAGTCTACAAAGCCTTAGTCACTCCTGCATCTGGTCACTTTTCTGATTGCATTTTCTACTATTGTCTCCCTCCTCTCTGAGTATCAGCAACACAGGCCTCTTTCTTTGCTAAGCTGGAACAGGCCAGGCAAATTCCTGTCTCAGGCCTTCGCAGTTGCAATGTCCATATCTGAAACATTATTCTGCTCCCCACCCCAAGTTGTCTCTCATCTTGTTCAGATCTCTGCTCAAATGTGACCTTAGTGAGGTCTTCCAAGAGTACCTTATTTGTACTTTCAAACTCTTTGATACTTTCTGGCCCTCTTCTTTGCATTACTTTTCTCCAGAGCACTTATTATACTTTATTTTATTTACTGTCTATCTCCTTCCACTAAAATGTGATATCCAGGTTCTAAGAGTTCTAAGGATGTTGTTGGAGAAAGAGGCTTCGGAAAGCACTGCTCCAAGCCCAAGGTGCTGTCACTAAAGATCCTGTTTCCCATCTTCATGTTAGGTGTTTTCTTAATAATGGCCACAAGGTGGCATGTATAATACCTAATTCCAAAAACATAGCCAAACATACTCATAGGAGTTAAAGTTGTATCATCCAGTATATATAACTTTAGTTCACAATGGAACAGCACAAATTTCCCAAATAAAATTTGGAAAAAATGAACAAGGAAAAAAGCAGCCCAAATCACAACTACTACCACCACACTGACCATTGACACCATAAGATACATAGTTTAAGAAATCTTTTTCATTACGAAATTTTAGCATGTGAAAGCACAGGTTGAAGATTATTCTGGAATTTTCTTCAGGTCTTTGTTGTTGGCTTGGTTGCCTGTTTGCTTGCTTTTTAAATCTCTGTAGCCTACTAAGCTTTCCTTTTGAGAATGACAGTGGTAAGGGCCTCTCTTATGTCTTGAGGCATTTTATTTCAAGAGTTCACATGATGTAATCTTTTTTATGCTTCTCCCCTCATAACAGATAAGTCTCTGAGTTCACGACCATAAAGAAGTGATTAGCCAATTATCTGAGAACCACTTCCTCCTAAGTGAGAGGAAGAAACAAGTCAAAGACAGAAGAGGCAGCAGTGTGGGAAAAATTAAATGAGAGACCTTCCCAAATCGTTCTCTTTTCCTGGTTCTCCTGTAAGGTGAGAATGGACTATATACACTCTGAAGTGCATGCAACAACTATGGAGTGGTTATCTGTTACTTACTATATTGCAGTTCTCTGTTGTCATCCCTGAATCTCTGGTAAATGCTTGTTAGAGGCCACGGTGTGATCTCAACTGTACTGCAGGAAATTCAGGAAGGGTTGTATGCCCTAAATAGGCCGGGGTGGGAAAGATGGAAACATCAACATTTTCCTCGGTGCCAGGGTGGGAGTGAGAACAGTGACTAATGAGTTCTTTGAGGAGCAGAGGACAGAAGTCCTGAGTGCAAGATCCAGCTGTCCCTTCCCCCACAGATCCTCACTCCACTGCCAACTTTCAAAATACTAATGAATAAGGAATCTCATTGGTTTCCTTTTAAGAGGCATCAAAATTCTCGTTCCACATAAAATTCTTATAGGTTTATACAACGTCTCTGCATTTGTAGCACCCTCTGTGTTTTCCATTGGATCTCATTTTTGAACAATTTCCCTTTCAAACAAAGCAAAGCATTTTCGTAGTCATTCAAAACCATAACCAAGTTACTTGAGAAATACTTGGAAGTACTCAAAAACGCCTGAATTTCATAAACCATGGTCTGAATTCCATCCTTTATTCACTTGTAGGTATGTGGCTAGAAAATAGTAGGCAATCACATTCTGCTTCCTAATTAGAAAGCAGCATACCTAAAGAACCACATTTGATATTTCATGAATAGAGGGCTCAAAATCTAAGCCAAAAGTAAAAAAATACATTATAACTAGTGATGAAAACATGTTGTACCAGGAAAGTAAATCCTCATAAAAAATGACAATCTACAATTTAATGAGCTCAGAATTACTCTAATATTTTAATATACAAATATTCCTCAATATTAAAAGCCATTATACGAAAGTACATACATGAATCAGGTGAAGTAATTCACAAAGGCACTCAGAGAATCTTGGACTCTTATTAGCTTCCTTAAGTCTGTAATATTATTCAGAAAAGGAACTAGGTGGAAGTCTACATATTATTTTCTGAACTTGATTGTTAAGATGAAACTGGTTATACACGTCTAGCTTCTCTAACTGGCCTGACATTCAAATAAAGACTACATAAATACACTGTTTGTTTATGCACACTTGTACATGGTTGTAACAATTTTTGTATAAATATAATAATTTTTTAGAATAATACAGAAATATACATGATCACTCTGTAAAACAGTCCCAAACAGTTACCAAGTTCTATTCTCTCTTATGTCTAAGTCACTGTCTTGGATTATAGTTTATGCTATGTGAAGTCAATTCTTTGCAGACACAAGAGAGCCTTTGGTTCTGTGCTCTACTATACTAAATTCGTGGTATTTAGTTATGAAATTCTGGACTTTTGACAATCCTCTAGCAGAAAAGCCATGGGTTTCCATATGCCCTCGAATATGGCACTTCTGAAACCTTACTGTGTATATGAATCACCTAAAAATCTTCTGAGAAATATTTTTAGTTCACATTTCAAAAGGCTCCATGCAAACAAAGCAGCAATGGCTGGGAATTATTTGGCCTTTGTTGTTTCCCTGTTTCTCCTCTGCTTGGTGACAAAAAACTAAAGAACATCTATTTTGTCCTTGATGTATAACTGCAACTATTAACACTAAGTAAATTATAATCCATAGTCCAGTCTAGTGTTTGTAAAGAAACCCCCATGCTAGTCCTCCCCGCTATAATGTAATCTCTTCTGGTGTGTCATTCCAGTTCCTTACAGTAATTTCCTAATTTGAGGGGAAAATTGAGTTTGCCTCTCAAAACAAAGCTGATATATGGTATTGTAAAGAAAAGAACAAGATTTCAAAGCATCTTATTTTAAGTCTATTATGAAGGAAGTCACTATAACCAGCCTTTACAAAACAGCTTATGTTAAAAGTTGGGATATTCTGAAAGTTAGTTAAAGAGTATTTTTATTTTTTCTGTATGAAATAACCTTTCCTCTAATTTAAACAATTCAAGTGTAAACTAACAGCATAATTCCAATATATAACTCTTTCCAAATCCAGAGAAAGAAATGATGTCTTTTAACCACCTTTCTGTCTCTAAGAATGAGAGATTATAGAAGATGAAATGTAGGAGACACAGTGTGAGATCTTCTCAGAGAGCTTTAAGGCCCCTGCTACTTGTAGATAAGAACCAGCTAATTGTTGGGTTTGCGCAACAGGGATCTGATAATGCCACACCAGGAAGACCCTCAATCAGTGCCCACTGCAGAAAAGAGTGCCAAGAATGTTCTCATCGGCCCAGCTGAGGGCACTTTTCCTGGAAACAGACAATATAAACGTGAACTTTAAAAGGATACTAGCAAGTATTATTCTTTCCATTTCAGGGACTTTACACAGTGTACAGTGAATAGCGGGTACTTCATTAATAACTCAAGACTTTTCAAAGCCTAGAATCAGAGCATTTGACAAATGCTTATTAGCACTGGAGCTGGCATTTGTCAAGCTCTGACTTTAAACTCCTTTCCCCTCAGAATATCTGTGGTCCAATAAAATATCCCTGCCCCAAAAGGCAGGTGTGAGAGGGCACAGTGTTTGTCAAAAAGAAACACTGAGCTCTCTCTAAAAGGCAAATACACTTCTGCTTTTTCTTTGTTCTAATGAAGACAATGGCCATCCAACATGCTTCAGAGGATCAGAGGACATCCACATGCATCCTTGGAGGCCACTTCCCCAATTTTTGCTGCAATCCCCATGTATCTGCCCACTGGAGACCAAGAAGATACACAGTTCAGCTCCTCTAATCTTTTCACAAACATAATACCGCTTAGGTGCGTTTGTAGAATCTTGGGGTAATCTCATGCCCAGCAGTTAATTACCAGTTCCTTGTTGCACCTTACAAAACTACACTCACTAAGTAACCACACACGACATGCTTATTCATTTAGGCCACCATCGACCTCAAACATTGTTCAAGACTTAAGACAGAGAGGTGCATCACCATGAAGAAATTATTGGTACTATTTTCTCTTCTACTTAGAGTCGTAGGACAGCAGAGCCATATGACACAAACAGAAATCAAACCAAAATAACATAAAATATTACCACTGTTAAAATGAGAAAAAGAATGTGTTAAGATGGGACAGAAATGCTGAACACACCTCTTTCCTTTCACTGACTTTTTAAAACACTGCTACGTCCCTGTCAAATTCGGTTTGAGAAGTTAGACTCACACCCTTCACAAATCTTAAAGCCTAGGAATACATCTTCCAGTAATATAGTAACTAGTGACAAAATTACTCTACAGTCAAGCAAGTTGAAAGAAGTATGGAATTCATTTTAAATGGGTTATTAGCTGAATACTAAAATCAGTCGTTCAATGTCCCAGGATCATTAGCTTCCTAAATTCTTAAACTTTCAGAGCTTATAAAAGCAGCACAGCCTCGCTGTGTATTTCAATCACCAAGTAGAATCAAAACATGTTTCAAAAGATCACTAAAATGCCTGCTGGGACAGAGGAAGGTAAAAAAACAAGATAAAAACAAACACTGGCAAAACCCACCTAATAAGCTTTTAGAAAACAGATCTCCCTCCAGATCCTTGCAAGATTTCTTCTTTGACCTGATTCCCTTTAGATATAATAATTTATTGGTGCCCCTACTGTCAAGGTTTAAGTGAGTCATCGCTTTGTTCTCTATATGTCAAAAAGCACTCAGTACCTTTCACATATTCCTCTCTTGAAATTCAGAATGAAACAATTCACGAAACCTGTTTTCCCTCAGAGATAAGGTTATGCCAAATCAGCCAACTCCCTGAGAAAAAGAGCATCCCCAGTATTTTCATGTACTGGTACCATTTATTATAAAGGGAGACTTTTTAATTTTGTTGATTTGTTTGTTTCGAGGGGCCACATAAATTACTGTAAAATTGCTTTAGATTTCAAACTCAGGCAGTGACATATAGTAGTTAAGCGACTAGACTTTGTCAGACAGAACGGAAATCTGGTAGGTTTTACTACTTACTAACCCACATGAAACATGGGAAAGTAACATTAGCTAAGCATTAATTACTAAGGCACTGTTTAAAGTGCTTAACTTGAATGAACTCATTTAATCCTCAAAAGTCTCTATGAGATAGGATCCTATAAATAAGGTAACTGAGGTAAAAACAGTAAGTAATATGCTCAAGATCACAGAGCTGATAAAGTAAAGAATTGAGATTAAATTCAAGTAGCCCTGTTGCTAAAGCCTATATTCTTAACCACTTCATTCGTGGTTTTTTTAAATACAACCCACTCCAAGAAGTAATCTTTTAAGGGCCAGGCGTGGTAGCTCACACCTGTAATCCTAGCAGTTTGGGAGGCTGAGGTGGGTGGATCACCTGAGGTCAGGAGTTCAAGACCAGCCTAACCAACATGGAGAAACCCCTTTCTCTACTAAAAAAAAAAAAAAAAAAAAAAAAAAATCCAAGCATGGTGGCACATACCTGTAATTCCAGCTACTCAGGAGGCTGAGGCAGGAGAATCACTTGAACCTGGGAGGCAGAGGTTGCAGTGAGCCAAGATCGCGCAATGCACTCCAGCCTGGGCAACAAGAGCAAAACTCCGCCTCAAAAAAAAAAAACAGTAATTTTTACTAGGACTCATTGTAAGAAATATGTTCTGTAACACAACCCAGTGCACACACATGTGTTTATTTTATAGATATTATATGATATATATATATAATTGAAACCAAAATTTGATGAAATTATGCCTATTCTTACTTCCTGAAAAGCAATATTTCATATTCTATTTTACTGTTTAATAACTACTGATCACTCCCTACAAAATTGATTTTAAAACCCACTGAGAATCATGACCTGAAGTTTGAAAACAGGAAACATTTATTTTTACCACCACGGAAAATTTTGGAGGATTAAGTAAGATAACATACGCAGAGCATTTAGCCCAACTCCTGGCACATACCATGTGCTAAATTCACGGTAGCTATTCTTATGTATCTTTTTGAAAACTAGCTGCAATTGTGGAAGGAAGGGACAATGAGGGGAAAACCCTGACTGGGCTACAGATGAATTTATTGTCAGTTAGGTGTGTCCTTGGTAGTGAGATGGGGAATTTCCCCAGTATCTTTAACTTGTGCTGCAATGGAAATATGTATGCAGAAAGAGAGCTGACTCATGGTTATCTCTTCTCCACTAAAAAAAAAAAAATGGCAAATTACAACTTACTGTGCCTCACCACTGGAAACCTCAGTCAATTCCAAATTACTGATCCATATTTACATCCAATACTTACACTGGATACGATGATGTATACAGAACTGGTCTTCAAAAGGAGTCCTGCTGGGGTGAAGTGTTTATTTTTTATTGTGTTGATGCTTTATCAAATTACCACAAACTTAGTGGTTTAAAACAACACCAATTTATTATCTTATAGTTCTAGAGGTCAGAAATCTGGACAGAGTCTCACTGGGCTAATATCAAGGTGTCTGTAGGACTGGGTGGCTTTCTAGCAGTTCTGAGTGAAAACCCATTTCCTTACCTTTTCCAGCTTCTTGAAAGAAGCCACCTGTATTCCTTGGCCCATGGCCCCTTCTTTCATCCTCAAAGCCAGAAGCAGCAGGTTCAATCCTTCTCACATCACGTCACTCCAACTCTGACACTGACTCCATTGCCACATACCCTTTTCTGGCTCTTCTGCCTCTCTTCCATCTTTGAAAAACCTTTGTGATTACACTGGGTCTACCTGAATAATTCAGGATAATCTCCCCAATTAAGATCCTTGACTCAATCACATCTTCAAAGCCCTCTTGCCATGTGAGGTAATATCAGAGGTGCTGGAACATTTGGTGGGGTTGGGGCAGTAGGCAACTATTCTGCCTAATACAGGACATAAACCACAAAAAAGAGCAAATAAGATGCAGCAACAATAATGATAACACATAACATTTACTGAAAATTTACTATATGGCAGGCATTGTGCTGAGTAAATTATTTGCCTTGACTCACTTTCTAGGTGAGAAACCAAGACTCCAAAAGATAACGCAAAGTACTGAGTTATACAGATAGAAAGTGGCAAACCCAGGTCTGCCTGACTTCAGAGATCATACTCTAAACCACTTTATTACACATAACAAAGTACCAAATCTATATACAATTAGCGGTCTGCAACTTTTCTCTATTAGGAATTCCTTTTGCTATTTTCCCTCCAGGGACCTGATCTTGAAAAATTTCATAAATTAAACAGCAAAACATTTTATTAACCTAAGCCAAACTTCTGAGTCCAACATCTGACAACTTTGAGCTAAACACTTTGTCTCTTTTGGGACTTACATAGTTCTAACCCCCTCAATTTAAAAAAAAAAAAAAATGCAATTAACATTTTATTTTACATCTCTTGGCATCATTTTGGAATCCTAAAAACAGGAACTCAAATAACCACCTTTATAGATACCTGTTGAATTGTTTCAGGTTGAAGTAATGATCCAGGAGTTCAGAGAATGAGATTGATGGTGGTGGTGTAGTCAGAAGAAGTGGAATCTAACCCAGTCTCAAAGAAGCAGAAATTTCCAATGAACTAGAGAAGAAGGAAGAAGACAAATAGTGTCTAGGAAATGAGAACAAGTAAATCTAGGGAAGCTTGTTAGAAAGAACTGGAGAAGAAAATGAAGTAGAGAATAAATAAAGTATTCACGCTTTGAAACACAGGTAAATACAGTTAAATTTAACCAGATAGGAAAATACAGAATCTGGAAAGTTTCTGGGCCGCAAAGTGCCATAGAGTAAAATCAGGCATCTGCTCCTGGCATGCTTAAGAGCTCAGGATAGCCCGGCGCGGTGGCTCAAGCCTGTAATCCCAGCACTTTGGGAGGCCGAGACGGGCGGATCACGAGGTCGGGAGATCGAGACCATCCTGGCTAACACGGTGAAACCCCGTCTCTACTAAAAAGTACAAAAAACTAGCCGGGCGAGGTGGCGGGCGCCTGTAGTCCCAGCTACTCGGGAGGCTGAGGCAGGAGAATGGCGTGAACCCGGGAGGCGAAGCTTGCAGTGAGCTGAGATCCGGCCACTGCACTCCAGCCTGGGCGACAGAGTGAGACTCCGTCTCAAAAAAAAAAAAAAAAATACAAAAAACTAGCCGGGCGAGGTGGCGGGCGCCTGTAGTCCCAGCTACTTGGGAGGCTGAGGCAGGAGAATGGCGTAAACCCGGGAGGCGGAGCTTGCAGTGAGCTGAGATCCGGCCACTGCACTCCAGCCTGGGCGACAGAGCGAGACTCCGTCTCAAAAAAAAAAAAAAAAAAAAAGAGCTCAGGATAAATGACTTCCCCATTCTGTCCCTTCCCTCACTGTAAAGCTATTTCAGTTTTTTTCTCACTGGCTTAAAAGACTGCTCCTTCTGCTACTATCTACCGCATTCTAAGCAACAACTCCAGGTGGGGCTAGTGCATAGGCATTTTATAATTACTTTTATATGTCTGCCTAACTTGGATGAGAACCTACTTCAGAACTGACTCAAAAATCTCACAGATGCTGTCATTCACCCTCAGGATCTGTGTTTAATAATAGAGTCACAAGGCCTACACAATCCAACTCAGCCCAGGGTCCTGGCTTAGCCAATGCCTACCAGCTGGTGTCAGCCCCACACCCCAGGCTCCCGCTTCATCACCTGTGCATTGGCATCAATATTTATCTTTTCAAATTAGCATGCAATTCAAAAGAATATTTTTATCTCACAAATCAACAGGTATCCTATTATTATCTAGTTTTATGCTGATTTTTTACAAGCTAACTAATGAAAAGACTCAATCATTGTTTTTGTGGGAAGATGTTGAAACTTTGCCCTTTCTGGGCAATCTGTGCTTCACTATTGTTTCACTATATTTGTAATACTCAAAACCTCAACAGTAAAAACAAGCATCCCATAATGCCAAAGCAGCCAACTTGTTGCATTAGTGCTATGAGTGGTAACTGAGGCAAATGAAGAGCCTTAGAATTCTCTAAATGTTTTGAGGTTTAGAGAAAGAGTTGTATCAGAAAACAATCCTTAATCGGGTTGAGATTTAACTGCATTAAAAGTCAGAGTGTTAAATTCTTGCTAAGAGATTTGATGTTACACACAAGATTATATAAACAGGTACAAGTCACAGCAAATAACAGAAGAGATAATAAACCAAAACTGACTGTCACAGCTAGATCCTGAAAGCCATTTTGGTAACTCTTTGGCATATTTTAACAATTTCTATGTATAAGATCACATGCTACACTGTATGAATGAAAGTATTACATCTAATTAACTGATCTGCCTGTCATATGTTAGTCAGTAGAGAAATATTTATTGAACACCTCACAGATGAGTAATTTTGGAAACTATGTTAATAGGAAAACATCTAAAGGTAGAATAATTGCTACTTTTTCTGCATGTGCCTAGCACAGTGTTCACTCTCAAAACAACACTAAGCTGGAACAGAGAAAACCATAGAGCAGAGGCAGGATCCAAAAGTAAAATTAATTAATGTACCACAGTTCCTGAAGCACTTCCACATGCATTATCGTATCACACCTCCTATAACTCTTACAAATGAGAAAAGTGAGTTTCAGCAAGGATGGGTAATGTGAGTACTAAAATAGAAACTGAACTTAAAACCAAGCACAATCCTGTTAACACGTTTTTATATGTGTGATTTAGGCCAGGCACACATTATGCAGATTTTTACAGCCTTTGCACATCTGCCTACAAATTACGAATACAAAATTACAAATTCATATTATGATACTCACCTGTTAAAACATTTTATTGCCCCAGAGTATAATAGGATACACACATGATTAACCATGACCACACATTAAAAATGTACTATCTAGACTCTGGAAAAACTTTTTCTTGTCTGTGATAGCAAAAATAGTCTTCTCGTTTAACTTGCACCTTCAGATCTTCTCTTTCCGTAAATTTTCCTCGATAATTTATACCCTACAAAATACTACTGATTTGACTCTTCATTCACTACCTCCCTAGTCTTCTCATTTTAGCATGAATATTATTGAATCTCTTTACAATGTTTCTGTTAAATATTTGTGTGAATATCCATACGTATACTCTGCTGTCTTCCATGTAAGCTGCTTAATAACTGAGCTATCTTAGACATTTAATTCAGATGTGTGTACTACTTGATTACTCACTAAATAGAAATTTACATGATCCCTTTATTCTAACAAGTTTACCACCTTATCACAAAGCAAATCTAAAGAAAACTGCAAGCCTGGCAAGGTGGCTCACACCTGTAAAACCGAGCAATTTAGGAGGCTGAGCTGGGCAGATTGCCTGAGCTGCCTGGGTGATATGGTGAAAACTTGTCTTTATAAAAAATACAAAAATTAGCCAGGTGTGGTGGTGCATGCCTGTAGTCCCAGCTAATTGGGGTGCTGAGCTGGGAGGATTACCTGAGCCTTGAGTGGTCAAGGCTGCAGTGGGCCATGTCTGAGCCACTACACTCCAACCCAAGTGACAGAGTGAGACACCGTCTCTAAAACATATTAAAATAAATAAAACTGGAAATTTATGTTATTTGGTTTCCATGTCCAGCTTCGGGCTCTGAAATAGCAGCAATGCCATAGACAAAATCATTAGAGAAGTCAGAGGAGCCACCTATCTGACTGAGATAGAGAGAGGGCTCCTGGCAGAGTAATAACTACTACATGAATTTGTCAATGTCCTCTAGTCAAAGACCACCAGCAACACATCTGCAGTTCTATAAAACTGGGTCTATTAATTCATTGCAAGGGGGAGAAACAAATACCATGGGGGACCCTGGAGCATCTCGGTAAGGTGTTAGAAAAAACTTACAGGATTTGAGCTTGTGGTAGGTGATTTGGGGGAGCTTTCAAGAAAATGGGGATCTTCCGTGGACTGGATGTTGTACAGAAACAGGGGGAATTCCCTGATTAGGTATCTTAATTTTTCTTATCTAAACATTGAAAGGAAGTGTCATGCGCGTCCGTGTGAAGAGACCACCAAACAGGCTTTGTGTGAGCAATAAAGCTTTTTAATCACCTGGGTACAGGCTGGCTGAGTCCGAAAAGAGACCATTTTATAGGATTTGGGTAGGTAAAGGAAAAGTACAGTCAAAGGGGGGTTGTTCTCTAACTGGCAGGAGGGGGGGGGTCGCAAGGTGCTCAGTGGGGGAGCTCTTTGAGCCAGGATGAGCCAGGAAAAGGACTTTCACAAGGTAATATCATCACTTAAGGCAAGGACCTATCATTTTCACTTCTTTTATGGTGGAATGTCATCAGTTAAGGTAGGGCAGGACATTTTCACTTCTTTTGTGATTCTTCAGTTACTTCAGGCCATCTGGGCGTGTACGTGCAAGTCACAGGGGATGCAATGGCTCGGCTTGGGCTCTGAGGCCTGACAGGAATAAAGTAAGCTAATGCTATAATTGGAAAGAATCAGCAGATATTCATTATTAGCAAGGAAAGGGGAATGTTCACTCATTTTCATGGATTAGACAGTGTTCTTATTTTTCTCTGTTCTGAAATGATCAGGAAGTAGTCTAATTTCTGTCTTGCTCCGTTATGGTCACAAAGAGATCATGTGTGAAGTTTGTGTTCTGTGAAAATGTATATATTCAACAAGAGAACTCCACAGCTTCATTCTGAGTGCTAAGCCAAGTCTTGGCCAGTAGTGCAAACTAGGTAAGAAAGCTTTGCTCAAAGAGCTGAACTGGCCAGAAAACAGCAACTATTATTGTCATTATTTACATACATTGACAAGTTTATAAAGTCCTTATATATTCATTGTGTAACTTGAGCCTCTCAGAACAATCTTGGAAGATAAATAGACCACAGTACCTCCACATTGCACAACTCCAGGGGCCCCATTGATCAGGTATTCCATGTGAATGATACCTCCCCATTGTGAATAATGTCCCCACTGGAGTTGTGCAAAAATGGCTGCCCTGGAAGGGCAGACATTTCTATTCTGTTTGACAACTATTAAAATTGAGCCAAAGAAGATTCCTGAGTGCTCTTTATTTCCCAATAAACTCCAGAGTTTTGTCATGTTCAGCTGCTGACGTTGGATCCCTGATGCTGTCATAGTTCCCCCTTCCAGATAATTGCACCAGCCTGCCCTGTGATGACCTAGATTACACAGGCTACTACAATAAGAAAAGCTCCGCCTTCTTCCACAACTATATGTGCCCAAAACAGGATGCTAAAAAGGTTACTGAACTTATAACCTCCGTTCACAGTCACTTCTTAAGAAAAAAAAATGTGTGTGTGTGTTGCCTAAAAAGTTAATACACCTTAGTATATTTTGTTTACAACCCAGGAGTGACAGATGAAAAATGTAATTTTGAATTCTGAAAAAAAATTAAAAAGCAAATTATCCTGCTAAATTCAAAGGCTAAAATGTTTTAATGCAAACAAAACTACTAGTTACATGTCCTTCCACATTCTTGGAAACCTGCCAAGTAAAATATAAAACGAAAATGGAATTTCCTATGTAATGTCTATTAATAAAAAATATTTTTCCAATACTGCCTTTTTGTAGCTGGGAAATTCCCTCTTGTCACTAAGTTTCTCTCCTCAGACATTACAGAAAGTAAAACTGAAGCTGAAGTACCCTACCGATAAATCAAGTAGTTCTCAGAAATAATATGAACTTTGATTCAAACAGATGTGTTCCAAAATCCTATCTCTATAATTTACAAAACTGTGACTTCTGGCAATTTACCTAACCTCTACGGACCTCACTTTCATTAAATTGCCATGCATACTTCTCTTGCCTATTGTTGGGAGAGTAACCTGGAATTCCCTATCAGAACTTGGACTTCCCTATTCTAAAATTAACAATGCTGTAACTGCATATTCTGGTGTCTATCTTCTTTACAACACTAAAAACATTTCAGGGCAGAGACTACATTATTTTATTATTCTTGTATTTCCATCTCCTAGCCTAATGGTACATAAAATATCTGTTGTTGTTGTTGTTTTGTTTGTTTCATTAGGAGAGACAGACTAGAGATCTGGAGTATTAGGAAGGCCCATTTTTCATCCACATGCCTTTTTATAATGTTTGGATGTCTTACCATGCCTATTTGATACATGTATTTCTTTTTAATTAGAAGTCATAACAGACGGCTGGGCACAGTGGCTCACGCCTATAATCCCAGCACTTCGGGAGGCCAAGGCAGGTGGATCACTTGAGGTCAGGAGTTCAAGACCAGCCTGGCCAACATGGTGAGACTTCGTCTCTATTAAAAATATGAAATTAGCTGAGTGTGGTGGTGCATGCCTGTAATCCCAGCTACTCAGGTGGCTGAGGCAAGAGAATCACTTGAGCCTAGGGGACAGAGGTTGCAGTGAGCTGATATAGCACTACTGCACTCCAGTCTGGGTGACAGAGTAAGACACTGTCTCAAAAAAATAAAAAATAAGAAATCATAACAGAGAGTCAAGGGAAATTAAGATCAAGATTTATCTTCTTCCCAAATAAAGGAACACGGTAAATCTACAGAAACCAATCTGAATTAATTGGAGATTTATAGTTTATCTCACAGGGAATTCAAATTAATGGTATTACAGATCCTCAATGAAGTCAGGAGAGCAATACAAAAACAAAATGAGAGCATTGATACAAAAAAGATAGAAAGTAATAAAAAGTACTGAGCAAAAGTTATAGACTGAAGAATACTATAACTGAACCCTAACTAACAAATTCAACAGAGGGGTTGAGTAGCAGACTAATCAAGCAGAAGGAAAGATCAATGAGCTTGAAGACAGATCACCAGAAATCATTCAATCTCAGGAACAAAAAGAAAAAATAATGAAAAAGTAAAGATAGGTTACATAAGGCCGGGCGCGGTGGCTTACGCCTGTAATCCCAGCACTTTGGGAGGTCAAGGTAGGCAGATCACCAGAAGTCAGGAGTAGAGACCAGCCTGGCTACAACATGATGAAACCCCATCTCTACTAAAATACAAAAATTATCCAGGCATTGTGGTGGGCGCCTGTAATCCCAGCTACTCAGGAGGCTGAGACAGGAGAATTGCTTGAACCCCGGAGACGGAGGTGCGGTGAGCCGAGATCACACCATTGCATTCCAGCCTGGGCTACAGAGCAGGACTCTGTCTCAAAAAAAAAAAAAAAAAAAAAAAAAGATAGGTTACATATTATCAGTGTACAAGAAGCAGACTGGAGAAGGAAAGAAACAGAAAACATATTCAAAGAAATAGTAGCAGAAAAATTCCCAAGACTGGAAAAGAAAATAGAAAGCCAGATCCAGGAAGCACAAAATACACCAAATAAGATGAATCAAAAGAGACCCACACCAAGCTATATCAAAATCAAATTGTCGAAAGCTAAAAGCAAATGGAGTGTTAAAAGCAGCAAGAGAAAAGTGAACATCATTTATAAGGGAACCACCATACAACTTTCAATGAATTTTTCAGCAGAAACCTTGCAAGCCAGAAGAGTATAGGATGATATATGCAAAATCCAGAAAGAAAAAACACCGCCAATCCCCAAGCAATCCTATTTTTCAAAATGAAGAGGTGATAAATACTTTCTCAGACAAAAAAAGATGAGTTTGTCACCACTACACTTGCCTTAAAGAACTGCCAAGGGAGTTCTTCAAGCTGAAGAGGACACTAGTTAGTAATACAAAAACATATGAAAGTATAAAACCCAGTGATAAAAAACAACTACACGGTCAAAACCAAAACACTGCTACTGTTATGGCAGTGGGTAAATCCATTATATCTCTAGTATAAAGGTTAAAAGACAAAGCTATTAAAAACAACTAAAGCTGCAATAATTTGTTGAGGGATACAAATTATAAAAAGATGAAAGTGATACCTCAAAAACATAAAATGTGAGAGGAAGGGGAGTAAAAGTTTAACATTTTGTATGTAATCAAAATTTAGTTGTTTCCAAGATAAACACCACATTATAAGTATAAGATGATTTATGTAAGCTTCAGGATAATCACAAAGCAAAAGCCTATATTTGATATACAAAAGATAAAAAGGAAAGATCCAAAGCATACTACAGCAGAAAGCCATCAGGCCTCAAAGGAAGAAAGCAACAGAGAAAAGCAGAAACAAAGGATATACAAAACAACCAGAAAACAATTAACAAAATGGCACTAGTAAGTCTTCAACTACCAATAATTACTTTGAAAGTAAATGTACAAAATTTTTCAGTCACAATGCACAGAGCAAATGTATGTACTAAAAAATGAGACCCAACTGTATGCTGTCTACAATTCACATCATCTTAAAGGATACTCCTAGACTGAAAATGAAGAGAGGGAAAAATATATTTCTTTCTAATAGAAAACAAAAGACAGAGGTAGGTATACCTATTTCAGAAAAAAAATAGACTTTAAGTCAAAACTGTAAAAAGAGACAAAGAAGGTCATTATATTGTGGTAAAGGGTTTAATTCATTAAAAGGAGCAAGTATAAATATATGTAAATATATAAATATATGTATGTAAATATATACATATATTTGTAAGTATAAATATACATGTAAATATATACATAAATATGTATGTGCATGTGTGTGTGTGCACGCACCCAATAGCAGAGCATCTAAATATATAAGGCAGGCTGGGCATGGTGACTCATGACTATAATCCCAGCACTTTGGGAGGCCAAGGCAGGAGGATTACTTGAGCCCAGGAGTTCACGACCAGCATGGGCAACATAGGGAGAGCCCAGCTCTACAAAAACTTAAAACAGCCAGGTATGGTAGTGCACACCTGTGGTCCCAGCTGTTTGCTTGGGCCTGGGAAGTTGAGGCTGCAGTGAGCTGTGATTGTGCCACTGCACTCCAGCCTGGGCAACAGGGCAAAATCCTGCCAAAAAAAAAAGATGAAGAAATAAAGCAAGCATTAAGAGATCTGAAAGGACACACACTGCAACACAATAACAGGATATTTCAGTACCCTACTTACAACAAAAGACAGATCACCCAGATATAAAATCAATAAGGAAACACTGGATTTGAACTACACTTTCGACCAAATGGGCATAATAGACATGTACATGACATGCTACCCAACAGCAATGGAATACACATTCTTCTCAAGTGGATGCAGAATATTCTCCCAGATATATCACGTGTTAAGCCACAAAGAAAACTTAACAAATGTAAAAGTATCAAAATCATATCAAGTATCTTTTCCAACCAAAATGGCATAAAACTAGAAGTAAATAACAGGAGAAATCAGGAAAATTGCCAACTGTATGGAAAGTAAACATTATGCTCCTGAACAACTATTTAGTCAAAGAAGTTAAAAGGGAAATTTAAAAATCAAAACACTAAGTCAAAAATGGAAACACAACATGGCAAAATTTATGGGGGTAGCAAAAGCAGTTCTAAGAGTGAATTTCATAGCAGAAAATACCAGAATTACCCTGATACCAAAGCCAGACAAAGTCACTATCAGAAAAGTACAGGTCAGTATCACTGATGAACAAAGAGCAACAAATACTACCAACAAAATACTATCAAACTATATTCAACTGTACATTAAAGGACCATTCACCACGATCAAATGGGACTTATCTCTGGGATGTGAAGATGATCAACATTCACAAACCAATAAATGTGATTCACAATATTGGTAGAATGAAGGACAAAAAACATATGATCATGTCAACAGGTGCACAGAAAGCATTTGACAAAATTCAACCTCCTTTCACGATAAAAACTCTCAACAAATTGAGGATGTTCCTCAACACAACAAAGTCCGTATATAAGAAGCCCACACCTAATACATTCAACAGTGAAAACATGATGACTTTTCAACATTCAACAGTGAAAACATGATGACTTTTCAACATTCAACAGTGAAAACATGATGACTTTTCAACATATTCAATGGTGAAAACATGATGACTTATCCTCTAGGATAAGGAATAATACAAGGATGCACACTCTCACCACCTCTGTGCAACATAATATTGGAAGTCCTAGCCAGAGCAACTAGGCAAGGAAAATAAATAAAAGGCATTCAATTAGGAAAGGAAAAAGTGAAATTGTCTCTGCTTGCTGACAACACGATCTCATATAAAAACAACTGTAAAGACTCCACCAAAGAACCATTAGAAGTGATAAAAAATTCAGTAAAGTTGCAAGATACAAAATCAATTTACAAAAATCAGAAGTATGTCTGTACATTAACAATGTGCTGTTTGAAAAAGAAACTAAGAAAGCAATCCCACTTACAATCATATCCAAAAAGTACAGAGGAGTAAATTTTACCAGGGGGTCAAAAGTCTGTACACTGAAGGATCATCATGGTGGACAGGAAGCAGGACTAGATTGCAGCTCCGGACAGAGCAGCATGCAGGCTTGCATTGTGAATTTAAGCTCCAGATCGACTGCAAGAACAAACTACCAATCCCGAAAGGACCCACAGACCCTTTGAAGGAAGCAGACTGCTTCTGCAGAACCTGGGAGACACACCAAATACTATGAGTGCTGCAACTGCAGAAATGGGAAAGGGAGACTCTCCGCTCCCAAACACACACCTGCACTGGAGAAACTGCAGGTCTGTTTGCAGGAGAAGTTTCCAACCTTATCTGGAGTTGAGTCAATTTAGAGAGGTGGGCAAAATACAGGGGTAGAGGAAGCAGCAGAAAGGCTCTAGGAGCTCACGGGGTCCCCAAGCAGCCCATTCCTGCCTGGCACCACAAGCATCCATCAGGAGGGCAGCCAGAGGAGCAGGGGGTAAAACTACACAGGGAGAAGGAAATCTCTTTTTGAACTTTGTAACAATTTGAATGGGGCAAGAGCCTCCTGGCCAGACCTCAGGGGAGGGTGCAAATCCAGTGCGCAGACTCCACAGGCAGGTAAGAACCAAGCTCTTTCTTTCTCAACTGGAGGCAGGTAGCCCCGGGCAAGTTTTCAAGTCCATCTTGCCCACAGCCTGGAAAAAGACTCAAGGCTGCTTTGGGGGCCATGGTGGGAGTGACACTGGCCCTTCAGTTTGCATGGGAGCTGGGTGAGGCCTGTGACTGCCAGCTTTCCCCTACTTCCCTGACAACATGCATGACTCCGCAGAGGCAGCCATAATCTTCTTAGGTACACAACTTTAGTGACCTGGGAATCCCACCCCCACCCCCCACAGCAGCCATAGCAAGACCTGCCCATGAAGAGTCTGAGCTCGGACGCACCTAGCCCTGCCCCAACCTTATGGTCCTTCCCTACCCACCCTGGTAGCTAAAGACAAAGGGCATATACTCTTGGGAGTTCTAGGGCCTTGCCCACTGCCAGTTCCTCTCCATACTACCATAGCCGATGCTCTCTGGAAAGTGCCACCTCCCAGCAGGAGGCCAACCAGCACAAAAATAGAGCATTAAACCACCAAAGCTGAGAACCTTCACGGAGTTCATTGCAACCTCTTACCACCACCTCCACGAGCTGAGAGACCCATAGTCGGTTCACATCACAGGACTCTGTGGAGACAACCCCCAGTACCAGCCCAGAGCTGAGTAGACTCGCTGGGTGGCTAGACCCGGAAGAGAGACAACAATCACAGCAGTTCAGCTCACAGGAAGCCACATTCATAGGAAAAGGGGGAGAGTACTACATCAAAGGAACACCCTGTGGAACAAAAGAAGCTGAATAACAGCATGCAGCCCTAGACCTTCCCTCTGACAGAGCCTACTTAAATAAGAAGGAATCAGAAAACCAACCCTGGTAATATGACAAAACAAAGCTCTTTATCACCCCCAAAAAATCACACTAGTTCACCAGCAATGGATTTAAACCAAGAAGAAATCTCTGATTTACCTGAAAAAGAATTTAGGATGTTCGTTACTAAGCTAATCAGGGAGGCACCAAAGAAAGGTGAAGCTCAATGCAGGGAAGTCAAAAAATGATACAAGAGGTGAAGGGAGAAATATTCAACAAAATAGACAGCTTAAAGAAAAAACAATCAAAAATTCAGAAAACTTTGGAAACACTTTTAGAAATGCAAAATGCTCTGGAAAGTCTCAGCAATAGAATCGAACAAGTAGAAGACAGAAATTCAGAGCTCAAAGACAAGGTCTTCAAATTAACCCAATCCAACAAAGACAAAGAAAAAAAAAAAAAAGAAAATATGAGCAAAGCCTCCAACGAGTCTGGAATTATGTAAAACAACCAAACCTAAGACTAATTGGTGTTCCTGAGGAAGAAAATAATTCTAAAAGCTTGGAAAACATATTTGGGAGAATAATCAAGGGAAACTTCCCCAGCCTTGCTAGAGACTTAGACATCCAAATACAAGAAGCACAAAGAACACCTGGGAAATTCATTGCAAAAAGATCATCACCGAGGCACATTGTCATCAGGTTATCAAAAGTTAAGACAAAGGAAAAAAATCTCAAGAGCTATGAGACGGAGCACTAGGTAACCGATAAAGGAAAACTTATCAGATTAACAGCGTATAACTCAGCAGAAACTCTACAAGCTAGAAGGGTTTCTTCCGCCTCCTCAGACAAAAAAATTATCAGCCAAGAAGTTTTTATCCAGCATAACTAAGCATCATATATGAACAAAAGATACAGTCGTTTTCAGACAAACAAAAGCTGAGAGTACTCACCACTACCAGGCCACCCACAACAAGAACTACTAAAAGAAGCTCTAAATCTTGAAACAAATCCCAGAAACACATTGATACAGAAACTTTTTAAAGCATAAATCACACAGGACCTATAAAACAAAATACGAGTTAAAAAGCAAAAACAATAAACAAAAATACCAAATTACCCAAGCAACAAAGAGCACAATGAATGCAATGGTACCTCATACTTCAATACTAACATTGAATGTAAATGGCCTAAATATTCCACTTAAAAGATACAGAACCACAGAATGGATGGACTCACCAACCAAATATCTGCTCCCTTCAGGACACTCACCTAACACATAAGGACTCACATAAACTTAAAGTAAAGCAGTGGAAAAAGGTATTTCATGAAAATGGATACCAAAAGTGAGCAGGGGTAACTACTGTTGTATCAGACAAAACAAACTTTAAAACAACAGCAGTTAAAAGAGACAAAGAAAGACATTATATAATGGTAAAAGGCTTTGTCCAACAGGAAAATATCACAATCCTAAACATATATGCACCTAACACTGGAGATCACAAATTTATGAAACAATTACTAATAGACCTAAGAAATAAGATAGACAGCAACACAATAATAGTGGGGAACTTCAATACTCCATTGACAGCACTAGACAGGTCATCAAGACAGAAAGTCAACAAAGAAACAATGGATTTAAACTATACATTGGAACAAATGAATGTTAACAGATATATACAGAACATTTCATCCAACAACCATGGAATACACATTCTATTCAACAGTGCATGGAAATTTCTCCAAGAGAAACCATGTGATAGGCCATAAAAAGAGCCTTGATAAATTCAAGAAAATTGAAATTATATCAAGCACTTTCCCAGACCACAGTGGAATAAAATTGGAAATCAACTCCAAAAGGAATCTTCAAAACCCATGCAAATTCATGGAAATTAAATAACTTGCTCCTGAATGAGCATTGGGTTAAAAATGAAATCAAGATGGAAATTAAAAAATTCTTCAAACTGAATGACAATAATGGCACAACCTACCAAAACTTCTGGGATACAGCAAAGGCAGTGCTAGCAGGAAATTTCATAGCCCTAAACACCTACATCAAAAAGACAGAAAGAACACAAACTGACATTCTAAGGTCATGCCACAAGGAACTAGAGAAACAAGAACAAACCAACCCCGAACCCCACAGAAGAAAGGAAATAACCAAGATTAGAGTAGAACTAAAGGAAATTGAAACAAACAAACAAAAATACAAAAGATAAATGAAACAAAAAGCTGGTTCTTAGAAAAGATAAATAAAATGGATAGACCATTAGCAAGAGTAACCAAGAAAAGAAGAGAGAAAATCCAAATAACTTCACTAAGAAATGAAACAGGAGATATTACAACTGAAACCACTGAAATACAAAGAAGATCATTCAAGACTACTGTGAACACCTTTATGCACATAAACTAGAAAGCCTAGAAGAGATGGATAGATTCCTGGAAAAAATACAACCTTCCCAGCTTAAATCAGGAAGACTTTGATACCCTGAACAGATCAATAACAAGCAGCGAGATTGAAATGGTAATTTAAAACTTACCAACAAAAAAAAAGTCCAGGACCAGATGGATTCACATCAGATTTCTACCAGACATTCAAAGAATTGGTACCAATCCTTTTGACACTATTCCACAAGATAGAGAAAGAAAGAACCCTCCCTCATTCATTCTATGAAGCCAGCATCACCTTAATACCAAAACCAGGGAAGCAGATAACCAAAAATGAAAACTACAGACTGATAACCTTGATGAATATAGATGCTAAAATCCTTAACAAACTACTCTCTAACTGAATCCAACAACATATCAAAAAGATAATCCACCATGATCAAGTGGGTTTCATAGAAGGGATACAGGGATGTATGCAAGTCAATAAATGTGATACACCACAAAAACAGAATTAAAAACAAAAAGCACATGATCATCTCAATAGATGTAGAAAAAGCATTCAACAAAATCCAGTATTGCTTTATGATTAAAACTCCCAGTAAAATCGGCATAAAAGGGACATACCTTAATGTAATAAAAGCCATCTATGACAAACTGACAGGCAACATAATACTGAATGGGGAAAAGTTGAAAGCATTCCCTCTGAGAACTGGAAAAAGGCAAGGATGCCCACACTCACTACTCCTCTTCAACACAGTACTGGAAGTCCTACCCAAAACAATCAGGCAAGAAAAAGAAATGAAGGCCATCCAAATTGGTGAAGACAAAGTCAAACTGTCACCACTTGCTGACAGTATGATCGTTTACCTTGAAAACCCTAAGGACTCCTCCAGAAAGCTCCTAGAACTGATAATTCAGCAAAGTTTCCAGATACAAGATTAATGTACACAAATCAGTAGCTCTTTTATACACCAACAACGACCAAGCAGAGAACCAAGTCAAGAATTCAACCACTTTTACAATAGCTGAAAAAAAACTAAAATACTTAGGAAAATACCTAACAAAGGAGTTGAATGACCTCTACAAGGAAAACTACAAAACACTGCTGAAAGAAATCATAGACAACACAAACAAATGGAAACACATCCCATGTTCACGGATGGGTAGAATCAGTATTGTGAAAATGACCATACTGCCTTCAATAAAATCCCCATCAAAATATCACCATCATTCTTCACAGAATAAAAGAAACAATTCTAAAATTCATATGGAACTAAAAAAGAGCCTGCATAGTCAAAGCGAGGCTAAGCAAAAAGAACAAATCTGGAGGCATCACATTACCTGATTTCAACCTATACTATAAGGCCGTAGTCATCGAAACAGCATGGTACTGGTATAAAAATAGGCACATAGACCAATGGAACAGAATAGAGAGCACAGAAATAAACCCAAATACTTACAGCCAACTGATATTCAACAAAGCAAACAAAAACATAAAGTGGGGAAAGGGGCCAGGCATGGTGGTTCACGCCTGTAATCCTAGCACTTTGGGAGGCTGAGATGGGTGGATCACCTGAGGTCAGGAGTTCGAGACCAGCTGGCCCACATGGTGAAACCCCATCTCTACTAAAAATGCAAAAATTAGCCAGGCATGGTGGCAGGCACCTGTAATCTCAGCTACTCAGGAGGCTGAGGCAGGGGAATTGCTGGAACACAGGAAGCAGAGCTTGCAGTGAGCCGAGATCACGTCATTGCACTCCAGCCCAGGTGACAACACCAAGACTCCACCTCCAAAAAAAAAAAGGGGAAAGGATACCCTTTTCAACAATGGTGCTGGGATAATTGGCTAACCACATGTAGGAGAATGAAACTAGATCCTCATCTCTCACTTTATACAAAAATCAACTCAAGACACATTAAGGATCTAAACCTAAAATCTGAAATTATAAAAATTCTAGAAGATAACATTGGAAAAACGCTTCTAGACATTGTCTTAGGCAAGGATTTCATGACCAAGAACCCCCCAAAAATGCAATAAAAACAAAGATAAATAGCTGGGACCTAACTAAACTAAAGAGCTTTTGCATAGCAAAAGGAACAGTCAGCAGAGTAAACAGGCAACCCACAGAGTGGGAGAAAATCTTCACAATCTATACATCTGACAAAGGACTATATCCTGAATCTACAATGAACTCAAACAAATCAGTAAGAAAAAAAAACAAAAAATCCCATCAGAAAGTGGGCAAAGAACACAGACAATTCTCAAAAGAAGATACACAAATGGCAAACAAACATATGAAACAATGCTCAACATCACTAATGATCAGGGAAATGCAAATCAAAACCACAACCTTACTCCTGCAAGAATGGCCATAATCAAAAAATCAAAAAACAGTAGATGTTGGCATGGATGTGGTGATCCGGGAACACTTCTATGCTCCTGGTGGGAATGTAAACTAATATAGCCACTATGGAAAACAGTGTGGAGACTCCTTAAAGAACTAAAAGTAGAACTACCATTTGATCCAGCAATCCCACTACTGGGTATCTACCCAGAGGAAAATAAGTCATTATTACAAAAAGATACTTGCATATGCATGTTTATAGCAGCACAATTTACAATTGCAAAATTGTGGAACCAACCCAAATGCCCATCAATCGACAAGTGGATAAAGAAATTGTGGGGTGTGTGTGTGTGTGTGTGTGTGTGTGTGTGTATAATGGAATACTACTCAGCCATAAAAAAAAGGAATGAGTTAACAGCATTTGCAGTGACCTGGATGAGACTGGAAGCTATTATTCTAAGTGAAGTAACTCAGAAATGAAAAACCAAACGTTGTATGTTCTCACTGATATGTGGGAGCTAAGCTATGAGGATGCAAAGGCATTAGAATGATACAATGGACTTTGGGGACTTGGGGGCAATAGTGGGAGGGGGTGAGGGATAAAAGACTGCAAGTTTGGTGCAGTCTATACTGTTCTGCTGATGGATACACCAAAATCTCACAAATCACCATTAAAGAACGTACTCATGTAACCAAATACCACCTGTATCCCAATAACTTATGGGAAAAAAAAGTTTCAAAAAATCTGTACACTGAAAACTATAAAACATTGATAAAAGAAATTGAAAAGGATACAAATAAATGGAACAATGTCCTGTGTTCATGGATTGGAAAAATTAATATTGTCAAAATATCCATACTACACAAAGCAATTTACAGACTCAGTGCAACCCCTATCAAAATTCCAATACTATTTTTCACAGAGATAGAAAAAAACAACCATAAAATTCATGTGGAACCACAAAAGACCCTGAATAGCCAAAGTAATCTTGAGGAAAAGGAGCAAAGCTGGAGGCATTACCTTACTGAATTTTAAAATATATTATAAACTATAATAATTAAAACAGCATGATACTCAAAACAGACATATCAAACAATGGAATAAGATAGAGAGTCCAAAAGTAAACCCAAATATCTATGGTCAATTAACTTCCAAAAAAGATGTACAATGTAGAAAGGATAGTCTTCTTTAAATGGTATAATAACTGTATATCAATATAAAGAAAAATAAAAATAGACTCTTTTTCACCGGTTACAGAAAAATCAACTCAAAATTTATTAAATTCTTAAATTTAAGACTTGAAACTGTAAAACTACTAGTAAAAACAGGGGAAAAGTTCCATGATGTTGGAATGGGCAGAGATTTCTTGCATACGACCCCAAAAGCACAGGTAATGAAAGCAAAAATAGACAAATGAGATTACATCAAATTAAAAAGCTTCTGCACAGCAGAGACAACAACTAACAGAGTGAAGAGACAACCCACAGATTGACAGATATTTGCAAATCATGTTAGATAAGGGGCCAATATCCAAAACATACAAGGAACTCAAATACTCAGTAACAAGAAAACAAATAATTCCAAACTTCTACCTGGACATCCGGGCATTTCTATACATCTTCTGAAATCTAGGTGGAGGTTCCCAAACCTCAATTCTTGACTCCTGTGCACCCACAAGCTCAACACCATGTGGAAGTTGCCAAGGCTTGGGGATTCCACCCTCTGAAGCCATGGCCCAAGCTGTACCTTGGCCCTTTTTAGCCATGTCTGGAACAGCTGGGACCCCGGCGCCAAGTCCCGAGACTGCACACAGAAGTGCAGTGCTGGACCCGGCCCAGGAAACCATTTTCCCTCCTAGGCCTCTGAGTCTGTGATGAGAGGGGCTGCCAGAAAGTCTCAGACATGCCCTAGAGACATCTTCCCCATTTCTTGGTGATTAGCATTTGGCTCCTCATTATTATGCCAACTTCTGCTACCGGCTTGAATTTCTCCTCAAAAAATCAGTTTGTCTTTTCTACTACATCATCAGGCTGCAAATTTTTTAAACTTTTATGCTCTGCTGCTTCTTGAACACTTTGCTGCTTAGAAATTTCTTCCACCAGATAGCCTAAATCATCTCTCTCAAGTTCAAAGTTCCACAGATCTCCAGGGCAGGGGCAAAATGCCACCAGTCTCTTTGCATAGCAAGGGTGACCTTTACTCCAGTTCCCAACAAATTCCTCATCTCCATCTGAGACCACCTCGGCTTAGACTTTATTGTCCATATCACTATCAGCCTTTTGGTCAAAGCTATTCAACAGGTCTCTAGGAAGTACCAAACTTTCTCATCTTCTGAGCCCTCCAAACTGTTCCAAAGTCTGTCTGTTACCAAGTTCCAATGTCACATCTATATTTTTACAGCAGCACCTCACTCTGCCAGTACCAATTGACTGTATTAGTCCATTCTCACGCTGCCATAAGGACATATCTGAGGCTGGTTAATTGAAAAAGGAAAGAGGTATAATTGACTCACAGTTCCACAGGGCTCGGGAGGCCTCAGGAAACTTACAATCATGGCAAAGGGGGAAACAAACACATGCTTCTTCACATGGCAGCAGCACAGCAGCAAAAAGTGCAGAGCAAAGTGGGAAAGCCCCTTATAAAACCATCAGATCTTGTGAGAACTCACTATCAGGAAAACAGCATGAGGCTAACTGCCCCCATCATTAAATAACTCCCACTGGGTCCCTCCCATGACTGATGGGAATTATGGGAAGTACAATTCAGGATGAGATTTGGGTGGGAACACAGCCAAACCGTATCAGGCAATATGGTCATTTTAATTATAGTAACTTTCTGATCTATAAGCATGGGATGTTTTTACATTTGTTTGTGTCATCAAAAATTTCTTTCATCAGGCTGTTGTCAAGTTTTCCTTGTAGACATCTTTCACTTCTTTGGTCAAATATATTCCTAGTTATTTTACATTTTTCATAGTTATTGTAAATGAAATTGCCTTTTTTATTTGGTTCTCACCTTGATCATTATAAAGGTATAAAAATGATACTGATTTTTGTACATTTCCTTTGTAACCTGAAATTTTCCTAAATTCATTTATCAAATCTAAGGGTTTTTTTAAAATCAAATCTTGAGGGTTTTCTAGATATGAGGTCATATCATCAACAGAGATATATTGACTTTCTCTTTTCAATTTAGATGCCTTTTATTTCTTTGCCTTACTTAATTGCACTGGCTAAGACTTACAGCATTATGCTGAATATGAGTGGTGAAAGTGGGAATCTATCTTATTTCTAGTTCTTAAAGGGAATGTTTTGACATTTTCCTCATTCAGTATGATATTGGCTATTGGTTTGGCACACATGGCTTTTATTATTTTGAGGTATGTTCCTTCTATGCCTAATTGGTTAAGGCTTTTTATCATGAAGTGTGGATGAATTTTATCAAATGCCTTTTCTGCATCTATTGAGGTGATTCTATGTTTTTTTCCTTAATTATGTTTATGTGATGAAGCCCATTAATTGGTTCACATATGGTAAAGCATCCTTGCATATGTGGTATAAAACCCACTTGATGCTGTACTATCTTTTTGATGTGCTGTTTGATTTGGCTTTCTAGTATATTGCTTAGGATTTTTGCATGTATGTTAATCAGGGATATTTATCTGTAGTCTTCTCTTTTTGTTGTGTCCTTATATGCTTTTGGTATCAGCATGATACTGGCTTCACAGAATGAGTTAGGAAGAATTATCACCTCCTCAATTATTGTAAACAGTTTCCGGAGGACTGGTACCAGTTCTTCTTTGTATGTTTGGTAGAATATGGCTCTGAATTCATCTGGCACTGTACTCTTTTTTGTTGGGAGACTTGTAATTACTTGTCCAGTCTCACAACACGTTATTGATCTATTCAGGATTTATATTTCTTCCTGGTTCAAATAGGAGCTTGTATGTTTCCAGGAATATATCTATTTTCTCTAAGTTTTCTAGTTTGTGAACATATAGTTGTTCAAAATTGTCTCTGATGGCCTTTTGTACTTCTGTGGTATTGTTTATAATGTCGCTTTCTTCATTTCTCCTTTTGTTTATTTGGTTCTTCTCTCTTTTTCCTTGGTTAGTCTAGGTAGTGGTTTATCAATTTTGTTTATCTTTTCAAAAGCAGTATTTTGGCTGGGTGCAGTCACGCACACCTGTAAACCCATCACTTTGGGAGGTCAAGAGCAGAAGAGTTCAAGACCAGTCTGGGTAATATAGTAAGGTCCAATCTCTGAAAAACATTTTTTTTTAAATTTTTTACAAATTGTTGAGCATGGTGGTATGTGCCTATAGTCCCAGGTACTCAGGAGGCTGAGGTGGGAAGATTGCTTGAGCCTAGGAGTTCAAGGCCATAGTAAGCCATAACTGCACCACTGCACACAAGCCTGGGAGACTGAATGAGACCTGGTCTCCAAAACAAAAACAAAACAAAACAAAAAAGAAAATCCCTTTTGTTTCACTGACCCTTCCTATTTTTTGTTTATGTCTCTGTTTCATTTAGTTCTGCTATAATCTTTCTTATTTATTTTTCTTCTGCTAACTTTGGGCTTGGTTTGTTGTTTTATATATAATCAGCACCTTGAGGTGTGATGTTAGGCTATTAATTTGTGATCTTTCTTTTTTTTATTATACAGGCATTTAACACTGTAAACTTTACTCTTAGCACTACCTTTGCTGTATCCCTGAGTTTTCATGTGTTGTGCTTCCATTTTCATTCACTTCAAAAAAAATTTAATTTCCATCTTCATCACTGACCCAAAGATTCATCAGGAGCATGTTGCTTAATTTCCATATATTTGTATAGTTTACAAAGTTCCACCTGGTATTGATTTATAATTTTATTCTGCTATGATCTGAGAAGATACTTGATATGATTCCAATTTTTAAAAATTTATTGAGACTTGTATTGTGGCCTAACATATGGTCTATCTTGGAGAATGTTCGATGTGCTGATGAGAAGTTTGTGTATTCTGCAGTTGTTCAGTAGCATATTCTGTACGTTTGGTGAGTCCATTTGTTCTAGAGTATAGTTTAAGTCTAATGTTTCTTTGTCGATTTTCTGTCCAGATGATCTGTCTAGTGCTGTGAGTGAGGTGTTAAAATCTCCCACTATTATTGCATTGCTGTCCATATCTTTCCTTAGACCTAAAGTATACGTTTTATGAGTTTGGGTGCTCAAGGATTGAGATACATATTTATATATGTATATATATGATTTATATCTATCTACATGATTGTTACATTCTCTTCCTGAATTGATCACTTTATCACTATATACTAGCCTTCTGTTACTTTTTTTTTTTTTTTTTTTTACTGTTTTTGATCTGATGTCTATTTTATCTGATTGAAATACAGTTATCTCTGCTCATGTTTCATTTCTGTTGGTATGGAATATCTTTTTCCATCCCTTTACTTTCAGTCTATACTTGTCTTTATGGGTAAGGTGAGTTTCTTGTAAGCAGCATATAATTAAATCATGTTTTTAATCCATTCTGCCAATCTAAATCTTTTAAATGGAGCATTTATTCCATTTACACTCAAGGTTAATATTGATATGTGAGGTTTTGTTTCTGTCACATTGTTAACTGTTATCTAGTTCTTTTATAAATTCTTTGTTTCTATCTTTTTCTGTTTGTCTTTCTGGTTTGGTGGAATTCTTTCAAGTTGCTATTTAATTCCTTTCTCCTGCTCCCTTGTGTGATTGTTTTATAAAGTCTGTGAGTTTTATACTTTCATTTCCACGTTTAGGACTCCTTTGTGCAATTCTTGTTTGGCTGGTCTAGTGGTGACAAATTCCCTTAGTGTTTGCTTGCCTATAAAAGGCTTTATTTCTTCTCCATTTAGAAAGCTTATTCTGACAGGATATAACATTCTTAGCTGACATTTTATTTTAGCACGTGGAAAACAGCATCTCATTCTCTTTCGGGTCATAAGGTTTCTGCTGATAAGTCTATTAGTCTGATGGGGGTTCCTTTATAGGTAACTAGACGCTTTCTCCCTCTGATTTTAGAATTATTTCTTTCACGGTGCCTTTTCACAGTCTGATGATTGTATGGCATGGTGAAGTCTGTTTTGCAATTGATTTTCTTGATGATCACTGGGACTTTGATATCTGAATGTCTAAATCTCTTGCTAGACTAGGGAAGTTTTGTCAATTATTCCCTTATATAGGTTTTTCTCAACTTTTTACTTTTTCTTCTTCCTCAGGAATACAAGTTTGATTGATTTATGTGGTATCTATGTCTCAAAGGCCTTGTGCATTCTTTTTTGTTCTTTTTCTTTTTCTCTGACTAGCTTAATGCAAAAGACTTGTGTTCAAGTTCTGAGATTCGTTCTCCTGCTTAGTCTAGTCTACTTTTGATGCCTTCAAATGTATTCTGTATTTTCTTCAATGAATTTTTCATTTCCAGAAGTTCTGCTATTTTTTAAGATGTTTATCATCTCAGTAAATTTCTTGTTCATATCCTGAATTGATTTTCTGATTTATTTGTATTAGTTTTCAGAACTCTCTTGGATCTCATTGAGTTTCTTTAAAATCAATATTCTACATGCTCTATCTGTCACTCTAAGGATTTCTTTTTGGTTTGGATTCATTAACAGAAAATTACTGTATTCATCTGGGGGTGTCATAATTCCTTGCCTTTTAATGCTTCCTGTACTATTATGCTGATTTCTGTGCATCTGGAGATATAGTTGGTACTTCTTATTTTTAAATTTACTTTTATTGGCCCAGGCCTTTTCTTTTTCTTGAGAATGTGACTGTAGTATATGTTGGGTAGGTTCTTTTGGCTTTTCTTCTGGGTGTGTTCGGTGGTAAAGATGGTATTGCTTCCTTGGACATAGTCTTAGTGCAGTGGCTTTCTCAAATGCCAGTTTTAGTAGCAGCAACCTCCTGAGTAGCCAGGGTGGTAGGGGCAATGATTGTAAGAAGCTTATTTTGTTCCCAAGTGCTCTATAGTTATGTCAGCAAATGCTGTAATGGACTGTGCACTCCACCCTCTAGGCCAGTAAGTAGGTGACACTTGCAGGTAAGACCCATCTGCAGTGGTAGCAGTACAGTTTATGCCCAATTTCCATTATCCCAGAGAAGTGCTTAGGTGTCCCAGATGATTGGTTGGGCCATGAAATGCTCAGTGGTCTGGATACATGCTGTCTGAGGGAGGGGGATGCACAGCTGGGCCCAGCTGGACCAGTAAAGCTTGCACTCAATTCCTTCAATGGTGGCTGCCAGCCCCAGTGGGGATCAGAGGGCAGTCCCCAGGTCCCTGGAGAAATGCCCAAGTGAGGAGTGGTGCAATGCTGCTGCCCCAAGGTCCCAGCACAGGGATGGAGGGGTGGTCCCAGTGCCACAGCCAAGTTAGAGGGAATAAAACCTGCCTCCCACTCAATCCCAAGATGTGGAAAGGCTCATTCCCCCATCCCTATTGTGGCATCCAGTTGGGGCACCTACCAGTCTCTACAGTTTGATTCCAGTCCACAAAACTGCCCCAGGCCATAAAACTCTCTGCCCAAGTCAAAACCACAACTCCTGGACAACATTCCTCCTGTTTTGGTCCTGTTAAGAGGGAAATCCCAGTTCTAGCACCAGTGGCTGGAGCCCATGCTACATTCATTTCTCAGTTCTGGCTGTGAGATCCCTTCCCCAACTCCAGTTATGGCTGTGAGAGCCCCTCCCCAACTCAAGCTGCAGTTCTCCAATCCCAACCTGAGTCTCTCTAATGCCAACAGCTGTTGTCATGCTAGCTCACAAGATCCCATGCAGTTTGTTATAAGCCAGGGTCAATAATGCCATCCTCCTATCAGTGCCCAGGTCTGGGAAAGTACATGTGACACTTTAGGAGCCATTCCTTTTCACTGGCTCCCTGCTGCTCCCCAAGTTAGACTCAGGGCTTGGGAGGGTCAAGGTGCTCTCCCTTGGCCTGGATTACACAATTTCCCCCGATAGGAAGGTGGATCACAGACACGGTCACTCACCCTCTCCTATACTGGAGATTCATTTGTGGATTTTAGCTGGACTCAACAATGCAGGCTACTGACCCACCTTCTCTTTCCCAGAATCTAAAGTTTTATTTTACACTTCTATTGAATTCCCCTGCTCTTTTTTGGATGAAAGTTCAAGGTTTGACTCTCTACACACTATTTTGCTTCTTTCAAGTGAGAGAGGTGTGCTGGAAAAGCCTCTAGTCTGCCATCTTGGAGGAAAAAAAGAATGAATTTTAAATGTTCTCACTACAAAGAAGCAATAGGTATTCAAGGTGATAAATATGTCAGTTGGCCTCATTTGGTCATTCCACAATGTATCCATGTATTGAAACATCAGATTGTACTGCAGTTATTGTCAATTAAAAGTTAATAAAACTATAAAAAATCATTTGTGCATGAAAAGCAGAAAGGAGAACATTTTTCTTGCTTCCAAAAAAGCAAAAAGAAAATGTGGTAACAGAATAATAGGTATGCAGTACTTTCAGCTTCCTTTCTTCTTGTAAGCACAGGATCAAAGTAGGTGATTTTAAGGAAAATTATTTTCCCCATCTTCTTATACATAATAGCCTATATATTTCACTTGGATGTAATTTTATGAAAGAATGATTACAGAGAGGTAGTCCAGTCAACTATATCTTAAATCCAAAACATTCCAGTTTGAGGATAGATGAAGGGCAGCAAGGGGTAAGATTCCTTGGGTCTTTTGCCTAGTGCTCCAGCCAGCTAATCAGAGCTTTTAAAATGTAATGCTTATTTTCCTTCTGTTGCTACTATTCTTTATGTGTAGGGCTTTTTCAAAGCACCTCACAGAACAGGGTAGCTGGGCATGGAGAAATAATGTTGCTAATCTTGAGTCTCCCGGCCTAATGCCATCAAATAGCACCTAATCCCTACTCTCATCCCATATCAATATGCACTTTTTAGCAAGCAAGATCCCACATATGGAATACTACCAAAAATTTTACTTACTGATTATCTTACTCTAAATCACTGCAATGAATCCTTTATTTAAAGGACTTCAATTCTTTTAGCTACATAACTCAGATCATGACAATGTGGTAAGATTTGAGTCAGAATTCATGTACCAGTTGCATGTTTTATGTCAGATTGTGCTCCATATTTCCAATGTTAATGACTGAAAAGTATAAACTGTTTCAGTGAGCAAGTAAAATGAGCAATTTGCCCAGGCTATAATGTGAAAAATTATAGCAATTGAAAATTTTCTGAAGATTCATAATCTAAATGAAAAAAAATATTTTCTAGATATGAATTTACCTGGTTAATTAACGAAGGGAGGTCTCTAATTACCTTTAGATTCTGAACTTGTTTTGCCCTGGTCCATACTTCTATTGAGTGGAAATCACAGAAGCAAAAGAAAATAGCATCTACTAAGAGTATGCCATATACCAGACACTTTCACATAAATTATCTTACATCCCATATATATTAGTTAGAGCAGTAATTTCACAGAGGAAAAAAAAGATCATCAAAAAGATTAAGCAGACTGCTCAAAGTCACACACTGCACAAATGACAAAGCAAAGAACTGAAGTTGTGAATATATAAATCCAAATGTTGTGTTTTCAGGAGAGGACAGCCAACATAGCAAAATACACTTTGAAAAAAAATCACAAAAGGCTAGAAGAATTACAAATATATGAAAAAAACCTTATTAGTTTCAAAAATGTGTGTATATAAATCAGATATTATACACATTTATTAGAAAGCTAATATAAAAAATAGAGATAGATTCAGAGAAATGGAATCTTTCATACATTGCTATGGGATGTTAAACGAAGCAGTCACTCTGAAAAAGAGTGTGGCTGTTTCCTAAACAAATTAAAAATACTTTTACTGTGCAATGTAGGAATTATACTCCTGGCCATTTATCTCACAGAAACAAAAACTTATGTCCACACAAAAATCTGCACACAATTATTCATAGCAGCTTTATCTATAATAGGCAAAACTTGGAAATAACTAAAATATCCCTCAACAGGTGAATGGTTAAAACACTATGATACAGTACACAATGGATACTAAAGAACCAAACACTAATTTTTTTTTTTTTTTTTTTTTTGAGATGGAGTCTCGTTCTGTCACCAGGCTGGAGTTTGGTGGCACAATCTCGGCTCATTACAATCCCTGCCTCCTGGGTTCAAGTGATTCTCCTGCCTCAGCCTCCCGAGTAGCTAGGACTAGAGGCATGCACCACCACACCCAGCTGATTTTTGTATTTTTAGTAGAGATGAGGTTTCACCATGTTGGCCAGGATGGTCTCGATCTCCTGACCTCATGATCCACTCACCTCGGCCTCCCAAAGTGCTGGGATTACAGGCGTGAGCCACCGCGCCTGGCCCCAAACACCAATTCTAAGCAACAACTTGGATGAATCTCAAAGTCATTATGCTGAGTGAACAAAGCGAATCTCAAAATATTTAATGTAATAGAGATGGAAAATAGATTAGTGATTAATAGGGATTAAGGATGTTGGGGGAGTTAGGAGGTGAGTGTGAAAGTAAAGAGATAGTATAAATGAAATCTTTGTTGTGGTGGGATAGTTCTGTACCTTGACTGAGGTGGTGATATAGGAATCTACACATGTGATAAAATGACACAGAACAATATACATATATTAGATGAATGCTATATTACTGGTTTTTATATTGTATTATAATTCTGTAAGACATAACCACTGGCAGGAACTGAATGAAGGATACATGAGACCTCTCTGTATTACCTTTGCAACATCCTATAAATTTATAATTATCCTAAAAAGTATTTTTAAATTATAGCTGAGTATATTAGATTCCTGGGGCTGCCATAACAAAACTACACAGAATGGTTTAAACAACAGAAATCTATTGTCTGGAAGTTAGAAGTCCGAAATTGAAGAGCCAGCAGAGTTGGTTCCTTCTGGTAACTATGAGGCAGAATCCATTCCGTTCTTCTCACTTAGCTTCTGGTAGTCTAGTCTGTTCGATAGCTTGCAGATAGTGTTCTCCCTGTGTCTTCACAGTATCTTCCCTGTATGCATGCTTGTCATGATGTACAAATTTCCCCTCATTATAAGGACAGTCAGGATTAGGTCCCATCCTAATGACCTTATCCTAATTTGATCAGCTGTAAAGATTCTATTTCAAAATATGGTTGGTCACATTCATCAGTATTGAAGGTTACGACTTCAACATCTTTTTGGGAAACATAATTCAACCAATAATACTGGGTCTAAAAGAATCAATTGTGCAAGTACAAGAGGGAAAACCTGTTTTAAAGGCATTTCATTAAGAAAAAAAGATGAAGAAAGAAGAGGAGGAAGGGGGAGAGAGGGAGGGGCAGGAGGAAAAGAAGGAAAAAAAAGGAGGAAGAGGAGGAAGAAAAGGAGAAAAAAGAAAAGAAAGACAGAACGAAAAAAGAAAGAAAAGAAAAGAAAGAAAAATTAATTGAGGCCCAACCTAAATTAATAGTTTAGCAGGGCTGCCTACAAAAAAAAAAAAAAGAATGCCATCTTCCTTTCTGTGAATAGATTCAGATCAAAGACAGGTACAGCCACAATCCCTCTCATCGGTCAGATTTCACACAAAATTTTCTAATGTATTTGGAGGTGGGGATATTGATGAATATAGGACAACCACAGAGACTAAAAACCAAGGTGAAGTAAAAGAAGACTAAAGATGACATATCTATCTTCAAAGTATTTATCTTTTAAATCCCTCATACCACCTTAAAAGGGGTAGACCCTTTGTTTCAATTCTCTAGGTAGGAGAATTAGACTTAATACAATAAAAGCCGGTAATATTAAGGTCAGAATCACCTCCTAAAATTTAGAATGTTAGACAATTTTATCAAAAGAAATCTGTAACCAATGGAAATGGCTTGCTCAAAATGTAATGATTTCCCTTTTGCCAGGGAATGTTCAAAAGAACTGGTCAACTCTTCATTAGATATTCTTGAATTAGGTGGGAGATTGTACTAGCTCAGTATCTCCAACTGCTTTGTTTTGTTTTTATTTTTCAGCACTTTCACAGGAATATATATTAACTTCACCTTCTTAGAATTTCTTTAAAATAATTTCACCATTTGTCCAAATGGTAAAAGATTTAAATGTAACTTTAAATTGAAAAATGTTAGGAGCAAGCCCCCCAAAATCTGGCCATAAACAAAATCTCTGCAGCACTGTAACATGCTCATAATGGCCCTAAAGCCCAAGCTGGAAGGTTGTGGGTTTACAGGAATGAGGGCAAGGAATATCTGGCCCGCCCAGGGCGGAAAACCGCTTAAAGGCATTCTTAAGCCACAAACAATAGCATGAGCGATCTGTGTCTTAAGGACGTGTTCCTGCTTCAGTTAACTAGCCCAACCTATTCCTTTAATTCGGCTCATCCCTTCATTTCCCATAAGGGATACTTTTAGTTAATTTAATATCTATAGAAACAATGCTAATGACTGGTTTGCTGTTAATAAATATGTGGATAAATCTCTGTTCGGGGCTCTCAGCTCTGAAGGCTGTGAGACCCCTGATTTCCCACTTCACACCTTTATATTTCTGTGTGTGTGTCTTTAATCACCTTAGCACCACTGGGTTAGGGTCTCCCCAAACGAGCTGGTCTCGGCAGAAAAATATTTGAAAAAAGTGTTATTAGTAAATATCATATTAAAAGGTTGATTTCCATGTAATATTTCCTAATAAGTCCAAAGAAAAAAACATCATTTTATCAGCCAATTTAAATATGACATGTTCAATTTTAGGATGGCCAAATGAGAAACATTATTTTTCTAATTAGATGCAAAAAGTATATTTTTCTATCTCCTCATAATAATAGACTATCATCAGATATATCAAGTATTAAAAGTTTTGAGGGGAAGGTACCAAATGTACCCCAAACATTAGTTTTCCCATGTAGTACATTTATTATTATGTAATTATAGAGACTTCCCTGGGATTTGTGGTTTTAAAACTTATTAGGTGCATTTAAACCAAAAATTAGAAAAGTTTACAATATGAAATGTTTGAAATTCTTAAATTTGTAGCTTTTTAAGTAGTTTATTTTTCCCTTTTTTGTCTTGTGTCTAATTGAAGAGATATGCAATTTCAAGGTGCAATTTCCTAACATAATACATACAGGTATAAATAAACCTTATCTCATAGAAAAACAAATCTTGATGTAATTTTATAGAATTTTGACCAGATGAAATCAGTATATAGATGTGATTCTTGTTTTTTAAGCCAACTTTGCATTCATATTCTAATATTTTCTTTCTTGTTTAGTTGATGTATTTCAGCATCAGTATCCCTTAAACTTTCTATCTTTAGCCAATTAATTGTGGGAATTGAACTATATGTATATGAAGATATATATAATTTAATTATTTCCCATATATGTCTGATAATGTATGTTTTTAAAACTGTATACTGGTAAATCCTATCATGAAAGCTAAAGGTTTAGGGTTGTGATTAAAAAATATTTAGAAGGCTTCTGATAAAAAGAATCTTAGCATTTACATGAATTTAGAAGCACTGACCACTTCAGGAATCAGCAGACCAACAATGTACTATCCATCTTAAAAAGGAAGGAAAGTAAGTGTGTGGAGAAATAGCTGTTTTCATCATCTACAGGAAAAGAAAACTAGTATAACTTCAGTGAAGAACAATTCAATGACATGAACCAAAGTTATAAACCAACATACTCTTTGATCCAGCAATTTGGCTTCTGGAATATGTAGATATATATGTATGAAATAACACAAGCAAAAATTAACTATTGCAGCATTATCTGTAATAGCATATGTCTGAAAACAAAGTAAATGCCCATTAATGGGGGATAAATTATGGTATATCCATCAGCCTTTAGAAAATAAAAAAAGATGAGGGAGCTTTTTATGCATTCATATGGAAAGATATCCAAGATATATTAAGTGAAAAGTAAGCAAAGTGGATGGGTATATAGTGTTATAACAATTACATAAAAGTGACAGATATTTTATATATTTTATATATAATTAAATGTAAACATGCACACATAATATATAAATATAATATACAAATATATAATATATTATATTATATATAAATAAACACATTCTCTAGGAGCTTTCTTTAAAAAAACGGAAATGGAAAGAAATATATAATATATTATATTATATATAAATAAATATATAAATATATATTATATATTTATATATAAATTATATAATTTACATATATTTTTAAAATATATAAATATATATTATAATATATTATAAAAATATATATTATATATTTATATTATATTTAATTTATATTTATTATTTTTATTTATTTTATAAATTTAATAAAATTAATAATTTATTTATCAATTATTTATAATAATTTATATTTTTATAAATAATAATTTATAATAATATATGCTTATTAAAATATATAAATTATTATATATTATAAATGATGATTTATAATTTAATTAATAATTAAATATGTAATATTAACTTATTATTATTATTTAAATAATTTATAATATATTTATTATAATATAAATATATTACATTATATATATTTATATATAAAAACATATATGTTATACATTATGCAATATATTAAATTATATAATATATTTATAATATTAATATTTTCTATTATATATTAATTATATAATATATCATATTAATATTTATGTATTATATAAGTACATATTTATATATTTGCATATAATATATAAATATAAAAATATATAAATATAAAAATATAATAAATAATATATAATATGTAAATCTATATATATGCATATACAATATATACTTATATTTATATATGTCCATGTTTATTTTATATTTAAACCAATTAACTTTTTATTGAAGTATAAGAGTGAATGTGAGTGTAATCTCCAAGAATTTTTATAAACTGAACACACCCATGCAACTGGCATCTAGATCCTAGGTCCTGAATCAAAAAATAGAACATTGCCATCATCCCAGATACCTCATCATTCCCTTCTAATCAATGCCTCTCCCCTACTAGAGAGAAGATTTCTATAAGCATAAGTTAGTTTTATTTATTTTTGTACTTTATACAAATGAATTCATGCAATATGTACTCTTCCATATCTGGCTTTTTTCATCCAACATTATATTTGTACACTGTTTAATTTCATTCCAATTTAGTATTACATTGCATAAATGTGCCAAAATTTATTTATGTATTCTACTATTTATGGATATCTGGGTAATTTCCAGATTAAGACTATTACAAACACCACTGCTATGAACATTCTAGTAGATGCATACACATGTCCACATACCGAAGCAAGGAATTACTGGGTCATGGGGTCTGCATATCTGCAGTTTTAATAGATACTGACATACAATTTACAAAATTGATTGTACCAATCAACACTCCCATGAGCAGTGTATAAGAGTTCCTGTTGCTCCAAATCCTCACTTGCACTTGGTATATTCTGTCTTTTTAATTTTATTCTTTCTACTATTTGGACAGTAGTGTTGCACTGTGAATAAAATTTGTGATTCCCTGATAATGAATGATGTTGAGCACCTTTCACCTCTTTTTCAAGGTATCTAAGTCCTCTTCTCAATTTTTCCATTGCATTGTAAGTCCTTATTGTTTTAAATTTTAAACCACGTGAATATGGTTTTAAAAAGTAAATTTAAAACTAATGTAATTAACAATACAAATAAATTCCATAAAGTTCTATGCTTCATGTTCTCTCCTTCTTAGAGATGTATATTAGCATTTCAAAAGCTCTGAAAAGTTCTACATTTTTCGCCACCACAAAACAGTTTAGAGAAATGTTTTTTCCCTTCTGAAGTAATTTTCATGGAATTAACAATTGTCTCCTTCTTTTTACTTGTATTTTTTTACAATTCGTTCTCCAATTTTATCCCAGATTTCATTAGATCTATCCAACATCTATCTATATAATTTCTCAAATACTCAAATTAGATAATCTATCATTTCAATTACTGTAACTACTGTTTTCTCTTAAAGTCTGCCATCTCCCTGTTCAGTGAAAATGGGTTGCTCTCCAATTCTGTCATTATTTCTCTCATTCTGGAGTTTCCCTTTTTAATTTCCTGGTCCTGTTTTCTGGATCCCATGTCTTTCTTTTTCTAGGCCTACTCCCATGTTTTGCTGAACACATTCTCTAGGAGATTTCTTTAAAAAAAAAAAAAAAAAAAAGGAAATGGAATGAAAGTATTTCATCTTTGTATATGTGAAAATGTTTTTATTCTGCCCTTATATTTGACAGATAGTTTGACTATAGAATTCTAAGTTGGAAGTTACTGTCCTTTAGAATACTGAAAAAATTTCACTTCATTATATTTTAGGATAACAATGACTTAGTAACATTGTTAAGAAATCCAATGCCATTCTAATTCCCATTCCTTTAATTTTTGTTTCTGCCCTTTGAAAACGTTTAGAATCTTCCCTTTATTCTTAATGTTCTCACCTTTTTAATGATGTGCTTTAATGTAGGTATTTTTACTTGGTGGGCCCTTTAAATATGAAGACACCTGCCCTGGCAAAATTTTTTAAACTATTATTTTGATCATTTCTTCTCTGTTTATGCTTTGTTCTCTTTTTCTAGGACTCATGTTTTTAATTAATTGACTGGATAAATATGTCAGGCCTCTGAGCCCAAGCTAAGCCATCATATCCCCTGTGACCTGCACGTATACATCCAGATGGCCTGAAGCAACTGAAGAACCACAAAAGTGAAAATAGCCAATTCCCGCCATAACTGATGACATTCCACCATTGTGATTTGTTCCTTCCCCACCCTAACTGATCAATTGACCTTGTGACACTCCTTCTCCTAGACAAGGAATCTCAGGAGCTCCCCACTGAGCACCTTGTGACCCCCGCCCTTGCCTGCAAGAGAAAAGCCCCCTTTAACTGTAACTTTCCACTACCTACCCAAATCCTATAAAGACTGCCCCACTCCTATCTCCCTTTGCTGACTCCTTTTTCGGACTAAGTCGGCCTGCACCCAGGTGATTAAAAAGCTTTATTGCTCACACAAAGCCTGTTTGGTGGTCTCTTCACACTGACGCGCATAACAGAATGAATGGATAGGAAAGTTTTCTGAGTACTTTTTAAGAAAAAAGCTTATTGGCCGGTGGCTCAGGCCTCTACTCCCAGCACTTTGGGAGGACAAGGTGGGCGGATCACGAGGTCAGGAGTTTGAGACCACCTTGGCCAACATGGTGAAACCCCGTCTCTACTAAAAATACAAAAATTAGCTGGGGGCCGGGCGCCTGTAATCCGAGCTACTTGGCAGGCTGAGGCAGGGGAATTGCTTGAACCAGGGAGGCGGAGGTTGCAATGAGCTGAGATCGCGCCACTACACTCTAGCCTAGGTGGCAGAGCAAGACTCCCTCTCGAAAAGAAAAAAAACAAAAAAAAGTGTATTAAGCAAGAAAGCACAGAGCATCAGACCATATATTTAGTGCTGAACATTTTATTATAAATGATCAAAAATTTTTAACACACTATCGTTTACAACCTTCCACTATTGTAAAACCTAACATTGCTACTTTCATTTCAGGTAATGCAAAAATACGAGACGCATTAGCTGTCTGTAGGCAGAAATCTGCTCGAGTCATTCCTTATTACTGAAGCCCTAGAATTAATTAAACATCTAGTATGGACTTGGTATTGTATATAACATTTGCACTCATATCTTACAAAATAGTCACCTAAGTAGAAAGGTGTTCAAAGCAGCAAGATGGAAATCGTTTGCAGTCTTTTTTGGTTGGCATGAAACACTGACTGCATTCCTCCCAGATTTATAAGAAAGAATTATTTGCAGTCTTACCTGGAGTCAGAGGGATGGACACTCTCAAGGTTATTTTTCACTCTCTGCATATATATACTTACGGAAGTAAGAAAGAAGAGGGAGAAAGGCAGATCCCACATAACAGCGGTTAAACACCTCAACTTGCTCCACTATGACAGGGTTTATCATCCATCTCTCAGTCCTGAAGTGACTGAAAATATGGAAATTGGAGTCCAGGTAGACAGGTGAGAGTACAACCTCTTAAGTGTGGGGCCCTCGGAATTCACAATACCCCCAAATCGCTTCCTGCGCAGGCGGAGAGTCGGGAGGGAGTCAGAAAGCAGAACCCCGAGCCCCCTAAGAAAGACCCCAGCCGGACGCTGCAGCTACCGGGATTGGCAACTTCCGGAAGACCTGTGGCCCAGAGAATTTTGGCGGTCGGGGTGAGGGTGAGGGTGAGGGTGGGGGGTGGAGGAGGAGTGAGGGGAGGGGTGGGGTGGGGGTGGGGTGGGGTGGGGGGGGTGGGGGGAGGGGGTTGGCGGCTAACCAATCCGACACCCGCCAGCAGGCTGAAGAGAGGGGCTTCCCAAACGCAAAACTTTCCCAAACCTGGGGGATGGGAAGAGAAGACAAAAGGAGCGCCTCTGGCTCCCTTTCCCACTTCCCGGCCGCCCGCCCCAGCCCTCGGCCTCGGCTGCGCGACCCGGGCGGAGGATCCCGGTCGCAGGCCGAGGCGAGAGCCAGGCGGAAGGGCCGCGAGCGGGCTGCCCCTCTCCCCGCCTTGCTGTCCGCAGCTGACGTAGCCTGCGAAGTTTGGGGAGGGAGGAGCTCAGGCGGCCTGAGCTGGTGGCGGCGCGCGCCGGGGAGGGCCGGCCGGGGCGGCGAGAGAGGAAGCTCCTTCGCGGCGCTACGGCGTTGGCACTAGTCTCTAGAAAAGAAGTCAGCTCTGGTTCGGAGAAGCAGCGGCTGGCGTGGGCCGCCCGGGGAATGGGCGCCCTCGTGACCTAGTGTCGCGGGGCAAAAAGGGTCTTGCCGGCCTCGCTAGTGCAGGGGCGGATCTGGGCTCCCGAGCGCGGCGGGGGAGCCTTGGGAGCCGCCGCAGCAGGGGGCACAACTGGAACCGGCCTGAGCGCCCGGGACCATGAACGGGGAGGCCATCTGCAGCGCCCTGCCCACCATTCCCTACCACAAGCTCGCCGACCTGCGCTACCTGAGCCGCGGCGCCTCGGGCACTGTGTCGTCCGCCCGCCACGCAGACTGGCGCGTCCAGGTGGCCGTGAAGCACCTGCACATCCACACCCCTCTGCTCGACAGGTAGGCAGCCAATGGGGTTCCCGGGAAGAGCCCCCAACTATCCTGCATCCCCTCAAGCCCCCTGACAAGCGGGCTCTAGAGCCCAAATGGCAGTGACCGCTTGGGGCCGGCCCCACCTCGTCACCTCTAGGCAGTCCTTCAAGCTTGGGAGGTAGGGAGCACCGACCCTTCAAGCTCTGGCACGGTAGGGAGCACGCACTTCTCTGGAGATGCAGCAGTTGCATTCCTCCACGCATCTCTCCATTTCCCTTTCTCTCCTTCCCTCTTACTCCTAAGCGTTCTCTCTCCGTACTCCAAAAATCAGCAATCACTGCCAAACTCTAAACGCCGGGTTTATTGAAATTGGTGTGTGTTTATATGTAGTGGGTGTGGGTTTTGCTTGCTTTGTTTTTTCCTTATTTTTGAAATCGGGCTGTAGGGCTGCAGTGTCCAGTAGGCAGCCCTTAGCCACAGGTGAGTACTGAGCACTTGAAATGTGCCCGTCCGAATTGAAATGTGACCTAAGTGTAAAATACCAGAGTTCGAATGCTTAGTATTTATTTTTAAAAACTTGTAATATTTTATTAATATTTGTTTATTGATTATATGCTGAAATGATAATATTTTTGATATCTTGGGTTAAATATAAGATTAAAATTCATTTTAATGTGTTTCTTTTTACTTTATGTGGCCATGAGAAAATTTTAAATTGTATGTGGTAGATTTCACATTCTATGTTTATTGGACAGAGCTGCTTTAGAATCTAGGACGTTTTGCTTTTTATTGCTTTTGTTTTGGTTGTGGTTTATTTTGTGTTATCAGGAACGTTTTATATCAAACTCAATACAATTCAGTTTCTCCCACTTTCAGTTTCTCTCACGGGAAGATCGTTAAGTAGAGGAAATGTGTGCTATTTTTGCCACAGTAAATTGAACCAAAAGACTGTTAAATGGCCAGAAATTGTAAATGGCTTTCACTTACTGGTTTGTACAGGTTTTAAGGGAAGGTTAACATTAGTTTCTGTTTTCAGAAGAACATTACAACCACGTGCCATAGACCTGTAACTGTGTATTAGTCAATGGGTCTGGTCACTAGTCTTGTGTATTTTACTTCCTACAGGGATTTAACTAGGCCCAGCATTCAGTTCTTAGTGAGTTAACATCCATGATTACAACATTCTCTTCTCCTCCTCCTATATCTAATGTGAAAATACGTCATCACAGATGCCTGATTGGCCAGAAGCTGTATCCAGTATCAGATAAATTCCTCAGCTTCTGCCCTGCCAAAGTTACTGGATTTTCACCTACCTGTGACTTTTCTTCATTGTCTCACTGTCAGGCTTGGATGGCCTAAATGGCACAGGAGATCTGGGACACCTCTAGAGCTTGTTTCCACTTCTTTTCTATCATAATCCAGATTCAGTGATATACAAGGTGTGGTGTCTGTTTACTCTGGGCCTTATGTTCTGTGGCGCAAGTGCTGGGCAAGTGTGTATATGTGTCTGTAGTCAACTTTTAAGGGTGGTGGTTGGTTAGAGAGGATGGATATATGTTAGAACCAGTTATGCAAACACTGTATGGAAATATAGCAGTGATGGACCCAATAGGTATTGAAAAGCCAATTGATCCTCCCACTTTGGGTGCTGCTTCTCAGGATTTTAGTTTATCTAAGCTTTGTACAGTTTGGGGACCAAGAAGTGAAGAGGGAGTTTCTTTCCCATGCTCATGAACAATTTTCATAGTCTAAAATTCTTCACTGAATTGGGTAGGAAATTAATTCTGTCTTCGAGGAAGCCATAAGACCAGTGAAACACTCTGGCATTACTGCATCACATTCTTTTTTCCAATTTGTTACTTAAGATCTTATCAGTGCAGTATTTATGTAGTCTGAGCATTAGACAAGGCTATGCAGTTGACTCACTGGTGTCTCTTTCCTCACTTATAAAATAGGAATAATAAATACATGTGTGTCTCGGGCTATGGAGAAGAATGTTTGCATTGTTCTTTGGGATGACCTGAAAGAAAAATTTATGCAATGTTACATGCCCTTATTTTAATGATTGGTGAATCAGTCTCCATAATCTGACTTCTGTCCGATGAGTGGACCTTCCCCAACAACCTTCCCACCCCTTATGAGTAATGAGTCCAATTGGTTGTTCAAATACCCTGTAGATGACGTAACTTTTTTGATTAAATTTTTGAGTTAATTTTGGTGATGTGACTATAGAAGCTGTATTTTACGCCTTTATTTTCAAAATATAAAAATCAATTTTTACAATCTCTTGGCTTTTAAAAAAAATTTCCTACTCACTCAATCTTGCCAAAAATCTGTCTTCAAGAACTGTCCAACTATATTCTTTGATCAAGCAATAGGGTAGAAAGAATGCAGCCATAATTGCAATTCAAATCTGACGCCAACCCTGCCACTTATTAGTGTGACCATTAGAAAAGTATTAATTTTCCTGAGCCTCAGTACCCTCATTTATGAAGTGGAGATAATGAAACTATGTTTAGAGGGTGATCTTAGGATGCTAGTGCATGTAAAGTGACTGACGTGCAATAGGGTCACAGTGGAAAGAAGAATGTCTTTTAATGGGAGGAGGAAAGAGTGTATGAAGTATCACTGAGACTTCTGCAGCATGCACTCTCTATTGTTCTTAGTATCCAGGAATCTTCAGGGTCATCCTCTGTTGTTGGCCCAAATCTCTTGGGGCAAATACAGAACTATTTCCATCTAGGGAATAAACGTTTAATTGAAATGGGTCTCACAAACTGATGTAATTGGTTTCCTAGCAGTTGGAGTATTAAGTGATTGAAGGACAGAGAATGAGAGAAGCTTTTCACTTTATGCCTTCTTGTTACTCTTGAATTTTAAGACATATAAATATATGACCTATTCAAAACATAAATGACCAAGATTCTTTTGCTTTGTTTTTTTGTTTGTTTTTAAAAGCAATCCATCTTAGTCTGGTCTAGAATGTCTGTTGCTATTCATATTTCAACAGCCATTCATTAAGAGTTTGAGAGGTGTAAGAACTAACTTACCATCATTACTTACCTAATAGGCTTCTCCTGGAAACATTTCTATTTCTGTCATTGCTGCAACCAACATCCAGTCACCCAGGGTAAAAAAAATAATGACATCTCCCATTCCTTTTCATTTTTTGTTTAACCCCCTACAGTCAGTCACCACAACCCGAGCATTCTATTCACTTAGTGTTTTTCTTTGCATTTCCACTGCTACCTTTGTAGTTTTAAGTTCACGTCTTAACTGGTATTAAAATCTCCTAACACCTGACTTTCAAACTCTACCACTTTCTACTAATCCTACATCTTGTTGCCAAATTAATCATCTTAAAATTTTATTCTACTGTCATTCCCTGACTCAAAAACTTTCAGTCACACCAGGTACGTTGGCACACCCCTGTAGTCCCAGCTACTCAAGAGGCAGAGTAGGGAGGGCCAGTCTGGGCAACACAGCAAGATCTGGTCTGTTAAAAAAAAAAAAAAAAAGTTTCCAGCATGTATTCTGTATGTAAAAAAAAAAAGCATCAAACCAACCATCAGTCACAATTTAGTGGCTGCTAAATTAAGTTTCACCACCCTAACCAGGCTTTAAGACTGAGAAATGGCCCTAACCTGTCTTATTCACCTTCACTCCTTTTATATTACATATCCTGATCTGCATTAAACAATTCACAATTTCCCAAATTTAGCCTTCCCTTTAACTTCCTTGAATTCATTTGATACCTACCTATTTGAACATCTGATACATTACTATGTCCAGGGCACTGTTCCAAGTGCTAGGCATTATACAGGTTAAAAAGAAAGCACATCCCCTCCTCAAGTGGAGGCCTCATTTGTCTTAGATACCCTCCAGTGTTTAAATTCTGTTCATTCTTATGGTACATCTGGGATCAAAATCCTACTTTTCTGAAGACTGTAAATGACTCTCCTAACCTCAAATGTACTCTCTTTTCTCTGATTTCCCAATAGCTTCCTTTTCTTTTCTCTTTTGGTGGCATTTATTACCTTCTGCCTTGTATTTTTATTTTACTTAAAAGATTTCTGGGCAACTCAAAGGCAAAGACTATATCTTTTTAATTTATATATTTTCCATAATGCTGAGCATCATTCTTTATCCATAATAAAAGTTAAATGTGGCCAGGCAAGGTGGCTCACACCTGTAATCCCAGCACTTTGGGAGGCTGAAACTGGAGAGTCACTTGAGCCCAGGAGTTTGAGGCCAGCCTGAGCAAAATAGTGAGACCTTGTCTCTACAAAAATAAAAAAATAAAAAAATAGGCATGGTTGCATGCCTGTGGGGCTTGCTGGCTGCTGGGGAGGCTAAGGTGGGAGGATGGCTTGAATCCAGGAGTTTGAGGCTGTAGTGAGCAGTGATCACACCACTGCACTGTAGCCTGGGTGACAAAGAAAAATAGAAAAAAAATAGTTAAATATATATTTGTTTTACATATGCATAAGCAAAGGAACCTGGGAGCCAGTTACCCCAGCAATCTATTAATATTATTAAGCATTTACCTGTTCTCAGTGTTCTTTTCCTGAGTTCTGGTATATAATTTATAAATATTATTGACTTTTATGCAGCTATTAAATCTATAACATTTAAATGTTTTAATATTCGGGATATTTGGAAAATGTTTATGTTATGCAACCATAAAATTTAATATAATATTCTGATAAAACATGTTCATTTGAATACAATGTATGTGTAAACTTAATTATGTAATTAGTTCAAGCACCGATTATTCTAACCTAGATAGACTTTATTAATTTAATACTATGTTCTTTCCCTTTCCTAGGAAAAGTACAATAATAATAACCTGTGTTTAGCACTTTTACCTGTCAGTGGCTTATAGAAGTTATTTTGGTCTCTAAACAGACTTGTGGAATATATAGGGTAGGTATTATTTGTGTTTTAAATATGATGAAACTAAGGTGCAGAGAAGTTGCATAATTTACATGAGGTCACATAGTTAATTAATGAAAAAAATCCAGGCTTAATCTTACAGGCATGATAATTGTATATTTTGTATTACTTGAAGTAATTATGCATTTTCTTCTCTTAGTGAAAGAAAGGATGTCTTAAGAGAAGCTGAAATTTTACACAAAGCTAGATTTAGTTACATTCTTCCAATTTTGGGAATTTGCAATGAGCCTGAATTTTTGGGAATAGTTACTGAATACATGCCAAATGGATCATTAAATGAACTCCTACATAGGGTAAGTATTACACATTTTTAGTGGCCATAATTGCCATTTTTACTATTCAAACTATATTTTACTTTGATTTTATGTTTGATCAGATTATTTCGGGGTATATAGATGAATCAACGAATAATGAAAAACTATCACAGGGATAAAATTTTACCTTTTGTGACATTTTTGTGTTGATTAAAACACTGTGGATTCAGGCCCTGTACTCTAGATTATTTTGCCTGAGTTACCATTCCTAACATTTATACCAAATTCTAGTATTTATATGCATATTACATGGGTAGAAATGGAAAAGATAAACTCTGCACACTGTAAAATCCACTGTTAAGTGATATTTTATTTTATATTAATAGCAATTTCAAATTCAAATTTAATGTTACTAATACCAGTTCATGAAGTTCTGAATTAGCAGGCCAGATATTAATAAATTATCTCTGAATACAGATACATTAGCTTTTCTAATAATAGACAGTGGTATGAGCCATTCACCTTTTTTCTCAAGGTACCAATCACTTTCTCTTTGTGAATCCCATGAGTAAACAAATTCAGGGGTCCTCATTCTCAAAATATATGTATTCATTATTAATATTATCATGAGTCTGTAGTTTCAATAAATCTTTTTAAACCACTTGGTCCATTTTGTGAGGGTTGGCCTAATTAAAACTGTAATAATCTATAAAATCCAATCAATGGATACTCCTAAATGATAGTGTAACACAATGCCCTGTAAGTGGCCAAGGGAAAGTGGGTGCCACTGTCAGTCAGTCATAGAGTAACTTCCTCTCTGTTTCAGAATACATCACATTCTATTCGTGACTTGTGATCATTTGAAACAAGGATGGAATAAGTAACTGGCGTCAGTCTGTAAGATTTGTATAACTACCACACCAACCAAGATACAAATATTAATAAATCATAATTTCTCATTTATTTTTGTTGAGAAATGAATATAAGTAGAAATCTAACATTTTCTTCCCACACCCCAGCAGATACTCTGGCACTCAAATTTGCAGCTCACTGGACATTCTACAGCCTCCTCCAGGGGACTGCTAACTCCTGGAAAAAAAATCATAAAATATAGAGTGAGCACTTCTCTCCCTTGTCTCCATGATCACAAGCCTCCATATTACATTATGCTGCAGAGAGGCCTGGTAACTGCTTTAAACTGCGTAATTTTCAGAAAAAGTTACCTTTTTTATAGATTAAAAGATTCAGTTTCTCTAGGGGACAGGGCTCTGTGTGTACCAGAGAAAGTAATGTTCCACATTAGTCTTTTGTGTTTCATTTGGTTTCCTGTATTGCATTATTTAGAGTGGGATTTATCTTGACGTGCCCTCCCCCAACCTTACAAAATTCATTGAAAAAACTCAAGATGTATCATAAACAATCTAAAATATTTTGAACCACTCCCCCTGCCAGATTGATCACTGAACTATAAGCTGACGCATTTGCAGAAAAACTTCTCAAGATCAGTTTTGTACTTTCAGTAGAAGCAGTCTTTTTCATAGCATTTAGAAAAATGTGGCATGGTGCCTGGTGATTCATTGCTGATCTTCCCAAATTGCCTGGTCTTCCGAAGTATGTTCATTCTCCTGGGAAGCTACATTAACTTTTGTGTTCAGAAAACATTTATTTTAAGAAAGCTCAGATGGATGTTGAGTACTATGAAAAATAAAACGTTATGTTTTAAATGTGTCTATACTGTATAGTTTTAGAAACAAAAATGATTGTCCCCTTCCACAAAAACAAATCAAAAGGCTAATTTTATAAATTAATAAATTGTGTGTAATTTTGTGTGTATTTGTGTGCGTTCAAATTACTTGATTAAGACATAGAATGGAGAGGTGGATGTGGGTGTAAGTATATGACTTTGGCTATGTATAGACACAAAATAACTGAGATCTGTGTCAGTTGAAGAAAGACCCAAAACCATGTAGTTGCATGACCAATATAAACTAAAAGGAAGTATTCGTGCTATAAAGTTATCATAACTTTCTCTAGAAAGTGAGGAAAGTAAGACACGTAAATGTTAAACCCTATCAAATTGACGCTATTTTATAAAAATGTGCATATGTTTTAACCTTAGTTTATACTGTATTTCCTCATGGAATATTTAACTTCTAAGTGTGAAACGTAGTGAAATTTGGACTAATTTTATTTTGTTTCTTTTCACATATATATGAAGAAAACTGAATATCCTGATGTTGCTTGGCCATTGAGATTTCGCATTCTGCATGAAATTGCCCTTGGTGTAAATTACCTGCACAATATGACTCCTCCTTTACTTCATCATGACTTGAAGACTCAGAATATCCTATTGGACAATGAATTTCATGTTAAGGTAATTACTTTTTTAAAAAGTTTATCTGTTTCCTTGTCCTTATAGTTTTAAAAATACTTTTTAGTTATTTCTTCGACCTAGACTGTTTCATATCTCTCCTTAGAGTTAGGGACCAATGAATAGTAATTTCCGTAGCCCTTAATTTCTATCTTCTATTCTCCTTCTTACTACTGCAGTTAGGAAGCTATTCCTAGACAGAGATAGAATTACGATATAAAATACAAAGCCATTATGTTTCTTCATTGAATTGTCAAGATCACCTTTTTTGTTTTATTTTTTATTTTAAAATTATTATATGTTTATAGGAAGATGCAAAGGTAATAAAGAGGTTTCATGTATCCGTCACCTGGTTTCCCACATTGTTATGTCACACATAATTATAGTATAATTTTAAGACCAGGAATTTGACATTAGTACAATGCATGTACATAGTACCATTACTTTATCACGTGTATAGATTTGTGTAACCACAACAATCAAGGTACAGCACTTCTCATAACATCACCACAAAGATACCACTCATGCTACCTCACCCACTTCCTCTCTACCACAATCTGTACCTCTAACAACCACTAATCTGCTTTCTATCTCTTTAATTTTGTCATTTTGAAAATGCTATATAAGTGGAATCATATAGTATGTGATATTTTGAGATTGGATCTGTTCACATCACATAATGCTCTTGAGATCCATCTAAGTTGTGCTTGTAACAATAGTTGTTTTTTATTGATAAATAGTATTCCACAGTATAAATGTACCACAGTTAACCATTCAGGAATATTTTGGTTCTTTCCAGTTTGGGGTAATTATTTACAGAGCTGCTGTGAACAAAGCTATACAGGTTTATGAGTGAACATAAGTCTTCATTACTCTGTGATAAATGCCCCAAGAATACAAATGCTGGGTCATATGGTAAGGGTGTGTTTAGTTTTTTTTGTTTTTTTGTTTTTTTTGATACAGAGTCTCGCTCTGTCGCCCAGGCTGGAGTGCAGTGGCCGGATCTCAGTTCACTGCCAGCTCCGCCTCCCAGGTTTATGCCATTCTCCTGCCTCAGCCTCTCGAGTAGCTGGGACTACAGGCGCCCACCACCACGCCTGGCTAGTTTTTTGTATTTTTTTAGTAGAGACAGGGTTTCACAGTGTTAGCCCAGATCGTCTCAATCTCCTGACCTCGTGATCCACCCGTCTTGGCCTCCCAAAGTGCTGGGATTGCAGCCTTGAGCCACTGAGCCCAGTCGGTGTGTTTAGTTTTTAAAGAAAGTATCCAACTATTTTCCAGAGTGGCTGTACCATTTTACATTCCACCAGCAATGTGTGAGAGATCCAGCTATTCCGCATCCCTACCAGCATTTGTTATTATCATTGTTTTCTATTTAGCTGTTCTAATAGATGCATAGTGATATCTCATCTTGTATTAATTTGCATTTTCCTAACTGCTAATGATATTGAACACCTTTTTATATGCTAATTTGCCACCCATACGTGGCTTTCAGTGAAATGTCTCTTGATGTCTTAAACTCATTTTCTAAAGGGAGTCCTTGGTTTTCTTACTGTTGAGTTTTGAGAGTTCTGTATAATGTTACAGTGGTAGTTCATCAGATATGTAGTTTGCAAATATTTTCTCCCAGTTATAGTTTATCTTTTCATCGTTTTAACAGGGACTTTCACAAAGCAAAAATTTTAATTTTGATGAAGTTCATTTTTTTTTCTTTTATGGATCATGCTTTTGCTGTCATCTCCAAGCACTTTTCACCAAGTTCTACTTACTGAAGATTTTCTTTTTTGTTATCTTCTATACGTTTTATAGTTTTATGTTACATATGTAATCTGTGATCCACCTTGAATTCATTTTTGTGTAAGATGCAGGACTTAAGTGCTGAATACACTGGCTATTGTGATTTCACAGCTATTCTATATCTGTCTGAATATAAATAAAAAGTAGTTTTTGAGTATTAATACTAAATGTAACTCACCATATTTTTATATATCATTTTGCTATACTTCTTTTAATAACATGTAATCAGAAAATTATTGTAAATATAAAAATTATTGTAAATATAAAATTATTGTAAAGACATCAGTAATAGAGAAGTTGAAACAACAGGGAAATTAAAACAAGAAATGTGAGAAAAAATGAGTGGGAAAAAGTTTTATTGAAGACACTCCTCTCCCTAGAAGAAAGTGGTAGGGGAAGAGAGAGAGAAGCAAGCTGCTGCCTCAGTATTGCTAAGAAAAAAAGAGACTCATCTATTGCATCAATTATAGAACCATCAAGTAGAAGTACCTTAATGGACACCTAGTTCTCTGAGCCCTCACTGCAACAATCCCTGTCTCCCAAAACAGTTATCCTGTAACAGGAAGTCTTAACATCCTAATTGAATAATTGTGACATTTTCTTAAATGATCAACCAAAATTCCTTCCTAAAGTGCTTCCACCCATTGATCCTACTTCAACTTTTTGTGATAAACAGAATAAATCCAATTTAGTTACTTCAACAGGACAGCCCTTTCAATATTTGAAGATAGCTATGAACTGTCTCCCAACCCCTCACATACAAGTGCATTTTTTCCATCTCCCTGATAAATAACCTTAGTTCCTTCAGTTTGTTTTCTTATTACATGGATTTTAATCCTTGGTGCTGTGTAGATGCATCTGTTTGTTTAAATCTCTCTCAAATGTTGATCGTCAGCACTGAACACAATACTATTTTTGATATGGTTTGATGAATGTAGAATTTAGTGAAAGTGTCATTTCCTTGGCCCTAAATACTTAATAGTTCCTTAATAATTCATCAGCTTTCCAGGGGTAGTCATACACATGGTTCAAATTGGGCTTAGTGTCAACAAAAAACCCATAGAGGTTCTTTTTCCCACATACTGTTGCTTAAGCCACCTCTTCTTATCATGTACTTTACAGAATACTTCCTAGATATGATCTAATTTTATCTTGTTAAATTGGAGCAATTGCTTCAGTCTCTTAAGACCTTTACAAATGTTATTTCTGTAATCCAAAGATTTTACGTTTCTCTCCAAGTTTTGTGTGATGCTCAAATTTAATTAGCTATTTTTTTGTATCTTTAAATCATGATTAAATATGAACCAGTACAGAGCTCGAATCAGAGCTGTATCACATGGCCATAAGAACTTTCATCTGGGTCAATATCTGTCCTTTTGTTAATCCATGCTTTTGGAGAAGACTCATTCAGTTTGCCTGGAATACTCCTGAAAGTGCTATTATACAGCCCATATTTCTTGGTTCTGTCCTTAAAAATTTTATGAAAGTCTTTGCTTAACTGCTTTTCTTAGCTCTTATCATGACTTACTCAGTCATCTTCTCCATCCTCATTTTCAGAGTGGCTTTCTCTCACCACCCGCCTAGTTCCTCTCTATTCTTTTCCTTTGATTTATGCTTTCTCCATTATATTTTGCACCATCTGACATAATATTTTTTATAAATATATTTATTGACCATCTCCCCCAGTTAGAATGTATGCTCCATGAAGACAGAAATTTAGTCTACTTCATTACCTGCCACATAGCCAGCACATGCCATAAAGAAATATTCAATAATTATTTGCTGAATGAACAAATGTGCGAATTCCTGATCTTCTGTATTTACCAGATAGGCCTACCAACTTGGAAGTCTAATATGTTTAAGTGCATTAAAATATTTTATAATATACAAACCATTTATACATTTACTCTTTGACAGTATTACTACTGTCAAGAAAGGAAACCAGGCCAGGAGCGGTGGCTCATGCCTGTAGTCCCAGTACTTTGGGAGGCCGAGGTGGGCGGATCACGAGGTCAGGAGATCAAGACTATCCTGGCTAACACGGTGAAACCCCATCTCTACTAAAACATACAAAAAGAATTAGTCGGGTGTGGTGGCGGGTGCCTGTAGTCCCAGCTACTCAGGAGGCTGAGGCAGGAGAATAGCATGAACCCGGGAGGCGGAGCTTGCAGTAAGCAGATATCACGCCACTGCACTCCAGCCTAGGCGACAGAGCGAGACTCCATCTCAAAAAAAAAAAAGAAACCAAATTGGTTATTCCTTTACTTAATGAATGTTTATGAAGCAACTACTATGTGCTGGGCATTGTGCCAAGCCTTGGGCTGTATTACCCAAGATCAGAAATTGACTACTGTTCTGATATAATTTGTTTTTTGAGAATTTTTGCTGGCCCTTTCATTTTCTATATACTTATAAAATACCCCTTTTTGTAAACTTTTTGAAATTTTTAAGCCAGGTGCTATGGTTTGAATGTGCCCCCCTCCAAAATTCATACGTTGCCAATGTGATAGTGAAGAGGTAAGGCCTTTAAGGGGTAATTAGGCCATGAGGGAGGGCTTTTCCATCCCTCCTGAATGAGATTAAAAAAAAAAAAAGCTTCATGCAGCTTTCAGGTAGCTTGCCTTTCTGCCTTCTGCCATTTGAGGAGGCCACAAGCAGGTGCCCACCAGACCAAATGTCAGTGGCTGGATCTTGAATCTCCCAGCCTCCAGAACTGTGAGAACAAATTTATCTTCTTTATAAATCACCCAGTCTGTGGTATTCTGTTATAGCAGCACAAAAGGACTAAGACAGAAATTGGTACAATAAAAGTAAGGAGTTTCTATAACAACCATCTAAAAATGTGGAGGTAGCTTTGGAACTGCATAATGACATATAGGCTGAAATCATTTTTGAAATGGATGCCAGAGAAAGCCTAGATTGCCATGAAGGGAGCATTAAGGGCAGTTCTATTGAGGGCTTTGAAGTGAAGAGAAGGGCTGTAGAGAAACCTTCATTCTTTTAGAGATTACTTGAGTGGTCATGAAGAGAATCTTGCTGGACATATGGACAGTAAAGACTATTCTGACAAACAGTCTCAGATGGAAAGGAAGAACATGGTATTAGAAACTGGAAGACAGGTCATCCTTGTGGTAAAGTGGCTAAGAACTTACCTGAACGATGTCTGTGTCCTGGGACTTTGTGGAAGACAGAACTTAACATTGAACTAAGATATTTGGCAGAAGAAATTTCTAAGCAACAAAGTGTTCAGAATGCTGGGTGGCATCTGTTAACTGCTTATAGTAAAATGCAAGAAGTAGAAATGACTTAAAGGTGAAATTTATAATCAAATGGGAATTAGAATGTAAAGATTTGGAAAATTCTCAGACTGACCATGTAAAGAATAAAAAATTCTTTTTAGGAGAGAAAAACAAGAGTGTGGCAAAGTAACTGGTTGATAAAGAAATTAGCATGGATAGAGGGAAGATAGGTGCTATTCATCAAGACAATGGGAGAATGACCCCAGACGCATTTCAGAGATATTCAAGGCTGGCCAGAGTGTGTGTTCCTTGGTTATTCCAGTTGTGGTTCACATAGATCCAGATGTGGCTCATGTCACTGCTCCAGAGGGCAGTATGCCTTGGTGACAACCATGTGGTGCTAATTCTGTAGGCATGCAAAGTGCAAAAGCTGTGGAGGCATGGCTTTCTCCACCTAGATTTTAAAGAGTGCCTCAGAAAAGCTCAGGGCCCAGGCAGAGATCTGCTTCAGGGTGGATCCTTCACAGAGTCCCCACTATAAGGCAGTGCTTAGTGGAGCTATGGTAACAGGGCTACCCCTAGAACCTCAGACCTGTAGAGCCACTGGTGTGCAGCACCAGCCTGGGAAAACCAAAGCATGTGACTTGAATATGTAAGAAATGAAGCGTGGACTATATCTAGCAAAGCCATAGGGGCAGGGCTGCCCAAGGCCTTGGGGTTCAACCTCACCCCAGTGTGTCCAGACAGTAGTTCATGGAGTCAAAGAAGATTATCCTCAAGCCTTAAGATTCAGTGTTGTTTGGTCTGTTGTGTTTTAGACTGACTTGGGACCTGTTACTCCCTTTTTCTTTCCTGTTTCTTCCTTCTGGAATGGGAACAGCTATTCTATGCTTGCCCTACCATTTTATTTTGTAAGCACATAACTTACTTGATTTCACAGGCTTACAGCTAGAAAGGAATTTGCCTCAGGATGAATTTCACCTTGAATCTCACCCATATGATGTTTAGAAGAGACTTTGGACTTAGGCTTTGAAGTTGATACTAGAACAATTGAGACTTTTGGGGGCTATTGGGCTGGAACGAATGTATTTTGTATATAAGAAGGACATGAATTTTAGGGGGGCCACAGGCAGAATGCTGTGATTTGAATGTGTCCCCTCTAAACTTCAGATGTTGGCAATGTGATACTATTAACAGATGGGACCTTTAAGAGGTGATTAAGCTATTAGGGCTTCTCCTTTATAAATGAGATTAAGGCCCTTAAAAAAGAGAGACTTCATGCAGTGTTGGAGGATTGAAACACCAGAGTTTAAGGATAGGCTCCTACAAATATGTCAGACTTATTCTTAGGTTCCTAGGTTGCATACTTTAGAATACTCCATATATTTCTATAGGTTGCAAATGTTGATTTGCAAAGTCAACATTTTTTCCCCTTTTTAAAAAATCAGACTGGCATTCACTTTTCTGATATCCTATAATACCTCTCCATTTTGTCCCACAAAGAACACTAATAGCACTGAGGAGGTATTTGCAAATTATCTGAATAATTTGAAATATATAGTTGTATAACTTTTCAACTTCCTTAGACTTCATTTTCTTCATCTCAGACCAGAAACTATTCTTGATAGAGAAAACAAAAGCAAAGTAATAATGACCTCTACTTTCTTTTTCATCCATCAATAGCGTATACTTGGTCCTTTTCTGTGAATTCAATTTTTTAAATCTTGATTATTTTTATTTTTTTTCTTAAATTTACTCTTTTATTGTAGCAAATGAATGGAAGATTCATTTATTCTACCCCTCCTTTTTAGGGATGGAGGCCATAATTTTTTTTTGTCTCAAATTCATCTAAATGCTAATAAAATTATGTATTTTGTTAAAATCAGTAAAAAATATAGGAAGTAAACAATGGAAACAAATGATGTGCTGCATGGAGCCCATTTCACTCTGCTGAATTCTAAAGTATGCAGTAAAATGTTCTAAGGAATTTAAATGTCTTTAAGGATTTCCCATACTCCCTTGTCAATTAAATATTATTTCTGTTCTTACATTTTGTCTTACATTTTTAAAAAATAAAGTAAAAAATAAGGAAGCTTTTAAATAGTTATAAGATACTGTATAATATGTGCACAAGATTTACAATTGAAGCAAAACTGTACAGGACATATCAAAGGCACAGAATATTGTCACTGATAATTCTTTAGACACCTATTGTATTGGACATAAATATGCTTTATATGCAATTATACTGTTTCTATGAAATACTTCATTTAGTGATCAGCATAAAATTGTATAATAATTACCTTTACAATTTTGAGATTTTGCTTATTTCGTAATTTAAGAATGCTACCTTTAGGGCATTATGAATACAACTGTATAAACCAGAATTGTAAACAATGACCAGTGACAATTGCATGAGATGTGAGTAGAATTGGCAGCTCTGTGAGATGTAGAAAGCACATGGTACCAAGCTATATGTCATGACAAGGTGTGCAAGGTACACACTCATTGAGAATAACAGACAAAAAATGTCTTTAATTTTCAAAAATTAGTTTCTCTTTTGAAATTTGTAATGTTATATTAAACTTTAAGTCAGTATGTATTGCTTCTAGAGTTATTTGGCTCAGCACTATGGAATTTAATTTTGTAAAAAGTTGGTGGAATAGATAGAAATAAAATATTAAAATATATTACATTTTCTCTGGTTTGATATCTAAATACAGTGAATATACACAAAGATAGTTGACTTTTGGACTTTTTAAAGAGGAAATTTCTTAATTCAATTATTTGCTCTTTTCCCTTACAGATTGCAGATTTTGGTTTATCAAAATGGCGCATGATGTCCCTCTCACAATCACGAAGTAGCAAATCTGCACCAGAAGGAGGGACAATTATCTATATGCCACCTGAAAACTATGAACCTGGACAAAAATCAAGGGCCAGTATCAAGCATGATATATATAGGTATAATAAGGATTGCTTTTTCTCAGAGTTAACTTTGTCTCAGACACAAAATTAGTCAACCAGAATTTTGAAGCTACATTTTAAACTGTGATTTTTATTCTTCTCTCATAATTGTGGTGAAAATAAACTTGAGGCCATGGTGATTAATATTTTTCAAAGTAAAGAAATTTAATGATTTGCTTTAAGAAACTTTTACATCCTTTAAGAAATTTTAAAGCATCTTTTCTTATCCTATCAATTTATAATATAATAGTTAAGGATTTTTATCATATGTGACTTGGAAATGCAGAGGGAAACAGTAGTTCCTAGCATTTTAGCTTTAAGTTTCTCAACCTGTTCAACCTTTCAGCTTTTGATATCTATACGTCTTTTTAGACAAATAGACCAACTCTTAATCATACTGGGGATGTTTCTATTTAAAGAATCCCTAATATTTGTATATGTGTGAATTTTTTATACAACAAATCAATTGATTTGATCGTATTTTCATATTTCCGATGCATATTACTTATAGTCTCATAATGCAGTAGTAAGCATAACACATTGTTCTTGACACTGGTTATTTAACCAGAATAAAAGGAAGATGATTATTTACATAGGTTTAAGAGATGGGGACATTCACCTCATGTGTAAGTTACTCTTATCTCTTTTAATATACTAATGAATGCAAAAGCACACTCTCTAAATTTGCTGTGAACACATTTTATAGTCCTTTAAATGGCTTTTTACCATCTTTAATAAATAACCTGTTAATGAATCATTTTAGGAACAAATGCCATATCTCTACCAGAAAACTATATATTAAATTAAATTGCATATTCCTTTTCTTCAAAAGCATTTTAATTTTTGTTATTTCTCATTAAATCCAAAGCCAGCCAATCCATTTTAGTGGCTGCACTAAAACAATTCATATAGTGTCTTTTACATTCACATTGTATGAATATAAAAAATTGCCCTTTTATATTTTGTTTTCTGATATTTTTAATTTATTTTGAATGATGTACTGAGGGGAGGGGAAATGTATTTATAGCTTCCTAAGGTAAAGATCATGTTCTACTCAACAATTCTTGAAAACTGGTTTGATTCTATAAAAATGGGCCAATTTAAATCTATCAGTCATTCATTTTGTGAATTTTCTCTTTATGTTCAATTTCAATATTCTCTGTCGGGGAAATATGAGGAAATATTATTCCTTTATTTGGGTAGGAATTCCCTCTGTACTCCTCGCTCTCCCTGTAACAAAAGGTGTTGGTAGTAATAAATTCTATGTGTCCATTTTGAATGCATGGTTAATGTTGGGGTGTGGCAAAATTCTTATATCCTATTTAACCATTTATTCTAATTATAAACTCTATGCAGCTTAACCCTGTAATTGACATCTGAAGTTAAACTGTAGGCAGGATATTTCTACTACCAAAGAAGATAGTGCTGAGAGCAGAAAAAAGGCAGTAGAATAGAGCTCCATGAGACAATTTTTTTCTTGCTCTTTGTTCTTTGTGAAAAGTAATATCATTTAATTAAAGGGCATAGCTTATCTGAGTGTTCAAGAATTAATCCTAGTATTAAATCATCCACAAAAAGTTAATCTTGCATGTAACGTTAAGCTTTTATTACAGTAATTTCCTAATTTTTTAACTTAAAATTGATTTTCTTTCAAAACTAGATGAGCATTTGTCATCTTCATTGTATACAGTAATTCTTTGCTGCCTTATCACTTTCAAAAATGGTATCTTCACAGTCAGCTTTTAAAAGTAGTGCTATTTTAGTTTATTAGATAGAGTTCATTTAAAATATATAACATGTATGTTCTTATGTTAAACAGCTATGCAGTTATCACATGGGAAGTGTTATCCAGAAAACAGCCTTTTGAAGGTAAGTATGTTTTGACTTTTTTATGCTCAATAACATCATGTTAGTAGGTCACTCTCAGAACTATCTAAAAATCATGTTATTTTAAATCTGCTTATTCATTTTGTGGAAAACACACTAAAACGACAATTTATCAATTGTGAATGCATCACATACTGCAAAATATACTGGGTTAAGGATCCAGTTGTGAGTCTGCTATATACTGGAAAATGTACTGGATTAAGGATCAGAAAAACCCAGATTTTAATTCTTGTTCTGACAGTAATTAACTCTGTGATCAAGTCACAAAATCTCTTCAGTCCTCATTTTTGTCACTTGCATAGTAAGAATTTTAAATTACTATTTCCAAGTTCTAGTCTAGCTGTAAAATTATTTATATGATAATTTAATTACTATTCCCTCTATAAAGACTAGCAAATATTGAAGATTAATCTGTCCTTTTTATTCCCTGAAAATATTGTTTATTTCTTTATTCTGAGGTTTGTGTAGGTCAGCTTGTTGTGTAACAAAAAACAACCTTGGAATCTCCATAGCTTATGAAATAAACATTTATTTCTCATTCACATTAAATATTAGTTGCTGTAGCCCTTCTTAGTTCGGCTAGGTTTTGCTCAGCTCTGCTTTACAAATATTCTGTTTACCAAATCCAATCATATGGCCAAGCCCAGAATTAATGAGGTGAGGATATAAACTCCTTCCATAGGAACAGACAAGTCTGGCAATGGTTTGGGATATATATATTCCTTTTACAGAAAGGGGGATAAGACATTATTCCTAAAATTTTAATATTCACTTATTTTCTTTTAGTTAGTTTTAGATGTAAGTAATATGCTGAATCGTAATATATTTCTAATGAATGCAATCTATTTGTTTTGACAGATGTCACCAATCCTTTGCAGATAATGTATAGTGTGTCACAAGGACATCGACCTGTTATTAATGAAGAAAGTTTGCCATATGATATACCTCACCGAGCACATATGATCTCTCTAATAGAAAGTGGATGGGCACAAAATCCAGATGAAAGACCATCTTTCTTAAGTGAGTATATAGTTTTAACATGGACTCTTTGAATTACAGAATTAGTTAATATACTGTGAATAAAATATTCCTTGAAAAATTGTGCAAATTAGATGACTAGCTAGAAGTTGTTTAAATTATTTTCCGACTTATCATAGCATTTATATATGAGTAACTCCTTCTAGAGCAGAACTGAGAATTCCTAACAAAAAAGAGAAATTGTGTGATAGGAGTAACAATTTCCTTCATATATTTAACAAATATGTCTTGAACCCCTACCATGCGCTGTGTATATACTGGAGTAAGCCCTGGGAACAGAGTAGTAAAGAAGACAAACTTTCTGTAGCTAGTTCACATTCTAGTTGAGAAGGCAGAGTGAAAACAAATAAATAAGCAAGACACAGATTGTGACAGTCTTATTAGGAAATAAGCAAGGTAATAGACTAATTAAGGGAGGGAAACAAAGGCCTTTTTCTAGGAGCGAGCATTTGAGCTGAGATTTGAAGCTTGAAAAAGAGCCAGTCATTCAAATGCTGAAGAAAAAGTATTCAGCCAAACAAAACAGCAAGCATAAAGGCTCTGAGCCTAGAAGAGAAAAAGTTTTATATTCTCAAGAAACAGTGAGAAGGCCTGTGTAGCTAGAATATAGTAGGCAAGGAAAGGAATTAGATGATATTGGAGAGGTAAGAGAGAGGCTATTGGCCATCATTAAAAGGTTAGATTTTTATTCCAAGTGGAATGGAAAGCCATTAAAGTATGTTTTGCAGGGAAGTGACATGATCTGATAAGAAGTATAGGTGAAATTCTTACTGCTCTGTGGAAAGTTGATTGGAGAAAGGCAAAAGTAGAAGCAAAGAGGCTAGGAAAGAAACTTTCAGGAATTTTCTAATTGAGGTGGAAATTCTGAAGATAGAAGAGTTACAGAATTAAGATAGTATTTCAGAGTAGAATGGATCAGACATCCAAATGTAAATGTAGGAGAAAATCTTCATGACCTAGGGTTAGGCAGAATCTTTAAATATGACATCAAAAATAAATAGGATTCATTAAAAAATTTATAATCAGACTTTGAAAACATTGGAAACTTTTACACTTCAAAAGGTCCTATTGAGAAAAGAGACAGCCAGGCGTTTAGTGTCCACGACTTTAGTCCCAGTTACTTAGGAGGCTGAGGCAGGAGGATCACTTGAGCCCAGGAGTTTGAGGATGTATCATAATAGTGCACTGTGATCGTGCCTGTGAAAAGCTACTGCACTCCAACCTGGGCAACATAGCAAGACCTCATTTCCAAAAAGGAAAAAAAAAGCAGAACCACAGATTGGGAGAACATATTTGCATAACATGTATCTGCTAAAGGGCTTGATTCTGGAATATATAAAAAACCCTGACAAGTCAATAATAGGACAGATAGCCCTATTTTAAAATGAGTAAAAGATCTGAATTTCACCAAGGGAGATATACAAATAGCTAAAAAGCACATAAAATGATGCTTAATATTATTAGTCATTTGGAAATGCAAATTAAAACTGCAATGAGTTACCACTTTATACCCACAAAAATAGCTATAATTAAAGACAGAAAATAACAAGTGTTGACAGTGATGTGGCAAAACCAAAATCCTTATACATTGTTAGTGGGAATATAAAGTGATACTGCCTCTTTGGAAAACAGTTTGGCAGTTTCTTAAAAATGAAAGATAAATTTACCATACAACCAAGCAATCCACTAACAGGTAACCCAAGATAAATGAAAACATGTGTTCACACAGAGACTTGTATGTGATTAGTGATAGGAGCATTGTTTATAACAGCCAGCAAGTAGAAACAGTCATAATTACTGTTGCTACTACTACAACAATACATGAATCTGTTGTTCCAGGAAGAGTCCAGGATCCTAATATAAAATTGAACATCACTAACATATTGGTAGTCTGGACTGGTTCATCTAAGAAGGTAATGTAGATAGCAAAGAGGGACCCATAGTAGAGCTCTGAGGCATTCCAGCACTTAGAAATGGAGAAGAGGAAGAAGAAAAAGAGACTGAGGAAGAGAGGACAGTAGAGAGTATAGTCTTTGTGTCTTGGAAGTCAAGGAGGGGTATAGTCAGACATGTCTAATCTGCCAGGAGGCCAAATGAGACAAGCAGGATTTTCCAACATTGTCATCACCAGTAATCCAAACAAATGGAGTTTTAATAGAGATATGAAAACAGAAGACTGATGTACATTTTAAAAAAAAAGAAAGAAGTGAAGCCAAATATGGACAATTCCAGCAAGATGCTTGGCTCTGAACAGAAGCAGAAAAAAATGAGGTGATAGCTAAAGGATGATATGGGGTCAAAATTTTTTCCTATGGCCAGGCACAGTGGCCCATGCCTGTAATCCCAGCACTTTGGGAGACCAAGGCAGAGGGATTACTTGAGTTCTGGAGTTCGAGACCAGCCTAGGCAGCACAGCAAGACCTTGTCTCAACTAAAAAAAATTAAAAAATTAGCCAGACATGGTGCATTGCCTGTAATCCCAGCTACTTGGGAGACTGAGGCAGGAGGATTGCTTGAGCCCAAAATGTTGAGGCTGCAGTGAGCTATGATCGTGCCACTACACTTGCACTCCAGCCTAGGTGACAAAGCAAAATGCTGTTTCTTTAAAAAAAAAAAAAACAAAAAATCCTGGAGAAAGGTAAGAAACAGTAATAGAATATGTGTTTGATGGTTAAATGATCCAGTAGAGAGTCAGAGATTGTCAGTGCAAGAGCTGAGAGAGAGTATCAGAAACAGAATGCTGGAGAGGTAGAGGAAATGGTATTCAGAATGCAAATGATACTGTTTATCATTTGTATGAGTATATGGACACTTTTTTCTACTGTAAGAGAAATGAGGTTGGAGAGATGGATACAAGTACAATAAGTTTGTAGATCTGGTTGTAGGACCCTGAAGGAATTCCCTCTCATGGCTTCTATTTTCTCAGTGTAGTGTGAGAGCAGATGATCAGCTAGCTCAAAGGAAAGATGGAGGATGGGATGTAAGAGGTTGAAAAGGGGAAGATAAAATACAATGGTCTTACCCCTGCTTTCCCTTTCTAAGTTCAGAATATATTAAGAAAAAGATGAGGAAGAAAGACAGATGGTGGTCAAAATATCAGTTTCATTACTGATAAAGCTAATTGGAGAATGTACCTTTAGATCTGCAGCCAAATGGGCTTAGTAGCATTTTACCCCTACAGTTGATAGCTTTACCAGCCCACCACAGGCCTCACCCTGCTTCTACATAGGGAAGCAGAAAATGTATGCATTCTTTAGGCAAGCTGACTTTTAAAAGAAGGAGAAAACTGCAAAGGAACCAGATAAGCATGCTGAGTTTTTCTCCAAGATTAACAAATGAGGTAAGTCTGAGGGGCAGAAAGAAGATGGAAGAATTCCTCCTATACTTCTCCTTCCTGAGGATTGAACTGGAAATGTCATCTTCCTGTTGGAAACATGAAGAAAAGGACTTAAGCGTCTCCTCCAGCAGTACAAGATAATCATGTAAGACAGCAATTCTCAAACTTTTAGATCTCAATACTCTTCAAAATCATTGAGGACCTCAAAGAGCTTTTGTATATGTGGGTCATATCTATTAGCATTTACTGTATTAGAAATTAAAACCAAGGAATTTTAAAATGTAGGAATATACAACACATTCCATTGTCTGTTGAAGCAGTGTTCTTATCACACCTTACTTATGGGCCTCTGGATAAATGTACTATATACTCGTTTGGGGATGACAGTAAACAGGGAAAATAATGTCTTAGTACTAGTTACTTTGAATATAGTTTTGACTTCATGAACCCTCAGAACCACCCCCCCACCCCCAGGGGTCCCTAGGCCACACTTTAAGAACCACTTATCTATGAGAACAGTAGATGTATTTGGGAAGCAAAATAGGATTGCTGAGAAGTAGTATTTAGTGTTTAGTTTGGGCCGTTAATCTAGAGAAACTAGTGACCCCACTTCTGGTCAAGATGGAGTAACAGGGGCCAATTTGCCCTCCTGCCTGAAACAACCAAAAAACCTAGACAAAATATGTGAAAGAGTGGTTTTTAAGACACTAAATACCAGGAAACAAAGAACAGCAATCTCTGATGGACGGGAAACAAATGAAGTCAGCCTTCCGATTGCCCAGCTTCCTGCCTTGAGAGTTTCTAGATGCAGCATGGGGAGAGGAAACTGAGGTGGAACCCAGCTGACACTCAGGGTCTAGGAGACAGGGATGACAGTGTGGGTAGACCAAGGCAGATAGACTTCATAGGACATCGCACCGGAAGGGAAAAGGTACACAGAGGAAGAGCCCCAGAGATTTGCAGAGGGTTCCTCTCAAGTATTCAGTGGAGCACTGATCAGTACAGCGTGGATAAGTCAGTAAGCCAAAAGCCAAAATCTTCAATGAGCATAGGAGAAAAGCAGAAGTTTGCAGAGAAGTGTTGCCCAATGGCATGAACTTTAGAGGATCTAGAATTTTCACAGAAAGAAGAAATTACTATTTGGAAATGGCAAAGAGAGGACAACAGAGATATGTACCCTTCCTCATAGCTCTGGAAAGAAAGAAAGATAAAATATGAACCCATTACCTTAGCAAATTTTGATTTGTAAATACAATACTGATGAACAATGGATATAAGTATTGAATGAAAAATACAATGCATTGCTTTTTTTAGTAATGAGAACTCAGTTTATTTTTAGACTGTCTAACTAATATTGCCTATAAACATATCCAGCCTTATATCTGACAGTACGGTGTGAGTGTGTGTGTGTGTGTGTGTGTGTGTGTGTATTTAATTTATCACATTTCTTACAAAGTACTGTTGTCTGCCTTAGACATTTTTCATTTATAGCCTTTGGGATGCTACTGGTTTTGTTGTTATTGTTAGGTTTTGGACTTTGTTTTTAAATGGAAGCACAACTTTTTTTTCCTAGGATGACAGCTTCCTATTTTCAGTGGGAAGGTACCGTCATTGATTTATAAACACACTACTGCCCTATACAGCCCGTCAGTTTTATTTTAAGGCTCTGGTGTATATTGGAATGGTGAAAAGCAAGTTCTGGGAACCTGAAAGGGAAAGGAAGAATAAAAAATCAATAATAGGGAAAGTTTAAGTGTATTCAATAAAGAAATTCTGTCAATACGACCAAATGGAAGAACAAGAAATTACAAAGGGATTTCTAGATACCAGAGTAAGCACAAGATGCCTACTTTTGGATAAACCTACTGAAAAGAAATGAAAAGTTCACAATGAAAGAAATTTTGGTAAAAAAATAAAGGAAGCTTGAAAAACTAAAAGCAAGCTATATTTTTCCTTTTTTAAAAAAAATATAGGTTAACTGAATTAAGGAAAGGAGGAAGATCAGTAAACCGTTGTTGAAAAAGTGACTAGAGAATATACATTCTGAAAATGGATTTAACTGTTCAATTAATGTACATATTAAATGGCGAAGTAACACAGTAGCAGAGAGGAATCATAAATATTCTGTTTTTCAAAAGCCTATCAAAGTATAGTTTACTTACCTTAAAATTTATCTATTCTAAGTATACATTCATTGACTTTTTAGTATTAATAATTTTAGTTTGCAGCCATTACTATAATCCAATTTTAAAGTATTTCCATCAACCCCCACAAAATCCCTCATAACTATTTACAGTCACTGCCTGTTCTCATCACTAACCCTACGTAACCAGTAATCTATTCTCTGTCTTTGTAGATTTGCTTTTTCTGGATATTTCATATAAATGGAATGATAACAATGTGTGGTCCTTTTGCATCTGGCTCTTTTCACACTTAGCATAATGTTTTTCAAGTTCATCCAGGTTTCAGCATGAATCATAGTTCGGTAATTTATTGTTGAATAATACTTCATCGTATGGATGTATCACATTTTGTTGATCCATTAGCCAGTTGATGAACATTTTGATTGTTTCTACTTGTTGCCTATGTGAATAATGTTGCTATGACTGTTCACATAAAAGTCTGTGAACATATGTTTTCATTTCTCTTGGTTAATTATCTGTGAGTAGAATTGCTGGGCTACATGATAAATTTATCTTTAATTTTTAAGAAACTGCCAAACCGTTTTCCAGAGTAGCTACTTTATTCCCACCAGCAATGTGGGAATTTCTCCACATTTTCTCCACATCACTGTCAACACTTCTTACTTTCTTTTTAATTATATTTTAGTGAGTATGGAGTGATGTCTCATTGCAGTTTTAAAGTGCCTTTTCTTATGATGTTAAGCATCTTTTCATGTGCTTCTTGAAGACATTTGTATATCTCCTTTAGTGAAATTCAAATCTTTTACTTGTTTTTTAATTTTGCTATTTTTCCTATTATTGTCATGGGTCTGTATTTATTGTAGATACAAACCCTTTAGCAGATACATGATATGGAAATATAGTGTACAAGATTGCAGCTTATCTTTTTATTTTTTCTTAATACTGTCTTGAAGTGCAAAAGTGTTCAAATTTTTTGAAGTCCAGTTTTCAGGTTTTTTGTTTGTTTGTTTGTTTTGTTTTTGAGATGGAGTCTTGCTCTGTTGCCCAGGCTGGAATGCAGTGGTGCAATCTTGGCTCACTGCAAGCTCCGCCTCCCGGGTTCACGCCATTCTTCTGCCCCAGCCTTCTGAGTAGCTGGGACTATAGGTGCCCGCCACCATGCCCTGCTAATTTATTTTTTTATTTTTTTATTTTTTTGTATTTTTAGTAGAGATGGGGTTTCACTGTGTTAGCCAGGATGGTCTCAATCTCCTGACCTCGTGATCTGCCCGCCTCGGTCTCCCAAAGTACTGGGTTTACAGGCATGAGCCACCACACCCGGCCCAATTTTTAGGTTTTTTTAACGGATTTCATTTTTGATGTCATATCTAAGAACTCTGCCTAACCCAAGATCATGAGGATTTTCTCCTATGTTTACATTTAGGTGTGGGGTCCATTTCAAGTTAGTTTTTATGCGTAGTGTGATATAAGTATCTAAATTTATCTGTTTCCAGGTGTATATCCAACTGTTTTCGCATCATTTGTTGAAAAGGCTATCCTATCCTTTCCCCATTGAATTGGCTTAGCACATTTGTCCAAAAACAGTTTTTTTAGGTTCTCAACCCTATTCCATTGTTGCTTATGTCTATCTTTATGTCAGTAATAAAAGCTCATAAAACAGCTGAATGTCATCACTTTGGGAAGAACTGACTTGAGGCCTTGTACGTTAAATGTTAGCATTTCACTTTAATAATTAGAAGCAATCTGAATTCAACCTATATTTTTTTTCTCTTATGTAGAATGTTTAATAGAACTTGAACCAGTTTTGAGAACATTTGAAGAGATAACTTTTCTTGAAGCTGTTATTCAGCTAAAGAAAACAAAGGTAAATTGCCAAATGGAATGCTGGAAATTAGAAATTTAAACAACTATATATTATTCATGGAGTTTTTTAGTTAAGTGTAGTTTTTAATATATATACTTTTCACAGATATAAGCTACAGTTTTGGAGTGAGAAAATTTACCAGAGACTATCAATACTACTTTTCCTTTGTCACCAAAAGCTTTTCTATTTCATTCAAATGGCCACCTTCAGATTTTAAAGACATTTCCAGGACCAGGCGTGGTGACTCACACCTGTAATCCCAGCACTTTGGAAGGCCAAGGCGAGTGAATCACTTGAGCCCAGGAGTTTGAGACCAGCTGGGCCACATAGCAGGACCCTACCTTTATTTAAAATGTAAAAAAAGAAAAAAAAAAAAAAAGACATTTCCAGAACCCTTATATATCAGACGTAAATTTAAAAATGAATAATCACAGCCAGTTGTTTACAATGAATGCACTGAGCCATTAGAGGCATTTGTTTGTTTTTTAATGTACATTTATTTTCCTAAAGTTGTAATGCCTAGAGAATTATAGATGTCTGGGTTCTCGCACTTCTCTTTTAATTTAATGCACATTTTTTTCTGACATTCCTTGCCAAGTTTAACTGTAGAATTTTTATTATATTTGAGACCAAAGTGTGTTTGTTTTTTCATTTTTCCTCTCAAACACTTCATGTTTTATAGACCAACGTAGCAGTAACAGTTGATATGAATTACCTGGGAGAGCTGTGTTATTTACTCACTCTGATTCTTGTGGGTCGGAACAATTGAAGGGACTATTACTGCAGGGTTGTTTTTTTTTTTTTTCAATATTACTCAAAATTGTTTAAAAAGCAAAGCAACCACGGTTCATTAAGGCAAGTGCTAAACTATGCTTACTTTGCCCTAACGAACTGTGGTTTGTTAGGAGATGTGGGTTTCATTAAATTGTAGTTAATATACAATATAAAAACCAGCCGTTAGCCAAACTCGTGGGGTATGAACAAGCAAAATCTACAATTTTTATAACCAAGTGATATTGCTTGCCCCTTGTGGCTTGCTGGATCTAGTGACATAACCCTTGGTTTCAAAGGGAAATGCATAAAGGAAGGAACTAAAGAGGAACTGTGTTTTCGTTCTTTTAATAACTTGTCACTGGCTCCACCACTTCTGAGTAGGTAGTGTTTTCCAGAGGATACCAATTTCTCTATTCCTTAATAGAGTCAAAAATTTTTTTTAGTTTGTAAAGATGGGGTGTCCCTCTGTAACCCAGGCTGGAGTGCTGTGACAGGATCATAGCTCACTGCAACCTCGAAGTGCTGGGCTCAAGCAATCCTCCTACCTCAGCGTCTCCAGTAGCTTGAAACTACAGGCATGGGCTACCACACTCAGCTACTTTTTAAGTTGCCATATTTTTTCCACTTAGGATTGTTCTTTAAAAAAAAAAAAAAATCTTGTATCGATTCTGTGATACTTATAGGGCAAGAATATCATCTGATTTTTATAGATGAGATAACTAAGGTATAATAGTCTTCCCTTATCCATAGGAGATACATTCCAAGACCCCAGTAAATGCCTGAAACCATGGGTAACACTGAACCCTATGTATACTGTACATACATACCTATGACATAGACATATATACTTTTCCTATACATATATACCTATGATAAGGTTTAATTTATAAGATAGGCACAGTAATACATTAACAATAACTGACAATAAAATAGAACAATTCTAACAATATTCCAGCATCACTATTCTTGCACTTTGGGCCATTAGTACTAAGAGTTGATTAATTAGTAATGAGTTACTTGACCAGCCTAGGCAGTGTGGCAAAACCCCATCTCTACAAAAAATACAAAAAAAAAAAAAAAAGCTGGGTGTGGTGGCACATGCCTGTAGTCCTAGCTACTCAGGGCTGAGAAAGGAGGATCACTTGAACCCAGGAGGCAGAGGCTATAGTGAGCTGGCACTCCAGCCAGGGTGACAGAGTGAGACCCTGTCTCAAAAAAAAAAGAGTTCCTTGAGTACAAGCACTGTGATCCTGACAGTTGTTCTGATACTGACAGGGTGGTAGCTTATACAGCATGGATATGCTGGACAAAGGGATGATTCACATCCTGGGTGGAATGGAGCTGTAGGGTATGATGTTTCATCATACTACTTAGAACTGAATGTGATTTAAAACTTATGAGTTGTTTATTTCTAGAATTTTACATTTAATATTTCGAAACCACAGTTGAGCAGGGTAATAGAAACTGTGAAAAGTGAAACCAAGATAAGATGGGGACTACCGTATAGGGAAGTTAGTCACTTATGTACACCTCACACAGTAAGCTAATGTCAGGGCCAACAGTGGAACACAAATTAAATAAGATTCTTCATAAAGAAATTTCTGAGCTAGGTGTGATGGTACATGCCTATAGTCCCAGTTACTCTGAAAGCTGAAGCAGGAGGATCGCTTGAGCCCAGGAGTTCCAGTCCAACCTGGGCAACATACCAAGACCCTGTCTCTTAAGAAAACAAATTTCTGAAAGCCAAGATTAGTAGGGAAATTTGTTTTGAGTTTCCTACATTTTTTCAGCTCTTGGAAGCAGCTCCCATAATTTATGTTTTCCTAGGTAATTGGCTTCTATATCTTGAATAATAAACACTGAACAAAAATAGGTTTTTTTCAACTCATTTCTTCTTAGGGACTGATTCACTAGTTCACAAGTAATTTGAATTATCATAACTGATCATTTATGAAAAAGTGTTACTAATTCAAGGATATTGCATTATCAGAAATGTTTTGGCAAATTTTATAAGCACAGAAAAACCTTACATAACAGAGACAAAACCAAAAACTCATTTTAAAGGGTCATATAACAGTATATTTATAGATGTTTTTTGAACTGCTGTGTATAAAGCCCTGTGCTAGGTACATTATATACACAGATGAATAGGAGTAATTTCCTCCTGAAGTTCCTTAGCCATGTAAATGGAGCATGCAGTCATAAATGTGCATAATGGATGGCTGGGTGTGAATTCACCAGTTTCCAAATTCTGAAGAATAGTTGGCATTATGATGGTCTGGGGAAGAAAATGATTGATAGGTTTTTAAATCACTGAATAGTGATGGAAACTAATCCAAGTCTAGCTTATATAGACAGGAATAAATCACTTAATTTTAACACAAAAGAATAGTATTTAAGTAAATCATCTACTCAGCAGCTACCATTTATTGAATGCTTACAAGTAATGTTAGGGCCTTTTTGCATATATTACTTTTCATTTTCCTTACAGTAATCCTTCAAAATAGGTATTTTTATCTCCAGTGTACAGATAAGTAAACTGAGATTAAATCTAATGTCCCACATCAAACAGATGTGGGAATCTAAATCACATCTGATTGGCTCCATGGCCCTGCCATTCCATTATTGACACTCTACCTCCTTTACTTAGTCTAAGCCTCAATCTCTTAACTATAAAATGAAAATAATAATACTTACAGGCACAGTGCCTAAAATGTGGTAAATACTTTATTATAGATAGACATATAATCACACTCCCAAAAATTTATTAAGTACCTAGTTTATACCAGTTATTTCGTATTTATAAGCTCAATCTCTAGAACCATCCTGCATGTAGGTATTATTAGATTTTAAGGATGAAGCTCTGAGACACTGAGAGAAGGTAACCAATTAATATTAGGTAAGATTCAAAGTCTGTGTTTCTAAAGTTATTTCCCTTGTTCTACACTGTCTCTTCCTTCAGTTATATGTTATATTCCCAACTCTTTATATTTTCTTGCCATGTATTTTGCACAAACGTATAAAATGTGTTAATTACATTGTATTTTACTTCTATAATTTCCTAATCACCTCCAGTTAAAGTGTATATGCATTTATGTATTCATTCCAGTTACAGAGTGTTTCAAGTACCACTCACCTATGTGACAAGAAGAAAATGGAATTATCTCTAAACATACCTGTAAATCATGGTCCACAAGAGGTAAAAAAAAAAAAAAAAAAAGTTACATTAAACTCAAAATGTGAGAAGAATTTGAAAAAATCATTTGGTCTAAGCCGTGCTTTTATAGAAGGAAAACTAAAGCCCAGGTAGCTTTTAGGATTTGTTTGGTAGCTCATGGCAATCTCCAACTTGAAACCCAGCTCTACTGATTCTCAGTTCATTTTTCATCCCATCAAATCACAATTATTGCTTTTTTGTTTGGCATTGAGTTCTGTCGCTGTCATTGGTTTATACAATAAATGACGTCCCAGGGTAGTATGTAGGTAAATCATTGATTACAGTTTTAACACTATATTTATGCTACTTTGTTCTTACCTCTTATCATAATTAATGAGAGGCTAACATTGCTGCCCAAGAAGAAAGATTTATTTAGTAGCATTCAGTCAGACTTTTATTAGTCTGAATTAGTAATTTCTTTTAAGAATGTATATGTATGTTCATTTTACAGAATCAGAAAAGTAACATAGATTGAGCATCCCTAATCCAAAAATCCAAAGTGCTCTACAATCCAAAACTTTGAAGACCAACATGATGCCGCAAGTGGAAAATTCCACACTTGTGTTAGTCTGTTTAGTGTTGCTATAACGAAATACCTGAGACTAGGTAATTTATAAAGAAAAGAGGTTTATTTGGCTCACAATTCTGGTAGCCAGAAAGTTCGGGATTGGGCAGCTGAATCTGATGAGGGCCTTAGGCTATTTGCACTCATGTTGGAAAGTAGAAGGGAAGCAAGCTATGCAGAGAAATCACATGGTGAGACAGGATGCAGGAGAGTGAAAATGAGGAAGTCAGGGTCTTTAACAGCTTGCTCTCTCAGGAATCCATTCACCACTTATAGAATGGCACCAAGCTATTCATGAAGGATCTTCCCCCATGACCCAAACACCTCCCATTGAGCCTCACCTCCGAACACCACCACATTGGGGATCAAATTTCAACATGAGATTTAGTGGGGACAAATAAACCATATCAAACCATAGTAACATCTGACCTCATATGATGGGTTGCAGTCAAAACACTGTTTCACAGGTGGGCACAGTGGCTCAAGTCTGTAATCCCAAAACTTTGGGAGGCCAAGGTGGGTGGATCACTTGAGGTCAGGAGTTCGAGACCAGCTGGCCAACATGGCAAAACCCCATCTCTACTAAACATACTGGGCATGGTGGCCCATGCCTGTAATCCCAGCTACTCGGGGGGTTGAGGCAGGAGAATTATTTGAGCGAGCCAAGATTGCACCACTGCAGTCCACCCTGGGTGACTCCATCTCAAAAAAAAAAACTTTGTTTCAGGCACAAAATTATTTTAAAATATTGAATTAAGTTACCTTCAGGCTGTGTGTATAATGTATATATGAAACATAAATGAATTTTATATTTAGACTTGAGTCCCATCCCCAAGATATCTCATTATATATATACAAATATTCCAAAATCTGAAAAAAAGTCCAAAATTCCAAACACATCTGGTTCCAAGCATTTCAGATAAGGGATACTCAACCTGTAGTATCTTCAAAACTAACCTTAAAAATAGTACATCACTTTTTTAATCACTTGATGTACAGTATTTCATTTCATCCTTGAGCCCATTCGTGCATATTTTTAAATAGACAGTGCGGATAATACAGCCAAAAACCTGAGAGCCAGAGAGTTTAAATGCCTTACTGAAAGTTAGCTAGTAATTCCATGACAGAGCTAGGAGTAGAGTTCTCCATTACTTTTTCCATGGCTTCCTGTGCCTCCATGTGGAAGGAACCTGAGGTGCTGAGAACAGGCATTTCTAAATCTGTAGGAGACCAGACTTGCAGATACCAAATTTCTCATTCACTATTCTAGTTACTGGCCACAGCCTCTGAGATCATGTAGAAAATACTGAAAAAAATAATTATTCTGATGTCACATTATTCCCCTATTTCCCCCATTTGTGTTAATTAAGAAAATAAGTTTATCTTTGTTGGTTATTTTATAGATGTATGTGTTTCTTTAATTTTGTAAAGTATAATTTTTAGTACTTTTGTAGGCTGGGCACAATGGCTCACACCTGTAATCCCAGCACTTTATGTGGCCAAGGCTGGTGGATCACTTGATTGCAGGAGTTTGAGACCAACCTGGGCAACGTAGCAAAACCCCATTTCTACAAAGAATACAAAATTTAGCGTGGTGTGGTGGTGTGTACCTATAATCCCAGCTATTCAGGAGGCTAAGATGGGAGGTTCACCTGAGTTCAGGAGGGCAGGGCTGCAGTAAGCCTAGGTTGTGCCACTGCACTCCAGACTGGGCAACAGAGTGAGACCCTGCCTCAAAAAAAAAAAAAATTAGTAGTTTTTATCTTCATTTGTGATAAGCCACAAACAAGAACTATTTAGAAATTAAAGCTCTATAATTTTTATTAACCTAAACCCTTTATTTTCTATTTACTTTAGGAATCATGTGGATCCTCTCAGCTCCATGAAAATAGTGGTTCTCATGAAACTTCAAGGTCCCTGCCAGTTCCTCAAGACAATGATTTTTTATCTAGTATGTAAATTTTCCAATCATTATTTACTTGCAAGTCTTCCATTTTCTTTCAAGATCATATTTCTGGCAAGCAGTCATGATTTCTATGGAACTTTAATTTGCATTTATAACTCATGTTTTAAAGTGACAGAGTCTAAAGATATGAAAAAATAGTAGTGTGATATTCAACAAATACATTTAAGTTTTAAGGCATTATGTTTGGCCAGGCGCAGTGGTTCACACCTATAATCCCAGCATGTTGGGTGGCCAAGGTGGGCAGATCACCTGAGGTCAGGAGTTCGAGACCAAAATCCCATCTCTACTAAAAATACAAAAATTAGCCAATCATAGTGGTGGGTACCCATAGTCTCAGCTACTTCGGAGGCTGACACGGAAAGATTGCTTGAACCCGGGAGGGAGGTTGCAGTGAGCCGAGATTGCACCACCGCACTCCATCCTGGGTGACAGAGTAAGACTCTATGTCAAAAAATAAACTTTTAAAAAAAGGCATTATGTTAGACACTGCCAGAAAATGTCCACAAAAAAAATCTCTTATAAGAAAAAGAAGTGTTTCTAAATAACTATTATATGAGATGGAAAGTGATATAAGAGAGACATAGATCTAGAGCTATGGTAGTATGGGAAGAGTAACACTGTACAAAGGACTTGCACAACAACTTTGTGAGAGAAATGTCCTCATTTTACAGATTTAAGGACTCTGGATCACATAGCTAGTAGCTGGCACATCTCAGACTTTTGATAAATATTATCGTGTCACTCTACTGTACCATGTTGTCATCATGAAATTATTTCTGGCTGAAGGCTGGATCTGTAATAACAAAGGATAGGAATTCCAGGGAAAAGGAACAACATACAGGTACAGAAGCAAGAACATACAGAGAACAGTGAGTAATTTGGTTTAGCTAGTAAAGAAGATGAATGAAAGAAGATAAAAGCTAAGTAGATTGGAGTCATATCATCAGGAATTCTAACCTTCAGCTAAACTATTTGGACTTTTTTACTTGAGTAGGAAGCAACTATTGCAATTTTTTGAGCAAGGCAGTGACATAAAATTTTTTACTTTGGGAAGATTCATTCTGGCTGGAATGTGTAGGATATTTTGAAAGGAAAAGGAAACTTGAGATGGCGAGATCAGTTAGGAGACTATTACTGTAGTACCCATGAGAGATTATTAAGAACCGATAGAGTGAAAGAAAGGAGGAGTGGTATATGAGATGTTATAGACAACTAGATGATAGGACTTTGTAACTTTTCACTTATAGGAGCGATGAGAGAAAAAAGCGGTAAAGCCAAATAAATTGTTAAGCCTAGGGACTGGGAGAATGTTGGTGCCATTAAAAGAAATAGAAGTTAAAACAGGTTGCGTGCGGTGGCTCACACATGTAATCCCAGAATTTTGCAAGGCCAAGGTGGGCAAATCACTTGAGGCCAGGAGTTCAAGACCAGCCTGGCCAACATGGCAAAACCCCATCTCTACTAAAAATACAAAAAAATTAGTGGGTATGATGGTGCACACCTGTAATCCCAGCTCCTCGGGAGGCTGAGGCACAAGAAATGCTTGAACCCAGGAGGCAGGGGTTGCACTGAGCTGAGATTGCGCCACTGCACTCCAGCCTGAGTGACAGAGCAAGACTCTGTCTCAATTAAAAAAAAAGAAGAAGAAGAAGTTAAAACAAGTTTTAGAGTTAAGAAACATTACACTTTCAATGTTTTTTGTTTTTTGTTTTTAATTTGAGGTACTAGGAGCACACAAAGGGTTGATGTCCAGAGGGCTTTTGAAAATATAAGATTAAGGTTCACAGCTGGGTGTGTTGGCTCACAACTGTAATCCTAGAACTTTGGTAGGCTGAGACAGGCGGATCACCTGAGGTCAGGAGTTCGAGACCAGCCTGGCCAACATGGTGAAATCCCATCTCTACTAAAAATACAGAAATTAGCCAGTTGTGGTAGCATGGAACTGTAATCCCAGCTACTTGAGAGGCTGAGGCAGGAGAATCTCTTGAACCTGGGAGGTGGAGGTTGCAGTGAGCTGAGATCGCAACCATTGCACTCCAGCCTGGGTGACAAACTCCAAAAAATAAAAAATGGGGGGGGGGAGGGAGGGAGGGAGGGAGGGATGGAAGGAAGGAGGGAAGGAAGGAAGGAAGGAAGGAGGGAGGGAGGGAGGGAGGGAAGGAAGGAAGGAGGGAGGGAGGGAGGGAGGGAAGGAAGGGAGGAAGGAAAAGAAAGAATATATAAGGCAAAAGTTCAATGAAGACAGAAAATGTAATTGTGTGGATTGGGGAATAGAGGGGATGATTAAGTCCCTGAGGCTGAGTGGGATTCCCAGAAGAGAAAGTAGAAAGACAGACATCATATATAGATTTAGAGAACATACTTAAACTTCAGAAGGAGTAAGACGACACAGGAAAAATATGGGACTTTGTGAAGAAGTAAAATTCTATGATTTATAATTTACATAGGACAGACAATTGCTGACAGAAATTGTAGTGAAAGCATTCCATATAAACCCTTTTTTGTTTTAAGAAATATCTACTTGCAGAATTAGGTTTCTGAACTAGCCTTAATATTAGTGGAAACTAAAGACATTGGAGCCTACCTTCTGTCTGCTCAGATGTTGACATGTTAGCCAATAGGAACTTGTAAGGCGTATTCCACCTCTAATGAAGATGTTGTATTTTGTAGGAAAAACTCAACACTGTTCTTTTATGATGCTGCATCGCTGTCCTGGAAATCACAGTTGGGACAGCACCATTTCTGCGTCTCAAAGGGCTGCATTCTGTGATCACAAGACCACTCCATGCTCTTCAGCAACAATAAATCCACTCTCAACTGCAGGAAACTCAGGTAAATATTTACTGTGAAACACCTTGTAAGTGATGCCATTTAGCTTACATATTTATGTTCAGTGGGTTTACCATACAGTGAGATTTATTTGTCTTTATTTCCTCAATATGATAAATACATACCTTCTTAAGTAGGAAAACAAATCCCAGGAGATGGGAATGATGACATGGCCCACATGGTGTTCTGTGAACATCTAAATAGGGAGGCAGTACTAAGAGGAGGTATTAACATATTACTAATTAACAAATTTGCAGGTATCTTTTATATTTGAAACAAAATGGACATTAAACAAAACTGAACAAATCCTAGAAGATGGGAATGACGACATAAAGTGGTTTTTGCCCCAAGATTTATACCATATAAAAAGGCAGTGCCTTTTCTGGGGAGTGAGGGGGAGATAGCCCAAATCTCTGAGTGTTTCCTGAAAAATGATAGCATTACCCCAAATACTGGTGTTCCATATTGGCACAATCATAGGAAAATTAGGTTTTATGCTTTATTGATTTTTCATGGAATTTTACTTATTGCTATGTATCTGTCCTCACCTTTTAAATATTCATTCCTTGCTCTTTTTCAGAACGTCTGCAGCCTGGTATCGCCCAGCAGTGGATCCAGAGCAAAAGGGAAGACATTGTGAACCAAATGACAGAAGCCTGCCTTAACCAGTCGCTAGATGCCCTTCTGTCCAGGGACTTGATCATGAAAGAGGACTATGAACTTATTAGTACCAAGCCTACAAGGACCTCAAAAGTCAGACAATTACTAGACACTACTGACATCCAAGGAGAAGAATTTGCCAAAGTTATAGTTCAAAAGTTGAAAGATAATAAACAAATGGGTCTTCAGCCTTACCCGGAAATACTTGTGGTTTCTAGATCACCATCTTTAAATTTACTTCAAAATAAAAGCGTGTAAGTGACTGTTTTTCAAGAAGAAAAGTCGTTTTATAAAAGGATATTTATATCTCTGTTGCTTTGACTTTTTTTTTAATATAAAATCCGTGAGTATTAAAAGCTTTATTGAAAGTTCTTCTTTGGGTAAATATTAGTCTCCCTCCATGACACTGCAGTATTTTTTATTAATTAATACAAGTAAAAAGTTTGAATTTTGCTACATAGTTCAATTTTTTATGTCTCTTGTTAACAGAAACCACTTTTAAAGGGTAATAATTATTATTCTTTTTCATAACAGTGCCTTAAGGTATGATGTATTTCTGATAGAAGCCATTTTCACATTCATGTTCTTCGTGGATTATTTGTTACTCGTCTAAGATGCAATTTGATTTTATGAAGTATATACCGTTTTACCCACCAGAAACAGTACAGAATCTCTGCCCTAAAATCCCAGGCTTAATTGCTCTACAAAGGCTTATTAATTTAAAACTCCATTAATAGGATTACATTTTAAAGTTTTATTTATAAATTCCCTTTAAAAAAGATATTTCAAAGGTAAAACAATACAATATAAAGAAAAAATAAATATATTAATACCGGCTGTCTGTCTCCATTTTTAACCTCAGCCTTCCCTACTGTCACCAACAACCAAGCTAAATAAAGTTAACAGCCTGATGTTTATCCTTCTGTCCCTTTCTTCCTGCTTATATTTAGAACATATGCTCATTTGGGAAAGGATCTTTTCTGCATATTATTATTATAATAATACATCATACTGCAACCTGCTTTTTGCATTTAATAGTACAGCCTTCCAGATCAGATATGGCTCTAACTTACTCTTTTTACTTGCTGCCTAATACCCACACTGTTTTTATTTTCTTAACTTGTCCGTATCAAATTTAGCCCAAACAATAAAAGTACAGTGTGAGCACTTTTTTGGTTAATGGGTTATATTACTATATGAGAACTTACAAGGAATAATAGCCGTTATCTGAAACCGCATAGCAAAGTCAGCAGAAAGTGAGATACAGAGTAAATTTGAAAAGATGAACTTTCAAGAAGCAACAGACCCAAACCTGAAAAAAGTTTGAATAAAAGAAATTAGATGGCATTGAGGCAATTAAATATTTTATTAGAAATATAAGTATTTTAATCTACATTTTAGCGCTTGACATTAACTTGTAGCTCTTACTGTGCCTTTCAGAAATATGGAAATCTATTAATTTCCATATTTGGAAATTAAATGAAAACTGAACACATGAGTTATCTATTAAATTTTAAAAAGCATTAAGATACAAATTTTATTTGTGAAGTAAAAAATAGAGATAAAAATTCTTTTACAAGCTTTCCCTTTTCTCTATACATACTCTAAAAAGAAATTATTTTGAATATCGATGGCCTCAAATTGACTTTTATACTGATTTCATGAGGTATATCTGGATTGATAAAATGAACTTTGCCCTGTTTTTTATTCTCTGCAAAGATCTAAAAACTCATAGTCTGTGTGCTTTATGGCTATGTGCTTATAGCCACTTTCTCCCACACTTTACTGTATGGAAGACACACGTGTAGTCATCCATCATCACAGCTATGCAAACTTTTTCTGCATAAATAATAACATGTTAATAAGAAGATGTCAGGGATTAAGATGAATCTGCAATGAGCTCTCATCATCTCTTCACGGGATTGTTACAATCTCAGCAGTTGGTTTTTATTATAACCCCTATTTAGTAACTGCTACTTAGGGGAAGATGAGACAGATTATGCTGAGTATGACTAGTTAGTGTACAACAGGGTCTGGCATAGAGTAGGCACTTTCTGAATAACTCTTTAATGAATAGTGTAATGGAATGAAAAAACAGAGAAGGGGAGATGTTTCCTTTAAATCTTATTTCCCAAAATGTAGTGCAAGCACAGCTAGTAGTAAGTGGGATTATTTTAGGTCATATGTAGGCTTACCACAAAATGGCATCTGAGTCACTTAGTAAAGGACATTCTTTTCCATTCTTTTTTGAGCCTTATAATTAAATAAAGGAGAATATCTCAATTTTTGTGCTAACATCTTTTTATCCCTCTTGTTAACAAAATGAGAATAGGCTTTAGGCTCAGAACTTCAGAAACAATATTAGCAAGAATTTTATGGGTTTTTTATTACATTCTATTTGAAATTTATACTTCTACATATGACAAGTAATAGTTTTCTGTTTTTACTAAAGTTTTATTTCATAATATTTAAATAAAGACAATTTAAGTACTATTAAGTAAATTATAATGCAGATAGGACGTGAATGTGCCAACAATCATAGAAGTAGTAAGAAAATGACAGATTAAAATTCAGTCGCTCCAGGAAGGGACCTAGTAATTTATTTTTTAACTAGCTAGTATTAGATAATGCTAGAGGTGTCATTCCTTGCAGTGGATTTTAAGACAGTGCTACCCAGAAGTACAGTCCACAGACTGGCTACATTTAGCATCACCCGTAGCATGTTAGAAATGAAACTTCATGACTCCTATCTCAGACCGACTGAATCAATCTCTGGGGGTGAGGTCTAGGAATCTGTTTTAACAAACTCTCCAAGCGATTTTTACTCATGGTAAAGTTGAAGACCCTTTATTTTAAGAAATACTATAGATTTGTACATAAAATAATTTCTCTCTAGGTTCACAGATGTGTTTTCATGAAGTCTGATAGCCACATGCCTTCAGAATGTACACGCTGAGATGATGTTTGATTACAAAATTTTACTTTTGTTTTGCATCCAATTTGAATTCCCAAAACAATTTTAACATGCTTTGAATTCTGGAAAGATAGCTTCACTTAAACATGAAAATCATGGCCAAGCGCAGTGGCTCACGCCTGCAATCCCAGCACTTTGGGAGGCGGAGGCGGATGGATCACAAGGTCGGGAGATCGAGACCACGCTGACAAACACGGTGAAACCCCGTCTCTACTAAAAAATACAAAAAATTAGCCGGGCATGGTGGCGGGTGCCTGTAGTCCCAGCTACTCGGGAGGCTGAGGCAGGAGAATGGCGTGAACCCGGGAGGCGGAGCTTGCAGTGAGCGGAGATCACGCCACTGCACTCCAGCCTGGGCGACAGAGCGAGACTCCGTCTCAAAAAAACAAAAACAAAAACAAAAACAAACCATGAAAATCAGATCACTATATTAGAATCTACAACTCGGTTCTTTAGGGAAGAACTTCAGAAGGGGCAAATGCTTGAATTATGACAGCAGTAGAGCTGAGCTGATATAAGAGGATCAATACAAGAAGCGAGACTAAATTATGCTGAAAGTCATACTAAAGAAATTTGCATAACTATGAAAGATTTGGATGTTGCAGCAGTTGTGTCAAGCCGTGGGGGCTGTTTTTTATTTCTCTCTACCATTAATCTGCCTACCCTCAGCCCCTTCAAATACTTAATTTATGAAGAAAAAAATATGGCCAACTGGGAGAGAAGGAAAATCAGTAAACGTTCATATTTAGCCATTCTCACAAACATGTTTCGGCCAGGCGCGGTGGCTCACGCCTGTAATCTAAGCACTTTGGGAGGCCGAGGCGGGTGGATCACCTGAGGGCAGGAATTCGAGACCAGCCTGGCCAACATGGCGAAACCCCGTCTCTACTAAAAATACAAAAATTAGCTGGCAGAGGCCTGTAATCCCAGCTACTTGGGAGGCTGAGGAAGGACAATCACTTGAACCTCAGAGGCAGAGGTTGTAGTGAGCTGTGATTGCACCATTGCACTCTAGCCTAGGAGACGAGCGAAATTCCATCTCATCAACAACAACAACAAAAGTAATGTGTTTCTTCAAAATTGTGCCTCCCATCTCCCACACAGCCTAGTTCTCAAATTACCTGTTGCTTTTTCTCTCTCCACTGGATCATTTCTTTTCAAACACCCAGATTTCCTTTAAAAACAAAATTTCTTTACTTACCCTATCTATCCTTTTTCATTCTTTTCAAGGAGTTTATTCTACATTACCTCTATTTTGTTACCTATTTCTTTGTTTAAAATTTGATGTCATGTAATTAACGAATGGGTTGAAAGGAACAAGTGTGCATCTGATGCTTCAAAATCCTCTACCCGAAAGATGTTAATAGACGTTTATCTCATGAGTAAACACTTCCATACATAAAGGGGGAAGCTTATTAGTACTATCCATACTTCTTTTTTTTTTTTTGAGATAGAGTCTCACTCTGTCACCCAGGCTGAAGTGCAGTGTTACTATCTCAGCTCACTGCAACCTCTGCCCCTCCAGGATTCAAGCGATTCTTCTGCCTCAGTCTCCCGAGTAGCTGGGATTACAGGTGCCTGCCACCACTCCCAGCTAATTTTTGTATTTTTGGTAGAGACGGGGTTTCACCATCTCGGCCAGGCCGGTCTTGAACTCCTGACCTCGTGATCCACCTGCCTCAGCTTCCCAAAGTGCTGGGATTACAGGTGTGAGCCACCGCGCCTGGCCAGTACTATCCATACTTTCATACACTGATTTAAAAATTGATTTCCAGCCAGGCACAGTGGCTCACGCCTGTAATCCTAGCACTTTGGGAGGCCGAGGCAGCTGGATCACGAGGTCAGGAGGTCGAGACTATCCTGGCCAACATGGCGAAACCCCGTCTCTACCAAAAATACAAAAATTAGCCGGGCCTGGTGGCATGCGCCTGTAGTCCCAGCTACTCAGGAGGCTGAGGCAGAAGAATCTCTTGAACCCAGGAGGCAGAGGTTGCAGTGAGCCGAGATCGCGCCACTGCACTCCAGCCTGGGCAACAGAGCGCGATTCCATCTCAAAATAAATAAATAAATAAATAATAAAAATAAAAATGGATTTCCCTGTAGTATGTATCAACTCGTCCTGATTCCAAACCTTAGAATATTTTATAGGGTAAATCTAATCCCTCTTCTATGACAGTATCTTATATATTTCCAAGGAGTTCTTTTATTTCTGGTGATTTTTTTTTTTTCTGCTTCAGAAGAATTCCTACTTTCTTCAGTGGTTATTTAAGAGGCATGGTCTATATTCCTCTCAAAGTATGGTAGCCACAACTAAACACGGTGCTCCTACTCAGGTCTTGCCAGCACAGTTAGGATATCTGCTCCGTTATACTTAAATAAAATGCTAACGGACCATTTTATAGTAGTCACATGTTATTGTCAAATTAATATTTAACTACCAGCTAACAAATTCTTCATCTGTACACCTGTGTTGTTTTGCCTTATTTCTCCACTTTTCAAAGAGGTAAATTGAATTTTTAGGCTCATATATAACAATTTGCCTTTATCTCTTTTTTTTTTTTTTTTTTTTTTTTTTTTTTTTTGAGATGGAGTCTCGCTCTGTCACCAGGCTGGAGTGCAGTGGCACGAACTCAGCTCACTGCAACCTCAGCCTCCTGGGTTCAAGTGATTCTCCTGCCTCAGCCTCCCAAGTAGCTGGGATTACAGACAGGTGCCACCACGTCCAGCTAATTTTTGTATTTTTAGTAGAGATGGGGTTTCACCATGTTGGCCAGGATGGTCTCGATCTCTTGACCTCATGATCCTCCCTCCTCGGCCTCCCAAAGTGCAAAGTGCTGGGATTACAGACGTGAGCCACAGTGCCTGGCCTCTTTTTTTCTAATTCATCCCTAGTTCCAGTCATTCAATACATTTTTTTATCCCTAAATCTGGAATCTTCCAGCTTGTCATCCACAAATTTGACAAACTTGCTTTTTATAGTTTCATCCAGGTTACTAATTAAAAATGTCGATTGTGCTGAGCCATCCAAGCATGAAGTTTGCAAAATACCACAAGCCTTCTTCCCTTCAACTTGACAAAGCTCATAACTATTTAAGTACAATCATTAATCACTAATGAATATAATTGGAATATTTTAAAGTGGTTCCTTTTTTAACATAAAAAATATGGAATCTACAAATTTAGCCTACATGGTCTCTATTTCTGGGCAGTTTTGAACACAAAGAATTGGCTTGTGTTTTCATTGACAATGTGTGTTTCAATGTAAATCCACTTTTTTGCTACAAGTACATTCAATTATTAAAATGGGGAATGCCTCTTCTCTTAAAATATTAAATGGGCATTGTTCAGGCTCTGCTTATAAAATCTGGTGCAAGACACTCTCTGCCTACCAAAATCCCATGATTTAGGATGCCAACCACATAAAGAACCTCCAAATTCAACATCTGAAAAAAAAAATACTAAGAAAATGAAAGACTAGACAGAAGATAATTTTAAAATATTTATATAATAACGTTAGAGAGACTTGAGAAAGTTGTCTTCAAAACTAGAAGAAATTATTAAAAAATAGGAACTAATGATCTAGAAACATTTAAACTATTATTCTCATAACAATAACACAGAACCCGTCTATTCTTGAAAACTGTCCTTTTTCTCACCAGGACTCCTAACCTGGGAGTTTGTTAGGGTAGATAACCAGTCCAAGTCTCTACCTTCCAAATCTTTGGTTGATTCCTTTTTGGATGTATTTAGCAACCCTGAGCAAACAAGGAAGCTACCAACAAAATAACTGAAAGTACTTTTCATTGCTAGTTTGAAGTCTCCTCCCCTCACTAAACACATGTTGCTGAGCTTTTGCCTTGTCACTTCTTCCTTCCCACTGTGACTGATGAACTCCTCATCATACTAAGAGATGCTTAGGGCTGGCAGGGTGCCCATCACCTTTGTTTCCACCAGTGCCCGTTAGTGGAATGGTACAAAGTCTAAAGGGGCAAGAAAAAAATGTTTTGAAAAATTAACTCTTTAGTGTTTTGGGCACAGCCTGATCACAAACACATGAGATATATTTCGCATAGGCCTCCCGACAAAGTTAAAAGGACTCAAAATTCTGAATTAATTTTGATCCCAGGGGAGAGTTAATAGTTTTAGAATTTTAAGCTCATTAATCTAACTGAATTCATTCTAAGGAATATGGAAACTAGTACTGGGAACCTGGGCCCAAGAAAATGTTTTAACTTTAATTATTTTTAAATTAGAAGAAAAAAATGGATATGTAACAATGAACAGTTTAGATTACATATATCTTTATAATAATGCAATTGTAAAAAAAATTTTTAATATCTTTTATAGAGGACAGAGCTCACAAAAGCATAAGTGCCTATGTCAGAGGTGTGTGAACCAGAGCAACTCCATTTTGAATAGGGGCTGAGTGAAATAAGGCTGAACACTACTGGGCTACATTCCCAGGAGGTTAGGCATTCTTAGTCAGGGTGAGACAGGAGGTTGGCACAAGATACAGCTCATAAAAACCCTACTGATAAAACAGGATGCGGTAAAGAAGCCAGCCACAACCAAGATGGTGACAAAAGCGACCTCTGGTCATCTTCACTGCTCATTATATGCTAATTATAATATAATTATAATGCATTAGCATGCTGAGAGATACTCCCACCAGGGCCATGACAATTTACAAATGCCACAGCAACCTAGGGAAGTTACCTCATATGGTCTAAAAGGGAGAGGAATCCTCAGTTCTGGGAATTGCCCACCCCTTTCCTGGAAAACTCATGAATAATCCACTTCTTATTTAGCATATAATAAAGAAATAACTATAAGTATACTCAGTTGAGCAGCCCATGCCACTGCTCTGTCTATACAGTAGCCATTTTTTACTCCTTTATCTTCTTAATAAACTTGCTTTCACTTTATGGACTCACCCTGAATTTTTTTTTTTTTTTTTTTTTTTTTTTTTGCACAAAGTTCAAGAACCTCTCTTGGGGTCTGGATAAGGACACCTTTCCAGTAACACCTAGGGCCCATGAATGCCCTCATGCAGCTCTGACTGTGAAGTGGCTTACCTGATGGTAGTCTGAAAAGTTTGCTTGAGACTGTAGCCACTGTGAAAGTTGACCTTACAAACTGGGTCATTCTTGTCACACCCAACTAAAACAGAGTCAAGAGTAGCAGTCAGGGCACATACCATTGCTCCAAGAATGTAATTCTCTGCAAGCTTGGCTGCTGAGACTGCCTGCTGTAACCTGAAACCAGTTTTATCTAAAGGCTACTGAAACAATCTGCTGCACCTCTAAGACTAGTTTTACCCACTACCATCACTCACTAAAACGCTTGCCAGCTCCCCAAAACCTTACCTGAGTCAATGAACTTTCTTGAGTAGTGGTATGTAATATTTCTCCTTTTTATAAATGCTCTAACCTTCTCTTTGTTCTTTAGATATACCAAAGACAGGACTAATCAGACACGGTACTCCAGAGGTGCTAGGATAGGGGGCAAAGGGCAGGGAAACTGAATAGTGGCAGATTAGGCTTGTCATTGTCAGGAAGGACCAGTGGCCCACAACACTAGCGTGTAGAGGAAAAAGCAAGTGGAAACACAATGAATACTGCAGGTTAAAGGTGTGGCCCTCAGAGCTTGAGCATTTTCCCCTTTCCACTTGCCAAGACCCCGAAAAAAGGCTGAGATTCAGACTTCCCACCAACCATTTCAGGTTAGAGCCTGGGCCACATTCAATTTAACTTAGAAACATAAATAAATCTGTCTTGTTCCTGAGTGTTATAGGCAAAATCATGCCTGATATATTGACTGGTATGGTCTTTTTTATTACTATTGTTGCTTTAGGTTGTGTATTGACTGATTGCCCCCAAAATGATCTGTTGAAGTCCTAATCCCCAGAATCTGTGAGTGTGACTTATTTGGAAAGTGGGTTTTCACAAATGTCATTAAATTAAAGATCTCAAGATGAGGCCATCCTGGATTAATTGGGTGTGCCATAAATCCAGTGACATGTGTCCTTATAAGAAGAGGGCTGGGCATGGTGGCTCACGCCTGTAATCCCAGCACTTTGGGAGACCGATGCAGGCAGGTCACTTGAGGCCAGGAGTTTGAGACCAGACTGGCCAACATGGAGAAACCCCATCTCTACTAAAAATACAAAAATTAGCTGGGTATGGTGGTGGGCATCTGTAGTCTCAGCTACTTGGAGGCTGAGGCAGGAGAATTGCTTGAACCCAGAAGGCAGAGGCTGCAGTGAGTTGAGATCATGCCACTGCACTCCAGTCTGGGCAACAGAGTGAGACACTGTCTCGAAAAAAAGAAAGAAAAGAAAAAAAAGAAAGAAAGGAGAGAAGACACAGACAAAAGAAAAGGCCATGGAAGGCAGAGGAAGGGATAGGAGTGGCACAGCCACATGCCAAAGAATGCCTGGAATCATCCAAAGCTGGAAAAGTCAAGGGCAAAGGACTTTTACACCCCTAGCCTTCAGAGGGCGTGTGGCCCTGCCAACACCTTGATTTTGGACTCCTGACCTCCAGAACTGTGAGAGAATAAATTTCTATTGTTTTAGGCATCAAGTTTATGGTAATATGTTAATGGTAGTCTTAGGACACTAAGATACTTCATTTTTAAAAATATACTTTATTTTTTATAGTAGTTCATGATTTCTTGAAAGATTGAAAAGCTGGTGTAGAAAGTTCCTATATACCCTGCACCCAGTTTCCCCTACTATTAACATCTTCCATGAGTATAGTGTAGTTGTTAAAATTAATGAACTAATATTGATAATATAAAAGAAAAATAAAATCTCAGGACCCTCTAAATTTATCATGCCAAGGGGGAAATTAAGCTCTGGAGACTGAGTCATGAAGCATGCTTGCAATTAGATTATAGATTAACTCTCTTCCTCATTGTTCTTGTTCTGTAAATGACTAGAAGAGACCAGAGACCAGACCTTTATCCACTTACAATTACTCATCTTTGTTATAGAGTAACTGCCTCCTTTATTGTTCAATACCTAACTCAGACCAGATGGTGCAAAAGACCCGATAACTATTAGAATCTCAGTGTGAAATGCTAAATATACCTCTGAAAATAGGTAATTGGAAATCTAAGCTGTTGGAACTCTAAATTACTTTGAACCTTAAAGAAATGTGAGGTTATGGGGCCTGAGTCACGTGACAGGCAGCTCTAACCTTTCTTGCTCTGATTATAGATTAGCCTTCCTCACCTCCATTGTTTTCTAAAATGTTATATATTACTAAAGGGCACTAGGGAAGACCCCTTCCCGCTTCCCTGTTGATCTTTATTATAGATTAACTTCCTTTTATCTTTCTCACAAAAAGGCTTTATGGTTATCACATTGTCTTCAGATGGAATATTAAATATACTCTTTTAAATTGGAAAGGAAATGAAAACATGCTGTATGGAAAACAAAATGAACTATAACTAATTAAATGTTTATAACTCATAAAGCAGCCTTGTATAGAAAATGTTATATATAATCCTACTCTATTTTCTGCCTATATATGCAAGAACTTTTAACTTCAGAGCATTGACACCATTTCTCTGGAGTCTGTGTCTTTTAAATAGCCGCTCCCAGCTTTTCACTTTAATAAACTCTTTATTACTGGATTCTGATCCATTCGATTGTTTCAGCTTGACATGCCTTTCCTGAAAAAAAATACCACCTCAACAAATCAGATCATTGTGACTCTACATTAAGCCTAACATAGAAAGATGCTGAAATTCTGCTAAACTTCCCTAAACTTTGTGAATATGAGTAATAACTTCTATACTTTGGAACACTGACTTCCATTCTTTAGAATCTGTGCTTCCCAAGAAGCCTGGCTTCAAACTTTGCACTTGAATCCACTCTGTTTAAACTAGATTCTGAGTCAGACATGGTGGCTCACGCCTGTAGTCCTAACACTTTGGGAGGCTGTGGCAGACGGATCACGTGAGGTCAGGAGTTTGAGACCAGCCTGGCCAACATAGTAAATCCCGTCTCTACTAGAAATCAAAAAAAAAAAAAAAAGGTTAATCAGGCAATCCCAGCTACTTGGGTGGCTGAGGCAGGAGAATTGTTTGAACTCAGAAGGCAGAGATTGTAGTGAGCCAAGATCACACCATTCCACTCTAGCCTGGGCAACAGAATGAGACTCGCCTAATGTCTTTTTTCTGCTCCAAGATCCCATCCAGGATGCTGCTGAGGTGTGGAAAATGATTCCCCAGCCTATGGGGCTTGGGCATGCTGAGTGTTTTGAAAATTGAAAGGCCTCAGAAACAAGGTCCTGTCTAACCTTGTGTTGTTTCCCCAGCCCACTTCACCTCCCAGGACAGGAAGGGACTCTCTCTGGAGTTTCCTCATCTGTTCGAAAAAGTGTCTTACAGAAAAAAAAAATAAAAAAAAAAAAAGCACACAATTGCCTTCTATCTGCTTCCTAAAATCTCATTATCTATTGCAGAAAAAAGACAAGAATGCAACCACACCTGGACAGGCTTGTTTTTAACAAGGTAATTCCTGCCTCTGGAGCTGAGAGAAAAGTTCAAAGAAAATCCTTTACAAGTTAATTACTGTTCCCCAGTCCATGCGTTCTCCCTAATAGTCATTTACTGCCCCTCAAAGAATTGCCTATATCCCCCAGTGCCTCCCTCCCCTAGGAAAAAGGGCATATAAGCTGTACCCCATTGGAAGATTGGGGAAATCACTTTGTGATTCCACCACATTAATACATTTGTATGCCTTTTCTCCTATTAATCTGCCTTTCATCAATTGATTTTCAGCAAACCTTCAGAGCAAAGGGCAAAGGGGAAGTTTTCCCCTGGCCTCTATAATACCACATTACATTTGGTTGACCTGTCTCCTCAAACCTTTGCATGCTTTTTGACCCATCAATGAAAACACCTTTGCAAATATTATGACAGTGAGAGAACACTAGCATGACTCATCCCCTCTTGCTTCTAGTCTCACAGGCTGGCTGTCTTCACTCATTCCTGGGCATAGACCAAGCTAATCATGGGAAAATTTTAGTATATGGTTTAATTTTGAAATAAGGATCATAATAGTCCTTCCCTAAAACTGACCCCTGCCTTGCTCAGAGACCAAAGCTGGCTTTGTAAAATTAATGAAAGTTTACGACTTTAGGATTGTGGGAGGGATCTGAATTCTGCTAAAATGTAGGCATAGCTCCTATATTCCCTTACTGCTCAGGAGTGGAGTCATGTGGCCAGAGGTTACAAGATCTGTGACTTCCCCACTTGCTCCTATAGATAGTGTCACTATTGTAGAACCTAAGATTGGTCTTCTGAGATGTTTTTCAGATTTTTGCAGTCTGGCAACTGACTGATCCCACCCAGACCCATGACTCATGACTCAACCGGTTCTACGGCTCTCACTCAGAGGCAGACACAGCACACAAGGACTGTTTTCCACACCCCTATGATTTCATTCCCACCCAATCAGCAGCACCCATTCCCTATTCCCCTGCCCACCAAATTATCCATATAAACCCTATCCTCTGAGTTCTTGGTGAGACTGATATGAGTAATAACTCCAGCCCTTTCATTCGGCTAGCTCCACATTAATTAAACTCTTTCTCTACTGCAATACTGCAGTCTCAGTGAACTGGTTTTGTCGGTGCAACAGGCAGGAAGAACCCATCAGGGGATTACACGAATTCAATATCCAAGAATTTATTCTAAGGAAATAATCATAGGTGTGTGTAAAGATTAAGCCATGATGATATTCACTGAGGCATTGCTTAAAAACTGTTGAGAAACAAAAATTTTTTGCTTTTAGGGGTTATATCAATCCTTATTTGCCACTAGAAGTTAAAACTGAGAAGTCAAGAATATATTAATTCATTTAAAAACAATAATGAAAAATACATCTTTATGAAGTTAAGATGTATTTTTCATTTTTCATCCAAAATGAAAAACAGTTGATGAGAAGAGCCACATTATTTTACAGTTTTGCATATCTATTTGAATGTTTAAAAAAGTAAGTAAATAGAAGCAAACTGAGTTTTCATATCTGCATTCAATCTGTTGCAAAATCACATGTCATGTAGCCTCTGGAAAACTCCACTGTTCACCTGTGAGCGTATGAGAGTAATAAATGCAATAACATCTCAGAATTATTATGGAAATAGTTTTGACCTAGCAGACCCCCGAAACGTCACAGAGTTTCTGGGTGATACTTTGAGAAATGCTGGCTTAATACAACAAAAAGTTTAAAACAACATAAAAATTTCAAATAATCAAAGATATTATAAATGACCCTCAATACTATTAAATGAGAATAAACACAATTCTTATTAACTAAATCATATGCATATTTTTATCTTTTTATTCTCTTATTATGCTGGCAGAATTACCCCTTCTCCTGCTAAGAATAATCCTTTGTTTCTGCATTTCTCCTCCAGCTTATTAGATGACTCTCCCTCTCACTTCACTCCAACCGTTCCCTTAGATAGTTTCCTTCTAGAAACACTTAAGGCTCCCAAGAGTTTCTCATTTAAAAAAAAAAAAAAATCAGCCCTTTCTGTCTACTTCTGTCTTTCTCTTTCCTCTTTCCATTAACAGAGAGGATTTTTTCTTCTTTTTACCTCCCTGCTTTCTAAATTCACAGTCTAGTGATTAGGTGTTCAGATTTTGTTTTTCGGTAAACTAATTACACATTCTGTTTTGGAATTTGCTTCTTAAATATTTATATGTCATTACATGTAAATTACATTATTTTTTAAACTATTATATGGTGCTTCATTATATTGATGTACCAATATTAAATCTATTTCCTCTTGATGAACATTTCAATTTTCCTAACTTTCTGCTATTAGAAAAAATATGAATAGGTATGGCGTATATATTATTATGTTATTCATTTATATGTAAATGAATTTATATAAAATATAAATTTAAATTAATTTATATACTTTTTAAAAAATTTTACTTTAAGTTCTGGGATATATGTGCAAAATGTGCAGATTTGTTACATAGGTATACATGTGCCATGATGGTTTTCTGCACCTATCAACCTGTCATCTAGATTTTAAGCCTCACATGCATTAGATATTTGTCCTAATGCTTTCCCTCCCCTTGCCTCCCACCCCCCAACAGACCCCGGCATGTGATGTTCCCCTCCCTGTGTCTGACTTCAAACCATACTACAAGGCTACAGTAACCAAAACAGCATGGTACTGGTGCCAAAACAGAGATATAGACCAATGGAACAGAACAGAGACCTCAGAAATAACACCACACATCTACAACCATCTGATCTTTGACAAACCTGACAAAAACAAGCAATGGGGAAGGGATTCCCTATTTAATAAATGGTGCTGGAAAAACTGGCTAGCCATATGCAGAAAACAGAAATGGGAATCCTTCCTTACACCTTTACAAAGATTAACTCAAGATGGATTAAAGACTTAAATGTAAAACCCCAAACCATAAAAACCTTAGAAGAAAACCTAGGCAATACCATTCAGGACATAGGTGTAAATTTTATATATATGTGCATTATTATTATTATTATTATTATTATTATTGAGACAGGGTTTTGCTCTTTTTGCCCAGACTGGCATGCAATGGCATGATCTCAGCTCACTGCAACCTTTGCCTCCCAGGTTCAAGCAATTCTCCTGTTTCAACCTCCTGAGTAGCTGGGATTACAGGCACGCACCATCATACCTGGCTAATTTTTTGTATTTTTCGTAGAGATGGGGTTTCACCATGTTGGACAAGCTGGTCTCAAACTCCTGACCTCAGGTGATCCACCCACCTCAGCCTCCAAAAGTACTGGGATTACAGGCGTGAGCCACTGCACCCAGCCCATACTTTTTAAGTATTATGGCACAGGTCTAGAAATTGAACCACTGGGATCAAAGAGTATGAACATTTTAAATGTTAGTGAATGTTGGCAAATTCTCTCCTAGGAGTTGGTATCAATTTACATTCCCACCAAAAACTTAATTATGGCTGGACTTCTTGGGAGAGCTGTCTATAAAAATTATCACTGTTACACTTCCCCAGTCACTTGATTCACTCCTCAGTCCATTTAATCTGGCTTCTGTCTGAACCACTCCACTGAAATTGCTCTTGCCAAAAGTGACTAACACACCCTCCTAGTTTCTGAATCCAGGGGAAGTTTTTCAGTCCTCTTCCTATGTGATGTGGCTGAATGCCCTCTCCTTTTCTAATGGTTATCTTCCCTTTTGTGACACTAGATATTCCTGCTTTTCCTCCTATGTCTTGGTCTTCTGGTCAGGGGCTTTAGGTGTTTATTCTTCTTACTCAGGTTCAGTCTGGGCCTCATCTTCTTACTCCAAACCCTTTCTCGGATCTACCTCATTCGCCTGCATGGTCTTATTGTCATCTAGACATCAGTGCTCCCAAAGTCAGCCCTTTCTCCTAAACCTGAGATTCACTTCATACCAGACCTGCCAACTGGCATGCTCCACAGCAATCTCCATATTCCAAAGCTGACCTCTTCATTCCTCACTGCAACATACACCCCAAACTTGATTTCCTTCTTATGTTTCCTTTCTCACCATCTATCCACCATCTATACCACCATCTATCCAGATGAACTTCAATCTTCTGTCCCTCACTTCCTTCTTTCTCTCTATGCTCAAACCCCCCACCATCCATATCCAGTTAATCACAAGTCCTATTGATTCTACCCCCAAAATATTTTTGTTTTCAGTATAGCAATGTCAGGGGCATGTGAACCAGAGCAACCGTATCTTGAATAGGAGCTGGTAAAATGAGGCTGAGACCTACTGGGCTGCATTTCCAGATGGTTAAGGCATTCTAAGTCATAGGATGTGATAGGAGGTGGGCATAAAATACAGGTCATAAAGACCTTGCTAATAAAACAATTTGTAGTAAAGAAGTCGGCTAAAAACCACAAACCAAGATGTCAATGAGAGGGACCTCTGGTTGCCCTCACAGCCACAATCCCACCAGCGCCATGACAGTTTACAGATGCCTTGGCAATGTCAGGAAGTTGCCCTATATGGTCTAAAAGGTGAGGCATGAATAATCTACCCCTTGTTTAGCATATAATCAAAAATAACCATAAAAATGGGAAACCAGCAGCCCTCAGGGCAGCTCTGTCTATGGAGCAGCCATTCTCTTATTCCTTTACTTTCTTAATAAACTTGCTTTCACTTTATGGATTCTCCCTGAATTCTTTTTTGCATAAGATACAAGAACCTTCTCTTGGGGTCTGGGTCTGGATGCCTTTCCTATAACAACTTTTTCCATCTCCACTGCACTACCTTACTTCTGATCAACAGTATCTCTTTATCAGATAACTGCATCCACTTAAACATTCATCTAGTATTAAAAGCAAATCCACCCAAGTCACCCTCTGGCTTACTATACTTCAGTGACTTCTCATTATGCTTAGAAGAAAAACCTGCAGGAATCTGCTAGAATGAGTTAAGATTTGTTGGAAGGGCATGACTGTGTTTTAGAATGTGAGGACATGAGATCTGGGAGGGGCTAAGAGCAGAATGATATGGTTTGGTTTTGTCTCCACCCAAATCTCATCTTGAATTGTAGTTCCCATACTCCCCATGTGTCACAGGAGGGACCAGGTGGGAGATAATTCAATCATGGGGGCAGTTACCCCCATGCCATTGTCATGATAGTGAGTAAGTTCTCACGAGATCTGAGGGCTTTATAAGGGGCTTCCCTCTTCCCTGGACACTCTTTCTTCTCCTTCTTGCCACCATGTGAAGGACATGTTTGCTTCTCCTTCCACCACTATAAGTTTCCTGAGGCCTCCCTAGCCATGCTGAATGGTGAGTCAATTAAACCTCTTTCTTTTATAAATTACCCAGTCTCAGATATGTCTTTATTAGCAGCATGAGAATGGATTAATACACCTACATAATAGAATATTTATATATCCTTAACATGGAATTATAGAAAAAGTATCTAATGTCATTAAGAAGTGAGCAGAATATATTTAGTGAAAAATGTGAGTTTCCAAAAAAACATATTCACTATGATTCAAAATGTATAAATTATATATGTACTATGTGTAGCATATACAAAAAATTTAGTAGCAGTCACTAGATGTTGAGACTGTGATCATTTTATCTTAACCTTTTAAACTATCTGTACTTAAATTTGTTTCTGCAATGAACAGATATTTGTTTTGTAATAGAAAAATATGATGCTTTGAAAAGAATGCTCTTCAACAATATGTAAGCTGACCATGCATCAATAACATAATACTGCTCTTAAAATGGTAAACTCTTGCACAGGGATGAAATTAGTAGCTTCTTCATGGAGAGAAAAAATCAAACCTATTATTTCTAACATTTTCAGATGAATTATTTAATAATTAGTATTCCTTTACCAGAAGGCAAAAAACAAAAGTCTTCAACTGAAGTGATTTAAAGAGCTTCCCTCTCTTTGCTGATATCTCTTGTGCATGTGTAAAATAATCATTAGGGAAGAGCACTAATGCACTTCAGAGCCCTCAAGTAACAGCCCTATTTGGCAGCCATTAAAGGAGTTAGGCTTCTAGGAGTCCACCAGTAGGACTAAGACTGAGCTGAAGCTCCAGAAAACAAGAAAGCCAGTGCATCATCTGCCAGGTAAGAGAAGAAGCTTCAGATTCCAAAGGAAATAATTTCACAATTGCTGTTCTTCACACTGGTAAAACCCCTCACTAACTGTAACTATTTCCCATATGGAAAAACCAGATCTCCTTTTCTTTCTTTTTTATTTCCTGTCCCAAACCACAGCCCCTCTCTCTCACTGCTTCTCCCTGAGAATAGATGCAAGATTCCATGTGCCCTGTTTTAATAATAAAAAAAAAAAATACTGAGCAATTAGACACAATGTTCTGGGCTTTCCAATCATATCATGGGCAGAACCTGTGCTTTTCTCAGGTCAGGGCTCCAAAGAAAACTCCACTTCACTAATCAAAGAACTCTCTTGTGGACACAAGACTGCAATCTGACTCAGCTAATGCCCAACTCAAGCTAGATGGGGCAGAGGCAGCATGACTGGATTTTCCCCCAGGAGAATGAAATTTGACTATTTCTATCAATTACCAATCATAGTAACATAACTCTTTGATTGTTTGAACAGAGAGAAAAGTACAAAGGGTACTTTTCTTTGGGGAATTTCTAACAGCTGTTCTTACAAAACCAAGTGGCATATGTAATGTATTTGCTCTGTGAAGCTTTCAGTTATCTTTAAAAAAATGCATAGTTTTTACTGATTTATGATGTGGTTAGAGAGTAAGCATGTGGCTTAAACGATCAGGTGTTCTGATTGTTCAGAAAGGATATAAATAGATTGATATATCATGGATTCATTTTCCTGCAGTTTACTAATCTGAAATATTGTTCCATCCTGTTGACCTTGTGTTTTTGCATGATTGATTGACTGATTGATTGACTGATTTTGAGACAGAGTCTCACTCTGCCACCCAGGCTGGAGTGTAGTGGCACAATCTGGGCTCACTGCAACCTCTGCCTCCTGGGTTCAAGTGATTCTCACGCCTCAGTACCCCAAGTAACTGGGACCACGGGCACATGCCACCATGCCTGGCTAATTCTTGTATCTTTAGTACAGACAGGGTTTTGCCATGTTGGCCAGGCTGGTCTCAAACTCCTGACCTCAGGTGATCTGCCCGCCTTGGCCTCCCAAAGTGCTGGGATTACAGGCGTGAGGCACTATGCCTGGCCAGATTTATTAAGATAAATCTGAGTAACCGTGTGTTCTGGATTTTGAAAGAGAGAACCTATTCTTTGCATAGGCTGTCAAACCTTAATTTTTGTCTTACTGAAATGGAGTAAGAACCATACCAATTTCTATACCATGTCCATATCATAGCTATGAGTGTTTTGAAAGTTCTTATGGCTGCAATGTCCTCCCCATTAACTTTTCATTCAATGAGTTTGCAGTGATTCATATGTCATGTCTGGTCTGGATGAAAGCATTTTTGAGCCTTAATACAGACTGTCTTCAGGGACTCAGAGAAAACCTCTTGTATGTTTGCATCCAGGTAAACTTAAATTTTGGCATGATTATATTTCAATTCAATGACAATATACAAAAATGCATCCTTAGATATTTTTGAATTTAAAAATAATAAAGTATTTGGTATGTTAATATAGAAAAATACAATACCAGTGAGTGAACTGTAGTGAATTTAGTACCTCTTACTGGAAAATTTTCCTTGAAGAAAAGCCAACCTATCCTTTGAGACTGTAAATTTTTCACTTGAAAACATTGTGGAAATTCCCAATGGAGTAGCAGAGAAATAAGGATGTAAAAGTAAGGGCTTAGCTGGAATCCTCGGCACACTCTGCTAAGAAAGACACACACATACACACACACAATTGCCTTACACAGCATTATCCACATTGTTAGGTTTCATGACTTCTTGCTGATGTACCCCCCTCCCCAACAAGAAATGTAATGATTATATATACTATTTACTCATTCCAGAATTGATAGTGAACACTAAGCATATGCCAGGCACTGCTCTAGAGAGTAGAAATGCAATGAAAAACATAAAATTCCTATCTTCAAGGTGTTTGTATTCTAGGAGGAGAGACTGGCGATACACAAACATTGTCTTTTGTCAGAAAGGTTGGAATGTATGAGAATGTATCTAAGTAAGAGATTCTGTTAGATAGTGATTCATGTTATGAAGAAACCAACTTAGAATAATAAGTTTCAGATGGATTAGGGGAAGAAGGACCTACTTTAGGTTAAAAAATTGTTAGCATACTTTATTTAAAAGCAAGCCCTGAGAGATTCTCCCGATGAAGAGAAGAAGCATGCCAAGTAAAGATTTGGAGGAGGAGGAGCTCTTAAGGGAAAACAACAGCCGATGTTCTAATGGGGGATTAGCTTCCCATGTTTAAGGGACCAAAAGGAGGCCAGTGTGATTGGAAGGTAGTGAATGAGGGCGAGGGAGCTATGAACTGAAGCAGAATAGTGTGCAGAAGCCAAAATAGAACAGGGCCTTTGGTGAAGAGTTTGGATTTCATGTTATGTGTAATGGAAGCCATCGGTCAAGAGAAACGATATGGTGTTGTCCGATTTATGTGTTTGAAGATCACTAAGGCTGCTGTGTAGAGGATGAACAGTGAGGGACAAGAGCAGGGAGAGCCATTTAAGAGACTGCTCCAAAGATGATGCCTTCTCCGTCAGAGGAAGGAATGGTCAGATTTCAAAAGCAGAACTCATAAGATTTGGGAAGTTTCTTAAATTACTTATTAATAAATGCCCAGCAATTCAATGTTAGGCTTCCTCCATCTTTCTAAGATAGAGTTTATCATGCCACATCAGTTTAAACTTCAAACGTCCTAAATATTCATAGGATAGAGGCCAATCTCTGTATTGTAAAACTCCTTAAAGTTATATTATATATTATCTATTACATAATATATATTTATTTATATATAACTGCTAACTTTAAGGAGTTTTCCTATATATATTAGTTATATTATATAATGTATTAATATATGTTATATATATTATAGTATATATAATAAATATATTTTATAATACATTAATATGTTATATATAAACACATTAATAATATCTATTATAAAGGCCAGGCACGGTGGCTTACACATGTGATCCCAGCCCTTTGGGAAGCCGAAGTGAGCAGATCACTTGAGGTCAGGAGTTCGAGACCAATCTGGCCAACATGATGAAACCCCATCTCTACTAAAAATGCGAAAATTAGCCAGGCATGGTGGTGCACACCTGTAATTCCAGCTACACAGGAGACCGAGGCACAAGAATTGCTTGAACCTGGGAGGCTGAGTAGCAGTGAACCACAATCGCACCACTGCACTCCAGCCTGGGCAACAGAGCAAGACTGCATCTCAAAATAATAACATAAATTATATTAATATATAATATGTATATGCCCATTAATTAATAAATGTATAATATATATACACAGACATTTTCAGGTTCTATTCCTAATACCACCCTCTCTGTGTCCTAAACTTCAGCTGCACCAGGTTACTAGGTCTTTCTTACATTATTGTCTTGCACATGCTGTAAACTTTACCTGCCATGCCACTTTTTCCTCCTCTTTCATGTACCTGAGGAACTCTGAGTCATCATTCCAAACCCAAAAGGCACTCCCATAATCCCAGAGACAAGTTACTTGCTGCTTCCTCCAGGAGCTCATTGCAGCCCAACTAATCTTTTACATTGCATTTTAATTTTCTTCAATAGGCTAAGATCCCTGGGGCAAGGATTATGTTTTATTTGCATTCCTAGAACTTATGTCTCTTGAGTCCTTTAACTGCTTGTTGAAATGGATAAATGAATGAGTAAATCTTGCTAAAAATAGTCATTGTATTCATTTGGTGACAGCATATTAGAACCTTCTAGAGAATTATTTAACTACTCTTCACATTGACTGTTGGTTTGAGAGTTGCCAAGAAATGTTTTCACCACTTCTTGTGCGGTCTTATTAATAGCATTTCCTTTCTTCTCAAAACCCACAGGTGTGATTTCAACACAAGACGACTGGTCTTTTTGCTATAATGCCGTGGTGAATGTGCCACATCCAGTGATGGAGAACCAGCAGAAGGCAAGCAAGACGAGAACCAAGAAGAAAAAGTCCAAATGAAGCAGAACACCACTTTATTGAATGGTTTCTGTCTCACGTGGGGCATATGGTTGGCTCAGGTGTATTTGTGTCTGTCAAGGGAGTTCTGATGCATACCGCCTCTTACGGGCTTTCCCTGATTATTTGGCCATTGCTGGATTTTTTTTCACTGTTTGGGGCTTTACATTATGCAGAGCCAGGAAGCTCATTCCGAAGTCAGGAGCAAGCTGTACATACATCATGGAAGCCTTCAGTGGATTAATTCTCTCTACCCAACCTTGGTCGTCTTTACTCCTCACTGAGCCAACAGGACATGTCATAAAGGCAATCAATCAAATTTATAAAATATGTCATCACACCACTTTGACCAGACTGTGAGTCCCCATATGAGGCAGTGAATTGGATCCTGGCCACTTGCCTATGTGAATGTAGTACTTTTCCCTTCAGACTCTAATCAAGGAGATTTCATAGGCTTTTTGTTTTTTTTTTTTTTTTAGACAAGAGTCTCGCTCTGTCGCCCAGGCTGGAGTGCAGTGGTGCAATCTCAGCTCACTACAATCTCTGCCTCCTAATTGCAAGCAATTCTAATGCCCTAGCCTCCCAAGTACCCAAGTAGCTGGGACTACAGACATGCATCACCACACCAGGCTATATTTTTTTTTTTTTTTAAGTAGGGACAGGGTTTTGCCATGTTGGTCAGGCTGGTCTCAAACTCCTGACCTCAAGCAATCTACCTGTCTTGGCCTCCCAAAATGCTAGGACTACAAGCATAAGCCACTGAACCCAGCCCATAGGCTATTTTTAAAGTCCTATCAACCTAATATTTTAAATTGAGCTGTGAGCCAATCTAATTGTGGGAAGTAGCTGTTTCTACTTCTAGTAATATTCAATTTTTTAACTTAGAGCCTTTTATCACCCTGAAAGTTGTATTCATTTGTTGCAGATTATTTTAATTACAAATTTTATTTGGAATTTTATTTGAATTACATTTTATAAAAAATAATTGGTCACTTCAGGTTCATTCGTCACTAATGGTTTATAGTTAGTGGGTGATGAACCTAGAATGAGAATCTAAATCTTGATAGTTTATTTCTGTTCCATTGCATTTCATTATGAATCATCCATATGTTAAAAACTGTGGGAATATAAAAATAAAGTCTTGCTCAATGAGCTAAGACACATATACATAGCTTAAGCAAAAATAATATTCCATCAGAAATGTATGAACAAGTACTGTAATATTTCAAAGGTGAGACAGAGAATATATGAATTACTTTTAAGAAACAGTTTCTTAGAGAAGGTGACTTAAAGATTGGATTTTGACAAACAAGAAATATTAGGATATATACAAGAGAGCATTTCATGAGCAGAGTGAGCAATCTAACAGTGGGAAGTGGTCAGGAGCAAAGGCATGGCAACAGAGAAATAAGAGCTGTTTTCTATGTGAATGGCGCGCCTGGAGTTGTATTAAATACAAGGTAGCCTTAGTTTTCTCCACATAAGTAGAAGCAAAGCCTGCTGTGGTTCAGCTCAGGCCTTTGGACCTAACTCTGAGATCTCCTTTATGAAAATTTTCAGAGCTCATGGAGCCACTCTATCATAGGGTAGGGAAGGGTAGGAAAGATAAACTAAATAGATAAGTTTAAGAACTACTATGCAAAATCTATTTCTTTAGCATATAGAACATAGTTTCATCTTTTTAAACATAGATTTAAGAGTTTTATTTTTTAAACAATAGACTTTTGTCCTATTGAAAGTTTTCCATGAACACTGATTCTTGGAATAATGTGTTCCTGTGATGTAATTAGCATAATGTAACATTTCACTTACTATATTCATTTTCTCTATTTATTAACTGCCTAAGTTTGAAGTGGGGGAACAAAGTGCAGTATATCTTCACGTATGCCAAGGTCTTCACCCTCATCTTAACTATACTGTAGGTGGCTATTTCAATATTAAAGGTAAGACCAAAAGTTAAGTATATGTAAGTAAATAAGCAAAAAATACTCATGGAGTTGTTAAATAAATATTGGTTATATATCAGTGAATATTAACTACTATATTACACAAATATTAACCTATGATATAGTTTTTAGAGACTAAACTGATTAGTAAATTCTAAGTTAGCTAATATTACAATTTAAAGAAATGTAAACACATATGCAAATTTGTGAAGCATTTCATATTTTTGAGGATCATAAAACTACCTATCAAGTACTATGCTTATTACCTTAGTGATGAAATAATCCATACACCAAACCCCTGTGACATGCAATTTACCTAACAAACCTGTACATGTACCCTCAAGCCTAAAATAAAAGTAAAAAAAAAAAAGGCCAGGTGAGGTGGCTTATGCCTGTAAATCCCAGCACTTTGGGAGGCTGAGGTGGGAGGATCCCCTGAGACCCAGCATTTGAGACCTGCCTGAGCAACATCTGAGCTCTATTTGTTGCTCATCTCTATTTTTAAAAACTTTTTAAAAACAAGTATCAGAGCTTACTTTAAAAAAAAAAAGAAAGAAAATGTAATGACATGTCAGATGTAGCCACTATTAAATGTCCTAACTATGAAAAAAGTAAATCTATTTAACTTTTCAATTTTCAGTGGCTTTTTGGCACAATTATCTCATTCAATCATCAAAACCAATCTGTAGTATAAGCAAAGCAAGTATTATTCCCACTTTATAGATCAGGAAAGTGAGAATTAAGATGACGTTTTTCCCAAAGTTACCCAGGAAAGCCATTCACTAAACCTTTTGCTTGAAAAATGCTAGCTCTGGGCCTGGCACAATGCTAAGTGCTGGCTATACAAAGACAGATAAGACATACCCCTGTCCTTCAGGAACGACAACGCCATCTTGAACATGTCTTCAAAATCTTAGATATGTATAAAACAAACTGCCAAGGCAACAGACTCCGTAAAAACACTATAACACCAAGTCAGGAAACAGATTCTAATTCAACTCTAGTGGTTTAGATCAGTTTGAAAATATTACTGAAACCATGCCAACTTTGTTTTCTCAACAATTAAATAAAAGTGACCCTGAGGTGAAATTCTTAGGACCTTCCAGTGTCAAAAATTTAATGAACTGTGTAGAACATTAAGGATTGATACTTGAGGCCAGGCATGGTGGTTCAGGTGAGCCTGTAATCCCAGCACTTTGGGAGACCAAGGCAGGTGGATCACCTGAGGCCAATAGTTCGAGACCAGCCTGACGAACATGGTGAAACCCTGTCTCTACTAAAAATACAAAAATGGCCAGGTGTGGTGGCTCATGCCTGTAATCCCAGCACTTTGGGGAGCCAAGACGGGCAGATCACTTGAGGTCAGGAGTTCGAGATCACCCTGGCCAATATGGTGAAACCCAATCTCTACTAAAAATACAAAAATTATCCAGGTGTGGTGGCATGACCCTGTAATCCCAGCTACTAGGGAGGCCGAGGCAGGAGAGTCACTTGAAACCAGGAGGCGGAGGTTGCAGTGAGCTGAGATCACGCTATTGTACTCCAGCCTGGGTGACAGTGAGACACCGTCTCAAAAAAAAAAAAAAAAAAAAAAGAGAAAAGGAAGAATTGATACTTGGAGGTCCAAAGTCAAATTTATATCATTGTGGCCAGGTGTGGTGGCTCAAGCCTATAATCCCAACATGTAGGGAGGCCAAGGCAGGAGGATCACTTGAGCTTAGGAGTTGGAAGGAAGTTACAGGGAGTTGTGACTGTGTCACTACACTCCGGCCTAGGCAACAGACTGAGACTCTGTCTCTAAAAATTAAAATTAAAAAAATTTTTTTATCATTGTGTGATGAATATACCATGTCTTATTAGCTTGCTACTTTGGTAAGGTACACACTTTTTAAAAACCATTCTGATAACAGCGGTTGTTTTATTTGTTACTAAATGGTTTAGACCATGCAAATTAGCACCACCGAAAGCTCAGATAACTCAAATTAAATAAAAAGTTTTGAGACACTATTTTTTCACCAAACATGCATTGAACTCTCAGAGGAGAATAAAATAGAAAGAAGCATTCTTGCCCTCAAGGAGATCAGATTAGGGATAAAAGAAGAAAACGAAAACATAAACAACCAAATATAATGTACCTGTCTACTAGGAAAAATCAGGTCTTAGGAGCTGGAAAATCTTCACCAAATCCAAAATGAAAATTAGAGAGAAAGTGGCATTCTGACTCTCAGTTTTGTAAGCTCAAACACAGATTTTGGCATTAGGCTGAGAATAAACTTTTTTGTTAATAAAATCAGAATGCAACGCCATTTTTAAGGACAAGTAATAGAACTGTTGCTGGGCTTCCATAATATCTTGAGGAATACTTTCTCTTCTAGTAGTCAGATTTGTGTTCAAGCCTAAATTGTAAATAAAGGAACGTAGATGGGGGGTGTCTGGTCATCTTCCCAACAGAGATACTGTAAATGAGGCTTTAGACTTGAGTATTTGCCCAAGAAATGCATGAATGGATACTACAAGGGTCACTTCTCTGACCTTCTGCCACCAGTTTTAATTAGCTCATTCTTTAGGTATGTTAATACTTCCTGGAAAACTAGCTGTTTTTCAAATTTTAAACTATTTCAGATGTACAGAATATAACAAGGATTTCATGTACCCACATATAAGGTGTTAATATTTTACCATATTTGTTTCCAGATTTTTTTTTTTTTTTTTTTTTTTGAGACAGGGTCTCGCTTTGGCACCAAGGCTGGAATGCTGTGGCATGATCATAGTACACTGCAGCCTTGAACTTCTGGTCTCAAGCAATCCCCCTGCCTCGGCCTCCCTAAATGCTGGGATTACAGGTGTGCACCACTATGCCAGCCTCTTTGAGATTTTAAGAAATAAAACACTATAAATAGAAGGAAAGCTTCATCTCCTCATCTTTCTCTCATCATCACCACCTTTTTTCTCCTCAGATTAAACAACTATCCTGAGGTAAATATGAATCATTTCCAAGTAGTTTTTACAAATCTGACTACATATGAATATATCCATACATAATGATGTCATTTCATAAAACTACAGTGATGTCATTTCATATGAAACTACACTGTTCATATCCATTTGCAACTTGAGGTTTTGTCTCAACTTACTGGATGTGTTGAGGCACATCCATGTCTCTATGTCTCGCTGCATTTGGCATAGTGCACACGGTAGAAAAGTGGAAGAAGCTGAACTCTACCTCAGGAGGGGAGTAGCCTATTTCTTTAAGACAACTGCAAATCTCTCCTCTAATCCTTCATGTCATGACTTTTTCCCCACTCTTCCAGTAAGTTTTTATTATCAGTTAAGTCATGATTCAGGGTCCCAGGATGAGCTCACCATGTACCCAAGTCTCCCTTTATCGCCCTGGGAGAAGGACTTAGGACAGAGGAAAGGTGGGGCAGAACCCATTCTCATCCTTCCAGGAATTGTGGCTTCTGGCCTGTGGTCACCCCAGGTTGAGACCCAGGATATGAAGCTGGGGGACTTGTCCACATTCCCACTCCCGTTTGCACACAGAGACATCCCTCTCTTCAGCCATCATCACCTTTTCACAGTGGTAGAAGTCCGGGTAGTTCTGCCAGCAGTTCCTGATCTGGTCCTGGTTGGGGAAGCAGCTGTCAAAAGCGGCAGTTCTGTAGTTCTTGACGTGGGTCTCGATGTATTCTGCTATGTTGCTAACTCCTAAAGACGCCCCTGATTACCTCTCAGCTCAGTGTGACCCTCAGCAAAGACTATCGTGACTTTTAATTCATTGGGCAGAGAGAAATCTTATTATCAAGCTCTTGAAAGAAATAGCCTTTTTGCCCCTGGTACTATTCATACAACTAACACTTGCAAAAGGTCAGGGAAAATGAGTAGTGTACATTAATAGCCAGGAAGAGATTAAAATTGAAAAGATGGCCCTACATGTCTTGGGAAAATTGTCTTCAAACTACTGATCCTGTGAAACATTTTGAGAATGTTGTTATATTTGAAAAAGCTCATTGAAAATACCTGGGGAAATTTTTGAAAGGCAAAGAGTTAGAAAATGAACTAACCTCATATCAAGTTAAAAAGCTTCTGTAGAGCAAAGGATACAGTCAACAAAGTGAAGAGACAACCCACAGAATGGGAGAAAATATTTGCAAACTACCCCTATGATATCCAAGTTGTAAGACAAACTCCTCTTTACTCTTCCCTCTCCTCTCCCCAAGCAAAGAAAGAATTCTCTTCTGGGGCTGTGAGCTGTACTGCCTTGGGATGCAGGGAGGGGTGGTATGCACACTCCTTTGACCACCCTGGCTGATGTCTCACTGGGTCATATGCCTGCCAAATCTGATCCTGAGCCCAGCACAGCACCAGGACTTGCCCAGGAATCGCAGTTCTTGTGGCCTAGATTACCTTTCAACTTTATTTAGGACCCAGAGCACTTTAGTCCACAGTGGCGAGGCTTGCCAGAACACAGGTTCTGACTACTGGGATAGGCTACCCACTCTGGATAGAGCTGGTCTAAATGCTCCCTCCATGGGTGCTGACTGAGTTCTGTCCCATGTTGCTTTTCACTGTGACAAGGTAGCACCGAGTTCCAATGCAAAGTCCACAGATGCTGCACTCTCCCACCCCCAAATGCACAGCCTGTCTTTGTACCATGTGGCCGCTGCTAAGGAATGCTGCAAGAGCACCGTCAGCAATTTAAGGCTGTCTTTCTTATCCTATTCAGTGCCTCTTTCAGTAATGTGAGGTTAAAACCAGGTACTGTGATCATGCACCTGCTTGTTTGTCATGTAGGTCCTTTTTGTGTAGATAGTTGTTAAATTTGGTGTTCCCACAGGGAAGACTATTGGTGGAGGCTTCTATTCAGCCATCTTGCTCAGCCTCCACAAATGCTTTCTGGGAATTTTTTTTAAAGCAGTCAGGTATAGAGAGAATAAAACAGTGATTACCAGGGTTGGAGTGTGGGATAGGAATTGGGAAGATATTAGGCCAAAGCATACAAATTAGCAAATATATAGGATGAACAAATGGAAAGATCTAATATACAATATGAGGACTATAGTCAATAATAGTATGTTATATTAGGATTTTTTCTAAATGAGTAGATTATAGCTGCTCTTGTCATGGGGGATAAATGAGTAACTGTGTGAGATGATGGATATGTTGCTTTGTTCCACTATAGTGACCTTTTTACTGTATATGTGCATCTTATAACATCATGTTCCATATCTTAAATACACATACTGATTTTTTTTAAAGAGTCAGCCTTTTCCAGGATGTGGGAAAGGATTTGCTTGTAGCAGCTAAGTAACATCACATACTGTACGTAGTTGCTGGTCAGGATTTACATAGCAAAGCACTTATGTGGAAAAATGCTGAGTAGACAAATACAAAGAGACACGAGCCACCTGATGAGCATAGCAAAACAAGCTGTGAAAAATAAGTACACATACATACCCTCTGCTCTAATGTTCTTAAAATCCCCTCCTGTCACACACTGCAGTTCCCTGTTTGGCCATCTCAGCTGCCCTAAAGCTGGCTAGAAAAATGATGGGCAATTAGAAAGCTGCTCAGCAAACCAATTACAAAGAGAAATAAGAATATTAGAGTATGGACAAGTTTGGAAGAAGATTTAGGGGAAACCTTTCTAGCTTGAAATGGTGAATATTAAAGATGGAGCAGTTCCCACAATCATTTGAGTCTATTTTTTATTGAAATGATAATAACAAATTAGCTTTGCTAATCTGATTTCATTTACTACAACAAACTCTATGAAATTTTTGCTGCTGATGGTATCATTGTCCTTATCTTTGAGATGGGTGAACCAGATCATTCACAGCGATGTAAAAGGGATTTATCCAAGACTATATGCCAGTGAGTGGGAGAGTTCAAGGCTCAATCTCAGACTTTGTGTGTGTGTGCGTGTGTGTGTGTGCAGTGATGGGATCATAGATGACTACAGCCTAGAACTCCTGGCCTCAATCTCCCACAGTGCTGGGATTGCAAGTGTGAGCTACCACGGCCAGCCAATCTCATGTCTTCTGACTCCAGCTACTATGGCATTTCTGCGACACTATGCCTTTTCTTGCCAGTGATGAGTGAGGTCAGCTGCTACCCAGTAAATGAAATGGCTCCAGTTTTTCATTTCCTCTTGATTATCTTGTCTAGTGGTTGCATTAAATCTGGAAATACTTGGTCCTGTCCGCCTCCAGCCTACTGTTCCCCTGACTCCTGATAAGTGACTAAACAAAATGACAAGTGCAAGGGGATTTCCAGTCCTATTAGCATGTTTCTTTGTGGTCTTTGATTTTTCAAGAGTAATGAGAAAAAAAAAAGCCTCTTCTATATGCAATCTGAATTTCTCTCCCTTTCTTACCATGTGTAATTACACAGAAATACCAGTTGCTGTGTTTACACAGCACCCAGCTGATAACAGCGAAAGCCTCTCATTCTTCACACCCATTTCCCAGGCTCTTTCATATGGGCTCAAGAGAAGGGCACCTCCCCTGCAGTTTAAGCATGATCCAAGTGGAATGATTCACACCAGGCCCTGCTCTTCTTTTCAATGTAAGTAAATCTGATGTGTATCTTACAGAAACGGTTATTGGCAAGAATTCCTCCCCTGTCCCACTCATGTTCTATATTCATATTTCTGAGGATATTCACAGATCTCTACCCAGATTTAAATTAAGGGAAGTGCATCTTAAAGCTTCTTAAATCTATGACAGACCTAAGATCCTGGGCCAGAGACTGACCAGAAACAAGCAGGACGTAGGGTCTGAAGAAGCACATTCCTCCCTCAGGTCCTCTGCACACCTTCCTTCCCCTTTAATGGGACAATCAGGAGGCAACGTCATATCTGTCCTTCTTGAGTTCTTGCTAGTTTTTTTTTTAAATCTATTTATTTATTTATTGACTGGATTATGAGACCAGCTAATTTTTTTATTTTTGGTAGAGAGGGTTTTTTTTACCATGTTGACAAGTCTGGTCTTGAACTCCTGGGCTCAAGCTATCCTCCTGCCTCATCCTCCTGAGTAGCTGGGACTACAGGTGCATGCCACCATGCCCGGCTAATTTAGAGATGGGGTTTCACTATGTTGGTCAGGCTGGTCTTGAACTCCTGACCTCAAGTGATCCACCCACCTTGACCTCCCAAAGTGCTGAGATTACAAGCATGAGCCACCGCACCCAGCCCCATTAGGTTTTGAGTTTGTAATCTTAATTACAGTATAGTCATATAAACATTAGTTTTTCTTCATGAAATAACTGTAATTGAAAGTCGTTTCTTCCCCTGACTATACACTATCCTTTCAGGTTATACTTGTGTTTTGCTGTTCTTGCTGCTGATGCTTTATGGATTTCAGAATGAGGGAAAGGGAAAAAAGCATAGGGAAGCTGATCCTCTTCCACACCCAGAGGGCCATTTGGCTGCCTCTCTTCCAGCCACAAAAGGAGATAGAACAGACATTCATGTGGCCGAATTCCTAATTTTCCATTATAGCTGTCTGCCTGTGTGAAAACAAGGATAAAAAACAAAGACTTACGTTAATCTTCGCTTCAGTCTATTTGGCACTTCTTGCACTTCCAAGTCTGAGGGATGAGTTATCTACCACAGCTAGGAAAATTTATCTCTATGCATTTACATTTGAACATTTTTGCCAACTAAATAAAAGATAGATTGCTCTTAACTACTGCAAAAAGATGATTACTTTTTTCTAATATATAAGACTAAAATTTCTGCCCTATCTAGTTTTTTACATAGAAAGATTAATTTCTATGAACCATTGCAAAGATAAAAAGAAATTTTCTGATTAAAAATATTTATTCAATGTAAATACTATAAAGAGAGGATTTTAATATCGTTTCTACCAATGTAACTTGTCTTAATGGAAAACATCAGTGGATCATGGCTTTGAGAATCTCAGACTCATAATAATTACCACCTGTTGTGTGTTTGCAATGTGCCAGACATGGTAGTAGTCATCAGGATTTCAGAAATAAGTTAGATGTAATTCTGTCCCCAAATAATTTATGCCTAATAATAAAAACAGGTTTATGCCCACTTTGGAACTAGTTGGAAGCCAAGTTTTTATTATTTATTTATGAGACAGAGGCTTATTCTGTTGCCCAGGCTGGAGTGCAGTGGCACAATCTCATCTCACTGTAACCTCACTGTCCCAGGTTCAAGTGATTCTTGTGCCTCAGCCTCTCGAATAGTTGGGATTATAGATGTGCATCAACACACCTGCTAATTTTTGTATTTTTAGTAGAGACAGGGTCTTGCCATGTTGGCCAGGCTGGTCTCAAACTCCTGGCCTCAAGTGATCCATCCACCTCAGCCTCCCAAAGTGCTGGGAGTACAGGCATGAGCCACTGTGCCCAGCTGGAAGCCAAGATTTTAATGCAAAATAAGAATTATCTAGGGTGAAGCTATAATATTGTGAAGGGAGTACAGAGCTGGCTTGAGATTAGAAAGGTTTTCTAGAGAGGTCACCCTCCTTGGGCCCAAGGGCATGCTCACTCACCAGCTGTGTTCCAGCGTCTGTGTGCTGCTCCTGCCCTCCTGCCTCTTCTCCAGCTCCACCGCTGTCTGTTCCAACAGAGCAGACACAGCGTCCTGGTGCCTTTGGATAATTTTAGCCCTGAGTATTTAACCTGCTGTGAGCAGAGCTGAGCCTTTGGTTTGGAAACCTTGTAGCCACAGGTAGCAAGGAAAAAAATTTCCTTTTTTTCTTTGTTCATACCTAGTCCTTCACATCTTATTAAAAATTTTTTTAGGTAAAATAAATGCCTATGAGAAAGAGGCCAGGCATGGTGGCTCACACCCATAATCCCAGCACTTTAGGAGGCTGAGGTGGGCAGATCACTTGGGGTCAGAAGTTTGAGACCAGCCTGGCCAACATGGGGAAACCCTGTCTCTACTAAAAAAAAAAATCAGCTGGGCATGGTGCTGTCGCCTGTAATCCCAGCTACTCGAGAGGCTGAGGCAGGAGAATCACTTGAACCTGGGAGGTAGAGACTGCAATGAGCCGAGATCACGTCACTGCACTCCAGCCTGGGTGACAGAGTGGGACTCCGTCTCAAAAAAAAAAAAAAAAAAAAAAAAAAAAAACTATGAGAAACAAAGACAACTTTTTAAAAACCTAATCTTTATCAAACATACATACCTAGGGATTTATCCTAACGACAAAATTTAACAGAATTGAAAAGATAAGTGTGGCAATGTTAACTTGTTAACTATACTTTTATTTGTGAGAATAAAAACAAACAATAACAAAATAAACTATGCATCAACTTGGTGGAGAATTCCATGGCTGACAAAAATGATATTCCAAAAAAAATAGAAAAATATTTATGATTACATATCAAATGAAAATAGCAGAGCCTGACACGGTAGCCTGTGCCTAGGATCCCAGCTATTTATGAGGCTGAGGCAGAAGAATCGATTGAGGCGGGGTGCAGTGGCTCACGCCTGTAATCCCAGCACTTTGGGAGGCCAAGGTGGGCAGATCGCCTGAGGTCAGGAGTTCGAGACCAGCCTGGCCAACATGGTGAAACCCTGTCTCTACTAAAAATACGAAATTATCTGGGCATAGTGGAGGATGCCTGTAATCCCAGCTACTTGGTAAGCTGGAGGAGAATGGTGTGAACCTGGGAGGCGGAGCTTGCAGTGAGCCGAGGCCACGCCCCTGCACTCCAGCCTGGCCAACAGAGCGAGACTCTGACTCAAAAAAAAAAAAAAAAAAAAAAAAAATCGATTGAGCCCAGGAGTTTTTGAGTCTGCGGTGAGAGCTATGATCACTCAACTGCACTTCAGTCCAAGTGACAGAGCAAGACCTCGTCTCTTAAAAAGAAGAAAGAAAAAATAAGAGAATACAAAAGAACATTTGTAGTATAGCATGTTGGGTCAAAAACAGATTTTTGGAATATGACAATCCTGATCCAAATCACATTTAGTTACTTATGAACTGTATGACTTTGGGCATTTTCCTTATCCATAAAGATAAGGCTCTGTTTTCTCATTTGTAAACTAAGAATACCAATAGCACTAATTCTATCACACAGGAACAATTCTTTTGTTAACTGAAATTCACATTTAAAAATTTTATTGGAATGTCCCCATTAAAAATACTCATTTGAAAGTCATTTACACTAAAAAAATTTCACCTTCTTTGCAACATACTTTGTATTTTAGATTTAAATTTTGTGTTTCATCATGAAATAACTGACAGAATCTACTGATGTGTTATCATATGTTTTGCAGAACTCGATAACTCTACAATCTTCATGGTGAATAAGCCTTAAAAATTAAAACTAAGCAAGTAAAAATAGAGTGCTAATTATTTAGTGAAGTTATGGCTCTCATTGTTTTTTTTTTCCATTGCATTCATGGCTCAAAATCAAAGCCATTTTTCTTATGAAAGGACAGCAATAAAGTTTCATTAGAAAACTTAAGAGATGTTGAAATATTTACAGAGTAGAAAAGAAGGAAATAATGATAAATCACTTAAAATGGGAAAAGGAAACAAAATGAGTGAAAGAGTACTTGTACAGAGAACAGATGAAATGGGTTAATGAAATGAAATAATAAATCTGTGTATAACTTTCACAGACGGCTATGATTCCAGATATGATATCTACATGCAACATTTAGTATACTTGATAGTTTCATTTTAACTCAGCAATCGTAAATCTATAAAATTTAGAAATGCTGAGATAATATGACTTGCTGTTTCTGGCTCATGGATTTGTTATTCAAGGCTGTGATACAAAATACATTATCAAGCTTACCAGGCTGCCTCTTTCATTTAGTGGCAGAAGGTTGTAAATGATACCATATTCGCCTACAAATGTTAACTAGCTCATTCGCTCCTGCATCATTGGCAGCACTTGATGAATATCATAAATACCAACAGGCATTTCTATTTCCTCTTTTACAATAAGTTTATTGAGATATTTATACTCTTTTACCTAGAGATGTTTTTGATTATCATCAGTGCTACAAATTGGGACAATTGCAGTAGTACGTCCCAAGGGATTTCTATCCTGATAATTGGGGGTGGAAGTAGATGTGTTTGTTAGTTGGAAGGCACAGTTAAAAGTAATTTTAGTGGGCCCAGTGCATCCACCTACAGTCTCAGTCACTCAGGAGGCTGAGCTGGGAGGATCACTTGAGCCCAGGAGTTTGAGCTCAGCCTGGGTAACACAATGAGGCCCCCACCTCAAAAAATAATAATAAATAAATAATAATTTTAGTTTCTCATTCACTTGATGCTTTTCGTGATCAAGTGAAGATTGGGCTAAAGATTCCAGTATTAGGAGGTTCCTAAAGACAGTTAAGAGTTGTATTTTCACAGGATCAATTTTCCTGGGGCTTAGGGTGATCTTAAAAGTCACAGTGAGCTCTGAATTTGTTGCTACACAAGCAAAACTAATCTTATAAATCTGGACCCAATGCTATATATCACTTACATAACAAGATGGGGCCATGCAATGGAGTAGAACAAGGTGACTATAATGGAAGAAGCTGTAAACATCTTAACCTGGGAAAACAGTAGAATAAAGAGCAGTGTCAGAGAAAATAGGCCACGTGGTAGCTCCAACATTTATGTAATCATTTATTTCGCTTCCTTGTATCCCTAGCTAAGCCCCTTCTTCCTCTGTGTGTGTGTGTGTGTGTGTGTGTGTGTGTGTGTGTGTGTGTTTGGTTGTGTATCCTCTTCCTGATGAGATTCCCTCTTTACACTGGTACAATCAACTCCTTAATTGGAATTAGAATTTATCTGCCTGGAATTTATACATATATCTTGGGATTAAATTTACCAGTAAAAAAAGACCTTCAAGTTTACAGAGACTATATGGTAAGAAATCTAAGCTTAATTTTCCTTTCATTGCACTATTTGACTTACGATGGTAACCATGCAAATGGATTTATACTTCAATGTGTAAAATGAAAGAATTTTCCTCCTTCACTTCGTACATGTACACATGCACAAAACAGACACTTAATGAATGTTACTTTCTGTTTCCTTTTGTAGGACAGTGTGTTAGCCACCTATTCAACACATTAAGAAATTAATAGGCAAAGCAAAAGACCAAGAGAGAATAGAGAGACTAGCTCAGTAGTTAGAAATATGAGCTTTGGTTTCAGACCTGATTTTGAATTCTGGCCTTACCATTTAGCAGCTCTCTGTCCTTAGAAAAATAACTTAAACTCTGATTCTCAGTTTCCCCTGGTACAAAGTGAGGATACTACTACTTAGCCCATAGGATGTTTGTTAACAGTAACAAGCTATTGCATGCATGCAACACACAAAGCACAGTTCCTAGAACATAATATGTACTCAATTATGAAAAGAATTTTAATTTCTTTTTAAAAAGGCATACCCACTAATCATTAGAATAAAACACAAATCAAAACCACAATGAGATATCACCTCATACCGATTAGGATGACCACTATCAACAAACCAGAAAATAACAAGTATTGGTGAGGATAAGGAGACATTTGATTCTTTGTGTACTGCTGGTAGAAATGTAAAATGGTGTAGCTGCTATTGAAAACAGCATGATTTCTCAAAAAACTAAAGATAGAATTACCATGTGATGTAGCATCCCACTTCTGGGTATAAATACAAAAGAATATAAAGCAAGAGCTCGAAGAGGCATTTGTTCACCTATATTCACTGCATCATTATTCACAAGAGCCAAGATGTGGAAACAGCCTGAAATTCTGTTTGTAAATGAATGGATAAAGGAAACGTTGCATATACATATTTAGCTTTTTAAAAAAGAAGGAAATTTTGTTATATGCTACAGCATCGATGAACCTTGAAGACATTATGCTTAGTAAAATAAGCCAGTCACAGAGGAAAAAATACTGTATAATTCCACTTATGTAGAGCTATGCAGAGTAGGGGAAACCACAGAAACAGCAAGTAGAATGGTGGTTTCCAGGAGCTGAGTGGGAGGTGAAATAGAAGTTGTTATTTGATGGACAAAGAATTTCGGTTTTGTAAGATGAAAAAGTTCTAGAGATCTGTTACCCAGTAATGTGGATACAGTTAACACTACTGTAATAATGCACTTAAAATGGTTAAGAGTAGCCGGGCGTGGTGGCTCACGCCTGTAATCCCAGCACTTTGGGAGGCCGAGGCGGGCGGATCACAAGGTCAGGAGATCGAGACCACGGTGAAACCCCGTCTCTACTAAAAATACAAAAAATTAGCCGGGCGCGGTGGCGGGCGCCTGTAGTCCCAGCTACTCAGGAGGCTGAGGCAGGAGAATGGCGTAAACCCAGGAGGCGGAGCTTGCAGTGAGCCGAGATCGCGCCACTGCACTCCAGCCTGGGTGACAGAGCGAGACTCCGTCTCAAAAAAAAAAAAAAAAAAAAAAATGGTTAAGAGTATAAATTTATATTATGTGTTTTTCACCACAATTTTACCAAAAAAAATAGGGCACACTGAAAAAAAAAAAGTGCATCTGTAAGGATGTTCTCTATAGCTCTTCTCCAATGCCAGAATAGAGAATGGGGAGGAGAAAGGAGAGATGAAAATAAAGTCAAAAACCGTTTTCACAGTTCTTACATTATGTGTATGGGATTCCTTCAGGTTAATTAGGAAAGAAAAATCTGTGTAATTGATAGCAAAGCTAATTTGAAGCATCCTTTCTCCCTCAGCTTTGGGAATACTCAAAAGAGGGGACTAGAAATCACCCATTAGAGATAAGAAATGTCTGTGAATGTATTTATACAAATGCTTTGCCTTAGAATTGGAAATAAGAATAGTTAAAAGGAAGGAAACAAAACTTTGAAAGGGAGGGAAGGAAGAAGGCACTGCAGAAAAAGCTTATAGTTTGGAGTCAAGATGATGAGTTTGAATCCTCTTCCTACTTGGTTATCCTCTCTGGGGATGACTTTGTCAGTAAAAATGGTGATGATCATACTTTTCTAATAGAGGTGTTGTGAGAACTAACTCAAGATATTGTGTTCAAAATGTTCTTTTCATCTCATGAAACACAATCCACATTTTACTTGTGATTTTACAGACAGGCAAACTGTAGCTAATTACCACCCCAAGGAAAAACAGTAAGCAATTTCTACCTTCCTACTCACTGGGCTACTCATTTATTATTTTGACACTTGTTGTTAGTCTTGTTAATGAATGTCAATATTAATTCACTATGGGAAAGGGTGGGAAATTTCTGTCTTCAAAGTGAAAATGTGACAACAAACCCCCTGGGCATTAAAGGAAATAAATCAGAGCATTTACTAAAACAAGGAAGCAATGTAATGTTTCTTAAGGGCAAATAAGTACCTCGAATCATAGCTCAACAATGTGATTCTATTCATGGTTCTCCCTCTTTCTACAGATAATCTAAAATATTTAAAAAGGTAATAACCAAACTCACTTCCAAAGACAAAGGAGGGAATTTCACCATGAAAGAGAGGAAATGAAAGAATTTTTTAATAACGAGGCTGATAGAATTATGGATTTTTTCCAAAAAGGAAATAACTAAATTTTTTTCCTTGGGGTTTTTAATGAAAGGTCTTCCACATCCTAAAGTATGATGGGGGGAATGTCCATTGGAATACCTCTTGGAGTTAGTTCACAATACTTAGAATTAATGTTTCCCAAAATTGTGTTTCAGTAATGCTGCTTCCTATGTTTTCTTTTTTCTTGTATGTTGTAACTCCAACAACAAAATACACTTAGTCGTTTTATTACCCTTGACTAACAGATTTGGTTGGTGAACAAGAAAAAACAGAAGAAAATCTAAGTAGAACTCACTGGATATTAACAACCATGTGCCATTTTCTAAAATAGCCCAGACTTGTCTACAGCCTTGTTTCTTTTGTTTTGTTTTGTTCTCGCTCTGTCACCCAGGCTGGGGTGCAATGGTGTCATGTCAGCTCACAGCAACCTTGGCCTCCTGGGTTCAAGCTCAGGTGATCTGCCCACCTCAGCCTCCTGAAAGGCTGGGATCACAAACGTGAGCCACCATGGCCAACTATAGTCTTGTTTCTTGATCAGTTTTGCTTGTTGGTTTTTTTTATTGGCAAAGAAAACTCATCAGTTGGGGGTGTGTGTGTGTGTGTGTGTGTGTGTGTGAGATAACCCTTTCTCTGCTGGAGTTGGTTTACTTTACCTACTGAACTTTTAAAAATATCTGATTAAATATTTTATATTAATATTTATTTTTGCTTTAACATGAAAATTCAACCAGTATAATTTGGGCAGGGGGGTGCATACTTAATATTAAAAGCACTCACTTATGATCTTAATGAGTTAACTAAAGGAAAGTTATTAAGTAATATTACCATAGTAAAAGTAAAATAATTAAACAAAAGTTCAGCTCTATCTTCCAGTGGTTATTGCTTTTATTAGCTCACAACGAACCAACATTAGTTTCTTTTGCCAGTGTCTCTGAATACTAACTACAAAGCAGTTCCACTGGTTTCCACTTCACTGATCTACTCTTGATTTATATCAACAGTGAACCTTTCACTTAGTTACCTCTTAAACTTGCTTTCCACACATCCTGTTTATGTGCAGTCAGCAGGAAGAAAACAAGAATGTGCATATGAGCAGGAAGGGAAAGATGAAGAAATAAAATGCTTTCAGAAAAGTAGAAATTTCTATGAAAGTCCCCAGCATATTTTTTTAAAACACTGGAAACAGTCTTTGTGAATCATCCAATCTGTTAGCTGTCATCCAGCAAATCCTTGAAGATGAGGAACTTGAACATTTAAACAGAAGTCGATGACACATTCTTTGTCATGTTTTCTTATTTCTCTAACTAAACCAAGAGTTTGCCATGGAGATGTTCTTGAATTAGGCTTCACATCCATGGCATTATGGTTTAGAGAAATAAACCAGACTCCCTAGAATTGGAGTCTGGATTCTGGCTAGACATGACTGTCTAGTGATGTGACCTTGGCAATTTTCCTTAATTCACACGGCCTTACGTACTCTCTGGAGTTACCTAAAATTTCTGCCTTTAGAGATTAAGGGATACTGGATTTAACAAGAATTCATAAACCCATAAACAAGAATTCCAGAGATAAAGGGATAAACAACCCATAAACAACCAATTCCAAATTGGATTGATTGCCCTATTGGATCAGGAAGAAGCAGAAAGCTCCACCATGAGGTGTGGGAATAAAGAGCAGATATAGTTGATTGAGGTTGAAGCGTGTCAACAAAAGGAGAAAGGTGGTGGGTTATCCTGGCATCTGTATACTGCTCTTCTTTACCCCAAGGCCATTCACGGTTGGCTGAGATACCCAGGAGTAACATGGCTTGAGAACAGGTTTTTGAAGGATGAAAAGAGGATATTTGCCAAAAGTGTCACCAGGAAGCAGGGAGAAAGCCTTTGTCCTGGTACTTGGCAATAAAGTTCAAGAGTAAAGACTGTATCTGAGATTGCAAAGAAAGAATAGCAGGTTAAATATGGAGGCATGGACATTATAAAAAGTATATCTTTATTCAAGTAACACATACTTATTGTTGAAAAGTTAAAAGGTACAGATAATCACAAAATAAACTCACTACAGATAAGTGCAGAAATAAGCACTGTGAACATTTTGCTGCACATCATTGCAGGCTTTTCATAGATAAACCTTCTGCAGGTATAAAAAGTATCAGATTCAAATATCTGTGGGTTGTGCTTGCTAGACAAGTCTTAAGCTGTGTATTGTTAAAATAAACTTTATATAATTTATCGTAGCTTATTCTGAAAGGGTCAAGAAATCAAGATAGCTGTTTCTCTTATTTCCATTAAAAATCTATTCATTTCATGTTAGGAGGACAGTTAACTTGTTACCAAGCAGAACTGTATTTAAAAAATATTTGAAAACTGTTCATAGCCTATATGTATCTAGTCCTGGTTAGAGATGAAGCTTCACAGTGCTATTTTATTCATCACATTAACCAGCTATAAAACACAGGCCTTTATCTATAGCAGACAGATAATTTCGGGATTTATATACAGATACCCTACAAAGTCACATGATTTTAAAATCAGTGTTTTGTTATTTATTTATTTTCAGATGGAGTTTCATTCTTGTTGCCCGGGCTGGAGTGCAATGGCGCGATCTCAGCTCACCATAACCTCCGCGTTCTGGGTTCAAGTGATTCTCCTGCCTCAGCCTCCTGAGTAGCTGGGATTACAGGCATGTGCCACCACGCCCAGCTAATTTTTTATTTTTAGTAGAGACGGGGTTTCTCCATGTTGGTCAGGCTGGTCTTGAACTCCTGACCTCAGGTGATCTGCCCGCCTCGGCCTCCCAAAGTGTTGGGATTACAGGCATGAGCCACCACACTCAGCCTTCAGTGTTTTATTATTAAGAACTCTCAAGTTACTTGTAAAACTAATCTAATTAAAAGTGGGTCTAAATATTTTCCAAAAAATAGGTTTATGTTCTATATACTGGTTTTTAATTGAGGTGGAATTCACATAACATAAAATTAATTAACATTTTGAAGTGCACAATTCAGTGGCTATTAGCATATTCACAATGTTGTGCAACCACCACATCCATCTAGTTTTGGAAGTATTTCATCAACCCAGATGGAAACCAGACCCACTAAACAGTTGGTCTCCATTCCTCCCTCCCCCTACTGTCTGGCAACCACTATTCTATGTTCTAGCTCTAAGGATTTACCTACTCTGGATATTTCCTATAAATAATCATACAATGTCTGACCTTTTGTGTCTAGCTTCTTTCACTTAACATAATGTTTCTGAGATTCATACATACTGTACTATGAATACTTTTGTAAAAAGTTTTAATACTTACTATGGTTGAATAATATTCCACTGCATATATATATATACACACACACACACACACACATATATATACACACACACACACATATACACACACACACACACATATGTATCTCCTGATTTGTTTATCCAGTCATCTCTTGATGGACATTTGGGGTCGTCTGCATCTTTTGGCTATTATAAAAAGTGCTGCTACGAATGTGCGTGTACTTGAATTAGTCTGAGTACCTGTTTTCACTTCTTTGTTAGTTTAATTATAAAAAGCATACGAAATTTTAATTAGAGGAATTTGTTCTAATTATTTTTAAATTATTGGTGTAGGATTCCCTAGTTATTTAGACTATTTCTCCTCTTCCTAAAGAGAAAAAAACAAACCAAAAAACAAAAAAAAACCATATTTTCCAAAAGTTGGGAAACAGCCTATAGCTACAAACACAACCAGTCCAACCTCCCTCTAACCCCCATCCTCACCCCCACCCATGTCTTGCTCCCATCTCCCACCCCAACACTCACTCTAAAAAGTTAACCATGGCTGGGCACGGTGGCTAATGCCTGTAATCCCAGAACTTTGTGGGGCTGAGGTGGGCGGATCACCTGCATTCAGGAGTTCAAGATCAGCCTAGCCAACATGGCGAAACCCAGTCTCTACAGAAAGTACAAAAATGAGGCAGGCATGGTGGCAAGCACCTGTAGTACCAGCTACTCGGGAGGCTGCGGCAAGAGAATCACTTGAACCCAGGAGGCCGAGATTGCAGTAAGCCCAGATTGCGCCACTGTACTCCAGCCTGGATGACAGAACAAGACTGTCTCCCTTAATCAGGCTAGCTAAGCGGCCCATGGAAGGTAAAAAATAAAATTCATTTTAAGTAAAATTTTCAAAATGCTTAAAATATACACAAGTATTAGGTCCACTAGATCCAATGCCTTTATGTCAATAGTAAGATGCACATACAAGACTTGGTGAGGATATAATTGTTTGCTACAGACAGTCCCCTACTTAAGATGGTTCAACTTGCATGTTTTCACTTCACAATAGCTCAAAAGTGGTTCACTTTCTGTACATTCCTCAACTTAAAATGGGCTTGCTATGGTATTCTCAACTCATGATGGGTTTATCAGGATGCAACTCCATTGGTAGTCAGGAGCATCTGTATTTGCACATATCTAGGTAATGCTTAGCATTTCCAGTTAAGCTTCCTAAATTTATTTTAAATGGTTGGTATTACTTTGAATTGTGTTCACTAATACAATGTAACAAAAATGTTTTAAAATACAATGATAAATAAGTTTAAGCAGATTTTAAATGGGTTAGTGAAAGCACCAGAGTATTTCTGCCATTTTCTTTAAGGAAACTATGCTTATTTTGGAAATGTGAAAGTCTATCTCAACAGATTTCCTCTTTGAATAGAGACAGGGCCATGCTGTGTCACTCAAGCTGGAGTGCAGCAGCACGATCATAGCTTGCTGTAACCACGAACTCCTGGGCACAAGGGATTCTCCTGCGTAAGCTTCCCAAGTAGCTGGGATTACAGGCATGTGAAATTATGCCTGACTAATTTTTTTTTTTTTTAGTTTAGTTTTTGTAGAGACAGAATCTCACTGTGTGGTCCAGACTGGTCTCAAACTCCTGGCTTTGAGTGATCCTCCTGCCTCGGCCTCCCAAAGTGCTGGGATTACAGGCATGAGCCACCACACCCGGCCATCAACACATTTTTTATTACACTAGGCATTTGGTTACATTTCTTTCGAATTTCAGCTTTTGTTTTGAATAACCTAAAAGTGCTTCTCACAAGGCAAAAATAACATTCCATGTTAAGTTCCATAGAGAATATCACTTTGGATGCTGCAAGCTTTTGCCTTTTAAAAAAAATTAGAAGTTTTAATGGATGAAAAGAAGCCAGAAAAGGAGACTGAGAAGAGCTGGAAATGTAAGAGGGAAATCAAGAGCATGTAGTATTGATAAAGCCAGGAAGGAGTTTCAAAGAAGAGAAACAGTGATTACAGAAGAACCAGGGAGAGAGGTGCTTGTTGCACATTCCCACCTGCTGACCTCACTTCCCCTCCTCTCCTGAACCCTTTCTCTATGCCTGAAAGCACAGTCCATTCTCCCCTGGCTACCAGTATCCTCCTTCATTCAAAAATTGTTATGAATGGCTGGGCGCAGTGGCTCACACCTGTAATCCCAGCACTTTGGGAGGCCGAGGCGGGTGGATCACGAGGTCAGCAGTTCAAGACCAGCCTGGCCAACATGGTGAAACCCCATCTCTACTAAAAACTACAAAAAGTAGCCAGGCATGGTGGTGGGCACCTGTGGTCCTGGCTACTTGGGAGGCTGAGGCAGAAGAACCGCTTGAACCTGGGATGCAGGCATTGCAGTGAGCCGCAATTGTGTCACTGTATGTACTCCAGCCTGGGCAACAGGGTGAGACTCTGTCTCAAAAAAAAAAACAAAAAAACAAATTGTTATGAACATGGGAGGTTAAGGACACCATTCCTATTGGGGGGAAAAAAAAGAAAAAGAAAATGGGAAGGAAATGTACGTGTAATAGCATATCTGAAAGAGCTTTGGAATATATCTATAGGACACCGTGTACATGATGGAAGTCAGAGAAAATGTCTGCTGGTCTAGGTGACTCAGATGTATCTTTCAGTGGAAAAGAGTTATAACAACATGGGTCAGATGTGACAGTGAATCTACCATCTCAGCAGGAGGTACTATTACATGTGAAATGGTTCACCAGCAAATTCTTCATAATTTGCGATTCATATTGCCTGTATTTCATCACCAATGATTCACTCCTCATTCTCTGACCTTTAGTTTCCCCCTCTGCCTTAATGCCCTTGTGCTGTGAACATTGTGCAGAGTTCTTTCAAAAGCTCAGATTTTAAATGGACAGGTACACAAATTTGTAGCAGAGGTATAAAATAAAAAACAAATTGAGAGTCATGACTGGACCTCTACGAATAATGCTAGGGTGCCAAATCTTTAAATGAGTTCATGAAGCCAGGAGTTCTAGGTAAGCCTGGGCAACATAACGAGATCCTCACTTCTACAGAAAAAAATCAAAAATCAAAAAAATTAGTGAGGCATGGTGCCACGCGCCTGTAGTCTCAGCTACTCAGGAGGCAGAGGCAGGAGGATTCCTTGAATTCAGGAGTTTGAGACTGCAGTGAGCCATGATTGCATCACTGCACTTCAGCCTGAGTGACAGAGCAAGACCCCATCCCTAAAAATAAATAAATAAATGAGTTTAGACTTGAGAAAGCAATTGTTGAGAAATAATGAAGACAAGAAGGATTTCTTATCATTAGTGATGGTAGTGCAATGTTTAACAGGTGAAAATAAACACTTAGAACTACACAAGTTCTGTCTGATCCTCTTCTTTTCTATCAAGAAAAATAACTTCAATGAAAACTTTCAGCACTTGGAAAAGATAAAACAAGCACATTTAAGAAAGACCCAAAGTTCATTTGATAGATGAGGAATATGAAGTCCATTTAGTTATTTTCATTGTTCAAGATAAATAGTTTTCAGAGTACTAAAAGGAGTTGTCCATGTCAGCACAGGTCTGTTCTCAGTAATCTTTTAAGAATTTCAAAGAAGGGATATAAGCATGATTTAATGTAAGAGCAGAAAAAAAATTCTATCTTCTAAAAAGCACACACTGGACAAGGTTGCTGTGATTCCCAGTGCAGCTTTCTAGTAATTGGTTACCATGGAAAGGAGTAAGTGGCTTCCTGACACAGCTGGTTGACTGGATGCATGCATTTACCTTTCTTCCCAAATCCCATAGAAATGTCAGGAGAGTAAAATTAAATAAAATTAATCTCAATACATTTTAGAAAATTCAGAAGTGGTTATTGGAATATATTGAGGAATTTCTGGAATATATTGATGCTGAAATATAACAGAGTGCATGAATCCAGACCCATGAACAAGAACTTTAAAAATAAAAGATTGCCCAGCAGAATTCAGCAAAAGTCTCACAATCAAAATAAACAGGCTGACTGGCAGAAGGAAGCCCTGGGCAGGGGCCAGGCAACAAGTAAAGGCAGAGCTGGTCCTCGTGCCACCTAAGGTCCAATGCGGATGTGTGCCCTAGGCTGTACATAGTGAAAGCTTCTGTATAAAAGATTCTCAACATGGACACTCAGTCCAGAGAATTAGGGCCTCGCCACCAGCTAATGATAGCTGCATATTCTGTAAACAAACCATACTCACATCTTAAAAGAAAAGCCCATCTTCTCTCTGCCACACATAGCTGCTTGAGTCGGACCTGGTTTACTCCAAACTTAAGCTTCTAGCCATGCAAACAAGAATTCTTTTATTTTATTTATTTACTTATTTATGTTTAACTTTTATTTTAGGTTCAGTGGTTCACGTGCAGGTTTGTTACATAGGAAAACTCGCGTCATGGGGGTTTGTTTTACAGATTGTTTCATCACCAGGTACTAAGCCAAGTACCCAACAGTACTGATCTTTTCTGATCTTCTCCCTCCTCCTACCCTCCAGCCTCAAAGTAGACCCCAGTGTCTGCTGTTCACTTCTTTGTGTCCATGTGTTCTCATCATTCAGCTCCCACTTATAAGTGAGAACATGGGCATTTGGTTTTCTATTCCTGTGTTAGTTTGCTAAGGATAATGGCCTCCAGTTCCATCCATGTTCCCACAAAAGACACAGTCTCATTCTTTTTAACAGCTGCATAGTATTCCATAGTATATATATACCACATTGTCTTTATCCAGTCTACCATTGATGGGCATTTAGGTTGATTCCATGTCTTTGTTATTGTGAATAGTGCTGCAGTGAACATTTGCATGCATGTCTCTTTATGGTAAAGTAATTTATATTCCTTTGGTTATATATCCAGTAATGGGATTGCTGGGATGAGTGGTAGTTCTGGCAAACAAGAATTTTTACACTCTCCAGAAACCAATAATCTTCAAATTAGTATCCTGTCTATTAAAATGACCAAACAACCAAGAATCAACAAACAACCAAAAAGATGTACAGAGTGGCCCGGCACCGTGGCTCATACCTGTAATCCCAGCACTTTGGGATTACAGCCAAGGCGGTCAGATCACCTGAGGTCAGGAGTTTGAGACCAGCCTGACCAACGTGGAGAAACCCCATCTCTATTAAAAATACAAAAATTAGCCAGGCATGGTGGTGTGCACCTGTAATCTCAGCTACTCAGGAGGCTGAGGCAGGAGAATAGCTTGAACCTGGGAGGCGGAGGCTGCAGTGAGCCAAGATCGTGCCACTGCTCCAGCCCGGGTGACAAGAGCAAGACTCCATCTCAAAAAAAAAAAAAAAAAAAGAAGAAGAAGAAGAAGATGTACAGAGAAGCAACAAACTCAATAATCAGAAACTAAAACCTGAGAAAATGCAATATAGGGCACAGAATAAGGTGCTGAAATAAGTATGTTTAATGTCTTCAGAGAGGTTCTAGGGGGTTCTGAACCCACAAAAATTAAAATAAAAATGGCCACTAAACACTAATAAAGATGTTTAAGATTATTAAGATATTTACAATAAGAAAAAGAGTTGGAAAAAAGGGAAGCAGTGATCATTCCAAGTCAGTATGAACTGATGAAGCACAAGTCATGCCTCAATCATTTCATTTCCTGTTTTTAGAGGTCATCGGACTAGTAGATTGGGGAATGCCAGTGGCATCATATGTCTTGTGTCTGAAAAGCCATTAAATTATTGTTTCATGATACTGTACTCTAAAAGCTAATTGTATCTTACCAGTGATTGATGGTTAGAAAAGTAAGCTAACAGAAATTTCCATCACCTCGTATACAAATTTCTAATTATCCCTCTAGATTGTAAACTTCTTGAAAGAATAAAACATTTTCTGTATCATATTCAGCCTATCTCCATTGCCTAGAACAATACTCAGGAAATGACAGAGACTCATTAGAAATGTATTGAATGATAATTAAATTTAATTGTAATTAATGCAAAGTCTGTGTTTAAAAGCATGTATGAGATGAAAGGGAAGTAGCTGTCTTCTCAGTTCATTTGGGAATAATTTAGGGGTTTTAGTTGATTGTCTACTTAATGTTGTCAATATTGTGACATGGTGATTAAGAGAGATATAGATAAAAGGCTATGGTCATTGACAAATAGTGCAGAACACAGGTACAAGAGCTCTGACAGAGTGTATTTTTCCAAACAATATATTTCATCCCACATGCTTTCTTACAATGTGACTTTGACTTTCACACTTCTCCCACTGACTGGTGGCGGTCTACGTTTCTACCCCTTGAATCTGTGTGGGTTTGTAACTATGGCAGAAGTATGACCATTTGACTTGCTAGGCCAGATCATAAAAGGCCATATAGCTTCTTCCCAGTTCTCTTGGGATACTCACTCTTGAAACCCATGATGTTACATCAACAGCCCCAACTGAGGTCTCAATTGACAGCCAGCATGAACCGGACATGTAAGCAAACAAGCTTTTAGATGATTTCAGCATTAGCCATTACGTCATACCAGCCTTCAAATGTCCCCAGCTGAGGTCCCAGACAGAATAGGCAAGCCATTCTTCTGTGGTCCTTTCAAATTCCTGACGCACAGGATCTATTTGCAGAACAAAATAGGTTTTGTTTTATGCCACTAAAATTTGGGGCAATTTGTTATGGCAGCCATTGATAACTGGAACAATAAGGAAATAGATATGCAAATGGTTCTGTATATACTCAACAGAATATTATGCTGCCACAACTAGAAGAGTTCATGTTGAAATAGAATGTTTATTATTATTATTCATTTACTCATTAAAGAAACATTTTTGGCCGGGCGCGGTGGCTCAAGCCTGTAATCCCAGCACTTTGGGAGGCCGAGACGGGCGGATCACGAGGTTAGGAGATCAAGACCATCCTGGCTAACACGGTGAAACCCCGTCTCTACTAAAAAATACAAAAAACTAGCCAGGCGAGGTGGCGGGTGCCTGTATCCCAGCTACTCGGGAGGCTGAGGCAGGAGAATGGCGTGAACCCGGGAGGCGGAGCTTTCAGTGAGCTGAGATCTGGTCACTGCACTCCAGCCTGGGTGACAGAGCAAGACTCCATCTCAAAAAAAAAAACCAAAAACAAAAAAAACATTTTTGAGCCCACTACGTGCTAGGGGATGTCTGAGGATACAACACTGACCCAAACAAAGTCCCTACTGAAAGTCCTCACCCTGGCCTGTACATTTTGATGTCTCCCATTATTAAGTCCTCAGTTTTTATGGTTTTAACCACTGATGATGTTCAGAATTCTGTCTTCAGTTCTGACCTCTATCTTGAGCTTCACACCTGCATATTGAATGCTTACCTGCTGTCACTAGTTGGCTATCCCATAGGCACCCTAAACTTTAGTCAGTGTCACTAACACCTACACATGGTCCTGAACCAGCACCCTGGGAGTTATTGAAGATTTCTCTCTCTCCCCTCATCTCCCGCGACTTGACAACCTTGGCTCTATAGCCACAGAAGCCACTGAGCTTACAGCCACATTATCTGAACGCATCCCCTTTTTCCATCGCACTGCCACTGCCTGGGTTTATGTCATCATTTTCTTGGGTCTCCAAAACAGTTTCCTAATTAGTCTTTCTGCCACCAGGAGCCTCAGATTACTACTATACAATGCTGTTATAATGCTTTTTCATAATATACAAATATAATTGTTACTATCATGTTTAAAATGTTTCACTTATCCTTCTTCAGAATAAAGTCCAAGATTCTTATCACTGACATATAAATGGAAGGAAGTTACAGAACAGCATGCAGAGTATGATCCCACTTTCTAAACATATGTAAACATACTCACACATATATGGGTATATGTATGTTTATATATGTATAAAGTTACTGGATGTTCAATAAAATGTCAACAGGTGTAATCTCAGAATGAAAGATTTCAGATGATTATTATCTTTTTCTTTGTACTTGCATGTATTATTTTAATACATACAATATGAAAACCCTTTTCAAAAAATGAACGTTTCATTTTTACAGAAACAAGAAAACATTAAAAATATTAAAGAAAGAGACTCTTTGATATCCAGTGTTGGCCTGTTCAGCTTTGCAGTTTCCCTCTCTTCTCCCAGTCCCTGATACCATGTTGATCACTTTCATTATCTCAGCAAATTTGCTCTCCAGAGCCTCCAGTCCTTCAGACATCCAGCTTCTGCCTGGAAAGCACTTTCCTTAGCTTTTTGTTTGGCTGATCCCTACACACTGACCAGAGTTGAAGTCAGTTATCAATACTTACAAGAAGCTTTTTCTAGTCAGTCTCCTCTCTAAGCTCCTATGTTGACTTCTACCACCACCTATTACATTGCTCCATAACCATCTATTGGCCTCCATCTTTATAGTTAGTCCTACACACCAAGGTATCCACAGAACCCACCACAAGTCTAGCATACTGAAAGCATTCCATCAAATGTTTCTCAAGGAACTCAGTGAAATACTATTTGGGGGAAACAAGAAGGGTCAGTGGGAAAGGTTTTGGCATTCTGCTCCTTGGGTTCAAACGTCTAGTTCTGTCACTTTCCAGCTGTGGGACCCTAGAAAAGTTACTTAACCTCTTTGTACCATAGTTGTGACATCTATAATATGAAAATAGTAACTATGTCATAGGGTTGTTGTGAAGATTAAGTGATATAAAGTGTAAACAAGTTCCACTGATGGCTTCACTACTGAATTCTACCAAACATTTAAAGAGGAACTAATACCAGTCCTTCTTTAACTTTTCCAAAAAATTGAAGAGGAGGGAAACTTCCAAACTTGTTTTACAAGGCCAGCGTCTTCCTGATACCAAAGACCAGTAAAGAAAATTACAGGCCAATATTCCTGATGAACATGGATGCAAAAATCCTTAACAAAATATTCACAAACCAAATTGAACAGCATATTAAAAGGAGCATTCACCTTGATGAAGTGAGATTTATCCCTGGGATGCAAGGATGGTTCACCATAAGTAAAATCAAAAACTGTGATATATCACATCAACAGAATAAAGGACAATAACCATATGATAATCTCAACAGATGCAGAAAAGTTATTCAACAAAATTCAACATCCTTTAATGATTAGGAAAAAAAACCTCTCAAAAAATTAGGTATAGAAGGAATGTACCTCAACACAATAAAGGTCAAATAGGACAAGCTCATAGCTAACGTCATACTCAATGACCTATAATCTTCTATGAATTATAAAGAAAATTTCCACACAGTGCAAACCCTATCATCGTGTCATTTGTGAAAACATGGATGAACTTGGAAGACATTATGTTTAGTGAAATAAGCCAGACACAGAAAGACAAATACCTCACTTATGATCTCACTTATATATGGAGTATAAAAAAGACAAACACATAGAAACAGAGAGTAAAATGAAGGTTACCAGAGGCTGCAGTGGAGTGGGGAGACTGAGGAGATGGCAGTCAAGAACGCAAACTAATAGAGCTTGAATATTGTCTTTTTCACACTCTGCTGTATTCACACGAAGTATTTTCAGTTATTGTAATTTCTACTTTTAGTGATCCTTTAGAATTACAGTTTTACTAAATGTTTCCTTAGCAAAATTTCTGACTTGATAAATACCTGTTGTATAAAATGAAGGGGAAATGAAAGCAACTGAATTTAACAGAATTAAACATAATTGAATTGAATTCCGAAGTATGCGAAGGTATTAAAGTACTTAAATGTAGCTATATTATTGTCACTAGGGGGAGCTCAGCACTTAATTTGTATTCTAAAAGAGTCCACCCTGCTGGCAATCAAAACAGCAGTTTGTATCCCATTGTGCTGTGTGCGAGGAGCTTCTAAAGAAACTAACAGCATTATTTTCCTAGAAACTGAAAGCGACTGAATACATTAGCTCTCATGCTTTTCACGCCATTTGTAGCAAGAATAAATGGTTCGTCTCTGTGGCGCCACTGTCAAAATAACACATACACTTCTTTGAATGCAGCTCCAAAATGGCTCATGCTTTCTGCAATGGTCCAAGATGGAACAGAGGAATAAAGATTAGAACACGATGATTGAAATATGCTTCAGCACAGAGATCTCAGTGGGAGAGTCTATGCAGGTCAGACAGCAGAGTAACCACAGGAACAAGATCTGAACCTCAGGAGATTCTCCACCTTTAAATCTGTATCATTATTACATGTGAACTTCTTATAAGTATACTTGTTACAATAGATGCCTTTTTTTATAAGCAAGGGTGCAAGGGAGACCTCTATTTTGTCGCCACTCCTTATGGCCAAAAGCCATGAACTTTGGATTCAAGCTGTTCTTTAAAAAGCTTAGATGAGATGTTTAAAAGACAGTAAACCTTTGCCACGTCCTGGAGCTGACAGATTTGGAACAAAAATAAAAGATGGAACTAGTTTTCACGAGAATAATTGAATCAAATGAGCCTGTAAATAAAATTAAAATAATAACATCACATATTTTTTCATAAGCCTGATTTCTAGTGAAGAAGTTAAAACATAATAAAAATAAGAGATCCAGGCATTCCTTTTTACTTTCCCAGCCAAGAGCCAGTAAATACGAGCCTCAAAACACTCCAAACATGGCTATGTGCAAGGCCTGAGGGGAGGTGTTGAAATTCATGAAATCACAGACATAAAATCTGGAAAGAACTCCAGAGCAGCTGTCTACCACTCACCTACACAGAAGTCCCTCATGCCATCTCTGATCCCTGTGCCTTCTAGGGCAGTTGTGCTGTTCACATAGCAAGAAGGGGATCCCACCCTGTGTTCAGGCAGCCTCATCCCATTGGATGTCTCTGCTTCCGCCAGAGAAACTCTTCTTCAGAAGTGGAATTTCCTGCTGTATAACATCATACTTTTATTCTGATTCTGCCTTTTGGCAGAAGGTTAAAAAGTATCTTTTCTTGTTCTCAGGGAAGGTGTTGAATATAAACACGGACACAAGTCCTCCCCAGCTACCACCTTCTTTTCCCCGGTCTTATGACCCCTACCACCAAGACTTTTTATATCCAGGCAAAATATTACAGGTTTAATGACTTTTTAAAATTAAGATGTACTCTTCTCATTTTTTCCCTTGGTACAAAACTTTGGAGAAAAATTAGAAAATTCAGACATGCTAAATGAAGAAAATGACCTTACTGCTCAGAAGTAATCTTAGTTATCTGATTTTCTATGTCAACATACATCTCTGTATTAAATTTTTTCATAAAATAGGATATTATTATTTTCAGCTCTTTTTCGTATAATCAATTAATCAATTACCTACAAACACATTTCTAAAGCTGAATAATACTCTACTGGGTATTTGTACCATATTTATTTAAATAATTCACTACCGTGGGATATTTAGGTAGTTTTGAATTTGGGCTATTAGAACAATCACTAAAAAATTATTGTAGAAGCATTTTTTGCAAGACACTTGTATTATTTTCTTCCATATTCATTTGCTAAACTAAAATTTCTAGTTTTTAGCGGTTAAACCTTTTAATTCAAAAGAAAAATATGTTATTTCCACAACAACTTCTTATGAAACATAGTCCAACTCCATCACTGTCCTCATCGACTTCAAAATTGTAAAAAGTGTACCTCTCTTTGGGCACTTTTTCTGAAAAGCTGCCTCTCTCCCTCAGTATCATTTTGTCAAAGAGGTTACCTGAGCTCCTGGTCTAGATTAGGTCTCTGTTATAATGCCTCAGCACACCTTTTACTTGTCCTTCATGGTATTTTTCATTATTGTAACTAAGCAGGTGATAGTATGATGATTTATTTAATTCCTGGCCTGTTAGAGTCCCACAAGTAGAAACCATGTCTGCTATTTCAGTGACTATCAAAAAAATATGTACTAAATAAAACACTTATTGAATAAATGGAAATATTTCTATATTTTAGAGCAGAGTGTATGCAGACCAGTGAAGTCTACCACATGATTTAATGTGCTATATTCACAGCCCTTATTCTGCAGGGCTGGCAGAAATTTATATTGAGGGTTTCTACTTCTTGTCACCTCACCTCCTGATGAGTCATAGTTTAGGGATTTTCTACACAGGGCTAAGGCATTGAAGAAGTCCTTCTGGTCACTGATCATCTGTTCATAGACATTACCTGGCCACTGTTCCTCTCTGCATGGCCTCTTTACGTCTGTGGCTTTTCACAGCTTCTGTGATATGTCTGGGACATGCTGGTGGGCATGTAAAGAAGTCCTATTTTAAGGTAAATAAAAGCTGGCTGAAAACTTTTTGTTCTCACTCCATAGCTGTTCTAACCCAGGTGCTTAACATGTGAGGGAAAGGTATTCAGATGACTCTTCCCTCAGCAGCCATCCAAATGCAGAAATCACCCAGCTGAGCCCATCAACCCCTAGAACAGTGAGAGATAATAATAAGTCACTAAATATGCAGTAGTTTAATATATAGCAAGAGATAACTAGAATACACCACTTGGGAATATAATTTGACAATATTTATTAAACTTTTAAATTAATACATACCTTAACTCCAGAATTTCATATATTTACTCTATAGATATACGAAACACATACAAAGTAACATGTAACAAGATATATGCTGTAGCTTTGTTTACGTTAGCAAAAGACCAGAAATAATCTATACGTCTCCACAGAGGACAGGTTAAATACGGTCTGGTAAAGAGAAACAATGGAATATGCTATTTAAAAGAATGATGAGTTACAGTATACACTAATATGAAATCATATGGAATAATCCCCAAGTTATTTGTCATTTTCACAGCAAAGTGCAGGACAGTATGTTTAAGGTGCAATCATTTGTGCAATAAAAATAATATGCATATGTATACCTTTGTAAATGCATGGAAAATCTCTAGAAGAACACTTAAGAGAATGGGTAACAACTGTCTCTGGGAAGGGGACTTGGACATTTGAAGGACAAGGCGTGAGAGAACAACTTTTCATGTAAACTTTTTCAATTCTGTACTATGAGTATGTATATATTATCTGTTCAAATAACTTTCACATAAATGACCCAGTTACACCAGTAGACTATCTTCCTTTTTTTTTTTTTTTTTTTTTTTGAGACAGAGTCTTGCTCTGTCATCCAGGCTGGAGTGCAGTGGCTTCTATCTCAGCTCACTGCAACCTCTACCTCCCAGGTTCAAGAGATTCTCCTGCCTCAGCCTCCCAAGTAGCTGGGATTACAGGCATCTGCCACCATGCCAGATAATTTTGTATTTTTAGTAGAGATGGGGTTTCACCATGTTGGCCAGGCTGGTCTCAAATTCCTGACCTCAGGTGATCCGCCTGCCTCAGCCTCCCAAAGTGCTGGGATTACAGGCATGAGCCACCATGCCCAGCCACTATCCTCGTTTTAAAGATGAGAAAACTAAGCTCTAAGAGCTAAGGTGATTTGTTCAGCATCTGAGAGCTAGCCAGTAACAGAGCAAGGTCTGGAAATGACTCCTCAAGTGGAGCTCTTTTGTTTGGCTAGAATCCCTTAAGTTTATCACTTTTTAGTAAGTCCTTTATTTTAGCATTTCCAGGAAGAATATTTTTCAGCCTGTTCTACTTCCAGACTAAAGTCCCTTAGAACTAACTATATGTGTGTTGTATTAGTTTCCTATTGCGGCTGTCACAAATGACCACAGACTTAGTGGCTTGAAACAACTCAAATTAATTTTCTTACAGTTCTGGAGGCCTTAAGTTCAAAATGAGTCTTACTAGGATAAAACCACAGCATTGTTAGAGCTGCATTCCTTCTGGAGGCTCCAGGGAAGAACCTATTTCCTTGTTTTGCCCAGCTTTTAGAGATGGCACGCATTCCTTGGTTCATGGCCCTGTTCCTCCACATTCAAAGCACATCATTCTGACTTCCACTGGCCCATTTCCTTCTTTGATCATCTTTGATCTTCCTGCCTCCCTGTTTTAAGAATCCTTGTGATTATATTGGGCCTACGTGGATAGTACATACAGGATAATCTTCCCATGTCAAGATTCTTAATTTAATCACGCCTGCAAAGTCCCCTTTAAGATGTAAGGTAACATTCATAGGTTCTGAGGATTAGGATATGAACATGTTTGAGGGGCCATTATTCAGCCTACCACATTAGACCTAAGTTTAGGGAAGTCTCATAAATGATGTCTCCGTTTCTCCATCTATAAAGCAAGGATAAGAATGCTACCTATTTTATATGGTTATTTTGCAGATTACATAAGTTAATATATTTAAAGAGCATGGAACATTGCCTGACACATTGTAAGCACTGGATATATGTTATCTGTAATAGTAGTTATTGTTTACTGACCCTCTAGTTGATAGCATGTTAGAGCCTTTCATCAACAAGATTAATAATCTTTTATATCTTCCTTTAGATCTAACATATGCTAAGAATATAAAAAAAGAGGCTTTTACTTAATTTTAGCAAAACACAGTGTAACAAAGTCAGTTTTGAGGGAAATAACACACTCAACAGATGAATAGAATTAATTTAGAATAATAGCTAACATTTTATATAGTATCTTCCATCTGTGCATTTTCAAGTATATAACATACACAGTGAGCCCTTGTAATCAATCTGAAGTGTTTGTTGAGAATTTACTTAAGGCTCTGTACAACAGGGATAAAAAAGGCAGAGACATTTCAGGTTATCCTGGATTTTAACAGCTGAGATAAGTGAATCTCAAGGAGACCAACTTGCAGTGTCACACAGCCAGAACTGGAGCTGAGAATGTGACTCAGGAGATGAACTATAAACAGAAAAAAAAAATGGGAAAGACACTGCACTATATGATATAATATGTGCTAAGTGACTATAAGTGTGAAGAGATTTCAGATTAGGAAGAATCCATTAAGATGGATGGATCAGAAAAAGTATCATGAATAAAATGCATAACTTTTGGAAAAAGAGAGTAAAGAGAGAGAAGGGAAAAGAGAAATTTTGAGTGTGAGCCAAGACACAGAAGAAAATATCCCAGAAATGTGCTGGAGAAAGTGTGCATTGAGTATTTATTTGTAATGAAGAGCAGAGATAGAAAGAAAGCAAATGACTTCTCCATCACTTACACCGTGGGGCGAGGATGAACGAGAACTACATGTGGGAAGGGAGGCTTTTGGCCAACTCTTCCACAGTGCAGGGTGAGGTCTATAGGACGCCCCATCTCCCAGGCCATTCCTGATGCAGCAGGAAGCCAAGCAACAAGTGGCCAAAATAGTTCATTTTAGAAGAAGGTAGAGACAAAGTTGTCTTTCTTGAAGCTTAAGACATTACGTAAGCTCTGCTTCTTGATATTACAAATACACGTACCTGGCCAGGCGCAGTGGCTCACGCCTGTAATCCCAGCACTTTGAGAAGCCGAAGTAGGCAGATCACAGGAGGCCACGAGTTCAAGACCAGTCTGGCCCACATGGCAAAACCCTCTCTCCACTAAAAATACGAAAACAATTAGCCGAGTTTGGTGGTGCATGTCCGGAATCCCAGTTACTCAGGAGGCTGAGGCACAAGAATCACTTGAACTCACCAAGTAGAGGTTGCAGGGAGCTGAGATCACGACTCTGTCTCTGAGAGCAAGACTCTGTCAAAAAACAAACAAACAAACAAACAAACAATCACCCGGCAAAACAAAAACAAATACACCTACCTATAAGGTAGAGTTCAACATGAAAGCTAAGGCCCAGGAAAGTTTGATAACTAATCTTCGAAAGATATGTAATTACTACGATTATTGGACATTTCAAAAATGCTGAGAACTGTGCTATCACTTGTTTTACATATATTAAGCCCTTTTAAACCCCCCTGAGGTAGGCATTATTATCACACAAAATGAGATAGTTATGAGAAGCCAGAAAGACAGCCAAGAAGTTAGTGTTCGTCCTCTACATAGCTGCACTGCACTGAGCACCCTACATTTCCCACCCATGGCAGCCTCTCTCCATTCAGTGGTGGATTCTTGACATATGAAATAAATTCTTCCCTAGCTTTTTGTTTCTTGAAAAATATTGCAAGAGATTTCTGTAAACTGACAAAGTCCCAGAAAAAGAAATGTAATAAATGCTAGATAATCTCTATGTTGAGTAACCTCAAGACCAAGAAGCTTGATTCCTCTACATCTGTACTGATAAGATGGCAAGGAGAGGGGAGAATGACAGCAGTGTTTCCTTTTCTTTTTGCTTCCTCCAATCAGATACAGCTGAATCTAGCAATCTTTGTCTGAGGTGCATACCAAGAAGTTGGGAAAGGTTTGGGATAGATCGCAGATGAGTCAGGAACGATTCTATCTCCTATTGCCAGGAAGAAATAGCTGAGCACAGGTGGGCAACCTGAGCCCCATGTAATTCTGTTATAGCTAAGAGGACCCAGAATGTCTGGGTCATCAGCTTATTGACTGCTACCTCTAATGCTAGAAGAAATGAGTGTTTTCTCTATGAAAAAAATTGTTGAAATGCATTTAAAATTTTAATGAAATTCTTCCCCACGCTACCCCCACCCAACTCCTCTTCCAAAGCAAAAGTACCCAAAATATATGGCTTTGTGATACCCTTAGTGTCTCAGTATTTTTATCATATGCCTCAGGCCAAAAGAAATACCTAATAGGCCAGGTGCTGTAGCTCACGCCTATAATCCCAGCCCTTTGGGAGGCCGAAGTGGGCAGATTACTTGAGGTTGGGAGTTTGAGACCAGCCTGCCAACATAGTGAGACCCGTCGCTACCAAAAATACAAAAATTAGCCGGGCCTGGGGGTGCATGCCTGTAATCCCAGCTACTTCACAGGCTGAGGCACAACAATGGCTTGAACCCAAGCGGTGTGGGTTGCAGTGAGTCAAGATCGCGCCACTGCGCTCCAACCTAGATGACAGAGTGAGGCTCTGTCTCAAAAAAAAAAAAAAAAGAAAAAGAGAAAAGAAAAAAGAAATACCTAATAGGTAGGCTTATTAGGTAGTTAGGGCCAATTTAATTTGACAAATACATTCTTATGTCTTATCAATGTAATGGCCATTTGAAAAAAATCAGAAACATAAATAAAAGAAAAAATTATACTGTCATTTTGCTCTTAAAGGGCCTCAATTACTTACTGAGGGGATGTGTGTGCTGGCTGGGGATTGGGCAACTTCTCAAAACTCAGACACCACCACCCTCAGTTTCTGGTTACACATGGATTTTTCTAAGAGTAACTACTTTTTATCAGCAACTGCTTTTATTTCAGCAACAACTGAAAATGCAACCTCGCAAAAATATTACAGGATGATTAGCATGATCTAATTTTAAAACTGAACTATTTTCAGCTTGGAATTTACAAATAACACTGTGATCCCCTGTGAGTTCATTGAGGGTGCTAAGGCACACAGTTTGGGATCTGTGCTGGGAAGTTAAGCTACTGAGGTTGAAGTCTTAGAAGAGTACATGAAGTAGAACTTCCCCATTTTCTCAGTATTTGTTCGTTTTCCCCGGGGAACACATGTTCTAGAGGAGAACACAAAAAGGAAGTAGCAGCCAGATGCTGAGATCCACCAGGTGCTGAGATTCCACCAGGTGCTGAGATTCCACCAGGTGCTGTTTTTAGTCTGATCCTTAGAGAACCATCCCTGCCAGGCTCTCAGACCCACCACTGCTTGCCAATATCTAGCATGGAGTGGTGATTTTTTCATCAGGCTATCTCTTTTTATTCATATAATCCTTTCATTAAAAAAACTCGATGTTGTAGAAAGAGAGCTAGATTTACAGATGATTGATTGGGGTCCTTTTTGTACCACGTCATAAGTAACCTTGGGCAGGTCACTTACTGTTTCCAAACTTTAGTTCTGAGGATAATCCCTTTCCATGTGCAATCCAACATTTTATTTTATTTTGTTTATTTTTTGAGATGGAGTTTCACTCTGGTTGCCCAGGCTGGAGTGCAATGGCGCGATCTTAGCTCACCGCAACCTCCGCCTCCTGGGTTCAAGCGATTCTCCTGCCTCAGCCTCCTAAGTGGCTGGGATTACAGGCATGTGCCACCACACCTGGCTAGTTTTGTATTTTTAGTAGAGACGGGGTTTCTCCATGTTGGTCAGGCTGCTCTCGAACTCCCAACCTCAGGTGATCCACCCGCCTCGGCCTCCTAAAGTGTTGGGATTACAGACAGGAGCCACCGTGCCCGGTCGCAATCCAATATTTTAATTGTAACTATATAACACATTTGAATGAGGCAAAATATCTCTAACTCAATGTGTATAAGAATCATTTCAGGGCCATGGTTAAAACGCAGAAACCTAGGCTCAATTCTCAAATATTCTCATATAGCAGGTCAAGGATGGGACCCAGGAGTCTGCCCTTTTAACACGCAGCCCCCACCCCACAGTGACGTAGACTCAGGGAGGCTAGGAGTTGAAAACATTAGTAAAAGGTATTGTTTATTTAAATAGTTGCATGTATATAATTTCATCTTCTCAACTAACCCTTTAAAGTAGTTGGACTGGCATTATTTTCATTTTACAGAAGAAGAAACTGAGATTGTAAAAGTAGGATGACGGTGGCAGCCCCGGATCTTACATGCAGGTAGGGCATTGGCATGGCAACCTGGCCAGAAAGCTGGAGAACTGGTTTTGCAGACACCATTGCATAGCAGATACACTATTTCACTAAGATTGGATGGAGCTTGAGGCTGCTGATGGCCTCTCCCAAGGTCCCACACCTCCCAAGGTCCTTGGCCCTATTCCATTAAGCGGTTTGCCCAACTTCTCTCAGTCACTGTGAGGCAGAGTTAGAACCAGAGCCAGAACTCCTAGTCTAGTTCTCTAACCATTACTACCACACATTGACACTACGTTTGTTTTTGGAAATACAATATCTGTCTGACTTTATGCTATCTTTTTAGTTAACACTCTGCCTTATTTACCCTTAGTAAATATAGAAAAGTAATGTATTCTTCAAAAGTAAGGTATTTAATCAAGGCTTAGGGAACTTTTTTCCTAAACGTTTACTTTGCCTACCCTAGAAGGGGTCACTAACCAATATTATCGTTATTAAAGTAATAGCATTAATAAAAGACCAACTTTTCTGATCTTTCACTCTGTGCCAGGTAGTATGCTAAACCCCTTTACAAATAGTATGTCTAATCCTTACATCAGCACAATCAGAAAAATGTCATAGCTTCATTTTAAAGATGAGGAACTGAGACTCAGCGAGACCAAATAACTTAAATTCACATGGCTTGCTAACATACATAGAGTCATCATTTAAAACCGGGTCTCTGGGATTCTAACTTCCTGATATTTCCTCTGTATCACTCCACCTCCTTGTGTTAGTAGATATTATTCTAATGATCAGAGCGACTGAACTTGTCTTATATATATATATAACATACCTAATACGTAAATGTCTGTCCAGTAAACTGCATATTCCCTGAGGACAGCATGTCTTATTCATTTTTGGATTTCGCGTACCTAACAAAGTGCCTGGCACATAGCAAATGCTCAATAAGTGTTTAACAAATTTAAAAAAATTTGAGTATACAGATATATCTAATATTTCAAACAAAGCATACTTTAAGACATTTTTAGTTTTTCTCAATCAATACAACTTTGGACGAAATAAAAAAATCTCTGTCAAGCTACAGTTTTCACAAAATATAAAACTTTCTTTGTTTCCTAATAGCTGAGCTACAAGTAACTTTCTCACAGTTGGGGAAAGATCATGAGGTCACTCAGTCCACCCTGGAATGGAATGCCCACTTGTTGCTTGTTCAGGGAACTGATGATGCCAACAATTCTTTGTCTTTGGTATAATCAGACTCTGAAGTGGGTCCAGCCCACTCGGTACAGGCTGCCAATGCAGGCAGCATCACTTCCAGATAATTGCCCTCGGCTCTGCTGACTCGGAAAATCAACTCCCAGTCAGACAGGGGGCCCCTATTCAGATAGGACCAATGTTTCTTAACCTGTTTTTAGGGGTTGGGAGGTGCTGGAGGAGATGCATGAAACACTTTGAAATAAAAGTGGATTCATGTGAACCCTGAAGCCAATGTCAATGAACACCTAAAATAAGATTAAAAGTAAACTATTTTGCAAAACCAAGCATTTTCTTTTCCCACTTTTAAAATATTTTCTCCTGGAAACGATTTGAGTTGGGTAAAGTATAGCTTTCAGTGGCTTATCTAATAGATGGAGAGACATCAGAGTGATTTCTGACACTCCTTATGACCCAAAATATTATTCAGCAGCAGCTTGTCCTGGATATTTGTTCATTCTATTGTTGGCATTGGCAGATCTGGGGAAGTTCGTATTTCCATCGAAGAAAAATACAGATTAAAAGAAAACTACATAGTAAAATTTTATTTCCACTGAGTGAGCTTGACAAGCTATTACAACTTTCACTCCTAAGCTCAATGTATAAGATGTTAGTTATCTAGAGGTTATAAATCACTTCCTACACATTTAAAAGCAGCAATACATGCTGAGTTATGGCTATGAAGAATCTCCCTACAGCTGTTCCAAGAGTCAAGACAGTGCCCTGACCACCATGTTTACAAGCGTTTTTGACTTTGCAGTATCTGCAACTACAGATGGCACACACAAAGTATCCCCAAACACTTTTTGGCAAAACCAGTTTGGAAACCTTTATCTTACTCATGAGGCATGTTTCTGTTATGTAACACAGCACACTGTGAAGAATCACAAGGCCTGGAAGGACTGTACCCTCTCCGGAATTTCTAGATCAGAGGTGAAATAACAAAAGAATATGAACTGATAAGACTATAAAGAGAAAATGTTTTATCAAGTTGTAGTTGAGGGAAATTGTAGTGATCCACCCAAAGGCCTGTTATTTGCTCTGGTAAATATTATCATTTTACTGTTTTACAACTGAAGAAGCCAAGTTTGGGAGAATATAAGTAACTTTCCCAGTAGCACTGCTAGATAATATGACAAAGGTAAGATGACAAAGTCCAATGATCCCATATTCCAATACCACATGGATTCTAACATCCTTTCCTTAACTGAATATATGTGAAAAATACGATTGTTTAGTTATTTCAGATACTATGGGAGGCAACATTAGTGTGAATAATAGAGTGTAAATAAAAGAAACATTTTCTTAAACTTTGATATGTGTTTCCATATCTGTGTTTGAATATGGATGTTGCTGAAATCCTGAAACTTCATAAAACTGCCTCATTCCCCAAAGTCAGGATAGAAATTTAGGTATTTTGATTTCAAAGAAAATCTCATATTTCTTTCCTTTTCAATGGCTTTTGGATTTGGAATTTCCAAGGCACAAAATGAGATTAATGTACTTATGGGGATAAAATAACTGATTGGAAATCAGAATTGTCTGAAACACATGGTTACTGTTTTGCAAAATATAATCTAGGGTTATACACAAGAAAGGTGATAATGTTAACAGAGAAGTTACTAGATCTGAGCTCGTGAAAATGTCATTGGAAAGTTAAAGACAAAATTTATTTTAGATAAGTCTGTATTGTTTATGCATTCACAGGACTAAGTAGGTGATACTTTAGTAACATGCCTTGCTATTTCTAAATCATGGAGAGACAGAGAATGCTTGGAACTAAAAAGGAAGTTGAACTAATTAATCTGCAGTGATGTTTTCAGAATGAAATGTTATATTCTACATTTCGGAAAGAATTACACTTTGCAGCCAGCTAAAGATCTTGGAAAGGAATACAAATATTAAACATCCTGACAAATACGTTCCTATCTACAAGGTATTTAAATTCCTACAGCATATAACAATGGAAAATCTAGATAACTAAAACTGTATTACACGATATGGGGTTGTAGTTTTCATTAAATAATAATACAACATCAAAAATATTAAACTAACAATAAAAGTAGTATATACTTTTAGAAATTAAAAAAATTAAAAAGAAAATTTTAAAATTCAATATACTGGAAGGTAAAGAGCAAAAACAAATATCAAACCATGCCAAACACAGATAAAGATAACACGTTGATATGTTTTCTTCCTATCTTTTTTTCAACTGTAAGGCTTGGGCATTTTTTAATTCATATAATTGAAACCATGCAAATCTGTACACTTGTTTAGAATTCTGTGTGAATCTACCCCATCTTATTTAACCATTCTCCTATAGTCAGACATACAGAATATATTTATTTTCTTCAAATATAAGTAACATTGTTACTACAATTATATTGAAAAAAAGATTGTTTCTAAGAATCTTTTGTTGCTAGCAAAAGATGGTTGCTAGCAAGAAGATCAAACTATATGTCATTGAAAATTTTATTCAACATTACAAACTGTATTTCATTACTTCTATGATGAACTTTTTAAAATATTTTTAAATTTCTGAATCTGTAATGCAACATACAACCAACCCATGCTGTTAAATTTCACTTTTGGCTAGGCAGTAGTTTTCATTGCCTTTGTCTGTGTGAACTCAGTGGGTACACCTGGTAGCAACAACTGGATCACAGTACCCCTCCACATTTTGGTTCACAAACTCTAAAGGGGATCATTTGAAGAAGAAATAACAGTCTTGGCTATTCCCTCAGAAATTTCTATTGACATCCTTCTGGCAAGATCAGGAACACACATTTCAAAATTTACATACTGGGATTTAGCCACTCTCACTGAAAGAAAGACATAACATTTTATCCTTGATAGCACAGGAGACAAAATTATTTAGAGAAATGTGTACACAAACAACTCCAATAAAAGAGTAACACAGAGATTTGGATTCTGAATATAAAGTTGTTTGCTTATATTTTTCGTTTTATACATGCATTAGAAATATAAATAATAAAAATTCATGTCTAAAGAATTCTAAAATAACTAAGTATAAAACAAATATTATAAATAAGAAATTATTGTGTTAAAGTACCGGCAGCTTTAGTTCTTCCTTAGTGATAAATAAAGTTGCATCTTAAAATTGAAGGAGTTAAAAAAATATGACATTCTGACTACTGACTATTTAGGTGAAAGGCATTTGAAAAACAGCAGGTGCAAAAAGATCACTCTGAACTCTGTGCTGTTTCTTAAATGCAGAAGATGAAATTCCCACGTGAAGGATGCAACATCCTTATCCTCAAGGACAAGAAGTCAAGACCAAGAGAATTATATACAGACCTGTTAAAAGAATTCTTATCTTTGAAGCTCCCTACATAATTTAGTTGCGTCTTCACAATTATTCTTTGTCCAATTCAGTATGTAAGTAACTGACACTTAACTGGTTCTTTAGGTCTTCATGTCTTTATGAAGATGCCAGTGCAATATAAACTTGTATTAAATAGATTTGTGTGCTTGTCTTCTATTGATGTATCTTATGTCGATTTAATTTTCAGACTCAGCCAGGATCCTAAGAGGATGGTGGCAAAGTTTTTCCATTTCTACGGTTTCTTGGAATAAAGATGGGAATCTAAAAGACAGGAATGCCTACTTAGGAGGCTGAGGTGGGAGGATCACTTAAGCTTGGGAGATCAAGACCAGTCTGGGCAACAAGGCAAGACCCCATCTCAAACAAGCAAACAAGACTGGGTTGCTCCACTTGCTCTGGAGCCTGAGGAGGTGATCCTGGGAGAACTGACAAAAGCTGGCAGAAGGCAGGAATTCTTAACAAAGTCAGTTATCCTGGGTCTCTGTCTATAGTGTCTGGTTGAGAGAGGAAGACAAAAAAATTTTCCTTATTCCTTCCTTTCCAAATTCAGATTGGCAGAAGAAAAATCAGTTCTTTGAATTGTGACCCTTTTGAATTTGGATCTGGCTACTCCTTGGTCATTGATCCACACTTTCAGGAATGGTCCTTGTTTTCCTTGTTTCTCTTTGGTATTATTTGTTATAAGGAGCAAATTCACAGTAAGATTCTCCTTTTATTTTATGTCTTGAGAGCTCAGCTTTGTGACTAGTGAAAATATTATCTCTGCTCTCTGCCAGGCATTGGGGGTGCAAGTTGTTAAGCTTGCATCAGGCGGCTCAGCTAGCCCACTGGCTAGGTGTCAAAAATACAAAGTGTCTCTTAGTGTGACTGACCATGCCATCTCTCAGGAGAATTTGTCTTAATTGTCTCAACCTTCCATGCCTTGTTAACAATGGAGGGCTTGGCTTTCTCAGGCTATTTTTAGGAGTAACTTTGGATCTTGAGGTGGACTGCATCTTTTGCACCCTCTTTGGAACGCATTCTTGCATTTAAGATTAAAAGACTTCCTGATTTTAAGCCATAAAAAAAGCTTAATAGTTTTTAGTCAAAATTAAAGTAGGTATAATTATTTAGTAGATTTGCTTTTTTTTTTTTTTAACTGAAAGTATTTTTATGGATAGCTCTCATTCTACAAACAAAGAAAAATACCACCAAAACTGTCCTATTGTTACCTATGGGAAGATATGTTTTAAAGCAAGAAAATAAGTGCTTACATAAAGTATTATCTCAGGACAAATAAAAACTAACCTAAATGTTCTTTAAGGTCATGAGATCTGAGATAATCCCTGGTTTAAAAAAAAGCTAGTTTAAGGTTAGTGGTTTAATTAAAGCAGGCATACCTTCAGAACTGTCAACATTAAATATAATGCATACAACTTATTCTACCTGGATTTACTAATAAAAAATCTTACATATGTATGATTGTAAAATTATAAATTCAATATAAGAATAAAATGTACAATAAAAGTAAATTACCTAATGTATGTCGAGCATGACAGTAAAACAGAAAAAGGAAAGGCTGAATGTTTAACTTCGTAGGTGCTTTACTTCAATAGTGTTTAATACTTGCCTAATATATATAGATAAGGATAAAAACAGTCAGTAAAACAGTAAGTTAATGATGATATGTAATGTCTCATGAAGTGTTCACAAACAATTCAAGTATAATTGTTAAAGTAAATTAATAAATGTAAATAGAACAGTTTATAAATAAACTTTTCAACACTGATATGTTTTATAAGCCATGTCTACCTAAACATAGTTTCCAGAATCTTTTCAGTGACTTAAAACCTTAAGTTATATTAACTGAAATGATGGATATTCATGGAATGTCTAGATCATTTCCAAATAAAATATAATACTCAAACATTAATTGCTGAAAATAAGTTTGTCTATGTTTGACTTATTGTTACAGAGGAACAAAAAATATTTGGGTCTATTAATAAACATATCCTGTGCCACATTGACAAATTGTGCTGTAAGACAGCATTTATTTCCATAAATTAAGAAATAATATATTCACTGATTTATGAAAGACAATGCTTGCTTCCGAGTTCTCACTAGAAACTAAAGTCACTAGGAGTTAAGAATCTAATTAATGTATATACTCAAAATTACTAGAAATAATAGGGGAAACAACTTTGTATACAAAGTACACAAGGAAAATAAGATATTTTTGGTAAGAAAAGTTATAAGATATAAAAGATATATTTTTGTTATGGAAAGAGTAATTTTGCTTTAGTTTAGAGGTATTTCAAAGGTTGTTTCAGAAAGAATCAATGAATAAAAGATAAAAACTGAAAGAATACAGAAAGTCAAAAAGAGAACAAAACAGGAAATCTTATATAATCAAGCTGAGTAAATTGAATGAATTTACTACAAGTTTTTTTAGAATAAGCCTTAATATAAGGCGTAAACTGATGTAAAACTAGAATTTGGTTTTCTCTGTTAAAAGAACAAAGTTTACTTGGAGATTAGTCTGACATTGATAAGAAAATTATAAAACCATTTTACCTTTTAAATAATTTGCCTACAAAACAAAGATTTTGTGTTTTTTCAAAATAATTTCTTGTGTTTCATGTTGTCTTTTATAAGGTCTCAACAATTTTAAAAAACTGAGCCCTCTCTGTTAAAGAAGTTAAGCTTTTCCCTACAACCTTTTTTAAGTTTCCATATTTGCCTTTAAAATCTTTTGTTACTCTGGTATGGTTTCACAGTTAATTGTGATCCTCTTTAATCAAGTGTTTAAACATTTTGACACTTTTGACAACTTTCTGAAATCAAATTTTTCTTTTCTTTTTTCTTTTGAGAGGGAGTCTCACTCTATTGCCCAGGCTGGAGTGCAGTGGCACAATCTCAGCTCACTGCAACCTCTGCCTCCAGGTTTAAGCGATTCTCCTGCCCCAGCCTCCCAAGTAGCTGAGATTACAGGTGTCCACCACCACACCCAACTAATTTTTGTATTTTAGTAGAGACGGGGTTTCACCATATTGGCCAGGGTAGTCTCGAACTCCTGACCTCAAGTGACCCACCTGCCTCAGCCTCCCAAAAGTGTTGGGATTACAAGCACGAGCCACTGCACCCGACCAGAAGTGTTCAAAATGGGATCCTGAAATGTCTCAAAAGCATTTATCCTCCTCCTTCTAAAAAGAGAGATCCTAAACTAGGCTTATTTGGTATGCTAAATGTACATGATATGCATTGTTAAATAATAAATTATATTTAACCTTCTTTGAGCTATATTTGTTGTTATTAATATTACTATTTTCAAAATACTCATATTACTAGTTTCCTCTAATATTTGACTACAACTCTCCAAATTAATATTTCCAAATTTCTCCCATCCTTCTGACTTGAAATCACTAAAAAGTTAAAATTGCCCTTTTCCTAAGACCCTGAAAGCTGAAATGGACAACCTGATATAAACTTCAGAGAAATCATTCTATGAGATCATGTGTGAACAACTTTCATGCCTGCTGCTATACAGATCACTTAGAAAGTTCATCAGAACACCCAATGGCATTACCAGAGATATTCAGACTACAAACCAGGAAATTCATCACAATTGCCACTACTTGTCCTCACTCCTCGATCTAAAGATGCTTAGAGCCCAGCATTTAAACATCTTCTCAACTTACTGCCCATTGGACTCAAAAATTGGGTTTACAACTTGCTCCAACTATTACACTTTTCCTTTTTTTCTCCCCCCCAAAGAAATGCCTCCTATATAACACTTGTTTGCTCACATCATCTAGAGGCCTAACTTAGATGGGAGCCCACCTACAACACTGCCTCCTAAAATGAGATACAGCTGCTTAACTGGACTGAACTATTCTCATAACTAAGACTGATCCATTAAGATTTGGGACAATATACTTAGAATTGTTATCTTCTGCTTGCTCCAATTAATGTTCTTCTCTCCCTTTGCAGATATTTTGCTACTCACCTGATTTTTATCTTCACAGCTAGTGATTCAGCTTTTTAATAACTTCTAGGGAAGTTCCTGAGGGAGGAAAATGTAGTTAAAATACTGGCTATTTAAGTTAAAGGCACTGGAAAAACAGTAGGTGTACTCTGATCTTTGTGCTGTTTCTTAAAAGCAGCAGATGAGATTCCCATGTAAAAGATGCAACATCTTTACCCTCAAGTACAAAATCAAGAGCAAGAAGTTTACACATAACGTGATAAACTAACTCTTCTATCTCCCCAAATAATTTATGGTTTCTTCATAACTTACTATTCTTTAAGTGACTGTGTTTCTTCAGGTCTTTGTTTATGATACCTCCAATGCCACCTAAAACTTGTACTAAATAATTTTGCATGCTTTTCTCCTATTGATCTGTCTTATGTCAATTTAATTCTTGGACTCAGCTGGGACCCTAAGAAGACGGAGGTGGAATTTTGCTGCCCCTACAAGATCAATGACGTTTTAGATCCAACAAAGCACAGTGTATTGCCAAATTACTCTTCAAAGGTGTTATATAAATTTACAAACCAGTGAAGTGTGATGGTGGCCAAACAGTTAAAAATTTTTAAATTATATTAAAATATTTTAAAATTCTATATTACATATAGAATACATTAGGAAATGAAAATAGGGTAATATAAAATACAAAAACTTATTAAAGCATTCATATTATGAAAGATTACTTAAATATAAATTTACACACATCTTTCACCTTGTGCGAATTAGGTGCATAAGAAATATTTGTTGATGATAATGTGCTTCTTAATGCTATAGCAGCAGTGTTAAAGTATAATATTATTGAGGTAATAGTTAAACATGACATATTTTGACATTAAAATAGTCTGCCTTTTGGCCAGGTACGGTGGCTCATGCCTGTAACCCCAACACACTGGGAGGCCAAGCTGGGCAGATCATTTGAGGTCAGGTGTTTGAGACCAGTCTGACCAACATGGTGAAACCCTGTCTCTACTAAAAATACAAAAAGGTTAGCTAGGTGTGGTGGTACACGCCTGTAGTCCCAGCTACTCGGGAGGCTGAGGAAGGAGAATAGCTTGAACTCGGGAGGCAGAGGTTACGTGGGCCAAGATTGCGCCACTGCACTCCATCCTGGGCGACAGAGACTCCGTCTCAAAACAAAAACCAACCAACCAACAAACAAAAAACAGTCTGCCTTTTAAAAGGTATTTATAGTAAAGAAGAACTTACAACAGATTCACCCTCACACCCTTCACAACTAATACGTCATAGTTTTTCTAAAACTGTGTTTCTTTAATTGTCAGAATAACAGCTGGATTTAAATTAAGATGAAGCAAGATCTGGAGGTTCTAGAGAATATAATAATAAAAATATAGAATAAAATAATTTAAGCTTTCATTTATTAAGTATCTATAGAATCAGGCCAAATACACACATCGTATCAAATAAAAATTTCATGCAGTAGGTATTATTATCCCTAGTTAACAGAAGATGAAACTGAATCTCAGGCCAAGTATTTAGAGCGAAATCACAGTGGCAGTCAATGGCAGAGAGAATTCAAACTTAGGTCGCTCTAACTTTGAAGCATTTTATAGTTTATTTTAATCATTACATTCCCAATTTGTAACTAAATACTAACTCTCCTCTGTACCCAAGCAAAATTCTGATCTCCAAATTACAGACACAAGACCTAAAGAAAATACTTCCAATATGTAAGACAAATGATTCATATCCCTTATAAACAAATCGCTCCCACAGACAAGGCTAATGATAGTCACAGGTATGACCAGGCAAGTCTAGGAACATAAATACAAATTGCTAACAAATAGTTAAGTAAATATTTAAAACATTTTATCTTACTAGTGACTGGAGAATGGCAAATTGAAGTAAGATACCATTTTTATTTATGAGACAAAAATTCAAAACATCACAATGGAGGCCAGGATTTGTGAATTAGTACCTACAAAAATATGTATTACTATTTTTGGGACTATAAAACAGTACCTATTTTAAAAAGTCAAGATACAAATACCTTTTGGCCTATTGGGACTATTTCTTGGTATGTATCCTATAGAAATATTAACTCAAGTGGGCCAGGATGTATGTCTGACAATTTTTTTTTTTTTTTTTTTTTTTGAGACGGAGTCTGGCTCTGTCGCCCAGGCTGGAGTGCAGTGGCGCTATGTGGGCTCACTGCAAGCTCCGCCTCCCGGGTTCACGCCATTCTCCTGCCTCAGCCTCCCTAGGGCTGGGACTACAGGCGCCCACCATCACGTGGTCCAGCTAATTTTTTGTATTTTTTAGTGGAGAGGGGGTTTCACCATGTTAGCCAGGATCGTCTCGATCTCCTGACCTCGTGATCTGCCTGCCTCGGCCCTCCAAAGTGCTGGGATTACAGGCGTGAGCCTCCGCGCCCGGTTTTTTTTTTTTTGAGACAAAGTCTTGTTCTGTCGCCAAGGCTGGGGTGCAGAGGCATGATCTTGGCTAACTGCAACCTCCACCTCCCAGGTACAAGCAATTCTTGTGCCTCCCGAGTAGCTGGGATTGCAGGCATATGACACAACACCCAGCTAATTTTTGTGTTTTTAGTAAAGTAGGGGTTTCGCCATGTTCGCCAGGCTGGTCTGGAACTCCTGGCCTCAGAGGGGTGATCCACTTCTGTCGGCCTCCCAAAGTGCTGGGATTACAGGTATGAGCCACTGTGCCCAGCCATATGTTCGAGAATATTCTTAACAGCAGTGTTGAAATTATAAAAGGACAAATTAAATCAGTTGGGGACAGATTAAATAAATTGTGGCACATTCATTAGAATATAATTCACACTTTTAAAATAATGAAGTAGATATACAAGTAGTGTAAGGATATCTGGATAAAAAAGCAAGTTGCAGAATAATGTGTTAGTTATGATACAATATGGTTAAAAAAATAATGTATGTCTGTATTTTACAACAAAAGGTATAGCAGGATAGAAACTGAATTGTTAAAAATGGTCACATCTGGCTAGGTGTGGTGGCTGATGCTTGTAATCCTCGCACTTTGGGAGGCTGAGGCGGGATGATCACTTGAGCTCAGGAGTTCAGGACCAGCCTGGGCAACATGGTGAGACCCTGTCTTTATTTTTAAAATAAAACAAACAAAAAAAAAAATTAAAGAAAAAGAAAAAAAAAGGTTACATCTAAGGAGGGAAAGTTGCAGGGAAAAGTAAAGAAACATCCTAATTTTGGTAAAATTTACTAATTTTCAACTATTATCATCATCATAAAAATATTTTTAAGTAAAAAAGATAAACTTTTATTATTTTATTTTTTATCGTACATTTTTTTGAGACAGGGTCTTGCTCTGTTACCCATGTTGGAATGCAGTGGCACTAACTCAGCTCACTGCAGGCTTGACCACCAGGGCTCAAGTGATATTCTTGCATCACCCTCGTGAGTATCTAGGACTATAGGCAGATGCCACCGTGTCTCAATAATTTTCGCTTTTTTTGTGTGTGTGTGGAGACTGTATTTCTCCATGTTGCTCAGGCTGGTCTTGAACTCCTGGGCTCAAGCGACCGGCCTATCTCTCTCTCCCAAAGTGCTGGGGTTACAGGCATAAGTCACCACACCCGGCCTGAGAGAAACATGTTTAAAAGTGAGAGAAGTACATTCCTAAACGTGTTGCATGGATAGAAATTGATTTGAGAAAAATCTCAAGGAGATCAAGTTAAGGAGACAGAGTTGCAAACCATTTAGTCCGACTGTCTCACAGTTAAAATTCCTCCAATTTGAAGATGCTATCTTCTGTTACCTGACTTTCTCATTGAAATTATTGGAGCGTAATTTATATACAATAAATTTCAATCAGTTTGAAGAGTACAATAAGTTTTTACAAATGACAGAAACACTACTATACATTTAGTTTTAAGGCTTCTGTGTCACTCTTGCTATTATTTCAGGCATATTTACACTTTAACAGAATTCTGTTCACATCCTTTAAACCAAAGGGATAAAACTCTTGTTAGGATTCTTCTACTGAAGCACTTTATGTCAGGACAAACTATCCATGTGCCATAGCCCAGGCCACTCATGAAAGCAAGATACAAATAAGTATCTGAGATCTCTAGGGTCTAGACGAGTACTCAGATTCTAGAAGATAAATTACCCACTGGAATTCCCATTCATTTCCTATTTGTTCCCAATTCACTTGCCCCTGTCAATTCTCTATGCCCCAGCTTCTCAGTTCAGTAGCCTCAGTTTGATAGTTCACTTTTTGCTCCCTTTGATTTTGGGTAACCTGTGAACCCTCCCCCTATTTGCTGTTTTCACCTTGGCTGGCTTCTACAGTATTTGCTCACTTCATTCACAGGTGCATCTTCTACCCCCACCTAGCCACTTGGAATAAACTGTCTAACCCCCAGCATGAACACTTAGAACTTAGCTCAATTTTTTAAGGATAAAAAATATTTAGGGACTTTTCCCTGTCAACTCACATCATACTGTGAAGAACTCTTCTGTGTTCATGGCTAAAGCTGATCCTCTGTTCTTCCTTTTACATCTTTTAATTTTATATTTGGTTTGCTCTTAATACTAACTAGGCTCTTTGACCCAATCTCTAACTGAGCAATCTTTAAACTTAAATTCATATTTGGGGGTAGAGATATATTATTATTATCATTTCTTAAACAGGGTCTCACTCTGTTGCCTGGGCTGGAGTACAGTCGTGAGATCCTGGCTCAGTATAGCCTTGACCTCCCAGGCTCAAGCAATCCTCCAGCCTTAGCCTCTCAAGTAGCCAGGTGTGGTGTTTCACGCCTGTAGTTACCCAGTTAATTTTTTTGTATTTTTTGTAGACAGGGTTTTGCCATATTGGCTAGGCTGGTCTCGAACTTCTGGGCTCAAGTGTTCTGTCCGCCTCAGCCTCCCAAAGTGTAGGGATTACAGATGTGAGCCATGGCACCTGGCCTAGGAAATGACATTATAAACATCTATTTCAGTTGACCTTTTTTTCCCAAGCAGCCTGCATTACTTTTGCAACTTACTGTATTATGAAAAATCACTTTAAGACAAGAAGAGTAAGATGGAAAGTCACAGCTATTTCAAGGGAATCATTTGCCAGATCTTGACTTCATCTTCATGTGAACTGTTTCCCAAGAGATTTTTACCATGGCTCATCTCCCTCATTACAAAAGAAAGGCAAATTTCTCAATCATCCTGAACTTTACTATAATGCTTCAAGTATAAACACCTCCAGCATACAAAACGAAAGGAAAATCTGAAGTAGTAAAGTTGGCATTGAGAAAGTGGATTATTCTAATGACAGGGTAACAATAATCTTTGCAAGTGAGGGGTTTTCCCATTCTTTTTTTTTGAAACAGAGTCTCGCTCTGTCACCCAGGCTGGAGTGCAGTGGCACAATCTCAGCTCAATGCAACTTCCACCTCCTGGGTTCAAGGGAGCACACCTGACTAATTTTTGTATTTTTAGTAGAGACGGGGTTTCATCATGTTGGCCAGGCTGGTCTCAAACACCTGACCTCAAGTGATCTGCCCACCTTAGCCTCCCAAGGTGCTGGGATTACAGGCATAAGCCACCATGTCCAGCTGGGTTTTCCAATTCTTTGCTTTCAGCAGAACTGGAGGAGGACATAATCTATTATGTCAGCTGACATATATTAAAAATAACTCTTTTTCCTTTTCTTAAAACTACATGTTAGAGTTGTGAGAAAAAAATAACTTAAGTCATTATGTGGGTTTTCTTTTTGAGGCATAACTTGGAAAGACTTCAAAATGACATAGCTACAGTAAAACTTTTTACATTTGCATCTACTTATTTATGTAAGCACAGTTTCTCAGGATGTAAAATATGCATATTAAAAAGTAAGAATGGAATTTATGCTGAAACTTGTCTCATTCTAGCAGCTAGTAATATTCATCAAGGTAAAATTATCCTAATTTGAAATTTAAAAAAATAGATCCACCCATCTCCTTAAGGGTGAAATTCCAATAAAAATTTAGCTTTTGTTTCTAATAATTGCATACATTTTATATACTATACTTCTCTTATGTACCAATGTATTATTTCATTGAAAACTCAAGAAAGAAACTTTAACACTCAGAGCTTTAGGATCACAAAATGTCATTTTGTAATTCAATTAATATGGATATTATTGTTACAGAAAAGTATGATAGGGTGATCAAAATAACATTTTCAAGCTTAAAAACTACATTAAGATAACAGTATAAAGGGAGAGTAGAATGAAAATCTGAGCTCAAAGAGAAGGAATTATGTGGTAATTACGACTGTTAAAGGGGAAATTGTTCATTCATATAAAAACACTTTTATTATGGAAAATTTCAAACATATACAAAAATAGAGAATGATATAGTAAACCCCTACCACCTGGCTTTAACAATTACTAGTATTTTGCCAATATTATTTCATCTATTCCTCCTTTGTTTTTTTGGCTGAAGTTTTAAAGGCAAATTTTAGATATCTGTTTATAATAAATCATGTATTTGTAAAGCAAATTACGACAGGTATTAATTTAGTATTGTACTTTGAGTTAATTAGAAACATTACAAAAGAGTAATATTTTTTAAAGTCCTTTTTTTTTTGAGACAGGGTCTCACTCTGTTACCCAGGCTGGAGTGCAGTGGTGCCATTTTAGCTCATTGAAATCTCTGCCTCCTGGGTTCAAGCAATTCTCCCACCCTAGCCTCCTGAGTAGCTGGGACTACAGTGCGCCTGGCTAATTTTTTGTAGTTTTTATTGAGACGGGGTTTCACCATGTTGGCCAGGCTGGTGTCAAACTCCTGACCTCAGGTGATCCACCTGCCTTGACTCCCAAAGTGCTGGGATTACAGGCGTGAGCCACCACACCCAGCCTAATGTCAAGATTTTTAAATGTCAATATTTAAAATATATAATATACAAAATTTACAATATACAATAATTAGACTATTTTGTTGATTCTAAGAAGGACATTAGTTAAAAAGGATAAGCATGACACATTGCTCTTCTTAAATTATTTTGCTTTTAAAAATACATATTTTGTTTTGGACATAAGTATAAATTATAACAAGAGAAGAATATAATATTTTGCAGCTTTAGATGCCTTGTGACATCATTATAGTCTGTCCCTTCTTTACAATTCCAAAATACAAGAATTCTGAACACTAAATTTTTCGTAAATTTAGTGTATGCTTATTGGGCAGCAGAATCCACCAGAAATGATGTGAAGTTAATTCACTTACTGTGAATATATTTTTTATTGCAAATATATTCACTATGTTTGACTAGAGAGTGCTGCCTCAGACCCTGATGGAGTATTACATGCATGATGAAAGGTAGCATATGTTTTTTAAAATGTCTGAAACATTTTTAACATGTGACCTCAAGGGTTTCAGGTAAGATGTTCTCACTTGTAAGTGGGAGCTAAACTATGAGGATGCAACGGCATAAAAATGATATAATGGACTTTGGGAACTTTGGGGGAGGGCGGAAAGGGGATGAGGGACAAAAGACTACACATTGAGTACAGTGTACAATGCCTGGGTGAAGGTGCACCAAAATCTCAGAAATCACCATGAAAGAACTTATCCAGGTGACCAAAAACCACCTGTTCCCCCAAAACTATTGAATTTAAAAAAAATTTTGGCCGGTCATGGTGGCTCACATTTGTAATCCCAACACTTTGGGTGGCCGAGGTGGGCGGATCACAAAGTCAGGAGTTCGAGACCAGCCTGGCCAATATGGTGAAACCCCATCTCTACTAAAAATACAAAAATTAGCTGGGTGCGGTGGTGGGTGCCTGTCATCCCAGCTACTCGGAAAGCTGACAGGAGAATTGTTTGATCCTGGAAGGCGGAGGTTGCAGTGAGTTGAGATCGTGCCACTGCACTCCAGCCTGGGCAACAGGGCAAGACTCTATCTCAAAAACAAAAAGCAAACAAACAAAATTTATTTTTTAAAGTTTCAGGTAACAGGTTGTGAACCTGTAGTCATATATTTAATTTAGCTGTAAAAAATTGACATGGTATATTTTCAAACCATTTATTGCATTATTTACTTTGCAGTTGGCAGTCTGCTCTCTGTTGAGTTAACGAAATGGAATATAGTATAAAGCAAATAAGCACCATATTCACATAGCCGAGGGCCACAAAAGCAGAAAGAACTATGCTTATAAGTAAAAATACTAGGATCTTTAAATGTAACTCAGCTAACACATGACAACTTTTTTTTTTTTTTTGGTATTAAACTTATTTTGTCTAAAATATAATCAAATGCTAAAAGCCTGTATTATTATTAGAACCATTTCCATCTAGAAATAGCAACTGATTGGTGAAATCACTAAAGAAACTCCATGCTGGAAATCTTAACCATTTGAGTTATTTCTTAAACTCCTCTTTGCTTCAAATACCTCATACTTCCCAAGCCCTACAGTCCCTCCTTCAAATAATATAAATGGGACCTTTATGGCTTAAGTAAACAATGAAACACGCTTTGTCTTTTAGAAAAACGTTCTGCAGAAATTTTCCAAAATAGAAATAGTATGCCTTCTTCACATTTTGACTGTGGCAAATGTTCTATTTGTACAATCTAAAAAAAGTTTCAATTGTTCAGTGTTATATCTGACAATCTCCAAGAACCAAAACAATAGTGGGTGTCAAAAATAGGCTGGGCACAGTGGCCCACACCTGTAATCCCAGCACTTTGGGAGGCCAAGGCAGGGGGATCACCTGAGGTTAGGAGTTCAAGACCAGCCTGGCCAACATGGCGAAATCCCGTGTCTACTAAAAATACAAAAATTAGCCAGGTGTGGTGGCAGGCACCTGTAGTTCCATCTACTTGGGAGGCTGAGGTAGGAGAATTGTTTGAACCTAGGAGGCAGAGGTTGTTGCAGTGAGCCAAGATAGTGTCACTGCACTTCAGCCTGGGCAACAGGGCAAGATGTCATCTCAACAACAACAACAACAAAAAGTAATAAAATAAAATAAATAAAGCCACAGCAGTAAGCATGTGAATAACAAAAGAATCTTAAAATTTGTTAGGCCAGGCGTGATGGCTCACGCCTGCAATCCCAGCACTTTGGAAGGCTGAGGCGGGTGGATTGCTCGATTTCAGGAGTTTGAGACCAGCCTCGGCAACAGAGCAAAACCTCGTCTCTACTAAAAAAAGCTAGTTGTGGTGGTGCATGCCTGTGGTCTCAGCTACTCTGGAGGCTGAGGTTGGAGAACTGCTTGAGCCAGGGGAGGTCAGGCCTGCAGTGAGCAGTGATTGTGCCACTGCACTCCAGCCTGGGGGACAGAGTGAGCCTGTCTCCAAAATAAATAAATACATAAAAATAAAATAAAATTTGCTTAACAAAGAGCATAACACTAAAAAATAGCAAAAATTAAAGTATTATTTAAGCCAGCTTATTGGATTTATGCTTTTTCTTAGGTGTTCAAAAATCAATTCTAGTTCTTAATAAGAATTACCTAAGTTATGGAGTTGTATTTACTAAGATATCTAAAATTAAAATAACATCATCAGGATGCTAATCAAAAGTTGTAAATTCTAAGATCAGTGAAAAATGTGAACCATAAGGTTTTATACTTTCTTCTAGTCTGGCAGGAGGTTTGGTTATTATTTTATTATAATTCATTTCTAGTCTCAGAACTGTTGTGTTAACTGAATAGTCACAGGACTAGGAAGAAGGGAAGATACTTTTTCCCTCCTCTTTCTCTAGCCTAATATTCTGGCTAATTTTTAAGTGATTTTTCTATTAATCACATGCCTACTGCTGTGATTTTACTTTTCACTGGACTATACTGCCTCCAGCCCTACTTCAGAGTGATCACTCTATCCCCTTATCCTCACCATTTAACAATCTCTCCCCAACATTTGTCCCTCATCTGTGGCAGTGCAAGAACCATGGCAGTCAGAGGTACCAGGGTAGTTGCAGTAGCAGCCACCGATTTAAAATAAAAAGCAGTGGAGAAGCAGACCACAAACCAGCACCAAGTCAACCAACAGGCATAACCAAACTTCTCTTGACTGCTGTCTAATGTTCACTGTCCCTTGACCCCATCTTGTCCTTTTTTTTTTTTTTTTTTTTTTTTTTGAGACAGAGTCTCGCTCTGTCGCCCAGGCTGGAGTGCAGTGGCCGGATCTCAGCTCACTACAAGCTCCGCCTCCCGGGTTTACGCCATTCTCCTGCCTCAGCCTCCCGAGTAGCTGGGACTACAGGCGCCCGCCACCTCGCCCGGCTGGTTTTTTTTACTTTTTTTTTTTTTAGTAGAGACGGGGTTTCACCGGGTTAGCCAGGATGGTCTCGATCTCCTGACCTCGTGATCCGCCCGTCTCGGCCTCCCAAAGTGCTGGGATTACAGGCTTGAGCCACCGCACCCGGCCGACCCCATCTTGTCCTAAAACATACACTCTGAAAAAGGCATGTAAAGAGTCAGCTCTGGGAGTTCCAACAGTAGTGAAAAGTAGTAACATAACATCATCATCAAGGAAGATATCATAACTGCTAGATATTTATGCTTAAAACAGTATCTTGTAGCATTATACAGGTTCATATATATAAGATCATTTCCCATGCTCAACAATTTTCTAAGGCAGGTAAATCCGGGGAGGAAAAGTAGAGAAACTGAGATATGCAGTGATTTGTCCAAGTATACATGACTAGGTGCATATGGCACTGATGTTTTCAGAGTATAGTGGTTTAGAGTGTACTGGGGGTCCAGACTTTAAAGGTTGGAATCTTGACTTCACCATTTCTGAACTGTGTGATCTTGAGTAAGTGATTTAATCTCCTTACACTAGATTTTCACTGGGTTGTGTCAGGGATTAAATATATTAATATACATAAAGCACTCTGGGATAGTGGTCAAGCAAAGTGTGTGCTTCTATTCACTTCCCAGGAAATAGCATTTTCTAATCCCTTGATTTGTTTAAGTAAAAAGAAAAGTCAACATTTTTGCTTCTGGCTTATACTGCTTGTCCAATCTTTAGATAAATAGCCAGGTAAGATTCTAAAAGAAGCAACTAGTCTGGGAGAAGCAACTATCCTAGGAAGGCACTAAATATAGAAGGTAAAAAAAGTAATCACTCACCAGTAATAAGCTCAGAAGGCAAAAATCCACCTGCTCTCAGAATGTAAATGAGAAGCCTGGTCGCTCTCTGAGCTGTTCAGGCTGCACCCTCTCATTCTGCATTAAGTAGTAATCCACCCATCCTTTAAAAACTACTGTTAACACTCTATTATCTGAAGGTAACTCAAGAATTAGATCCTCCTTGGCTTCGTTTATGTCCAATGATATACAAACATGATTTGTTATTATTAGGAATAAAATATATTTTATAATAAAAATATTTCCTTGGTGGTGTGAGGCTTACATGGATTAATATGTATAATGCTCTTAGAAGTGTTTGATGAGTATTCCAGAAGTGTTAATTATTAGTATGTGCCCTCTTCCTTATTTTCACCCACTGACCCCTGACAATCATGCCAGTCACACACTCAACCCTGCTTTTGGCTGTTTTCACTAAATTAACATAATACCTCTGGGACAACAATCTCAAGATGTAGTTCACTGTTCTAACTTCCACATTATCCGAGGTCTCATTAAAGGTTCATCTAGGGAAGAAGCCTGTGGGGCATTTGAGATATCTGGAAGTGGCTAGGTGTCCTTGCTGTAAACCCAGTCTGTGTCCTCGGGTAGAGCCCTCCCCCATTTCAGTGAGGAGCGGAGTCCTTGCTGAGGGCTTTAGGAATGGACTGTTGTGAGCTTTCCTTCTCACTCCCGTTCCCATCCAGCCCCTTGTGCTCCCATTACCAACCACGTTTCTAAATTTTCATTTGGATTGCTTTATTTCTGATGTAGCTTAGCTAGCCATGAAGCTCTGTCTTATTTACATAATTATGAGATTGATTTTTAAAATATATATATAAGAGAAATATGAGTCTTAAATTTTTCTTAAAAATTTTTTTCTAGCTGTTTGTCCACGTCTCCATGTTTCCATTTTCAAAACAAATTAGTTTTTCTTAAGACATTCTCTGCAGAAAGACAACACTGCATACTCAAATTCTTTAATTCATTTAAAGATTGTGTGATTCCAGATAAAGAACTTGTTTTTCTGGTAAGAAATAACTTACCTTAAATGAATTCCTTACTTCTCTTAAAGCAGGGAGGAGCCTGATCTGTAATATAATCTGTGGATGTAACATTCGTTAGAACACAACATGGTTTGCTTTCCACTCTTTCATTTAAAGAGTTTTTTATTAGACCTTGGCCATATATTTGGAGAGAAGGAAGAGAACTGTGATAGAGATATGGCCATGACCATCTAGTTTTCTCAGTGGAAAACTGGATTTGATACAAAAAGACCTCAACTCTGAGCCAACCCAAACCTGTAGTACACTGGGGGATAAAAACACAGAAAAGAGCCAGGCGTGGTGCCTCACGCCTGTAATCCCAGCACTTCGGGAGACTGAGGCGGGTGGATCACGAAGTCAAGATATCAAGACCATCCTGGCCAACATGGTAAAACCCCGTCTCTACTGAAGTACAAAAATACAAAAATTTGCTGGGCGTGGTGATGCGTGCCTGTAGTCCCACCTACTTGGGAGGCTGAGACAGGAGAATCACTTGAACCCAGGAGGTGGAGGTTGCAGTGAGCCAAGATCGCGCCACTGCACTCCAGCCTGGACGGAGCAAGACTCTGTCTCAAAAAAGAGAAAACAAGCAAACAAACAAAAAAACACAAAGAAAAGAGTTCAGAATGGGGCTTACCTGGTTTAGATGTTTAAGTTAGTAAATCCCATGTTTTATGCCTAAAGGCTCAACAGGAAGGAACATAATTAAATATGTTATGATATAAAACAATAGTGTAACTATTTGGAAATTATTAAAATAAGATTTTAAGAGAATATTAATAAAAGCCAAATTTTGAAAGTATGTATATATATATCCAGTATATGTTTATATGGGTACATATATGTATATTACAGAAGGAAATATACAAAAGTATTAACAGTTGTTACATTTAGCAGTATGATTCTTATATCTCTAATTTTCTTTTATTCTTTCTTTCTTTCTTTTTTTCTTTTTTTAAAGAGTCTTGCTCTGTCATCCAGGTTGGAGTGCAGTCACGCCATCTCAGCTCACTGCAACCTTTGCCTCTCATGTTCAAGCAATTCTTGTGCCTCAGCCTCCCAAGTAACTGGGACTACAGGCGTGCACCACCACGCCTGGCTAATTTCGTATTTTTTTGTATAGATGGGATTTCACCATGTTGGCCAGGCTGGTCTCGAACTCCTGACCTCCAGTGATCCACCCACCCTGGCCTCCCAAAGTGCTGGAATTACAGGTATGAGCCACCACATCTGGACTCATTTCCTTTTTTTTACAGAAATATATGCCCTTTTTCTTAATTTCCTGTAATAACCATCTATTACTTCTAAAGTAGAAATTTAAATATATGTTAATGGAAGAGGGTTATTAGCTTAAACATGTTTGAAAATTATAGAGAATAAATGTTTTTGTTTTGTTTTTTGTTTTGTTTTTTTGAGACGGAGTCTCACTCTGTCGCCCAGGCTGGAGTGCAGTGGCCAGATCTCAGCTCACTGCAAGCTCCGCCTCCTGGGTTCACGCCAGAGAATAAATGTTTTAAAAACATTCCAGGCTGGGCATGGTGGCTCACGCCTGTAATCCCAGCACTTTGGGAGGCCGAGGCAGGTGGATCACAAGGTCAAGAGATCGAGACCATCCTGGCCAACATGGTGAAACTCTGTCTCTACTAAAAGTACAAAAATTAGCTGGGTGTGGTGGCACACGCCTGTAGTCCCAGCTACTTGGGAGGCTGAGGCAGGAGAATTGCTTGAACCTGGGAGGCGGAGGTTGCAGTGAGCAGAGATCATGCCATAGCACTCCAGCCTGGCAACAGAGCAAGACTCTGTCTCAAAAGAAAAAACAACAACAACAACAACAACAACAACAAAAAAAACAAAAAACCTCTCCAGATATTTGATAAAGCCACAATGTCTCTTCCTAATAAAATTCATTTTTCAAGAATTACTAAACTGGCCAGGTCAGTGGCTCACACCTGTAATCCCAATGCTTTGGGAGGCCAAGGCAGGAGGATTATTTGAGGCCAAGCGTTCTAACCAGCGTGGGTAATGCAGTGAGACTCTGTTTCTACGAACATTTTTTTTTTTTTTAATCAGCCAGGCATGTTGACATGTGCCTATAGTCCTAGTTACTCAAGAGGCTGAGGCAGGAGGATCACTTGAGCCTAGGAGTTTGTGAGGCTACTGTGTAGCCCAGGCAACAGGGTAAGACCCTGTCTCAAAAAAACAAACAAAAACAAACAAACAAAAAAACAAGACAATAAAAAACAAACAATCCAATAATGGGCAAAAGATGTGAATACCCACTTCACTAAAGAAGATATATGAATTGCAAATAAGCACATAAAAAGATGCTCGGTCAGGCGCAGTGGCTCACGTCTGTAATCCCAGCACTTTGGGAGGCCAAGGCGGGCGAATCACGAGCTCAGGAGTTTGAGACCAGCCTGGCCAACATGGTGAAACCCCATCTCTACTAAAAATACAAAAAAGTACCTGGGTGTAGTGGCGGACACCTGTAATCCCAGCTACTGGGGAGGCTGAGGCAGGAGAATTGCTGGAACCCTGGAGGTGGAGATTGCACTGAGCCAAGATCGTGCCACTGCACTCCAGCCTAGGCGACAGAGTGAGATCCATCTCAAAAACAAAACAAAACAAAAAGATGCTCAACAGTATTAATAATTCATGAAAAGCAAATTAAAACCACAATAAGATGTCACCACATATCACCAGAATGTCTAAAATCAAAAGACTGACTAGCATTAGGTGTTGGCGAAGATACTGAGTGACTGAAACTATCAAGCATTGTTGGTGAGGATGGAAAATGATACTGGCACTTTGGAAAAGAGTCTGGAATTTCTTATAATGGTAAACATACTCTTGGCTGATAACTCAGCATTCCCACCCTTAGGCATTTCCTCAAATAAAACAACATATATATTTACCCAAAGACCTGTATACAAATGTTTAGTTTTTAAAATTTGTATTTATGAGCCCCAAACTGGAAACAACTCCAATGTCCTTTAACTGGTAAATGGGTTGTGGCAGTTCATACAATGGAATTCTACCTCATAATAAAAAGGAGGGCATTCCTGGAAAAAAGGATGCCTGGCACAAAGGCTCAAGACAAGAAATAGCTTGGTGTATTGATGTAACTACTAGGATTTCAGGATTGCTGGAAGGTTGTGTAAGGGGTAAGCCATAGTTAAAACAGACTACATACATTGTAGAGTATGCTAAGACATAGGGCTTGTATTCTTGGTGAAGGGCATAACTTCTACAATGGGATTTGGGCAGAATAAGATAAACAGGCAGACACTGAGATGAACAGAAAAGAAAATATTTGTTCAACGAGCATGAGTTAGCATATTGTCAAGGAATCCTAACCTGCACAGGTAGGCTAGGAAGTCAAAGACAGGGAAGGGAACAGTGGCATCCTTCCTAATTTTCCAGAAAGTATAATTTACAGATATACGACAGGTAAGCTCTACATGTGTTTCTATGTAATTTCTGCATGCTTGCATTAGATTTACAGTTTCTCTTTCAATGTTCAAGTTAACACATTATTAAAATCAGAGTAGTGACTATATGGACACTATTAGAAATTCAACACTTTCCAAGTAATCAAAAGACTATTGAGGGAAAAAGAACATAATATTTTCTTCTGTCGATAGAGTTAACAGGGCAAGTGCAGTGGCTCACGCCTGTAATCCTAGCACTTTGGGAAGCCAAGGTGGGCAGATCACTTGAGGTCAGGAGTTCGAGACCAGCCTGGCCAACATGGTGAAACCCCATCTCCACTAAAAGTACAAAAATTAGCTGGGCATGATGGCATGCGCCTGTAATCCCAGTTATTTGGGAGGCTGAGGCAGGAGAATTACTTGACCCCCAAGAGGCGGAGGTTGCAGTGAGCTGAGATTGCACCACTGCATTCCAGCCTGGGTGACACAGCGAGACTCTGTCTCAAGATAAAAATAAAATATAGTTAATAAAGTTTTAACGCTATTTTACTCCAGGTTTTGGCAATAAAATATATCTTCATAAGATGAAGCTAAGAAGCATAACGCATTTCTATGTAAATGAATTACACAGAGTTTATAGGCCACCATTCAATTTAAGAAATTTGTTGAACAAATAAAGCCCATTAGGATGGGTTGGCCATAGCTATAGGAGTGTCCCAGATAGAAATCTAAAATAGGAAGTAGCTGGATCATGCTCATCAGGGAAAAGCTGGAACTAAAGAAGCAGAGGAGCTAGGGGAAGCAGCCATCAGAGCTGTTCCCAGAAAGACAAGTTATAGTAATGGAGACTTCTTGCTACATGTTGCCTTTACACCAAGTTTCCCTGGCAGTCCTGCGTGCTCTGCATCATGTGAACGGAGTAACCAGACGGCCATGCTGGAAGGAAAGAATGCATATCTAAAGGAATGAATAAGTAGGGGACTGAAGAGAGAGTGTAAGACAATGGATCAGTTCCAATGGGCTATACCACTTCTCTAAGAATATTTAACTAACTGGACTCATGTAACTTGTGGCTGTGACATGTATGTCTAAACTTAGCTCAAGCATGGCTTTGTCCACCTAGTGTCCCAATTCTGGTAACTAGGTTTCTATTGCAAGCCAAAACTCCTGTGTCCACTTTCACTTAATTCAGATTTAAAAATAGGTCTGCTTTGTTCCATGTGTCAGTGTCAAATGTATTGGTTTTCCTAACAGTTCAGTCTATTTAGAACTTTCTTGGCTTTTGCTAGTCCTACTCTCATGGAATGGAATTCTGACTCTGAGTAATGAATAATTAAATGTAAATGATTCTGCTAAAGTGGTTTCACTGGCTGTAACTAGATGCCAAATAATAATAAAGGTATTAAGTATTATGCATACCAGTAGTGATTTCAAGTTCAAAGTTCTGGCTTGATCCTTTTGGAAAAAAAATAATTTTACTGTGCCCGAGGAATGATGGTCATTTAGAAACCACATAATATTAGACTAAACTGAGCCAACTATTTCAAGGGGGTGAGAAACAAAAAATTCTTTACTTATCACCTTTGTATCCATGATACAAGTAAATGTTATTATAATTAATAGGAAATGATTAATAAATCCAATCAGAACTCCTAAGAAACAATAATATAATGAAAGATTAGAAAGACTTGCAAATATTTAATAAATAAGTGAATTGTAGGTTAACATATCAACACAAGCTGATATTAGAAAGACCTCTTCCTCCCAATACAAACACATGGATCAAATATAATAATGGAAGATTTGGTTGTAATGTCAAGCTTGAAATTGACAGGAAAATCTCCAAACTAAATTCCCTGCATACAACCATGAAATGGAAGAAGTTCAGCCACTGACCCTGCCTAGAAAACTGCAAGTAAGCTTTGCCCCCTGTCTAAAATATTGGGTGGAAAAGAAGTCACCCACTGGAAGCCAGCACCTCTGCCTGCGGGTAACTGTGGAACAATCCTAAACTGAGATGTTTGCATTGTAACTGGTCCAGGTATGGCGAAATCCATCAGCCTAGGCAGGGGCAAATGTAAAACTACCCTATGGTTCAGATTCCATATCCTGAGTACATAACAAGAACGCCCAAATCAAACCCCTGCTGGAGAATTTACAGTTGGAGATTATAATCTGCTTCAGGAAATGAATGAATCACTGTAAGACAGTATTAGCCAGACACAACAAATAGGAAAATCCGTAAGCCAAGGAAGAGAAAGAAGGATATAGTTTAGTTGTAAAGATACTTTGACATAAATATTTGTAAGGAAGGAAAGAATACAATGACAATGAAAGAACAAGGCTGTATGGTAAGAGTAGGCAGATTTGTACAGGAGCCAAATAGAATCCTCCTGCAAATAAAATATATACTCATGAGAAAAAAAAATACTTAAATGGATAGAGTTCAAATCTCTTTTCTTTCATTAGTTTATCTACAGCTCTGGTGGTCTTTTGTTACTTAACTCTGGAGATTAACTCTTACATACATGTTTTTTTAAACAGGAAAGACTGATTTCCCCTGCTACCCTGGAATTGCACATAGAAGACTAGATATGCTTTACACCCTTCTTTGGAAATTGATTGCTAACTCTAATTTTGAGCGCTGGATGCCACACTAAATTTCCAGCATACTTGGCAAGAGTTTTCATTTAATTCTATTAAATTAACATAGAAATACACACAAGCACATTTCTTAGCACTCTCCCAAAAAGACACACTTTTCAGACATTCTAGTTATAGTAAAGTAACAGGTAATTAGTTAATCAAATCATCATTTTAACTGTGTTATGACTGGTACATATTCTAAAACAAAATTTTAAAAATAATTTACATTTATAATTAAAGCTATGATTTCTGGTACTTATAAAATCTGTTTTTAGTCTCAGAACAAGGAAAAATATGGATATTCTAGTAATACTATGTAATTGATAATATCACTATTACATAAATGACAATTATCTTATTTTTAAAAGAGTTTCGCAATTTACCTTAAAATGCCAAGTTAATAATTACTCTCCTACCACAGAAACGTATCAAGAATAAATTATATAATGGTGGAAATTCATGTTTTCTTTGCAAATAACCTTATATTTGGTATATTTGGCATTACAGTTGTTTCCTTCAATTCTATAAAGAATAAATGCAAAATTGTAGTGGATGTTCAACAGGAATGAGAGTCTTCCAATAAGTCACTGTTACTTGTTAAATACCTCTTGTGACTAATATCCAAATCAAGAAGCCGTGTAACAATGAATATACATACTATACATATGCAAGAACTGCTAGGTCAGACAAACTTTGACTGGGGAGACTAGTCTTTTAAAATTAAAAGAGAATAAAGGGCAAAATAGCAAAAATATACTTAAATGGAAAAAAATCATATCAGTGTCTTTATAAAAGGCATCCTATTCAGTGGCATAAATTTAAATTCTGAAGGCTCTGGGGTGAAATGTGGAAAATGGGTCCCTTTCCAAATATAAGTTTGCATCTTAAAATTTTCCCTGATTTAAAGGACAAATTAGCACTGAAGAAGATGATTAGGTAAAAAGAACATCAAAAATACAAAGAACAGTTGTATTCTTTTTTTTTTTTTTTTTTGAGACGGAGTCTCGCTCTGTCTCCCAGGCTGGAGTGCAGTGGCGCAATCTCAGCTCACTGCAACCTCCACTTCCCAGGTTTAAGTGATTCTCCTGCCTCAGCCTCCTGAGTAGCTGGGATTATAGGCATGTGCCAACATGCCCGGCTAATTTTTGTATTTTTAGCAGAGACAGAGTTTCACCATGTTGGCCAGGCTAGTCTCAAACTCCTGGCCTCAAGTCATCCACCCAACTTGGCCTCCCAAAGTGCTCAAAGTGCTGAGATTACAGGCATGAGCCACCGTGCCCGGCCAAGTTGTATTTATTCTAACGTTTTTTTAAAAAAGATAAAACAGATTAAGGGAAGGTAATGTACTTTGCAAAATACTGATTAGATAGGTTTATACAGCACCAACCATACAGCAATATTTAAATCAAACTCTGATTAAAATAAAATGAAAATAATCAATTTTCCAATGGTGAATATTCTTAATAACTTTGCTAATAAAGGCTGAGAGACTGAATATGCAAATGGACAATGGCCAAAACATATATAAAAATCAAACTTTGACCAACAACCTTTAAAAAACCTGTCCAGGGAAGCAAGCCCCTTATCTACAATAAACAGTCCAGAAAGTCAGTCTGATATAAGTCAGAATTGCAGGAAGCCAGGTTGCTCTCTCTAGTGAAAATCCAGGAAGCTAAACAAAACCAAATCGTTAGGACTTGATTAATAACTGACAGCTTCCCTAATTGTCCACACTTCCAATGTAGAATCAACTAGAGAAAGCCGAATATGCACCCTAATCAATCACATAGATGCTTTGCTTCTGGTGTTTGCCTGTATCCAGCACCCCCATGCCAACAGTCTCTGATCAGGGCATCCCAGAAGCTTGTCCACTCTTTTGCCTGCTTCTGAGTGTCTGCCAAAATGCCAGTGAAAATGGCTGACTCCCTTGCTATAGCAAGCTCAGAATAGCCTTTACTTTTCTCATTTAATTGGTCATTTATTTCCACAAACGCATGTAAACAGAAGGTATTACTAAAGTTAGTATTTCATAAAAAGTTGACAATCATTTAGCCTTATCATGAATCACGCAATGTATTAAATGTTTTTGTACGAGTTATCTAATTTAATTTCATAATAAATATAAAAATTGTTACTGAAATTGATATATTACTATATTCATTTTACAGATGAGGGTATTGAGGCAGAGAATTGAATAACTTGTTTAATACTGAGATAAGGGTCAGCGCAGTGGCTCACATCTGTTGTAATCCCAGGCCTTTGGGAGGCTGAGGCAGGAGGACTGCTTGAGTCTAGGAATTTGAGACCAGCCTGGGCAACACAGTAAGACCCTGTCGCTATAGAAAAATGAATCAAATAAATAAATAAAATTATAGAAAAAATACTGAGGTTATAAGTAGTAAATCAAGGGTTAAAATCAAGATAATTTGATTCCAAAGGGGACAGCTCTTAACTACTGTAGCAAATTGTACTTGAAATATGGAGATAGGTGCATGTTTTAATTGCTTTCAGAAGAAAATAAAAGCCACAAAATTAACATTTTATTGCATTTCAAGCTCATATGTGGTCACAAAGTACTATATAATAGTAGAGGAAAAAAAATTGGAATTCATTTATATCAACCTCTTTCTTTTATAAATAACCTAAGTGACACTGAGAGGAGTGAAGTACTTTGATCAGTATTATATATCTATTTAAACAGACAACATGAGATTAAAGCCCAGATCTTCTGACAGCCCAGATATCCAGCAGGCTTCACGGGGTACAGAACATTTGCCTGGTGAGATATATAATTCTTCAAAAAACTTTATGCAAGTGTGTAATGCTAGCACATTCCAAACATATTACATAACATGCATAAACACTTATCTTTCATGGAAATAATGAATTAATGTTATTTGAGAGGTCACTGAAATTCAGCAAGTATTTATTGAGTGCCCAATCATGTTCGGTATTGTTCTAGATACTTAAGTTTCATCAGTGAACAAAATGAAAAATACCTGATCGTATTTGTTTACATTCTAGTGGGTGGAAACAAACATTACACAATAGGTACAAGAAGTGGGCAGATTCTATGTTAGACACCGATAAGTGCTATGATAAAAAGAAAGTACAGCAGAGTGAGCTTGGGAGTACCATTTTGGGGCCTGGAGGGCAGGTCAGTCTCATTGAGAAGGTGAGGTAGTTAGCTATGCATATAGGAAAGGAAAGTGTCCCAGGCAGAAGGAACAGCCAATGCAAAATTCTAAGGAGCAAGTTCTCTTCCTTAGAATATCAGGTTGAAAATCGTCGACAAAGTGGTTCAATGCTCTAATTTGTTTTGCCCAATTCAATCAATTGTGCAGAAACTGCAGGTGACTTTTTTATTAATGTTTTGAATCATGGGACTGAGGTCCCTTCACTAGATTTTCAATTTATTTGGTAGTGGTGGGAGTTGGAAGGAAGAGCGTCAAAAGGGGAAGAGGTGGTGCCTGGGCATTGATGTTTTTAAAAGCTCCTTGGGTGATTCTAATACGCAGTCATGGTTGAGAACCACTATTCCAGTATAGGTGAGAAAGAGAAGGGTGTTGTTTTTGTTTGTTTGTTTGTTTTTCATTCCTGTTCTTAGTAGTCTGCTCAATATGCTCACCAGGCTTGCTGCTCCAGTTGTCACCATCTGGAACTTCAAAACCACAAATCGCCTTCACAGAAATCCTAGGACCTCACATCAACCCCACTGGAGGTGAAACATAGGAGAGGTCATATTTCTCCTTTTTGGCTCCACTTGTGAGTTCCCCATAACACCAACAAACAAGACTGTGTATGGGTGTGAGACGACTGAAAAAGTTGTTAGAGAATGAGAATGTAAGAGGAACAGAGAGAAGATGGTAGCAACATGGTTGGCATAAAGTGCCTAGCAAAAAGTTTTAAGAACAAGTCTCTCTAATATTCAATTTTAAATCTGGCACTGTGGTGATAGAAAATATCTCATCTCCTCAAATCTTCAGTAGAGTCATTTCATTTACGTGTGTTTGGCACATTTTTGGCATACAGTAAGTGCCTGTTAGATGAAAGAACAAATGAACTCAAGGGGGCTGAATGCAAAAAGCAACAGGCCCCCAAGCCATCCCTTTCCATTCCCTCCAATGTTGTTTCCCAGAGGCAATCACATTAATCTCATTGTTTTTAGTTACCCTATCTGTAAACAATCTGCTCATGCTGTGAATTTTTGATGTCTCAATCTTAGATGTTGCATACTCACTTCCTGCCAAGATAGATAAAGATTTAACTACATTAAGCCACCACAAATTTTCCCTACTCATAACAGCTAATAAATTATATCACTAGTTAGCATTCCACTTATTACATTTGCAATTTTATATAATATAACTAAGCTCACAGTTCTTGCTTCAACATAAACAATATCTCTTCACTTTCCCAGATAAGAATTTTGTATCCCTTACCCTTGTCTTCATCTCTGGTTCCTTTATCACACTATCATGCTTCACATTTACAACCTGTTCTGTAACTATAGTTAAACAATTCTTGCTTTGCCTACAGGTGGACTGTATTTTTGAAAATCAGTAAAGGATATTTATGCCACATCTGTGTAAACAGTATTCACTGTCCGGGAAAGTTACCTTCTATGTCTCTACTTGTTTTTTTGGTATAGCTTCTTGTCATATACCCCACTCAACTAAATTATAAATTGCCTTTTTACTTTGTCTTGAATTGTCTTCCTTTATGGCATCATTAGACTAGGTTCTTCCAACATTTCCAGAATACTAGCAAATCCAGGAATTCCTTTTTTTTCTACAGGCAGTTCTTACAGTGCTGAAGTCTTTCAATCTGTATAGGCAGGCTTCCTGTTGCGTAACTATCCTGGAAGTTGCATTCATTGCATTTCTGAATTTGTTACACTGTTTCACAGACCCAATCCACTCCATTTCCTTCAACAAGTCCCTTGTTTGCTTGGCCTGTATTCTCAAGAAACATCCTAAAAAAGAATATTAGTGAGGTAAAGCTTTCTCAAAAGTTTGTGTTTCATTTTCTTTTTCATTCTGTCCACATATTTTATCAATAGTTTGGCATGGTATAGAATTCCAAGTTCAGGAGGCATGGTGGCTCACACCTGTAATCTCAATATTTTGGGAGGCCAAGGACGGAGGATGGCTTGAACCCAGGAGCTCAAGACCAGCCTGCACAACACAGTGAGACCCTGTCTCTAATTTTTTTTTTTTTTTTTTTAAGGTGGAGTTGTGCTCGTGTCTCCCAGGCTGGAATGTAATGGTGTGATCTTGGCTCACTGCAACCTCCGTCTCCTGGGTTCAAGTGATTCTCCTGCCTCAGCCTCCCAAGCAGCTGGGATTACAGGTGCCCGCCACCATGCTCGGCTAATTTTTGTATTTTTAATAGAGATGGGGTTTCACCACGTTCACCAGGCTGGTCTCGAACTCCTGACCTCAGGTAATCCACCCGCCTCGGCCTCCCAAAGTGCTGGGATTACAGGTGTGAGCCACCATGCCTGGCCCTGTCCCTATAAAAAATAAAAAAATTAGCTGGCATGGTGGCTCACACCTATAGTCCCAGCTACTCAGAAGGCAGAGAGAGAGGGAGGATCACTTAAACCCAGGAGGTCAAGGCTTTAGTGAGCCATGACTGGGCTGTTGTACACCAGCCTGGGCAACAGAGTGAGACCCTGTGTGGACAAAACAAAACAAAACCAAAAAAACAAAACAAAACAAAAAAATGGAATTCTAAGTTTAAAGTCATCTCTCCTAGGAACTTTTAGAGTTTCTTGTATCTTAATACTCACTCAAAAGTTTGTTGCCAGCCTGATTCTCATTCCTTTACGGAGTACTTGAACTTTCTCCCTGGAAGCTTTTAGAATCCTCTCTTCATCCTTGCTATCCTTAAATTTCATGATATATCTATGTATATACATATTTTTCTTTTTTCTGTTCAGTACTCAGTAGGTCTTCTACATTTGCAGAATCATGTCTCCCTTTAGTTCTGAAACTTTTTTCTTATTGAGCAAGTTTCATCCAACCACTTTCTCTTTTCCTATTTTTCTGATGTTGAAAATGTACATTCTTAGGATTTATCTTTTCTTTCTCTGTTGTTCTCTACTTTTCCTCTTTTCTTTAATCTTGTAGTAATGCAAATTGAGCCTACCAACTGACCTTACAGACTATGAGACAGAGAAATAAATCTCTCATGACTTATGTTTATTCCCTCCATTTAGTTAAAAGGTTTATCCAACATCAGCCCTGCTGGGTTTAGTGGGTGAGTGCTACCTATGATTGTGAGTATTCACTCCTACTACAAGTCAAGATTCATTCTCAGTGCTGTGTATACAGCAGTGAACAAAGAAAAAAATTCCTGACTTCTTGAACTGACTTTGTAGTAGAGGGACACAGACAATAAAAAAATTAAAACGTTGCATGTCTAGTATAATTCTGGAGTCAGCAGCTGTAGCTGCAGCTTTCTGATTTTGTAGGCAGCTTTTTGTTCAGAGACAGGCAGCAGCTTCTTTGGTGGCTTGCTCTTATAGTATGACTCTAGGAATTTTTCTCAGAGTTCTACGTTTCTTCAGCCCTCCTATGATTCAGTAAAATATGTAATACTTGTTGAGAAATTCTTTTTATCCTTAAATTATAGAGCACATAGAGTGATTTCTATGAATTCTATTCTCTGTAACTGAACCTGAACCTGACTGCTACAGTAGTCACAAAAATAAATTGTACTTTTCAGCAAGAAGCCTCCTTGGTATTTTTCTGTCTGTCCTCTGAGACCAAACTGTAGGGGCAAAGCTCATTTAAGTTCCCAGCACAGGCCCTGACCTCAATTTTGTATGGACTCAGGGAAGCTTTCCTACTATTTGCCATCTAGACAGATAATTTAGCTGATGAGAATTCCAAGCTGACAGCTAAACGGAATACTGTACCAAAAAGTATCAATGAGCAATCTGGGAGGCTGGGGCAGGCGGATCACGAGGTCAGGAGATCGAGACCATCTTGGCTAACACAGAGAAACCCCGTCTCTACTAAAACTACAAAAAATTAGCTGGGCGTGGTGGCGCACGCCTGTAGTCCCAGCTACTTAGGAGGCTGAGGCAGGAGAATGGTGTGAACCCGGGAGGCGGAGCTTGCAATGAGCCTAGATCGCGCCACTGCATTCCAGTCTGGGCGACAGAGCCAGACTCCATCTCAAAAAAAAAAAAAAAAAAAAAAAAAAGTATCAATGGGCTTGAGGATTATAAATCTGAAAGGCATATGAGCTTCCCAGAGCTTCAGGTTAATAAAGGAGAAATATACAAATGTAACCAGGTTAAGCCTAAAATTTGATATACCCACTTTACCATTTGATCTGAAAATACTGCAAGAACACTCAAAATGAAAATGAAGACATCAAGCAAAAATTTATATATGCTACTTATAAACATTCTGAAAGTGTCAGATATTACGTTTACTAGAACCCGCTGAGTTTTACACTGTCAAATTACGGCCTTTTATGACATGGGCCGTTGACAGATTTGCCTAGAATTTATGAAATACAACAGTTTATCCTGAATAGTTTACATTAGATTTGTTTTTGAAAAATGCATAAACATACCATCTTAGTCACCTCAGGCTGCCATAACAAAATACCCTAGACTGTGCAGCTTAAACAACAGGAATTTATTTACTCACGGTTCTGGAAGCTGGGAAATCCAAGATCAAGGATTGGTTGATTGCCAGCCAATTTGGTTCCTGGTGCGTGCTCTGTTCCAAGAAATGGTCAGTTTGTCCATTTCTTGGAGAGCCAGAGAGAGTGAGCGCTGGTGTTTCTTCATCTTCCTATATGGCACCAACCCTATCAGATTAGGACCCCACCCTTATAGCCTCGTTTAACCTAATTATCACCTTATAGGCCCCATCTGCAATACAGTCGACACTGGGGACTAGGGCGTCAACGTAAGAATTTTGAAGTAGACACAGTTTAGTGCTCAGCACATACTTTCCAGAATTTTGCTTTTAGAAAATGTACAAACATTTTATAATATTGATAATCGTAAAAATTAACCTTTATTTAGTGATTAACATGAGCCAGGTACTATGATGTCTTATAAATGTTTTCTTATTTAATCTTTACAACCAATGAGATAAATTCTATTATCCTCATTTTACAGACGACGAACTGATGCACAGAGGTGCTAAGTAACTTAACCAAGATCACATGGCTAGTACAGTAAAGATTCCAACACAGAGGATCCTCTTAGCTACTATGCTATAATTTAACGTATAAAATGCTCTTACATCATATATCAGTAAGAAGAGTTGTACAGTAAGGATTTTACAACAGGTGACACTGGAGACTGAGAAGGTACCATGAACTGCCTCAGTTGAGTGTGTGAGATAAGCCCTACTGTAAATATACTACTGTGGGCACTGAAAGGAGGACTCAGTTCCTATCATGTAGGTATTGGGAGTTTTAGCTTATATACCAATTTGCACTCTCACCAACAGGATCTGAGTTGTTTCTCTACAATCTCACCAACTCTGGGTTTTATATTTAAATAAGACCTTACCTACAACTTCAAAATAAAAATATGAAAATACCGATATAACCCATCTGCTGTAAGAATAATCCTCTATGTAGTCATTGTGGCCTGTTTTAATCATGTCATTATGAAGTGCAAACCACGACAACAAATTCACAAGGTGAAATGCAAAGCTAAGATTAAGGCTAAAATTTGATATGCTCGCTTTATTATTTAACCTGAAAATACTGCAAGAACACTCAAAATGAAAAAGACATAACGGAACAATTTATACAAAGGTCTTATAAACACTCTGTAAGTGTCAGATATTATTTAAATTATCTGGATTGGGGAGAAGGCAAAGCAAGATGGCCAGATAGAAGCCTCCACCAATCTTCCTTCCTGCAGGAACACCAAATTGAACAACTACCCCTACAAAAAAGTACTGTCATGAGAAACAAAAATCATGTGAGCGATCACAGTATATGTTTTGAACTTCGTATCACTGAAAGAGGCCGTGAAGAGGGTAGGAAAAACAGTCTTCCATTGCCAACACAACCCCTTCCTCATTCCCTAGCAGTGGCCCTATGGTGCCAAGAGAGAACCCATGCACTTGGAGCAGGAAGAGTGCAGTAATTGTGGAAACTGGCATGGGAACACAGTGCTCCCCTGTAACAATGGAAAACACCACCAGGCAGAACTCAGGCAGAACCCATGAAAGGGTCATCTGGACCTGCCCTAGCCAGAGGGCTCAGCCCACCCCAGTGCTCAGATTGCATTCTGGCAGACCTCATACCACAGGCTAAAGTGCTCTGGGGTCCTAAATAAAGTTGAAAGGTGGTCTAGGACATAAGGACTGCCATTCCTGGGCAAGTCCTGGTGCTGTGCTGGGTTTGCAGTCAGTGGACACGGGGGGCACGTGACCTAGTGAGACAGGGCAGCCAATTAAGAGTGCCTGCACCACCCCTCCTCATAACCCCAGGCAGCAGAACTCCAAAGAGACACCTTCCTTCTGCTTGAGGAAAGGAGAGGGAAAAATAAAGAGGACATTGTCTTGCATCTTGGACACAAGCTCAGCCACAATAGGACAGGCATCACGCAGAGTCCTGAGGCCCCCATTCCAAGCTCTAGCTCCAGGATGACATTTCTAGATATACCGTGGGCCAGAAGGGAATCTGCTGCCTTGAGGGGAAAGACCCAGTCTTGGCAAGATTCATCACCTGCTGACTAAAGAACCCTTGGGCCCTGAAAAACCTGCAGTGGTAACCAGGTAGTACTTGCTGTAGGCCTTGGGTGAGACCCAGTACTATACTAGCTTCAAGTGTGACCAAGCATATTCCCAGGTGTGGTGGCTACAAGGACAGACTATTGCTTGAGAAAAGCAGAAGGAAGAATAAAGGGGTCTCTGCCTTGCAGCTTAGGTACCAGCTCAGCCACAGTGGGGTAGAGCATCATGTGGACTCTTGGGGGTCTCAGATTCCAGGTCTTGTCTCTTAGATGGCATTTCTGGACCTGCCTTGGGCCAGAGAAAAGTCCAGTGCCCTGATGAAAGAGTCCCAGACCTGGCAGCATTTACCAAATTGACTGAAGAGCCCTTGGGCCTTGAATGAACAACAGCAGGTAGCCAGACAGTACTTGCTGCATGCCTGGGGTGGTGGTGGCCATGGGAGAGACTCCTATGCTTGTGGAAAGGGAAGGGAGAATGGGAAGAACTTCGTCTTGTGGCTTGGGTGCCAGTTCAGCCACAGTAGAATAGAATACCAGCTAGATTCCTAAGGGTTCCAACTCCAGGCTCGGGCTCCTACATGGCATCTCTGAATGCCCTCAGGACCAGGGGGATCTTACTACCCTGAAGGGAAGGATATAGCCTAGCTGGTTTTGCCACCTGTTTATTGTAGAGGCCTACGGCCTTGAATGAACCCAAGTGGTAGCCAGGCAGTGATTATTGTGGGCCATGGATGAGACCCAGTGCTGTGCTGGATTTAGGTCTCACCCAGTGCAGTAACAGTGGTGGTAGCCACAGGGGTGCTTGTGCAACACCTCCTGCAGCTCCAGGCAGCTCAGCAGAGAGAGAAAGACTCCATTTGTTTAGGAGAAAGTAAGGGAAAAGAACAAGAGGCTCTGCCTGGCAATCCAGAGAATTCTACCGGATCTTACCCAAGACAAGCAAGGCAGTAACTCTTTGAGTCTGCAAGAGCCATAGTGTTACTGAGCTTGGAATGCCCTCTAATCCAGATATAGCTGTGGTGGGAAAAAAAATTAGATCACAATTCCCAAGTCCTTTTGAATAACTGAAAAGTCTTCCCAAGAAGGGTGAGTACAAACAAGCCCAGACTGCAAAGACTACAATAAATACCTAACTCTTCAATGTCCAGACACTGACGAACATCCACAAGCATCAAGACCATCCAGGAAAACATGACCTCATCAAATGAACTAAATGAGGCACCAGTGAAAAATCCCTGTCCCACAAAGACAGAGATATTGCGACCTTTCAAAAGGAATTCAAAACAGGTGTTTTGAGAAATCTCAAAGAAATTCAAGATAACACAGAGAAGACATAGAGAAGGAATTCAAACAAAGAGACTGAAATAAGTAAAAGAAACGAAGCAGAAATTCTGGAGCTGAAAAATGCAACTGACATGCTGAAGACAGCAGAGCCACTTAACATCAGAACTGATCAAGCAGAATTAAGTGAGCTTGAAGACAGGCTATTTGAAAATACAGTCAGAGGAGACAAAAGAAAAAAGAATAAAAAACAATGAAGCACACATACAAGATCTAGAAAACAGCCTCAAAAGAGCAAATCTAAGAGTTATTACTCTTAGAGAATAGGTAGAGAGAGAAATAGGCATAGAAAGTTTATTCAAAGGTTGTGCAGGATCTGCATTTTATGCAAAAGAAAAAAAAAAGTTTATTCAAAGGGATAACAACATAGAACTTCCCAAACCCAAACTTAGAGAAAGATGTCAATATCCAAGCACAAGAAGGCTACAGAACACTCTCAGAATTAACCCAAAGAAGACTACCTCAAAGCATTTAATAATCAAACTCCCGAAGGTCAAGGATAAGGAAAGGATCCTAAAAGCAGCAAGAGAAAACAAACAAATAACATACAATGGAGTTCCCATATGTCTGGCAGCAAACTTTCCGGTGGAAACCTTCCAGGCCAGGAGACAGCAGCACGACACATTTAAAGTGCTGAAGGAAAAAAAAAAATTCTACCTTAGCATAGTACATCTAGCATAAATATCCTTCAAACATGAAGAAGAAATAAAGACCTTCACAGGCAAACAAAAGCTGAGGGATTTTATCAACACCAGACCTGTTTTACAGGAAATGCTAAATGGAGTTCTTCAATCTGAAAGAAAAGTATGCTAATGAGCAATAAGAAATCATTTGAAGGTACAAAACTAACAGGTAATAGTAAGCACAGAGAAAACACAGAATATTATAGCACTGTAATTATGGTGTGTAAACTACTAATATGTAGAAAGAGTAAAAGATGATCCAATCAAAATAATAACTACAATTTTTCAAGACATAGATATTACAACAAGATATAAATAGAAATGAAAAAGTTAAAAAGGAGGGAGACTGAATTAAAGGGTAGAGTTTTTATTAGTTTTCTTTTTGCTTGCTTGTTTATGCAATCAGTGTTAAGTTGTCATAAGTTCAAAATAATGGGTAATAAGATATTATTTGCAAGCCTTATGGTAATCTCAAATCAAAACATACAATGGACACACACACACAAAAACAAAAAGCAAGAAATTAAAACATACCACTAGAGAAGACAAGAAGGAAGGAAAGAAGGAAGAGAAGACCACAAAGGAACCAGAAAACAAAATGTCAGGGGTGAGACCTTACTTGACAATAGTAACATTGAATGTAAAAGGACTAATATCTCCAATCCAAAGACATACAGGGCTGAATGGATAAAAACAACACCCAACAATCTGTTGTCTACTAGAAACATACTTCACTTGTAAAGAAATACATAGGCTGAAAATAAAAGGATTCAAAAAGATATTCCATGAAAATGGAAACCAGAAAAGAGCAGGAATAGATATACTTCTATCAGCCAAAATAGATTTGAAGACAAAAACTACAAAAAGAGACAAAGAAGCTCATTATATAATGATAAAAAAGTCAATTTAACAAGAGGATATAATTTTAAATACATATCACTCAACACTGGAGCAATCAGGCATCTAAAGCAAATATTATTAATGCTAAAGAGAGATGGACTCCAATAGGATAATAGCTGGGGACATCTCAACACTCTACCTTCAGCACTGAATGAATCATTCAAACAGAAATTCCACAAAGAAATACTGGACTTAATCTGCATGATATAACAAATGGACCTAACAAATATTTACATAACATTTCCTTAAAACATTCAAAAATTTAAAGTATAATAATGTAAAATATCTTCTCAGACCACAGTGGAATACAATTAGAAATTAATAACAGGAGGAATTTTTGAAACTATACAAACACATGGAAATTAACAATGGCCACTGAATGGCCACTGAGTCAATGAAGAAATTAAGATGAAAACTGGAACTTTTTTTGAAACACATAATGGAAGTTCAAAATACCAAAACCTATGGAATACAGCAAAAGCAGTACTAAGAGGAAAGTTTATAGCTATATACTATTATCAAAAAAAGTAGAAAAACTTCAAATAAACTAATGATTCACTTTAAAGAACTAGAAAAGCAAAGGCAAACCAACTGCAAATTAGTAGAAGAAATAATAAAGATCAGAGGAGAGATCAACGGAATTGAAACGAGGAAAACAATAAACAAGATCAATGAAACAGAACGTTGGTTTTTGAAAAGATAAAATTGACAAATCTTTAGCCAGACTGAGAAAAAAGAGAAGACCCACATAAATAAAATCAAAGACAAAAAAGGAGACATTATAACTAATACTGCAGAAATTCAAAGCATCATTAGTGGTTACTATGAGCAACTATATCCCAATAAATTGGAAAACCTAGAAGAAATGAAAAAATTCCTAGACACATACAACCTACCAGAATTTAACCATGTAGAAATCCAAAAACTGAGCAGACCAATAACAAGTAATGAGATCAAAGCCATAATAAAAAACTCTCCCAGCAAAGAAAAGCCTGGTACCCAATGGCTTCACTGCTGAATTCTGCCAAACATATAAAGAAGAACTAATACCAATCCTACTCAAAGAATTCCGAAAAATAGAAGAGGAGGGAATATTTGCAAACTCACTCTATGAGGCCAGTATTACCCTGTTACCAAAACCAGGCAGACACATCAAAATAAATAAACAAATAAAAATAAAAAATAAACCGCAGTGAATACTGATGCAAAAATCCTCAACACGAAATACTAGCAAAGTGCATTCAACAGCACATTCAAAAGATCATTCATCATGACTAAGTGGGATTTATCCCAGATGCAAGAATGATTCATCATATGCAAAACAATGTGATACATCACATCAACAGAATGAAGGACAAACACCATATGATCATTTTAATTGATGCTGAAAAAGCATTTGATAAAATTCAACATCCCTTCAAAATAAAAACCTTAAAAAAACTGGGTATAAAACTCAACATAATAGAATCTATATACAGCAGATCCACATCTAGTATCATATTGAATGAGGAAAAATTTAAAGCGTTTCCTCTCATACCTGGGACATGACAAAGATGCCCACTTTCACCACTGTTATTCACCATAGTACCGGAAGTTCTAGCTAGAGCAATCAGACGAGAGAAATAAATAAAAGGCATCCAAATTGGAAAGGAAGAAGTCAAATTATCCTTTTCAGATGAGGTGATCTTATCTTTGGAAAAACCTAAAGACTCCACCAAAAAACTATTAGATCTTACAAACAAATTCAGTAAAGTTGCAGATAAAAAATCAACACATAAAAATCAGTAGCATTTGTACTGCCAACAGTGAACAATCTGAAAAAGAAATCGAAGAAGTAATTCCATATACAATACCTAGAAATAAAATTAACTACCCAGAAATTAACCAAAGTGAAAGATCTCTACAGTGAAAATTATAAGAAATTGATGAGAACACAAAAAAATGGAAAGATATTCCATGTTCACAAATTGGAAATATCCATATTGTTAAACTGTCCATATTATCCAAAGCAATCTACAGATTAAATGCAATCTCTATCAAAATACCTATGACATTCTTCACATAAATAGGAAAAAAAAATCCTAAAACTTATATAGAACCATAAAAGACTCAGAATAGCCAAAGCTATCCTGAGTAAAAAGAACAAAACTGGACGAATCACATTACCAGGCTTCAAATTATACTACAGAGCTACAGTGACCAAAATGACATGGTATTGGCATAAAAACAAGACATAAAGATCAGTGGAAGAGGGCCAGGCACAGTGGCTTATGCCCGTAATCCAAGCACTTTGGGAGGCTGAAGCAGGTGGAACCCTTTGTGTCCAGAATTGATGGGTTCTTGGTCTCACTGACTTCAAGAATGAAGCCGCGGACCCTCGCGGTGAGTGTTACAGTTCTTAAAGATGGTGGATCCGGAGTTTGTTCCTTCAGACATTCAGATGTGTCTGGAGCTTCTTCTTTCTGGTGGGTTCGCGGTCTCGCTATCAGGAGTGAAGCTGCAGACCTTGGCAGTGAGTGTTACAGCTCTTAAAGACAGCGCCTCTAGAGTTGTTCATTCTTCCCGGTGGGTTCCTGGTCTTGCTGGCTTCAGGAGTGAAGCTGCAGACCTTCGCAGTATCACAGCTCTTAAAGGCAGCATGGACCCAAAGAGTGAGCAGCAGTAAGATTTAGTGCAAAGAGCGAAAAAACTAAACTACCACAGTGTGGACATGGACCCCAGTGGGTTGCCACGAGTTGACTCGGGCAATCTACTTTTATTCCCTTACCTGGCCCCACCCATATCCTGCTGATTGGTCCACTTTACAGAGAGCTGATTGGACCGTTTTGACAGGGTGCTGATTGGTGCATACAATCCTCTAGCTAGACATAAAAGTTCTCCCAAGTCCCCACTAGGTTAGTTGGATAGAGTAGCAATTGGTGTATTTGCAAACCCTGAGCTAGGCACAGAATGCTGATTGGTGTATTTGTGATCCCTTAGCTATACATAAAGGTTCTCCAAGTCCTCACTAGACTCAGCAGCCCAGCTGGTTTCACCTAGTGGATCACGCATGGGTGCTGTACGCGGACCTGCCCGCCAGTCCCTAGCGGACCCTGCACTCCTCAACCCTTGAGTGGTTGATGGGACTGGGCGACATGGACCAGGGGGCGGTGCCGGTCGGGAGGCTCGGGCCGCGGGAGAGCCCACTGCGAGTGGGGGTGGGAGGCTCGGATATGGCGGGCTGCAGGTCCCCAGCCTGCCCTGCCGGGAGGCAGCTGAGACCTGGCAAGAACTCGAGCGCAGTGCTGGTGCGCTGGCACCCTCTGCAGCTGCTGGCCCGGGTGTTAAGCCCCTCACCACCCTGGGCCAGTGGTGCTGGCTGGCTGCTCCGTGTGCAGGGCCCACAGGGCCCGCCGAGCCCGTGCCCGCCAGAACTCGCACTGGCCCACGAGCACCACGCGCAGCCCCGGTTCCCTCCCGCGCCTCTCCCTCCACAGCTCCCCGCAAGCAGAAGGAGGCGGCTCCAGCCTGGGCCAGCCCAGAGAGGGGCTCCCACAGTGCCGTAGCAGGCTGAAGGGCTCCTCAAGCACTGCCAGAATGGACCCCGAGGCTGAGGAGGTGCGGAGAGCGAGGGCTGCTAGCACGTTGCCACCTCTCACCTTGATGTCAGGAGTTCGAGATCAGCTTGGCCAACAGGGTGAAACCGTTTCTACTAAAACTACAAAAATTAGCTGGGCATGGTGGCTTACACCAGTATTCCTAGCACTTTGAGCACTTTGGGAGGCTGAGGCAGGCAGATCACTTGAGGCCAGGAGTTTGAGACCAGTCTGGCCAACGTGGTGAAACCTTGTCTCTACTACAAATACTAAACTTAGCCAGGTGTGGTGGCATGCACTTGTAATCCCAGCTACTTGAGAGGCTGAGGAAGAAGAATCGCTTGAACCCGAGAGGTGGAGGTAAAAGTGGGCCAAGATCTCACCACTGCACTCCAGCCTGGGCGACAGAGGCAGACTCCATCTCAAAAACAAAAACAATGGAACAGAATAGAGAACCTAGAAACAACTCCATACATCTACAGTCATTTTTGACAAAGGTGCCAAGAACATACATTGGAGAAAGGACAGTCTCTTTAATGAATGGAGCTGGGAAAACTGGATAGCCATATGCAGAAGAATGAAACTAGACCTCTATTTCTCACCATACACAAAAATCAAATCAAAACGGATTAAAGACTTAAATCTAAGATCTGAAACTATGAAACTACTAAAAGAAAACATTGAGGAAGCTCTCTAGAACATTATGCTGGGCAAAAGAGATGTTGAGTAATACCCTAAAAGCACAGGCATTCAAAACAAAAATGGACAAATGTGATCACATCAAGTTAAAAAGCTTCTGCACAGCAAAGGAAACAATCAACAAACAGACAATCCACAGAATGGGAAAAAAATATTTGCAAACTATCCATCTGACAAGGGATTCGTAACCAGTATATATAAGGAGCTTGAACAACTCAATAGAAAAAATTATAATAATCTGAGTTTAAAAAGCACAAAAGGGCCAGGCACAATGGTTCACACCTGTAATCCCAGCACTTTGGGAGGCCAAGGCAAGAGGATCACTTGAGGCCAGGAGTTCAAGACCAGCCTGGGCAACATGGTCAGGCTGTTTTTTTGTAGAAACCCCATCTCTACAAAAAAAGAAAATAAAAAAATAAGAGAAAATTTAGCTGGGTGTGGTGGTGCACACCTCTAGTCCCAGCTATTCAGAAGGCTGAAGTGGGGGGGATTACTTGAGGAGTTCGAAGCTGCAGTGAGCTATGATCAAACCACTGCATTCCAGCCTGGGTGACAGAGCAAGACCCTGTCTTAAAAAAAATTTTTTTAATGGGCAAAAGATGTGAATAGACATTTATCAAAAGAAGACATACAAATGACAAGTATATGAAAAGGTGCTCAACATCACTCATCACCAGAGAAATGCAAATCAAAACTACAATGAGATATCATTTCATCACAGTTAAAATGGCCTATATCCAAAAGACAAGCAATAACAAATGCTGATGAGGATGCGGAGAAAAGAGAACCCTTGTACACTGTTGGCAGGAATGTAAATTAGTACAGCCACTATGGAGAATAGTTTGGAGATTCCTCAAAAAACTAAAAATAGAGCTACCACATAATCCAGCAATGCCACTGATAGGTATATACCCCAAAGAAAGGAGATCAGTATATCTAAGATATACTTGCACTCCCATGTTTATTGCAGCACCGTTCACAACAGCCAAGATTTGGAAACAACCTAAGCATCTATCAACAGACAAATAAAGAAAATGTGGTTTATGTACACAACATAGTAGCATTCAGCCATAAAAAAAAATGAGATCCTGTTATTTGCAACAAAATGGATGCAACCGATGTCATTATGTTAAATGAAATAGGCCAGGTACAGAATGACAAACTTTGCATGTTCTCACTTATTTGTGGGAGCTAAAAATTAATTGAACTAACAGAGATAGAGAGTAGAATGATGGTTACAAGGCTGGGCAGGGTAGTGGGGAATTAAGGAGTGGAGTGGGGATGGTTAATTGGTACAAAAGTATAGACAGAATTGGATCTAGTATTTAACAGCACAAGAGTGACTATAGTCAACGATAATTCATTAAACATTTAAAAATAACTAAGAGTATAATTGGATTGTTTGTAGCACAAAGAAAGGATAAACATTTGAGATGATGGCTACTCCATGTACCCTGATGTGATTATTATTGTATGCCTGTATCAAAATCTCATGTACCTCATAAATATAAATACCATGTACCCACAAAAAATAAAAATAAAAAAAATTAAACGAATTTTGTGGATTAGATTGGCACAACTTTCAGGAATTTATGTGTTTATTTTTAATTTTCGTGGTTACATAGTAGGTGTATATATTTAAAAATATGGAACGCTTTCACGAATTTGCATGTTACCCTTGGGCAGCGGCCATGCTAATGTCTGTATTGTTCTAATTTTAGTACATGCGCTGCAGAATTAAGCACTGCTTTCAGGAATTTAAGTACTTTATTTTATTATTATTTTTTTTGAGACGGAGTCTCACTTTTTGGCCCAGGCTGAGTGCAGTGCTGGATCTCAGCTCACTGCAACCTCCGCCTCCGGGTTGAAGCCATTCTCCTGCCTCAGCCTCCTGAGTAGCTGGGATTAAAGACACGTGCCACCACGCCCGGGGCTAGTTTTTGTATTTTTTTAGTAGAGACGGGTTTCACCACGTTGGTCAGGCTGGTCTGGAACTTCTGACCTCAGGTGATCGACCAGCCTCGGCCTTCCAAAAGGAATTTAGGTACTTTAAAATGCTGTTATGTATGTTAATGGAAAAGTAACTACATGCTTCATTTTCAGAACCAACCACATTCAAATGAAATGAGCGCGTCGAACCGACAAAAGCTCAAAAAGAAAAAAAAAGAAAAGAAAAACATAATTCTTAAAAGTGGTTAATATACTCTTAGATTGCATAACCCTGGTGGCAGTCTGAGTCCTGATTTTCTTTTAAGCTCCCAAGACTCCAAAATACCTGCTCATTACAAGTCTGTTCAGTGACAACATTCAGTAAAACTTAACATTTGTTTTACAAAATTATATTGAAATATATAAACGAACGTGTATTTTAAGCACAAAAATACGGCTTTTTTGGAAGCGGAGCTAACCATTTCCGTAGAAAAGCAGATGCAATCACTCTCTCCTGGGTTTTGTCCTCCCCACCTCTGATTTTTGACAAACCGAAAAAGGACACTCACTACAGAATACTTTTCTGACTCCCTATTGCATCACAAACGCCTGCAGGGGCTTAAAAAGCAGCAAGCGTTCCCGCCCTTCCCCACAGACCGGTGTGGTCTGGGGCGGGCCTGAGCACCTGGATTTTCACCCAGCGTGCTGGTAATTCCTACACTTGTGTGTGTTTGAGAGACATAAAGAAGAGAGGATGACCTCTTCCCGGAAGCGGGACTTCCATAAAAGAACCGTCGGGGGCGGGTCCCGGACACCTGTGGTTTGGTGAGTCCCCCAGGTGACTGTGATGCGGGGGTCAGGGGTGGAGGCACCCGGAAGCTCCCGCGGTCTGCACCCCAGCAGCGCGAGGAAAATGCCCAAAGGTGGGTTCTCAGGCGTGGGAAGCTCGACCCTTCCTGGGGTCCTCGGCGAGGTGGCCGAGAACGCGCCTTACGCCAGGACCTCCGCCGGGCCGTCTGGGTGGCCCGAGTTCTCAGCAGCTTCTTTTCCGCTCGTCCCTCGGCCCTCTCGGCGCGCACCCACCAGCCTCACCAAGTCGCACACGGAGGGGCGGCGGGGACCAGACCGAGGTCCAGGTCCCGATTGCTGCCGCTGGGGCCGCGCGGTTTGCCGGCAGACCTCGGCTCCCTGCCCGCGCAGCCTCGGCTCCGTCAGGCCCGGCCCCTCGCCCAAGCCCCGGCTCCACCAATCGCAGACTTCGCCCGCCGCCGCCGCACCTGCGAGGAGGGGCCCGCGCGCCGCCGCCGCCGCCGCCGTCGCAGCGTCCCCGCCCTGCTCCGCCCCTACCGCGGCGCCCGGAGATCACCCGCCTCCGGCGCCTGGCTCCCCACAGGCGAGGAGCGGAAGCCGCTATCTGGAGGCGGACTCCGGCGCCACAGAGCCGGGGCAGCCGCGGCAACGGCGAGGTGCGGGGCAGGGGCGCCCGGCAGACCCCGCGACCCCGAGCGAGCGGGCGCCCGGAGCGGGCAGCCTCGCCGGGGGAGGCGGAGGCGGCCACGGCGGCCGCGCTCGGGCGCCCCTCGCGCAGCGCTCCATGCCCGTGTGGTGCTGCCGCTGCTCCCTGGCCGGTCATTTCAGGTGACTTCCTCGCCGAGGATGGGAGGGGAGCAGGCGGGGATGCAGCGCTCTCGAGCTCTTTGGCCTGGCCGGAGTCGGGACTGGGGTGGAGGGCGAGCGCCGGGACCGCAGCGTCCTACCGCCTCGGCCGTCCTGCTGGGCGTGGGGGTGGTGTGGGGTGCGGTGTGGCGGGGTCCTTGCTCCGGGGAGCCTTGCGCTGTTGTTCCCTTTTCTCGCGCTGGACCGCGCGGGTCACGGGACTGCGGGACTGGCTAGGCCCGGGCTGAGTCGGTTACGGCGAGCTGAGACTTCCCAGTAGTGCAAAGTTTTAGCGAAGGTTTCTACAAAGTGCCTGCCTCCCTAAAAAAAATTATTTCTTAAAAAGTCTTCTAAATAATGTAATGAGTGGGAGGAAGGTAGGGAACTACATTTCAGTGTCATCTAGTTACAAATAGATTCTGCCTTGGTTAAGATGTTAGCCATGGTAAGTCATGTGTGTTGTAGAAATTTAAAGAATGAGGCGATTTTACACTCACCTTATGGAGAAAGTTTTTAGGGATGATAAAAGATAATACGTTTCTAAAATAAAAGTATGTTTTCTAGATCTAGCACATTTGGTCAACACCTCAGTCATTGGTGGAAAGACCAGACATTAGAAACTGATTTTAACCCTGGGGTGAAGAATTGTTAAGCTTAGGGAATACCTTAGTACCTTGCTTTACATATACTGATGTTCCAGAATAATTCTATGTAAGACTTCTTTCCTGGTAAAATATGAAATTATGATCAAGCGTTCCTAAATTACGGGTTTTCTAGATAGAATTTAGGTAACACATGAACTTAGATGGAAAGAAAGGTATATCATTTCTCTAAATTTTAAAAACTAATATTCAGTTACAAATATAAGCAACAAATCACAGTAGTATGTGTGACTGTCATCAGTAGAGATCATAAATACGTTTATATCACATTGCAGTTGTAAATATAGAAATGCTGTGTATACTTATTCAAAATTATAGTAACACATTACTGAATTTATTGAATGCAGTGGAGAAGCACATGTACAATACATATCACGTTTATTTTTTATGACTGTTTTAATAGAATTGGTTTTCTTGTAAATCCTGTGTATATTTAAGAACAGTATTCAGAGAAGCGGTCAAGAAGCGTCATCCTGTAGTAAAAAAGATGTAAGACACAGAGAAAGTTCGGAACTTCTTTTTTAATAGTGATAATCCAAGCTTGTCTAACCTCTCAGTGAGTTTAGAATGAGTCTCTTAAGTTGTGGATATTAAGGAAAAATAGTTTCATATAATAAACTGCTCGATTTTAACTTTTAGGTGAATTTGTTGACTACTAAGACAGCGGTTTGAGAGTATCAGATTCTCTATGGAAAGTTTTAGGAAATAGGTTCCCCTAGTGAAACTTGTTAAACTAAATAAAGCCCATGAGAAACTAGCATGCGTTTCAGAAAAATATTGTGTGAAAGCTATTTGACACCTTTTGATATACAGTGTAGAATTCATATTCTTTTGACTAACTCTGGGTGGTGAATACCATTTGCTTCCTGCTGTGCACAGAAATTTGGAGTAGGGAGTGAAAACCAAGTATTTGCTATGTTTTGGTCTTGAGGGACAGAAAGGAAAACAAGCTAGCTGCCAAAGATAAACATTATGATTAATAAACCACACTTTTTATTGCAAAAACAGTTCTGTTGTGTCTAAAGTTTTTTTTTTTTTTTTTTTTTTTTAATTGTTTACCAGCTCCTTCAGGAATATGTTTCTGATTTACCAATGCTATTTCTCGAGCAGTTTCAAGTCAGGAGTTCAGGTCAGCATGGCCAACATGGTAGAAATCCCGTCTCTACTAAAAACACAAAAATTAGCTGGGCATGGCGGTGTGTGCCTGTAATCCCAGCTACTCGGGAGGTTGGGGCAGGAGAATAGCTTGAACCCAGGAGACAGGTTGCAGTGAGCTGAGATCGCACCACTGCACCCCAACTGGGCGACAGAGTGAGACTCTGTCTCAAAAAAAAAAAAAAAAAAAAAAAAAAAACATTATAAAACAGATTGTGGCATCTGTATTGTCTAACATCTGAATGGATAAGTAGTGAGACAACTGTCCTAATTTTCCAACGGAAAAATCTTCTTTTGTGTTCTGGAAGATGAAGAGTGTGACTGACTTCATTTGTGGCTTTAGAACCTTCTTTCCATGTGGTAGTATACATTCGATAAATTTTAGGATCATGGTTCCAAAGACTATAAAAATTCAGTTAGTAAAACATTTCATTTTAGTTTGAATGATCATTTAAACACGTGCTTCTGCTATAGTATGGAAAAAGTCTTTTTGTTGTCCAGGTACTATGTCTACACTCTCCTTTGAAATGTTCTCTGAAACTTTGTGCTGTAATGTTTCAAAAACAAAAAATGGATGGCCTCTAAAAGCATCTTAAATGTCAAATAGGCTTTTAACTTGCTTCTTAACAATAGAATAACTAATTTTGCATGTAAAGTGCTGTTCTTTAGTAGTTGCTAAATGTAATTGTGCATATTTTCCAATTTTAATTTGTGTCTCAAAGAAAAAGTGGATTTTTATTACTCAAAATAAGTTCTTGTTTTAAATAGAATATCAAATTGGAAATCTAGAGATTAACACTGTTCATAGACTTGTGATATACTGTGCATGTACTATAAAACATGTACAGCAATACTGAGTTTACAACTTAAGCTCTGAATTTTTTAGAAAGAATAATTATTAAAAGTTTTGTTTAATGTTTTATGTAAAACCAGTGAATCACACTTTCTGTTTTTTGTTTCCTTGTTTTTCTTTGTGTTAAACCACTATCAAATAGTAGGCAGGTTTACTGCAAATAGTTTATCACACAGTTTATACCAGTGGCTCCTGAAAAATCAGAGCAAATTACCTATACTGTGTAAATTTAGATAAACTAATGTGTAGGAAATTTGAATAAACTAAACTTTGGTTCTTCATTGCTTGAGGGCTGCACACGCAAAAAACTACTAGACCTAATATATAAATGCAGTGTTATTGCAGGATGCAAAATCAACATACAAAAGTGAATTGTATTTCTATACATTAACATTGAACAATCTGAAAATTAACAAAGGAATTTCATTTATATAATAGCATCAAAAAAATGAAATACTTAAGAATAAATTTAATAAAAAATGCAATACTTGTACACTGAAAACTACAAAATGTTGAGAGAAATTCCATGCCTTTGCTATTGTGAATAGTGCTGCAGTGAATGTACACATGCATGTGTCTGTATAATGGAATGATTTATATTCCTTTGGGTATATATCCAGTAATGGGATTGCTGGGTGGAATGGTATTTCTGTCTTTAGGTCTTTGAGGAATCACCACACTGTCTTCCACAATGGCTGAACTAATACACTTCCCCCCAACATATAAGCATTCCCTTTTCTCTGTAACCTTGTCAGCATTTGTTATTTTTTGACTTTTTAATAGCCATTTTGACTGGTGTTAGATGGTGTCTCATTGTGGTTTTGATTTGCATTTCTCTAATGAGTGATATTAAAATTTTTTTCGTGATTGTTGGCTGCAGGTATGTCTTCTTTTGAGAAGTGTCTGTTCATGTCCTTTGCCCACTTTTTTATGGGGTTGTTTTTTCTTGTACATTTAAATTCCTTATAGATGCTGGATATTAGACCTTTGTTGGATGCGTAGTTTGCAAACATTTTCTCCCATTCTGTTGGTTGTCTGTTTACTCTGTTGGTAGTTTCTTTTGCCGTGCAGAAGCTCTTTAGTTTAATTAGATGCCATTTGTCAATTTTTTTTTTTTGCTTTTGTTGCAATTGCCTTTGGCGTCTTCCTCATGAAACTTTGCTTGTGCCTGTGTCCTGAATGGTATTGCCTAGGTTGTCTTCCAGGGTTTATACAGTTTGGGGTTTTATATTTGAGTCTTAAATCCATCTAGGGTTACTTTTTGTATGTGGTATAAGGAAGGTATCTAGTTTAGATCTTCTGCATATGGCTAACTAGTTATCCCAGCACTATGTATTGAACAGGGAATCCTTTCCCCATTGCTTATTTTTGTCATGTTTGTCAAAGATCAGATAGTTACAGGTGTGTGGTCTTATTTCTGGGTTTTCTCTTCCATTGGTCTATGTGTCTGTTTTTGTACCAGTACCATGCTGTTTTGGTTACTATAGCCCTGTAGGATAGTCTGAAGTCAGGTAAGGTGATGCTTCCCGCTTTGTTCTTTTCACTTAGGATTGCCTTGGCTATTTAAGTTCTTTTTTGGTTTCATACGAATTTTAAAATAGTTTTTTCTAGTTCTTTGAAGAATGTCATTGGGAGTTTAATGGGAATAGCAATGTATCTATAAATTGCTTTGGGCAGTTTGTATGAATTTGTATGGCCATTTTAATGATACTGATTCTTCCTACCCATGAATATGGCATGTTTTCCCATTCGTGTTAGCTCTGATTTCTTTGAGCAGTGATTTGTGTCATCTCTGATTTCTTTGAGCAGTGGTTTGGAGGTTTCTGATCAAACTGACTTTGATCAGAAGCCTCCAAAGGTACAGGAGAACCTAACTTTTGCACATACTTTGGAGAAATATCAGGGACAGAGCAGAATATAAAACATGTGAAATGCAGTTGCCAAGAGGTGGAAGCAGGCACAGGCAAGACAGCTGATGCATCTGGATCTGATCAGAGGCAGTAGTTGGAATGAATCAGAAATCGATGGATTGAGCATATAAAACTTCCTCCCAAGGGTAGGCTTGCACTGTGAGAAGGGTTTTCCCCTCATAGCCATGTCTGATTGGTGTCTGTTTTGGTCAAAAGAGGCTATGTAAGAGGAAACCAAATATTTGGGGTACAGGTTACTTTTTTTGCTTCAAGAAAGCTCTCAGTGTGTCCTGAGTAAGTCTGCCCTATCCTATGGTAGATTGGGAACTCTGAAGTTTATAGGGAAGTAGAAATTCCTGTCTCTGCCTGATTCTTTTCTTTGTGTCAACCTCCTCTGGGATCAGTGAGTTCAATCCTGTGAAATAACTGATCCATCCCATGCTTGTTTATCATTTGAGAGGAGTAATAAACACACCCACTAGTAGGTACTTAATTTAATACTTCCAGACATTGTGGTTGTTGCTGACTGTATGAAGATAAAATTAAGGGATTCTATTCTAAAGTAACTGTAGTATAATGCAGAACATTAGCTGTTCAGGAGATACTCCATGTATTGCATGAAAATGTGAGAATGCTAAAACTAATTTCTAGAGAGCCAATTGAGAAAGAAAAATTGGAAAATAACATTAAGATATAATTTTAATATATTTTTGAAATATATTTAATATATTTTTGGTAACATAGCGAGATCCTGTCTCTACCAAAAAATATTTTTTAAATTAGCCAAATGTGGTGGCACACCTGTAGCCCCAGCTACTCTGGAGGCTGAAGGAAGAGGATCACATGAGCCCAGGAGGTGGAGGCTGCAGTGAGCCATGCTTGCGCCATTGCACTCCAGCCTGGGTGACAGAGCAAGACCTTGTTTCAAAAAAAAAAAAAATATATATATATATATGCACACACACACATAGTATATATATGTAGTATATATGTAATACTTTTCTGAGTAAAAATGTATACACCTAATTTCTTATACCAAAATGCACAATTTATAATGTATAAATACCATAACTTTTTCTTAAAATGTGTATGACTATATATTGTCTTTAATGCACTCACCTTTTAAAAAGAAAAATGTAGAGGAGAAACTAGCCCTTTCTAGACTAGTTTCAGAGAATTATGAACTCCCCAACACAATGCTGTCTTTGATCTTGAGAGAGGTGCTTATTTCATAGGGACTTGACTACAAGATACTTGTGAGAGAAAAGCAGCTATTAATATTTGGAATTTTTGAGAAAAGCAGCTGTTAATATTGGGGATATTTGGCGTTTAAGTTGGTATAGGTTGACATGTAGCGAAGCTATTAATTTGAAAGCATTGGTCGGAAGGATTTTCTTTCTTCTTTTATGAAACGATTAAAATATTTTATGTCAAAATCAACTCAGAGTAGAGATTGATTTTTGTAAAGGCTATATTGACTATATCTCTTTTTATTCCCTTTTTTTAAAAAGAAACTATAGTGACACTGAAACTGAAGGAGAGATTTTTAATTCCTTAGTGCAATACTTTGGTGATAATTTGGGGCGAAAAGTTAAAGCGATGCCATTAGTTGAAGAAACTTCTTTACTGGAAGATTCATCAGTGACTTTTCCTGTGGTAATAATAGGTAAGTTATTGTATTTTATCTTTTAAAATTACATTTATGACCCTTAATACTTTTATAAATCTACAGTTAGTACAAGTTCTTAAGATTTTATTGAAAAGTGTTCTTAGGTGGTTTGATATGCTAAAAAACTAATAACCAAATCTTTGGAGAGTAATTGGTTTATCTGATTTTAGCATCTGTGTTAAAATGCAGTGTCTTTTTACTGAAGAACTGATATTACTACATTATTTTAAAATACCTCCTACATTTGTATTAATTATATGACAGTGTCATGGTGATGTGATAATATTATTAGAGCTCTGAAGAGTGTTCTATGTATATTATTGGATAATACCTTACAACTTTGTAGACTTCTGATGTTGGTAGGGCAGATACAGAGAGAGAAACTGACACAGATATTGAGTAACTTGTGCAAGTTAGTAACTGGTGCTCAATTAGCAATGACATTATAGTACTCTAAGGTGATGTTTATAATTACTTTAACCACAACATTACTATTTTATATCCTTTGTATCACCTCAACAGATAGGCATATAAAATATTAAAAATTTAACTATTAATACAACCTAGTTCAGATTTAGAAACTTTTATAATTTAGTTTTATTGCATGCATTTAATTACTTGTTATGTATATTTTTCATCTAATATACAAACGCGAGGAATTCAGACAAGGAATATAGGGTGAAGCTAACTAAGACAAAGGAGAGAGTTAAGGAATATAGGTGGCTTGGTGGCTTATGACTTCCTATGTTTCTTTGATAGTTTATTTCAAAGTTAGTAGGAAGGGGAGAAAATTCATGTCTTCTGGCTTGTGGGAGATACTGTAAAGGAAGGAAAAGAGGAGAGCAAAATTGTTCGTCTATACTAGGTTCTATACTAGATTCTCCTCTACAGTATATGATAGAGATGACAGTTTTTGTAATAGTTCTCAACCAAGAGATATCAGGGACCATAACGTTATGTTTCATTTTCCCCCTTACGTCTAACCTTGGTTTTCTGTCCTGAATGAATGGAGGAACCCTGTCTTCTTGTGTGGCTAGGCTGTGGGAAGGTTAGAAAAGAAAAACTTAACCTTCATTTGCACCTGCTCACTCCACTCCCCACAAAACAGCCTATCCCCGTTTTGCCTCAGCTAGCTGTGAGTAGCTTAACCTCGTGTGTATTTATATAGTGTCATTACTGTTGACAATGGCACCACCAGCCTGAGCATAAAGAGCTAATTAATATATGTTTTCTGTTGCTGCTGTAACAAGTTACCACAAACCTAGTGGCTTTAAACAATGCGAGTGTGTTATTCTACTGTTCTGTGGGTCAGGAATTCAACATGGGACTTCCTGGGCCAAAATCAAGGTGTTGGCAGGACTGTGTTGCTTTCTGGAGGCTCTAGGGAAGAATGTTTCCTTTTCCTGGCTCCCTTCTGTAGCTTCAAAATCAGCAATGTTGTTTCTTAGCCTTCTTTCATTGTCATGTCCCCCTTTCACCAAAACTGAGAAACGTTCTCTATTTTTAAGGACTCTTGTGATTAGATTGGGTCTACCTGGGTAATCTAGGTTACTCTCCATCTCAGGATCCTTAGTCGTATCTACAGATTCCTTTTGCTGTGTAGTAACATTTGCAGGTTCTGGGGGATAGGTCTGGGACATCTCTGGGCGCAGTGGATCAAGCCTGTAATCCCAGAGCTTTGGGAGGCCAAGGTGGGCTGGATCACCTGAGGACAGGAGTTTGAGTCCAGCCTGGCCAACATGGTGAAACGCTGTCTCTACTAAAAATACAAAAATTAGCCAGGTGTGGTGGCGGGCAACTGTAATCCCAGCTACTCGGGAGGCTGAGGCAGGAGAATTGCCTGAACTCAGGAGGTGGAGGTTGCAGTGAGCCAAGATCGTGAGAACTTGGGCGACAAGTGAAACTCTGTCTCAAAAAAAAAAAAAAGAGGGCTGGGCCTGGTGGCTCACACCTGTAATCCCAGCACTTTGGGAAGCCGAGGTGGGCAGATCACAAGGTCAGGAGATTGAGACCATCCTGGCTAATAGGGTGAAACCTTGTCTCAACTAAAAATATAAAAAATTAGCTGGGTGTGGTGGCGGGCGCCTGTAGTCCCAGCTACTTGGGAGGCTGAGGCACGAGAATGGTGTGAACCCGGGAGGCGGAGGTTGCAGTGAGCTGAGATTACGCCACTGTATTCCAGCCTAGGCAACAGAGCGAGACTGCGTCTCAAAAAAAAAAAAAAAAAGGAAGATTAGTTCTAAATATTTTTTTATTTTTCTTTCAGTCTTTAAGGCTTCCTATTCTAGTATTATAAGTTGAAATCTTCCTCTGCTTTCTCTATTTCTAGTATTCTTATGGTTTTACTTTTCTTACATCTTTGAGTATATTTTATTTGGGGTAACATATTAGGCAAGGAACAGGATTTTTGCTTTGTGGCTAGCAATTCTCTCAGTTGGATTAAATTTTTAAAAGGCAGAGATAATAAAGAAGTGGCAATCCAGAATAAAGGAATTGTTAATTCATAAATGGAAGTAGTTCAAGTAATCCAGTTTGGTTTTAGTTAAAGCATATAAACATATAGGAAGGCGATATCAGCATTTAGGACTGGAAAGATGGTTGAGACTAGAACGTGTGTAATCACCTGGCGGTTTCTTGCCTGTTGCACAGCCAAAACCAGTTCACTGAGATCATGGCATTGCAGTAAAGAGTTTGACACAAGGCCAGCCCATATGAGAGAACTGCAGTTATTCAAATTAGTCTCCTTATAAAACTCCTGATTGGTCGGGTGCAATGGCTCATACCTGTAATCCCAGCACTTAGGGAGGCCATGTTGGGTGGATCACGAGGTCAAGAGATCAAGACTGTCCTGGCCAACACGCTGAAACCCCGTCTCTACTAAAAATACAAAAATCAGCTGCGTGTGGTGGCACACACCTCTAGTCTCAGCTACTTGGGAGGCTGAGGCAGGAGAATTGCTTGAACCCAGGAGGCAGAGGTTGCAGTGAGCTGAGATTGCACCAGTGAACTCCAGCCTGGTGACAGAGCAAGACTCCATCTCAAAACAAAACAAAAAACAAAGAACGAAACGAAACTCCTGATTCCTCCTGATGGCTTGGAGGTTAGAATTTTTCAAGGATAGTTGGGTGAACAGGGGACTAGGAAATAGGGTGCTGCTGATTGGTTGGGGATGCTGTGCTAGGGTTTCGAAAATGATTCTCTAGTACTGAGTCCAACTCTGGGTGGGGAGCCACAGGACTGGTTCAGTTGAGTCTTGGGTCTGAGTCTTGAATCTTGGGAACAGTAGAGTCAGACAGTCATCAGAAATGCAAAAGTCTGAAAAGACATTTCAAAAGGCCAACCTCAGGATCTACAATAGCGATGTTACCTGTAAGAGCAATTAGGGAAGTCACACATCTTGTGACCTCTGGCTACGTGACTCTTCAGCAGTACAGAATTATAGACACTCTGCCTACATCTTAGCAGAATTCAGGCACCTCTCATAATCCTAACCTTGTGGCCTTTCATTAGTTTTAGAAAGGCAGTTTAATTTTGGGAAGGACTGTTACCATCCTTAAACTATAAATTCCTTCCTTGGTTAGCTTTGCCTATACCTAGGAATGAGTGAAGACAGCCAGCCTTTGAAGCTAGAAGCAAGATGGAGTCAGCCATGTTAGATTTCTCTCACTGTCATAGTCTTTGCAAAAGTTATTTCAAATGGAGAACACTGGATAGTCAGAAACAAACTATTAAGACCTTTAGAATGGAAGGGTAACATGATGAGGATTGTGTGTTACCAAAACTTATCTGAATGGAGTATGTGAAATGATTGGAAGTGGGTGAATCTCAGGGCAGAGAAACAGTAGGAGACTTGTCTTTTAGGTGAAAGTACAGGAATGAGAATAGCAAAGACAACTGACAGGATATGGGGGGCAAACTAGGTTTAGAACCAGAAACTGATTAACTTAGAAGTTTGCTAGTACCGTATTTTGAGATTGGATAGGGTTAGAAGGAGAGGGCACCTCAGTGAAGGGACTTATGAGCTTGCTTTTGAGCACATTATGTTTAAGTTATTAGTGGGCCACTCTGTCAGGTAGAGTCAAGAAATAGAATGGAAATGTGGAATATATCCTTGGGAAATAGGTCAATTTAGAGAACTGATTTTGGATGTCAGTAGCATAGAGAGTTGAAGCCTTGAGTAGATGAGATTCCCAAAAGAAAATAAGAGAGAAAGCAAAGGTAAAAATCTCATGAAATACCTGGTTTTAAGAGATTAGAAAAGGAAGAATTGGTGAGGGAAAAGAGCCATTTTCAAAGTAAGAAAAAAGCCAAGGAATGAGAGTATTAAAATGCATGACCTACCCCTTTCCACCTTTTATTTTTAATAGGAAATGGACCCTCAGGAATATGCCTTTCTTATATGTTATCAGGCTACAGACCATATTTATCATCAGAAGCAATACACCCAAATACAATCTTAAATAGTAAATTAGAAGAAGCAAGACATCTTTCCATTGTTGATCAGGTATTATTTCTTACATGTCAATTAAAAAAATTTGTTTATGCTGAAACAAGACTAGTTTTTATTTATATAAGCTTTGTTTCTTAGTTGAAACCCTTTATTCTAAATAACACCTTGTATCATTTTTATTTTAGATTCGTAAATATATTCTGAGTTACTTCTGTTTATTTTCTTGAATTTATTAGAGCAGAGTTTTCTGAATTATTTCCTAGTGGAGATTTAGTAGGTGCTCTGTGGTCAAGTTTGGGAGTACTGCTTTTTATCATTGGAGCATCATGGTAGACATTAGAATATACTATCTGGGAAATGCTGGCTTTTTTCAAACTCTGTCTTCCTTTTGTTCATTCAGGACTTAGAATACTTGTCTGAGGGCCTTGAGGGCCGATCATCCAATCCAGTTGCAGTGCTTTTCGACACACTTCTTCATCCAGATGCTGACTTTGGGTATGATTATCCATCCGTTTTGCATTGGAAATTAGAGCAACATCATTATATCCCTCACTTAGTTCTTGGTAAAGGTCCACCTGGTGGAGCTTGGCATGTGAGTATATTTTTCAGCATTTTAGTGTATGTGAATTATTTGTCTTGATAAGACCAAGTTGATTCTTAAGCATTATGATAATGTTATAAATGATGTTTATAACATTTTTATTTGAGAAGAATTTTAATGCTGTTCAGTTAGTTAAATATGGGTTTATTACTAGTAGCAGTAAATCAAGCCAAATTTTATTACCGGTACAGTCTTAGAATAAGCATGTCTCTATACTCTCTTACAAGAATTATGTAGAAGACATTTCAAGAATGTTTTGTTTAATAAATATTTAAAACTCACTTATTCATTTTAGACTTTACAGAATCTCACGTAGTATTTCAAAGCAGTATCCATTATTTTCTCACATTTGCAGAATCTTAAGTGAAAAAAGTAAAGGAGGTTGTATTAGTCTGCTTGTCTGTGATAACAAAATGCCACAGAATTGATGGCTTAAACAACAGACTTTGTTCTCACAGTTCTGGAGGCTGGAAGTCCCAAGATGAAGGTTCCAGCCAGTTCAGTTTCTCATAAAGGCCCTCTTCCTGGCTTTCAGATAGCTGCCTTCTCAGTGTGTCCTCACATAGCAGAGAGAGAGAGAAATTTTCTCTTCTTATGAAGCCAGTAATCCCATTCTGAGGGACCCACCCTCATGACCTCATCTAGCTCTAATTACCTCCCAAAGGCCCTGTCTCCAAAAGCATCACACTGGGGGTCAGGACCTCAACATAAGAATTTTGAGGGTAGATACAATTCAGTTCATAGCAGAGGTTAAACCAGAGAACCAGTGAATTAAAAGATTCACTCAGTACATTTCATTAGTGGGCCAATGAGTAATAATCGTTCATCCTTCCTGTGTTCTTAGCAGTTAACACTGTGTCCAGTGTGTAGTGAGTGTTCATTGGTTATACAAATTGATGTTAAGTAATTTAGTTTGCTATGTTATGAATTACAGACTTCATGGGAACTTTAATATATCACATACCAAAATTTTAGTAGAAACTTCAGTTGGCTATTCGTATATTAGTGCACTTTTGCACATCTGAAAAGTTGTTTATGTTTATAAAATGACTGTTTCAGGATATTGGGACATTCCTAGATTAAATATATCATGGGTTTCTTTTAAAATCTTTATTCTCTTTTTAATAATGAGTAGCAACTACTAAATTATTTGTTGCTTTTAGCTTAAGTTTTATGATGTTTACTTTTTAATATCAACTTTAAGCTTAATTTATTTACAGTAAGCTGCATCCATTTAGAATGTATAATTTGATGAGCTGTGACAAATGCCTGTAACTGTGAAACCACCAATACAAGATAAGAAAGAATTCTGTCGTGCCCAAACCTTAAGTGTTTATATTTGCTGTTAATTAGTAGCATTCTTTAAAAAAAAAAAAAAGCCGTAATGTATTTGGAGGTGGGGAGGGCATTTAGACTGCCTTCTCTGAATTCCTGAGGTTTTATTTTACTTACATTTTTCTGTTTGAAGAATATGCAGGCAATAATTGATGTTTCATTTCTTTCACTTATGTATAAAAAAGTTAAAGTATGGATAAACCCTGATTACCAAAAACACATTTTGAGCCAGTGGTAAAAGTTAAAATATACCTAAAAGTTGCTGATTTTTTTTCAGGCATGTATTCACTAGAATAGGGCTGTAAGTAAGTAATATTTCAGCTGTGTACCAGTTGTCAGTCATCACCTCTGTGAAGGTTATTGAAGGTCAAGACATAATTACTTGATCCTATCTGCATTCCATATCTTAATCTTACTGTGCTTGCCTGTAGTACTATTTATCTGTTTATGTGACCATCTCCCCTGCTATGGTTTATGTACATCCTAATTAACCTGAGTCATGGCTTAAGATGTAAACTTCTTGAGTCATCACCCCTCTCTCCTACTTATCTTCATATAGTTCTCTGTTTTCTCTTGTGATCTAGTTTCTCATCACTCTTCTCTCTTCCAAACTTTCTGTGGCCCCTTGAACCAATTTAGTGGTAAACAACTTGTTTGCTTTGCTATATCTTTAACCATTCAGTCAGATGCTGCTTCTGCTCTCTTTCTTGAAAGCTTGCTATTTCCTAAAGGTACCATTCCCACTGCAGCCCTCTGAAGTGGAGCCTATTCATTCTCCCATAGCCCCATGTCCTATCAGGTTGGCTAATAAGGTTGGTCTTCTCTTCACACCCCTATGCACTTGTGTAAAAAGCCCTGTTCCATTGAACAGGTCATGCCATTTTCTAGCTTTTCTACCATTCCAGACTGTCTCCAGACTGTGTCCATTTCTGACTTTTTTACCATTCCAGACTGTCTCTAGTTACTGAACCTGTGGCACCTAATTCATGGTCTTCCATTATATCCCAAGTTTTATTATCACCTTGAATAATTTTACCTCTACAAACATGACACAGAACCAAGATCGTAACCTTTTAGTTTCTTGGTCTCCTCATTCTCGACGATGTTGTATTCTTCATTGGCTACTGACTCCAGTGGCTCCATTGTAGATCTTACCTCTCATAACTACTCAACTTGTAAAAACCTAAATTCTCAAATGTCTTCCTTTCTGATCACAGTTTCCTGTTCTTCAAGCTTATCACCCAGTTATGCACACTATACATAATCTTTGAATACAGAGCGTGCTCCTGGCCATGATCTTCATATTACTTATCCAGCCCAGCTTCTATAGTCCACTGAGTTAACTATTCTCTTTAATTCCCTTAACCCATTGTCCTTCTATCACATGGGTTTGTCAGATAGGCAGTTCATCTAACTATCCACTTGATCTTTTCTTGAGCAGTCAGACCCCCAGAAAAAAATATATATATATACAACTGTGAAAATATTCTCTACTCTCAGTTGGGGCCAAAACATTACTATAAGCTTCGATATTTCCTTCTTTTCAAACCTTTATCTCTTTTTCCTCTTTCATGCTGAGATAGAAGTGCTCTTGGTTCTTATTTTACAGAGAAAATGTAATCCATTAGGATTGAACTTCCACAATTTCACGCTCAAACCTAAAACTTACACATTAATGCTAATTCTTTTTTTTTATCCCGTTATAACGGAAGAGATATTACTACTATCTAAGGCTCACCTTCCAGCTACATTGTGGATCCCTATCTTCCCAAGAACATTATTTATTTGATTTTCCCTATTTCTTTTATAGCTTCAATTTATCCGCCAGCTTCTATTGGTCAGTATGTAAACATGCTGAAATTATTTCCATCTTTAAAAAAATTTTAGGTGTCAGCTGATCTTCATCCTTTGGTTTCTAACTGACTTCCTGAAAGAGTTGCCTATACATCGTCCTCCCTGCTTTGCCTTCTGCTCCTTAGCTTACTCACTCTACCTTCTGCCACTGGTTTTCCTTTGGAACTATTTTTTCTGAAAGTCAGTAACTTCCTTTTTTGCTTAATTTGATGATGAGTCTCTAAATTTATCTTTTCTGACCTTTGCAGCTTTTGACAGTGTTAATATCTTTCTTAGATTCTCTGAATCTTCAGTCTCCTTGTTTTTCTTCCTGTTTGGTCACTCCTTTTCTGATACCGTTGTGGATTCTTGTCTTTTTTGTTGGTGTTTTTGAGACAGCGTCTCACTCTGTCACGCAGGGTGGAGTATAGTGGTACAGTCATAGCTCACTGCAGCCTTGGACTCCTGAGCTCAAATGACCCTCCTGCCTTAGCCTCCCAGTGCTGGGATTGCAGGCATGTGGCACCACACCCAGCTGACTCTTATTCTTTAAAAATGTGCTTCTGTAGACCTTATCCCAAGCCTGGGTCTTTTCTTCATGCTCTTCATTCTCCCTGGGTTATCTTACCTATTTCAGTGGCTTGCATATTGATATTAATTGATTCCCAAATCAGAATTCCCAAAATCAAAACCAGCCCAGATTGCTGTTTCTCATATATTCCCTTGATTATTCTGCAGGTGTCCTGAGACTTAATGTGCCTAAAGCTAACTATCTTTATCATCAAGTTCCTTCAATTTCCTTGTCATTAAATGACATTCTTATGTAGTTACTCAAGCCAGGAACCTGAGAGTCTTCCTTGATTTCTCTTTCTTCAACTCTCATTTCAAATTAATCACCAAATCTTTTTCATTTCTGATTTTTGGGTCCATCTATTTCGTTGCTAATACTGGTCACCACTGTCTTTCACCAGAATTACTGCAAACCCTTTCTAAATAGTTTTCTTACTCGTTTTGTCTCCTCCAATCCATTATCCATACCAAAGCCAGACTCATCCTTCTAAATTACCTGTCTGAGATGTTACACCAATGCATAAAACTCTTCAGTTGCTCTCCATTCATCTAATATATAGTTGTAGACTTTGTAATGTATCTCACCATAGTCCGATCTAGCCCTTACTTAGGTTTCTTATCATACTCCTCTTTTTATCTCTGACATTCTGTTCTCTAGCATGCTTTTGTTGGGGAGTCCAAGTTCATTCTCAGACTTGATTCAGTAGGATTCACAGGACTCAGTAAAGATGGTGTACTTGTGGTTAAATTTTACTACAGTGAAAGGATACAGATAACAATCAGCAATGGGAAAAGTCTCACAGGGCAGAGTCCAAGTGTAAGTTTCTAGATATCCAATCATAGTAAAGTCACAGGTGTGGTGTCTAGGGATGTTTTCTGTGGGGTCAGTCATATAGGCCAGCAGCTCCCATGTGACTTACTTATGCCTCCCAGAACAAAAACTGATATTCACATAAATCACATTGTTACGATAAACTGTCAGGGTTACATTGGTATAGCATCGCCAAGGCCTTAGGCGTGCAAAACCCATGCTCATCAGGTAGAGTATTCAAGGGCTCAGAAGTTATTTCTGAGAAGGTGGCAGCCAAGCTTGGTCCTGAAGACAGGCCTTTCTCGGTAATGTGAAAGGTTGGAACAACGCAGGCCTGCTGAGTTAATCTTATCAGGCACAAGGCTGAATTTCTTTTGTCTTCTTGAAGGACATTCATATTCACTGTCTTTATTAAGCTGCCGCGTGAATTTTTATTTGGCCTTGAATGTTTTCCCTTTCTATTGGTACACTCCTCAGCCCATTTGTGTCCTTGAAGAACCAGATGCTTTCTGTATGCTCCTACAGTACTTCTGTTTAGTTTGCATCCTTTAATACTCCAGTCTCCATGACAGCTTGTCATGGCATATAGGTTACATGGGGAAGAAAGAAAGGTAGGAGAAAAGAGATCAAAGCACTAGGGCTCTCAACCAACTGGAAGAACTTGTGCAGTGGGAATAATGTTAAGAAATTGTTGTCAGAAAGTGAAATAGTGGTTTTTTAAGGTTTTAGAGTTACAGGTGAAACTCTCAGGTTCCAAATAATCTCCTATAGATAACACATTCTTAATAGCTCCTTTTATGATGATTCCAGGTTCTGAACCTGGTATCAGGGCTAGCCTCCCTCAAAGCAGGGTGGCAGCTTGCTGCATTCTCTTTCTTGGGTGATTTGTATACAGTCACAAATGATGCTTCACAGGGCCTAGCACATAGTAAGTACTCTGTGAATGTCAGTCAGTTATAATAATAATAGTATGTCCCGTTTTCAAACTGGGTGTTATAGAAGCAGGGCAAGAAGTTAGGAGAAAAGAAGCTACTGCCTAAAAGAGTTGATTGAAAGAGATCATAAAGGTCAAGATATAATAGATAATTGGCCTTTGGGCTTTTCTTGCTTTGTATTGAACAAAGCAGAAATAAGTAGGTCAAAGGAGCTTGATAGCAAGCAGTGCCTCAGCAGTGGGTATGTTTCTCAGGCATCCACTGCCTATTTCTGTATCTTTAAGAAGAGATGCTGCTGTATCCACATCAGCCTAGATTTTAGAATTATAATTGATGGAGGGGGCAAAAGCTTTGTTGCTAATTTTAAAAAAAAGTTAATATTAAAATGAAAAGCCATCTAAAATTTTGGAACTTAATGAACATTTTTCCTTTTGTTCAAAAAGTGAATATAGTGAATTTTTGTTTCCCTGACATAATATTGTACATCTGAATTATGTTGATCATAGACCAAAGTTATCAACATTGTGTAGGCATTGGGTAATATTGTAAATCTGTTTTCTAAATGTGTAACTATATGAAAGAAGGTTGTTGGGATAATATCAAATGATGAAGGCATATGAAAGTTTATTGGAGTAATGTTTTTGAGGTAAGTTATCCAACCATTTAGGACTGTGGGAGCGTACCTTATCCAGAGTCATAATTATTGTAAATGAGATGGATTTGGTTAAAAAATAGACAAACAAACAACAACAAAAATGTTACTTCTTGTTTTTTGACTGTACTTTTTTTTTCCCTTTAACTCTGATAGAATATGGAAGGCTCCATGTTGACAATCAGCTTTGGAAGTTGGATGGAGCTACCTGGACTTAAATTTAAGGACTGGGTATCAAGTAAACGAAGGTAAAGATTAAACTGTATTAAAATTCTTTGGTGTACATTGAAAAAGAGAATGTGGAAAAATTTCAAAATATTTGTGATTTTGTCATGGCTGAAGAATATAAATGTACATGTCTTTCAAATAAAAATGTGTCCTTGAAGCAGTGATTATAATATGCTAGTTTTCATTTAGAGATGTTATAAAACTAAGCACAGAGGTAAGGGATTATTGCAGATTGGTTTCCTGTGACTTTTTGTTAATCATGGATTTATCTACTCTTTTGTTAAATCACTCTCTGTTTAGTTACTTTCTCATCCATCCATATATTATTTTTCATACTTTATTTTAATGAGTTGATATATAATTTTATGCATATTTCTTATATGAATACCTAAACTCTGCATACCTAAAGTGTTTGACTTTTAGGGTAAAGACTGTATATTGTATGATTGATAATTTAAAATTATGGATAAACTAGAATCTGGCTTATGGATAGCTAATTGGGTATGAAGGGACATATTTAAAAAAAAAAGTCTAAGAGTAGAACTGAGGGCCTGGCACAGTGGCAGCATTTTGGGAGGCTGAGGTGGGAGGATCACCTGAGGTCAGTTCGAGACCAGCCTAACCAACATGGTGAAACCCCGTCACCACTAAAAACACAAAATTAGCGGGGCGTGGTGGCACATGCCTGTAATCCCAGCTACTCGGGAGGCTAAGGCAGAGAACTGCTTGAATCCGGGAGGCAGAGGTTGCAGTGAGCCAAAATCACGCCACTGCACTCCAGCCTGAGCAACAGAGCAAGACTCTGTCTCAAATAAAAAAAAAAAAGTAGAACTGAGAAGAAATCTCATCTTGGAAAATTATAAATTTATTTGTTTTAAGGGAAAGATTCCAAAATTTAAAAAGAAATATGAAAATCCTATCATTTTCAAGGATAGTAAATATTAGAGAAGAATTACTAATACAGAGAATCTACTCTAATTTGACTACTCACAAAAACAGTAAGTGAAGCAAGAAGTCACGTAACCTTTGTTAGAACAGGGATATAACATTTGAGTACTTCAATTCCTGCTAGATAACAACCATGTTAATTCATAGAAATTTTCCTTAATTTGAGGAAATTCAGGGAGAGCAAATTTATATCATCATGGGTAATTGAGATTAAACCTTTCAAAAAATTCATTTTAGATTTTTCAAAAGAATTATATATGGGTTTGAAACTTGAAGTAAAATTAGGCAGGTTGTACAGTTCTTGATCTTCGTAAGTTGGCAAGTGAAATTGCTTAACACATTCTTCACTTTGTAAAAGGGTAAGAAAGAGAAAGCTTTATGATTTATGTACCAGAAGCATTTACTTTTCTAAATTATGAATATTGTGTTGAAGTAATATGTGCAGATGAATTTTGTGATAAATTTAGGTTTAGTTGCTGCCTTTGCATAGTGTTGAGAGAAGACTCTTAGGTCTCTAGAGATTGGTGGAGTTTGAGTTCTGACTCTGTGACTTCTAGTGTTGTGATCCTGAACAAATAAACTAGTCAGTTTTCCATCCTGTAAAATGGAGATGATAATACAGCCATGTATTGCTTAATGATGGTGATATGTTCTGAGAATTGAGTCATTAGGTGATTGCATTGGGCAAACATCATAAAGTGTACTTACACAAACCTCCATGGTATATAACCTGCTATACACTTAGGCTATAGGATATAGCCTGTTGCTCCTAGGCTACAACCCAGTACAGCATGTTGCTGTACTGAATACTGTAGGCAGTTGTAACACAATTGTGTTTTTGTATCTAAATATAGAAAAAGTACAGCAAAAATATGATATAAAAGATTAAAAATGGTATACCTGTATGAGGTGCCATACCAAAAATGGTATACCTGTATAAGGGCACTTACCATGAATGGAGCTTGGAGGGCCAGAAGTTGCTGTGGGTGAATCAGTCAGTGGTGAGTGAATGTGAAGGCCTAGCACATTACTGTACACTAAGGTACACTTTTTAAACACTGTACCCTTAGGGTACACTGAATTTATTTTTTAAAAAGTAATTGTACCACAACTTTAAGATGGCTATGATGTCACTAAGCTGTAGGAGTTTTTCAGCTCCTTTGTAATCCTTTATGGGACCATTGTTGTGTATGCTGTCCTTTGTTGATTGAATTATGTGACACATGACTGAAGAAGTAAAAATCGAAAGTTAATACTAAATCTTAATTATAATTATTAAATTTTAAAAGAAAAATTTTTGCGAACTTCCCATTACAAGTTACAAACAGTCCCTGATTAATAATGGTTTGACTTAAGGTTTTTAGACTTTAAGGTGGTACCAAAGTGATGTGCATTTTATACAAACTATACTTTGGATACCAATACATCTATTTTGTTTTTCACTTTCAGTATAGAATTCAGTAAGTCACATGAGATACTCAACACTTTATTATAAAATAGGCTTATTGTTAGATGATTTTGCCCAACTGTAGGCTAGTGTAAGTGCTCTGAGCACATTTAAGGCAAGCTAGGCTAAGCTTTGATGTTCAGTAAGCTAGTTATTAAATGCATTTTTGACTTAAAATATTTTCAGCTTACATGATTGGTCTTTCAGGACAAACCCCATTGTAAATTGAGGAGCATCCACATCATGAATTATGTCAAGTAATTTGTTTCTTATCTCTGATTGGGGCAGGGGATTTTGCTTGTTGCTTTGAACTTTGGAAAATGACATATAGACTAATGCAAGTTTTTCATAAAGAACAGTTATGTTTTAGCTCTGCTTATGAGTAGGAAAACACATAGAGTGAAATGTCATCTATTATTTACCTAGATGTAAGATGACTTTGTTTAGCAAAAGACAGATCTGAATTATTTTCAGTTATTAGGAAAACAGCAGTGTATTAAAATTCATTTCAAGATGGTATTTTTAATTTTAAGAAGCATAGATATTACAGTTAGACCTGCTCAGTGATTGTCATGAAAATAATTCAGTTGATAGTTATAGATTATAATTGTGAGATAAAGTAGTCCAATTTTCAAATATCCACATTTTAATACCTTCATTTAATGAAAGTTTTATCAAGCAGTGTGTTTGAACAGACACTATTCATGGCATTGGGGAAACAAATGCGTTAAATATAGTCTCTGCTCTCATGGAACTACTTCTTCTTTTACTAAAAGTAATTCATGAAGATTTTTTACTAAAAATAGAATTTTTTTTTAAGTGTTAGGATAATGTATAGCTAAGATAGCCCAGCAGAATTAAAAAACTATAAAAGCTTACTAGGTAGATGATAATCATGTAAACTGAAAGTAGTATCCTTATAGGATATTTTTCCTTTTCCTTTTTTAGGAACCTAAAAGGGGATCGAGTTATGCCAGAGGAAATAGCTCGCTACTATAAACATTATGTAAAAGTCATGGGTCTTCAGAAGAATTTCAGAGAGAATACTTACATAACTTCCGTATCAAGACTCTACAGAGATCAAGATGATGATGATAGTCAAGACAGAGATATTTCAACAAAGATAGAGAAGTCAAACTTTATCAAGAGAAACTGGGAAATTAGGGGTTATCAGCGAATAGCTGATGGTTCTCATGTTCCCTTCTGCCTCTTTGCTGAGAATGTAGCACTGGCAACTGGAACGTTGGATTCTCCTGCCCATCTGGAAATTGAAGGGGAAGATTTTCCTTTTGTGTTTCATTCAATGCCTGAATTTGGAGCTGCTATAAACAAAGGAAAGTTGCGTGGCAAAGTGGATCCAGTGTTAATTGTAGGTTCTGGGCTTACTGCTGCTGATGCAGTACTGTGTGCTTACAATAGTAATATCCCCGTGATTCATGTGTTTCGCAGACGAGTAACTGATCCAAGCTTAATTTTCAAACAGCTTCCCAAAAAGCTGTATCCTGAATATCATAAAGTTTATCATATGATGTGTACTCAGTCATACTCTGTAGACTCAAATCTTTTATCTGATTATACCAGCTTTCCTGAGCACCATGTGCTTTCCTTTAAGTCGGACATGAAATGTGTTCTCCAAAGCATTTCTGGATTGAAGAAAATATTTAAGCTGTCTGCAGCAGTAGTATTGATAGGTTCTCATCCTAATCTGTCTTTTCTGAAGGATCAAGGGTGTTACCTAGGCCATAAGTCAAGCCAACCAATCACATGTAAGGGTAATCCTGTGGAAATAGATACATTTACCTATGAGTGTATAAAAGAAGCTAACCTTTTTGCATTGGGTCCTTTGGTTGGAGACAATTTTGTTCGATTTTTAAAGGGAGGGGCACTGGGTGTTACACGCTGTTTAGCTACAAGACAGAAGAAAAAGCATTTGTTTGTTGAAAGAGGAGGAGGAGATGGGATAGCTTAAAGCAAGTTTACAAGTAATTAAAATGGACAGTTTGCTGTTAAAGATTTTTAATAGTGGTTTTGCAGTGTGCTGGCTTGAATTTTCTGGACTTAACTGAAGGAGAGCCTCAAACTATAGTAACTTCATTTTTAAAAGTTACTAGAATTTGGTATCTTGATTTATATTGTAATGTTTCAAAGGTGTCAGTGTCAGACAAATAGAAACACTGCCAACTTGGTGTATCTTAAGCTTTCACTTAACTAAAACATTCTTTTCTTCCAAAACTTATTTTTCGTGATCGTTTTTGGTTATTTATTATACTCAATTCCAAAATAGTACAGCCTTGAATCTATAAAACTGTGCAGTCATTATGCCAGAAATTATCTTAAATATATAATGGGCCACCTTGCTGTTCAAAGGGTGGTGCAAGGTCCTGCAGCATCTTCTTCATCTGTAGCTTGTTAGAAATGGGCCCTACAACTTCCTGCATTTTAACAAGATCCCCAAGGGATATGTATGCTCATAAAAATTTGAGACACACTGTGTGTTAAATGAAAATGATACAAGGTATGTATACTGGGGGTGGGGTGAGGGTAGGAGGCATTTACAACTCAGATTTTATTTATTTTGAAATTATCAATTGTATAAATCTAATTTATTACCAAATAGGGTCTTTTAAAAAATATTTTTATTGTTGAAACCTTGACAGGTACTTCATATTCTAATAATTTCAACAGTCCAATAATGTGTTATACACTTTGACATCCAAGAACTCACCAAGATATTTTTCAGAGATTTATTCTAGATTTAACTATCATAGCATTTAACGAGTCTGATTTGTAGTTCAATAAATTGTGGGTTGAACTACTTATCCCTGTGTGAACACTGAATTACTTTCTGTCACTGAAACTAAGGTATTTGGGTGTGGTAAGTACTTCTAAAATTGTTATACTGTTTGGGCATTGTCTGAATTATTAAAGGTTAAAATAAAAATAAAGTCAACATTTTTCTTTTCCATTCCAAAGGTGTACTTAGAGATCTATAATAGTATTCATTGGAGATGACATAGCAGCTCATATCATGGTTTATTGGATTTATGTGTTCTAATTATCTTTATATAAGTGTGTTTACTGTCTGTGTTTTCACACAAACCGCTAGAATTTTTAATGTTAAGACAAAAACATCTTCTGAAGTTCTCCATTGCAAATTGAATTTTTCAGTCATTTTCTCTCTTTTTTATTTTTTGGTACAATTACTTCATCTGGAATGTCTTCATTGAACTTCTCGTTATTCTATTTTTCTTAGAATTAAAAGTGGATTACGTGTGTTTTTCTGTTCATTTTATTGCAGTATTAAATGCTTAGCTTATTACAACCATAATTCACTATACAAATATTATTGTATAGAATATATTTGCGTCATCAACTAATTGCTTCAGATGAATTCTTAGACTCTTGATAACATCACACCTAATTTAACTTGATTTTACAAGCTGTACAATCCAATTTTAGTTTTCTATTGTGATAACTTTTTTCAAACCAGTTTCACATCTTAATGAAATAACATTCTCTGACTGCACTTGCTTCAGTACTCTCTTGCTTGCCTGTTTTTGACCTCTGCATGAGTTGGATTAGATGTTTTTCTTACTGTCACTTCTAAATAGAAAATGACAGTGTTATAAAAAAGGGAAGGATAAAACCTTTGACATCCCCTTGTGTCTCAAAAGTCCACACTTACTCAAACAATGGCTTTTTTGTGATGAGGGTATTTGTTAAAAAAAAAAAAAGAGAGACTTCAAGAAAAATAAAGGTTCAGTGGAGCTGCAGATAAACCTGGTGAATCATTTCATCTTTGGTAATCTTCCATTTCCTGAGTTCTTCCTCAACCCAGGCTGTCCTGTATGGTATATAACATTCAGGCATTTTCTCTGATATACTATACTTTCATACTCTATAAATTTCTGTCCCATAATTCCAACACTTTACATTTTTACTTTAGTATCGACTAGCTATATTCATGGAAGGGAAAAATCACTAAATACTTGTCTAGTTATAGCATGATGTGAGCATCTCCTCTTCATCCCTCGATGCCTGGCTTGGTGTCTGGCAAACAGTCCATAATTAGCAGATGTTGAAAGACTGTTTACAAAGCAGAATTTATTTGGGGATTTAAAGTGCAATGATACAACAAAAAGATTTAATTACAGCTTCCAGTGTTTTGAGTATGTGAACCATATCCAACTTTTTTGAAAATCTAAAGTTTTATGTAATACATTGCTGTGGCATCAAATTTTAGTTGTTTGTATTAGTCAATAGGAAGTGGTGGAAAATTTCTAAATCAGCTATTAAATAAAAGCAACTTCCACTAAATCTCAGCATTTGGAACACTGGAGAACCCAGAATGGAACAAAATTAGACTGAATGTAAATGTCATTTAAAAATCTAACTGGGGCTGGGCACAGTGGCTCACGTCTGTAATCCCAAAACTTTGGGAGGCTGAGGCAGGTGGATCACCTGAGGTTAGGAGTTCAAGACCAGCCCTGCCAACATGGTGAAACCTCATCTCTACTAAAAATACAAAAGCTAGCCAGGCGTGATGGTGGGTGCCTGTAGTCCCAGCTACTTGGGAGGTGAGGCACAAGAATTGCTTGAACCTGGGAAGCAGAGGTTGCAGTGAGCTGAGACTGCACCACTGTACTCCAGCCTGGGCCTCAGAGTGGAACTATCTGAAAAAAAAATATTAAAAATCTAACTCAGTTAGAAAGGCTGCTTGCTGCATAGACCCATTTTGATCTGATCATACAGCCTTTTAAAAAGTTGTGTACATTCCTTGGTGTGGGGGGATAAAGGGTCTGAGTCCCCTAGGGCTAGTCTGAAGAGTATGTGAAATAAGGATTAAAGAGACACCCTGATTATTTTGAACAGCCCCCTCTCTGCCCCCCGCATGCAGGTTATTCAAGAGAAATGGTGTCTTTGGGGAAGGAACCGGGTAAAAAAGGTAAAGATGATGACTGATAAAGCATAAAAAGAATGAAAACCTTCAAATTAAAAATAAAAGGATGGCATCCTGGTTTTAATCATGATGGAGTAATAAGAATGGGGCTTACCCTTTACTGTAAGAATCAACTACAAAACTCTTGAAAATACATAAAGCAGTGTTTTCACACAGTTGTAGACAGCAGTCCAGGACTGATTTTTAAGATTTTTAAGAGAAGTAACAAGCGGTGAGCTCCATAATCACCCTTTCTGCTTGAAGGTACTTTGCAAACTAACATAAAGTGGAGTATGTCTGGTTGGAAGAAAATAACACAGTATAGGGTTCCTGCTAGAATTTGCTGAGCAGAGTACTGGGGAGGAGGAAGCTGCAGAGAAGCAGCTGCAGAAATCTGCATAATTTTCTTACATGTGGCACAATACTAAACAGTACAGGGAGAAACCATGGGGCTTTAGGGATTAGCAGCTCTAAGTTAGGGGTTGAGTGGAGACTTTGAAGGTATTCAGTTCTGGAAGACTTTGGAATTCTGGCCAAATAGCAGAGCCACCACCTCAAGCGTTCAAATGAAACCCCAAAAAGGCTATGCCTTGCCAATAGGGGTACCTTAATTTGCCCCAAACTAAGCCGCAACAGGATCAAGCAGGTCTGTGAGTAAACTGCCTGCCAGCACAAGACTTGACACTCCTCAAGGAAGACAAAATCCAGACTAACAACAGCATCAACAATGTCCAGCACACAGTAAAAGATTACTGGGTGTCCAGACAAGAAAATGTGACACAACCAGAAAAAACAAGCAATCAAAACAGATCTAAGAATTGATACAAATGTTGGAAATCGCAGACAAGTACTTTAAAACAGTTAATATGTTCAAAATATTAAAATGACACTAAAGAAGTGGGGAATCTCAGAAGAAATACTAAAAAGTGAACATTGTATAGCTGAAAAGTACATTCTGAAAAGAAAAATTCACTAGATGAGCTTAACATACAGGACACTGGAGAAGAAAAGATCAATGAACTTGAGGACAGGTTAATATAAACTATCCCAACAAAGCATAAAGAAAACTAAAAAAATAATTGTAAGACTTGATGGGATAATATCAAGTGTCTAACATGTATAGTTGGAATTCAAAAGGAGAGGAAGACTGAGCCAGAAAAATACACATTTGGAGAATAAAAAGCAGAAAAATTTCCAAATTTCATTTAAGAAATCTACAACCCATAGATCCAAGAAACTCACACTGCAAACAGGATAAAAAGGAAATCACACCTATGCACCTAACAGACTGCTGAAAAGTAGGAAAGTTTAAAAGCTGTCGGAGAAAAAAGGGAACAATGATAAGAAATACATGACTAGGAAAAATGCAATCAAGAAGACAGTCTTAAATATCTTTGAATTGCTGAAGTAAAAATACTGCCAAACTAAAATTCTATATCCAGTGAAAATATTCTTCAAAACAAAAGTGAAATAGTCATTTTTGGATATGTGAAAGTTGAGAAAATATGCTGTCAGAAGACCTGCACTGCAAAAGGTGGAAATTCTTCACACTAAGGTACATGATACCTGCATGTATCTACATGAAAGAAAGAAAAATGCCAGAAATGGTAAATAAAAATTATGTATTTTCTCATTTCTTAAATTATTCAAAATCCAGTTGACTGTTGAGAATGTGTTTAAGCATAAACAATTTAAACAAAAAGTAAAAAACTGTATGATTTAGGACATGTAGAGTAAAATATACCATAATTATAGCACTGTACAGAAAGACAACGAGAAGTATACTTCCCCCCTCCACGCCCGAGAGAGGGTATCACTCTGTCTCCCAGGCTTGACTGCAGTGGTGTAATCTTGGCTCACTGCAGCCTCAACATCCCAGTCTCAAGCGATCCTCCTGCCTCAGCCTCCCAAGTAGCTGGGACCACAGGCAAGTGCCACCACACACAGCTAATTTTTTGTAGAGATGGGGTTTTGCCATATTTGCCCAGGGTGATCTTAAACTGAGCTCAAGCGATCTGCCTGCCTTAGCCTCCCAAAGTGCTGGGATTACAGGCATGAGCCACTGTATGCGGCAGAAGTATACTTTTATCAGGTGTATACATTATACAATTAGTGGTGTGTTATTTTAGATAAGAATCCATATCCTTATGGTAACTACTAAAAACAAGTAAAAGGTACAACTATAAAGCCAATAGAAGAGATGAAATGGAATACTAAACAATAACTCAAGGCAGAAAAAGAGAAACAAGGGACAGTGAGAAAATAAGCATGATCATATACTCCAACTCAACCACAGCAATAATTATATTTACATACAAGTGGCTTAAGCACCACACACTTAAAAGCAAAGATCATTAAAAAGCAACAAGGTTTACAATAGCTTTATCCAAATATAAAGATACCAATAGGTTATAAGTAAAACTGGAAAAAGACATACCATGAAAACACTAATAAAAGACTTCAAGTATTAGAGATAGATATTTTATCACGAAATGTTTAGTTAATGGAAAACATATCAATTCTAAATGTATATGCACCTAATTATTGAGTTTTAAGATACATAAAAGACAATGGAGAACTAAGGTGAGACAAACTCACAATCATAGTTGGAGATTGAGTAGACAAAATCAAAGGATGTAAGAGATATTCAATGGCATTACCAACCGCTGATCTGACATATATAGAAAAACTACACTCCTAAACTGCAGAATACTCATTCTTTTTACATGCAACCAGAATATTCACCAAAACGGGCCAACAATATGCTTGCCCATAAAACAAGTCTCAAAACATTTAAAAAGATTAAAATATTACTGAATATGATCTCTGACCACAGTGGAATTTTAGAAATAGTATCATATAGAAATAAATAAGAATTAACTATTACATCTTTTGGTAGATGGAAAAATTATATTTGGAAATTAGTCCATATGTCAATGAAAAAAAATCACAGGGAAATTGGGGCATTTTTTGAGCCAAAAGATCACACAAGTAACCAAATTTATCACATGCAGCTAAAGAGGTGTGTTGAGTGAAATTCTAAATACTCAGTTTTGAAGATGGGTTTAAAATCAATGATCTACAATGGACTAGGGAAAAGGGGCAAATTAACCCTAAGTAAGCCGAAGGAAGGAAAGTGAAAATCAATGAAATAGAAAAACGAGAGGCCAGGCGCAGTGTTTCATGCCTGTAACCCCAGCTACTCAGGAGCCTGAGGCAGGAGAATCGCTTGAACCTGGGAGGCGGAGGTTGCAGTGAGCCAGATCGGGTCACTGCACTCCACCCTGGGTGACACTGAGACAGTCTCAATAAATAAATAAATAAATAAATAAATAAATAATAGAAAAAGGACATACACTAGAGAAAAATTAATGAAATTAAATGTTCTTCAAAAAATTTTAATATAATTTATAAAGCTCTAGCTAGATAAGAACTAAAGAACACAAGATTCAGATAACAAGAGACTCCACGACATATTACAGCCATTTTAACACAAATACTATAAACTTTTATACCAATACATTTCACAACTTACTGGAAAATGTGAAGTCCTTAAAAGACACAAACTACTGAAACTACTAGAGGCAGAACATCTATAGCTCCTTGAGAGAAAAAATACAGACATTTAACATTGCATTGATAGCCACTGTAACAGGTAAGAAAAAGAAAAGACAAAAACAATTGGAAGGAAGAAGTAAAACTGCCTGTATTCACCAATGACATGATTGTGTACTTAAAATCCTAAGGAATCTGCGGGGAAAAAAAAAAAAATGCCAGAATAGGTGAGTTTAGCAAGTTCACAGGATCCAAATTCTATACACCAAAAGTAATTGTATTTTCATATAGAAGAAATAAATCATTGCAAGATGAACTTTTTGAAAGTATCATTTACAGTACCAAAAAAATGCTTAGGGACAGATTTAAAACAGATGTCCAAGCCTCTACAGTGAAACTACAAAACAATGTGGAAAGAGTAGATCGATCGAAGTAAATGAATAGACATATTACATGCATGGAATGGAAGACTGAATATTTTTAAGATGTCAGTTCTTCACAAATTTATTTTTAGATTCAGCACAATAATTCTAGCCTATTTTTGGGATAGAAATTGACATGCTCAGAGGACTGATGTATCAGACTTCTAGACTTCCTACATAGTCCTGACTTACCATTTTTCGACTAGATGGTAGTATAAGAGTGATACACATTCAATAGAAAGCCTACTTTGAATTTTGTTCTTTTCCCTGGCTAGTAATGTGCCCATACAATACTTAATCTTGCAATGCTGGACAGCAGCAGCAAGCCGCAGCTCCCAGTCAGCCACAGCATCAGGAGGGTAAAAACTGATTCTTGCTCTTTGTGAAGAACACTATTCCTGCTAAACCGTCAGTGTCAGTGCCCTTAGTGCCTTCAACCAATGCTTCTACTCAAGCCTAATCAGTAGGGAAATTGATAATCCTGTTGCTGTAGTATTCCCCATCATGCCGCAATTTTAGTGCAATGCTTCAAACATTCTTCAGGCCCAGTGTGCTTTCAGCTGTGTATGTTAATAAGTAGCTATACAATCATTCTGTTTTTTGCTTTCAGTTTAGTATTTAATAAATTAGATGAGCTATTCAGTACTTTACAATGAAACAGTCTTTGTGTTAGATGATTTTGCCCAACTATAGGCTAATGTGTCATGAGTACATTTAAGGTAGGCTAGGTTAAGCTATGATGTAGGTTAAGGTGGATTAAATGCACTTTTGACTTAAATTACAGTATTTTCAACTTACGTTGCGTTTATCCCAACTTAAGGAGCATCTGTGCAGCTACAGTAATTCAAGGCAGTGTGGTATGAGTGCAAGGATGGATAAACATTTCAATGTAACAGAACAGAAAGTCCAGAAACAGATCCACCATTATGGTTAACTGATTTTTTACTAAATGGCAATGTAATTTAATGAGGAAGGGATAATTCTTTCAATAAACAGTGTTACAATGACTGGATACTTGTATGGGGGAAAAAAGAACCCTGATCCATAATTCACAACATACATATCAATTCAAGATGGATCACAAATATAAAAAATAAAGTTTATATAATAAAGCAGAATACCTGAAATCTTGGGGTTAAATTGGAGAGAAAAAATATAAAACATAAAAGAAAAAAATAAATTTGACCTTCAAAATTTAAAACTTCTATTCATCAAAAGACATAAAGAAAATAGTCAAGCCACAAACTAGGTGTAATATTCTCAATACATACATCTGACAAGAGACTTGCATCTAGAATGTATAAAGAATTTCTATGACCCAATTATAGTTATCAGGGATATACAAATTAAAACCAAAATGAAACATCACTACACACCCATTGGAATGGTTAAAAGGAAAAATACTGACACCACCAATATTTGTAAAGATAGGAGGTACCAGAATTCTCATTCATTATATTCATAAATTTACAAATATAAAAATTGCTATAGGTAGGGCAGTCTTAGAAAGGGATTGTGGGCATGACAGAGACCAATATTAATCTGTCCATTATATTCCTTAACTGTAAAATGGAGACCATATGTTCCACCAGCTTCACTCGGTAATTATGATACATGGCTATTAACAGACTCAAATGACTCCATTTCATCAATTAATATGCCCTGTCAATTCTACTTCTAAGGTATCCCATGTTCTCTCCAATGTCATACCACTATCATAATTTAAGTGTTCATAACTCTCTATAATATTTCAATAATCTAACTGATCTCAATGCATATAGTAGAAATTGCAGACTGACTCACCTAATTTCTGCTCCCTAGGAAGGCTGAGAAGCTTTAAAAAAAAAACTTCATTTCCCTAACTCCCTTGCAGCTGGAGTTCCACCTGCAAGTAGCCAGAACTTGGAAGTAAGTTTAATTTGGTTCTGGCAAGTAGATGCACTTCCACAAGATTTGGAAGGTGAGAGTGATGTAGAGGCCAACCTCTTGTCCCTTTTGTTGCTTCTGTTTACAAGGGAAGTCATGGAAATATGGCCTCCATTCCTCACTGTTCCATTTCTCATTCTCCAGACAACTAAGCAGTTGTAGTGATTCTTGATTGGAGCTTCCTTCTTGCTGGATCACAGGTACATGAATATATTCTCGAACACAAGAGTTGAAAATCACTTGTCAATAAAGTTTGAAAAAAGACATTCGTTGTTTCTTACCATCTCCCTTTAAGGTAGAAAAAGAAAACAATCTCACCATTTCTACTTTTTAAGTAGGAAAACTAGGACTCTAAATAAGCTCAAAACAGACACACACCCAGCTCAGTAAGACCACCAAAAATGGATACAGGTCTTTCCATTCTGGTGAAAACTAAACCCATGTTTGATGAAGTCTCCACATGGTATTCAGTTTCTAGTACTAGAACAACATGTAGGTGACATCTGCACCACTGAAGCCATTTTGTTTGGATCACTAGAGTTTAGGTAAGACTACAGCAAAATGGAAAAGAAATAATAATAAAAAATATATTGATATTCCTATAATTTTTAATCTACTAAGTAAAAAAGCAAGGTGTAGAACACTGTATATGTTATGCCATCATTTGTGTAGGAAATTATTTAAAAATAGGAATTTGAATAGGACTCAAAAATCCCAGGAAAGATTCATAAGAAATGAGTATCATGAATTTTTTCTCCGGGGAACCAAGTAGCTAGGACAATGGTGGAAGGGTGACTTTAGTCTTTACCTTATGTACATTTAGAATTTTGAACTGTGACTAAATAACTATTTAATAAACAAAACACATTGAAAAATGAAAAAAAAAAAAAGATGCAATGAGAAAGCCTGAAAACAGAGTAACTGTTACACACAAAAGAATCAAAGTTTTGTGCATTTTATTTAATAAATTTAGGCCATAAAATATTGTAACTTAAATCTCTTCTATATACTATATATATTCATATAACCTTGTTGGCCTGAAGTAGATGTTTACTAGGAAGTTTTTCCATGGCTTCTTTTTAAAATCCTCAGTTATCTTCTCCTTTTTAAATAAGGATTGTATCTGCAAAGAAAGAAATGGGGTTAAATGATATTTAGATAAGGGATAGTATTTCTTTTAAAGGTAAAGGACTTTCAAACTGTAGTCACACTTTGGCAAATAGGATAGGAATGACAATTTTGTCCTTAGGATCAGATATTAATCACTGACATTTTTATTTTCATTTATCCCTTTGATGTTGCTTTGATGAAAATATGGTAAAAACCAAACAAAAAAATCAACAATAACAAAAATCCTGTAAAGCTTTAAAATAATTAATGAAAACAGTTTAAAAATGAAGGTATGTTTATACTTCTTTCTCTATGGCTTCAAAGATCCCCATTCCTCCCCTTAATGGAAGCATATCATCTGTATAAAAGAGCATAATCTACTTAAATGTAATTAGCACTTTACAACATTTTCTCCTACAGCAGTTAAACAAATATGGCTGAACAACTTATCTCATTCGACTAATGACAAATCAGTATTGTTTGTTAACCTTTTTTTTTTTTTGAGACGGAATCTGGCTCTGGAGTGCAGTGTCATGGTCGCAGCTCACTGCAGCCTCCGCCTCCCGGGTTCAAGCGATTCTCCTGCCTCAGCCTCCTGAGTAGCTGGAATTACAGGTGCATGCCACCACGCCTGGCTAATTTTTGTACTTTTAGTAGAGACGGGGTTTCTCCATGTTGGCCAGGCTGGTCTTGAACTCCTGACCTCGTAATCTGCCCACCTCCGCCTCCCAAAGTGCTGGGATTACCCAGCCTGTTTGTCAACATTTTTACCAGCAATTTATACTCTCAAGTATGAAATTAGAGAATCAATCTAATTTGCTGCAAAACAGACTCAAAAAGTATTTCTTCGTTTTGTCTTTAAGTTGGGAAAATATTCCTCTCCCCTAGCTGATATCTACCTCTACAGTATTGTATTAGTATTTCAGAGGCAATTATTATAATAGGTTTGTTAGGTCTGCAGGAATGCTGAAAATGTATTAAATCAGAATTAAATTATAATCACATAGTACAACTCTAAAACCTCCCATAAAAAACCTGCTGTGAAACTCTAATCCAGCCTTTTGTTTTTATGCATGTGCCAATTAAAACTAAACAAATAGTCTGGCATTTTACTTGTCTTAATTCAAAACTCAATCATAATTCTACTCAGAGCTGAAAAATCTCACAAATTTACACAACAGTTTCACACAATTCAGGAACCGTCTTTTTGCCTGAATGCCCCCATACAAATTTTAAGTATCTTACGACTTAACCCCAAACCTCGATGCTATATTCAATTAACCCAATCGAGAGGTGCTTAAGTAATAAAAATAAACACTTATGTTAGGTGAAGGGACTAGTTGTCTATGAGGACACAAGAAACAAATTCTTAATTTCTATGAACAGAACTAAATTTTATATACATCTCTCAAAGGTACATGAGAAAGCTGAATCAAACTTTACCTAAAAAGATCATCAGCAAGAGACTCTTCTTTTGCATGTTGATTTTGTACCTGTCAAAATTAACATAATATCAAACATTTGCTCAGTGGTGAATATATAGTTAATGAATTGCTATAGTGATAGGTCACTGTCATCTTAGAGATTTCCACATCGGAGGTCACCAAGTCTATGAGTTCTTGCCTCTGCAATATTTCATTTAACGGATCTTCTATATTTTCACTCCATGCTAGTATTATTACAAAAGAGCTCTAATTAAACAGCTTTCTCCCACCAATCTCCACTCAAAGACAACCAATGTATATTGCTAGCTTGCTGAGTTTTTAAACACTCTTTCCAGCAAAACCCTTTTACTAAATGAGATTTCAGTGCTTGGGGATCAGACCACTGATGAGACTAAGAGGGCAACATTTACCCCACCTTCAACTACAGCAGCTCCACAGTTAAAGGGGCTCCTGTGTTCTTGGTCCCAAATCAGGGCTTAGAGGCTGCTGCTAAATTACCTCTCCTCTAAAGTCCTTTTAAATACAAACTCAGTAAACTACTACAGCACCTTACAGAGTCAAAATCAAAAAATCCCTGTGCTAAGTGCATCTTCCTGAAGTCCAGCTATGTCCCTATCATATGCCATTTGAAACCCTTCAGTGACTTCTCCCACCTACCAAGGAAAACACAAACCCTTGCATGTGACCCGCTGAAATGTGCAAGGTTCTTCATAACCTGGTTCCATTTTACTTTCCTAATCACTTCTCAACCTCCTCTTCGTGGGCTCTGTATGCCGGTTAAAACTGAATCACACAAAAAAGAAAAAAGCAAAACCAAAACAAAACCCCAGAATCATCTCCTAATAAATATTCTGTGACCTTCTATCTGCTTTTGTTCATGTTTCTCCCTCTGCCAAGGAAGTTAATTCCTTTTTTTCCCTCTTCCCACATGTAATCATCTTTAAAGGTACATTCATTCAATACTTATTTAGTGCCTCTTTAGCAAAGGCTTCCCGATCCCCTTCTTTCAAAAACAATGCCTGCTATGAAGAACTCTCCCAAAACTTCAGCTACAGAATTCCCAAGATGCTTATCAATTTCTACCTTCTGTTTAATTATTTATGTTTGCACCCTATCCTCTCTAAAAGACCACAAGTTCCTTAAATACAGATAGAGTAAGTCCTGACTTAATGTTTTCGATAGTTTCTTGGAAACTGCAACTGTAAGTGAGATGACAAACAGCAGGTCCTTGAATCATGTTGTTTTGTTGTACTAATGAGAAATAATACTGTTTATGTCATTTCGCTTAAAGTTGCAGTTTCCAAGAACCTATTGACAATGTTAAGGACTTACTGTGTTTATTTTTACTGTTACTAACTTACATTTGAACGCTTCCATAAACTCTCTCTCTCTCTCTCTCTATATATATATATATAATCTCACTTCATTTTCATGTAACTTCATTACTACTATTATACTATTATCTCAATTTTAACCAATGAGGTAACAGAGACTTAGGTTAGGTAACCTGCAGAAGATAAGGGAACTCAGATGGAATAGCTGGGATTTGACCAGGTCTACCTTATTAAAAGCACTAGCTCTTAACCAGGCTGCCTCAGGGCTTCTGAATCTCTAGAGCAAGCCTACAGGAGTGACTTGCAGGGATTCGATCTTACAGACTGATTTTTCTATCATACAGTGAAACAAAATTACATCTTATCTTTTCAGATTTTCTAATAGGGATAGCAGAACATAAATGGGAAGACATAGTTTTAATAAAACAGTTGTCAAAATAACTACTGGTATCATTTTTCTAAATATTCTTAGAGGTTTCCTGGGGAATAATTTTAAAGCTGTAGCATAGTAAAGAAAAAACAGTGAGGAGAAAGCAGTTTTTTCACATATATTTTAGTAAAAACATATAAAATAGTATTAAGAAACAGAAATGCCTCATATTACTGGCATTTTTCAGAGGTCTGCAATAACTACTACTCATAGTCTTTCAAATTCAAATCAGGTTGGATACAGTTCAAATAATTTTTGTTTGATGTACACAATGAAAATATCCTGAATTCAAGGGAACTTCAGGAACTGACGCAGTGATTATGAAAACTAAGACTGGTGGGTCTGCAGCAGAGGCAGAGAAAGAAGGGATGAAAAAGAAAAATAGGAAGGGAATATAGAAAAAGAAGAGCTGCACCCAACAGGGAAATGAGATGGCAGTACAGAACATTTACATAAATAAACAGTAGCCACGCAGCAAAAGAAAGTCAAGTCTGTTATAGAGTAAGTCCTACCAATAGCATCTAAAATGACTCTAGCAAAAAGAGAAGTGATTTGGTGAAATCATCTAGAACACAGTCCATCTAATTCCTAATGAAATAAGCAAAAAATAGAAAACAGTCAGCAGATGTATGATGTATCATCATTCTCTCAACTTCTTCCCCATCTAAAATTAATCAAACAAAACTTGACTGTGTTAATTAATGAAGGAAAAGAGTTTAAACCACGTCATACACTTAAAAAGTGCAGTTGTGCAAAGAACCAAATGATTCTGATGCAGCTGATTCCTAATACTGTCCCAATCCATTAAAAGCGCTACAGAACTGGTCAAACCTGAGGGTTCTTACTAATGCCCCAAATTTGGGGAAAAGGTAGCGTCAACAGGGAAAACAATTGCTAGTAGGTTGCTGGGAAGGGACTAATGGTATAGAAGGTGAAGAAGTGGGGCTGACACTGACCAAACACATAGGCTCCAAGGATCTAACAAATTAGGTAAACAACCCAATAATGCTAGGTTATTCTCTTTTAGCTAGGGCACACTCTCTGGTACAGGACATTTAATTAAAATCCCAGGAGACAGCTAGCCCAAGCTGCACACAGCTCCAGCTGAGCCCTTCCTCTCCCAGATTCAATGTCTTCAGACAACAGAAACTAGATGGGACATGCCATGTGCCATTGACTGTTTCAGCATGATGCCATGCTGACAGTGAGGCATGAGGGAATTCTGTTCTTTAATTTTTATTTTATTTATTATTATTATTTTTGAGACGTGGTCTTGCTCTGTCACCCAGGCTGAAGTGCAGGGGCTCCAATCATGGATCACTGCAACACTGACCTTCTAGGCTCAAGCAATCTTCCCACCTCAGCCTCCTGAGTAGCTGGGACTATAGGCACACGCACTACTATGCCCAGCTAATTTGTTGTGTTTTTTTTGTTTAATTTTCATTTATTTATTTATTTTTTTTTGTAGAGACAGGGTCTCAAGATGTTGTGCAGGCTAGTCTTGAACTCCCAGGTTCAAGTGATCCTCCTGCTCCCAAAGTGCTGGGGTTATAGTCATGAGCCACACCATCGTGTCTGGCTGAATTCTGTTCTTATGGGCAAGTTAAGAATGTTATAAGTAATTTTGATTATACTCAACTTCTGTCTCACAAACTTGCTTCTGAATGCAATCCCTGCATAAGATGGCATATGATCCTTTATGTAGCAAACAGAGTATCTGGATAAGACATTTCCCTTTACCCAAGTGAAGACAAAAACAGGAAAGGGATACTGGAACAGAACATGCAGAAAACAGATAAAGAACCTAATCTGCAGGAAATAATAATCTATGAATAAAAAGCAAAATAGAAATATGAAAGCAATGAAATAATGACAAAAAATTAGATGTTAACAGAACAATGAAATGAAAAAAGAACAAATGCTAAGTAAAAGAACCATAGTAACAGCCTTTCAGAATTAAATAAATTAGAAATAGCTAACACTCTAACACTTTCCACTGTTATAAATGATTTATATGTAGTATCTGATTTAATCCTCCCTCATATGTCTGTGAAATAAAGGTACTACTATTATTCTCATTCTGCACAGATGGAAACAGAGACATTAAGTAATTTGCGTAAGGTCACATACTTGGTGAGAAACATTACAGACACACCTGAAATGTAAATTTTTGATACAGTGAAAGAGCCTAAGAAAACCACAGTGAATGCAGAAAAAATAGATGTGGAGGACAAAGGTAATCCAATAAAACGATAGTTATGTCTTAAATGTAGAGAGCCCAGCAAATACAAAATATTTTTAAATATATAATAGAAAAAAGTTGCCTGAGAAAGAGAATTACACCTGCAAATCAAAACAGCATACTATATGTCAGGAAAAACTAATGGAGAATGATCGACACTGAGATGTATTCTGACTGTTACTGGCTTTCAAGCTTAAGAAAGATGGCTGTGGTCATGCAAGTCACCTAAAAAGGGGACAAATAGGACTGGCATAAGGTGAGGGAAGCTAGGTGGGAGGAAGTACTAATAATCTCCTCACTTTTCATTGTAGGGAGCCAACAAATAATTGTATATGTGAAATTAAATATGAAGTTTAAAACAACTACCAAATCCGACTTACAGTGATTTTTATAGTTTTCTTCCTTAATATTAGACAGATCTCACAAAATATCTTGGAGGGAAGAAACATTTATAGAAATTCAGCAATGCCTTCATTTTAACTTCTTCCTATCAATGTCTCCCTTCCTTCCCAGTCTGTCCCTGCCTCTCAGTACTCCTCAATGAAGAGATATCTGGAATGTTGTTCACTTAACTGTTTAAACAGGTAATTTCTGGGCTTTAGGTTTTCACATCTTCATTCTTTGTGTACTACCATAGTTCTGTGGAATGCACATGTTATAAAATAATAAAGCCAATTTATTCTTTAAAAAAGGAAAGGAAAAAGGATGTGATTTCCATTCTTTCATTTTTTAAAAATAAGCATCCTGAATGACCTTAACAACTCTACTTCATGAGTGACTTTCCTAAATAACCCTTTTTAAAAATAACTGATAGAAAAGCATTTTAAAAAGCAAATTACACTACACCAACTATAAAGCAAAACAAGGAACGCTGAGAGATTAGCAAGGACCACAGTCAGCTTTTGCGTTGCCCTGTGAGTATCTGCAAGTCATGAAAAACCTGAACTCTGCTTTAATGTCTATATGGGGTATGAGTGATACGAAAGAAAACCCAAGATGGTGACTTTAATAAAAGACCCAGCACTAAAGGAAGAAAGAGAAATAAACCTTACAACACAGAAGGAGCTAGCAAAGAAACTTGCCCATCTTTTCTGGCACTTAGTGAAGGAAAGAAATAAAAATCTCATTTGAAGTTTCTAATGATAAGCTGGCCTTCATTCACTCAGGCTTCTGGTCCAAATATTAATACATACTAACTGTCCGGGTGATTCAAAGAATCACAAGAAGATATTTTAATTTAAAGTGGTCTCATATTGGTAGAAGACGACTGGAAGATAAAAAACATACCTTTTCTAGGGGAAATAAACCCGAACTTAAGGCTCAAGAAAACTTCACAGATTGAGTTCCAAAGAAAACAATCGGTTCATATTCAAAAATCACAAAGCACAAACTTGAAAACAAGGTACTGTAAGAGCAGAAAACAGATCAAACATTTTAGTAATGGTATCATTAGGCAAAGAATATAAAAGGAGAAGCTTGAAAAAGAGCAAGGAACAAGAAGATTTAGAAAGAAATAAAACAGACTTCCAGTAATGAGAAAATGAATGAATGGATGCAATGCCAACTAGAGTTGAAGACAGAAGTAGTAAATTGGAAGATGATCTGCAGCAGTTGCCAAAAATATAACCCAGAGAAACAAAGACATGAAACACACAGGAAAGGCAAATGGAAAAGAAAATTTAACTGACATTAAATTCGAATTCCAGAAGGAGATAACGAGGAAAACAGCAAAAAGGTAACTAATATTCAAGAAAACGAACGAGAAATTTTCAGAATTGTTAAAACAGAATCTCCAATTTAAAAAGGCCAGTCCCTTGACATACTATTTAAGTGATATATTTGTAATATCCTCCACATTCTTTTAGTTTTCCTTAAATTTTTGTGGCTTTTATCTCCCCCTTTTCATTAGGATGTGAACTGAATTTCTTAGGTCTCGCTTTTTTTTTTTTTTAAACAAAAGTAAATTTAGTATTCCTTTAAAGCAGCATTACAGAAGGGTATAGATTAATGCTGTGTAACTCAGGAATTTTCCTGAATGAATGACTTTATGTCACTTATTTTAATTTGGTTTTAAGAAGAATTTGCTTGAAGGCCACCATAAGGGACCAAAGTGCAATTTAAACAAGTTTCTGGGCCTCACTTCCTACTAACCTCCATTTCCTGCCTTAGCCACTCTTCTAGTTCTGTATTCTTTCGAGCATGATGAGGTATTAGATCTGATCCTCCAATGATGTGTGGAAGTTTTCCTGCTCCAGGATATGTGACCTATTGAATAATAAAAGTAGTACGATAAAACATATTAACAACAAAGATGACCATTTTAAAAAAAAGATTAAAAAGCAAAGATGGTAAATCACGCATATGTGCCAAAGACGTTTATATTCTACAAATAAAAGTTAGAGAGCAATAACTCTGTTCTAAACCCATCTGTTTTCGCCCTTATCTTTTATAGTTATTACTATATACAGATCTGGACATGTCATGGGATTTATGTATTAAAAATAAGTTAACACTTTTAATTTCCAGTTTTTATTTTAAAATGGCCTTACCTTATCATTTAACAATTAAAGCAACTCGAGATGAACACAAACACTAAAATTTACAGCACCACTGTATTTTGTTCTAACGACTTCAAAGCTTAAGCTCTTTCTAATATTGATGAAAATTTAAATCTTTTTCAAAACTTTCCAGTTCACTGAGTCATAGCAGGAGATGTTGGGGATGCCAACAATTTACACTTTCAATTGATATTTTAATTGTTTACAAGTAAAGAGGTGCTTTAAGAAACGCAAATTCCATGTGAAAATGCCTATCAAGATCATTGTTAATACTTATTAGTTAATACCATTGTTAATAGTAACAGTTCCTTAATATTTGTAACATGCTTTTAAAATTCCAACATATGAAGTAGAAAGAGAATTTTAAATTTCTTTTCACCCCTAAGCAGTATTTTAAAAGTTTAAAAAGCACCATATCATTGATTGGGAGGGTTGTTTGAGACAGGGTCTCACTCTGTCATCTAGGCTGGAGAGTGCAGTCTGAGGAGAGAGAAAATCACCTGGTGACCATTGAAAAGGCCCCAGAGACAAAACTTCTCTGAGCAATTTAGAAGGGAGCAAAGACCAACTGGTGACCATCAAACAAGCTAACCGGAGGCAAAACTCCTTATGTGGGGAATTTAGAAGTAATCAAACTTCCCCAGTATCTAAAGTCAGCTTCTGATTCCAGGCCTCTTTCAACTTTTATAAGTAACTAAAATTTTTACACATCTCTGGAATGCCATGCTGAAACTCATTTTACAACAATCCCAAACTCCCACCTTAAGGTCCATAAATGCTCCTAAGGACAATCCGCCATGGTGTGCTCAGTCCTCTCGCTGAGGCGCTGCTCTGTATTCTTCTGCAGTGTTCTTCCTTTCTAATAAACTTTCCTTTTTCAAATCTATACTGTTGTCGGTAAATTCTTTTTACCAACCCATGAGTTGACCACTTCCCAGTGCTGGGGCTCTGATACCTGGCCCAGCACAGTGGTGTAATCTTGGCTCACTGCAACCTCTGCCTCTTGGGCTCAAACGATCCTCCGACTTCAGCCTCCTGAGTACCTGGGACTACAGGCAGACGTCACCACACCTAGCTAATTTTTATATTTTTTTGTAGAGAGAGGGTTTCACCATATTGCCCAGGCTGGTCTCAAACTCCTGGGCTCAAGTCATCCACCTGCCTTGGCCTCCCAAAGTGCTGGCATTACAAGTGTGAGCTACCAGGCCCAGCATGACTCGGAGATACAAAAAACTCAGACAAATTCCTGTATTAATATCAATCCAGTTAAACATCCTCCTGTAAAAATTTTGAATTGGATTTCTTCTATAGTTTCAGAACAGATTACTTGGTTAAGGATAGCAGTATTTTTAAGCATTTTAAGTATTTCCAAACCACTTTCCAGAAATTTATATCACTTCATACTTCTTCAATTGTTAATACACCACTCTGTGCCAATAGTAAACATTACTGCTGTTTCTTTGTAAAACTATAAAAAAAGTATTTTGAATTTTATGAGATCTTGTAACACAATATTAAACATGAAGTAACCATGTAGTAAAAATGCCTTTGTGCTATTCATGAACCTCAGATACAGGGTGAGAAAAAGTGGGTATTAAACAAAAAGCTATCGTGGTGCCATTTAACTGGAAGATATTTCCATTTTCTGCTCTAAGTAGAAGAGATTCTTCCCATCGAATGGAGTTCAGAACCCTTTAGATACTATTATAGTAGGTAGAACTAATTTAACTGTGAAATGTTAATAGTAAATGCTCACAGTAGAGAGAAAAACCTCTACTACCTCAGAGTCATGACAAGATCATGTTACAGAGGAAAGCAGTTTTCCACAAAAATTACTTTTGAATAATTACTGTACTCTGATCAAATGGATAAGTAAAGGTTAGCAGTCAGAAGTAGGTCTGGAGCAAGAAGCAAATGTAAGACAACAAAAGAATACCTACTGGATAGAAGTCTTTTTTTAACCATTACCGAAAAAATAAGTATCAGTTCCTTAATGAGCAGAAACTCAGGTCTGATGATCATACTCAGCATACATATTTATATTGTGTTTTATACGTAAATATAGACTATAGTTTGAATTATTAAATATGTTCAGTTATTTTAAATACATTTTAATCTTCATAAAGTCCTGAGCTAAAGAACCCTCTTAGGGTAGTTGTAGACCAATATTAGACTAACAGAGAAGATCCTGTGATTATCAACAAAAACTTTCTGCTTACGGTAGAGAAAACCAGGTAAACAGCAACTTGTAAAGAATTCAATCTTGATGAAATCTATTTCATTCTAGGTGTCCAATATATTCATTAACTGTAAGTTCATGTCCTTCCTAGAAGAATTTTTTCAAGCATTTTAAGCAGAAGAAATAATATCAGTTTTCAACATAAACTGCTTTTATTTTCGTTTAGCATCATTGGTATCTCTAAAAACATTTCAAACACTGACCTGTTGTGATACAGTTGAAATACCTACCTTTTTGAATTTCTTGAAATTGTTAAGTTGACCATAATCATTTATGCCAGATGGATTTCTGGAAGTAGAGTTTTCAATCACCAGTGATCTAAATTCAGTCAATAACAACTTTCTTGGAAGCATCTCACTATCATCCTGAAGTTTGTCATTGTTCTTAGATGGGGTTAAGATGGATAGGTAAGAAAGAGAAGCAATAACAAGGAAAAGTCACTTGTCATTTGGGAATCTATAGAAAAAAGTTCAAATACCTGAAAAAATTAGTAAAAATGTTTTATTTCTCATACCTGAATTTGTATTTGGAATCAAATCATATCTAATCCAAAATCAGAAAATTACTCAAATGCTCTCTAACTTTGGAAACATTTATACTCATCTGTGATAGAAGGCTAAAAACTGTGAAGTATTTTTAACCTAGTAGTTATTCTAATAAATATCATCTCAGTAAATAATTTACCTCCAGATATATATTTTATTGACATAAAATCTCAGCATTGTCTGCTTTTCATTAAAATTGTACACTGAGATTATAAAATACCCTGTTCTACAGATCCTCATCTACTTTTCTTAAACTTTTGGGATTGTCAATAGTTTGTATTTTTTATTACTCTTAATATCTCAAAAAAGTCAATCATTAATTCTGGACATACTATCTCATTAACTGACAAGCCATTTTTAATTCAAGATTAATGACTGTTAAATTCGCCTGAAAAGTCCTTCCTGTTATCCTTCAATTGCTGGATGAGATTCTTGGCTTCCTGTCATTTACTATTAACTAGTCAGTTACACATCAACATTGTTACAGCTGCTTAAGGCTGACATCTTAGTTCTTTTAACTGCTGTAACTATGTAATTAATATGCAAGTTGCTAATAGGTCTAAGATAAAAGCAGTCAAAAAGGAAAAAAAAATGGGGAAAGTCAGAAGAAAAGGTTCATCTGATAGTGACAGAATGTAAACAGCACATTATTAAGAACAGCCTACACTTTTAGAAATATTTCCCACCCATCACTCTATCTGATATAAATCCTGCTAGAAAAGCATCAACCTCATTTTATAGAGTATTTGAGGTTCTTAAATGTGAAAATGACTTGTTCAAGGCCACATATCTAAGGAGTAGAAGGCAGGGAATTAATTATACCCTGGCTTCTCTCTATACTCTTCACTGCATCATGGTTATAATATAATCGATCCAGGCCGGGCACGGTGGTTCACGCCTGTAATCTCAGCACTTTGAGAGGCCAAGGCAGGTGGATCACCTGAGGTCGGGAGTTCGAGACCAGCCTGACCAACATGGAGAAACCCCATTTCTACTAAAAGTACAAAATAAGCCGGGCCTGGTAGCACATGCCTGCAGTCCTAGCTACTTGGGAGGCTGAAGTAGAATAGCTTGAACCCGGGAGGTAGAGGTTGCAGTTAGCTGAGATAACACCTTTGCACTCTAGCCTGGGCAACAAGAGCAAAATTCTATCTCAAAATAAATAAACATAAATAAATAAATGAAAGAAATAATAATATGATCGATCCATTTCCAGGCACAATCATGAAGTATGCCAAAATTAAGAAAGAGAAATAATCCAAAGAATGTAAAATGACAAAAACTGATGAGATGACAGTCTCTGTAAGCCAAATCTGTAAAAAATTAATAAAACGTTTCTCACAGATATTTCTTCTTTAGTTGACCATAGTGATCCTTCCTTGAGTTCACGTTTCTTCCCAATTTCATTTTCTTGCTAAAGAAATAAAATAAAAAATACTGTTCATAGGAGTTATAAAATTGTACCTTTATATCACTTCTTGACCTTTTGAATAAGATGAAGTGTTAAATGGTTCCTTTCTAAAAACTTAAGAGATATTCATGTTATGTATAACCAGGCATTTGGCTTTCAACTGCTTTCCAAAAGAAATTATGAGATGAAAATATATGTTGAAAGAGATACTGTAGTATCAGGGCAAAGAATTGGAAGCAATCTAAAGCCACATAAATCACATGCTTAGAGAATATTTAACAGTATGGGAAAATGATTATAAGTAAATTAAAAACGACTACAAAATTTCACTAATAGTCTACAAAATAAAATGTAAAGAGAAAATACTAAAATATTAACCATGGTTGTCTGTAGATGGTAGGATTATCAACAAACTGTCAGTTTGTTTTATTTTATACATGTCTGTATGATCGTGTATTACTTTTATAATCAAAAAAGAAACATTTTAAAAGAATTCAAGTTTACAATAGTGTCTTAAATCACACTTAAAGAAGAAACAGGTACTTTAACTGTTTAAGATATTTGTCTGGAATAAAAGTGGACTGCCTTGCATATAGTCACAGTACCTTTCACATTAACATGTCTGGATCATGTTCTGGACGAAACAATATTACATAAATGGGTAATGAAAAATGCTTAACTTGAGATACAATTCTCTTGGATGCAAAGTGGGGGACCTAACATTTTACATCACATTTTCAGTAATACAGCAGTAAGTCATGAAAGTTTTAAAAAGGAAGTTGGAAAGGGCAGAAAAACAAATGTACTTTGTGCTTGCCTACAGAGTAAAGAGGATATTTTAATCAATAGGATTAAATGTATGTTCCAGGCCTATCACGTGCCATTTTACTTAGGCTGAGTACTTTCACATAAAATTTACAGAAAGTTGTTAACACAATCAGAACATTTCACTCCCTTTATACATGAATACAAACTCCCTTTACGCACCTTTTCCCCATCCTGCCCTACTCTCTCAAAGTTGCTCTTCCTCCTGAAGTTTTGATTTTCCAACTCAGAGAATCATAAAACCTACCTAGATACTCAGACTATAAGCTTGGAAATTATCTTTTATCCTTTCCTATCTATTTATTTCCCATATAAGCAAATCACCAAGTCTTGGGGATTCTACCTCAATGCCTATCAAACTTCTCTTCTCAAACTGCCTTTCATGGTAGATGCCCAATGCCTACAATCATGGAATAACTCAGTGAATTACACAGTGAAAGCTGACAAAAGAACAGTCAAAAGAGCATGGCAGATCTGTGTTTAAGTCCCAGTTGTCAAACCTAGCTATGTGACCTTGGCAAGTTACTTAATAACTCCCACTGTCAGTTTCCACACGTGTTCAATAGGTGTGTTTAACTACTGCATTGTAGGTTTGCTGTAAATATAATAAAGGTATCCAATAAGTGGTAGCTATTACTACAGGATACTGGAAAATGCTATAGTTTTAAGAATTTACTAATGAGTATTGAAAAAACGCTAAATAAAAATGCTTAACTTGAGATAGGAGGGTGGAATGAAGTGAAGAGAAATATACTATAGATACAGGGGATGCTGTTAAGAAGAATGTTAAGGATCTTGAGTCAGTTTTGCATTTTATGGAGACTGTGAAACTGAAAGTAAGGCCAAGACACAGCTATCTATGCATAGCTATCATTCATATAAGGATAAAATCCTAGCAGGAATATTAAGCTAATAATTTTCCATTTCAGCTGATAGGAAATCTTACAGACATGCTATAATCTAAATTTAGATCCAAAAACAGAAATGACAGTTCTACCATCAACATCTTTTGGAAAGTGCCTTTCTGAAATATAGCTAAGGATTCCAACACCAAAGAGAAGTATCACAATTTTTGCCTTCAAAAAGTTGCAAAAAAATTAAATTAAAGGATTAAGAAGTATTTTTCTCTTGACAGTCACTTCTGCAGCTAAAAAAATTAAGCACCAATTCCTTTAATCCATGAGATTAACAAGGACTTTCAGACAAATTCTTAAAATAACAAAAATAAAATAATTTAAAACAAACCCACATTGAGTAAGGTTGATGGATTTTATCAATGTCAATTTCCTGGTTGTGATACTGTGCTATAGTTATGCAAGCTGTAACAATCAGGGGAAATTAGGTAAAGGGTTCACTGCATGTGAACAATTATCTCAAAATAAACAGTTTTTAAAAATAACCTTACATTGAAAACACAAACACTTTTGTACCTATTACAGATTCTTACTAAAAATATTATAGTGCTAGAATACAGTGATTTAACCTGTAGCAGTCAATCCCATGGTATCCCTGGGGAATTGGTTCCATGACTTCCCATGGACACCAAAATCCATGGATGCTCAAGTCCCTGATAAAAAATAGCATAAATTTTGCATATAACATAGGCACATCCTCTCATATACTTTAAATCATCTCTAGAATACTTATAATACCTAATACAATGTAAGTGCTATGTAAATAGTTGTTAGGTAGGAAATAATAATTTTTAAAAAGTTTGTACATGTACAGATGCATTTTCTTTCCCAAATACTTTCAATCACATGCTGATAAAATCAGAGGATGTGGGACCCATGGATACAGACGGCCAACTGTATCTCAATCACAGATACTGCAATTAAACTGCTATTCTCTCTCCAAAAGCCTACTACAACATATTTTGTACTGTAATTTTCATTTAGAATGTCACGAATTCTGAAACAGTAAAATAAAGGAAAAGTGGAATTATGCTATAGGATCACAGGGCAAAATAAAATAATTATATTTCCTGATATCATTATACCTCATATAAACCTTACATATTAAATGAAAGTTCTGGTCTATGAAAGACTGTCTGATGGCTCCCATGTCAAGAGTGTACAGTGCTCAGTTCTTGTGTTTCCCCGTCAGTGCTCTAACGCCCAGTGCCCTGAGTGACATAAGCCCTGGGAGAATGTGCAGTGAAAATAGGTCTTCAGGAAAATTCATTAGCAGTCATCCAGGATGAGCCAAAGAGAGCTGTTACAAACTAAAACCACAACCATCTCCAGACAGATTTGTGGCCACCGTAGCAGTGGACTAATCTGGGATGGAATTTAAGGGAAAAAAAGGGGGGTGGGGGGAGCTACTTAAAAAAAGATTAAAGTCACTTTGGGAGGCCAAGGCGGGCGGATCACGGTCAGGAGACTGAGACCATCCTGGCTAACATGGTGAAATACTGTCTTTACTAAAAATACAAAAAATTAGCCAGGCGTGGTGGCGGGCACCTGTACTCCCAGCTACTAGGGAGGCTGAGACAGGAGAATGGCATGAACCCGGGAGGCGGAGCTTGCAGTGAGCGGAGATCATGCCACTGCACTCCAGTCTGGGCAACAGAACGAGACCCCATCTCAAAAAACAAAAAAAGATTAAAGTACGTACTAGGACAAGAAGACTGAAGAAAGTAAGAACATGTCAGAGAAAATCAGAGGAGAAAAGAGCACAGCAAGGGAAATGCATTTCCAAAGCTGTGGCCAAAGTAATGTAAAAAGTGCCTAACTTTCTAAACACTTACCTGTAATATTAAGTAACTGAATACAGATTCTGAAACAGTCTGGAACTAAAGTAATAATGTAAATCCATAATGCAACAGAATAAAGATAGCTTTACAAACATATGCAAATGTATTAAACTTAGCAAATAATGTCTTGTATTTCAACAAATGTCACATTAAACTAATTTACCTAGCTCTCCACCATAGTAGAAATTGATACAGAAGTGACTTATAGAATATATAAATCTCTTGTTTCACTTAGTGCTTCTGTGAAATGAAAGTAGTCTTAAATCCTTCACAATAAAAAAAAATAAAAACCCTCTGTCTCCGAAGTTCTCACTCTGGCTGCAAAATGGAATCTGGTAATTCAACATTCATTCTCTCTTTGTTCCTTAAATACAACTCTTTATCAGGGACAGCAATGTGCCAAGTTTAAAACATTTCCAGACTCTTCTAGACTGAGGATAGAGAGTGGCTAAATTATATCCAATTCTGGCCAATAACAAAAGTTATTAAGTTGGGTTTCTGAGAAAGCTCCTTAGAAAACAGGTAAGAATTCAGCTGGAAAGGCCTTTACCCTGTCCCCTCATCATCACATTCTTCCTCCCTGGAAAGTAGACTTGATGGCTGGAGGTATCCTCTCAAAGAGCAGAAAGACAGACACCTAGTAAATTAATACCATGGAAAGCAGCTCTGATAATCTACTTCCAGGCTACTTTTATAGGGGAAAAAAGATTCTATCTCATGGAAGCCACTGATTTTAGAATTTTTAAAAATATCAAAGGAATTCTTAGCTAACACAATGAGGGAACTTATCCTGGGAAGGAAAATCAGATATACTGAATGAAAATCTCTGGGGCTCTGGCCCGGGAATCTATATTTTCAAAAAGCTTACTAGCTGACTCCAATGCAGCTGGTCCACAGAAGGGCATTTAGGATCACTCAGAAGAAGTAACAAATAATGGGGATACCCTTGCCTATATGAAGATAACAATATACAGGCCAAATAGGACATAACGTTCTGTTTTTTGAGGAGTAGTTATAGATTTATAAGGTCCTTGATAAACTCTAGGTTCTCAACTGCTTAGCTAATAAACTATAACTTCCATTCACTTAATCCTATCCTTTCGCCTATTCCTATCCTTATTGTGCAGGTGTTATAGGAGAGGATTACCACAGCCATGAATGAGTGGAGCTAATGAAACCATGTTGGAGATCAGAATATTAAAATTTTACTTCATCAGGTCTGTGCTCTCATCTAAAGAGCTACCAAATCTATAGCCAGATCAACTTACTGATGTATATAAAAAAGAAAATAATCTGAGGTGTTTTCATAGATCAAAATAGGTAAGACAAATTATCAACATTCATGAAAATAGACAAGGATATTAAAAAACCTAAATGAAAATGCAAATTCCTAGTGATGTCATATCCTAAAAATTTATTGAGTAGATACTTAGTTTTACTAACTTCATCTTTCTGTGCCTGTTTCTTATACTGAACCATCTCCTACACTTATCATCACAGCCAAATGTCTTTTATAATAGTACAGCCTAATTTGGAAATCTATTAAAACAATCTTATATGAAAGTTTAATTTGTGGTCATTTATTTTACACTACTGAAGAATCACTGTACTTTTAACATTTACCACTCACCTTATCAACCTACAAATTCCTATAGTACTGAGTGTTAAAAACATTAATGGATGCTCATACTGTCAATACAAAATCAAAAGTACCTTTTAACATTCTAAGCTTCTATGTACTATACCTCTCATTTAAAATGTTACTTACAGATATTTTGCTACTTTCTGGTACTGCTTCATCACTGAAAGTATCATTTGTTTCTATATCCATCCTTGGCCTTTTTCTAATATTGACATCTTCCTCTTGTTTTTGAACTTTCACACCAGTTTCTAATTCTGGTTTTGTGTCCTTGAATAACTGTTCCAATACTTCATCTTCTATGGCCACATCATCCATTTCTCTTTTTTTATTTGATCTTAGCTTTTCTGAAGCATGAGATTTACTGGCAGAATTTTTCACACTGGATTTTAAATCTGTATCTGTAAATAAGTTATCATCTGAGTTTGTGTCCACAGGCTCATTCTGAGATAGATGCTGCTCCTTATTTTGCCATAATGAGGGTGTAGCAGGTTGTGTTTGTTCTAAAACAGAACAAGACATTTCTATTCTTGCTGATTTGCATGAAGACATTTCTTGATTTTCTTCATCCCTTTCCCTTAGATTTAAAAAAAAAAAAAGAAGAAAACAAAACAAGAAAATGAACACAGCTAAGTAATCTTTTAGTTTGGCAAAATTCATCACTCCCTCCATTTAGTTCACAATGTACTCTTGATTTTATTAATTAACACTATTACTGGAAATCAACAAATAGACCTTTGAAAACAGTGCAGAACTCACATTTCTGCTGTTTTGATAGAACTGATGGACCCTGTGGCTAAAGCAGTATGGTGATCGCTATCTTCTCTGCTTAAGTTGCATTAGTTGATAATTACAGGAAAAGGTAGAAAAATATAAAAATACAAAGAACATGTTGCCAGGAAACAGCAGCTTACTTTATAATGTAGTAAGGTTGTGGGCAGGGAAAATTACCCTGGGAATATAACCTGATGGGTTAATGAGAGACGGATTTAAGATAGTAAGTCGGAGTGACTAAATCTACAATACAGTACTGACTGCATACTGCAAATGCTATGTGAATATATCACTAAAAGTTTCCTATACAATACTGTATCATTCATTCAATAAATACCAAACACTTTATGCAAAGTGCACTAAGCCCATAGAGGACACAAAGACCTGGGACTCTGTTCTCCAGGAGTTTATTGGATTCATGTTGAACTAGAATAGTCAACCCAATGTTCTATTAACACTAATTTAATGCCAAGGTACCGGACAAACCAACCAATCAAGAGGTTTTTGTAATAATTTAGGTGGTCAGAATTTGAACCTGGCAATAGATGGAAATGGAGGGATTGATAGACACTGAAAATAACAATCAAAAACACTGATTTCAGGAGCCAGAGGACAAAGAGTCAAAAATTGTAACAATGTAAGCTATTTTACTAAAAAAAAAAGAAATCACACTGGGTGAGAGGACAGAAAAAGTTTTTAGGTCTATTACTGGGGAAACAGCATGAAACCCCTGTGGAAAAGAAGTAAAACTTAAAGGAAAAGTTAGGGCCAAATATGTTGATTGTCAGTAATAAAGTCTCAAAACCTGAAGGTAGAGTATAAAGAGCAGTAGGGGGAAGAAAAGAAGTCCTCCAAAGTTCATACAGAAATGGGAGAAATAACATCATCTTTTCTGAGAAGCTTAACAGGGACGGTATAAGACAAAAGGCAGTAGTAGCTAGAGGAAGAAACCAGGTCAAGAGAAGGTTTTCAAAAATAAAGGTGAGATTGAACTTTTGAAAACAGAAGAAAAAAATCTAGGATGATCAATATATTCAAAATATGGAAATTGAGAAAGTAATTGATGGAATATGGTATTAGAGGGAGTGAGAGCGGTTCTCAAGGAAAACCAGCAGAAATGTGATTTTAGAACTGAGATGGGAGCTTAGTTCTTATTGAAGAGAATTGCGGCAAGGAAAACAACACGTAAGTATATGCATAGAAGGAGATAAAGGAGAATCTGTCTAGTGGCTCTAGTGAAGGAGATGAGGGACATTTCTGAGAGGGAAAGGGGTCAAAAAGCTGCAGCAGAAGCAGCATACTTAATCAGCACAGACTAAAGACAATACCATTCTACAACAGGATAAAAAAACTTTCATATTTTTTTTCCAGAGACATGAGAGAAGTTATCAAAAACAGACCTTTTTTTGGTAGACGGCTGAAAGTAGTTTCTGATGGAGTTGGTCTGCTGCTGCTGAGAAGCCCTATCTTTACTTTTATTTATACTTGGCAATTTAGTTGGTGAAAGCTGATAGTTTGGGATTCTCATCTTAGCTAAAGTATTTGATATCATACTATTATTATTGGAGCTTGTTTTGCAGGACTCCTTTATAGTGGGTGTGTCTTGTGAAAGCATTCTGATTTTTTGTTCCATTTTGGAGACTTTGATTTCTTTCGGCCTTTCACTCAAATCCCTGTAGAAAAAGAAATGAATGCAAGGTAAACAATCTAGTTTACAGCAACTTTAATATAGAAACAAAGATCGTTAAATAGTTCTAATGTAATATAATTTTAAAAGATAATTTTTAGACAAAAATACACTGAATATATTTTACCATCCCAGGAAAGCAATTCCTTTATTACCTGGGCAAAGGATGATACCTTATTCTTCTTCACCCCCTAGAGCACATATTGTTGCTCTACTATAGACGACTGACAAACACACAAAGAATACCAACTGAGGATAGCCTATTATAAGTTAAACTAGGTAATAATCCTAGGCAATTTCTGTTTTGTTTAAAAATTTTTAATTATTCCCACATAAAATCACTATTATTATGGTACTTTCATTATTATTTACTATTATATTATTATAGTATTTTTTATTAAAAATGGAAAATCAGAATAAAATCACATATAAGATATTCAGGTCACTGTAAATGAACTGATATGATTATATTTCAGTCAGATGGCAGGCTCTAGAATAGAACATAACTCTAGATTACCAGAAAAATATTTTAAACACACATGCACAGAGTATACTTTTACATACTTTTTACTTTTACAAAGTATGGTTAAATTAGACACTGCCATTGCTATTCTTATTTTACAGGGAAAAAAAAAAAAAAGGTCAGGCTGTCATTCAAGCAACTTCCAAAACCTTAACAATTTCTCTTGAAAAAGTTAAATCTGGCCTCAATATGAGTGTAGCAAAAATTAAAATAAATATGGTTTAATATAGTGGTATCTTAAGTATCTTAATATGAACACTTCATTATGTAATATTTAAAATAAAAAAACACACTGTTATAAACAGAAAATAACAAATAATATAAAAGCACTAACCCCTCCCATTCAAAAAAACAAAATAAAACCCCTCTTCAGATAAAGAACCATAGAAAAACTATCTTTATGGACAACTATTAACTATTTAAATAGGTAGATAGACACATATAAAGTATCTTCAAAATTACAAGTGATATTCAAATATAGGCAACATCATACAATACAAATACATGTATTTCAAACTTATCTCACCAGTTACAAATAAATTGAACAACTCTTTCCAGTCATCTATGTACATTTGCAAGGAATAAAAAAACTATCCTAAGACAGGAGTTGCCAAGCTACAGCCTGTAGGCCAAATCTGGTCTGCCACTTATTTTTATAAACACAGTTATTAGAACACAAAACTTTCAATTACAGTCACCGACACCATATAATGATATTTCTGTCAACAATGGACTGCAACATACGATGCTGGTCCCATAAGTATAAAGAAGCTAAAAAACTGCTATCACCTACTGACAGCACAGTGCAACCCATTAAGTGTCTATGGTGATGTTGGTGTAAACAAACCTATGTTGCCAATCATATAAAAGTATAGCACAGTAGCACATACAATTAGGTACAATACATAATACTTGATAATGATAACAAATGACTATGTTACTGGTTAATGTATTTACTATATTATACTTTTTATCATTAGAATGCACTCCTTCTTTTATATATATATATATACACACACACACACACACATATAAAACTTTAAAACAGTCTCAGGCAGTCCCTTCAGGAGGGATTCCAGAAGACATTGTTATCATAGGAGATGACGGCTCCATGTATGTTAGTGTCCCTGAAGACCTTCCAGTGGGACAGGATGTGGGGGTGGAAGACAGAGATTGTGATGATCCTAACCCCATGCAGGCCTAAGCTAACATGTATGTTTATGTCTTTGTTTTTAACAAAAAAGTTTAAAAAGTAAAACAAAATATAAAAATTTGAAAACAGAAAAGCTTAATGAATAATATGAAGAAAATATTTTTGCACAGCTATACAATATTTTAAGTATTTTAAGCTAAGTATTATTAAAGTTTACAGAGTACAAGTTACAGTAAGCTAAGGTTAATTTATTATTGAAGAAAGGTTTTTTGTATATAAATTTAGTGTAGTCTAAATGTAGTGCTAATAAGGCAACGATCATGTATAGTAATGTCCTAGGCCTTCACATTCACTTACCACTCACTCACTGACTTACCCAGAACAGCTTCCAGTCCCACAAGCTCCATTCACGGTGTCTTCTTACACAGGTATACCATTTTTTATCTTTTATACAATATTTTTTCTGTACCTTTTCTATGTTTAAATACACAAATACTTCCCATTGTGTTACAATTGCCTACAGTATCAATACAGTAACATGCCATATACATGTGTAGCCTAGGAGAAATAGGCTATACCAGCAGTTCCCATCCTTTTTGGCAACAGGACCAGCTTCCTGGTGAGGTTCTGGGTTTACCGGTGTGGGGAGAGGAGGGAAACAGTTTCGGGATAATTCAAGCATATTTATTGTGCACTTTATTTCTATTATTATGATATTGTAATATATAATGAACTAATTATACCACTCACCATAATGTAGAACCAGTGCGAGCCTTAAGCTCGTTTTCCTGCAACTAGACAGTCCCATCTGAGGGTGATGGGAGACAGTGACAGATCATCAGCCATTAGATTATCATCAGAACCTAGATCCCTCACGTGCACAGCTCACAATAGCGTTTGCGCTCCGATGAGAATCTAATGCTGCCGCTGATCTGACAGGAGGTGGAGCTCAGGCAGTAATGCGAGCAATGGCGAGCAGCTGTAAATAAAGATGAAGTTTTGCTAGCTTGCCCGCTTATCACCTACTGCTGTGTGGCCTGGTTCTTAACAGGTCATGGACTGACACTGAGGCTGAGAGATTAGGAACCCCTGGCTATCTATACTATATAGCCTGGCATATAGTACTCTATATACATAAACATAGGTTTATGTCAACACACTGTTAAATGTTCACACAATGCCGAAATTGTGTAAGGAAGCATTTCTTGGAAAGTATCCTTGTCTTTAAGAGACTACGTATTGTCTCTTGAGAAAGACCACATATCATCTATGGCCACTTTCATGCTACAATGGCAGAATTGAGGAGCTGGGACAGAGATCAACAGTCCTCAAAACCGAAAATAACTACTCGCCGCTCCTTTACAGAAAACCTGCTGACCCTTGTCCTAAGATATCATTTTCCCGGGGCTCCCACTCTCCCATGCTTTCTCTCTCAAGAGACAACCTGATAAAGGTATTACTTCCTGAATACACTATTAATTTATTGATAGAATAATAACAATAGTTTGGTGACAAAGAAGCTTTACCATGTATCTGCTTGCTCTGATTCTGTGTCAGCTACGCATGTTGTAGTGTTCACTGGGGCGCTTGGCATTAGTTTTTCATCAACTGACAAGCCTTGTGAAAGGCTTGGTCCTGGAGTTGTTGTCTTTAATCCTGTAAATCACACAAATAGGAAGAAATAATCACAACTGCGAGATACAAGATGAACATCTGGTCACTTAAAACTGTTAGACTATGCCATGCTGAGGGGATTAACTAGGGAATACTGCACATGGTTTTCTCCAATGAGTGGCACCAACAAACACAAAACAGTCTATAAGCAGCCTGCTGGCATCTATGACGGGCTTATCTAAACCAAATCATTTTTAAGCTACATCAGACCCTTTGTGCTACAGTATTATCAACTGAAAGAAAAATAAAATAAGCAAATTCTAATTCAAATTATCTTTTAAGTCAGTGGGCCAAAAAATTACATTTATTCCCCCACAGAAAGTATACACACCCTACCATCTATACAAATCAGAATCAATGGGTTTTATTTTCATAAGGAATACATTATTTGAAAGAAATCATGTAAAACCATCTTAGACATAAACTTTTGGCTACTCCAGAAAACCATAATGATTACCTCATCTTTTTATTTACCAGTTCAAGTGCCACCCTTCTGGAATACTTTTTCTTCTTAACACTTTTTAAATGTTTATTATCATTATTATTATTATTATTATATAGAAAGAGTCTCGCTCTGTCACCAGCCTGGAGTGCAGTGGCGTGATCTTGGCGCTCGCTGCAACCTCTACCTCCCAGGTTCAAGCGATTTTCTTGCCTCAGCCTCCCGAGTAGCTGGGACTACAGGTGTGCACCACCCTGCCCAGCTGTTTTTGTGTTTTGTATTTTTAGTATCACCACGTTGGCCAGGGTGGTCTCGATCTCTTGACCTCGTGATCCGACTGCCTCAGCCTCCCAAAGTGCTGGGATTACAGGCATGAGCCACCGCGCCCGGCCTGGAATACTTTTTTTGAATCTCCCACACTGAATTAAGAGCTCTCCAATTCTGCTTCCATATCACCATGCACATCATTCTATTAACAATTCAAGCCAGGTGCAGTGCTTCATGCCTGTAATCCTAGCATTTTGGGAGGCTGAGGCAGGAGGATCACTTGAGCCCAGGAGTGTGAGCCCAGCCTGGGCAACACCGGGAGACCCCATCTCTACAAAAAATAAACAAACTCGCCAGGCATGGTGGCACACACCTGCGGTCCAAACTAATTGGGAGGCTAAAGTGGGAGGATCACTTGAGCCCAGGAAGTCAAGGCTGCAGTGAGCCATGATTGCACCATGGCACTCCAGCCTAAGACCCTATCTCAAAAAACAAAAAAACAATAAGCAAAATTCACTTATGACTAGCTGGTTAACCTGTGTCAAGTCACTTAACTTCTTTATGCTTCCATTTCTTCATCTATAAAACGAGAATAATTATAACACCCACCTCACAAAGTTGTTTGGAGGGTTAAATAGCCCCTGGAAAAATGCTTGGAACATAGTAAGCACTGTGTCAGCATTAGCTGTTATCATTATCATCACTTTACTTGTTTACTTGCTACTTTCCCTTGTTAGACTGGTGTATCCTTGAGAATAAGGACTAAGTCTTGCATATTTCTATATCACCAGTACCTAGAGTGATATTTGGTATAGAGTAGATATAAAAAAAGTTTACAGATTAAACTGTTAACTGAAAAAATTTTTAAGTTGATGTTTACTAAATACCTAAGCTAAATTATTCCGTTAGGTCCTTGTGACATAGGATGTGCTTAATAAATATTTATTACTAATTCTAAATTCAGATACTTAAATGACTTCTGCCACTTTCCCGACGTGACCTCTAGAAGCTCACCGGCATCTCCTTTAAGACACATATCTCTAGAATTCATTTTCACTTGCACATAAGTTTGGAAAGAGTAACAATTATAAATGTTTATATAATCACTGAGTAATTTAATATAGGCTTGGCAAGGTGGCTCGCTGCTGCTCAGCACTTTGGGAGGATGAGGCAGGAGGACTGCTTGAGGCCAGGAGTTAAAGAGACCAGCCTGGTCAACATTGTGAGACTTCATTTCAACAAAAAAATTAAAAACTAGCTGGGCATGGTGGTGCACACCTATAGTCCCAGCTACTCAGGAGGCTGAGGCAGGAGGATTGCTTGCGCCCAGGAATTCAAGGCTGCAGTGAGTTACGATCATGCCACTGTACTCCAGCCTGGGTGACAGAGCGAGACTTTATGAAATAATAATAAGCTGATGACCCAAAAATAACGGGTGTTTGTTGACAGATTACTTACAATTTTCTCCTTGTTAAAAATACCATAAAGGCAGGAACTTGGTCTCATCTATTCACCTCTTTATTTCAAATGCTTGCCATAACACAAGTATGTAACAAATGTTCAATAAATATTTGTTGAATAACAAAAGAGTGAATATAAAAACAAAGGAAGGAGGAGAGAGAAGGGAGACGCATTCACTCTTTTCCCCCAAAGAGGTTGTGCTATAAAATTATTTTAGTATCAGAGGACTATGACTTGGAACCCACATAAACCTACCTACGAAAATGTGCTAGTAATACTACTTACAGTGTACTTTTTAATTCACTTTCATGGCTCTGTTTCTATATGAAATAACACATTAGAAAAAAGTACTAGTCTGGTAGTCAGAAAATCAAATTTTAGAATTGGCTTGGCCATGAAGTAGTTATAGACCTTAACTTTTCTCAGCCTTGATATACCTTATCTTTTAATAGAATGATTAGATGATCTCTAAGTCCCTTTCATCTATAAACACAATTTCAACAGTGGGTGACAAAATTTTGTTGCTCCACACTGGAAAACATAATCTTGTGTACCAATAGCTTAGTTCAATTATGCAAAATATTTATACCTACTACAAACAAGTACCATGCTTGCTGCTGTTAGGGGATTCCAAATTAGTAAGAGCCTACAATATATCTAGTGGCTGAAAGAGGCGTGCAAACAACTGGTTATATCCAAAGTAGGAAGAAACTCCGGCTGGAATGCAAAAGAGCTACTGAGCATAGAAACAGAATAGTTAAATCTGACTTGGAGGAGTTGGGAGGGAAAACAATTTAGAAGAACCTCACGAAGGAGGTAATCATTTGTAGAATGAGTCAGATTTTGACGAGCAGTACTGAGCATTCTAGGAATGGAACGTTATGATCAAGGTGAGGAAGTGTGGGAACTATAAAAAATATGGCACATGTATTCTGTAGAGAGGCTATGTAAAAAAGGTGAGGATGGGAGGAGGAAGGCTGCAGCTAAACTACTGGGGACTCAGAAGTCTAGACAAAGGGTCTTGGAGATTTATTCTGTGGATAATAAGAGCTAGTTAACGTTTTTCAGAAAAGAGAAGGTAATTTAATAGTGGCATAGTGAAATATTAACTGTAGAGATGAGTTTGGAGTAAGGACCATTACTAGGGCAATTATTAATACAATCAGCTCTCCAGAGAGAAGGATGTAGAGGGTTCAAACAGGGCACTGGCTGTGAGAAGGGGACAGTCACAGACCTCTTGAGTAGAAGCTGTAGAGTGAGAATTTCAGGTCTTGGTGATAAAACGGAAAAAGAAGAATAAAAAATGACCAAAGTTTCCAGTCTGAGTGCTGCTTCTTTTTATATAAAAGAAGACTCCTCTCTAGTTCATTTCTTCCCAAGATTATTCTAATTTAGTGGTTTCTGGAGTTTGTATCGGAAACAGGAGCTTAAAAATCAAAACAAACCAAAAAACTCAGATGTCTACGATGCATTTCAGAATGTTCTGAATCATGGAGAATGTACATTTGAATTAAAGATTGCTTCTGAAGCATAATATCTAGTTGAGAATTGATTTGCTAAACAGAAACACAGGACAGTGACCCCAAATGGGTGCTGAGACAAGGGGAGCTACTAACTTAGACCTAATCACCATTTTTACATGTTTGTTGTAGTTAAAGCCTAAAATTACTGATACTGGTCTTTTTTCTGTAACAGAACAGAAATCTATCAACAAAATAATATGTACAGCACCTGCCAGTTCTAAAGGTTGGGCATATTTCTAATAGACAAGGAAGGAGTAGTTCCTCCAAGAATATGGCTCTCTTTGGCGTCCACATTTAAAAAGTTCCCTTGCCAGGAGTCTGAAGAGTTGGTCTTTAGCTTTTCACTCTATGGATGAATTCTAGGAATTTGGTGAAAATATTAATCATATCACAATTCCACCAAAATAAGTTATTTGGATATATTTAAAACTTCACAAGCACTTAGGACTGTGTGTATTTGAAGGTTACCTATGTGCAGACACAAACATATCTAGTATACTCAATGGGATAGGATAGAGATAGCACTTGAATAAACATTCTTATCCAAATAATAAAAAAACAGCCTGTCAAATTGTATCAGATGTCTATCCTTTTGCACCAGCTCCCAATCATCCCTACACCACCATTTCTCAAAACGTCACACATTAAAATATAAGCCATTTGCACTGCAATGTAATAATGTCACAACAGCTTTAAGACTCAGTTTGAACCAATTACTTGCTATGTGACCTCCAGCTAATTTCCTAACCTCTCTGTCCGTCAGTTCCCTCATCTACGAAAAGTAGATGATGCCCTTCCCTCTATCTTATAAGGATTGTTTTGCAGATTAAAGTTTGATGATGTACGTAAAGTGCTTAGTCTAGTCTCTGCACACTCCAGAGGCAGCAGTTATTATTACTACTCATGGTTACTAATGATCGACATATCTAATAGCTTCCTGGTCATTAGGCCTAACAGCTAACTCCTTCCAAAGTTTAGCTTAGCACATTCCTTACTTGTTTAAACCAAGGTTGCAGAGCATGAGGAGATACACAGACTGACTCCATAGTGGCCATTCAATGGACTACAGTGAATGGTGCTCCTCGGAGTGTGCAATGCGGTGGTGCCGTTCTCTAACTTGTCTCTTTTTGCCCAAGTTCAATAGCTGCTGATGAAATAACTACAGAACAAATCCAGGAAGCAAATAATTTTATATAGGAATACAGAATGGATGCTCTGAGAGTTAGGCAAATTAGAAAAGTTAGTAGAGAGAATAAATGTAAAAATCTCCAAGGTAAAAAAGCAAGAAGAAAATAAAGAAACCATTTTTACAACAGCTTATTAAAAATTTTTTTTTAACTATGGAAACATGTTTTAAATAATAAAGGGGAAATAGTGACTGTCTCTGAATACATTGGCTTTCGTGATTAACACTGAGATTATTATAACGCACGTTCTTCATCTCAGTAAATGGCACCACCATCCACCCAGTTACTTACGCCAGGAACCTAGGAGTCGTTTCTAACTCCTCCACAGGAAAGTCCCACCAGGTCTAGTTCTAAAATATATCCTGAACCTGTTCATTTTTCTGCATCTCTACTACTATCATGCTGGTCCAAGGCACCAGGCTCTTTCACATCTAGATTTCCACAACAGCATTCTACTCATATCTCCTCTTACATTGCTGACCCTTAGAATTCTCCACCCAAACCTAAGAGTGATCTGTTCCTTCTATCTGGAATTATCCACCACCCAGATCCTCACAAAGCTGCCTTTTCTCATCATTCAGGACACACAGCTCAATTGTCACCACTTGAGACTTTCCTTGAATACCTATCTAAAACAGCCTACTACCATCACTATTACATATCTCACCTTGTTTTACCTGTCTTTATATTTGGCTCGATCTGAACTTATTACGTATGTTTGTTTGCTTGTTTACTAAATCCTGATCTTCAGAACATAAAGTTTACAATAATAAGGATCTTACTTTATTTACCACTTCATAACAGTGTCTGCTACATGGTAGCCAGAAATATTTACAGAATGAATAAATGAAAGTATAAATGGATGAATTTTAAAATATGGTGAATATGCTCACCCCTAGCAAGTATATAAGCAACGTATATTTAGCTTATCAATTTACATAATAAAGTTGTTAACGAATCAATAAAATCATGCTTTAATTACCTGTACTGGGATGGCCCCGAGGATCACAGTAATTCTTTGTAGTCATGAAAATCACCGCCAATCCAATTTCTGCTTCAGGAATAGGTCTAAGACCTTGCCTATTAGAATAAAATAGTTGAAGTATGATAATATATTAAAACTAGCAACTTTTATTAAGACAATGTCAAGATAAAGCAACCTCTTTTTTTTTCCTCCCAAATAATTTTATGGTATAGACAAAATTTCAAATGCAGAGTACTATAATAGCTTACTCGCTGGGGCACTGTTACATTGACGAGTCTACCATCTTTCATTAACTCCATTAACTTTACCTGTAAAAGAAGGGGCTAAAGAATATAGATCTTCCCAGCTGTACAATTCTACAATTTTGGGAATAAAAAGAAAACAGTACTACCCACATTAAACAATAGAACAGGCTTTTATGGCCAGGCATGGTGGCTCACACCTGTAATCCCAGCACTTTGGGAGGTTGAGGCGGGTGGATCACCTGAGGTCAGGAGTTTGAGATCAGCATGGCCAACACGGTAAAACCTCGTCTCTACTAAAAATACAAAAATTAGCTGGGTGTAGTGGTGCACACTTGTAATCCCAGCTACCTGAAAGGCTGAGGCAAGAGAATCGCCTGAATTTGTGAGGTGGAGGTTGCAGTGAGCTGAGATCATGCCACTGCACTCCAGTCTGGATGACAGCATGAGACTCCATCTCAAAAAAAAATAAAAAATAAAAAATAAAAAAAAATAACAACAGGCTTTTACAAACAAATCTATGGATACTATGATCCTAAGATGAAACTTCAAAGAGAAGAAAAAAAGAAGGGAGAGAGGAAGGATGGAGAGAAGTAGATAGAACTATACCTAACGTATATCTATACATGTGTTACAACTTTAAGTATAGTAAATCAAATCATTTTGCCAAATTTACATGTATTAAGGTATCTTCACATTAAAGGAATCTTACAGTGAACCTATTTTTTGTTGTTCTGTAAGGTCAATGACTGATTTTTATATAAACAAAAATACACCATTTAATATCATATAAAAATAACACCTCAAATTTTAACAAAGAACTACGACATGTCTTTTAATACTCATTGTAAAGTTGTTGTTGTTGTTGTTGTTGTTGTTTTGAGATACAGTCTCGCTCTTTTGCCCAAGCTGGAGTGCAGTGGCACAATCATGGCTCACTGCAACCTCTGCCTCCCAGATTCAGGCAATTCTTGTGCCCTTGGTTTCCCAAGTTGCTAGGACCACAGGTACACACCACCACACCCAGCTAATTTTTGTATTTTTAGTAGAGATGGGGTTTCACTATGTTGGCCAGGCTGGTCTCGAACTCCTGGTCTCAAGTGATCCGCCTTTCTCAGCCTCCCAAAGTGCTGGGGTTACAGGCGTGAACCACCTTGCTTGGTCAAGATATTTTAAATGGTTAGTTTGCAAGGTCTTTTTCAAATGCTTAATGTGTCTTTTTGTGTGTATTGAGCTTACTTAAATAGGATTCGGTTACATGTGCAATTAAAGTACTAGACTAAAAAAATAAAATTTTAAAAAGCTTTATAATCGAGTGATCACATATACCTAACTATAATTCAGGTAATTCAAAACTGGTATTTTATTACTCTACTAACTTTTGCAACTATAAATTATACTATGTGAATTAGTTATGAAGAATGGTTACATAAAATAGAAACGTTTTAATACATATTTAATAATGCTCTACAGAAATTACATCACCCTTAATGGAGAAACACTGGAAGCATTTATTTTAAAGTCAACAGTGAGATAAATGTGGACATTATCACCACTTCTAGTCAACACTGTTCTGGAGGTCCCAGTTGGTATGAAACAAAGAGACAGAAAAAAGAGGTATCAGAGAAATAAGGATTAGAAAGGAGGATGGAAACATTCCTTATAGATGATATGATTTATAGAAAAGACTACAGATAAATTATTAGGAAAAAAGAGGAGTCTGGCAAGACGGCTGGATATAAGATGAATATCTGAATGTCAGCTGAATTTCTTTACAGCAGTAGTGAACTAGAAAAAGTAATTAAACTGACAATATTCACTTATAATAATACCAGAGAATATGTACTAGCTAGGAATAAATACAGTAAGATATTCAAGATCTCTATACACAAAGTATAAAATTCTATTAAGAGATTTCAAGAAAACCTAAATAAATGGAGATACCACATTCAAGGATAAAAATAATTAAAATTTACATAAATTGTTCATTCTCAAGTTTACTTGTAGATTCAGTGCACTTCCTAATCAAAATCCAAACAAACTGTAGCAAAAGATGATTCTAAATGTAAACGAAAAAATAAAGGGCCAAGAATAGCCAGGATGCTTCCGAAGAACAAAAAAAGACTTGTTCTACCAGCTAGGAGGACTTCATGGAAGTTGTACTAATTAAGACAATGAGGTATCGGTACAAAGAAAGGCAGACTGATGAACGAAAAAGAATAAAGTCAAAAACACAGAAGTGCATGTACGTAACTTTTGTATAAAACAGAATTCCAGATAAGTTAAAAACAAATGTCAAAAACAAAAGATGGTATCGAAATACTAGTAAAAAACATAGGTATCTTTAAAGCACTGACTAACACAGAAAAGATTTTTACTATATAGCAGGTCCTTGAACAACGTCATTTCATTCAGTGTCATTTCATTATAACATCGGCCAAGAAAAAAAACTGATTCCGAACCAGGGCCGCTGTCTGTGTGGAGTTTGCACTCTCCCCCAGTGTCTGTGTGGGTTTTCTGTGTGTACTCTGCCTTACTACCACATTCCAAAGATGTGCACATTAGGTGAACTGGTGTGTACAAATTGTCCCAGTCTGAGTGACTGTGGGTGGGTGTGTCAGTGTGCTCTGCAATGGAATAGTGTCCTATCCAAGGGTGGTTCCCACCTTGCACCCTGAGCTGCTGACTAGGCTCTGGCCATCCACAACTGTTAACTGGATTCCGGATGACAGTCATTTCACACAGGAGAAAACTGGGCTAGGGGTAACCATGTAAGTTATTTTCAAAGATCTGGCTGGTATTTTAGATGATAGATTTTTTTCAGACACTTACTGTCTGAAAAATAACTAAATAAATAATTGGTGAACAAAATAAATGTGTATTATGCACAGATCAATAATGAGCATGTGTCACAGACCAAGGATTATGATTCATCCAATTCTGTGCAAGGCTGGCGAACAGGTCAGAAAAGAAGGAAAAGCAGGAGGAGATAATAAAGAGAAAATAATTAAATTAATAACAGGAAGAGTTACCAAAATTTGAGCTGAGATACCAGAAAAAGGCCTCAGCAAGAACAAAAATTAGGGTTGTATTGTTCCCCTGGACTTCTAATCTTCTCCAGAAGACACTTAATCTTTACCACAGATTTCCTATACTCACTTCTGACATCTAATCAATACAGCCATGGCAATCACCGATCCCAACGTTGCCCTGTTGAAGTTCGGTCAATAGCTGGCTTTACTGGACATTCTGCTTCATATAATTGCTCCTTCATTGGCTTGAACTAAGTTAACAGGTATTATTTTAAGTGACAGTCTTTCTCAAAATATAATACTGCACTCCCTCCAAAAAATGTATTGTGGCCAGGTGCGGTGGCTCACACCTATAATCCCAGCACTTTGGGAGACTGAGGCAGGCAGATGACTTGAGCTCAGGAGTTCGAGACCAGCCTGGGCAACATGGCAAAACGCACTCTCATAATAAAGAAATTAGCAGCAGCATGGTGGCGTCAACCTGTAGACCCAGCTACTTGGAAGGCTGAGGAAGGAGAATTGCTTGAGCCTGGGAGGTGGAGGCTGCAGTGAGTCAAGATCACACCATTGCACTCCATCCTGGGGCAAGGGAGTGAAACCCTGTCTCGACCCCCACCCCCACTAAAAACCCAAAAAACCATATCGTAACAGGAGCCAAGTGTCACCTCATGATCAAGGTACCAGCGTCTGAGCTACCTGGTACTCCAGTTACTTTTTTTTAACCTCAGGGTCAATATATGCTGAAAGTAAAGAGCCTGGACTCCAGAATCCAACTGCCTGGGCTCACATCCTGGCGACCGTGCTCACTGCCTCTGCTATATGCAAACCCCCTTCTGCCTCAGTTCCCTCATCTGCACAGTGAGGACCACAACAGTAAATAAAATATAGGTTGAGGATTAAATGTTTATACATACATAAATTCTTAGGCCAAGACCTGCTATGTAGGATAATTTTTTCATTATTATTATATATTACTGCTGTTGCTCTGCCTGGCACATTCTTTGTCTGGCTCTTTGAAAAAGTGGTCATAGGTAAGACATTGTCTAAAAGAGGCCTTCTCTGTTTAGAGTAAGCTTCTTCCCCACTGCCAGGTTACTGCTTCCTTTATATACATGTGTAATGATTTGTTTACTTGTCTTTCTGTGTCTCTCCCTCTAGACAGTAAGCTCCAGTGATGGCAGGGACCATGACTATCTTGTTTTTCATTATATTTCCAGTGCCTAAAACACAATGGAACTACAGTAAATTTGTGTTGTAGTAGTAAGATAGTATTTTTGTTATACAGTACATCTTCTTTTTTACAGTAGTTAATACATCTCAATTAAGTAAAATATTTATAGGATAGATGACTAAAATTTTACTTTCTATTTCAGCAAGCCTGTAAGAGAAAAAAAGAAAATCCCCATGGTCAGAAGGATTCCTGGGACAGGAAAAATGAATCTTTTGTAAGAAGCTGGCTGTGGACTTTTCAGGCATATAAACACTTTAGGACTCACCTTCTTTTTGCTACATGAAGAGCAATTTAGTCAGAAGACTGCCAAGCCTGGTATTTCTATAATACATACTGGCTTCAACAACGCTAAGACTATTAATACAAACTAAGGTCTGAGGAAAATCCTTCAGTTAGCTCTTTTACAGTCTCCCTCCACACTACAAACATCATTTCAACCAATCTGCCTTTTTTTCTGCTTTCCCATAATAGCCTATATAAGGAGAAAAATGTTTGTATGTCTTTCTAATGGGTAATAACCATCAAAGGGCAACTACATTTCAACGCTAGGCAACTGCAGAAAACCTTTCACCTTTGAGTTTTAACTTTCTCAAATGCAACATATTCTGTAAAAAAACTTAACACTACTTTGTTAATTTACAGAGGTAAACTCTACAAATTCTATTAAAATAACAAAAGAGCATAAAATATTTTTGAGTAAAACTGTCATGAATAAAGATATTCTATATCTAATATACCAAGTCACAATTAATTTTCAAGTATACTACACTATAAAACCTTTTATTAATTCTTGTATCAGCCGGGTGCAGTAGCTCACGCCTGTAATCCTAGCACTTTGGGAGGCCAAGGTGGGTGGATCATCTGAGGACAGGAGTTTGAGACCAGTCTGGCCAACATGTCGAAACCCCGTCTCTACTAAAAATACAAAACTTAGCTGGGTGTGGTGGTGCACACTTGTAGTAGTCCCGCTACTAGGGTGGCTGAGGCAGAGGATCGTTTGAACCCAGAAGGCGGAGGTTGCAGTGAGCCAAGATTGTGCCACTGCACTCCAGCCTGGACAACAGAGTAAGACCCTGTATCAAAAAAAATAAAAACTAGGCCAGGTGTGGTAGCTCATACCACTAATCTCAGCACTTTGGGAGGCCGAGGCAGGTGGATCACCCGAGGTCAGGAGATCAAGACCAGCCTGGCCAACATAGCGAAACCCTGTCTTTACCAAAAGTACAAAAATTAGCTGTGCATGGTGGCGGGCACCTGTAATCCCAGCTACTCAGGAGACTGAGGTAGGAGAATCACTTGAACCCAGGAGGCGGAAGTTGCAGTGAGACAAGATCGCGCTGCTGTACTCCAGCCTGGGTGAGAAGAGCAAGACTCCGTCTCAAAATAAATAAACAATTAAAAAAAAAATTATTGTATCTACTTTTACGTTGTTAGGTGAAAAGCAACCAAAAAGGTTAAACATAAAATCTCCTACTTGCAGTTTTCTACTAATAAAGAATAATTCTATACCTTTGGAGCATATCCATTATTGACTGAATCCATTTCTTCTGAGAGTCAGGAATTAAGGTCTGTGAGTTTGTTATTCCTATATCAACAACACACGTTTCCGGAGCCAAAAAGAAATTATGTTCTTCTTCATTTTCTTCTGTTATCAACCTAGCTTCCCCACCTCCAAAGACAACTGCAGAACTCAATTTCTTATGCTAAAAATGGAAGGAAACATTTTAAAAAGTAAAATGTAATAATGTCTTGAACACATTCTTATAAGAATTTGATTTGGGAAACATAGAAGTACAATTCAAGAAGACTTGGTGCTACTTCTTGAGTAGGTAATTTCAGCTCCCACTCTGAGAAAGTCCCTAGTTCAACAGGTCTCTGCAGCCCTGAACTGTTACACTCTCTGTGGTTCCTCATCACACTTCCTAACAGCACTGTAACTGTGGGCTTACCTGCATTTCTCCACTACAACATAAACTCTCTGAAACCCCATTTTGGCACACAGAACATATTCAACAGATTGAATTTCTTTAGTTAGCTTACTACCTAAAGAGGTTTAGCTTACTAACTAAAGAAGTTAAAACTAAGTTTCCTGTCCTCCTCACTTGTGTAGTTATGAATAGGCCAGTTATCACAGATTTTAAGAAACCCTGTAATCACAGCCATGATCACTGACTGGGCAAGTCTGGTGCCTAGGCAGTTTTTTATTCTACTTCACACTTTTACACAAAATCCCAAAATGAAATACATTAACAACTATTGATAAGAGTTAATAATGTATTCTAGTTTGTAATGTATTCTTTAGGAAAATTTAGCTTATAACATAATTACCTGTTTGGCACTCAAAAATATAAATGTTTTCCCTTTGAAGATTTGTTTTCTTTCCTGTCGTCCTGACAGATCAACATTTTTACTTCCAATAGACGGTTCATCAAGAGGTGGGTAAAAACTGTAAAAATAATTAAAGTATATTCTAATTACATACTACTATGTTTGCTATTAAATTTGTAAATGGAGTGACTATCTGACACTCAAAAGGCATAATTTCCATAATACCATTATAGTATTTTTTTTTTCTAAGTAAGAATTTTATCTGGGACAAAATGACAAAAAGCATCTAATTGCCTTTTCTAGAAATACAGTGGCAGGTGACACAAAGAGCTAGAATTGATCATTAATACCTCAAAATAAATAATCCAAGGTAGACAATCATAACAATATGAACATTAAACACACATGACTCAAACAAGGTACTGAATTACAAAAGGTTGAGAGAAACATCATCCATAAAGATCAAACTCTATTAGCATCTTGTGTTTGCTTAGGAGCCAATATCTATTAAAACGCTCATGTTTCAATTCTATTAACACAATCTATTATGAGTGTTTTGTTAGAGTTCTCTTTGGAGAAGTTCAGGAAATTTTTAAACTTACATTATTTACTCAGTTTAAATAAAATTTACAAAACAAGACTAAAGAATATAACATTTTAGCTCTTTAATGCTATAAGAACATCTTAATCATCCATGAAAATAAAGGAAAATAAGAAAATGGAGAAATATCAACAGCCTCTCATCAGTCTAGAGTTTCAACTTCCTGTATAATCAGATCTTTTGCTACAGCTGTTCATAATTGACCAGCATTTCAACTTCTCTCTCTTCCTTTCAGTAAAAATTACTAACCCATGATGATGATGATAAGGGAACAATGTAGGGAGGGAGAAATTCACAACCTGGACAATCAGTCACAAATCAAGAGTTAACTATCTGCAGAGATCAACATCCAGCATGGTAAAAACACTGTAGTCATTAAGAGTCACTATCCAGCATTTTAGAACTAATTACCTTACATCTTTCCCCTGGACTTCTCCTTGGAAACATACATGTTTCACAAAGGAAAGCTGAGTTATGATTGAACAGTTACATTACTTTAAAATTTTTTTCATAACTGATGCATGTATTTTAATTTCACTACAATGGATGCTGTAAGTCTATTTTGAAGTAATGATTTCCGGAAGCTGCAATCTCAAATGAGTTATCTGCAGGCAAGAGCAGACTCACTTGGCAGGACAGAATGCAGGCCACTGTGTTAGTTCTGGTTTTTCTAAATAACTAACTTAAAAATTCTATTTATTTTACTTTTAAAATATACAGAGAACAGTGGAAACTATTTTAACTGTTAACAAAAACTAAATCTACAATAAGAGCACTGGAAAGTTAATAGACATTCGGACACATAAAAAGGATCAATTTTAGTATCTCTTTGAATCTTTTTTATCCCTTATCTCGTAATAAATATTCCCCCATAATTTATACTTCTTTTTTAGTGTAAAACCTAACTAACACTTTACTTATATACAAATAACTAGTTTACCAGTTAGTCCACACAATAATGTAACAACACTAGGACAGATTACAGAGCCAGTTACAGACAAAAACAGTAAGTAAATGTTTAACACATATGACTATGTGTTACAGTCATATACGACTACAACACTATGACTGAGTAGATGTGACATTCTTCCTGCTTTCCCAAAACACTAAAGTTGAATGATTTTTAAATTATCTACCGCTTTATATTATTCACACTGTCATTCTTAATTATGCCATAGATAATAGTTTACAGTAGCCAAGGAGCAGCTAACTGTAGCTTAGTTCAATGAAGTCTGAGCCAGGTTCCTAAACATACGTGTACGGTAGCCTGTTAGGCCTCTCTAACAGCTCCACCAGAGTTCTAACTTTATTAGTGTGATTCTTTTAACAGCTGACTCCTCCACTAAGTGCCATGAGGGCAGAAACTGTAACTTTTTTTGGCTCATCATTATATCCTCAAGTCTATCTTGCCTGACATTACAAAATATAAATAAAAATTCAACCTAATAATTGAAAAGTGAATAAAAAGTATAAACATCTTTCAATTCCCTCAAGTATAAATTTGAGTATTAAAATTCCAGAACTTGTACAATATATTTTGGGTTTGTTTGAGAACACTGATAAATTTGAGCCCCAATACTTGGTAAGATCAATCTTGAACAAAAAAATACAAAACTGTATTATCTAGAAGCTAACCAAATGCTGGCTATGACACCAACACGAATTATTCTTAGTAATACATATATCTGATATATGATAGATACATTCATACATAATTAATACAGTGATTAAAAAACACTGTGTTCTAGAACTTCAAATACCTACATAAGCCTTTTTCTTTTTACCAGTGTAATGATGAGAATGAGAAAGAAGAGATTAGTGATGAATGTGAAGAGATCATTAAAAAATCAGTATTTCTGAAGCATTACATTCTAGAAGTTTTAAAGCATTTCTGACACTCTAGTAATTTAATAAACTAGTACAAAAACTGGAAAATAGGAAAGTAACCTGTCAGAGACCTAGGCTAGAGGCATATTGACTGAATATAATGACACTACAAATAAAAAGTGATCTCCAATTTCTATCATTAAAAAATTAAAATGTTTTGGGTTCATTTATATAGAAACTTCAAGAGCTACAAATAATTATGTTTTATTACATAGTAACTAGTACATATTACGAATCATACATTCTATAAAATGTATCTAGAAATTTTGCTTTTTCCCTTTTCTACTTAAATTCGTTACATGATCTTCAATAAATTTCATATAACCTACAGTATATCATCTTCACTTCTGTACCAAGATTTTGCAAATACAGAATTTTTCTGAATCCATGTATAATTCTGGCTCTAGAAACTGTATCCCAAGCCACACATATTTATTTGTCCAATATCTGGACAGCTGCTTATTTCATTAGTCCTGCAAGCACATGTTCATAATTTTTAGAACCATTTACTATATGGCTTTATTTATTTATTTTTTTGGTGATCTGGAAAAGGCTAGACTACAGTGACATCCACAATTTGCAAATGTGAGGTTCTATCTCCTGAAAAAAATTACTAATACTAGCTAAATTTCTTGCCTTCGATTTAAATTAACTATGTAAGGTGGCCTCTATAAGCTTCCTAAACTGTCAAACTTTCATTTAATGAGATTATTTCAGGCCAATGTGTCTTTTGGGTCTGAGATTTGACTACCAGCTGATAAATCAACCTGTTCCTGTTTCAAGGATGCTGGCAGAAGACAAACACTCCTGAGTCACAGCAAAGCAAGCAGCATGAGCCCCAGTATGCTTGCTGCAGGTCTCCTCTCTGACCAGGTGCCACAGGTAAGACGTAGGGGGTACATACAGTGGTGTGTGTTACAGGAGAGAGGAACACTGAACTTGGGAAACCACCAGTATTACAACAGGCCATAAGCAAGCCTACATTTTGTCACAGGAAGGAAACATTCCTTCATCCCTCGAGGTTTCTCACTGCAAACATACCCTCGAGAAATGGTCTGCGTAAAGGAGAGTCAAGGCCTTGCATTCTTGGCCTATTCAGCAAATTGTTTACAAATGCAAGGGACCCATGGAGGACTCCACCTCTCAAGAGTATCTCCCTAAAACAATACTTGTTGTTTGAAATAATTAATACACCATCCTACAACATGACTCTGTAAAAACTCAAATAAAAGCCAACTCCCCCTCCTTTCTAGGGGATAATCTCCTTACATTTAGACAATCTCCTCTATTAGACCACAGATTATCAAAATTGAACACTCCTTTTAAATGTATTCTTCTAAAAATGACTTCATCTACTTCAGCTACTTTGATGACAGTCAAGGAAAATGAGATATTGCAAATCATTTTGTGTACATGAAGTTATAACTGTCATATCCTGTTTCTTGATAACAGTGCAAAGATGTACACATAGCTGTATTAAATAAGACTGTACATTTTATTGGAAAAAAATATTATAGTATGCCTCCTAATTTAAATCCAGGACTAGCAGTCATACTTTTTTGGAACATTAGAGGTACTTACGTAATCAATGGAGTCACCACAATTTATTTCATATCCCTTTCATAACCCATTCCTTCTACTAGTTAATGTTTATAAATCAAATCTTTTTTCTGTTAACTGAGTACTCAAATGAGCTTTCAACAAGCACATCAAAATGGATCCAGATGGGTACAGGACTCTATTAAGGCAAATAACTACATACATTTAAAAATTTTATTATCAATTGCCATCATCAAACATGGGCTAATAGAATAAATAACCTGTTCTAGTTAACACCGAATTAGGAGTTATTCAACAATCTCATGGTAGGGATGCTGCATAGTCGTCATGTACATTGATACAATCAAAAACTGAATCTAGAAAAAAATTATGTTGAACTTGATCAAAAACAACCCTAGGTTAAACACAACTGACAATCTGAACAAAAAGAGGAATCAACAACTAATTCTAAAAACTCCAAGACCACAAAATATATCACTAGTAGTGAAAACTTATCAGACTCCTCTACCCTCAAGTATAATCTAGAATTAAGAATAGTTCATTATCTGTAGCCAGAGTCATTATTTACAAGATTTTATGTACTTCCTCAGGGAGACTTATCAAGAGGCTTCAGGGAAAATTGTGATTCTGTTAAAATACTATGCAATTTTGTAGTTATGTCGGTGAAGTTTCTTGAGGAGAGACCAGTGCTTTCATCTTCTTCTTCTTCTTTTTTTTTTTTTTTTGAGACACAGTTTCACTCTGTCGCCCAGGGTGGAGTGCAGTGGTGGGGTCTTGGCTCGCTGCAACCTCCACTTCCTGGTGTCAAGAGATTCCTATGCCTCAGTCTTCCAAGTAGCTGGGATTATAGGCACCTGCCACCACACCAGGCTAATTTTGTATTTTTAGTAGAGACAGGGTATCTCCATGTTGGTCATGCTGGTCTCGAACTCCTGACCCCAAGTGATCCGCCTATCTTGGCCTCTCAAAGTGCTAGGATTACAGGTGTGAGCCACCAGGCCTGGCCTGCTTTCATATTTGCAGGAGTTCAGTCAGGGTGGTGGGAAAAAATGTAGAGGGATGAAAACCTTGGAAGGCCAGAAGGTTTTACATTTGAAAGCAGCCAAATTCTCTTACACAATGCCTGAAAGCTTAGATTAGATAACAAGGGATGTAAAGAAACTGATCTAGGTAAGTTACTTAGCTCGGAACCTGGCCTTTTATCATTCGTAGGACTGCTCTCTCCGGATGGGAACCATGTTAATTATCCACAACTGCATAGACTCAAAGCCTTTGTCATTAAATCTATACTGAATAAATGACCACAGCACCAGCTAGTTGGGCTGTGGCTGCTAACTCTACAGCACCCTCCTCAGTGTCTGTGGGTGGCTCAGCCCCATAGCTCGCTCTTTCACTGGATACCTGTGTTTGAGTGCATTTGTTCATCTGTCGCTGGGTCAGGGTCTGTGGGTCAGACCTGGCACATATTCAGGGGTCTTGGACTCAAAAAACGTTAAGAATCCTCTATTTTAAAATCTGAGCATCTTTTTCCAGAGTCCAAATATATCGCATTATCTGCCAACTGGAGTATAAAATACAAAAAAACTTCCCAGATAAAAATTATAAACAAAGAGAAAAACCTGATTTTTGGTTATTTTTAACAGCTATTATCAGGTATAAACGGTCCCTAAAAAACGAACATTAAGCAAAATAGCTTATAACAGCTCAAAACAGATTAAAATTAGTAGTAAAATTTCTAACTGGCATAACATTTTAATTTTTTTTTTTTTCAATTTTAAGTTCTGGGATACATGTGCAGAACGTGTAGATTTGTTACATAGGTATACATATGCCATGGTGGTTTGCTGCACCTATCAACCTGTCATCTAGGTTTTAAGTCCCGCATGCATTAGGTATTTATCCTAATGCTCTCCCTCCCCTTGTCCCCCACCCCCCGACAGGCCCCGGTGTGTGATGTTTCCCTCCCTGTGGCCATGTGTTTTCACTGTTCAACTCCCATTTATGAGTGAGAACATATGGTGTTTGGTTTTCTGTTCCTGTGTTAGTTTGCTGAGAATGATGGTTTCCAGCTTCATCCATGTCCCTGCAAATGACATGAATTCATTCTTTTTTATGGCTGCATAGTATTCCATGGTGTTTATGTGCATGGGTATGGACATATACCCAGTCTATCATTGATGGGTATTTGGGTTGGTTCCAAGTCTCTGCTATCGTAAATAGTGCTGCAATAAACATATGTGTGCATTTGTCTTTATAGCAGAATGATTTTTAATACTTTGGGTACATACCCAGTAATGGGACTGCTGGGTCAATTGGTATTTCTGGTTCTAGATCCTTAAGGAATCACCACACTGTCTTCCACAATGGTTGAACTAACTTACACTCCCACCAACAGTGTAAAAGCGTTCTTCTTTCTCCACAGCCTCACCAGCATCTGTTGTTTCCTGACTTTTTAACTCGGCTAGGTAGGTATTAGTCTCAATTTTGAAATGAGTAAAATGGAGCTCAGAAAAACTGAGCTACATTCCCAAAGCTATGGTGCTGTTAATATTCTGGACTATGTGGCTCCCAAAGAGGGTTGCTGCACCACACAATTCCAGAGCTAACTGTGGTGTGATGCCCGGACCTGACAGATGTGCTCTTCTGATCATACCTCAGTGCCATTTACTGTCTTTCCATTTTTTTTCTTTAAATATTAGCATATATTTAACATTTGTTTCAGAGATACAGAATAACCAACAATTAAATTTGGGAAACTCTTTCTTTACATACTAACAAAAAATCTTCCATTAATAATACTTAACTATAACAGCAACTATTACATTCTGAAACAAGCATTAAAGAGGGACTCAACCTAAATAAAAATCAATGCTATCATATATTATAAGTGATATCTTGTTATATTTAAAATACATAATATACCTTTCAATTTGTGGAGGCTGCTTCTTGGACTGAACTGCTTTCAGGAATTCAGTAAAATATTCTGGCTTTACAATTGGACGTCCACAAATAAGTGCACATATAGTCTAAAATGAAGAAAACATGTGAATATATATATATTCATATGCTACCATTTTTTTAAGGAAAAGTTTTAAATTATAAACTACAAAGAGGCTGTTTACATTCATAAAAAATAATGTTTTCCCTTTCATCTCTCTAAATTTATAAAGAAGCCACAATCTATAAAACAGAAGTCAGTCTTTGGTCACTGCATCATTTTAGAACATAAATCACAATATAATCACTCAATTATAAGAAGTCACCAATTATAATACTAATTTTTAAAACTGCTTTTTTGGAAGGGGTGCAACAATATAAAATAAAAGTCAATTTTAAAATGCATTCCACTTTCAAAGACATTAAAGTGTTAAAAATTATTTAAGAATTGAGAAAATGTAACATCTGCTGCAGGGAAGACAGTATTAGGAGATGAACATGATATATTTTTAGACTAACTGTCTTTCAGAAAAATTATAACTATGCAGTAAAGCCTTTCTGAGAAAGTAAATAAAGAAATCACTTTTGGTAAAAGCACAAAATAAGTATATATAAAGTGGAAAAAAAGAAATTTAAACTCACATGTGAATTAAGCTGTAAGTCTCAAATATGATACATCCAAAAAACATGACAAACATTAGAAAATACTACAGTGGGTAATGAAAATAAAATTCAGAATAATATAAATATGCTTTTTTATTTTTGAGACAGGGTCTCGCTCTGTTGTCCAGGCTAGAGTGCCGTGGCGCGATCCTGGTTCACTGCAGCCTCAACCTCCTGGGCTCAAGCAATCCTCCTGCCTCAGCCTTCTGAGCAGCTGGGACTATAGGCACATGCCACCATACCTAGCTAATTTTAAAAATTTTTTGTAGAGAGGGAGTCTCACTATGTTGCCCAGGCTGGTCTCAAATTCCTGGGCTCAAGCAGTCCTCCCACCTCGGCCTCCCAAAGTGCTGGGATTAGAGATGCAAGCCACAACACCCAGCCATGAATATGCTTTTAATAACACAGGGTACTTCATTGTCTAAATAGGGGCAAGCAGATTTAGAGTGTCTCTCAAGTATGGAACCTGCAAGATATCACCTTCCAAAGTGAAAGAAAGAAACTAGCATGAACCAGTAATGTGCAAATCAACACTGTACTGAGTAATCTCTAATACACGTGACTTGGGAAATTAATTAGTCCATGCCTCAGAAAACAAAAGTTGAACTGAAAGGTTTTTTTGTTCTTCTTGTTGTTCTTGTTTTTTTTAAGTAGCTAATAGCAAGAAAAAAATGGTCTTTGACTTCCTTTTTGGCTCTAACATTCAATGACTTGAAAAATATAAGCTAATTGTACTTTCAGAAAACTTACCAAAAAAATAATATAACAACAAGGTTTTCTATTTTGGCATATGAATGATCAGGAATTTTTTTTTAACAAATTAATCTGTAAACCATGTTGGTGTGTGTAATAAAGCAATTCACAAGGTGGTCATCAGCATCCCACCCACTGGAAGTGCCAGGTCTGTCACAGACGTAGTAAAATATCTCTCAAGACAATCTAACTACCTTTGATCTTATTTCACACCAACCAAGCAAGTGTATGATTACCTACTCTATTTCTTAAGTAATATCTTAAAGAGGACTGTGCTAGGGCCCACACTTAAATATTGTGGTAAAGGTGCAACCCTTCTGAAAACCATAAATGGACACTTTGATTTGTAAATCTACTATTTGTGAGTTTATATGCATATACTAGTACTCTGGAGGCTAATCACACTGCTGAATTTATAAAATCAACTTCATAAACTTGCAAAAATAAAAAAACCCTTGATTACAGACAACCCCACCAAAGCACAAGTTGAGTTCCAGCTGAGCAGCAAGCCTTTCTCCATGATAACTCTTTAGCTATAAAATATAATTCTAGTTTAATTATATTAAATACTAAAGGATTTTTAATAAAGGAATCTAAGTATTTGTGGTTTTTTACTATAGATATTAATCTAAAAGAATCCCACAAACCTATAGTCAACCTGTTAAAAAGGAGATGAATCACCTGGAGACTGGAGGAAGACAACTTGATGGAAGAGACATGAGATGCTAACTTTGAAGACTGGCAGTTAATCTCTAGTTGCGTTGCTTTAAGACTGAAAACACAAACTAGGCACTGTCATAACCTTCTTGGTGGAAGGACACCAGAATCACTTTTTAAAATGCTAAACAAAATGTGAAATATAATTTTAGTTGCTTTGGCTTGTCTCAGATAATAAACAGGTTATCTGAAAAGCCACTCAAGACTAAACGGTATACAAAAGGACGGAGTGGGTATATATACATCTACAACTAACAGTTCTGATAGTCTTAAAGTAATTTAAAAAAAAATTCTGTGTATAGTGGGTAAGCTTAAATTCAAAGAACTTATTTTAACATAAGAACAAGATATTCAACCTACTTTAATGGTAACTTTCACTGATACCATGACAAGGTGAGTGCATTCTTCTGTCCAATTGTTTACAGTAAATCCTCCAAGTTGCAATATAGCTTGATTTAAAGCAGTTTTCCCAGACACATCTAAACAAGAAGAGCATGCAACCAAAGGCTCATACTCTACTCTGTAAATGAGAATAAGTTAAATAAAGTTATAGTATCATAGTTGCAGAGATGGCAACTTTTAGCACTTTAAAACTTTAAGCTCACATCATATACTGTTATCGTAACTTTTATTTATTGTTACCCTTTGTAACCTATGAAATTATCAATTCCTCATCATTATTAAGCTTTGTAACCTAGAAAATTATCAATTCCTAAGTCCTGAGTCCAAATGAAGAAAAAACAATGACCAAAAGTTAACATTATACTTTCACCAATGAGGAATTGAAGAAATATAATTTCTCATGAAGTCCCTCAGGGCCCACTCAAACTCCCATCACCATGACGTACAAAACGCACTAACCACCCCCGGCACAGAGTCCAATACTGTGCTAAGTAGGAACTAAATTACACTGTTTTAAATTCATTAATCAGAAATATCATTTTCCTTTAGGATTTGGCTGAAATAAAGCTGTCCATTTTAATATCAATTTAAACATTTCTTACCTGAATTCACTTTCAAACACTCCAAAAGTAATACTATCCCCCGACTTCAAAGTTCGGGAAAAGCCATTCTGCATTTTTTCCTCATTAACAGAGGTACCATACTTAGAATTATCTTTTAATGTCAATACAGGAATTTCATCTGTTTGACTCTGAAAAGTTAGAAAATAATTTAAAGTCTTTTACCACTCAGTACATTCACTTCTCAGAGAAAAAGGTTTTAAAAGAAAAAACAATAGGCAGGTGGCAAACCTCCCAACACAGCAGAAAATTACTGCTTTCGTTGCCTTGAGAGGAAGATCCCTCAACTAACAATTCATATTTCCCCTTAGGGAAGTTTCTTAATCCAGGATTACCCCTCCCAGAACACACATTTTTTTACTTGTGTACATCAGTGGGGATTTTCCTGACCCCTCACACACATTCGAGAATTTTTTGCTTTGGTGCAGTCTGTTTCATTAAAAACATGACAATTTCATTCTTAGATCTTTTTTTGTTTGTTTTACAGTATCAAAACCACATTGCAAAAATTAGTCCCATGAGAATATGAGGTTATAGGCTAGTGTTTCTGACTTACAGTAACAATTTTACTTTTTCTGCAGAAATTTCAATGTTTTTCTATACCTAAAAGAATAGAAACAAAACCTAAATAAAACTAACAAATTCAGATCGCATATATGCAATCTTTGATTAAAATAATGACTTATCTTTCTTATTCCACCAGCGTTATCATGAGTACAGATATTTATGTACTTTTTTAGCCCTTTTATCACCCACGCTTGTGATCAAAACAAACTCAAAGCCATTTAAACGAGCTGTGGGCCTAAGTAAGCATTTCCCTAATAAAACAAATGAATTCCCATTGCAAAAACTTGTGTTATATGAGAAATGCCCGTGTCCACACAGCTACATAACCTCTTTAAGAGCCAGAGCCATGAAGAACTGTTCATTGTTCTATTCTCAGGGTTGGCATAGTTACTGACACATAAAAACACATTACTGCTAACAGCAAAAACAGCAATTACTTTTGCACCAAACTAATAGTAAACAATATTTAGTAAGCAAATAAAAATAAATATATCCTACTTCCTCTGAGATTCTAACTAACTAAAACAAAGAGTAAATTACTGAAATAGAAACTTCAAATCTCAAAATAAACAAATACCACTGGTACCACTGCCAAAATATAAGTATTTAATTTTGTTAACATTAAAAAAGTCTACACAGCTCTATAAAATGACAAGTCCTGTGATCTCTCTCTCACATACACACCAAGAGAGTATTTTGTGCAACCCCCTTACTGGAAACTAGTGAAACAAAATTAGTAACATACCAGGTTGGTTACCGAAAAGTTAGCAGTTAACACAGCATGATTTCGGCTGATTGACTGATCATTTTCAATTAGAATGGCACAGTTTTTCCTTCCAACAACGTACTCAACGCCAGTCAAAAGTCTGTATGGCTCTCCTGAGACAAATTTTTTTTAGAAAAAGATAAGTTGATAGACACATACACATGTACACGAACACACACATACATGTAAGTATATATGATATAGGTATGACAAATATTAAATAAAACATCTTTATTTTGTTATTCAAATGTTACTCAACTTTATATATGTCAAACTTGTGTTTTCAGTAAAGCCTCACTGAAGGATACCAAAGGTTATCTAACTATGGTGTTTCAGAAGTAACAACAACAAAATTTAAAACACAATAAAAAAGAGAAAAGAAAAGGTTATCTAGATAGAAGGCTACATCATTTTTCTAAAGGGAAAGCAATGCTGAAAGAAGTCAATGTTCCCTCAAATTAACTTAAAAACTTAATGTATTACCTAGCAACAATCACAATATTATGTTTGGAACTTGATAAACAAAAATATCTGGAAACTATAAAAAAGATACTCAAGCCTGTAATCCCAGCTACTTGGGAGGCTGAAGCAGGACAATTGCTTGAACCCAGGAGATGGAGGTGCCACTGCACTCCAGCCTCGGTGCCAGAGTGAGACTCCGTCTCAAAAAAACAAAACAAAACAAAGATAGTCAAGAAAAATGTGAATAATATTATAGGAGCTTGCCCTACCAGATGGCAAAACATGTCATAAAACTAAAAGTATGGTATTGGACCAGGAGTGAACACCACAGACCAACGCAACAAAGTCCAGACTAAGATGCACGTGTACATTTTTTGCAATTTTGTTTTTATCTTAAGGAGAGCATCTCCAATCAGTGGGAAACGGTTATCAGTTTCTTTTAAAATTGCTGTAAATCATAAGTTGTTGGAATAACAGTATATATACTGGAGACATGCGGAGTTCCGTCTGGGAGCGTGATTTCGTTACCCAAGTGGCAGAGAGATTAGGGCAGATAAAGAGTAAGGAGTCCAGGAGAGCCAGGTCTCCAGGGACGCCTTGACCTGTGAGTTTTCACAGTATATTTATTTAGTTTGGCCGTCTCCACACTCTCTAACCCTGCCAGTCCATTTAGTCTCTACATAGATCTTTGCTAATCATCATGTAAACTTCCCGAGGACAAGACCCTTCACACCCACCACAGGCAACCAATTAACATGTGATCACATTTCACACAGCTGGAAATGAAGGGGAAAAAATCGACTTTTCCCGTTGTTCTGATGACATTGTGGAAAAGGAGTCTGAAACAAAACTGAAAGTAAGCCTTCTCGTGGTAGTCATTTCCCCAAACTGTCCGGTAGTTCTTCACAAAAGTCATGTGTGGCCCCCGTGTGGTCCGCCCATGCTAACTTCCTGCCGGGGGTTCCCACTAGGCGCAGGCTGCCGCTCACCCGCAGGCCATCCAGCCCGGGCGCTGCAACCTTGCCGCGGTGAGGCTGGGAGGAAGGAGGAGTCGGGGGAGAGGCGCGGGGGACCGCCACCAGGGGGCGCAGCAATCACCCCACCGCCCGCGCTGCATTCCGGCTCACAGCCGCCGCGCCACCGGGAAAACGCGCTTGCCATACAGTGAACTCGCCGCTTCTGCGACCGCTTCCGCAGCCTCCCCGAGCGGGAACCGACGCGACGCAGGAATCATCACCCGCAGGCCCTCCCCCGAGGCAGTCGCTACCAGGAAAATGGACCCCGAGGCTTCCCTTCCGCCCTTACCTCCTGCCGGACCCGCGACGGGCAGCAGTTTCCACATGGGTCCGGCTCCTCAGGGCTGAGGCCGGCGTGCAACCGCGTAACCGGGGTGGTAGACGAGCGCGGATACGGCGCCTGCGGTCGGCACGGGCTCCGGGACGTGCGCGCTCCCGGGAGCCACGCAGGCTGCCTTGGATGAGGCGGGAGTGCGACTTGAGCGCTTGGCCGCCACCTGGTGGTTGGAAAAGGAACAGCACAATCGGTATTAAAATGTGCTGCGTTAAAAGGGCACGTTTCTAAGGTGTCGCCGAATATAAGGTTACTACCTTTCCTGATTATGAACGAAAAGAATTTAAAAAACTAACTCCAAAGCAACATAAGGAACGTTTTTAATTAAATGCATTAAAATACTGACCAGTTATGTAGTTTCGTGCGTTTGCAATTTCTTAAATTGCAGGTGTTCTTTTGGATTCTAGGGATGGTGATAATAATGACGAAGATAAGGATTTCACCTCAAAGTAAACTCATTATTTTTACTCTTTTCTAAGTTCAAATCAACTTGTCCTAACATCTTTATTTCATAATGCCACCGTTTCATCTAATCACATGCTAACTACTGGGCAGTCTCCTGTATTTTCCCTTCCTTTCCATTTCCACTTGTCTCAAGCTGGTTCAAGCTCTCCTCCTAATTCCAGTAGCTTCCTAACCCATCACCACCCACGTCCCCCATAATGTAGGCTACATCCTGCGCACTACCAAATAAACATCTGAGAGCACACTCCTGATCACATACATTTTGGCTTTCAAAAGCATTCTGTAATGGGGGGAAATGTCACTTTCAAAAGGCTCGTTTAGGCTCAGCACCGTGGCTCATGCCTTTAATCCCAGCAGTCTGGGAGGCCAAGATGAGAGGATCACTTGAGGCCAGGAGTTTAAGATCAGCATGGGCAACTTGGCAAGACCCTGTCTTTATAAACAAGTTTAAAATTAGCAGGGCATGGTGGCATGGTCCTGTATTCCCAGCTACTCAGGAGGCTGAGGCAGAAGGATCACTTGAGCCCAGGAGTTCAATGCTGCAGTGAGCCATGATCATGTGCCACTGCACTCCAGCCTGGGCAATAGAGCAAGATCCTGTCAAAAAAAAAAAAAAAAAAAAAAAAAGCTGGTTTACCAATCTCTTTATCATCATAAATGCAAAATCCTAAACACAGTGTTAGCAAATTGAATCAAGTAGTATTAGGATAATCATAACTAAGAGGGATTTATCCAGAAACAAAAGGATGGGTTAACATTGGGGAAAAAAAATAAATGTAATTCATCAGAATAATTTTTAAATAGGAGAAAAATCATGATTATCTTGATAGTTGCAAAGAAATTGATAAAATTTAACACCCATTTATGATAAAAACCTCTCTGCAAAGTAGGAATAGAGAAAACATCCATGATCTGATAAAGGACATTTACAAAAAAAACTACAGCTTACGTTATACTTAATGTAAATTATTGAACATTTCCCCGTGACATCAGTAATGAAACAAGGACGTACATGCTCTTACCACTTATTTTCAACATGGCTTTAGATGCTCTAGCCAATGCAATAAAGGAGAAAAAGTAACAAAAGACATTAAGTTTGGAAAGGAAAAAATAACAGTCATTATTCACAAATTACATGATTGCCTATATTGAAAATCAAAAAGACTGTTGGCAAACTATTTTAATTAATAAATCAACTTAATAAGGTTCTAGATATAATATCTAGATACAAAATTTAATTGTATACTTATATTCCAGAAAATAAATAGAAAATTACATGTATAATTATAATGGCACCAAAATAATCAAGTACTTGGTATTACATCGATCAAAATATGTAATACAAAATATTATTGACAACATAACATTATTGATGGAAAGTTTTTTTTTTTTTTTTTTTTTTGAGACGGAGTCTCGCTCTGTCCCCCAGGCTGGAGTGCGGTGGCGCGATCTCCGCCCACTGCAAGCTCCGCCTCCCGGGTTCACGCCAGTCTCCTGCCTCAGCCTCCTGAGTAGCTGGGACTACAGGCGCCTGCCACCGCGTCCGGCTAATTTTTTGTATTTTTAGTAAAGACGGGGTTTCACTGTGGTCTCTATCTCCTGACCTTGTGATCCGCCCACCTCGGCCTCCCAAAGTGCTGGGATTACAGGCGTGAGCCACCGGGCCTGGCCGATGGAAAGTTTTTAAAGTCCTAAATAAATGCAAGGATAATGGATTATATATTATTGTTAAGATGTCATTTCCTCCAAAATTGATCTATAGATTCAATATAACTTCAGTAATGTCTCAAATGCTTTTTTTTGAATAGAAATGGTTAAGCAGATTCTAAAATTTATATGGAAATGCAAATGCCTAGAATAGCCAAGGCAATTTTGAAGAACAAAGCTGGAGTATTTAAATTATGAAATACTGAGATCTATTATAAAGTTACAGTTATTAAGTTAGTGTTTGCTTGGTACAAGGATAGAAAACAGGCAAATGAGTCAGAATAGAGGGCCCTAAGAGAAGTGGACACATAAGGTAATTTGATTTTTCAAAGATGATTACAGGGCAACAAAGGAAAGTCTCATGTGCCCCCACCCCACCCCACAAATTAATGATCCCGTTTATTAACATGACACAAGAAATGTGTTCACATAACACAAGAAATGAAGACTGATCCCCCTAATTCATTTAGATGAATTAGACTTCATCTAAATTCCAGATGAATCATAATTTAAATATGAAAGTAAAACAATAAATATTGGTAGAAGAAAACATGATTTCAAAGTAGGCAGATCTTTCTTAAGTAGGACACACAAAAGTATGCCCTGCATCATCGAATCCCTAAATGTCAGTGATTTAGTGAAGCATCAGCATTTTGCAGGAATTTTCTTCCACACTCTGAAGTATGCGTATCTCACCAACGCCTCCAACCTGTTTGCCAAATCCTTGCTCATCCAATCTGGCGAGCATCATACCATCACTGTAGTAGAACAGTGGGATGTTCTGTAGCATGTCCAGACACTTCAGGTCTCTTGGGACTACATTATGCTAGAGGTTAAGGAGATACAACTTAGCTCTGGGTCAACTTTGCAAATATTTTCTAGTATTTGTTCTAATTAAATATGAGCACTTTTGGATTCTACTTTCTGATAAGGTTGGGGAAACACATGTCATCATACCAAACACCCCAAACCTGTTGCCTAGGGTCATGTTGCTCTGCTCTTGTAAAGATTTCACATCTGATACGGCAGCTCTAATTGGGGTTATTACTTTGTTGATTGCAGTAATCAGCTGTTTATTCTCCAGGAACTGTCAGGCTTTTGTAAGTCAAGTATGGTGAATTAAATGGAGATATAAAAGGAACCAAAAAGAAAGCACTAATATCTATCATTCCTCTATATTGTTTTTGCTCACTGTCGTGGCTGTGCAATTTCAGAGGCTGCTCCCTGTTGGCCTTGCCCACGTTGATAGCTCTTACCCTATAGGCCAAGGAGCTGATGTGAGTATTGTAAGAACTACCAAGGATGTTCATTTCGATTATATATTTGGGAACTAGGGAAATGACCACCACGTAGGTCTGTGTGTTCAGTGGACCCACTGTGTGCCAGACCTGGACAAGGACTCCCTTAACTCTCTGGCTTCTGAATACCTCTGCTTTAACCAGGAGCCATACTATTTTGGGTTCATGTGTATCAATAATGATCATGTCCCACAGCCCTCCAAGTATGTGGGCATTCTCTTTTCCTCAGTGTATGATTTTCCAAGTGAATGGCTATAGGTCCCTTAAGGGAAAGACTGAGAGTAGGATGGGGTGCGGGGAGGTTATTACCATATATTCTTGCTATGGGATTGCAAGATCCTTCTTCCTGGCAGTCCTGCCTCTCCACCAGTCAGTGGGTTCTGGATTGGTAAAGTGGCTCAGGTCATGATATTCAGAAAGAGACCGTGACTTTCTCTCCTTGGTCAGGATCATTTCGTGTAACTATCCACCCTCTAGACCTTCTTTTTCTATTACCTACTGCAGGTATGACCATGTCAGTTGCCCATATTCATTAAGGACACTGTCACGTATGTGAGAGATTTTACTCCATCTCAACTCTTGCCATCACTCTCAACTATGCTGAAAACTCACTCTAGGCTCACCATTCTTCAACTATCTCAGCTTCTGTGACTTTCATCTCTACTCCACACATACCACCCTCTCGGTTGGCCACACTTTTGATCTTCACATCATCAGAACCTTCTTCACCCTTATTCTCCTGCTTTCTAACTGGAGCTGCCTGGCCTTCCCACTTCTTTGTATGTTCACTTCCATTGCCCCTCTTTTTAACCTCACCCAGGACTCCAGCCTCATGATCCTTCCACTTTACCCAGGTGTCAGTCTCCTTCCATCCTCCTTCATATCCGGGCTGGACATCAGGATCGATAGCTCAGTAACTTTGCTGTCAGTCAGCTTCTCAGTACTGAGCTGTAGCTCTCAGAAGTACTTTTACTCTGAGATCTCTCAGCTCCATAGCTCACTTGTCTGGAAGCCCTAACAAACTCAGAACTATGAGTCAATCCCACAACAAATTTCTCTACTGAGACACCTGAGTAAAATCTGTCCATCTTCAAAAGCCAATGCCAATCCATAAACTCTTATATCAGTTGAACTACAGAATACAATTGATCAGTGTCTTTTCCTGCTTTTAAGAAAATCTATTCTCAATAACTCTGAAGAGCTATTTGACACATTTGCTGAACTCCTCAGATCTGATCATCTCCTGCTTTCCTTCCAAGAAAATGGTATCGTATCTTACTAGAAATTGATGCAAGAACTTCCTTACAATTTCTGACCTTACACTGCTGCTGTTCGTATCACAAGACAAGCCTCTTGTCTTTTAAAATCTGTACCCATGCCTTATCCTTGCCTTCTTATTTCTGGTTTAATATGATTTTACTATTCAGTTCAGGATCAATTTCTCCATGTGCTTACACCCATCTCCTCTCATTTACCCAGGGTTTTGCTTTATCAGTTATCCCTTTCTCCTACTTGTTTTCAGTTTCTCCCTTTGGTTCCTTTATCTTACCCTAAAAATATTTGCCTTGTCCTCTCCCCCAAAATTCCATTAACCCTGCCATTAATTTCCAACTAATGTTCAGCTAAAATATAAGTTCAATAGTGCTAGACTTAATTACACAATGGGTAACTAACAAAGGTAACTCAGTCTCCTCTTATCCATAAGTCTCTGAGACAAGTCTCAATCAATTTAGAGGTTTATTTTTGCCAAGGTTGAGGACAGGCTTGGTAAAAAGACACAAGCCACAGTAGAATGTGTGGCCTGTAATTTTTCCAAGGATTTTGAGGGCTTCACTATTTAAAGGGGAAAAGTGGTCAGGAGGGGAAAGACAAAAAGAAAAAAAGAAGGACGGTATGGTCACACTCTTGTGAATCCACACGTTGCACAAGAAAGGGAGGGGAGAGAGGGAACAGTTGATGTATTCATATCGTGCTCAATAAATCTGTGCTTTACATAAGATAAAGTAAACATAGAAGAAGCAGCAAATATGCATTTGTCTCAGGGTGAGTGGGTTGGGGGGCGGCAGGATGATTTCTAGTCTCCTCTTGTCCCATACCTGTGAAGATAACGTGTTAATTTACATCATCAGATGAGGGAGGACCCCTGTGGAGATACATGGCCATCTGTCAGTTTAAGACAAAAGGAAAGGTAGTTTTTTCATGACTCAGTTTCTGAGCTTAACTCTTCCCTTTTGGCATAGTGAATTTGGGGTCCTCAGATTTTATTTTCCTTCCACAAGATACTATAATATATACATGGTAGTTGTTAAGCAAATGTGAGTTTCCTTTTCTTCCTTTCTAGTTCCATGAGGGAGGAGGTGGTGTCTAAGACATGTCTGTGTTCCTACTGTCTAAATCACTTTTGTGTCTCATATTTACCATAGTGATGAACACATGGAAGATACATAACTCTTTGTTAAACTTCATTATTCATTGAACCTCTTCCAACTTTTACTTAGATTGCAACTGTGAAGGTCGTTGGGGTGTGGGGTGTGAGTGAATGAGAAGCATGTGGTGAACAAGTGTTGATTCAAGGTGTATCTTTATTATTATGAATATGTCTGATAGTAAGGAGCAATGAGTTCTGTTTTTGTGTCCCAATGCTCATTCTACTTTACCATAATGGTTTTGCTATAATAATTATATATTTTACTAGAATAAATAATTTAACTTCTATGTGTCTTGTTTCATCTTTATATGGGAATATAACAATATATGTATGATTAATCTGTGCATAAGAAATAGAATTGACACATCAATGGATTCCTTGAATCATATTGGCTGTTTGATCATAGTTTTTTTTTTTTTTTTTTAATTTAAAGATAAAAGAATGTAAGACTCCAAATTGCAGAGTATGAGATTTGGCTTCACTGAATGAGAACAAATAAGTCTGTGTAATGGGATCATGGGCAAGCCTCCCTTGCAGAAGTCATTCCAGAAGCGAATTAACAATTGCAAAGCACTTTGAAACTCTGAAGCTTAATATTTACCTAAAATATGTAAATTAGATGGAGTATTCAAACACCAGAGATACATAAGAGTTAATATTATATATATATGTTATATATATATTTAAGTTATTTTCATTTTAACAGTATTTCACAATGACCTCCTTAGTACCACACCAGGTTACCTGTAGCAACTCTATCAAATCTAGTTTATTTGCAAAATCACAGATTTTTAGAACTACAAGTGATCTTATAGTTCTACACTTTTCTCATTTATGCAAACACCCTAGTTTTATAAGGAAAATAAAGCTGATAAAAGTTAATTTGTCCGGTAGCAGAAAGCCAATTTGTCACAGAGTTGTGACAAGAACAGTATCATCAGGTGGTTTGCTTCTCATTGCAACTCTCTTTCAATCCCTTCAGCTCCCAAATGGAACAGACTTAGTTCCTGGAGCACAGCACAACTCTTGAGCAATTTCTGTAATGTACAATCTTGGGAGTGAAGGCAGGATCAAAAACCAGAGAGGCCTAGCACAGTGGCTCACATCTGTAATCCCAGCTACTCTGGAGGCTGAGGCAGGAGGATTGCTTGAGCCCAGGAGTTTAAGGCCAGTCTGAGCATCATAGTGAGATCCCATCTCTAGAAAAAAATTAAAAGCAAAAATCCAGAGGGAGGAACATTATTCACTGTAGCTCCCTTTTCCCCGACTCAGACTTGCCCTGTAAGGATGTCAGTGATCACTTGTCTGGCACCTTCCACCAGACGTAAGCATGACTCTCCCTTTCAGGTGGGCCTTACTGATATTCTTCAGTAGTGAGTCAGAAATCAAAGAGTGTCTCAGTCTATTTATTCTATTTCCAAAATAATATGGAGTAACCCTGTGGCCATTTCTGAAAGGTGTGGGTCTTCCTCACCGCAGCAGCACAGGCTGGTATAACAACATGGCTTTGCGGCTGGATGCCAAGGGGTTTACTTGCAGCTTACTGCTGTTGGGGATGTCCAGTTAAACACAACATTTCCTGCCATCCCAGTAGACTCACAGGCAATTGACTAGAGATTGTGAAGACAAAAATAAATCTCACACTTTATATAGACAAGCAGATACAACCATTTCATACATGTTCTTAAGAGGAACAATAATTAGTCCTCAAGTAAGAGGACTTGACAGCACCCTTTGTCACACCTTGTTCATTCCAAATTCACTTGGTAATTAGGGTGATCACCCATATTAACTAATTGGGTTGATTTAAAGGAAAAATTAACTTATTTTATCTTTATGACTGGGGGTAGGTTTCAACTTGAAGCTAGGTAAACAGCTGAAGTTAGGCTCCTACTTTCCCACAGAAATAGGAGATAGGATAGGGGCACTATCTTCTTTGATTATTACTTTGCAAAGGAGTGGCTGTAGGGTCCTTAGACACTGCTGCATTGTAAGGCTGGCAAGAGGCTTACTTAGCCTTAAATAAAAAAAGATTTGCATACATTCCAAAGAGACAACGAAAGAATTTGCAAGGACAAGATTTATAAAGCAAATGCTCTAAGAAAAGGGAGGAGGGGAAACCTCTTCCTTTATTTTCAACAGGGAGAATTAAGCCTCTTATTCTTAATTTGTGTTTGCCCTTACATTCCCAACCTGGCTAAGCCTGATCACCCTCTTCAACCTCTTTTCCTGGGGCAGAAGCTGTGAGCCTTAATTTCATTCAAACACAACTCCATTTTGGATACTGCGTGTCTTTTTTTAATTTTTAAAATTTTATTTATTTATTTATTTTGACTCTAACAAAAATATTAAACTGCACTGGCCAGACGAGGTGGTTCATGCCTGTAATTCCAGCATTTTGGGAGGCCTAGGCGGGCTAATCGCCTGAGGTCAGGAGTTCGAGACTAGCCTGGCCAACATGGTGAAACCCCATCTCTACTAAAAATACAAAAATTAGCTGGGCTTGGTAGTAGTTATCTGCAATCCCAGCTACTTAGGAGGCTGAGGCAGGAGAACCGCTTGAACTCGGGAGGTGCAGTTTGCCGAGATCACGCCACTGCACTCCAGCCAGGGCAACAAGAGCAAAACTCTGTCTTTTATATATATGTGTATATATACATATTTGCACTAAGCATAATTTCTAGACACCAATGCTTTCGGTAAGGCCTTTTGTAGGTTTTTTTCTTTTTCTCCCTTAGGGTAGTTTACTTCATGGGTAATCATCCTGTTGAATTTGCTTAGTAGTTATAGCTTGTGATTCTGTGAGAAAAGAAAAATCATTACATAGTGGTATCAGGGGTTCTATGCTGATTCTGGGCTAATTACTGGCCATTCTCCATGTGCATGATGATAGTGAGCATTTGCTGGCTGTTTTGTATGTGTCATGTTCTGTTCTAAGTGCTTTAAATATATTATTTCATTTAAATCTGAGTAGAAGCTTTTGAGGTTGGCACTCCTACTATTGTATCTGCATCTCACAGATAAGGGAATCAAATTAGAAAGTTTGTAACTGGCTAAACATTATACATCTAGTGAAACATGTAGCTTGGCTTGAACCCCAGAAGTCTGACTCCTGAGGTTCCACCCCACTAGCAAAGAGTAAAAAACAGTGGCTGAAAGCAGGGGCCCTATAGCGTGACAAGGCTGGGTTCAGATTCCATCACCGTTGTTTACTAGCTGGACAGTTTGCCTACCTGTGTTGTGCCTCAGTTTCCCAAATGCTGCTAATGATAATATAAGCCTTATAAGTGCTTGTGACAATTAGTGAAACGTGTACACAGACTGTGTGCAGAATCTGACACACAGAAAAAATTGAGAAATACTAGCTTTCATGAGAAATAGATCCTCAGACACTGAAGTTATGTTCCATGGCTCCCCCTCATGGAAATACTGTAACTTAGTGCATTTTGAATGGCCTCTTGGTTTTATGCCCCTTGTCTGTTCCTTAGTAGCGCCTATCACTGCTGCACATTCTCCTCTAAATTACTTTTGTGATAATCCCATTAGAAAATGGTAACAGTCTCAGTACCTCATTCAACAAAGTGTTTGAGGGCTCACCATGCACCAAACATTGTGCTAGATATGAGGGACAGAAGGATGGTAAATTTAAAAAGATAGGCACCCCACCCTACAGCCTCTAATATGTAAGAGAAAGACGCAATTGCAATTGTAATAAGAACCCCAAAAGGGAAATTCAGTGCCCTGTGAAAACATATAGCTAAGGCAAGGGCTGATTTACCTGAAGCTGGTAAATTTCAGGGCCTCTCGCTTGCACAGCTCTTCCAAGGCCCCAGGGCAATTTTTTTTTCCAGTCAAATTCACAAAAGTAAGTTATTTTAACAAACGGAGTTAAAATAATTATCTTTCCATTCCTATTTCTGTCAAAATTCCTCTCATGTTGGATGATGTTGGAGGGGTCACCAGCAGTTTGGGTGTCTGCTAAATTGAATTGGGGAATTAATTTATTTCTTAGATCAATTCAGAAATACTTGTGTGGTTTGTGTCACTTCAGTATAGAGTTAATGCTAGTTGTCCCTCTGTGGGGCTGTCTTCCAGCAGACTGGATTATACTTTCTGCCCACCTTGTGATGTGTACGTGCAGGGCCAGAGGTGGTACTGAAATGTAGAAGTGTCCAATGGTACCCAGCTCTGGAAGTAAATGGGAATTGGAGGAGAAGCAAAGTTTGAATTGTTTAAAGTGTATGAAGCCATAAGCTAGTACCAAATTACGTAAAACTGTTAGCAGAGGATATGGTTTCATGGATGCAGAGTCAAAACAGAAGTTTGTCCCTGTCATGAATAGTCACAATGTAGTGTTTACTATTAGGAATGCACCATGCTTTTTTTGGTATATGATAATAATTGCATGCAACAGAAATTTTTAGAAATTCTGTGTTGGCCAGATACAAATCTGTAGTGGTCCTATGAATGGCAAGTCTAAGTGTGTGTGAGGCATGATTTAGCACTTGAACTCCCTATTCTCTCTATTAAAAATATACGTATAAAATCTTCAACAAAGGAAGAGGTGATCAAAGAGAATGCAGCCCCGAAATGTAGGCGGAAATTACAAATAGAGGCGTGTTACATATTTAAGTAATTTGAAACATTACCTTATATTTGTGTGAAATTTAGGATACTGTGAATCTTTTGGAATTTGTCATTTGTTATAATTTCTTTTTATATTCTAAGTTAATATTTATCTTTGCATCTAATTTTGTATTCTTTTTCTTAAATGACTTCCCAAAGTTTGTAAGCCTCAGATACCACCAAACTTGGATGCTTCCCTAATGGGAAGACCTGAATTAGTGTAGAAATCAAGGTAACTTTTCCTGAGAAAACAAAATTAAAGCTGACCCCTGATTATGGGGTCAGAGGCAGCCATACTAGGGTGATGATGTGAAAGTAGGGAGAGGAGGCGTGTGTGTGAGGGAAGCAGCCATTGCTGGAGTGTAGGAGTCTGCCAGGCACTAAGGCTGAACCATCAGATAGGAAATCAGAAGAATAGCACCAAAGGGAGAGATCTGTCCTCATGATCCAGTCACCTCCCACCAGGACCCAATTCCAACATTGGGGATTACAATTCGACATGAGGTTTGGGTAGGGACACAAATCCAAACCATATCACTAATGTTGCAACTTCTTCTTAGAAACAAGATGAACCGCACTTTTAGGCCTTTGGATTTCAGAAAATATTAAAAATTAAAAATAATGTAATCATTTTTTCTGTTGATATTCAAGACACGCTAGTAGTATCAATGTTCAACCATATATTCAAGGATGAAGGTAATATTTTATTTTATTTCAATTCCATTCTTAGCCCTATTCATCCCTCCATGATTGTGGGAATTGTGAGAAATTCAATCTTAGTCATCTTTAGTGCCCTGTCTCCTTTCTTCCCTTTCGGTATCATAAGAAGGACCCTAAGTCCTATACAGGCCTTTAGGGGAGGCCTCTCTGATTTTCAGTTCCTAGTGGTTATATTTTTCCTAACCGGTTTATTCCTTTGAGGTTCCAACCCTCTGCTTCTCTACCAAGCTTGGGGAACATAGTAAAACAGAACCCAGAGTCCAGGCTGCCTAAGTGTTTTATGTAGCTATTTCCCTCTGACAGATTGTACAGTGTGGGTGATGCAGTTTTGATGTGTGTCCCCACCCAAATCCCATATATTGAAATGTAATCCCTGGTGTTGGAGGTGGAGCCTGGTAGAAGGTGATTAGATCACAGGGGCAGGTTTCTCATGAATGGTTTAGCACTCACTATTCCACTTGGTACTATCTTTGCCATAGTGAGGGAATTCTCCTGAGATCTAGTCATTTAAAAGTGTGCCCCTTTGCCTTCCATGAGTGGAAGCTTCCTCAGGCCTCCCCAGAAGCAGATGCCACAGTGCTTCCTATACCGCCTGCAGAACCATGAGCCAATTAAACCTCTTTTCCTATAAATTACTCAGTCTTCGATATTTATTTATAGGAATGCAAGAATGGACTAATACGGGGGGTCTACCTAAAACTTTTGCAACCTTCTTTTTCATGTCTAGTGTATGGTTGTGGTAGACAGAGTTCTCAAATGGTCCCATGAGTCCAGTCCCTGGTATTCATGCTCTGTATAATTCCCTTCCCTTGAGTATGGATAGGAACTGTGACTCACTTCTAGTTAACAGTATGTGGCAAAGGTGAAAGAATTTTGCAGATGCAACTAAGATCCTGTGAAAGAAAAACAGAATATAGGGACTCTGCACTCACTATGCCATAAGGAAAGTTAAGCTTGGGAACTCAGTCACCAATACTGTCTTTTTGTTGTTGTTGTTCCCAAACCAATAGCTGTAATTTCATAATCCCAGGACATAACATCATTTCGTCTACTCCCTCTTTTCACATGTTTATTTTATCTTATGTAAAATGTAGATTTACTGAGGCTAATCAGAGTCTCAAAAGACTGGAACCATCTGCCTCACTGTCTACCCTCTTTTCCTTTTTTTTTTTTTTTTTTCTCCTGCTTGCTCTTCTTTTTTAAATAAAGAATTTCCCAAAACCCCCTTTGGAAAAAGCATAGGTTACAGATGCTTCTGTGAGTTGCATTTTTTTCCCCAGACATGTCCTCAACCTTGGCTAAATGATCTCTAACCGACAGAGACCTGCCTCAGTCACTTTTTGGTTTGCAGTCCCAAGTCAGTTGATTTTATTTAATCAAAAGGAGATTAAGACTATTTTCAGTGGGCCTCACTTAATCTGATGATTGTCCTTAAAAGATGGGCTGGGGCCTCCCTGAGGTACAAAATTATCCTTGCTGGCTTGATGTAGTAAGCAGTCTACTGAGGAAGCCCGCATGGGAAGGGATGGAGGTGACTTCGAGAAGCCGAAGGCAACTCCAGCCAACATCCAGCAAAAATCTGGGGCTGTCAGTCATATGGCTATGAGGAAAATAATTCTGCAAACAATCTGGATGAGCTTGGGATCAGATCTTCTCCAGTTGGGACTCCAGATAAAAACAGCCCAGTTGACACCTTGATTGAAGTCTTCTGAGACCCAGAGCCAAGGATTCAGCTAAGCTGTGCTTAGACTCCTGACTCCTGTGAACTGTGAAATAATAAATGATTGTTTTAAGTTACTAATTGTGTTACTCCATTCTCACAATGCTATAAAGACATACCTCACACTGAGTAGGTTATAAAGAAACGAGGTTTAATTGACTCACAGTTCTGTAGGCTATATAGAAAGTATGACTGGAGAGGCCTCAGGAAACTTACAATCATGGTGGAAGGCGAAGGGGAAGCAGGCTGTCTTACACAGCTGGAGCAGGAAGAACAGAGAGGGTGGGAAGTGCCACACACTTTTAAACAACCAGATTTCCTGAGAACTCTATCAGGAGAATAGCACCAAAGGGAGAAATCTGCCCCCATGATCCAGTCACCTCCCACCAGGCCCCAATTCCAACACTGGGGATTACAATTTGACATGAGGTTTGGGTAGGGATACAAATCCAAACCGTATCACTAATGTTGCAACTTCTTAGAAACAAGATGAACCCCACTTAAAATTTGGTTTGGAAGTCAAGAATGACAGTGCCCCTATACATATATCAAGAGCGTAGCAAAAGGTTTATTATTGATATATGCTCAAGGTTTTTTTTTTTTTGGGAGGACAGAACAGGCCTCCTAAGTTAGTCTAAAAGTTATTTAAGAGAGCAAGTGTTCTGGGCTGAATTGTGTTACTTCTCCTTTCTCCCAGCCAAATATATACATTGAACTCTTAACCCCCAATACGTCAGAATGTGACTATATTTGGAGATAGAGTCTTTAGGGAGATAATTCCAGTTAAATTAGGTCATTGAGGGTGGGCCTTAATCCAACACGACTGGTGTTCTCATAAGAAGAGGCAATTTAGAAATTGAAAGGTTCGGCCGGGCGCGGTGGCTCAAGCCTGTAATCCCAGCACTTTGGGAGGCCGAGATGGGCGGATCACGAGGTCAGGAGATCGAGACCATGCTGGCTAACACCGTGAAACCCCGTCTCTACTAAAAAATACAAAAAATTAGCCGGGCGAGGTGGTGGGCGCCTGTGGTCCCAGCTACTCGGGAGGCTGAGGCGGGAGAATGGCGTGAACCCAGGAGGCGGAGCTTGCAGTGAGCTGAGATCCGGCCACTGCACTCCAGCCTGGGCGACAGAGCGAGACTCCGTCTCAAAAAAAATAAATAAATAAAATAGAAATTGAAAGGTGCACAGGAGGATCATGTAAAGACATAGGGAGAAGATGGTCCCACAGTGGCTCCACAAGAAACCAGCTCTGCTGACTTGTGGCCTCCAGAACTGTGAGGAAACAAATTTCCATTTAAGCCACCCAATCTGTGGTAGTTTTGTTCCTGGACCAAACTGAGGGTCAGCTGCTATTTCTTGCTGCCAGTAATGAGATGCCGATGAACTGGGGAGGAAGAAAGTTTTTATTTCTGTAACCAGTTACAGGCTTGGAAATTATCACCAGACCAACTCAAAATTACAAAGTTTTTCAGAGTTTATATACTTTCCAAGCTATATGTCTACATGTAAGTGTACATTCATCTAAAGACATAAGTGATTAACTTCTTTTAATCTATAACTAAGGTCTGAGTACTGAAGACCTTCCTCTGGAGCCTCAGTAAATTTACTTAGTCTAAATGGGTCTAGGTGCTGGGTGATTACCCTTATTTTGTCTCCTGCTAGATTACAGAGGTTTAGGGAGTTCCTTCAGTCCTCCAATAGACTTGTTTGTGGAGGCCTGGGGAGTTTCTTCAGGCCCCCAATAAAACTTGTTTAATCCTGAATGGGTCCTGTTAAGAATCCTTCATTATTTTGTCATGCTTTAAGTTTAAGGCCCAGGAAAGGTCTAGGAAAAACTGCTGATGGGCTTTTGTTACATCCCAGCCTTTGTATAAGGACATTGGTTTTTTTTTTTAGCTTTTAATATTTAACTTATCCACTCAGTCACTACTGAAACAGTTGTGATGGAGGCCTGCATTAGTGAAACCTGGCCTGCCACACTTTCTCGTGGCAGCCCTAGAAAACTAATATAGCAAGGAAAAAATGTTTTGGGGTTTTTATAATGGTTAGGGGATTGGGCTGGACAAACAGTTTCCACACACAAGAAAGGGCTTGGCTGCCAGAGCCAAAGGAGGGAGCGTCTGGGCTTTCTTATCGACTTGCCCAGATGCGGGAAACAGGGGAAGAACTATCAGCAATCAAACGTCAAAAAAGGGAGTCAGACTTTTATTGCAGCTAAGTTTGTGGTAAACACTATTTCAGGGCACCATCTAACTCCAACGATAGTGTCTGTGTCACTTTTCTTGAGGTCTTTTTCTGAAGCAAGCCCTGATGCTACTGTCACAGGTCAGAGTGCTGGGGAATCAATAGTCCTGGCCCTCAACCGTTGGCATGAGAGTTTGTGTGCTAATACCCCAGCTTCCTCATCCCTTGGATGGGATTTCTCTGAGGCGTGGGTTCTCCATTTCCACCCAGAGTTTCCCCTGTGGCATTAAGCTCTAGTAGCCCACTGCCAGACACCTGGATGACTTACCTGGGTTGCCTACCTTCTCTTCCCTGCTAGTGCTTCCCCAGGTTCTCAAATGGGTCACTTGCACTGGATACCGGCCTCAGAGTCTGCTTCAGGAAAATCAACACTGAGACAATGAATTAATACTGCTTTCAGGGCACTGTCGAGGCCTTCCAGCCAAAGATAACCAGGGACAAATCTGCAGTTGACAAATAAACCAGTTGGGTTTATTATTTTTTTGCAGTGAAGGACACATGCCATGAAAAATTATAGGGTGTCTCAGTAAGAGGTGTTAGAAAGAACTTCTTACAGGGTTTGGATTTCAAATGATTTAGGAGATGGCCTAAGGAAGTTGGGGTTCACTCTAGAATGGATGTTGTCAGAAAGGGCGGGCAATTCTGTGAGAATCTCAATAAATCTTACTTATAATGAAGGAAGATTAAGTCTATAGGTAGAATGAGGTTAAAGTTGTAATTGGAAAAGAAATAGCAACTCATTTTGGCCAAGAGACATTGTGTTTGGTGTTTTGTGGGTGGCACCATGAGTTGTTTTTGTTGGTGCTTAGAACTATGAAGTTGACTTGCTTTGCCTCACCTTATTATGATCGCAGAGCAACCTTGTCTGAATTGGTATTCTGTGTGAAGGTTTAAGTTTAATAGATTAGTATGATCTAGCTGTGAGTCCCGGGCCAGGTTCTGAATATCAAGGGCTGCCTTCTTTATCAGCATTTGGAAAATTCCAGCACATAGTAAACACTCAGTATCATCTATCACCAGCCTGAGCCTGGGGCCTCACACCCGTCCTCTTTTATCTAAAATCCTGAATTAGCCATGAATATTCACATTTTACGAATGAGGAAAGAAATGTGATCTGAGCTAATGCCTTGTGTCAACAGGTATATTACACTAAGATGGAGAATGATATACTGAATCTGCGTTTGCCTTTAACGTGTGTATAACTTCGAGAAAAAAGCCAAGGTTGGGCGGCGGAGCCACGCTGCATCTCGGCGACAGGGGGCGGTGTGTCCTGCGAAAAGTCAAAACGCCGGCAGCTGGCCTTGGTGTTTTTCAGGCTCTTAGCCTTACGGAAATTACATCCAAAATATTATTCTGATAATATGTGACTTGGCGCCACGCGGACTCCGCACTTAAACACGCACTTAAGGGATAAACATATACTACTGAAAAAGGTTTTCGCCCTTGGTGGGCAGTGTAGGGGACGCGCAGCTGCAATCTGCAAACCTTTACAGGGCGCAGGGGTTCGTCCACCCGCTCAAGGACACAGAGACCTCCGTGCTCTGCTATACAAAGCACTCCCGGCCGGACCAGAGAGCAGGAGAGAGCATCGGCCAGGCAGAGCTAGGCGGCGCCCTCGGCCCGAACCTGAAGGTCAGGGCCGCGGGGCGTCCTCGCCGCCTGGGTCCCAGTCCCGGTCCCAGCTCCCGGCAGCCCAGGCAGCGATCCCAGCCGCAAGAACTTTGTTCTTTTTGTCCCGCCCCCTGCGCTGTACCGCCTTCGCCGCCTTCCGGCCCGAGTTCCGGAGAATCAACATGACGCTGCAGGCCAGGGTTTTCTTTGCTCTGGGGTCGCGGCTGCCCTGTGGCCTCGCTCCTCGGCGGGTAAGGCGGCCGGGGTCGCGGGACAGGGCGTCCCGACGCGCAAAAAGAGAGGACAGGGCGTCCCGGGGCCTCGGAGAGCGAGGACAAGGCGTCCCGGGCCTCGGGGAGCGAGGACAAGGCGTCCCGGGACGCAAAGAGAGAGGACAGAGCAACCCGGAGCGCGGAAGAGAGGACAGGACGTCTCGGGGCGCAAGAGAAAGGGCAGGAGGTCTTGGGGCACAAAGAGAGGACCCGGCGTCCCAGGGGCTCAGGGAGCTAGGACAGGGCGTTTGGGGGCGCAGAGAGAGGGCCACCAGGTCCCGGGGCGAAGGGCAATGCCAGGAGTGAGCACCGGGGCCCAGGTCGTATTCCACTCTCAGATGAAGCCCTGATGTGTGTAGGGGAATAGGGAAGACACGTGATTTTCGAAGTTTTCACAGTTCTGCAAGTTTCCAACTTGTGTGTAAATAGGTAGGAAGAGGTAGGGAAGAATATGGCCCTCGCCCGTCCATTAAGGGGTGAGAGAGGGACCAGGCCGAGCGAGCACTGGTCTTTGACGTAGTTTGTTATGAGGAAAGCCCATCTATGTGTTATGGAATTAAACACTAATACAAACAAATTCTCATAAAAATGAAACAAAAACAAAACCCCAGCTGTTTATAGACTCACCTTCCCAGATGTATAGCTGGGAGAGGTCCGTCTCACCCTGGCTTCCCCCCCTCTCTCGCCTACACTCCTGTCAGCATGTCTCCATTGCACCCATAATGGAAATAAAATACTGCGAGTGAAAACAGGAAGAGGAAAGAGAAACAAAAACAAACAAAAAAAAAACAATATCCAAGACAAGCCCTCCGCACATCTAAATTACAAAATTGTAATAAGTAAACTGAAAAGCACGTTTTCTTTAGCCAGGCAGAAAAATTAATACCTCAACTGTGAAAAAACTTCTTTTGATTTGATAGAATAGACAGCCATGGTGTTCTTTTTCAAAAAATATGGGCAGCAGTAGTTCCAAATAGGAATACAAAGAATTAGTATGGTGGTTCCCTCAAGTAAGAGATCTTTCTTTTAAAAAGTGAGATTTGTTCAGGGTTAGGTGTTTGCTGAGTTTTGTTTTTTTTTTTCCTCCCTGTGAAAACTGGGTTATAGATCATTTTAAAGGAAGCCTATATTTTCTGATTCTTTCTCAGAGACATTTCTCATTTGAAACCTGCAACAGCTCTGTGATGTCTTCAGAGATTTTATTTTTTAACACACATCATTAGGATTGTAGTAATAAGGTCACACAGACCTTATCCGAGCTCTTCTGACACCATTAGACAATACAGTTTGAGAGGGAGAAAATGAACTCATTTAAAACTTAATTGTAATCTGACAATTTTGAAATTTCTTTGCGGAAAAAAAAAGTGGCAGTTTTGAGGATCGAGGTTGGGAGGCAAGAGAGGCACCTGTTAGTGTGGTTTGTCCCCTTCCTAGCACATGTAGCCTCAAGTTTGAATTCCTGGGAGAAGAGAAGTGTTTACATCTGTGAAGTGGGAGGTGGTTCCAGGGAACATCATGTTTTCGTGGGCAAATACAAGTTGTTATAATTAAAACCCCTAATTTGAATATTTTTGTTACCAAGAACCAAGGCAAATGTTTCATTTGTTTTAAAACCTATTTGTGAATTGCTCTATTAAATTGTGCTGCTGACGAGTAGACCTCATTTCAATTTAATAAGTATTTATTGAGGACTGGCTTTGTGTCTGGCCCTGTGCTATGCCCTGGGACTCAAGATATAAAAAATATGAGCCCTGCTCTCAACTGCTGTCAAGTTGCTCTCAGTTCTATTGAGGAAAACATTCAGTCATTCAGTTGTTTATGAGGAAACACTAATTAATTAAGTACCTACTAAGTGTTGGGCATTCTTTGGCAATTTGTGGTTGAAAGACATTCCTACCTTCAATGCAGTATAGTCTCATATATGTTTTTTAAGCCACAAGTAATAACGAATGAGTAGGCCTTAAAATCAATTTAATGGAGCAAAACAGCCCTTTGGGAGGCTGAGGCGGGCAGATCATGAGATCAAGAGATCAAGACCATCCTGGCCAACATGGTGAAACCCTGTCTCTACTAAAAATACAAAAGTTAGCTGGGCGTGGTGGTGTATGACTGTAGTCCCAGCTACTTGGGAGGCTGAGGCGGGAGAATCGCTTGAACCCAGGAGGCGGAGGTTGCAGTGAGCTGAGATTGCGCTACTGCACTCCAACCTGGCGATAGAGTGAGACTCCATCTCAAAAAAAAAAAAAAATTGGAATAGAATAGGGTATATCTAAATTCATCTCATGTAGTAAGGTTGTTTATTTTGTTTTATATTTTTATATATTATTTTTTATTTTTACATATAATTTATATATATTTATGTAATAAAATATATATTTTATTTTATATATTATTACTTATATATCTCAAAGAGTGAGACTCCATCTCAAAAAAAAAAAAAGTAACTATCAAGAATAAAATCACTATTTTTAGAAAAATGGTTCCTGGCCTCTATTATTCAGCAATACAGTTAAAAAAACAAAGTAACATATGACCTCAAACTGGCCACCCAGAATTAACTAGGTTTAACATTTGGTGAACATCATTCCAGGCATCTGTTCTGGTAAAAGGATGGATAGGCATAATTTTACTTGGATGTCACATTTTCCCTTAGAGTGTAGTCAACTTTGTTTCATTGCTTTCTCATGATGAATATTGTCTTGGAGCAGTATAAAACCAGCTAGATGTGTTTTCTATATATATTTTTTAAAATCTGGAAGCCTAAGTATTTCTTTATTCAGTGTAAAATTCTGGAATATAAGCTGTATGCAGGCAAATATTTTCTTCTGTTTTGTTCACTGTTTATACCTAGAACAGTGCTTGGCATAGAGTAAACATGTAACAAGTATCTGTTACATGAATGAATATGTGTACTGTGTTGCTATGAACATGCGTATGTTGCTATATAAAACAGATTTCTTGCTATGTTTCACAGTCAAAGAAATCTGAAAAATGGTACTCTAGTGAGTCACCAGCAGACATCAATAGACTGTGAAGATGCAGATGTGTATTATAATGCGTATATGACCCAAACTGCGTACCTAGAGGAGGCAAGGTAGGCTTCATGGAGGAAGTGGCCCCAGTAGCCTACTGTTAAACCAGGAGATGGAATTTGTGTGGTCCCAATGGCAATACAGACCTAAGGAATAGCATGTATCAAGAAGTGAAGGAGTGGCTTATTTATAAAAATTCAAGTGGTTTGGTATTGTGGAGTTGGTGAAGTATGGGAACAGAGAAGCGTGTGGAGATGAGATCAGTCAGGTTGCTGGGGGACAGGGCATGGTGGGCTTTTCTTATTTATGTAGAAAATTGAGCATTTACTTTTTGCTAGGCACCTTACTAGGGATATGAGGGTGAGAAGAAGAGCTGATCCCTGCTGTCAGGAAGCTTAGAGTCCAATGGTGTTATGGTGTGATGTGCTGCATGTTAGGTTGGGTGTTCTTGCTTTTGGGGGGGATCCCAAATAAATAGCATCCGTTTTTTTCCAGTCTGAAAAATGAGTAAAGGTGGAAGCCAAAGTATCACTTTTATTGTGGTTTGTGAGAGGCAGCTGGGCCCATCAGCTGCATCTCCCGAAGTAGGCAGACTTACATAACTCTGGAGGAAGGCCGAATATTGCCCTCTGAAGGCAGCTGGCTCCCAAGAGGGAGACCAAGGAGGACTGTTCATACCCAACGATCCTGTCAAAATTTACCGGTCATATCAACTGTCTCTGCAGGGACAGATTGTACCTCAGTTTGTGTTGTTATAAAGGAACACCTGAGGCTGGGTAATTTATAAAGAAAAAGGTTTGTTTGGCTCATGATTCTGATGCCTGGACAAGTTCAAGACTGAGCATCTGCATCTGGTGATGGCCTAAGGCTGCTTGCACTTGTGGCAGAAGGTGAAGGGGAACTGGAGTTTGCAGAGATGGAAGTAAGAGGGTCTTGGGAGGTGCCAGGTTCTTTCCCAGCCTGCTTTAGTGGGAACTAAGAGTGCAGACTCACTTGCCACTCCCAGGATGAGGATGGTACTATGACGTTCGTGATGGATCTGCCCCCATAACCGAGGCACCTCCTATTAGTCCCCACCTCCAACATTGGGGATCACATTTCAACATGAGGTTTCAAGGGACAAGCATCCAAACGTCCCTAGCAGGTTGACTGGAGTTGTACTACCTGAGCTTCTCTCAGTAGGGAGATGTCAGGACTGGGGAAGAAGCATCTCCTGCTCGTGGGGGAAGTATGTCCAGTTTTATGAGAGTGTTGTTGTTTGGTATATATCAAAGCTGAGACCTGAAGGATGAGTAGGAGTTAGCCAAAGGGAGAGATGTAAGAATGTTTTAGACAGGAGAGTAGTCCATGTGAAGGCCCAGCATGGAGGTTATCAGTAGAGAGCAGGGAGGCAGGAGGTGAGAGACAGCTTAGTGAGCAGCCTGTCAGCTGTGTTAAGGAGTTAACACTTTGTCCTGAGGGATGGGAGTGGAGACAAACGGCCAAACCCTGAGTAATCCTCTCATCTGATGAGAGGTGATCATGACCTCAACAAGGGCATGCTTTGGGTTTGGAGACACTCAAAGTTGAGTGATATTTGGGAGGTAAAATCAGAGGCCTTGGTGATTGGTGGTGAGGATGCGAGATAGGGCTGAGCTCAGAGTTGACATGTTGCCATCAAAATTGTGAGCAGAAATACAATATCCTCAGGTAAGACTGGAGGTAGGGAGACCAAACATCAAAACACCAGTGATGAGGGTCTGAACTGAGTGTAGCATTAGAGCTACTGGGGACTAAAATGAACTGGGCTTGGTTTGAATGTATGGGGCAAGACGAAGCCCAGATTTCCGTCTTTGGCCCCTGAACTAAGGACAATGCCACTCTCCTGAGTGAGGACATTAAGAGGGGACTGGAAGGAGAAGAGGAGTAAGTGACATCATTCTTGAAATGTCAGTAGGATCTGGGACTCCTCAAGTGGTATATAGATAATTAAGCTACAGAGGTGGAGGAGAGAATGTTAATTCTCCCTGGGAGTGTTAGGGAAGGCACCAGAGCTCTCACAGCTGGGTTTCAATGATGAATGTTGGGTGACGATAGGGAGCAATTTGTGTAAAGACAGGGAGGTAGGAAAGAGTTGGTGTTTGGGGAACCCTGAGTACTTTGTTTTCCTGAGTGTAAATTTCAGGGGAGATGAGGCAGGAGAGAGGGGCAGGAGCTAGGTCGTGAAGACATAGCTGTGGGGAGCAAAGGAATCTGGATGTTCTGCAGCTACCAGGAGCCGTTAGAAGATCTTAGGAGAGAAGTAACATGAGCCCGTTGATAGTCATCTGGAGATCAGTTAAAAGATGACATAGAGTAGGCCCTCAATGTTTGTGAATATTGTGAGTTTGGGGTTTGAAATCAGGTGGTGGATAGAGAGGGACACTGGGGAGGTAAAAGGCATGGGGCTTAGAGATGGATGGGATGTATCAGGTGAAGAGGAGGAGAGGGAGTCACCGAGGTGGGGCAGGGCAGGGCAGGTGGTGGGGGTGGGGTTAGTGGATGAATCTTGGCCTTGTAGCTTAAGTATGCATCTGAAGAAATTTCAAACAAACTTCCTGCCCAAACTAAAAAGCTAACTTTATAGTATTACCAAAAAAAATCTAGATCTCAGATATCTCCCAAAGGTCATGATAATGACATCAAAAGAGGAGGGAATTTAAAGTTATCCAGAGTTTCTTATAGCCCATGGTAGAAAGCATGCCATTGATGTTTAGCAACTTTTAGTTTTTGCAGAAAATTCTAGGTAGAAAATGATCAGCATTCTCAGCTGTCCACAGCTCTTTCTAAGTTGATGAATCATTCTGAGATCGAAGTGCCAGGGTAATGATAAATAAGTCTAGAATAAAAAGTCAACTGCACTTTGATCCCTTGCAGTCTGGGAAACTCTCACACTGCATTGTAACGTGAAAGCAGTGATAGAACTGTAGGCTTTCATAATTGCTGGAATGATGAAATGATGTTGCCATTTACCTTTAGCCCTGATTTATTCTCTGTGCTTCAAAACAATATTTCCTACTGCAGCTTAGATACCTCTACCTGACTATTCCAGAAGCATCCCAGGTGCAGCATTTCTAATGCAGAACTCATTATCCTCAGTGCTGCAACTTGGTCTTCTCATGCCAACCCAGTCATTTCAGTTACAGCATTACTCTGCATGCAGTCACTTAAAACTGGAACTAAGTTACCTTCCGCAGCTCTCACCTTACCAGGTCTGGCTGGTTGGCTTCTGGGTTCAGGCTAATTTACACTTTAAATGTGTGTGGAATGTGTTGTCTTCTCTTAATTTCTGCTGCCCTTAGTGTCTCTCACATAGACTAATGACTTCTGTCTGATGGGGTCTCCATTTCCTTTTTTCTGGCTCACAGTTAAATCTTAATTTTTCTAGAACACAAAGGCAGTGCAGATGTAACAGGGATATTGAGGTAAAGGTGCGAGGTAGAAAAATCTCTCTCAGTTCTTTTCAGTAAACAGGAGACCTGTTTATATGCTTTTAATGAAATAGGCAAAAATGTGATAAAATAGATCAAGAACAAAAGCCCAATCTCATGTTGTTGGGCATGAGGCAAGAAGAAATCATGGATCTAGTGGATATCCTGAATACCCTGACTTGATCATTGCACATTCTATGCATGGAATAAAATATCACGTGTACCCCACGAATAGGTAAAAATGTTATGTATTAATAAAACCTTAAAAAAAGAAGAAATAATTGGACCAGGCAGTATTAGGTACAGTGGTAACTCATTACGTCCTCATTTATGGGGACCTTTGTTCTTGCAAGCAGTTTTATTTGCTAACTTCCCACCAGTTCACATGATAGCATCCTGGGCTAAGCATCACCATCTCTTGCCTGGCCTGTTATACAAGTGTCCTAATAGTTTCCCTGCTTCCAACCTTGCCCTCTACACTCCATGGCAGCCAGAACAATCCCTTAAAACTTCAGGCAGATCATGTCCCTTCTCTCCTCAAAACTTAGAAGATGTTTCCCACTTGACTCAGAGTAAAAGCCTGAGTCTCCACAGTGGCTGACTCAGCCTGAATGGTCCAGTCCCCTTTACCTCACTGACCTCTTCTCCTGCCCCTGTCTCCCTCCTTCCTTCTTCTGCAGCCACACTGGCTTCCTGACTATTACCCCATCCATAAGCATGCCCCCTGCTTAGGGCCTTTGCTCCCAATCCCTTTTGCCTAAAACCCTATGATTCATTCTTCTCCTTCACGTCTTTGCTCCAATGTCACCTTCTCAATGAGGCCTTTGCTGATGACTCTATTTAAAGTAGCAATGCTCTATCCCTAATGGCTGCCTTATTTTTTCCCCACACCACATACCAACTTTTAATATACTACATATTTAACTTAATTTCTGTATTCCTCATTCCCTCAAGGATAATCTTGCTGAGAATAGAATATTGTGTCTTTTTTTTTTTTTTTTGCTGCAGTACTGCCATGCCTAGAACAGTGCCTGGGGTGTAATATATGCTCAATAAACACTTGCTTAAAATGAATAAATGAATAAACTCTATATCCATCATAATGTCATGTTTATCCCTAATACTTTTTCATGTAAGCAAATTCTCAAAACAAACTCTTTGCAAGAGCAGAGATTCTAATTTTTGGTTTAAGAAAGATTGTCATTATAGTTTTGGTTAACATGCTAGGAGATCAATAAGAGATGACTCAAATCAGAGGCAGGCAGGAGTGAAGACCCTAGCTGAAAATTTCAAATTGCCTCTTAGCTCTGTGATTTCATCTGTTTTTATTTTGTAGTATCGGGGAAGCATCTGTTCAGTCTGCATCTAACTGCAGACAGATAGGCACTGTAATAAAATGAGATGTACACCCTAGAGCATAGAGCACCGACATTTTCAAGGACTCATGTTCACTGATATAAAATGTATCATTACTCAAAAATGTAATTTCTGTCTTGCTTCTGGCAACTGCATAATTCAGCTTAGCCATTGGAGCTTGGAGTCCAGCTAGGCAGTTTCTTTTATATTTGTTCAGCCTTACCTTCATGTTGCTGTGGCAACAAGATCTGTGCTCTGCAGAAGCTGAGAATATCAGTGGCCTCTGTTCAGTGCCCTGCTATAAGTTAAGGAGCAGGCAGATGTGCTTAAGCAATCTACACAGTCATAGAGCATGAGTTAACAAGGCCTTTGGCAAACCTTCAGTGTGGTAGTCAGTTATTTTAATGTCTGCAGGGCAACTATTGGCATTTGGGGTGAGACAGTTCTTCATTCTGCAAGACTGTCCTTTTCTGCACTGGAACATCCAGTAGAACATTCCACCTAACTATCCCTTGTATTTGCAGATGCCTCCATCTAAGGACCACATACACTCTGCTGAAGTGGCAGTGGTCTGGCCGTTGGAAAGAATGCATGCATGGCACAGAAAAGTGCCTTCTAGCAATCGGACAAAATAAATTGGGAAGTAGTTATGGAAGGCTTCCTGTGTTGAGGGAGTACATAAGGTGTTTTGGGAATGCAGATGTACATTTGTCAAACTCATGCTTTGAAAAATACGGTTGTCTAGTGTTTACCATGCTGACATTTTAATATGACAGTTAAGTCCCAGTCTGCAAAACTCTTATGTGAATTTGAGTTGGAGTAAATTTGATCTCAAAAATATTCATTCAGCCTGAACCAACAGATACTTAGAAGCTCTAAGAAAATAGATATGGAAATATTTCATTATTTTTATAAATATAGTTCACACTTTAGTGTTTAATATAGTTATGCTTCAAGTAAGGTATATGTCCTTATCATGAAATTGATTCTATGCCATTTTTTTTCTTGCTCTGTTTTCTTCTACACACTTCTCATATTGTGTGCTTGCCTATATGATTCAATTTTGTGTTAGCTATTGTTAATGAAAAAAAAATGTATGAACATGTTGAACATTCAAGCAATATAAAAGGATATGCAGTGACAGTGTCATAAGGTTATTATTACTATGGTTATTACTATGAATAGTTTCTTGTGGATACTTCTGACGGTTTTTGTGCATATGTCAACATATGTATGAATATATCCTCATTTTAAAAAACCATACGAATGGGAGCATGTTACATGCATTTCTCTACCTTGAGTTTTACACTTAACACATAATGTCTCACATTGTTGGTATCCAACAAATACTTATTGAATAATTAAAAAATGATACATCTATAGCAATGTTTACATTATATATAGAATGTATATACAATATATACATTCTAGCTCCTTCTTTTGGTAGATAATAGATCCATATAACAGTATTTTGTAGTATAGATGTGCTCTAATTCATTGGCTATGTCCCCTAAGGAAACACACATAGATTGTTTTGTAGTCTTTCTATTACAAACAATGTTTTATTGAATCTCTTTGGCTATTTTGAGTCTCTTGCATTTTCATACCAATTTTAGGATAAGCTTGTCGACATTCACAAGCTGATTAGGATTTCGATAGGGATTTTGTTGAATCTGTGTATCAATTTAGGAAGTACTGTCCTCTTAACAAAATTAAGCTTTCCAATCCATTAACATAGAATGTCTTTTTATTTACTTAGGTCTTTAATTTCTTAATGATGTTTTGTAGTTTTCAATTTATAAGTCTTGTCTATTTACTTCTTTTATTAAATGTATTAGTATTCTTTTCAATATGATTATAAACAGAATTGTTAATTTCATTTTCATCTTAATGTATATCTTTGATCATAGCTACTTTTCCCCCTGCTTCTTTCCCAGATGAATGAGTATATATATATTTTAGATAAATTCCTGCATGTGGATTTGCTGAGTCAAAGAGTATTTGTATCTAACATTTAAAAAAGTGTTGCCAGATTGGCCTCCTAAGAAGTTGCCAGAATTCTTATCAACAGGTTGTAAGGGTGGCTTTAATCAGCTGTTTCTTGTATTATATATGATAAAATTTGAACCTTACTGGTCTAGTAAGAGAAAAATTGTGTCTCCTTTTGTTTAAATATGCTTATTTAGTTATAAATATGGTTGTATATTTGTTTTTTGTTTGTGTGGAGTACCTTTCTAAGCCCTTTGTCCAGTTTTTCTATTTGCAGGTAACTCAATACTTAACATAGATTGATTTAGATTTTCTTTTCTTTTCTTTTTTCTTTTTTTTAAGAGGGAGTCTTGCTGTGTTGCCCAGGCTGGAGTGCAGTGGCACGATCTTGGCTCACTGCAACCTCCGCCATCTGGGTTTAAGAAATTCTCCTGCCTCAGCCTCTGGAATAGCTGGGACTACAGGCGCATGCCACCACGCCCGGCTAATTTTTGTACTTTTAGTAGAGATGGGGTTTTACCATGTTGGCCAGGTTGGTCTCAAACTCCTGACCTCAGGTGGTCCACCTGCCTCAGCCTCCCAAAGTGCTGGGATTACAGGCGTTAGCTACCGCGCCCAGCCTGATGATTTAGATTTTCTATTCTTGGGATGGCCAACCAAATGTTACATTCAGTAAGACAAGCATTTACCGAATGCCTAATTGGTGCCAGAAATTGTACTGTAGTGATGAATATAAGGTAGTGTCCCTGGCTTCCTGAGCATCCTGATACGTTGATATGAATTGCGGCAACTCCTTAGCAGGCCAATTTGGAAGCCTTCCATTTGCCTGTTTTTAATAGGGTGCCATTTAAAAAGTGTTGACAGAGATACTGACAATGTTGTCTGGTTTTGAAGGCCAATTCTGCTGGGTTGAGAAAGACAGTGGTTGGTTCAGGTCAATGAGAAAGCAGGAACAAAGGCCAGATGGTGAAAGTAGTTGACAAGTTTTTGGAATGCTGAGGGCTTGGTAAGTGTAGAGTTTACTTCTACATGGCAGACCAATCATGAGGTGGGGCTAGGAAAGTATTAATACATTGGCATCATATTGTCCGGTGGCTTGAATGCCATGCTCAAGAGTTTGATTTTTTTGTCTTTTTGACTTTGGAAGGCATCCATGTTTTTGAGGAGTGGAATTTTAATGTGGAGGACCCATCCATAATGATGATGACGATGATAAATAGCTAAACTAAGTGCTCAAAAGATAATTCATTTAGCCTCACAACTCCCATATGAGAGTCTGTTATTTTATGAATTTTATATATTTGAAACTGGATCTTCTTAATAATGTACCTAACACATTAAACAATTATTTTTGTAGAAATTTCTTTTACATGAAATTTAGTTATGGTGCCAAAAAAAAAAAAAAAAAAAAAAAAAAGCCTTGCCTCTTCTTTCGTTTTTTTTGTTTGTTTGTTTTAGTTTCTTGTGTGTTACTTAGACTAGGCATCTAGGAGTCACATACTCAGATGCCTGAAGTCCTTGAAGGCCCTGTTTATGAAAGGCCACCCAGTGAAAAGGGCTCACTTTTCCTGTGTGAGTCAGGGCTGGGCAGAGCTCAGGCCTTGTCTCAGCAGGGCTGTCATAGTCGTACTTAATCATGTGGGAAGGTGTGCCCAAGTGTTGGTAGAGCTTCTGACTTTTATGTGAATTCTTCCATTATCTAAATGTTGGCTCAAATTTTAAAAAATTTGGGCAGGATAACAAAACATATTTGGCCTAGAATCACTAATCTACTTCTGTTTGTGATACCCTAGACATTTTAGATTAGCCAAATTATACCTAAGTAATTTATGTATATATCTCATGGATATACAGTCCTTATCCTTGAGGGGAAGGTGCAGTGTCAGGACTCTCGGAATTGCCATTTTGAAGATTAAAAGTGTGATCATGTCTTATTAGTTTAGATGCTGTAATTTTGGAATACATGAAGGAGGAAGCTATTGTTTATATGATGTGGGAGAGGGATGAGTATGGTGAGGAAGGTGGGTGATAGCTAATTTTTTGTGGGAGAGATTTAGAGCTTGTAACAAAAATAATTCTGTATTGCCAAAGTTGGAAGACTCTAGAAAGTTTTAAGAATTTTAGGTCACTAAAGATCTCCAGAGAATCAATCTTGATATGAAAGGTATTATTTACATTTTTGAAAAAAACTTATTTCTCTAAAAACCATAAAGCAGGACTTGAAAATCTTTAAAAGCCTGTTTGGTATCCACTTTTTATAATTCAGAAAAGTCCAATCAAAATACTGTTTCAGGTTATTAAGGATGCTTCTTTGTAGAAACAGGGGATTGAGTATGATGTGACCCTGTGACATCTGATCATCTCAGTGGGTCTTAATGTTGAAATGAACATCTTCCTTTTAGGCAGAGAAGATGGCTTGAATTTATATTAACACATATGCTGTGTATTGTTAGGGGGTAATGAGAATTAAAATAGCTTATCAATTTCTTCACTTTGGTGGGGAAGTGGAATCATAAGGTTAGTATTCATCAGATCATATAAGAAAAAAAGTGCTACGTAATAACCTGTTACATTGTAGACACTAGGAATTATTTTTATCACATGTGACGTTTTTACCTTTATATCCTTTTCTCTACTGGTGAGGAGGTTGAGGAAATGTTTTAAAATAAATTTAAAAATAAAGTTTGTATGCAAATATCTTGTTTAATTATTTTCATGAAGTCCCACATCAAATCCCCTATACACATTAACATTAAAAAGTTAAAAATTATGGTAAAGCCTTCAGAAAATTAGAATACTTTTTTCATTATTATTAACGACAAATTTACCATTCTATTTGAGTAAACTTGTTGATTCATCATCTTAATGTAATAGTTCTGAAGGCAGGTGGCAGCCTTAAGGAAAACTGCCACTTATGTAGAAAAAGATTATTGTGGAGTTGCTTGGATTACTGTGCTTTGGCAAAAGGATGTGAAAAGAAAATGCTTTGTCAATATGAAGCTAAAATAAATATGATGACTATGGAGCATAACAAGTTTTACAAATGTATCTTCAATTATTTTATACATGATCTCAAATTTTGTCTTTCAGTAAGTTTTTTTCTGCTTATAAAGATCTAATCATACTTACTGGATAGATTTGGAAAGTACTAAAAGCCAATCAAACAAACAAACAAACAAAGCAAATAATTATCTATAATCTCATCACTTAGCCATAACTGTAAACTAATGGGTGGACTGTGAAGTCAGATACTGGATTTAAGTCTTTATTCCCTATTATTATTTATTTTTAAAAGTTAGCTACTTGACCTTTCTGTGCTTCAATTTTTTTCATCTATAAAATAGGAGTAACAATAGAATTTACCTTATAGAGCTGTTTTGAGGACTGTATGGTAAATATTGAATCTACTACTTACTGTTGTTATTTCCTTCTAGTCTTTTTTTCTAAGCATATATTTTTATTTGTAGTTAAAAAATACCGTATATTTGTTTCTTTTTTTTTTCATTTAACATCACATTATAAACATTTTCTTGTGCAGTTTCCAGTTGATGAACAGCCTCGTTCTAAATCATTGACCACATTTTCTTATTCTTTCCTTAGGATAAATTTCAAGATATCCTGAATCAACTGATGACAGTCTATTTAGCTTACAGGAATACTCTGGAAGGAAATGGCAGCTTCTGGAGTTTTAACTGGAGTTTTAATCTTGCCACCATAACCTAATGGAATATCACATAACCTCCCTGGTGTGATCATTAAGCTTAGCAGGATCTCAGAGAATAGACAGAGGAATATGCAAGCTGGTTATCAGAGAAGGCTCTGGAGCCTGTCAGTCTGTGTTTGAACCGTGGTTCTGCAACTTTGGCAATATATATATTTTTTATCACTCTGAGCCCTTTCTATACAACAGGATAAAACTAATACCTATTTCCTGTGGTTGTTGGGAAGATTAAATAGTTTGATATGTAATCCTGGCAGGTGGTAACCACTTAATGAATGTTAGCTCCTATTGTTCATTATATTAAATACCTAAAGTTTGTTTTATGATTAAATGTGAGAGAATGGCAGTGATGTTTGCATGTAATGTAAGTACAAGCTGTTACATATAAAATAGGGCAATACAAATATTTTTAACTCTGAAATGTATTGATTTTTCCCTCCATTTAAAATAAATAACAGAAATATTCTGTTTCATGTTTTGTGGCCAGAAGCTAGCATGTGAAGAGGCATTTGATTTAATAAACCTTATAGAGAATTTTTAACAATTTTCTTCAGTGATTCAAAGGTGGATTTTTATCCAGATTATTTTCGTTGAAAGACAAAAATGCTTTATGTTAGTTTTTAAAAAATTAAATTTGGTCGGGTGCAGTGGCTCATGCCTGTAATCCCAGCACTTTGGGAGGCCGAGGCAGGCGGATCATGAGGTCAGGAGACCGAGACCATACTGGCCAACATGGTGAAACCCCGTCTCTACTAAAAATACAGAAATTTAACTGGGCATGGTGGCGCGTGCCTGTAATCCCAGCTACTCTGAGGCAGGAGAATCGCTTGAACCCGGGAGGCGGAGGTTGTAGTGAGCCGAGATCATGCCACTGCACTCCAGCCTGGTGACAGAGCGAGACTCTGTCTCAAAAAAAACAAAAAACCAAAAACCAAACCAAAACACAACAAAATTAAATTTAAGTAAAACACCTGCAGATAATAATGTAAGCATTTGTAGTGTTTACTATATGCGACACGCTGCTCTAGGTGCTTTACCTATAATAACTCATATAATCCTCACAATGCCATATGAAGAAATTTATTTTATTGTCCTCATTTTGTAGATGAAGGAACTGAGGCACAGAGAGGTCAAATAACCTGCTGAAGGTTATACAGCTTGGGAGAAATTTCTGTGCTATGTAATCCAGCTCCAGAGCCTGTTCTTTTTAAATCAGAAAGCAAAGAATAATAATTAAGTACAATACCAATATGTTTGCAAAGAGTTTGTGTTAATACAAGAATTTGATTACTATTAAATTCAAGAGCATGTTTTTAAAAATGCATCTGTTTTTTGGAAATATATGTATGCAAATTTCAATTCATTTTTTCCCCTTTTAGTTTTTCAGTTATGGGACAAAAATATTATATCAAAACACTGAAGCTTTGCAGTCTAAATTCTTTCCACCCCTTCAAAAAGCAATGCTACCACCTAATAGTTTTCAAGGAAAAGTGGCATTCATTACTGGGGGAGGTACTGGCCTTGGTAAAGGAATGACGGCTCTTCTGTCCAGCCTAGGTGCTCAGTGCGTGATAGCCAGCCGGTAAGTCCCTTACCTCAAGCCTATTGGTGATGCTTTTGAAGAAACTATTCTGTGCCATAGTATTGAAAACACTGTTTGCCCGAGTTGTTTGATTAGCATCTTAATCTTATATGAAATGCTAGAAATATTCTTTAGATTATTTAAATAAATCGTTTTGAAAAAGTCAGGTACTATTTGAGATGAAAGAAACAATGAAAACTGTGGAACTGATGTTTGGGTAAACATCCACAATTTTCATTATTTTAATTTCCCCAATTCAGTGGTAGAATATTTCTTTTTCTGTACACGAAGATGAAGTTAAAAAGCTTGACATGCAGCCAGGTGGGGTGGTGTGTGCCTGTAATCCCAGCTACTGGGAAGCTGAGGCAGGAAGATCGCTTGAGGCCCAGAATTTGAGACCAGCTGGGCAACATAGTGAGACCTTGTCTCAAAAGAAACTTTTTTTTTTTTTTTTTTAAGCACTACATGGAGGTTGCTTTGTCTTCAGTGGGAATGATTATGGTTACTGCTTTAATTAAACATTAAACTATGAATATATTTTCTTTGTAAAGCTGGCTTATTAAGGAATAATTTAAATCTGTGAGTAGAATGTTAAAGTAACTGGTTTAAAAGTGACTAATTCAATAAATTAGTATCAATATATAAAAATGATCTAAATTTGACTTTTAGAAAAAAATTCACGTTGATTTTTGTATATAAATAACATCTATACTTTCTCAGAAATGCTTTTCTTTAAGCTATGGATTCTCTGTATTCTTCAATTAATGAAATTGAAAAATATAATATGAAGTCATACAAGGTGTTTATTTCTAGGAAGATGGATGTTTTGAAAGCTACCGCAGAACAAATTTCTTCTCAAACTGGAAATAAGGTACATTAAAAATCAGTTATTTAATTTAGATTTAGGAATTATAACATGTTCAAATAATTTGTTCATGTGTTTGGTTTAAGAAACCTGGAAAATGTCATTTTCTTTTTGTTATTTTGCAGGTTCATGCAATTCAGTGTGATGTGAGGGATCCTGATATGGTTCAAAACACTGTGTCAGAACTGATCAAAGTTGCAGGACATCCTAATGTAAGTGTAGTGATGACGAAGCCGAACTGCCAGACACTTGATGTTGATGACACCCAACAACTTGTACAAAGGAAATAAAATGTTGATATTGATGTAGGACAGGCAAGTCCCAGTCTGGGGCTTAGCCTGGGAAGGTTCTTGGCTTTACCCAGGAAAGAATTCAAGGATGAGCTGGTGGTAGAAGAGAACAGCTTTTCTGAAGCAGCAGCAGCAGTGGAATGGATTTGTGACTGTTCCTTCAGAGCAGGGCAACCCCATAGTCAATGTGCTGGGCATAGCAGTTGAGAGGCAGTTTTATAGTCATATTTGTACCCACTTTTAATTACATGCAAATTAACTAGGTTTATGCAGAAATTTCTAGAAAAGGGTTGGTAACTTCTGAGTCATCAGTTCGTTGCCATGGAAAGGGCAGTAACTTGCTGGCATTGCCATGGCAATGGTAAACAAACATAGTGCATTGGTGGATATGTCTAAAGAGGGGGTGCTTTCATCTAGGACTTGGTTTAACTAGTCCTCAATCTGGTCCTGTGTTGGAGCTCTGCCTCCAGAATTAGGCCCGCCTCCTACCTCAATATGAGCAAGTGCTGTGTTGAGAAGCACCTATTTTCTGTCCCTCGGAAAATGCCAGTTCTGCTAAAGCAAAGAACGGAGTAGAAAGACCGCTACACGACTTCCTTTCAGGAATACTTAAAGAATCCATTTATGATTGATCGGAAAACAAACTTGATTTCACTTTATTTAATAAGATTATGAAATAACAAGAGCAGTTATCCAAGAGCACAGCATTGAGTTTAAATGATTGATGCTTTTTGCTTCTGCTAATAACTTTTGATTGTCTTCCTCAGTGGAGAACAATATAAACATGAAAAACTGTAAGAAATTCAAAATTTCTCCTTTTAATACCTGAAATATGCATGAATATTTTGCTGTTGCTTGGTATATTTACTGGAGAGAAGCCATTTCTTCCAGTAGTCTCAAAGATAGCACTTTCTATGATATTTTCAGAACCAATAACATTGAATCTCCTGTAGAACTAGCCAGAATCTTTATTGATGGTAAATAGATAATCAACCACAAGCTGCTTTGGTTAAGTTAAACTAAAATAACACCAGAAACAAAAAGGCATTTCTTGAGATCTTTGAAATAAAATAGAGTCACATGGTATATATGTTTATCTGTATTAATTTTCTTTTTCTTTTTACCTTTTAAAATTTTATTCATTTATTTTGAGACAGGGTCTTGCTCTGTCACTCAGGTTGGTATGCACGTGGCACAGTCATGGCTCAGCAGAGCCTTGACCTCCTGGGCTCAGGCAGTACTCCCACCTCAGCCTCCCAAGTAGCTGGGAATACAGGCACATGCCTCCACACACTCAGCTAATTTTTAAAAGAAAATTTTTGTAGAAATGAGGTCTTGCTTTGTTGCCCAGGCTGGTCTTGAACTCATCCCAAAGTGCTGGGATTACGGGCATGAGCCTCTGCACCCTTTTAGTTTTCTTAATAACAGAATCTACCCTAATTTAAAGACGGCTTAGGATTCTGAATTTTGGTAACTAACATAGGAGGTTTTCACAGACTCAGACTACTAAATCTCATGGTATTGTTTCGTAGGTAACTGTGAACTTCAGCTTTATTGTATTATTTCTATTAATATATTTCAGAAACAAAAACCCTGCAGAGAAAATGTTTTTCCTCATCTAAAGTTTCTGTAACTTGCCTTGTCCATTTATTAGATTGTGATAAACAATGCAGCAGGGAATTTTATTTCTCCTACTGAAAGACTTTCTCCTAATGCTTGGAAAACCATAACTGACATAGTTCTAAATGGCACAGCCTTTGTGACACTAGAAATTGGAAAACAACTAATTAAAGCACAGAAAGGTATGTTTATTTGCTTTTCTCATATTTATTTGACTCTTATGTGTGCAAGGTTCTGTGCTAAGCTTTGTGATACTTTAAAAGTCAATGAGACAGTCTACACTTGTACAACTCACAATGTAATGGAGAAAAATGATATTTAAATAATAACTATGTATTACAATTTGAGCAGTAATAAATGTATGTTTCAAGTGCATTGGCAATCCAGGGACAGGAATGACTAACTCTCTTTAGGGTCAGTGATCAGGTTGAGGAACAAGATGCAACTTAAGCTGGAAGTTCAAAGATCTAGATGTAGAGAAAGAGGAGGGAAAGGACATGTGAATGTCCATGGATAGAGGCCTGGTGGAGAGGAGGAGCATAAGTACATAGGGAATGATGAAAAACTTGATGTTATTAGAGATGGGGAGAGGAGTAGGAAATGACTTTGGGAAGGTGAGTTGGAGTGTAATTGGGAAAGTTCTCAGTACCAAAATAAGGAGTTTAATGTTAATTCTGAAAGAAATAGTAAGTATTTTTGTGTAGATTTCCATTGAAGGTGGAACAAAGAATGTGACTTGATTGGAAAGGTTAGTGACAACAAGATGGATGATGGAAGGAGTGCTATTCAGGAGGATTTGATTTTTCTTTTAGCATGTGGCTAGATTGCATGGGAGATAAAGTAGAAGATATTTAGAAGATGAGATCAACAGGCCTTATTGATTTGATGAGAGTGTTTTCAGATGGGTTGAAGAGTCTGAATGACGTTAATACCACTGAGATTAAGAACACTGGAGGGAAGATATATTTAGAAGTAACTTACTAGGAGAACATTTTTGTTAGTATTACAAATGAATTACTTTACAAAAGTTCATAGGTACATGAATAGCAAACATGTCTAATGTATACATCTAGAACCAGCATACATTTATTCACCTGACAGACACTTACTAATGACTTTTGGGTAGCAGGCCCTATACTCATGCTCAAAGCAGAGGTGGACAAGATTCTGTCCCTGAATAATTTGGGGAACTTGAAGGATGGGGGTATTTTCTGAGAGAAGGTGGAGAGTGTTCTAAACAAGGAAAATAAGGAAGAGTTCTCATGCTCCTCAGAGGGTGTCCTTTGAGGGCTGAGGGGAGGAAAGAGGGCATGGAGCTGGCCAGGTTCCTCCCTCTGGTTCAGAAACCTTTGCCTTACAAGGTTCAATTTCTTCTTTGTGCAGCGCAAGTGATCCTAGCACCAGCTTGAGATAGGGTATAGGAGCAGAGAAATGCTACAGAGGCACTAGCTCTGTGTGTGTGTGTGTGTGTGTGTGTGTGTGTGTGTGTGTGTGTCTGCTTCACACACATACACTAATAGCTTCCATCCCTTCTATGCACTCATTGAAATTGAAATTCCTGGTTACTCATTTCCATGACGGCAGAATGGATGTGATTTGTAATTGGAGTTTGGATGATAAGTGTTTGATTTGATTTTTTTTTTCCGTGGGGGGCGGGAAGATGGATAAGAGTGGGAAGGGGGACAGGGAAGAGTGTGACTCCTCTCTCTTCTCTTCTCTATCTGAGGAACCTTGATCTCTGTATCTCTCCTGTGTCTCTGCCTCTGATTCTCTCGCCGTACCCCTTGCTCATGTCTCAATCTCATTCTCTACTGCTCTGCCTCTGTCAGCTCCTCATTTTTAGTTCTCTGTTTCTCTCTTCATCTGTCTCTTTTGTTTCTTTGTCCTTCTTTGCCTCATTGTCCCTTATTTCTTCCCTTGCTCATCTCTGTGACACTCGATTTCTGTCTGACTCTCCCTTCTTTCCTCATTATTGTCTTTCATTTTAACATAGACGCTGATCTATTCTTGTTCATCACATTGGATTAAAATTCTATGGGCTTCATTAAAAATATATTAGATAAGATACCTTTTTAAAAGATGGAAGCCAGTTTTTATTCTTCCAAGATTCCTGTCAGTTATTGATGCTGTAAGCTGACAGAGCTTAGAGAACTTGGACCACTGGACTGAGGGGAGTAAACGATAAAAGATTTGTCCTGGTACTGGATCGACAGTCAAGGAACTGAAGCGTGACATTTTTAACAATATCATGTCTTCCAATCTTGCACCATTTATTTAGGTCTTCTTTAATTTCTGTCAGCAGTGTTTTGCACAGGCATTGTACAAGTTTTTTTAACTTTCTCCCAAAGTACTTAAATTTTTGGTGCTATTGCAAATGGCACTGTTTTCTAAATGGTATTTTCTGGTTCTTTTCTTGTAGTATTTAGAAATACAATGGATTAGTTTTGTGTATTGATGTTTTCCCTAGGAGCTTGCTAAACTCAATGGTTATTACAGTTGTTTGTTTGTTTAGATTCCTTTGGATTTTCTACATTGGTAATACTGATAATGAAAAAAAGACATTTTTTATATTTTCCTTCCCAATTGATAAGCCTTTTATTTTCTTTCTTGCCTTATTTTACTGGATGGGACTTTCACTAAAATATTGAATAGTAGTGGTAAAAACTTAGATTCTGCTTGTTCCTACTATTAAGAACAAATCAAATACATGAAGGAAAGCAATTAGTTTTTCACTATTAATTATGATTTACCTGTAAGTTTTCATAAATATCCTTTATCAGCTTTAGGAAGTTCTCTTCTATATCTAGTTTGCTGATAGCTTTTTTTAAAAGTTATTATTATTATTATACTTTAAGTTATAGGGTACATGTGCACAACGTGCAGGTTTGTTACATATGTATACATGTGCCATGTTGGTGTGCTGCACCTATTAACCCATCATTTACATTAGGTATATCTCCTAATGCTATCTCTCCCCCCTACCCCTACCCCATTACAGGCCCCGGTGTGTGATGTTCCCTGCCCTGTGTCCAGGTGTTCTCACTGTTCAGTTCCCACCTGTGAGTGAGAGCATGCGGTGTTTGGTTTTCTGTCCTTGTGATAGTTTGCTGAGAATGATGGTTTCCAGCTTCATCCATGTCCCTAAAAAGGACATGAACTCATCCGTTTTTATGGCTTCATAGTATTCCATGGTGTATATGTGCGACATTTTCTTAATCCAGTCTATCATTGATGGACATTTGGATTGGTTCCAAGTCTTTGCTATTGTGAATAGTGCCACAATAAACATACGTGTGCATGTGTCTTTATAGCAGCATGATTTATAATCCTTCGGGTATATACTCAGTAATGGGATGGCTGGGTCAAATGGTATTTCTAGTTCTAGATCCTTGAGGAATTGCCACACTGTCTTCTACAATGGTTGAACTAGTTTACAGTCCCACCAACAAGTGTAGAAGTGTTCCTATTTCTCCCCATCCTATCCAGCATCTGTTGTTTCCTGACTTTTTTTTTTTTAATACTTTATGTTCTAGGGTACATGTGCACAGCATACAGGTTTGTTACATTTGTATACATGTGTGATGTTGGTGTGCTGCACCCATTAACTGGTCATTGACATCAGGTTTATCTCCTAATGCTATCCCTCCCCCCTGCCCCCACTCCACAACAAGCCCCAGTGTGTGATGTTCCCCTTCCTGTGTCCAAGTGTTCTCATTGTTCGATTCCCACCTATGAGTGAGAACATGCGATGTTTGGTTTTCTGTTCTTGCAGTAGTTTGCCAAGAGTGATGGTTTCCAGCTTCATCCATGCCCCTACAAAGGACATGAACTCATCCTTTTTTATGGCTGCATAGTATTCCATGGTGTATATGTGCCACATTTTCTTAATCCAGTCTGTCATTGATGGACATTTGGGTTGGTTCCAAGTCTTTGCTATTGTGAATAATGCCACAGTAAACATACATGTGCATGTGTCTTTATAGCAGCATGATTTATAATTCTTTGGGTATATACCCAGTAATGGGATGGCTGGGTCAAATGGTATTTCTGGTTCTAGACCCTAGAGGAATTGCCACACTGTCTTCCACAATGGTTGAACTAGTTTACAGTCCCACCAACAGTGTAAAAGTGTTCCTATTTCTCCACATCCTCTCCAGCATCTTGTTTCCTGACTTTTTAATGATCACCCTTCTAACTGATGTGAGATGGTATCTCATTGTGGTTTTGATTTGCATTTCTCTGATGGCCAGTGATGGTGAGCATTTTTTCATGTGTCTGTTGGCTGCATAAATGTCTTCTTTTGTGAAGTGTCTGTTCATATCCTTCGCCTACTTTTTGATGGGGTGGTTTGATTTTTCTCTCGTAAATTTCTTTAAGTTCTTTGTAGATTCTGGATATTAACCCTTTGTCAGATGGGTAGATTGTAAAAATATTCTTGTAAAAATATTCTCACTCTGATGGTAGTTTCTTTTGCTGTGCAGAAACTCTTCAGTTTAATTAGATCCCATTTCTCAATTTTGGCTTTTGTTGCCGTTGCTTTTGGTGTTTTAGACGTGAAGTCCTTGCCCATGCCTATGTCCTGAATGGTATTGCCTAAGTTTTCTTCTAGGGTTTTAATGGTTTTAGATCTGACATTTAAGTCTTTAATCCATCTTGAATTAATTTTCGTATAAGGTGTAAGGAAGGGATCCAGTTTCAACTTTCTACATATGGCTCGCCAGTTTTCCCAGCACCATTTAATAAATAGGGAATCCTTTCCCCATTTCTTGTTTTTGTCAGGGTTGTCAAAGATCGGATGGTTGTAGATGTGTGTTGTTATTTCTGAGGGCTCTGTTCTGTTCCATTGGTCTGTATCTCTGTTTTGGTACTAGTACCATGCTGTTTTGGTTACTGTAGCCTTGTAGTATAGTTTGAAGTCAGGTAGCGTGATGCCTCTAGCTTTGTTCTTTTGACTTAGGATTGTCTTGGAGATGCGGGCTCTTTTTTGGTTCCATATGAACTTTAAAGCAGTTTTTTTCCAATTCTGTGAAGAAACTCATTGGTAGCTTGATGGGGATGGCATTGAATCTATAAATAACCTTGGGCAGTATGGCCATTTTCACGATATTGATTCTTCCTATACATGAGCATGGTATGTTCTTCCATTTGTTTGTGTCCTCTTTTATTTCACTGAGCAGTGGTTTGTAGTTCTCCTTGAAGAGGTCCTTTACATCCCTTGTAAGTTGGATTCCTAGGTATTTTATTCTCTTTGAAGCAGTTGTGAATGGGAGTTCACTCATGATTTGGCAAATGCACCTTGTTTCAGAAGTGGGAAGAGTAGAGCATAGTGGAAGGCTTTCCTTATTTGTCAGTAGTGTGAGTGCAAGGTGTATGTTGCTTAGCGTATGTATATAAGAACCACATGAGTACATTTTTTATATTGTGTCTACATATTTTTTCTAGAACAGTGGGTGCATCTAAAGAATATTTTAAAACACATTTTTAGTTATCTGTTGAAATTTATTAAGGCAGTATTAGTATCCTTTTAAAATCACTTTTTGTAGAGTCATCTCGTTTGATGGGAGAGTTCAACCTCATCGTTTAAAATTTCTTAGAGCAACTGTGTACCTTATTTGGGTGTTTTTTGAAGATAAGGTAAAGGTAAAGTGATTTGGGAATTTTGAAAAGGAATTTTTTTTCTTTCTAAGTAGTAATTAGAAATGTCTTGGCAAGGCAGTAGTAGTTACATAGTAGTTAAGAGTGCAGGCTCTAGAGCCTAACTGCCTAGTTCCAATCCTGGTTAATACTTGTTAGTCCTATCAACTTGGACAGATCAGCTTGCTGTGCCTGTCTTTTCTGTAAAATAATGTTAATAATAAAGCCTTTCTCCTAGGATTGCTCTAATGATTATATGAGCCAGTGTCTGTAAAATGTTAAGAATCGTTCCTGGGCCAGACTAGTACTCAGTAAATGTTAGTTATGAAAGAAAATGTTAAGTTTCCTCCAAGGTGGGTGTATTTTTACATCTTTTACAAGGGGACCATCAACTATCTGAAACTTAGGTTTTGACTCATAATTAAAATTGGTTAGAAAAACCAGAGCCCTGATATCACTTATTATAATTAAACTTAAAAATAACAGCCTACATGAGGGATGTATTTATATTAAATGTTTAAATGAGAAAAGTGTTTCCTTAGTAGATAATATTATTTATATAAGGTTATTCTAGTTTTTAAATGTTATAGTCCTATTTTGAGTAGCTTTTAGAGAATTAAAGATTTTTAGATTTTCATATGGGCTCTCATTGAAAAATGGCTGGGAGACAGGTATCCTCTGTGCTCCCATCAAAAAGACAGAGAAGTTTGTCTTCTTACCATGATTGTCAGTAAGATTAATTGCTAGCAATAATAGTAGAAGAGTTAGAACTGCAACAACAGCTCAGTTGTGTATTTAGGCATACAAGGAGTTCAGTGTTGCTTATATGTGATGTATAATGCCTGAAGGGGTAGGAGATGAGGCCAAGCAATGTGGACTTTATCCTCTGGTGATAGGTAAAGTTAAACAAGGATTAAAAAAAATTCTTAAGATACTTTATTTCTGTTTGCTGGAAAATTGACATAATACACTATGCTAGTCCCCCATTGTGGCTACAACAAATGACCACAAACTTAACAGCTTAATATGTCAAACACTTATAATTTTATAATTCTGTTTTTCACAAGTAAATGCACAGAGTTGCTTGCCTGGTTTCTCCGCTTCAGCTCTTATAGGCTAATATCAAGGAGTCACCCAGCAGAGCTCACGTCTTGGAGGCTCTAGAAAGACTCTATATCCAGGCTCATTCAGGTCGTTGGAAGAATCAAGTTCCTTGTGGTTGTAGGACTGAAGTGTATATGTTCATGGTTGCTGTCAGCTGAGGGCCACCCTATCTCCTAGGGACCTCTCTCTGATCCTTACATAGGGACTGGTACATCTCAGAGCCAGTAATACCACAATATGTCTTTCTCATGCTTGGGGACTGACTTTCCCTTCTACCACATCTCTCTTGCCTGCTCCTTAAAATTCATCTTTCTGACTACAGCCAGAGAAAGTTATCTGTTTTTAAGGGTTTATGTGATTAGACTGTGTTACTTGGATAATCCCAGAAAGGTCCCTCTCTTAAATTCTGTAATCTTTCTTAACATCTTCAAAGTTATTTTGCCATGTAAAATAAGAAATTCAGTTCTTAGGAATTAGGGCATGGGATCTTTAAGTGGGGTCATTCCGCCCACACATATTTCTTGTCTTGTTAGAAAGGAAACCCTCAGAACAACCAGAAAATTTTGAAATAAGTAAATAATCATGTAATATCTGTAATGTAAAACATGCTTGCTTAGAATGGCACCCTTATGCACTGCTCAACCATGTGTAGCAGCCCTGACCTACCGGCGGTTCAACAAAGTCTTAGATGTGTCCATGAAACTAGGGGACTGGGATGCCTGTTGGAGTCTTGGCTTATACAGTTACCTTCCATTCTGGTGATGTTTCGTAACACAACTTGCCAAATTATTAATACACAGGTAGTAAATGGCAATCTTTTTGCATGAGAGCAGAAGAGTAATAGGTGGAATCAATAACAGCAGTAAATTAACAAGTAGTTCTTAGAATCTAATGACATTTGCTGGACACTTCTTACGTTCCTGTTTTACAGGAGATAAATCTAGGGTCCAGAGCAGGGATGCGACTTCCCCAAAGTCTCATAGCTATACAGCTAGTAAATAGTGGAATCAATTTCTGAGCCCAGGTGTCTGTACTATTCCCCTTCTGTTGGTCACTGGAACTAAAATTGTTTAGTGAATCTTTCAGTTTTCATAGTTTGTACTGAAACCAGATTTTAGAGCTTTTGAATCTTTTAAATCATAATCTTGCACATATCATAGCTTTTTTGATAGATAATATGATTTTTGATGTTCTTTTATTACTATTTTTTCCATTTCAAAATAACGAAGGATGGGCTAGCATATTTATTTCATTTATTGCTTCCCTTCTCTATTTTCTTAACCTCATTAATAATATAAATTCATTTCTATTGTATGCTCTGAGCTGTTAGAAACTTGCCTTTTATAAAGCTTTTCCATGGGCAGTTATTCTAATTGAAATAATGGGACTCTGTACAAGAAGGAAAATAAATGTGACTAACCCTGGGGATCTAGGAATTCTTTGCTTTGCACTTTAGCACCACTGTTCATTTTTCTGAAGCTACTAATTGTTTCACCTTGCGGCATTAATGCTATTGGAACAGTGCAGTTTCAAACTTTCATCTCCCTTTTACACTCAGGAGAATTAAAAGCCACAGTATCTCATTCTAAGAGGTGGGCTACCCAAATTTTCTAGGCTGAGAAAATAAAACCTAAAGGGATAAAGAGAATAGTAAAATAACTTTCATTTCAGCATCTAAATTGTGTTAGGATGGCTTAACTCCTTTCCCACGCTTGGAGAAATGTATCTGTTCAGTCTTAGTTGAAAGATAGTGCACTTTCCATTGGAGCATTTGCTTTATATTTGTCACTTTTAAAGCAGTTTTTTTTTTTTTTTTGTAATTTTGCTATAAGAATGATGCAGTTAGCATCTGTTGTCAGTGTACTGTAATGGAGCTCACTAATGTTCTACATTCCTCCTCTTTCACAGAGTACGATTTTGGAAGCAAAGTAATTTTCAGCGATCTGAAAGCCTGTTTGATATATAAAAGGAGTTACCAGAATGACTAACATAACCACTCTTATTTTTTCCTATCCTCAAAATGGTACTCCTGCCCCCTCCTCCACCCCCGTGTTTCCCAGGATGTGCTGAGTTTTCTTTCTACTCTGGAAAATGCTGAGAGAAAGAGAAACTAAATATATGGAGCAGAGAAAAAACTTATCTGAATATTCTTCAAAATACTTTCCTTGTAGTCCTTCAAATTTAACTTTCTAAAAGTATTTACTGTTATGTAAAAGATGTAAACTTATTTTGATCCTCTTGCAAATATTATTGTCTTATCCAGTGTTATGAATAAATAAGAAGAGAAAAATCACTGATTTCTCAGGACCTAAAGATTATTCTTTTAAGCCTGCCTTCCTTCCTTCCTTCCTTCCTTCCTTCCTTCCTTCCTTCCTTCCTTCCTTCCTTCCCTCCCTCCCTCCCTCCCTCCCTCCCTCCCTCCCTCCCTCTTTCTTTTCTTTTCTTTTCTTTTCTTTTCTTTTCTTTTCTTTTCTTTTCTTTTTCCTTCCTTCCTTCCTTCCTTCCTTCCTTCCTTCCTTCCTTCCTTCCATCCATCCATCCATCCTTCCGATGGAGTCTCGCTCTTGTGACCCAGCCTGGAGTGCAATGGCATCATCTTGGCTCACTGCATCCTCTGCCTCCTGGTTTCAAGTGATTCTCCTGCCTCAGCCTCCTGAGTAGCTGGAATTACAGGCATGCCCTACCACACCTGGCTAATTTTTGTATTTTTAGTAGAGGCAGGGTTTCACCATGTTGGCCAGACTGGTCTCAAACTCCTGACCTCAGACGATCTGCTCCTCTTGGTCTCCCAAAGTGCTGGGATTACAGGCGAGAGCCACTGTGCCTGGCCTCATTCAGTTAATTTATTGAGAACCTGCTGTGTCCTAGATACTATTGACCACTATATGTACAGTGTCACTTTTTAATATAGCTTTTATACAGTTATTTTAAAAAGAAATTTAGAAAACAAGAAAAAATATTTTATATTTACCTGCATATTTACTATTTCTTTCCTTTTGACAATCTGTTTCTCTATAATGTCATTTTCATATCATCTTGATTTTTGAAGGATATTTTTGATGGATATGGAATTCAGAGTTAACAAGCTTCTTTCGGCACCTTAAAAATGTAGCTCCATTGTCTTCTAACTTATATTATTTTTAGAAATGAGAAGACAATGAAAATTTTTATCTGTGTTTGCGTATTTTTATTGTTTATTTTTACCTTTGGCTGCTATTAAGATTCTATATATCACTGGTTTTCAGTTATTGATTATGACAATGTCTTTATTTTTTTCCCCCTGTTTATCCTGCTTGGGATTCATTTAGCTTTCTGCATCTGTAAGTTACAGTTTTTACCAAATTTGGAATTTTTTAAGTCCTTATTCAAGTACATTTTCTTCCTCTGTGACTCCAATTATACGTTTGTTAGAATGCTAGATATTGTTCCACAGGTCAGTGATATTCTGGGTTTTTCCTCAGATTTTTTTTCCCATTTGTCTTTCATTTTAGATAGTTTATATTGCTGTGTCTTCAGATTCGTGGATCTTTTCTTCTACAGCTAAGCTTATTTGTTCAGTTTTTCATTTCACATATTGTATTTTTCTGCTTTAGAAGCCGTATTGGTTTCTATTTTGTATTTTCCATTTTTCTCATCATATAATATTTTCAGTGAAATCTTTAAAAATATTTGTAATAGTATTAAAAGGCTATTTGTCTGCTACTTCTGTCTTCTCTGTCATTTCTGGGACTCTTTGTCTATTAGTCATTTTTCTCCTTGTTAGGTTTCTGTGTCTTTATGTGTAGTAATTTTTTATTGCATGCTGTGAATGCTATGTTGTTGTTGTGTACTTGTGTCTGTGTGTATTTTAATTTTTTTTTTTTGAGGTGTGTGATTTTTTTGTTATTTTGGAAAGCTTTTAAATTACTTGTGCATCAGCGTAATCATTTTAAGGGTCATTTTAAAGCTTTATTTCAGCAGGTATATAGTAGTCTTTACTTTGGGGCTAATTTAACCCTCCTACTAAGTCATGTTTTTTTTTCCTGAGCTCTCTACTGAAAGCCCTGAATGTTAGTGAAGCTGCTTAGAACTCACATGTCTCCCAGCCCTATGCGAGCTCTGGGAATTGCATCACTTATAGCTTCCTGATAGTTGTTCTCTGCTAGGCCTCATGGAATCTCACACTAAACATGTATAGCTTATTATTTATCTAAAGACTCATTGAGATTCCATGCAGCTTTATGGAGTTCTGTTAATATCTCTGCCTACTTTCCTCCTTGGAGGAACTCTTAGAAACCTTAGTTTCCTCAGGCTCCCCAAACCGATCTCTATCTTCTTAACTCGGTGTGAATGCCATTTTCTGCTTAGGTTCCTCCTCCTCATCCTTCCATCTATATAGTACCTTTAGGCAGAAATCTAGAGTATTTCAGGGCTTATTCATTTTCCTTCTCTCAGAGATCATAGTCCTTCCCTGCCTGCTGTGCAGTATCTGTATATAATTGTAGCATATATCTTACTCAGTTTTCTTGATGTTTATAGCAGAAGGGTAAGTTCATTATGGCTGGAGGCAGAAGTCCCTGCTAGTTTAATTTTAATTCTGATTTATTCTTATTCAAGTAGTATTTAGTTAATGGGAATTCTGACCAGCTGATTATACAAGGTGCAATAGGGGCATGCCTCTGAGATTTGGGCTTTTGTATTGACTCACCAGGCATGCATTCCAAGTAAGTGCAGACTGGGCCATCCTAAATCACAAGATTAGTAGCAAGACATATCAATTTTCTTATTCTCTCATTAATTTAGAGTGAAGTTTTAAAAAATACTTCAGTTTTTCTTACACTGTCTTTAATCAGATCCCATTTTTATAAATCATGTTTTCCTTATGTGAAGTGATACAGCTATATTGCTAATCAACTGTATCCTTTTAAAATTTCAGGAGCAGCATTTCTTGCTATTACCACTATCTATGCTGAGACTGGTTCAGGTTTTGTAGTACCAAGTGCTTCTGCCAAAGCAGGTGTGGAAGCCATGAGCAAGTAAGTACTTCCTTGTCAATCCTGTTGCTGAACGTAACTAATACAGTTTGGTGGCGCAGGGAACTAAATTCTTGCTTTCTGGTGTCCATCCAGAGAAAAGTAAAACAAAGACTTGGATTCACCATGAGACACGCATTTTATCTCCCAGATAAGTCTTATTTGTCTATAGCAGCATTGTCCTGTGGAACTTTCTGCAGTGATGGAAATGTTCTGTAAATATGCACTATCCAATAGCCACATGCAGATATTGAACCCTTGGAATATCCCACTATGACTGAGAAACTAAATTTTAAAAATTAATAGTTGTATATGGCTAGTGGCTATGTATTAGACACCACAGGACTATAGCTTTTTTGCTCTCCCAAAGATCTTTATCAGTGCCATCCCTAACCCCTCTCATAAGCACATCTTTATTCTTTTATTTCACATACTATTTAAGGTTAATGGGACTAACACAGACTATGAGAACTTGCCAAGTCCAGTGGCCTTCTCTCAGCAGAGTATAACTGCTTTTTTTTTTTCTCTCTGAGACAGGACTTCACTCTGTTGCCCAAGCTGGACTGCAGTGGCGCAATCATAGCTTATTGCGGCCTTAATCTCCCAGACTCAAGCAATCCTCCCACCTTAACCTCCCAAGTAGCTGGGACTACAGGGAGGTGCCACAGTGCCTGGCTAATTTTTAAAAATTGTAGAGATGAGGTCTTACTGTGTTGCCCAGACTGGTCTGGAACTTCTGACCTCAAGAAATCATCCTGCCTCAGCCTCCCAAAGTGCTGGGATTACAGGCATGAGCCACCATACCCAGCCATGATTGCTTTTTGAATTTGTTCTCCATTGTCTTTGTTAAAATGGGGATTCTCATCATTTCATTGCTTGTCTGGCTTGCTGTAATCACGGTATATTTCTTTGCTACCAGTCTCTTCCCCCTGTATTTTTTATTCACATTTTCACCAGAATTATCTTTCTAAGAACATGTATGTCTGCTCACGACACTCCCCAGCTAAAAATCTTAGATCATTTCCTGTCACTCTTTGGAATAAAAGCCAGAACTCACTATGGCATTCTGAACAGACTTGTCTCTGGCCATTGTTAATTAATTTATTTATTCAATAAGTATTTATTATATACCTTATATGTGCTTCGTCCTAGGGATATGATAGTGATGGAAATAGAACAGTCCTCATTGTCAGCTGAGTTTAAATTTTTTACTATTCCATTTATTATTTCCATGCTTTAATTTCCATTAACTGTTCCATGTTTCCCTAAACGTACCATACAGCTTTCCTATGTCTATGCCGGAGTTATATTGTTGTTGGAATTTTGCTGTGATGTTTTGCTTACTTCCTTTGGGATATTTTCTCTGTAATCATTTCCTCCTCTCTGCCTTAAAACTTTGTTTAATCCAATCTAGTGAGAGGACAAACACTAATAAGTAGATTCTAAAATGAAGGTATTATACCAATATAGCAGAGGCAGAGAGCAGAGCATGGCCGGCTGGAGTGCAATGGTGCGATCTTGGCTCACCACAACCTGTACCTCCTGGGTTCAAGTGATTTTCCTGCCTCAGCCTTCCAAATAGCTGGGATTACAGGCATATGCCACCATACCTGTCTAATTTTGTACTTTTAGTAGAGATGGGGTTTCTCCGTTAACATTAAGCAATCTGACTTCCCCACTTCAGCATGAGTTCTGTGAGAGAAAGGGCCATATGTTTGCATCCTCATTACCCAGAAGGTTCTGGTCCATAGCTGGTGCTCCATGCTTGTTCAGCTGAATTATGGTACTCTTCTTTTAGTAATCCCAGAGCATTTTTAATATTTAAGTCAGTAAATACACATTAGTTTGAGACAGAAAGAAATATTTATTCACAAGCTGAATCTTAGTCTGAATAGAGATAATTACCATTTTTAAGGTCATGTGGTGTTGGAAATAAAGGATGAGAACTTGACTATTTTGGCAGCATTTGTTCATTGTCAATGTTTTTTTTGTGAGAACCCTTCAATCTTGTTAGAGGTTTTCATCTCATGTCCTTTAAGAACTGATTTGGTGCTGCTTTTATTGTGTTCCTGCATATAATAGATGCTCAGTAAACATGTGCCTTCCTTTACAGCTTGAGTTGCCATCAACCTTCTTCTCATACTTTATAGTACACAGTCATACTAAATAAGGCATTGTAGGTTCCCAAATTCTACATGTTGTTTGGGCCCTTGTCCTTTACTCATACTGACCCATATGCCTTGGCTGTCTTCCTTTCTCCATCTGTATTAGTCCGTTCTCATGCTGCTATGAAGAAATACCTGAGACCGGGTAATGTATAAAGAAAAGAGCTTTAATTGACTCACAGTTCCACATGGCTAGGGAGGCCTCAGGAAACTTACAATCATGGTGGAAGGCACCTCTTCACAGGGCAGCAAGAGAGAGAATGAGTGCCATGTGAAGGGGGAAGCCCCTTATAAAACTGTGAGATCTTGTGAGAACTCACTCACTATCGCGAGAACAGCATGGGGAAAACTGCCTTCAGGATTCAGTTTTGTCTACCTGGTCCCACCCTTGACATGTGGGGATTATTACAATTCAGGGTGAGATTTGGGTGGGGACACAGAGCCAAACCATGTCACCATCCTACCTCCTTAATCTGTCAGCTCCTCCTTTCTCCTGCCTTTTGCAGCAAACTCCTAATCCTTCTTCACCCGTCAGCTCAAATGTTACCTCTTCAGAGAAGCCTTCCCTGTCACTCCCACTTAGGTTCTTCTTTTAAGCAGGTATGGCTCACATCACACAATTCCCAGCCTAGTAACTAATTCATTATATAACCAAGCTCACCTCTCTTGAGAGGGAGGGACTGCTCTTTTGAGAGCAGGGACTGACTTTATTTGAGACTAAGCAGTATTTATAGTATTGATACATGGTAAGTGTATGATAAACATTTGTTGAATGAATAATAATAATGGCTAACATATTGAATATATTGTTCTTAGCATCTTAACATGCAGAGCTAACTGTATGAGGTAGATTCATTATCAGATTACAGTAGTTCTTCAGTATATCAGCTAGCTTAATGACAGTTGAAAGATCATGCTAGCAATTGAACAAATGTATCTGACACACCTCTGAGCACAGAGAGGATGGCTTTTCCTCTAGGCAGATTTTCTTAACAGGTTGCTCAGTTTTTCATAGGATAATATAGACTCTGCTCAGTACAGTAATTCTATTAAGACATGAAGCAATTTAGAGTAGATACACTATAAATAAATGCCCAGGGTAGCTATGGCAATGAAGTTTGTCAAAAACATCACTCAGAGAAGCAATTTTTATGTATGTTCTGTCTGAAAGATATACAGCCCACCCATTTCTCTAAAATACATTCATGGATTAAGTCAGATTAACAGGCTATCTTTAGATTACATGTACCCTATTCTGTAGAACTGGGTTTACTGAATTGACCTTTGAAGTGATGCTGTAAGACTGTATTAATGGATGTCTGATAGATTCATAGAACTTAGCCCATTTTTAAAATTATTATAGTTTACATTCTGGGATACATGTCCAGAATGTGCAGGTTTGTTACATAGGTATACATGTGCCATGGTGGTTTGCAGCACCCATCAAGCCGTCATTTACATTAGGTATTTCTTCTAATGCTATCCCTCTCCTAGTTCCCCAACCCTCGACAGGCCCAGTGTGTGATGTTCCCCTCCCTGTGTCCATGTGTTCTCATTGTTCAGCTCCCACTTATGAATGAGAACTTGCAGTGTTTGGTTTTCTGTTCTTGCGATAGTTTCCTCAGAATGATGGTTTTCAGCTTCATCCACTTCCCTGCAACGTATATGAACTCATCCTTTATTATGGCTGCATAGTATTCCATGGTGTATATGTGCCACATTTTCTTTATCCAGTCTATCATTGATGGGCATTGGGGTTGGTTCTAAGTCTTTGCTATTAAGAACAATGCTGCAATAAACATATGTGTGCATGTGTCTTTATAATAGAATGATTTATAATCCTTTGGGTATATACCCAGTAATGGGATTGCTGGGTCAAATGGTATTTCTGGTTCTAGATCCTTGAGGAATCGCCACACTCTCTCCCACAATGGCTGAACTAATTTACACTCCCACCAACAGTGTAAAAGTGTTCCTATTTCTCAACATCCCCTCCAGCATCTGTTGTTTCCTGACTTTTTAATGATTGCCATTCTAACTGGCGTGAGATGATATCTCATTGTGGTTTTGATTTGCATTTCTCTAATGATCAGTGATGATGAGCTTTTTTTTTTCATAGTTTGTTGGCTGCATAAATATCTTCTTTTGAGAAGTGTCTGTTCATATCCTTTGGCCACTTTTTGTTGGGGTTGCTTGTGTTTAATTTGTTTAAGTTCTTTAAGTTCTTTGTAGATTCTGGATATTAGCCCTTTATCAGATGGATACATTGCAAAGCTTTTCTCCCATTCTGTAGGTTGCCTGTTCACTCTGATGATGCTTTCTTTTGCTGTGCAGAAGCTCTTTGGTTTGATTGGATCCCATTTGTCAACTTTGAACTTAGCTTATTTTATCTATTGCAAGGATACGGTATCTTAAGGAGATTGTTATACTACACAATTTTCCTTTTGTAAGTCTAGAAAGACTTAAACAATTTTTCGTATTAGAAACAATTGTGCTTTTCCTGAACAATTAGCTTGCTTTTTCTTTATGGGTACTGTGGATTGTGTAACTGATTAGGCTTACCTTTTTTGTATAGAGTCATGGGATGAATAGATACCAGTTTGTGATGTGACTGTTGCAGTTATATGGAATGTCACACACTTCAGTAAATTTAGATATTAACTTCATTCTTGGCTCCATTATATTTCATTATCCTGGCTTTTCTCTCTCTTTATCTTGCTTTTTTTTCTTTCCTTCTTTCTTTCAAATTATCCTGTCTTCCTCATTTGCATTATATGTATTCTTTTAAGCTACCTTGTCATTATTTGAAATTACATTAAGTATATATACACACAAATATATGTATGAATGTAAATTCCTAAAATGAATTTAGATTTTAAAAGAGCTATCTGTAAAGTAAGCTTTTAAAACAACTTCCTTTGAAGTTCTTTGTTTGCTATTAGTGTTATATTTTGCTTCAGGACATTAAGCAAGATTTTGTTAGATTCCTATTTCCTTTCAAGTTTAGTTCAACAATTATATTACAGCCTAGTTAGACATGGATGTGGTTAATATTTTCAGTCGATGTAATCTTTTACTCAAATAAAACACTTTTGATGTTATAGACATTGTAATCCAATGTACAGGGCTATGAGTAAAGTTATAATGAACTTTGTAACTATAAGACTCAACTCCAGAAAATGTGAGGGAAGGGCATAAAGCACTCACGTTTTTATGTGAGTAACGAATACCTACTCTAAAAATGTATATTGACATTGGACTTCATATTCTAAACTACAAATGGTAGGTGGTATAGCATAGTGGTTAAGGACACGAAAATGTAAAGGGTAGGTTGTACAGTAGAGTGACTAAGGGTACAGACTGAAGCTAGACCTCTTCAGATTGACAAATTGGCCATTTGACATAGAGAAAATTATTTAACCTCTCTGTGCCTTAGTTACATTATCTGTAATATAGGGAGTGATAATAGTACCTACATCTTGGGGTTGTAATCTCTGACATGTAGTAAGCATCTAGTGAGTCTCAGTTATTACTGTTTTTAACATATGGTATAATATCTCAGAATGTATGTTGTTGATTTTAATTTTTAGGTCTCTTGCAGCTGAATGGGGTAAATATGGAATGCGATTCAATGTGATTCAACCAGGGCCTATAAAAACCAAAGTAAGTTGTATTTTGCTTGTTATCACATTGTGAATGATAAATAATGAAACACTGATAGATATATTCTGGTTGTTGTGTAAAGGACTTTCCAGAGATGCCTGGGTTTAGAGCCCTGGTTCTAAGGAAGAGGCCTTTGCCTTTATTCATTATCGAATATAAGAAATAAGGAGGCGGGCAGGAATATAGCAGCTATGCAATTTCTTCATAATGTCAATTTCAGTGTCTTAATCTTTTGGGATCTTTTATGCCATCAGTGTTGGCACTTTATCTGATTTGCTTCAGTGGTTATTGTCCTGTATTTGTTAACTTTCACGACATTTTAAAGGCTCTTACATTGACGTCCTTTTTTAAAAAAAAATCAAGGAAATGTAACTATATTTATAGTTTGAGAGATGCTCCAGTAACTTATTATACAGTCTTTGTCTTGCTATAGGTAGGTAGCATTTTCCTTGACTCATGCTTGTGCCCTTTCACTCTCAGTCAATTATGCATGTCATCTAACGCCCACATCTCTCTGATTATGAATCCTTCTGACAGCATGGATTTCACCTGTAAGTAATAATCCTTGCAGATACTCATTGCAACTTGTAATTATCTCTAATGTTGTCACAGATGTTGCTCAGAATGTCCACAGCTTCTCTGCGCTCTCATTATTCCAAAATAACTTCACCCTCACACTTCTCTTGGTTTTTACCTAAAGCAGGTATTTATAATGCCTACCAGATGTAATGTTGAAAGGTCAGGCAAAATTTGGTAACTTGTTTCACTTGTGTAAACATATTGGAAAATAATACTAAGGGATATTTGGGTTATAGGTAGCTCTGGGTATTAAGTAATAACTTGGAAATGTCCATATTAGTTTATTTAGCAGTTTAAAGGATGGGAAGTAGAAATAAAAACTTCCTGAGTGATTGCAACTTGATTGACTATCTTATTTATCTGACAATTCAATACTAAACAGTCTAATACAGTTAGTGGAAAGAAACTTAAAAACATAACATTAAAATACATGATTCAGGGTGGCCATGTCCTAAGCATATCTGAAAAGAGGCTTATAGACACAAATGCTTCTCTCCAGGATACCAATATCTAGGGAAAAATCACCTGCGTTTTATTTATTTATTTAACCTATCTTTATTGACTGTTCACTGTATGCAAGGGTACTGAGAAAGATACAGAAATATCTCTAAGAAAGTGCTTACCACTAAGTTTATAGTCTAGCCACTGAGATAGGAGTTGTACCCAAATAATAACTATTTACTGTTAAAGAGATTAAAAGAAAACTGAAGTGTAGAAACTCCCTAGCATGCACTTTTTAGAACCAGGATTGGGACCAGTTGCTACCCCTTGTCTCTGGGCTTTATACCCTCCTGGGAAGAACTGGAGGTCTCTCATGGAGTCCTCTGAGTGTTTGTTCTATCTTCTGGCCATGTTATTGAGGAAAACTGTCACCTAAACTTCAAGGCACTAGTACAGAAAAATCCAGTTGTTTTTATTAATCAGTGCACATCCATAATTCATCTTGGTTTGTTCCTTCACATCACTGACAGAAAGCAAATTGTTTGGCAAATTTAGTTATAGTTTTTCTCTGTCTAGAATCTAATTGAATTTCTACATCCTTATTTTCTTCCTTTTCTAATATTTTGGGATGAAAGAAAAGGAATTTCCTCTTAAATATTTCCCATGAGCCACTTTTCTGTGTTTATTAAATGAAAAGCCAGTAATACCACTGCCTTTACCACCTAAGCTTGTACATATTTCAGAGTACCTTTATATACATTTTTTTCATTTGATGCTTATAACAGTTTTGTGAGGTAGCTAAGATAGATATCCTCATTTTACATAGAAGAAACTAAGATTAAAAGGGTTATATTTTCCAGTGATGTATTTTTTTTTTTAAAGAAGAATTTGGTGAAATTGTTTTTTACTTACAAAGCCTGAGGTTTTAAGCTGCATGGTAGCATGCCATTTTATACACATTTTTTTCTTAAGTAGGAAAGGAGATGATTGAAAAACCCAACACAACCCAATTGTTTTCTTAATTTCTAAGGGTGCCTTTAGCCGTCTGGACCCAACTGGAACATTTGAGAAAGAAATGATTGACAGAATTCCCTGTGGTCGCCTGGGGACTATAGAAGAACTCGCAAATCTTGCTGCTTTCCTTTGTAGTGATTATGCTTCTTGGATTAATGGAGCAGTAAGCATTGTTTATTTCTCTTCACTTTTTTTTTCAGGAGTGTGTTTGGGGCAGGGAAGTCTGTTCTGGAACCAATCCTGACAATGCTAAATGTAAATATGATTTAAAATACGTATTTAGCTGTAAATAATATGAAAATATTATATATATTGTTTAAACTATGACATTTATTCAGTGATGTATTAGTCCATTCTCACACTGCTAAAGACATACCTGTGACTGTAATTTAGAAAGAAAAGAGGTATAAGGGAAGCGCAAGGAGTCAGGGAATTCCCTTTCCTAGCAAAGGGAAGCCCTGACAGATGGTACCTGGAAAATTGGAACACTCCCACCCTAATACTGCACTTTTCCAATGGTCTTAGCAAACGGCCCACCAGGAGATTATATCCTGCACCTGGCTTGGATGGTCCTATGCCCACAGAACCTCACTCACTGCTGGCACAGCAGTCTGAGATCGAAATGCAAGGCCACAGCAAGACTGGGGGAGGAGCATCTGCCAATGCTGAGGCTTGAGTAGGTAAACAAAGTGGCCTGGAAGCTTGAACTGGGTGGAGCCCACCGAAGCTCAGAGAGGCCTGCCTGCCTCTGTAGACTCCACCTCTGAGGACAGGGCATAGCTGAACAAAAGGCAGCAGAAACTTCTGCAGACTTAAAGGCCCCTGTCTGACAGCTTTCAAGAGAGTAGTGGTTCTCCCAGCACAGAGTTTGAGATCTGAGAACGGACAGACTGCCCCCGCAAGTGGGTCCCTGACCCCTGAGTAGCCTATCTGGGAGACACCTCCCAATAGGGGCCGACTGAAACCTCATAAAGCCGGGTCCGCTCTGAGTTGAAGCTTCCAGAGGAACGATCGGGCAGCAACATTTGCCGTTCTGCAATATTTGCTGTTCTGTAGCCTCCACTGGTGATACCCAGGCAAACAGCATCTGGAGTGGACCTCCAGCACACTCCAGCAAACTCCAGCAAAACAGACCTGCAGCTGAGGGTCCTGACAGAAGGAAAACTAACAAACAGAAAGGACATCCACACCAAAACCCCATCTGTGTATCACCATCATTAAAGACCAAATGTAGACAAAACCTCAAAGGTGGGGAGAAACAAGAGCAGAAAAGCTGAAAATTCTAAAAATTAGAGCAGCTCTTCTCCTCCAAAGGAATGCAGCTCCTCGCCAGCAATGAAACAAAGCTGGATGCAGAATGACTTTGACGAGTTGAGAGAAGAAGGCATTAGACGATCAGTGATAACAAACTTCTCCAAGCTAAAGGAAGATGTTAAAACCCATTGCAAAGAAGCTAAAAACCTTGAAAAAATATTAGACAAATGGCAAGCTAGAATAAATAGCATAGAGAAGACCTTAAATGACCTGATGGAGCTGAAAACCATGGCATGAGAACTACGTGACACATGCACAAGCTTCAGTAGCTGATTTGATCAAGTGGAAGAAAGGGTATCAGTGATTAAAGATCAAATGAATGAAATGAAGCGAGAAGAGAAGTTTAGAGAAAAAAGAGTAAAACGAAATGAACAAAGCCTCCAAGAAATATGGGACTATGTGAAAAGACCAAATCTACATCTGATTGGTGTACCTGAAAGTGACGGGGAGAATGGAACCAAGTTGGAAAACACTCTCCAGGATATGACCCAGGATATGACCCCAACCTACCAAGGCAGGCCAACATTCAAATTCAGGAAATACCGAGAATGCCACAAAGATACTCCTCGAGAAGAGCAACTCCAAGACACATAATTGCCAGATTCACCAAAGTTGAAATGAAGGAAAAAATGTTAAGGGCAGTCAGAAAGAAAGGTCGGATTACCCACAAAGGGAAGCCCATCAGACTAAGAGCTGATCTCTCGGCAGAAACTACAAGCTAGAAGAGAGTGGAGGCCAATATTCAACATTCTTAAAAGAATTTTCTACTCAGAATTTCATATCCAGCCAAACTAAGTTTCATAAGTGAAGGAGAAATGAAATCCTTTGCAGAGAAGCAAATGCTTAGAGATTTTGTCACTACCAGGCCTGCCTTACAAGAGCTCCTAAAGGAAGCATTAAACTTGGAAAGGAACAACTGGTACCAGCCACTGCAAAAACATGCCAAATTGTAAAGACCATTGATGCTGGGAAGAAACTGCATCAACTAATGAGCAAAATAACCAGCTAACATCATAATGACAGGATCAAGTTAACACATAGCAATATTAACCTTAACTGTAAATGGGCTAAATGCTCCAATTAAAAGACACAGACTGGCAAATTGGATAAAGAGTCAAGACCCATCAGTCTGCTGTATTCAGGAGACCCATCTCATGTGCAGAGACACACATAGGCTCAAAATAAAGGGATGGAGGAAGATCTACCAAGCAAATGGTAAAGAACAAAAAAAGCAGGGGTTGCAATCCTAGTCTCTGATAAAACAGACTTTAAACCAACAAAGATCAAAAGAGACAAAGAAGGCCATTACATAACAGTAAAGGGATCAGTTCAGCAAGAAGAGCTAATTATCCTAAATATATATGCACCCAGTGCAGGAGCACCCAGATCCATAAAGCAAGTTCTTAGAGACCTACAAAGAGACTTAGACTCCCACACAATAATAATGGGAGACTTTAACACCCCACTGTCAACATTAGATAGATCAACGAGACAGAAAGTTAACAAAGATACCCAGGAATTGAACTCACCTCTGCACCAAGCAGACCTAATAGACATCTATAGAACTCTCCACCCCAAATCAACAGAATATACATTCTTCTCAGCACCACATCACACTTATTCCAAAATTGACCACATAGTTGGAAGTAAAGCACTCCTCAGCAAATGTACAAGAACAGAAATTATAACAGACTGTCTCTCAGACCACAGTGCAATCAGACTAGAACTCAGGATTAAGAAACTCACTCAAAACCGCTCAACCACAAGGAAACTCAACAATCTGCTCCTGAATGACTACTGGGTACGTAACAAAATGAAAACAGAAATAAAGATGTTCTTTGAAGCCAATGAGAAAAAAGACACAACATACCAGACTCTCTGGGACACATTTAAAGCAGTGTGTAGAGGGAAATTTATAGCACTAAATGCCCACAAGAGAAAGCAGGAAAGATCTAAAATTGACACCCTAACATCACAATTAAAAGAACTAGAGAAGCAAGAGCAAACACGTTCAAAAGCCAGCAGAAGACAAGAAATTACTAAGATCAGAGCAGAACTGAAGGAGATAGAGACACCAACAACCCTTCAAAAAATCAATGAATCCAGGAGCTGGTTTTTTGAAAAGATCAACAAAATTGATAGATCACTATCAAGACTAATAAAGAAGGAAAGAGAGAAGAATCAAATAGACACAATAAAAAATGATAAAGGGGATATCACCACCAATCTCACAGAAATACAAACTCCCATCAGATAATACTATAAACACCTCTACACAAATAAACTAGAAAATCTAGAAGAAATGGATAAATTCCTGGCCACATACACCCTCCCAAGACTAAACCAGGAAGAAGTTGAATCCCTGAATAGACCAATAACATGCTCCTTAATGAAGGCAATAATTAATAGCCTACCAACCAAAAAATGTCCAGGACCAGACAGATTCACAGCTGTATTCTACCAGAGGTACAAAGAGGAGCTGGTACCATTCCTTTTGAAACTACCCCAATCAATAGAAAAAGAGGGAATCCTCCCTAATTCATTTTATGAGGCCAGCATCATCCTGATACCAAAGCCTGTCAGAGACACAACAGAAAAAGAGAATTTCAGACCAATATCCCTGATGAACATTGATGCAAAAATCCTCAATAAAATACTGGCAAACCGAATTCAGCAGCACATCAAAAAGCTTATCCACCATGATCAAGTTGACTTCATCCCTGGGATGCAAGGCTGGTTCAACATATGCAAATCAATAAACATAATGCATCATATAAACAAAACCAAAGACAAAACCACATGAATATCTTAATAGATGCAGAAAATGCCTTCGACAAAATTCAACAGCCCTTCATGCTAGAAACTCTCAATAAACTAGGTATTGATGGGACATATCTCAAAATAATAAGAACTATTTATGATAAACCCACAGCCAATATCATACTGAATGGGCATAAACTGGAAGCATTCCCTTTGAAAACTGGCACAAGACAGGGATGCCCTCTCTCACTACTCCTATTCAACATAGTGTTGGAAGTTCTGGCCAGGGCAGTCAGGCAGGAGAAAGAAATCAAGGGTATTCAGTTAGGAAAAGAGGAAGTCAAATTGTCCCTGTTTGCAGATGACATGATTATATACCCCATCATCTCAGCCCAAAATCTCCTTAAGCTGATAAGCAACTTCAGCAAAGTCTCAGGATACAAAATCAATGTGAAAAAATCACAAGCATTCCTATACACCAATAACAGACAAACAGAGAGTCAAATCATGAGTGAACTCCCATTTACCATTGCTTCAAAGAGAATAAAATACCTAGGAATCTAACTTATAAGGGATGTGAAGGACCTCTTCAAGGAGAACTACAAACCACTGCTCAATGAAATAAAAGAGGACACAAACAAATGGAGGAACATTCCATACTCATGGATAGGAAGAATCAATGTTATGAAAGTGGCCACACTGCCCAAGGTAATTTATAGATTCAGTGCCATCCCCTTTAAGCTACCAATGACTTTCTTCACAGAATTGGAAAAAACTAAATTTCATATGGAACCAAAAAAGAGCCTGCATTGCCAAGACAATCCTCAGCCAAAAGAACAAAGCTGGAGGCATCATGCTACCTGACTTCAAACTATACTACAAGGCTACGGTAACCAAAACAGCATGGTACTGGTACCAAAACAGAGATATAGACCCATGGAACAGAACAGAGCCCTTGGAAATAATACCACACATCTACTACCATCTGATTTTTGACAAACCTGACAAAAAAAAAAAGAAATGGGGAAAGGATTCCCTATTTATTAAATGGTGCTGGGAAAACTGGCGAGCCATATGTAGAAAGCTGAAACTGGGTCCCTTCCATCTTATGCAAAAATTAATTCAAGATGGATTAAAGACTTAAATGTTAGACCTGAAACCATAAAAACCCTAGAAGAAAACTTAGGCAATACCATTCAGGACATAGGCATGGGCAAGGACTTCATGACTAAAACACCAAAAGCAATGGCAGCAAAAGCCAAAATAGACAAATGGGATCTTATTAAACTAAAGAGCTTCTGCACAGCAAAAGAAACTACCATCAGAGTGAACAGGCAACCTACGGAATGGGAGAAAATTTTTACAATCTACACATCTGACAAAGGGCTAATATCCAAAATCTACTAAGAACTTAAAGAAATTTACAAGAAAAAATCCATCCCATCAAAAAGTGGGTGAAGGATATGAACAGACACCCCTCAAAAGAAGATATTTATGCAGCCAACAGACACATGAAAAAAATGCTCATCATCACTGGACATCAGAGAAATGCAAATCAAAACTACAATGAGATACCATCTCACACCAGTTAGAATGGCAATCATGAAAAAGTCAGGAAACAACAGGTGCTGGAGAGGATGTGGGGAAATAGGAACACTTTTACACTTTTGGTAGGACTGTAAACTAGTTCAGCCATTGTGGAAGACAGTGTGGCGATTCCTCAAGGATCCAGAACCAGAAATACCATTTGACCCAGCCATCCCATTACTGGGGATATACCCGAAGAATTATAAATCATGCTACTATAAAGACACATGCACACATATGTTTATTGCGGCACTATTCACAATAGCAAAGACTTGGAACCAACCCAAATGTCCATCAGTGACAGACTGGATTAAGAAAATGTGGCACATATACACCATGGAATACTATGAAGCCATAAAAACAGATGAGTTCACGTCCTTTGTAGGGACATGGATGAAGCTGGAAACCATCATTCTGAGCAAACTATCGCAAGAACAGAAAACCAAACACCACATGTTCTCATTCATAGGTGGGAATTGAACAATGAGAACACCTGGACACAGGGTGGGGAACACCACACACACGGCCCTATCATGGGGTGGGGGAGGTGGGAGGGATAGCATTAGGAGATAAACCTGATGTCAATGACCAGTTAATGGGTGCAGCACACCAACATCACACATGTATACATATGTAAGAAACATGCACGTTGTGCACATGTACCCTAGAACTTCAAATATAATTAAAAAATAAAAAGAAAAGAGGTTTAATTGACTCACAGTCTGCATGTCTGAGGAGGGCTCAGAAAACTTCCAATTATGGCTGAAGGGTAAAAGTCATAACTTAACATGGTGGCAGGCAATAGAAAGAGAGGGAGAGAGAGAGAAAAGGGAGACAGAGAGGTGTGTGTGTGTATATATGTGTGTGTGTGTGTGTGTGTGTGTGTGTGTGTGATGGGGAAAGAGCCCCTTATAAAACCATCAGATCTTGTGAGAACTCACTGACTGTAACAAGAACAGCATAGGGGAAACTGCCTAGTCCAATCACCTCTCACCGGGTCCCTCCCTCCACACCTGGGCATTATGAGGATTACAATTAAAGATGAGATTTTTGTGGGGACACAGCCAAACCATATCAAGTGATAAATTAATAGATGCAAGTTACCTTGATAGATATACCTTTAAGATGATCTTCAAGATTGGGTAGATTTTTGAAATTGTGGAGATGTTAGAAATAGAATTATGAACTGTGTAAATCAATTTAGGTTTAATCATGAGTTTTATCTTTAAAATATGGGCTTGATTTAAAGTGCCAAAGAGATATTCCATCCAAAGTATGGGAAAATGGCTAGTGGTTCAGAAACTTTTTAAAAGGAGTAGTTTCAGAGTTTAAAAATTTGTTTTTTCCAGGTTGTTAAATTTGATGGTGGAGAGGAAGTACTTATTTCAGGAGAATTCAATGACCTGAGAAAGGTAATGCCATTTTGTGTGTATAATGTAATATTAGCAGCTCAGATACTAAGCTTTAAAAACATGTAAAAAGCACATTAAATTGACATCTTTTTGTGTTAGGTCACCAAGGAGCAGTGGGACACCATAGAAGGACTCATCAGGAAGACAAAAGGTTCCTAAGACCACTTTGGCCTTCATCTTGGTTACAAAAAAGGGAATAGAAATGAAACAAATGATCTCTCATCTTTTGACTATTTCAAGTCTAATAAATTGTTAATTAACAAACATGCATTGAATATGTATTCTGTGCCAAGCCAGTGATAGCCATTGTATATTCAAAGATGAATAAAATGAAATATAGTCCTTCAAAACATTAAAAAAAAAAAAAAAAAAAAGGAGGCATGGGGAGAGTAGGTAGTAGGTAAAGATTCCTCTTTACCACTAAAAAGTGCTTAGAAGTGCAGAGAAAACAGATCTTTGTGGCTTGGAAAATCAGGAGAAACTCAATGGTGGGGGTAGTATTTGAGTTACATATTATACTATACCTATACTGATAGGGCCTAAAAGAAAGAAATTAGAGGATACACACTAAATATAATAGACTTTGCCTTTCCAGTATATTTTCTTTTCACTGGACTTGTGAATTACTTCTTTGGGTAACTCAGTATTAACTCCTATTTTTAATTTTTACTAGGACCTATTTGTAGCCAGGCATTTCATTTAGTACTGAATAAGCTATAGCCCTTGCCCTTTTGAAATTCATTATCTAGCAAGATAGTCAAACTTATAAATAATTTATGGTACATTGTGATAAGTATTATTCCAGCAGTATTTGAGTGTGGAGGAGGAAGTAATTCATTCTGTCTCCAGAGTTTAGAGAATGTGATGCCTAGGAGATAGCACGCCATCCCAGCTGTAAAAGAAGAATAGATTTTTCTGGGTAAAAAAGGTAAACAAAGTCTATAAAATATTTTTGTGTATCATTTGATTAAATTTCCTCTTTGGTTTGACTAATTTGTCATCCTGAAAATCAAATAATAATGAATCCAAAGTCTCAAGTCTACAGAGCTATACTTCTGAGCCTATATTTTTAAAATGTCCGTTTTGCTTTCCCAGGAGTCACTTATAACATGTTCACTAGACTGACTATCGCCATTGCCCAAGTTGACAGGAGAGGAAACCAGCTTCCATATTACCTCATCTAAATAAATCTGCAAAGGAATCCAGTTTTCCTGTTTGAGTATATATGCCACAAGCCCCATGGAAACCCCAATTACATTGACAGTTAATTGTGTACATAAATTACATTTATTACATTTAATTGTGTACATGTAGGGGAATGTTATAGGTTTGGAATAAGTGGCCTGACATTTCTAATTATACTGACTTTCACTGGGCTTTTTAGGCTGTTACACTTTTTCTCCACATGCTTGCAATACAATACTCTCAAAATAAAATGCAGACAGTTACCTAGTCTCCATTTTACCTTTTGTACTAATCGTGTCTATTAGTCTGTTCTCATGCTGCTAATAAAGACATAACCAAAACTGGGTAATTTATAAAGGAAAGAGGTTTCATTGACTCATAGTTCAGCATGGCTAGGGAGGCCTCACAATCATGGCAGAAGGTGAGTGAGGAGCAAAGTCATATCTTACGTGGTGGCAGGCAAGAGAGCTTGTGCAGGGGAACTCCCATTTATAAAACCATCAGATCTTGTGATGCTTATTTACTATCACATTATTGTGTTGATATTGTGTCCACACACCATTAGTGATGGTTTATCACTCATTCCATTTCCAAACCCACCTTCCCACCCACCTCTCACCAAACACACAAAGACACTTTCCCTCCACTGATTCCACCAATATAGCCGTGTTTCTCTTTCTGGTTAAATTGATACTAAATGTTTACATTTATATAACTTAATACATTTCTTTTTCCAGTGTTGTTTTAACCTTTTTTTTTAAAAAAAAATTCAGATTACATGATAAATCGGATCCTTTTTAAGATAAATATTATTTTTAGTATTCTGTTGTTTTGATGTATCATAATTTATTGGAAATAGGATTATTTATAATTTTATTATCTTTTTAAATTTTTATAAAGACAGTGTCTTGCTATATTTATCAGGCTGGTCTTGAACTCCTGACCTCAAGTGATCCTCCTACCTTGGCCTCCCAAAGTGCTGGTGTTACAGGCATGAGCCACTGAGCCTTTGTTTTAAAATTTTTTGTTTTTAAATGTTTTTCAAGAATGCTGATGCCTCCCTTGCCAATGCATTTTAAAATTAGTATTAATATTACTTTTGATTGGAAAATCATAATTGAATTCATTTATGGGGTACCCTGTACATTTTAGGGGTACAGTGTGATGTTTTGGTATATGTATACTGTTAGGCAGGAGTCTAGACCCAACATGGCGGCATTACCCGGTGTAGCAGGCCTTTTGTTAAAGACTCCCTTCACCCTTGTACATACCCGCAGACTTACATGCATCAGAGTTCCGGCTGGGCAACCACACTCCCCCATGACCTGCAGCTCACCTGCATTCCACAAGTTTGTAAACAGCAGTTTCAGTTAACAGTTTCCAAAGACCCCTTCCTCGTGACCCTTACTCAACTCCTGCCCTAGTAGTTCCAAGACCCCCCCAGGCCCTGTTTGCACAACCAGCTTCCCTACCTCTCAGGCTATAAGAAGCCCCTACCCTCCTCCCTCAGCGCAACTTCCTTGGCCTGCACCTTTGGACCGAGGAACCTCGCCCACGAGTCCTAATAAAAGCTATTCTCACTGCCATTTGCCTTGTGTCTTCGTTCCCAGTTCGGCTCCAGCCTCAGTTTACCTTTACATATACAATGTGGAATGATTAAATCAAGCTAATTAACATATCTATCACTTCTCTTACCTATTGGCCTTTATGGAGAGACATTTGAAATTTACTTTTATTAGTTATTTTTAAATATACAGTACGTTATTATTGACTATAGTCACCCTGCAGTAGATCCTAAAACCTGTTCTTTCTATCTGAAATTTTGTACGCTTTGATCAGAAACCCTCTTCTTCCCACTCCCTCAACCTCTAGTAAACCATCATTCTACTTTTTTTTTTTTGAGATGGTGTCTCGCTCTTGTTGCCCAAACTGGAGTGCAATGGCATGATCTCGGCTCACTGCAACCTCCACCTCCAGGGTTCAAGCAATTCTCCTGCCTCAGCCTCCTGCGTAGCTGGGATTACAGGTGCATGTCACCATGCCCGGCTAATTTTTTATAGTTTTAGTAGAAACAGGGTTTCACCATGTTAGCCAGGCTGGTCTCGAACTCCTGACCTCAGGTGATCCGCCTGCCTAGGCCTCCCAAAGTGCTGGGATTACAGGCGTGAGCCGCCATGCCCATCCAATCATCATTCTACTTTCTACTTCCATGAGTTCAACTTTATTTGATTCCATACATAAGTGAGATCACAGGTTACTTTTATTTTTCAGTATTATAAATAAAACAACATTTTTGTGTATAACACATTTTTAGAATTTGGAATTTTTTTCTCATTTTTAGAAGTGGTATTATTAATCAAAGTTATGAAGCTTTTAAAGTTTTTTTGATATACATATCCAATTGTTATTCCAAAGATTTGTATGGGTTTAAACCCCCCTGAGTAATGTGTGACAGTGCCCATTTCAACAAATACCTGCCAACAATTAAAAGTATTCACCAATTTTACATGTATCAAATGATAGTACCATTAAAAACTTACTATTAGTGAGATTGAATACTTTTATACACTTCTGAATTTCCTGTTTGTCATTTTACCTATTGGTATCTTAATGGGGTATTGTAAAATTTTTGATTTGTATGAGTTTGTATGCAATTTTTTTCCTCTGTTAAAGACAAAAATAGTTCTTTTAATAGTTTCTTAGTCATCTATTGCATCATTATTATGTGTTATTACAAATGGTTGATGAGAAAGCAAAGCTTGCCAGCATGGCAGAGAGGATCAGAGTTGAGAGATCATGGAGATACTGACTAACAGATATTTTTTCCTGAGTCTGAAAGAAAAGCATTGTTTATGGGTAATTCTATGACAGACCACATGTGGGCTGTAACCACATCAGTATTCACCTTAAGAGTTACTTTGTCACTCAATACCTTCTGTAAGAGTCCTGCTTCTATTGTACTAGTGGAAGAGTTAATACTCAGTAAATTAAAGATTATTGGTAACAGTTTCACTCATCTTACCATTAACATGTGAAACCACCTCCGGGAAATGTTTCAGGTATAGAGTGACAGCCATTGTTTCCTTATTGTTCTTGTGGAAACTAAAACAATGAGAATTTAATGACTTTGAATAATAGAATTTTAGAGCTGGTAAAGCCTTAGAAAATGCTAATTCTCAATGTTTTTGTTTTACAGTTAAGGAAACTGCAGACCTAGAAAGTTATGTGACTTGCCCTAGGTCACACAGTAAGTCAGGCTCATGTCTCTCACCCAGTTGGATATTTCTTGGGATCATAACTTAAGAGACAATAACAAGGTTTTTAGGAGTTAACAGTTACATTACAAAAACCTTGGAGAAAACCCATCAATGTCTTTAGCTTGTTAGTTGAAGTATGACTTCTAAAAATGCACAAATCATGAATTATTACAAATGAATGCACTCGGGTAACCTTTCCCCAGGTCAAGAAACAGAAGAAACAGAACATTACCAGGAACCCAGAGGCCTCCCTTGTGCCCACCATCGTGACTCCTTTCCTCCTCCTCACAGCTAAACACTGTCTTGACTTCTAACCCCATCGTTAAGCTGTTTTGAGATTTATATAAATAGAATGACACAGTATGTATTCTTCTGTTTTTTGGCTTTCTTTCTGTGTAGTAATTGCTTATGCATGCTCATTGTTATATTCCATAGAATATAAGGTATATATGAATATACCACAATTTATTTGTTAGTTCTGGTGTTAGTGGACATTTGAATTATTTCTAGTTTGAGGCTATGCCAAATACAAAGCTGCCGTGAACATTCTATTCTTTTGGCGAAAATATATACACCTTTATCTGTTAGACTGGTAATACCTAGAAGTGAAATTGCTGGGTTTTAGGGTATGCTTGTGTTCAAATTGAGTAGATACTGTCAAATGGCTTCCAAGACTATTGACAATTTAACCTCCCACCAAGCTGTTTGGGAACTTCCACCGTGCGGCATCCTAACCAGTAGTGAGCATTCAAATTCTCTTTACTTTGAGCCATTCTGTAAGTGTGCGGTGGCATCTCGTGTGTTTAATTTGCTTTTTTTTTTTTTTTTTTTTTTTTTTTTTTTTTTTTATGAGAGAGGGTCTCCTGTTGCTTAGGCTGGAGTGGAGTGACACGATCTCGGCTCACTACAGCTTTGACTTCCTGGGCTCAGGTGATTCTCCCACCCGAGTTCCCTAGTAGCTGAGACTACAGGTGCACGCTACCGTGCCTAGCTCACTTTTTGTAGAGACAGTTTTGCCATGTTGCCAGGCTGGTCTCAAACTCCTGGGTTCAAATGGTCCTTCTGCCTCAGCCTCCCAAAATGCTGGGATTACAGGCGTGAGCCACTGCACCTGGCCAATTTGCATTTATTCTGATTACTAATAAAATTGATTACTTGTATATGTTATTGGATATCATTTGGGTATCCTCTAGTGAAAAATTTGTTCAGCTTTCTTACACATTTTTCTATTGGGTTATATTTTTAAATGTTGGTTTCTAGGAGTAATGTTAATATATTTTGGGTATGTGCCTTTGTCAAGTATGTGTTGCAAGTATCTTCTCCCACTCTGAAATTTGATTTTTCACAGTTTTTTGTTGAAGTGTATAGTCTTTCTGAACAGAAATTCTTAATTTTAATAGAGTCCAATTTTTCAATTTGTTTCTTCATAATTGGATGTGAAGTATTTTCATGCATGAAGTTTTGAAGTTATTCTCCTGTGTTTACATATGTTTCATATTTATATTGATAATAAACTTGGAATGAATTTTGTTTGTGGTATGAGGTAGGCATTATGCCTGTAATTTTATATTTGCCTATCTAGATTCATTTTTTTCATTCTTCATCCTGTTCTGTGCTCGAGGAAGCAGACCTGTCATTTATAGGTAAGTGCGACTGATGTAGCTGAGGTGTAGGAATTTCTTTGTGTGATAGTGCTCAGGAATTAAAGCCTACTGTGCTAGTCCTGCTTCTAGATTCATGACAGTTATTGCTGACAGCCCTCTAGGAAGTCTCTTCAGAAATTTCCCTATCATAATTTGTTGTTGTTTTTCTTTCTTTGCTCATGCTGTTACTGTAAGAATGCCAAATCTGGTAGAGTTTTGGTGCATACTTGGTAGTGAATAGTTATTTTTCTATGAATGAAATATAGGAAAATTCTGTATGTTCCTGTTATTCCTTTGGAGATATTTCAAGAAGAAATATTTGACTATGGGCTGGGCACAGTGACTTATGCCTATAATCCCAGCTCTTTGGGAGGCGACGGCAGGTAGATCATGCGGTCAGGAGTTCGAGATCAGCCTGGCCAAGATGGTTAAACCCCATCTCTACTAAAAATACAAAAATTAGCCAGGCGTCGTGGCGGGCACCTGTAGTCCCAGCTACTCAGAAGGCTGAGGCAGAAGAATCACTTGAACCCAGGAGGCAGAGGTTGCAGTGAGCCGAGATCATGCCATTGCACTCCAGCCTGGGCGACAGAGTGAAACTACGTCTTAAAAAAAAAAAAAATTAAATATTTGACTATGTCAGTTGGGCAGAAAACTTCAAATATTTGGAAATTTTGAGATTTCTTTGTAAATTTTAATGTTAGAGACACCCCTCAATTCAACGAAGTATCCAGTAGTTCACTGAGTCACATTTATGTTTATTTAGATTCCTTAGACCATAATAATTTCATCCTACATTTCCACCTGGATCCATCATGGATTGCATGTCAGCTGACATTTTGAAGAAAAAAACAAATACAAGAGATTAAGGTTATTTTCTTCTTTCTTTATTCTTAGTAGTTAAACTCAGTCTAATGGCAGTGCTTCCATTTACACGCTAAAGGCAAAGCCAATCTCCTACTCAACATCATTTGATGAATTTTAGTTTTTGGCAGATCTTGTTTCTGTTTGTTCTTGAGGGAAACGTTATAGTTCACATTTTTTTTTTGTTATTTTTATGAATTCAGAAAATAAGTGTTGTATTTATAGAACAGGGACATTCAAGCTGACCCAGAACGATCATTAACTCCTAGGCAGTAACTGTAAATTTCACATGGACACATCTTTCATAGCTCCCTGTTTCACAATCAAAGAAATCTAAAATCACCAACTGTTACATGTCAACTATAACCAGTATAGGATATTCTAGCTACAAATATGTGAAACTGTGACTTAGATGTGTGTTAAAGAATGTTTTAGAATCTTCTTGCTAGATAAGATAAATGATTACGTTAGCATTTCTTTTCAGATGTTATTTTTTAAACTCATTTGAAACTATTTGCAGATAGAAATAGAACTATTTTGAATGCTGATCTCAATATGAAATATAGAATCCACAGAATACACAAAAGTATTGATGATATGACATTCAATAATCAAGATGCTATGAATTTTACATTAAAATTTAATTATGTAGTAAAAAATAGAGTTGTTATAGCTAGAAAAAAATATTTTCAGAGGCAGCAGATACCCTTGGTGGAAACGAACAGTTCTACATAGAAAGAAAATCCAGGAAGTATGCAAACTAGACACCAGGATACGCAGTATATTAGATTTAATCAGAGATTACACAGAATATGACATGAAACAGCAGTTGACTAGAATAATTATTATCTGCAACACGTGAAAACAGTTTAGAAAATGGATTTAGGTCATATTCTCTGACAGTAGGCTTGTTGGAAATACAGGCATAGAATCAGACAGATTTATGTGTCATCTGGTGCTCCCTTCCCTTGTCACCGTATCAACTTGAACTGATAGTTTTGTATGGATCCAAGCAGTAGACATGCTGTTGATTGGTAAACTAAATCTGTAATGAGACTGTTAACTTCATAAAGCCACAATTAACTATTTATTTATATTTTGGTGAGTATTTTAGATGCAAAAGCACATTCTTCCTAATAGTTGGAAATAAGCTTAGAAATATTTTGTGGGACAGTTCTATGATTGTCTAAAATAAGACTGTTTGGCTTGTCATACATAATTCCATTATTCAGTGACAAATGTGCATTTGCACATCAGAGACTAGAATTTTAGAAATTAATCCTGGTGGAATTTTTAGGGAAATCTTGTTCAACTATATTTATGAAAGCAAGAATATGTTATTTTTTAAAACTGGGTGTACTGACGGGCCTAAGCATAGACTTTCTTCTTTTCAATCATATGGTTACAAAAACTGTATATTACAAACAGTATAGAAACAAGCTGAAAAGAATGAGCCACACATCCTGGATAATTATCTATATGCAGTTAAATTTACAGATATAAAACAAAATACAGCCTACTCCCTTATAGTGCACAGTTATTTTTTAGATACAGTGTATCACTAGCAAGTGGTTGCGACCACCAACTCTAGTTATCCCCAGCACAGAGAATAAGAGCAAGATCCGTTCGGTACAGCTTCCCTCCATCCGACAAAGCCATTATGTTCTTCTTGTATGTTGTAATATTATTAATATCCAGCTCCTGTATAAACATAAATGACGTTGTAATCCAGTTAAATATGGAAGTTAATTAACCACTGTCAAATGATAAAATTCGAGATGAAACTACTTGTTACATCAATCCATTAACAAAAGAGCTGGATTAAATTCTTATACAAATGTGAATGATCACAAGGTTGTTTTAAAAATCTATTTATTACAGTTACCCTGATTTAGGCCAGAACCAAATTGAGTTAAGAATTGAATTCTATTTCTGCTCCTCTATAAATTTTTAAAGTAGATTATGTGCGGTTGGTTTTGGATGGATCCATAGAGTCCGCTTAAAGGAGTAAGTGCCATGGTAAGTAAGTTACCTGTTTATTCTTCTCGCACAGATCCTTCAGTAAAGCATCCAGTTCATTTTCATCTATGTATCCATTGCCGTCCTGGGGGAGGAGAAATAAAATATTATACAACCAACTCCATCGACAGTAGTGGGAAATGAAGTAAAATGAAATAATAGGAATCCTTAGAAAGTCTCCCAACTGCATATTTGGCAGATAATCTGTTAGGTCAGACCACCCAAGTTTTTAGCTGCTCCAAAGTTGTAAAATATGCAAGGTATTAGTTACCTCTCATTCAACACCTTACATTTGTAAAAGATCTTGAACTTTTCAAAGTACTTACACATGTAATTCACTTAATGTTAACAATATCATATCTTCTTCTAGGACAAGTGAGGAAACTGAGGGCTGGGGAAGGTATGTGGCTCCATGTCACACCGGGTGGTGGCAGAGTTCTATTAGAGCCCACAGTCCAGGAGTAAACAAATTAGAAGCAAAGGATGTGACCTAGTGACATCACAAATAACCTTTATCTTGCTGGATATTTTCACCTAGCTTAATCCTCATTTAATCCTGCAAAGTGGTGTTATTATTATCTCTTGTTTACAAATGAAAAAATTGAGGCTCACATGAGTTTGGTATCTTGTTCAAAGTCTCAAAGCAGGTAAATCATAGTGTGGGATTCGAATCAGGGGTTTGTGTAGTTTGGGCATACCATAATACCTTTCCTATGAAAAGAATGAGTTGGTTGTGTAATTTTCATAATCATTTTTTCCAAATTCTTCTCAAGAATCAAATTATAGATAAGACAATTTTAAGGCATCCAAATCGGAAAGAAATAAGTTAAATCATCCCTGTTTGCAGATATTATTTTTATAGAGAGAAAACCCTAAAGACCTCACAAAAACTGTTGGAATTAATAAACAAATTCCATAAAGTTGTAGGATGCAAAATTAACAATGAAAAATTAGTTATGATGATAAACCATCTGAAATGAAAATTAGAAAACCCCATTTACGATAGCACCAAAAAAATAAAATACTTAGGAATAAAGTTAACTGAGATGAAAAACTTATACACTAAAAATCACAAAACACTGATGAAAGAAGTTAACAGAGACACAAACAAATGGAAGGACATCCTGTGTTTATGGATTGGAAGGCTTAATATTGTTAAAATGTCTATGCTACTCAAACACATCTACAGATTCAGTGCAATCACTTCCAAAATCCCAATGGCATTTTTACAGAAATAAAAAACCCTGGCCGGGCGCGGTGGCTCACACCTGTAATCCCAGCACTTTGGGAGGCCGAGGCAGGTGGATCACGAGGTCAGGAGATCGAGACCATCCTGGCCCACACAGTGAAACCCCGTCTCTACTAAAAATACAAAAATTAGCTCGGCGTGGTGGCGGGCGCCTGTGGTCCCAGCTACTCGGGAGGCTGAGGCAGGAGAATGGCGTGAACCCAGGAGGTGGAGCTTGCAGTGAGCCAAGATTGCACCACTGCACTCCAGCCTGGGTGAGAGCAAGACTCCGTCTCAAAAAAAGAAGTAAATAAAAAAGAAATAAAAAACCCTAAAATTCATGTGAAACCAGAAAAGATCCCAAATAGCCAAAAACCATCTTGAGAAAGAAGAACCAACCTGGAGACATCACACTTCTTGATTTCAAAATATGTTTCAAAGCTACAGTGATTAAAACAGTATAGCACTGAAACAAAAATAGAAACATAGACTAATGAGCTCTCAGTTTCACATGTTATGGTCAACTGATCTTTGATAAGGGTGCCAAAAACACAAAATGGGACAAGGATAGCTTTTTTCAACAAATGGTGTTAGGTAAACTATACAGCCCCATGCGTAAGAATGAAATTGGACCCTTAGCTTACACTATATAAAAAAATAAATTTGAGATAGATTAAAAAATATAAGATCTGAAACTGTAAAACTCCTAGAAGCAAACAAACATAAGGTATAAAACCTTTATGACATTGTTCTTAGCAATGATATCGTGGATATGAAACCATAAGCAAAGACAACACAAGCAAAAATAGACAAGCGAGACTACATCAAACTAAAAAGCTGCACAGCAAAGGAAACAATCAACAGAGTGCAAAAGCAGCCTACAGAATACAGAAATATTTGTAAACCACATCCCAAAAAGGGTTAATTTCCAAAATTTATAAAGAACGCCTATAACTCAATAGCAAAAAATGAATAATCCAATTTAAAAAATGGGTTAATGACTTGAGTAGACACTTACCCAAAGAAGATATATAAATGGCCAACAGGTAAATGAAAAAATGCTTAACATCACTAATCAAGAGAAATAAAAATTAAACTAACAATAAGATATCTCCTCACACCTGTTAGAATGGCCATTATCAAAAATATAAAAGACAAGTGTTAGTGAGAATGAAGAAAAATTGGAACTCTTGTGTACATTGGTGGGAATGCAAAAATGGTGCATCCACTATGAAAAACAGTGTGGAGAGTCCTCAAAAAATTAAAAATAGAACTGCATATGATCAATCTCAGCACAAGACAAATACTGCATGATGCCACTTGTATGAGGTATCTAAAATATTAACACTCATAAAATAGAATGTTATTGCCAGGGCTGGGGGGAGGAGAAATGAGGAGTTACTAATCAATGGGCATAAAGTCTTAAGATTAATAAATTCTAAAGATTTGCTGTCAAAATTGTCTCTATAGTTTACAGTACTGTATTTTATACTTAAAAATTTGTTAAGAGGATAGATCTTATATATTAAGAGGTCTTACTGCAATAAAAAAGAAAGGAAAAAAGTAACAAACTTTTACCTGATCATACAGCTCAAAAGCCTTATTGAACTCTTTCCCACACATTTTGATTCCCTAAAGACAGAGAAGAGAGTAAATGTTAAAATGTTATTACTATGTTTCCGTATGTTTCCTTTGACAAGTCTCCCACAGTCTAGCTTTTCAAGGAAAAATTATTTAAGGTAGTAAAAAGTTAAGTACCTGGAATTTAAGAAGAAAATTCTCCTGCACTGGTAGTAACCTTTTGAGAGAAAAACATTATATTAATATATTACATTTTTTGAAAAGGATCCACTTATAACATTTTTCATGGTTCCTAAACTCACCTGGCCATCTCAGTTAATTCCAGCTTCCCATCATTATTTGAATCAAATAGTTTCAGCTGAAAGACAGAATGCCATTATTCTAGCTATTTGAGGAATAATTTATTGCATGAAGGAGATGAACTTCAAAATAAAGCTGTTTGAGTTATCAACTACTTGTATATATATATAGTAAAATTTTAAAAACTAACGTTTTTAAAACTTTCAATGCAAATTTCCAATTCTGTAATGTGTCAATTGCTAGAGTTTATCAGAATAATATAGAATAGTCAAAAAGAGAAATAGTGGTTTTAGCTATGTTTCTAGAATACTGTCACTTTTTTATTGCAAATACGTTTATATGTGTATCAAGATGTGGGAGGGATGGTGTCTGACAGTTTTTGCACTTCTGGAGTGTCTCCAATAAGAAAATAAATATTTATTTCACCCTTTTAGAGCATAGAATAGCACAAACAGAAGCAGAAAACAGATAACAAATAAATCCTTAGAGAATATAATTTTTGAATAATTTTGAATTGTTTTATTTTCTATTGGGCATTAGAAACTCCATAAAGCTCTCCAACTCTCCATTGCACTTATGTATACATCATTCACAAAGACACATCCAGATGTAAACACTCATACCCGTATTTGGGAAGCTTTCATCTTTTTAGACAGTAGCAACTATTGCTATAATGTGTTATACCAAAGTAGTATATATGAATTACATTAAATATATAAAATGTGTATACTAAATGAACATTAAATATGTGAAAAATTAGCATTATTTTTGTTTTAAAAGAACAGAATGTGTCCAGTGCTATAATGGATACAGATTTAGTGACATCTTTTTAAGGAGGAAAGGAAAGGCATTCTATGGTTTGAGATGTTCTAAGAATCTTTTGTAGGAGGCAGATTTTTTCAGGGTCCCATGCTGACAAAACATTTTATAATCCATTGACCATAAATTCTGATATTGTCACACTATCAAGATGCTGGACAGCTCAATCACTTAGTTTTGTGCCCATGGGGAAATATTTCCCAACATATATATTTAAATTTTAATTAGCTCTTGATTAATTTGCTTCCTGGATTTGAACTGGTTTATGACATTTAATCAGATATGTCAGGCCAATCCAACAGAGGAAAACTCCCATCTGAGTGGATTTTGAAAGGCTGCTTCAATATTGTACCTGGAAAGGAGCCTTTCTTTAAATAGGTATCCCTTAAGATTGGAACAAAATAGAAAATTGATAAATGTAGGTTATTGTCCATTACCCAAAAGTTATTCAGAGCTTAGACCTGCTGATTGTGACACATAGCAAGATACTCTCCTCCATTTGTTTGCTAATGCTATTGTAAGTGGAGATGTAATGAGGAATTAAAGATGACCATGAAAACCTTTTTGGTTGTTTTGAAACTAAAGCTTAGCTCCACTTTATAATAAATAACACTAGTTGGTGAATAAGGCAATAGTAAAGTTCTAGTAGTTCCCCACTCCAACCCAGATAAAAGTAAGCTGAGATGCTGAAAGCAAACCTCAGTTACATCAAGTATAATCAAATCCTTTATTAGATTGTTTCTCAGAGTAATTAAAAAGTCTAACTCCTTCTTCCATCTAATATAACAGTAGCTTTTATAGTATAGAGCTATGTTTATGGTTTATTGATTTAAACTCATGGAGTAAGAATTCACAGTACTGAAAGCATGTATAAATATATGTATCTCCTGGTAATCCAAATTCTGTGATGAGTCAAAATGAGCAAACTTCGTCCAATAGAAACAAACTAACTTCATAGACATTGGTTTATTTTATCTGGAACCTTATTTATTTGCTTTTTTTTTCTCTCTCTCTCTCAAACAGTAGGTGCCTTTGTGTAAAGCAGTTTTCTTGGCTCTATTATCAACATTCTATAATTGATCTTAGTTATCACTGTTTAGCATAGCATTAGCCTCAGGGCATATTTAGATTTCCTTATTCAAAGCACCAATACAAAACCCCAAAACAACAAAAATCAAAAGAAAGAAGGAGACCCATTTTAAGTTGCTTAATTAATAAAGTAGCTAGACAGTCCTTTAAACTCTTAACAAAGTGTGATTTCCCAAAGTATGATAAAAATGGATTTAGGACCTCTATAATAAGTGAGTTTTTGGTGATATAATTTATAAATATAGTATACCTTATATATGTGTAAGTTATATAATTTAGTGATATAATTACACTGGCTTTGGAAGAAAAACAAGTCATCTTTTGATAGATAAAAATTACATAGCTCTACAATGAAGAAAATGCTCATATGTTGAGTCTTAAAGCCAATGCCTGCAGAACTCAAAATGACAAGATGTAAGCATCCCTAAGTATTTCACTTTTCAAATGAAATGACACCTATATGCATATGATGCCCACACCACTGTTTATTTATTTCATCCTGTGTAGCCTTGGGAGTTAGCAAGAACATCATACTACTTCTTGAGCTCTTGGGTACAATCTTTTCAAGATCAGTCTTACCATTAGGTCTGTATACTCGGCTAATTTTGTGTCATCAACAGTCTTGTTTGCTTTTTCTAGTAGGTCCTTTAGAAAGTTCTGTTAAAACAAAGAACACTTAGATTAATTTCATTAATAATATATCATCTACTTTCATTTCAGAATGCCTTGGAACAGGACATACCAGGAATGCCAAGAAAGTCTCTTTTTGAGGGTAGAAGCAGGTGAGTAAAGGGACTTATAATAGAAGAAAGACTAAACCAGGTGGTCCTCCTGGCATTCCAGCAACGAATCTACCTTTGACAGGAAAATACCTGCTTTTTACTGAGACTTGATTGGTCATTGTCTGTGCATTACCATGATTTTATGATTTCAGTTTATCTGAATAAACCCTTTTAAAACCAGCCAGCCCAATGGATGTATTTCTTCTTGCTGATATCTTCACAAGTACTCATGGGATTGTTCTGCAAGAAACACAAGGGCCTTTATACCTTTGGAATATGTGTGAAAAAATATCAGTAAACCTGATAGAGATCTATTTCTAATTTCAAATCCATTTTCTGCCCCCCAGGCTGTATTTACACATCAGTTTATAACCAGCATGATGCTTGTTTCTCCAGAGGGCCAGTTGGATAGTTTTTGGCTTGATGCAGTCCAAAGCGCTTTAGTTAAAATGCTTCCACTGACTATTTAAATTAACAAAATTGGCCACAGATGATGTCATTGAATCTTTGAAAGATATATGAATCATATTAAAATAGAGATTAATGTGGGAAGATGAAAAAGAGATGATTATTATCTTGACAGCTGGAGCTTAGGAGTGAATTTATTTTTTTTTTAACAGAAACGTAAATCAAATAAAAGCTTTACAAAGATTTGCAATATAAGTGACAGTGTAAGCACTTAAGCATATAATAGTCATTCATTTTGTTTAGTGCTATTCATTCGTAACTCCTTTATTTTCTCAGAAAATGAATTAATGCAATTAGGTAAAACTAGGCAGATACTGTGCCCAGATATTATTGAAGGATTAGATTTCTTCGATTCAGCAATGACTTATCTCCCTCCTAAATGTTCCAGTTCTGGGCTGATTTGATGTCACCTTTTTAAAGGAAAGAGACTCTTTTCTTAGTTTGACAAATTTTTTTACATCAAATATTCCACTTCAAATCCAAAGTGAAGCATGGAAAATTCAAAGTTATCTGTTGGGGTTGAATTTTATTTTTGAGCCTTATGGGGCTTTTGTCAGAGATTAATTGGGTTAAAAAGCCTCATCAGAGACTAAAATGGTGGTCACAAAAATAGCCTGGGAGAAACCTTGGGACGCAGAGATTGAAAGTCGTGTCTGAGAGCAAGTGATGTTTTACTCCATTATGGATCTTAAAATTAGCTTTCTTGAAAGATCCATTAAAAAAGAATGCCAACTTATCTTCAAAATTCCCCAGGGAAGAGGACTTCTATTTAGAATCTCTTTCAGAGAATAAAATTTAGAACAAAGAAGGAGACTTTTAGAATATTTAGAGGTCAGTATTGGAAATGAGCTAAGGTTTTCATTATTAACTAAAAAGGATCTTTAAAAGAATATTTTTGGTCTAATAAAATAAAAACACAGTAGCTTAACTGTCACCTTGTGGGTTGTTGAGCTGCAAGTTTGTAAAATACATTGTTTTTAGTGACTTCACATTAAAAACGTTTACATTTTCAAGAGGATACAACTGAATATGGTTTAGCCATTTTGCCATGGCCCAAATGTCCCAGTTTCATCTTTAAAATTGTATGCTACTCAAACCATGTTGAACTATGACTAGAACTGTTTGATATTCATATTTCCCCACATAGCAAAAAAGCAGCTCTTAATAAATGAAGTCTGAAAGCATGTAGTGCTGTGGGGGGTGGGAGGGAATCATTCTTAGCATTACCAGATATTCTACGTCCAAATCTAGGTTCTGTTCCTAGGCAGCTGTGTAATCTTGAAAAATCATCAAATCTGTCTGCATTCCAATCTCACTGTTTTTATATTAGGAGTGATAATACCTGCCTTGCATATTTTTCTGTGAGGATTAAATTTTAAAATACATTCCAAGCACCTTGTACTCTGCCTGGCACATAGCAAACATTAACTCACTTATATTTTAGTCACTCTGTGTTCTAAAAATAGAAAAAGTAGGGTCTTTAAGATGGAGATGTTTTGGAGTCGGTTTGAGGAAATGAGAAGAATACTTCCATATTCCTGAAAGGCTAGTAAATTGAGTTCATGAATAATACAATTTATACGTTGCATGTCACAAAAGCTTTCATGTGCAGAATCTTACTGGAGCTTCACAATAAGCATGAGAGAAAGGATTTATTACCCTCATTTTAAAGATTAAAGAAAATTGGAAAGATGTAGTAATTAATGAGGTAAGACTTGATTTCAGATCTCTGTCTTTTCCTTTATATCCTCCTCTGTGATATCTGAAGTGATAAATTCATTTTCTAAGTTGCAGTTTTTCAAAAGTTTAATTATAGAAGAATTTTTATTTTTTGTCATTGTTGAGAGACAGTAGGTTGTATAGAATGTTTACAGGCCTTGGAGGCAGACAAGCCTGGATTTGCACATCAAGGCTCTGTCTGATTTCTGTGTGGCCTTCAGTATATCACTTAACTTCTCTCAACTCTTCCTCACTGGGGTAATACAATCTCATACAACTTATGCATTATGATTAAATAAGACATTATGTGTAAAGTAGTTAGCATACAGTAGCTATTCAGTAACTTTTTCTTCTTTCTTTTGTAAGGAAATTTATTTATATGTGTTTATTTTGATAACTAAAACTACAAATTTCAATACAATGAATGGATTTTTTGGCTTATCTATAATTCTATCTGTCTGTCTGTCTTATATTTGTGTATGCCATAGAAAATGTTAATTTCTTGCATTACTTTACAGAATTTCAAGAAGCAATTGAAGTTGCTTTTTTGATCTGGTACTTCATTAACAATGTCGAAGAGTAGGTGAAAATGTGACACTGTTCAACATTAGTTTCTTTTGTGGGAGGTTTTTTAAAAAGCTATGAAACTCTTAGTTCATAATTGCATTTGAAAGGAAAAACTTAGCACAAGTTTTTATTTGCTTACCTTAAGCTCCTCAGTTTCTATGAAGCCACTGTGGTCAGTATCATATTTTCTCCATGTCTGCAAGTAATTTTGGGTAAGGAAAACAAACACATTGTTAATAAAAGGAACAATTTCCTACTTTAAGCAGCTTTCTTAAAGGGGCGGCTTTCTTATACCTTCATGAATTCTTCACAGGACTTCAGCTGCTGGCATCGGAAGAGCAGCAGGAAATTCTCTTCTGTGGGTAATATGTGAGCCAACTGGAAAAGATGTAAAAAGAGAGAAACATGTTGTAAGTTGCTCAAAAACAAGTCTCTGCCATTACCTGCTGCTTAGTTTCTCTTCAACCTGTTCCCTCACAGGCTAGAAAAGTAGGAGAGGAAAAACACTAGAGTCGGCTTTCCCTTTCTGGTACTTTCCTATGGAGTGCCATCGATTCTCCAATGCTCCTGTGCCATTGTGTGCTTGGTTCTTGGGCCAGTGAGGTGGCTGCAGCAAACCTGTGCTCAGGTAGAACTAGCGCAGCCACTTCTTGTCTGCTGGACATTCAGGCAGATTCATCCTGTTGGCTTGAACCCTTCATGTGTTCTATGCCACAGATTAGGGCTCTCTCCTCTCAGGGTACACAGAAAGGCACATGTGGGGGCCATAAATTTCATGTGAAGTGAAAGAAACCATGAGAAACATAAATGTTGGGGAGGGGAGTGAAGGGGTAAAATGCATTCCCAAGCCCGAGGAGAAAGCCTACTGTGAGATACAAGAGAAGATAAACCAAAGACAATTTTAAGGCAATGGAAAAGAAATTCACCAGGAATGGTGGGGGCATTAAACAGGAATAGGAAAAGCCAGTTCTCAAATTGTTGCTTTCTACTGAAAGGACATCCATTGCTTGAATCCAGGGCTGGGGTTTATTTTCTGATCTCCACGGCATGCCTCTATGACATTTTCCCTTAGATCTCATTTCATAACTTCAATCCTCCTCTCTTTTTTTTTTGTGGAAGAAAAAAGGATTCCATATCCCATTTTATGACTAATCTATTGCGTGCGGAGAAGGAAGAGCTGGATTGATGGCCCCACTGCAGATGTGAGATCTATTTTCTGGCACAGTAGCTAATTAGCTGTGGTCCCCAGCAACCCCGAGCCATTTCTGGACTTCAGTACCCTCATCACTAAAACAAGGACTTGAAATAGAAGCCAGTGTTTCTTGAATATATTGGGTTCAAAACGCCTTCTGTTGGAAGCACTGCATTTTCACCATTAAAGAAAGAATCTACACACACTATATTTCACCTGATTTCCAAGATTTGAGAATTCCCTAGATCACAGGCCTGACCCTCATCCATGGATTTTAGGCCAAGAGCCTGTAGTCTAGATTAGCCTTAAAGTCAAAGTCTACCAAATTATAGAAAAGACTGTAATAACTTTAAAAAAAAATTCATCCTTTTAGGTTCATTTAAAAATTAAAAATTTAATATAAAATGCACTATTCTACTTTATATGCAAGGAATCTCATTTTTCTTGTGGCTGTGTATGCCCTTTAGCTTATCTTATTTTTAGATTTTTGAAATAATATTTCAAATTAAAACCACTTGGTTTATAGGCACTACACGTGTGGATGAGACTAAGGGAAAGGGTCAGACCTCATATCAACATGTTTAATATGACCTAGTCATAAAACATTTTCTTATTTATTTATTTATTTATTTATTTTGAGACAGAGTCTCACTCTGTTGCCCAGGCTGGAGTGCCGGGGTGTGATCTCGGCTCACTGCAAGTTCTGCCTCCTGGGTTCACACCATTCTCCCACCTCAGCCTCCTGAGTAGCTGAGACTACAGGTGCCCGCCACCACACCCAGCTAATTTTTTGTATTTTTAGTAGAGACGAGGTTTCACCATTCACAGGATGGTCTCAAACTCCTGACCTCGTGATCCACCTGCCTCGGCCTCCCAAAGTGCTGGGATTACAGGCGTGACCCACCACGCTCAGCCTTCTTATTTATTTTTAAAGGAAGGTCACTAGTGTGGATAGATGATAATATATCTAAAAAGTAAAAATCGGGGTTTATAATCTGCCAGTACTTTTAAAAAAATGTAATTAGCTTTTGGTACACAAACACATTTGCATCATTGCAGTGTGTGTGTGTGTGTGTGTGTGTGTGTGTTATCCAGGTCCCTTATTAAGTGCAGGACATACTTCTGTGACCTTTGCGTTCTTTCAATTCCTTTGAATACTTGAATCAGAAAATTCTACATCTCAGAAATAATGTAATTTAATTCTATTCAAAGACCAAACTTTTCAATTGAGGAAGCTAAGGCCCAAAGAAGTTGAATGACTTGACTTGATGATTGGCAGACTGAAAATCACTTTAATTTGGTGATTATTAATAGATTAAGTCAACAACATGCTTATTGAAGACAGTAATAGAATGGTTTGGTTGCTTCTTTGCTCTTGGACTGCAAATAATGAATTTGTTGGTGATTTTTACACGTGACAATAAGACAGTTTGAATATGATAGGCTGTTTCTACTAATTGAAATCTAGGACGCCATTTTCCTTATAAAAATCCCTTTTTTTCCTCATCTGTAAGTGGGCTTCTAGTGGAAAGTAGATATAAATGACTTTCATTATTAAAGTATCCAGATATCTGGTAAGTTAGACCTAGAATGTAGGTCTCCCCCCAGAGCTAATGGGGAAGAGGAGAAGGGAGGGAGAATGGCAGTGGGTGGGCTCGGGATGTAGAGGGACTCTGGAGGAGGGAAAAGCACCCACGCCCCTCTAGTCTTTTGTTGAGCCTGGCCTCTTCTATAATAATACTTCGCTGGAGGGATTCTGAAGAATGTCTTCTTGAGGATTTTAAAGAAGATAGGAAGAGAAGATAAAGTAACCCAAGAAAGAAGAGGGAACAAAGACGGAAGACAATAAAACACATCAAAGAGGAAGAAAATATGTCAGAGGCAGACATTTAAAGGGAAGATTGAACAATGGAAATGGATGTTATGTATACATTTTGGAGGGTTCTGCATGATATAGAAGGTCTAGCCACATTTTTTTATGGTTTTTCATGAATATAAGTGTTCATTTAGGAAAAAGGAGATAGCTAACACCAACTCATCCTTTATTTATTGGTATGCAACTTGTTACATACTTCTTACAGTTTTTGCGTGACCTTCCTCTAGACCATTAATTTCAAGAGGGCAGGGAATAATACTTTTCTGCATCCCCTGAATGTCCAGCATGGTATCTAGTGTGTTATATGCCTGAAATAAATGCTTGTGGATTGGTTGATAATTTTACTTTATTAAAAACACCTACTTAAAAGGATTTAGAATATTTTTTGCTTATTTTCATCATAATTCTCTATTTTATTTGGATTTGTATAATTAATGTGTGTTGCTTTGAACAAAAACGAATAATTTTTCTTTAAATATTTTACATCTCCAAATCCACTGAATACATAAAAACAGAAAAAACAAACGAATAAGCTAGTAAGCAATCACTAAATGTAAAATTAGGGAAATTGCCATCTTTGTTTCAACATAAAAGTTCATGTAACTCACATAAAGTTCAGAGGTCTCCTAAATGTCAGATACAGAGATAGTAAAAATGGTCTTTATGTCTACTATAAATGTGTATTTCTTGCCCATACTGCTTTGGTCTTATTCTTAAATTATTAAAAAATGCAGATTATGTCTATGTGCAACATATTCAATCTGTTTTAATTTCACTGAACTGTTGTTACACTCAACATGATACCATCCTATTTTATAGATGTTAGAAAGGAGTCTTAAGCATATAAAAGATTATTATGTATATATAGGATGTGGCTATAGTGAATGTAAAGAAATCTTTCTTAAGACACGTTTCACAATGTGGTGGTCCTGTGTTGCCTCTCAGTTTTTCTGTCAATGTGTATGAATCAATATTCAAGTTTCAGAGCTGGGCACAGTAATTCTCCAGTTGTAGCCTTTATGACCATGTCTACAAGGTGCCAAAGGTCTTTCATATCGGAGGTGTTAAGCAGAGTTGCTTTATTCTCAGATATGCTAAGTCACTGTTGTTTATAGAAGTACCCAATACTACTTATTCCAGTAGTATTGGTGATTCCGTAATCTTTGGGCTGCCTGCCTGCTCTTTTATGAACTCCCAAAACTTTTTTTATGAGTTGGAGAAGAGAGTGAAGAATATCAAGGGGTTGAGTGGAAGGCAGGTAGCTATGGAAATAAGTAGAATCCCTCAGAGCTTCATTTCTGAGAACTGGTTGCCTGTCATCAAGAGTAGGAAAAAAAAACCCAACAACTTTCTACTTGCTTGTCTCCCCTACTAGTCTACATGCTCCTTGATGATGGGGTCTGTGTCTTATTTACTGTTTCTTTGGCCAGCAACTGCACAAATTGTAGTAAATATTTTATTGAAGCAATACAGAAAGGCAATTAACTATTTGTCTAGCGTCAGGATAGGCTATAAATAAATGTAGGTAAAGTTCCTTTGGAGATAATTGCAATAATTTATTACTGAGCTGTGAATAGGGGTTGGGGTGGACATTGTGATATGCTACCCAGAACTCCCTTCAAGTGCTGGGCGTGTTGCTGCAGCCTCACCTGTGAGGCCCCATTGAAAGAATACCTGGGCTGAAGAGAGCTGTGTCCCCAAGGAGGTGGCATCCTGTGACTGATTAACATGGGGATATAAAGGCCCAACCGTCTCACTCAAAACTAGAGACATTCCTGAAGGGTCATCCCAGCTTCAGAACTCACTGTAGGGTCAGCTGATGTCCCCGTTGAGACTGTGACACAGCCCAGCTTCTCCCTCTGCCCAGATCTATTCTCTTCACTTCCATCCCAGGGATATTGATCCCAAGAGCACTTCCTAATAAACCTGCCCATTGCTACTCTTCCACTCAGATCTGCTTCCCAGGGAACTCTACCCATAACAGGGGTCTTTATCTCTCTCTTTTATTTCTAGCATAATACAGAGCCTTTGCCTGATGTTTTGGAGTAAGTTGAATTCTCTTGCTGTGGTTCATTTGGCTACTAAATACTAGGCACTGTGCTGGTGACCACAGTCACCACTGGTGAGAACCGTATAGGGAGGCAGATACTTTCAAAGAACTTTTCCCCTGACAATTTCAAAGCGGGAGATAAAAACAACAATAAAGCTAAATACCAGTTGTGAGGAGAGTGTACATGAAAGGCAACTTCATTAGTGATATAAATTATATCACAGTGCATATGAGGCAGAATTCCTAACTTTTAAAGACAATCATGGTATGTTAACATTCTTGAACATGTATTAGACAAGCATTCAATTCTTTTTTCACTTGAGAACTAGAAAGATGTTTTCCCTAGCCAGTGAGAAGTGAGTCCAGGAAATTTGAAAGGTAAATAACTTTATCAAAAATGTAACGCTCTTTCAGTTTAATAATTTGAATTTGACAAATGATATAATAAGTGGGGGGAAAGGCTTGGCATTCAGAAGATGGGGTCGATTTTGTAGTAAGTTATTTTTATATGTAACAATAACTGCAAATACATTTGTTGAGTTTTTATAGTGTGCCAGAGTCGATCTATTTGTTCAACACGTATTATTTGATACTGATGATCATAACAACCTTATGAAGTTAATACATTGTCATTCCTGTTCACTGCCAAGGAAACAGAGGCTCAAAGAGGGTAAATGGCCTGCTCTCACGTAGATTGTAGTTGGAGCCAGATTTGAAGGCAGAGTCTGACTTTCTTGGCTTTGAGACTCTGTCCCTTACCTTCATCACCCTCCATTAAAATCCTCAATCAAAAAAGTATTCCTAATAAATCATTTAGAAAAATATATGCAGAGGGAATTTTAAAATCAGATTTCATTGTCAGTCATTTCCCAAAATTCTGTGGTGGAAAAGTAGTCTTCCATGAAAAAGTATATTCACTATGGCTAAACTCACAGGCTCAAATCCCACTGCAGATGAAAAGAGGGAAAGGCTGGAGAACACCTTGCTTCCCTGGGAGGGTTGTTACAGTTTTAGGATTAAAATAGCTTTTAGGTGCATTTTTCAGTGGATGCACTGACCTGGACGGATAGAAACAGTAAGGATGGAGAGGATGGTGGGTTCTCACACATTGCCAAAAGGATGAGGTGAAAAACTTGTAGATTTGGCATCCACTTAAGAGAAATACCTATATTTCATGTGAACACCAGAGAAGAAAGCTCTATTATCTGCTAAATCATTCAGTCTTCCTTTTTTTAAAATTATTTTAATCAGCTTTCTTTGCAGTAGAGTTATTAGTCTGAATAAATTTGGAACATTTTTTTGACCATCACATTTTTTGTTAAATTATCTCAGAATTTCGATGCTCCTGTCTTGAGTTTGTGTTAACAATCTCTTTATTTCTAAACTGTATTTGTGTGAATTTTTAAATCTATTTTAAGGCAAGAAATTAGAAAGTTAAGAAAGAAACATATTTGTTTCTAGGTAGCAAATGCGTGTTGTTAGAAAGTGTCAGTTAACTTTATCAGGTCAGAACTTTGAAAGTTAACCATTACATATTCTAATCTTTTGAATGACATCTTTCAGGGACAAACCAATTTGACCTATTCCATCAGGGAAGCAGACCACTGCATGTGTATAATTTGGTTTACTTTGATTAGATTTTGATGAGTTTGTGAGTGTAACTATTAAGTGAGCATAACATATAAGTAAATCCATCTTCCTTTCCCTTTGAACACCAAAGTTAATGTGTGCTTGATGTCAGCAGGTAGGTTATCATAAATTATAGAAAACATAGGATTTTGCATTCCTTTATAGCTGGCTAGAATTTTTATGTTCTATATTATTTATAGGATTTCTAAGCAAGTGATGTATGTCAAATAGGAAAAAGAAAGGATGAACTTCATTTAATACAGCTTTCTGGTTACACTAGAGAGCAAAATATAAGTTCAGACATTTCCTACTCTCCCTCTCCCCATTTCCTACATGTAACCTGTAACTTTTAATTTCTATTTCCCAAATATTTTCAGAATTTCTCTTTTCTTCACTCTTAATCATCACAGAGTGAACCAACATGCATGTGAACTATTGAAGCAATCTCCTATTTTTCCTCCCATTCTCCAATTCTCTTCTCTCAACCTAATGCCCTCTTCCAGATCCCTTACTCCTATGTCTTGGCTGATAACTGAGGTTAATGAAAAGAGTTCTAAAATCAGAGTGAGATCTAAGTTTGTATATAGACTTTGTCACTCCCTGCAAGTGGGACCTTGGATACATTATTCGACCTTTTCGGGCTTCAGTTTCTTCATCTTTAAAATGAGGAATGTTGACTAGTTCTTCCCAAGAGTCCCATCTAGCAAAAAGTTCCATGTCCTGGAACACTAAAACCTTCCAATCAGTTTATATATATCTCATTTGTCTCCCTTTAAATTATTTCTTCTTCAGCTGATCAAAAGTTCTGCTGAAATCATGTTTCGAGGGCTTTGCCCAAATAACTTCTCTGCAGAACACTTTCTGCATCCCTATCCAACCCGGCTAAACTTAGAAACTTGCCATAAGTAATCAACCAACTGAAGCTTGAAAACCTTTCCTTTTAATGCAGAAAATGTACAGATTATTTATTATTTAAAAAAAGGCAGAATAGTTTGGGGGAACATGTCTGGGTTCTGACTGTTCTACCATTTATTTCTTACTTTTTCTGTGACCTTAGGCAAATTCTATTGAAGCTTCACATTCCACAACTATAAAATAGATCTTCATTTTATATTTAAATTTACTTAATTTTCTTGTTATGAGGATCAAATGAGATAACATATTTGAAAACACTTTGTCAACTTTATTTTATACAAATGTGAATTCTTTTATTTTTATTGCTATAAAAGCTTCTCACTTCTTTATTTCAGACTTCATTGCCTTCTCCATCCTCTTCTGTTATGTGTACTTCTATATCTTTCCTTACACAGAAAGCCTTTTATTTCCTGTAACAGTTTCTTATCTAAAACTTCTGAGGAAATTTCCTTCATTAAACCTCTAGGACAATGCATCTGCTAAACAGCCTCTAACCTCTCATTCAAAATAAAGCTTAAATAATAAGTCACAATGATTAGACTGTATCACATAAAGTAAAACCTGGATTCAAAACATCCTCATCCATTTTATCCTTTTAAAAATGTAAAATCCATGTGAATCAGACCAATGCTTTTTACTGCACAATCTAGTATCACTGAAGAAATGAAATTGAATAAATAGCTGAGTCCATTGAAGTCCTTCGAGGTGAAGTATGTTAAATGTAAGGTGACAGGCTTTCCTTTACTAGGATTATAAAGTATGTCAAACTCTAAAAGAACCAATTCGTAATTTCGCTGATGTCATATTTCCAAACTAGTTTTGAATAATTAGAGTACCTCATCTCATGTTTAATTTAAAAGTTATTTTCTTATCCTTGATGGTTTCATATCTTGATTAGTTGGCCTATATGTCAATCTGTAAGTCCCATTACTATTATCTATTTATATAGTAATGAGTTACACATAGGTAAAGGGGAAAGTATGTACTCCAGGGAAAAATTTTAATTACAAAGATAATAATAGTGTGTCCTCTCTTAACTCTATTTGTATCAGCTGTTTAAAAATAAGTGTATTTCATATTGGCATCACAAGTGTCCTATAAGATCAATTATTTGAAAACCAGGTTATTTCTCTGAATCAAAGGTAAATTATTACTAAATGTTGTTGAGAGCCAGAATACTTCACAATCTAATACACTGAGAAACACTATATAAATAACATAATTATGTTATGAGTTGGCATAATTTAAATTACGACCTTATTAATTTTTCAGGACAAAGGCTTCCACCCAATTTCTCTAATAGGCTGCTGAGATAAAGAAAGAGGCTAAGACACCACAGGCTGGAAACGTAGACAGCTTTTTCACAAATCTGAGAATGCAGAAGAATTGATGCATAATCGGTTTTGCTTCCTTGATTCACAGACAAAAATAAGTTGCCCTTAATAGGAAAAGTCAGTGTGAAAGGATAAAATTTGACACCCACAGTTTTAACTTTCAGAGACTCACACGAAATCTGTACCTATAACAGATCATAAAATATTCACTCACTCTAGTTAAATTCTTCCGTTTTTACTAAGGCCGATTGTCAAACAGGATGCAGCTTTTTGCCATGAAAAACAAGGACTGTAAATATTTCACAGGGACTACAAACATTTTATTTTATATTTTAAAAGTCAAGTCTACACTGCTAAGTGGTAAGAGATACTGATGGACCATATGCTTAGATACTGCATTGAAGTGAGGCTGGGTAATGGAATGTGATTGATTCTCATCTAGAAGTCAGGAACTTGTTCCTCTAACTGCACCTGTGCCAGCAGACAGCTGTATGACCAGAGGCAAACCATTTTATTTCTCCAGGGTCTCAATTTCGTAATATATGAAATTTAGGCCCTGGGTTAGGAATACTCTTAGATGTCTTTCGTTTGTGAACATTTTTTAACTTTGTACTTCTGAACAGAAGATAATGTATTACTTAGGTAAAATAAACCTCTCTGAATGGGTCTTGCTATATCGTACTTGAATACAATTTCAGAAATGAAACTCATTTATTAAAATTAAATCAGAAAAATGCATAAATTCCTTACCTCTACAATTCCTATTTTCCCATCATCTCTTTGCCCATACTGATCCACAAAAGTCTTCATTTCAGGTGATAACTCCTAAAATTATATAAAAGCAGGTAAGAGGTTTGTAAAAAAAATACCCAGTTATGCTTGTGACGGTGTTAATAACTTACTGCAAAGAAAAACCAAAGTTAGAACCATATAGAAATATGCATAATGATTAATTATTCTCATAAAAATTAAAGGCATAACTGATACACAGTATTTATTAGTTCCAAATGAAAGAGTTATAATCATGTTGATTATTTCTCAATATGATTTATCTTATTATTAATTTTGAGAATATGCTATCCTTTGAAAGTGTAGTCAGAATCATTCCATTCATAACTTTTAGTGAATTTTAACATAATCATCACTGTCAATATACTTTAAACATTGCTTACTTCACTGAAGATTACCTTATATTGATACACTATCTTGTCTTACAACATTTTTCTCATTCTAACATAATGTTTTATCTATGGAAAGTAATGTATGTTTTCAGTTTGAATAAGCAAAAATTATGAATGTTAAAGAGTAACTCACTTTGTAAGCAAAGATTGTTTTAAGCATAAAAGAGGCATTCATCAATTAAATAAATTTTAAAATTAAACATATTAGAGAGCTATGAACTATAAACTAGTGATCTGAACATAGAACTGGTATTCAGGAGGTTTAATTTTTACCCTTGGGTCTCCAACATAGCCCATTTAAAATAGCCCTGTTGCATTAGCTGAAGCCTATTTAAAATAGGTCAGCCCTTACTAATGTTCTATTCTACGTCCTTGGGAAAGCAAATTAAGGTCTCAGTTTTCATCGTAGCTAACAAGATGGTGGTATTATCTACCACACAAGTTTTCTCTGGGGATAGATAGGTTAATATAATTTAAGGGCTATATTGAGACTAAATATCATTTTTACTAGTATTTACAAAATCTGTTTGGAACCAGTGTAGACATCTTTAGTAGAACTAAGATAATAAGTAATAACAAAGCAATATAATTATATTTTACTCTTTATAAAACTTACAATGGATAAATTACAATTTGTATTTATTTAATTTTGTTATAGAAACAATTGTAAGAAAATGAAAGTGTCCAACCACGGCAATAGTGGGAATATCAGGTCCTACAGTTTTTTTAAATTTTTACATATACCTTAACATAAACAAAAACCAAAGCATCTGTCCTTAAATTTTAAAATGGTGTAATACCACTACTTTAACTAGCAGACTTGACATTTACTTTGTGAAGTTTCTGACAAGTATGTCAAAATCTATTTTTTAAACAGTGCAAAAGATATACTCATCATCACCACCAATTAAAAATGTATAAAAATGAGTCCAAATACAAAGACCAAACACTATGTTTAGTATAAAAGGATAGTTTTTGAAAATACATTGCACTGTTATATTTCATTAATGTTATATTCACATAGTGAAAATTTTGAAATTTCATGTTATTAACATGAAAAGCCAAACAATGTTTCCATTAATGCAATGAAATTTGTTATCCTATGGCTAGAAATGCAAAAAGCCTGGTTTATAAGGGCAATTTTTGTGTTCTAAAGAAAGAGAAGAAATATATACAAGTAAGTTTAATGCAATGAAGTTGGTAGTATAGTGAAACATGTATCTATTATATGAATCTCTGAATCCAGATCTTGATTTAGATTTTAACTACCCAAATCAAGAAAAATACTCAATTCAGAAAAACCCAGATTGTATTTACATTCCAGAAAAATGGCCAAGAATCAAGGTATTAAGCAACTTGATATAATCCTATGACTATGCTTGTTTAGTATCATTACATTATAGTCTAATAATTGGAGCTTTGACTATTCGAAAACAGAGAAAAATAATTAAATTCTAAATCTCCAACATGAAGATATTGCTTACAAAATGGTACAGATATTAAAATCAGAGGAAGAAAAATACATTTTTAAATTTCGTGAATATTTAAATTTCCAAACTGAAAATAGATTTCAATATTAAAATTACTTCTGGACAAATTAAAATATAATTATTTAGCTGCCAGAAGCATCTTCCAAGATTTTAATTCTAAATGTTATGGAAAGTAAGACTTTTCCAACCGGATTTTAAAATATGTATTTTTAAATGAGAAAGATAATTGCTTTTATTAGATTAGCCAAAGATACATAGAGCTGTAAAGACAGTATTGCATAAATTTATTTACATGGCAATATATAAGATCTGGGGAGGGTGAAGAGTATATAAAACATTTTTATGCTATTTTATTCCATTCTATTATACTTTTAGATTATATAATGTTAAATCTGGGTAAAACAATCCCTAGAGCACAATCTGGTTTAAAATCAATTTGGTCAATGATTTTTGTAACTGATAGTTTTGTAATGCATTATAACACATTTAGAACCCTCTGGGATTCTTTTGAATATGCTATACAGAGATGTATATTACACAATTTTCAATTTAGATAGGGTAAAAAGATAGTTCTATTATTAAATTTTATATATATCAGTCAATATTAGAGGTGGTGATCTGCTATATAATATATACATCATTGGTAGTGTAAATCTCTTTCTAAACATAGTCAAGAAGGCCAAAGACCATTAACGTGTAACCCATTCCAATTCAACACGGCCTTCTGAAAGACAGTGTTACATAAACCTCAATAGAGTAGTACAATTTTTAACCCATTTTCCTCTGGACAACCATCTCATCTATGTTTAAAAGCTGATTATATTTTATATTTGTGCTGACAACATACTTTCTTAACAGGTTAATCTGTGCCCAAAGGGAGTCATTTATAATTAATAAGAATTGTCATTTGTTTAATTAACTAATGGCTTAAATAACAAACATAGCCATTTTCAAAGCACCATCAATTGCTGCCCATCAGAGTATCACTTTGCTTTTTTTACAATACATGAAATTCTTAAAATTGTTTTACTTTTTACTTCTCTACCTTTTGGGTTTCTTGCTTTCAACAGAAATGAAGACCTTTTCTTGCTAAATTCCTGCTCATTGTTAGGTTGCAAGTTGGGCAACTTTCCCTTAGTGAGGACAAGATGTTTTCTCATCTCCCCAACGACATCAACATCACAACAATAATAATTGGTGATAGAGTAAGAGATCCATAATCTGCAGATCTGTTTCTTGACCACCAAGGGGCAGAAAAGCATTTCCACCCCCTTATTTCTCACACAATAAAACAGAAGTTAAAAATTACCTAATCAAACTCAGTAGTAGAAGTGGTGATCCGCTAAAGAATCTCATGCACCCACAGTTTCCTTTTAAGACCTATTAAAGCAAGGACTAGTATAGAATATATATATATATTTAAAACTGCGATTTCAGATAGCAAGGTTTTTCCCTTTAGAAAATCTCTCTCTCTCTCTCTGTCTTCCCTTCTCCCTTCTTCCCTCCCTTCTCTGTCCCTCCCTTCCCCCTCTTCCTCTCTCTCTCTCTCTCTCTCTCTCTCTCTCCCCCCCTCTCTGTGTCTCTCTTTCTCAGTCTGTCTCTTTCCCCTTTCCCCTTTCTCTGTATGCGAATTGGAAAAGTGTTCTTTCTTGCCTTTCGCAGTCAATAAACGTTTACATTACCCAGAAAGAGCTTTACCCTGCTGACTTTTTGTGAAAACACAAGAATGTTTTAATTTGGGGGTTGGAAGTCTTTTTTTCTTTTTCGCAAACTTGAACCTACCAATCCAGCCTTCTTTCGCGCCTGCTGGAGCTCCTGGATCAAGTTCTGCAGCTCCTTTCCTTCCAGGTAACCACTTCCTGCAAAGACAAAGAGGCACCTTGGTGACAGATATCTCATTCCGAGTGTCTTCCCCGTTCACTTTCCAAGACAGTTATCTTTCTGGCGACCCGAGAGGCTCTCTCTTGCCTGGACATTGATTAACCAGCAAAGCGTACAGACGCGGCAGCGCTCCCCTCCTGGGGTATCAAACTTTAGATCCACTGAGGAGGACAAAGGAGGATGGTTGGGGTGCTGAGCGCAGCCACAGAAACTTTGGGGGAGCAGTGTCCCCCAATCCCTGCTCTCTCTCTCTCCTTCTACCATTACCGTTCCTGGAAAGACAAAAGTTTAAGGTTTTGGGATTACGGTGGAAACAATATAAACTTTCAGGTTGACGGTTTGGCAGCCAGTTGGGAGATAAGAAGATAAGATTAGGCAGAAGGGGGAAGAAGTAAAGAATAGAAAGGAGGGATAATGGGATCAGGAGGCTCAGAAAAGGGCAAAGAATGGGAAGGGGCATGGAAACGGGTCTTGAAACAGTTAAAAAGAGAAGATAATCACCGTCAGCATCGAAATGAAGCCAGATCTCGAAAAACTGTGAGGCTGTGATGAGGGACGATTGCAGGTGGAATTCTGCCATTGTACAGCGGGGTGTGTGTCTGGGTGTGTGAAATGCGTGTGTGTCTGTGTCCGCGCGAGAAGGGGGTAAGCAAAAGCTCAGCGTGTGCGCGAGTCAGTGCTGCGGAGGGAGACCGGGGCGCTGGCGCTGCCGGGCGCTGTCCTCGGTGCTGCTCAGCTCAGCGTTCCTCCAGACTTCTCTCCCTACACCCCGCACCCAGTTCTCAGTATTTATCCCGACGGCCCAAAGCCGGGCCACGCCTCCTCCAGCCTCCCATTCCTCACTCCCCGCCTCTTGCTCTCACCAACCTTCTTCCCCTCCCTTCCAGTTTTCTGCTCGGTTCCCAGGAAAGCTAGTGGAGCGGGAGTTTGGGCTTGTTGGAAGCAGCAGGTGGTGGGAGATCCTTTTCTCGGAGATTGGATGCTGAAAACAGAGGCTCATTTCCCCCTACATCCTCCTAGTCCAGGAAGAATCTTATTCCTGAATATTATAGTAAAACTCTTGTTACCTAGAGAGGTTTTAATGTTCAGATAGAAGGGAAAAGATGATGACGGGTAGAATCACATAAATGATTATTATATTTATGTGTGATTTCTCCAAGACTTTTCAGTATTTGTTTGAAAAAAAGAAAAAAAAGCACATGAAAACTTGGCACACATTAGAATAATTTGATTAATGTATACAACGAGTTCAGTGCTATCAATAATCACTCTATTTTGTGCCATCATATCAATGTTTCTTAAGATGGTTTCTATGAACTAACCTTGCCAGTATGGAAAAGTGAGATTATGATTTTCTTTTCAGCATGAAGTAGAATTATAATTGGAAAGTAACATAGTTAAATTATAAAACCTTAAAATCTTAGAGAAGGAAGTCATCTTACAGATACTAGAGTTTACTGCCTTTCAGTTTAGAAAGAGTGAGTAAACTAAAAGAGAAAGGAAGGATCTTACCCAGGTTCATAAGCAAGTACGTTAGTGCAACAACCACAGCCCCGTTGAGTGGCCTTAACACACATACATCTCCTTCTTTCTATGCTGAGCAACCCCTACTGGAGAATTTTTCAGAAATTGGAAGTCACCATCAGAGCTGGGAAAACTATCTAACTAAATGTATGCTATGTTATGTGTATATATATGTGTAATATATGTGTGTGTATACACATATGTATATATGTTCTGTTATATACATATGTATATGTGTTATGTATTTTAATATAATTAATGATATATTTAGATTATTTCGTATTTACATAAATACTTCTGGAGTATTTGGCTTTGAGTCTTTTGGACCTTGAAGTCCACTAAAAATGTATTCCAAATGTCTAATTACAATTGAACTAAAACAAAATGAAGGAACAAGAGAAAATCTACACATAGCCCATATAAGCTTAAAGTTAATTAAAATGAATTTACCGGCCAGGCGCGATGGCTCACGCCTGTAATCCCAGCACTCCGGGAGGCCGAGGCAGGTGGATCACGAGTTCAGGAGACCCAGACCATCCTGGCCAACATGGTGAAACTCATCTCTACTAAAAATACAAAAATTAGCTGGGCATGGTGGTGGGCACCTCTAACCCCAGCTACTCGGGAGGCTGAGGCAGGAGAATGACTTGAACCCGGGAGGCGGAGGTTGCAGCGAGCTAAGATCACACCACAGAACTCCAGCCTGGTGACAGAGCAAGACTCTGTCTCAAAAAAAAAAAAAAAAAAAGATTTTACTAAGCTCTATATTCTTAACCTTGTGTAATTGAGTTTGGGACCCCTCAGATTTATTTTTTCGAGATTATGGCTCTATCCAGTACTATATTTGTGGAGTTTTTTAATAAGTATCCTTTTCAGAGACCCATCAACTTGTAGCTAGCCTATTTCAATAATCTTCTCAATGAAATCCTCACTTTCATAGTACTTTCCAGTTCATACATTATTTTTACTTCTGACACCTCATCTGATTCTCACTGATGGTCCTATTGGTCATTATATTAGTGACCAGGGTCGCTGTGTGAAAAATATAGTGTGTGAACTTCGAGACCAGTGCTAGAGAATAAACTTTGAAGAGAGGGTGAGAACGCAGTGACTAAGGAATGACTTGAAGAAGCACTCTGATCATTGCGAGTCTTGACAGAGCTAACAATGCCTAGACTTTGGATACAGTTCTCAGACAAAGAAAAATGCTAGAAAAAGTATGTAGGAATATGGACTGAACAAATTGATGAAAAAAGAGCAACATTTCTACTATTTTAAAAAATAATTAAAATTAATTTTTTTTCCTAAAAAGAGACCACACACTGTGGTATAAATTCCTAAACATTTTCACCATAATCTGCTCAGTTTTTAGAATTTTATCTTAACTTCCAAAATTATTACAAGACAATTTATAAAAGTTAAAAATATTTATATGAAAGTAATCTTTTTTCTTATTCACTTTCCTGAAGCTATGGCAACTTCCAAATTTCCATTTAGGAATGTATAGGTGTTGTGACTTGAGAGAGAGTGAGAAATAAATGGGAGACTTCCTTGGAACTATGTCTAAACAGCAAGCACACTTTTTTTGTGTGTGTTCTTTTTATGTTTATATGAAGTGACTTTTGAGGGAACTAATGTAGATTATGGAGATCTAAAGCATCGCTTAGTGCTGCCCCTACCATGAAGTAATCAACATTAAAAGATCCATGCTTATGGAAATATACAAGTCCATATCTAAAGGGTTTTTTTTGTTGTTGTTATTTGGTTTTACAGAAAAGGGACTATATTTTGTGTATTATCCTTCAACTTTTTATAATTAATTCAAGGGCATCCCTCCAGTATTAACATCAACATCTAATGTATACTTTTTACAGTTTAATATTTTATTAACTATAATTATAGATATGCAGATTTATTTATAGTAGTACACTGTGACATACAATGCTGCAATAAACACCTTTATACATTTATATTAGCTATACATGTTTCTGATTACAACAGGGCAGAGTCCCAAAAGTAGTATTTTTAGTTAATAGAATGCATATTTTAGATTTTAATACACATTTCCAAATTATTTGCTCCAATTTGTAGCAATTTATACTCAAATGTCCAAAGTCTGAGGATGACTTATCCTCATTAACTATGAATGCTATTGCTTTTTAAACTTTATGCTAATGTAATAAGTAAAAAAAGATTGTTATTCTTCCTTTAATTTTCATTCAATATTAATTTTTTTAAATTTACCTTTTGGTTTTCTAAGGTGAACTTGTTATTCTTCAGAAATTTTTTCTAATGGAAGAAACCTAATTTCATAAAAACTGTTTTTCCTTAAAATTGTTATTGGTCCTAGACTGTCACTTCAAATCAATATCTATTTTCAGATGTGTATTTTGGGCCATTTCTAGATTAAATTATACTTTATGGTACTAGTAAAGAACTGTACGATCCAGATCTACAGATTTGAGGTAACTTGAGGAATACTTCTTCCCTCATTCATTAACTAGGTAGTAAGGACCTTGCACTCAGGAATCTTTTAATTTCTAGGATTCTGGGGGAACTACAAATGCTTTCAATAATGAGAAGATTTTTCCATAAGATTGGAGTTTCTAAAAACAGCATTGCAAACAAAGCATTTTTATGACTTGCTTTATAGGCTTCATTACACAACATTAAGGTGAATGGGTTCATAATCCAATATTGTCACAAAAGTAGAAGCAATTTATGTTCCAAAAAAAATCTCTGGGGTAATTAAACTGCATTTCCCATTTCATGTTACTGAATTACCACATCTCCATTCATATTCAGGCTACCACAATTCCAATTCACTATGCAAACTGGAAGACTCAGAACTTCCCAGGTTTAATGAATGCTTTCTTAGCCTCCATTCAGGAAAAAAAACTCCCCAAAATATTTTACTATGGGTTTAATTGCATGAGGAGTATAATGCATCACTCTCTCTTGGCGTCCTAGTCCCTCACTGAGGTGTCCTTAATAGATGAATGAAGCCTGCTAGGGGAGTTCGCACTTTTACCTATTAGTGTTCTCTGAAAGATCCCTCATCAGCATGATACTGCCATTTGAAGAACTTTTCCCCCGATGCGAGGGATTTGCATACATTTTGTCAGAGAATTCTGTCCCCTGGGCTGGCTAGGTAAATAATTATTTCATTCTGGGCATCAGAAGTTTTTTTTGTTTTGTTTTTGTTTTTGAACTGACCAAATGTAGCTCATATAGGGCACAGTAGAAAGTCTTGGAAACAGTGATATGTGTCAAACTGTGGACTGAAACAGGAAAGTGTGGCTTGGAGCTGCTGCCTGCAACTATTTGCAAGGCTAACATAAGAAAAGGGGACAGATTTTCTCAGAGACACCAGAGGTGACTTTTGCTGCCCTTTAAAAATACTTCTTAAATTTGAGCTCTTCTCCAGGAATGGATACTGCATGAATGGTACAATTCCCCCATAAGAACACTCATTCAGTCACTCAGAAATATTTAATGACTCCAGTATGTTATTCAGGATGCTACCATAGTAAGCAAGACAGAGTCTCAGACCTCATGGGATTACAGTTTGCAGGGAAGAATGTAGAGTAGAAGCTGAATGGCCAGCTTCTACTGGGAGTGTCTTGGAGGGGATATGCGCACTGAGGGTGTTTTGACTTTATAAATTTTGTGATCTCTTCCACCTCTTTAATTCTATAATTTTGTGACTGTGCCTACTCTGGTAGTTTTGTGATAAGTAGTATGCATTTGCAAAATTGATTTCTAGAAAGGAATGTAGACTGTTGCCTTGAGCAAAAATGATTTTCCTGGTTATTAACTGGCACATTTGGGATAATTTTGAAGTCCTTGGCCTCATTAAATTCATCTAACCACCTGAATTACAAAAGCCAGCAAATACTGTTACAAATATTTTAATTTACATTAATTATATTTTCACTTTTCAAAGAGAATCTCCTGATATATAAAGAAAAAAGGATACAAAAATGATATTTTATAAAATTTTTATATGGTTATCTAAAGTCATCAGGCTTCTGCCATTGATACCGATTTTCATCAATTTTAAACTCCACTTTTTACATTTTATCTCTGATATGTGATGCATCTTATAGCTAATGCTCTATAATTGGCAAATTGATAAATGATAATCATGCATCTTAAATCAATTGTATTTTAAACTTGAGCAAATTTGTTAATCTCCTTCAAAAATTTCAGTGGGTACCATTTGCATGAAGAAAAGATTTTAAGTCCATAAGCCTAGACTCCAAAGAACTCTGCAATATATTTTCTGCCTTATTTGCAACACTGTTCTATAATATCCAACTCTCTAGTCACAAAAAATAAAATTTAAAAAACCCTATATATTTTGAGAATGTCTTTGCTTATGTTATTCTCTTTTTTTGGAAATTTCCTTTCCTTCCTCCTTCAGCATTTTTCTGTTGGAGTATTATCCATCAGCAGCCTTGTGCAGGTATAGACTGTGCCAGCTTGTTCTCTCTTGGCCTCTCGTCAACGGTAATACTTCTGTCTGCAGAGTATCTTTGAGTAGTTTGCTATTCTCTGTCTTGCCTGCCTGGCCTCTCAACTATTGGACAGTTATTTATAAAGTGGTTTCAAAGGCCCAACTTTAAATGCTTCCTTAGACAACCGGTTGGTCCCCTGCTCCGGGAGGTAACCATACTGATACTGAATTTAGTGCAGACACCCAGTTAGCATAGCACACTATCGCCCAGAACTCCTGAGCTGAAATGATTCTCTGTCTCAGACTCCCAAGTAGCTGTGACTACCAGCACATGCCAACACATCTGGTGAGTGTGCTCTTTCTAAGAGACATACATGACCATGTCCTTTCATTCAGTGGTTTCCCATGGTATGGCGTATGAAATGCCCTCTAATTTCACTTTGCCCTCTGACATTAGGTTTCTCAATATTCTCTCCCACCTCAATTTTTTTTAAAGCTGTGCTGAAACTTGCTTTTCTCCGAATATTCAGTTCTTTGAATATTTTTGTCTGCCATTTCCTCTCCCTCTAATCTTCCAGGATTAAGAATCACTACATCTTAAGCTTTTCTTGACCTTTTCTTTTGTAGCTCAAAACTGATCATTCCTTTATTTGTACTTCCACTAACCCTGTACTTACTTTTATTATAAAATGTATTGTATTGATATGCCTTTTGGACTGTGCTTCTCTCTTGTCCATGAGTCCATAAAGACAGAAATTGAGGTGTTCCTAATTTGTTGTCTCCTTTGTGTCAAATATTGTGCCTAGTACATAATGAATGTTTAACAAGATGTTGAATAAATTAATGGAGAGTTAGAATAGTAAGATTAGCATACCATATATTAATGACTTCAAGGAAGGACAAGACTTTATTGCAGTGGTTCTCCAATATGGCTGCGTATTAGAATCACTCAGCTTAAAAAAACTCAATGCCAGATTGTAAGAATATTAAATCAAAATATCAAAGAATGGGACACAGACAAATTTTAAAATCATCCACGTGGTCCAAATGTGCTAACATCATTGAGAAATACTGCTTAAATACTTAGTAATTTTAATAGATTTATTGAAAGTTCACCCATTTTAAGTGTATAATTCTTTGATTTTTAATAAGTTTGAAGAGTGGGAAACCACCACCAAAATATAGTTTAGAACTTTTCCTTCACCTCCTGCATTTATATTAGGCCTGCTGCTTGTGAATCTCTACTCACACTCCTCCAGCCCCAGGCATCCACTGATTCACTTCTGTTTCTATAAATTTTACTTTTCTGGACATTCTATATAAATGGAATCATCCATTGTGTAGTCTTTTGCATTTAGCTTCTAATGTTGTTAAGGGTTATCTACAATGTAATATGTATCAACATTTCCTTACTTTAAAAAAAAAATTTCCATAAGTTATTGTGGTACAGGTGGTATTTGGTTACATGAGTAAGTTCTTTAGTGGTGATTTGTGAGTCTTTGGTGCATCCATCACCCAAGCAGTATACACTGCACCATATTTGTAGTTTTCTATCCCTCACCACCCCCCACGCTTCCCCCAAAGTCCATTTTATCATTCTTCAGTCTTTACGTCCACATAGCTTAGCTCCCACATATCAGTGAGAACATACGATGTTTGGTTTTCCATTCTGAGTTACTTCACTTAGAATAATAGTCTCCAATCTCATCCAAGTCACTGCAAATGCTGTTAATACATTCCTTTTTATGGCTGTGCAGTATTCTATCGTATATCCCTTACATTTTTATTACTATTTATGTGCTGTATCTATACAATAGTATTCCATTTTATAGATACAGAACATTTTGTTTATTCATTTATCAGTTAGCAGACATTTGGATTGTTTCCTGTTATGCATTATTATAAATAATGCAGCTAGGAACATTCACATACAAAACTGTGGGCAAATGTTATAATTATTAGAAATAGAATTGTTAAACCACAAGAATTTAGATTTAACTTTCAAAAAATTTTTCAAACTTTTTGCCACTGTGGCTTTATGATTTACAATCCCACTAACAATTCTTGGAAATGTTAGTTTCTCCACATTCTCACCAGCAGTTGTTATTTTCTGTGTTTTTGAGTAGAGCCATTGCAGTCAATGTGTAGTGGTATCTCATTATGGCTCTAATTAACATTTCTCTTATGATTAATGATTTTGAGCACTTCTCATGTTCTTATTAGTCAATCATATGCCTACTTTGGTGAAATGTCTATTCAAGTCTTGGTTCTTTTGTACATCGGGTTGTTTTTCTTCTTGTGACTATTAGGAGCTCTTTATTTATAATATATGTAAGTATTACACCAAATATATGATGTGCAAATATTTCACCCCAGTCTGTTACTAGTCTTTTAATTTTGTTAACAGTGGTGTCTTTTAAAGTGCAAAAGTTTTGTTTTAATAAAATTTATCTTTTTTCTTCTTTTTATGGCTTATGTTTCAGTGCTGCATCTAAGAGATCTTTAATTCCATGCCATAAATTTGTTTTTCTAAATTATTTTTTAGTTTTTACATTCTAGTTCTTACTTTTAGGTCTACAATCCATTTTGAGTTAATTTTTGTGTATGATGTGACGTAAGGGTCTAAGATTACTCATTTGCATATGGATCTCAAAATTTCCTACCATCATTTGTTGAAAAGATTGTTCTCTTTATACTTATTTGTCTTGATATATTTGTTGAAAATTAATTGATTATAAATACAAGGATTTATTTCTGGACACTCATTCCTGTCCTATTGATGTTAATGCCTATCCTTATAATGATACTACACGGTCCTGATTAACTTTATTGTATGTTTTGACCTTGAGTTGTATACATTTTCCATTCTTCTTCTTCTTTTTCAAAAATTGCTTTGACATTGTTAGGTCCTTTCCATTTCCTTAAAATTTTGGGTCACGTTGGCAATTCCACACAAAAGCCTGCTATAATTCGACAGAGTTTGTGTTGAATCTGTAGATCAATTTGTTAGAGAATTTCCATCTTAAAAATATTTAATCTATATGTGATTATGAAATATCTTTTCATTTACTTAGACCTTTAATTTCTCTCAGAAATATTTTGCAGTTTTTAGTCTATAAATCTTGCATTCTTTTGTTAAATTTCTGAATATTGAATTAATTTGATACTATTTAAAATAAAATTATTTTTAAATTTCACATTTAGACTGGCAGTATGGTAGAAGTACAACTGATTTTTATGTTGACTTCATATTCTGTGACATTGCAAAACTCATTCGAATTCTTAGTAATTTTGTGTGTGTGTGTGTGGCTTCCTTAGGATTTTCTACATATTGGATCATTTCACCTGTAATAAAGACATTTTGACTTCTTCATTTTAAACCAGAATTTCTTTTCTTCTTTTCCTCCTCTTCCTCTTTTCCTCTTCCTCCTCCTCTTCCTTCTTCTTATTCCCCTTCCTCTTCTTTTCCTTATCCTCCATTTCCTGCCACTAGTTTTCCTCAGACTCCTCCGGGACAATTTGAATAGAAGAGGTGGGAGGGGACATCACTGCCTTGTTCTTGTTCTTAGGAAGAAAATGTTCCGGGATCTCTGGGGTGTCAATTTTTCTGGCCAGAAACCTCTGTGGCCACTGCGCCTTTGCCCAAGTCCTTGTCCTGCACCCAGGAAGAATGAGGTGTGAGGACAAGTGAGGAGTGAAGAATAAGAGTTTTACTTAGTGTTTGAACAGCTCTGAGGAGTGGGTAGCTCCTCTCTGTGAACAGGTCGTCCCGTCGAGTGTTCATCTCTCAGCAGAGAGGAGGTTCTGGAGAGGGTGGCTCCTCTCCGCAGGCATCTCTGCAGGTCTCCGAAGCTCTCAGTCGACAGGGTAGCTCCTCTCTGCCAGCAAGTCGTCCCTGCAGCTCTTGGCAGAGAAGGCACTCCTCTCTCAGCTGAGGCGGCCCTGGAGAGGTTGTCTCCGCAGCTCTCAGCAGAGAGAAGGCCCTGGAGAGGATGGCTTCTCTCCACAGGTGTCTCTAGAGGTCTCTGAAGCTCTCAGTAGAGAGGGTAGATCCTGTCTGCCGGCAGGTGATTTCTGTAGCTCTCATCCCAGAGGGTACTCCTCTCTCAGCAGAGAGGAGGTCCTAGAGAGGTGGCTCCTCTCCGCGGGCATCTCTCCGGGTCTGTGAAGCTCTCAGAGGAGAGGGTAGCGCCTCTCTGCCTGCAGGTCGTCTCTGCAGCTCTCAGCGGAGAGCGGAGAGGGTGCTCTTCTCTGCAGTTGGTCGTCCCATTGTCTCCAGCTATCAGCACAGAAGGTACGTCTCACTGCAGCTGGTCATCCAGTCCCACCAACTCTCTCTACTCTCTTGGTTCTCTGGCCATCCTCCGCACTGCTCTGGCTGAGCCCAGGGCCCTTATAGACCTCATAGGGGAGGAAGTGCGTGGGGATTGGCCCATGGGTGGCCATGGGCGGGCCCAGAAGAGGCACCATGAGTTCCTGCTCCGGTGCCGGACTGGTCGCCTGGCCCTCAGCCTTCAGGCCCTCAGTGTCCTGAAGGTGGGGCCTTACTGGGGACCTGCCCCCTTCCACCCAGGACTCTTTCTGCCTCCCACTGCCATTCAAGGCCCCGGGTCTCGGCCCTAACCCCACTTAGAGATCGGAGCCGGCACCAGAAGCAGAGAGAGGCCAGGCAGTGGGAGCGGACACCCCCGAACCTGAAGAAATGGCCGCGGGCTACGGTCCTTCCTGCAGCCCCCGACGGTGCAGGCTGCAGGCTGCAGAGACGCCCAGGTCCTGAGCCAAAGAGCGTGGCCGCGGCAGCACCTGGGAAGGCAGATTCGGCCTGCTACAGGCCCTCCCCAAGAGCACAGGGAGGCTCCCATCCAGGGCTGCAGTTTGGGCAGCTGTAGTCCCATCCAGGAGGAAGGGGCTTCTGCTTACTCCATGGAGCAGGAGGCCTGGGTCTGCAGCTGGGTTTGGGCAGCTGGCAGTGGCACCGGAAGAGCTCCCGCTCCACCTCAGAAGGGGCGGGGCTGCCGCCGACATCATGGTGTGTGCAGCCGAGCCATGCCTCCTTGCTGCAGCCCCCGTGATGGCCAGAGCCATCACAAACATTTGGTGTTCCCGTTAAGTGTGATATTAACTGTCGTGTTTTTTTCATAGCTGTCCTTTATCAGTTTAGGTAGGTTCTTTTCCCAGTTTAAGAGTTTTTGAAATTATCAAACACTGTGTGTCACTTGAAGTGACACAGATACACAGATCATATATGTGGTTTGTTGTCCTTTATTCTGTTAATACAGTGTATTACATTACTTGATTTTTTAATGTTAAACCATCTTGCATTCCTGGGATCAAATTCACTTGGTCATATGGTTTGATCTTTTAATATATTGTTGAGTTCAGGTTGTCAATATTTTATTAAATTTTAATATTTAATATTTATTTGATTTGTTGTTAATTTTTTTGCATCTGTATTCATAAGGGATATTGGTGTCTAGTTTTCTTATTACGTCTTTGTCTGATGGAAGTATCAGGATAATACTAACTTCATAGGATAAATTGGAACGTGTTATCTCCTCTGTTTCCTGAAAGAGTATGTGAATTATTTCTTATTGAAATGTTTGATAAAATTCACTGGTAAAGCTACTTAGGACTGGGCATTCCTTTCTGGGAAGATTTTAAATTACTTGTTGAATTTTGTTACTTGTTACAGGCCAATTCAGATTTTTTATTTCTTCTTGAATATGTTTCTTGTAATTTGCATCTTTCTGGGAATTTGTGCACTTTATCTAAGTTGTCTAATATGCTGGCATAAAATTGCTCATAATAGTCTATTATAGTGCTTTAAATTTAGGTGGGGATGTAAGTAATGTTCTCTTTTTATCCCTGAACTTTCCTACTTTTTTCCAGGTTAGTCTGGCTAAGAGTTTGTCAATTTTGTTGATATTCTCAAAGGACCAACCTTGCAATTTATTATTTTTTCTCTTTTGATTTTTCAGTTTCTAGTTTATTCATTTCTAATTTAATCTTTATTATTTTCCACCTTCTGCTTGCTTTGAGTTTAGTTTGACCTTTTTCTGGTTCTTATGGCATAAGTTTAGGTTTTTGGTTTGAGATTTTTTATCTTTCCTGATATGTGTTAAAGCTATAAATTTCCCTCTAAGCATTGCTTTAGCTGCATTACATGCATTCTTATATATTATGCTTTTGTTTTCATTAAGTTCAAAATATTTAAAAAATCTTCTTTGAGATGCCTTTCTATCCCATGCATTCTTAGAAGTGTATTGTTTTATTTAAAATTATTATCCGTGTAACCTAATTTATTTATTTTGTGATATTTAATTTAATTTTCTTGAGGACATAGTATGTATATTCTATGATTTCAGACATTTTACATTTATTGAGACTAATTTAATGGCCCATTCTATAGTTGGTTGTGAATAATGTTTCTTCTGCATTTGAAAAAAAATGTATATTCTGCAGTCTTTGGGTGGTCTGTTTTAGGATTGTAAAGTTAGTCAAGTAGGTAGATACAGTTATTCTTACCTTCAATGTACTTAGCTGCATTTCTGTCAAGATGGTCTCTCAATTATTGAGAGTGAGTTATTAAAACATTCAATTATTGTTTTCAGTTATTTATTTCTCCTTTCAATTGTGTCAGTTTTTGCTTCATGTATTCAATCTGTTTTTAACTGTTTATACATTTATAATGGTTTTATACATTCCTGATGCATTGATGCTTTTATCATTAGAAATGATCACTCTGTCTCTTGTAATAGTTCTTGTTTTAATATCTATTTGTTCAACATTTACATACCCACTCTAGCTCTCTTATGGTTACTTTTAACATTTCATGTGTGTTTCCATCTATTTTCTTTGAACCTATTTGTAGTTTTTGAATCTAAGGAGTCTATCTTCTGGATAGCGTGCTGTTGGGGTTTTTCCTTCTTGTTTAACAACATCTGCTTTTTTGAATGAAATATTTAGTTCATTTATATTTAATGTAATTATTGATATGGTTGTATTTACAGCTATCATTTTGTCCTTTATTTTTTATTTGTCCCATGTCTCTTTAGTTTATCTCTTCCTCTCTTTCTTACTTTTGTCCAGTAAGACAAAATAAATATATTTAGCAAACTATTTTAGTAACTCTTTTAATTTTTTACTACTTTTGAGTCATCTTTCTAGTCATTGTTGTAGGTGTTAAATATACATTTAAACCCCTCAATGTATTCTAGAATAGTTCTCCTGAGTTTTGCTTTCACTGTCTTTTCTTTCTCTTCACTTTTATATGTGTGTATATGTGTGTGTTATATAATTATACATTATATTATTTAATTATATCATATATAATGTATATATTTTATACACTCAAGAAGTGTCAAAATTACTATATTATACATTCTTATTCTTTTAAAGAAGTGAAAATGAGAAAATATATTTATGGTTTTTATATTTATATATATATTTACCATCTATCACTCTTTATATTTCCATATTTTATTCAAATTTTCATCTGGTTTCACTTCCTTTTAGTCTGATGAACATCTTTTAATTTTTTTTTGTATGACAGGTCTGCTAGCAATGAATTCTGCTGGGCTTTGTTTGTGTGGGAATGTCTTAATTTCATGTTAATTTTCAGAAGAGTTTTGCTGCATATGAAATCCCTAATTGACTACATTTTAATTTTCACCCTTTGAATATGTCATTCCATTGCCTTCTGGCCTCTATTGTTTTTGGTGAGAAGTTAGCAATTGATTGTTTTGCCTTTTTTTTTCTTTTCTTTTCTTCTTTCTAACTGCATATGATGAGTAATTTTACTCTTACTACTTTCAAGATTTTTTCTTTGTCTTTCTCTTTCATCAGTTTAACTATGAGACATCTGGGTGTAGAAACTTTATCCTGCTTAAAGTTCATTGAGCTTCTTGAATATGCAGATTAATATTTTTCATTAAACTTTGGAATTTTTAGTCATTATTAAATTTTTTTTCCCATTTTTTTCTCTGTTTGCTCTCTACCTTGGACTCTAATTACACATGGTTAGTATGGTTCATGTTGCTCCAAAGGCCTTTGAAGTTCTGTTGACTTTTCTTCAATCTTTTTTTCTCTGCTATTCAGACTGGATACAGTTCTATTGTCAAGTCATTGATTCTCCCTTCTGTCATCTCATATTTGCTGTTGAGCCTCTTGAGTGAATTTTTCATTTTAGTTATTGTAATTTTCAACCCCAAATTTCTATTTCATCCTTTCCTTTTTAAAAATAATTTCTATCTCTCTAAGATTATTTTTATAAGCACATTTATTTTATATATGGTAAATAGTATGTTTTGATATGTATATGCAGGTATACATCAGAGATACAAGTTCAGTTCCAGACTACAGCAATACAGCCAATCTCACAATAAAGTCATGCAAAGTTTTTGTTTTTCCAACACATACAAAATTATATTTCCAATATACTGTAGTCTCTTGTACACAATAGCACTATGTACAAAAAAAAACCCGTGTGCATGCCTTAATTTAAAAATATTTTATTGTTAAAAATGCCAATGATCACCTGAGCCTTTAGTGAGTCATCACCTTTTTGCCAGTGGAGGGGTTTTGCCTTGATATTGATGACTGCTGACTGATCAGGGTGGTGGTTGCTGAAGTTTAGGATGACTGTGGCAATTTCTTAAAATAAGACAACTATTAAGTTTGCTATATTTATTGACCATTTCTTTCATAAAAGATTTCTCTATAGCACGAGATGCTATTTGATAGCATCTTATGCACAGTAGAACTTCTATCAAAATTGAAGGCAATCCTCTCAAACCCTGCAACTTGTCAACTAAGTTGATGTAATCTTCTAAATTCTTTGGTGTCATTTCAACAATGTTCACAGCATCGTTACCAGGAGTAGCCTGATCTCAAGAAACTACTTTCTTTGCTCAACCATAAGAAGCAACTCCACATCTATTACAGTTTAATCAAGCAATTCAGTCACATCTTCAGGTTCTACTTCTTTTTTTTTTGAGACAGGATCTTACTCTGTCACCCAGACTGGAGTGCAGTGACATGAATACAGCTCACTGCAGCCTCAGCCTCCTGGGCTCAAACAATCCTTCTGCCTCAGCCTCCTGAGCAGCTGGTACCATAGGCTTGTGCCATTATGCATGCCTAATTTTTTGATTTTTGTAGAGATAGGGTGTCACTATGTTGCTCAAGCTGGTCTTGAACTCCTGCCCTCAAGCAATCCTCCTGCCTAGGCCTCCCAAAGTGCTGGGATTATAGGTGTGAGCCACTGCATCTGGCTGGGCTCCACTTCTAATTCTAGTTCTCTTGTTATTGTCATTATGTCTGCAGTTACTTCCTGCACTAGTCTTGAATCCCTCAAAGTCATCCACAGAGGTGGGAATCAAATTCTTTCAAAATCCTGTTAATGTGGATATTTTGACCTTCTACATTAATCACAAATGTTTTTAATGGCATTTAGAATGGTGAATTCTTTCCAGAAAATTTCTATTTGCCCAGATTCATCAGACGAATTACTGTCTTTGGTAGTTATAGTATCACGAAATGTATTTCTTAAATAATAAGACTGAAATTAGAAATTACTCCTTCATCCATGGGCTACAGAATTGTTGTTGTGTTAGCAGATATGAAAACAAAATTAATCTCCAGGTACATCTCCATCAGAGCTCTTGAGAGACCAGATGCATTGCCAATGAGCAGGAATTTTGAAAGGAATCATTTTTTTTCAAAGGAGTTGGTCTCAACAGTGGGCTTAAAATATTCAGTAAACCATGCTGTAAACAGATGTGCTGTCATCCAGCTTTGTTTTTCATTTATTGAGCATAGGCAGAGTAGATTTTGGGCAATTCTTGAGGGCTCTAGGATTTTTGAAATCATAAAAGATGTAAACTTCAGTTTAAAGCCACCAGATGCATTAGCCCTCAACAAGAGATTCAGACTGTTCTTTAAAGATTTGAAGCCAGTCATTGACTTCTCTAGCTATGAAAGTCCTAGATGGAATTTTCTCCCAATACTAGGCTGTTTTGTCTACATTTAAAAAATCTGTTGTTGGCTGGTCATGGTGCCTCATGCCTGTAATCCCAGCACTTTGGGAGGCTGAGGTGGGAGGATTGCCTGAGGTCAGGAGTTCGTGACCAGTCTGGCCAACATGGTGAAACCCCATCTCTACTAAATATAAAAAAAAAAAAATTAGCAGGGTGTGGTGGCGTGTACCTGTAATCCCAGCTACTCGGGAGGCTGAGGCAGGGAAATTGCTTGAACCAGGTAGGTGGAGGTTGCAGTGAGCTGAGATCATGCCACTGCACTCCAGCCTGGGCAAAAGAGCAAGACTCTGTCTCAAAAAAAAAAAAAAAAAAAAAAATTCTGTTGTTTAGTGTAGCCACCTTTATCAATTATTTTAGTCATATCTTCTGGATGACATTCTGCAGCTTGTATCTCAGCACTTGCTGCTTCACCTTATACTTTTATGTTATGATGATAGCTTCTTTCCTTAAACCTTATGAACCAACCTCTGTTATCCTCAGTCATTTCTTCTGCAGCTTCCTCACCTCTATCAGCCTTCGTAGAAATGAAGAGAGTGAAGGCTTTCCTCTGTATTAGGCCTTGGCTTGAGGAAATGTTGTGGTTGGTTTGATCTTTTTATCCTGACCACCAAAATTTTTCCCATATCAGCAACAAGGCTATTTAGATTTCTCATTGTTTGTGTTTTCCATGGGAGTACCTCTTTCAGTTTTCTTCAAAGGCTTTTCCTTTGTATTCACTACTTGACTACCTGGCGCAAGCGGCCTGGCTTTCATCTTGTCTTAGCTTTTGAGGTGCCTTCCTCACCAGGCTCACCGATTTTTAGATTATGTTTTGAAGTGAGAGATGTGCAACTTTTTCTTTCACTTGAACACTTAGAGGCCATTATAGGGGTATTTTAATTGGCCTGATTTCAATATTCTTGCGTCTCAGTGAATACGAAAGTATGAGGAGAGGTAGAGAGATGGAGAAATAGCTGGTTGGTAGAGCAGTCAGCAGTCACACATTTATTAATGAAGTTTGCCATCTCAATCGCTTCTTGGCCTTTTGGCTAAGATCAAGTGTGAAGTTTACCATCTCATATGCTATGGTTTATGGTGCCCCCGAACAACTATGCTAATAACAGTAAAGATCACGGATCACCATAACGGACATAATAATAATAAAGTTTGAAACACAGCAAGAGTTACCAAAATGTGACACAGAGACACAAAGCTAGCACATGCTATTAGAAAAATGGTGCCAATAGACTTGCTTGGAGCAAAGTTGTCACAAACGTTTAATTAGTAAAAAGTGCAGGATCTGAGGCATGCAATAAATGCAATAAAACAAGATATGCCTATACATACTAAAATGATTACTACAGTGAAACAAATTAACATATCTTTTTTTCACATAATTACCTTGTTGTGTGTATATATGTGTGGTAAGAACACCTGAAATTTACTCTTTTGGTAAATTTTATTACACAATACAGTATTTATTAATTACAGTAATCATAGTTTACATTAGATTTCTAGACTTATTTATACAACATAACTGTAACTTTGGACCCTTTGACCAACATCTCCCCATCCCCTTCCACCTGTAACCACCATTATACTCTATTCTATGTATTCAACATTTTTAGATTCCACATATAAGTGAGATCATGCAGTAGTTTTCTTTCTGTGTCTGACTTATGTCCCTTAACATAATGTCTTTCAGTTTCACTCACGTTGTTGCAAAGGGCAGGATCTTCTTTTTTTTTTTTTTTTTTTTTTTTTTTTTAGTCTGAATAATATTCCATTGTGTGTGTATACATTATATTATATTTTATTATATTCAACAATTTGTCCATTCACCCATCAGTGGACACTTAGGTTGTTTCCATATCCTGGCTATTGTGAATAATACTCCAATAAACATGCAAGTGCAAATACCTCTACAGAAAATTTCATTTCTTTTGGTTATATATTCACACCCTTTCTAACACTTATCTCTTGTCTGTTTGATAATATTCATTCTGATAGGTATGAGGTGGTATTTCAGTGTGGTTTTTATTTGCATTTTCTTCATGATTAGTGGTGATGGGAATCTTCTCATATCCCTCTGGGCCATTTGTATTTCTTCTGTCTATTCAGGTTGTCTATTTTTTAATTGAATTATTTATTTATTTTTTGTTGTTGAGTCGTATGTAGTCCTTATATTATCCTGGATATTATTCTTTTACTGGATGTGTGGTTTGTAAATATTTTCTTCAAATATGTAGGTTGCCTTTTCATTTTGTCAGTTTTTTTCATTGATGAGCAGAAGATTTTCAGTTTGACATAGTCCCACTTACTTATTTTTTGCTTTCGTGGCCTTAAGGTTTTTTGTGATACCTAAAAAATCATTGCTGAGACCAATGTCTGGAAGCTTTATTCCTGTGCTTTCTTTTGGAAATTTTACAGTTTTAGGTCTTCTGTTTTTTGAGTTAATTTTTGTGTATGGTATAAGATAAAGGTTCAAATTCATTCTTTTGCATGTAGCTATTCAATGTAACCAACATCATTCTTTGAAAGATTATCCTTTCCCCATTGCTTATGTGTGGTGCCCTTGTTGAAAATTAGCTAAACATATATGGTTGTTTTTTTTTTTTTTTTTGTCTTTCTGTGCCTGATTTATTTCACTTAGCATAATATCTTCCAGTTTCATCCATGTTGCTGCACATGATGGGATTTCATTCTTTTTTATGTCCCAAAAATATTCACATTTTCTTTTTTCATTCATCCATTGAAGGACACTTAGGTTGTTTCCATATCTTGGCTACTGTGAATAATGCTGCAATGAACATGGGAGTGCAGCGGTCTCTTTGAGATCCCAGTTTTAATTTCTTTGGATATACACCCAGAACAGGGATTGCTGGATCATGGGGGTAGTTCTATTTTTAGTTTTTTGAAAAACTTCCATACTGTTTTCCATAATGTCTGTGCTAATTCACATTCCCACCATCCAGTTTACAAAGGTGTCCTTTTGTTGACATCCTTATCAATACTTATCATTTGACTTTTTCATAATCACCATTCTTTTTTTTTTTTTTGATAATTGCCATTCTAACAGGTAAGAGATGATATCTCATTGTGGTTTTGATTTGCATTTCCCTGATGATTAGTGATGTTGATGACTTTTTTATATACCTCTTGACCTTCTTTAGAGAAATGTCCATTCAGATCTTTTGCCCATTAAAAAATATATTTATCTTTCAACTTTTAGGTTTTGGGGTAGATGTGCAGGATGTGCAGATTTGTGTTACGTTGGTAAATGTATGCCTTGTGATTCACTACATACATCAACCCATATGGTTGGGTTTTTTTAGCTCTCTTTTCTGTTTCATTGATCTAAGTGTCTGTTTCTATATTGTTTTGATTACTTAAAGCTTTGTCATACAATTTGAAATGAGAAAATGTGATGATTCTTAGTTCTTTCTCAAGATTATTTTGACTAAAAAGGTATTTTATAGTTCATATTAATTTTAGAATTCTTTTTCTATTTTTGTGAAAAAATACTATTGGAATTTTGATAGAGATTATGTTTTATTTGTATATTGCTTTGAGTTGTGTGGATATTTTAACAATATTCATTCTTCCAATCCATAAACCTGGGATATGTTTCCATTTACTTGTGCCTTCCTTAATTTCTTTTATCAAGGTTTTATAGTTTTCAGTGTACAGATATTTCACTGCTTTGATTTAATTTATTTCAAAACATTTTATTTTTAATGTATTTTAAGTGGAATTGTTTTCTGGATTTCTTTTTTGATTAGATCATTATTGGTGTAAAGAAAAGCAACTAATTTTTGTATACTGATTTTGCATTTTGCAACTTTACTGAATTTGTTTATTAGTTTCTATATATATATATATTTTTTTGTAGAGTCTTTAGCATTTTCTACATATAAGATCATCTGCAAATGGGTAATTTTACTTCTTCCTTTCTGATTTGGATGCCTTTATCTTTTGACACTGATTGCTCTTACAGTTCATTACTGTGTTGACTAGAAGTGGTGATAGTAGGCATCCTTGCCTTTTACCAGATATTGGAGGAAAAGCTTTTAAGTTTTTCCTCATTGATTATGACATCTCTGGCCTTTTCATAAATAGCATTTATTGTGTTGCAGAAGTTCCCTTCTACATATATTTTGTTTAGAGTTTTTGTTACAAATGGGTGTTCAACTTTGTCAAATGTTTTTCTATTATCTATAAAGATGATCACGTGTTTTTTATGTTTCATTCTGTTAATGCAGTGTATCACTTTGATTCATTTGTGTATGTTCAACCAAACTTGCACCTTAGGGATGAATCCCACTTAGTTGTGGAGTATTATCTTTTTGATGTGTTCTTTTTTGTTTTTTGAGGTGGCATCTTTGCTCCGTTGCCCCGGCTGGAGTACAGTGACGCCATTTCCACTCACTGCAAGCTCCGCCTCCAGGGTTCATGCCATCCTCCTGCCTCAGCTTCCTGAGTACCTGGGACCACAGGCACAGGCCACCAGGACCAGCTAATTTTTTTTTATTTTTAGTAGAGACGAGGTTTCACTGTATTTGCCAGGATGGTCTCCATCTCCTGACCTCGTGATCCGCCCACCTCGGCCTCCCAAAGTGCTGGGATTACAGGCGTGAGCCACCACGCCTGGCTTGATGTGTTCTTAAATTCAGTTTGCTGGTATTTTATTGAGAATTTTTGCATCCATGTTCACCAGATATATTGGTCTGTAGTTTTCTTCTCTTACAATGTTGTTGTCTGGTTTTGGTGTTAGGGTAATGCTGGTCTCATAAAAGGAGTTAAGAAATATTCTTTTTGCTTCAATCCTCTGAAAGAGATTGTAGAGAATTCATAAAATTTTTTTTTTCCTTAATGTTCCACAGAATTCACCAGTGAACTCATCTGGGCTTGGTGCTTTTTGCTTTGGAAGGTTATTAATTATTGGTTCAATTTCTTTAATAAAAGTCAATTCAGATTGTCTTTTTCCTGCATGAGTTTTGTCAAATTGTGTCTTTTAAGGAATTGGTTCATTGGCTCAATCTAGATTACAAATTTATGAACATACAGTTGTTCATAGAATTCCCTTATTATCGGCCGGGTGCAGTGGCTCACGCCTGTAATCCCAGCACTTTGGGAGGCCGAGGCGGGCGGCTCATAAGGTCAGCAGATGGAGACCATCCTGGATAACACAGTGAAACCCAGTCTCCACTAAAAATACAAAAAATTAGCCAGGTGAGGTGGCGGGTGCCTGTAGTCCCAGCTACTCAGGAGGCTGAGGCAGGAGAATGTCGTCAACCAGGGAGGTGGAGGTTGCAGTGAGCCAAGATCGCGCCACTGCACTCCAGCCTGGGCGACAGAGTGTGACTCAGAAAAAAAAAATAAGAAAAAAAAGTATTCCCTTATTATCCTTTTACTGTCCACAGGATCTGTTGTCATGTCCCCTCTTTTATTTCTGATATTAGTAATTTGTGTTCTCTATTTTTGTTTCTTAGTTAACCTGGCAAGAGTCATATTGATCTTTTCAAAGATAGCTTTTTGTTTCGTTGAGCTTCTTTATGGATTTCCTCTTTTCAGTTCATTGATTTCTGCTCTCATTCTTATTGTTTATTTTCTTCCACTTTAGATCTAATTTGCTCTTTTCCTAATTTCATAGGGTGAAAACTTAGATTATTTATTTTATATCTTTCTTGCTTTTTACTATATGCATTGAATGCTATAAATTTCCCTCTAAGCACTACTTTCATTGCATCTTAAAAATTTTGTTGTGTTTTCATTTTTATTTAGTTCCAAATATTTTAGATTTTTCTTGAGATTTCATCTGTGACCTATGTGTTATTAAAAAGTACAGTAGCTCAGGCATAATAGCACACACCTGTAATCCCAGCAATTTGGTAGGCCAAGGCAGAAGGATTGCTTGAACTCAGGAGTTCAGGACCAGCTTAAGCAACATGGTAAAACCCTGTCTGTACAAAAAACGCAAAAAAATTAGCTGGGCATGGTGGTGTGCACCAGTTGTTCCAACTACTTGGGAGGCTGAGGTGAGAGAATTGCTTGAGCCCAGGAGGTCAAGGCTGCAATGAGCCATGTTTGCACCAGTGCACTCCAGCCTGGGCCACTGATGAGATCCTGTCTCATAAATAAATAAATACTTAATAAAAGAGGAGTATGTTAATTTCCACACTTTTTTATTTTCCTGTTATCTTTCTGTTATTGATTTCTAATTTAATTTTACTGTGGTCTGAGAGCAGACATTTCATGATTTCTGTTCCTTTACATTTGTTAAGATATGTTTCATGGTGCAGAATGTGCTTTATCTTGGTGAATGTTCCATGTGAGCTTCAGAGGAATGTGTATTTTGCTACTGTTAAATGAAGTCATCTATAAATGTTGATTACATCAATTAATTGATGATGGTGTTGAGTTCTACTATGTCCTTAATAATTTTTTGTCTGCTGAATCTGTCCACTTCAAATAGAAGAATGTTGAACTTTCCAACTATAATAGTAGATTCATTTAGTTTTCCTTTCCTTACATTTTCATCATTTTTTGCCTCATGTAGTTTGATGCTATGTTGTTTGGCACATACATATTTAAGATTGCTTGCAGAATGACCCCTTGATCGTTGTGTACTGCTCTTTATCCATGATAATTGTCCTTGCTTTGAAGTTTGTTCTGTCTTAATACAGCTATTCCTGATTTCTTTTGATTAGTGCTACATGATATATTTTTCTTCATCCACTTACTTTTAATCTATATGTGTCTTTATATTCAAAGTGGGTTTCTTCCAGACAACATAGAGTTGGGTCTTTTTTTTTTTAATCCACTCTGACAACATCTGTCTCTTAAACTATTGATGTTAAAGTGATTATTGGTATACTTGGATTAATATCTACCATATTTGTTATTGTTTTCTATTTGTTGCCCTCGTTATTTGTTCCTTCTTTGCCTTCCATTCTTTTTCTGCCTTCTATAATTTTGAGAATTTTATATGACTTCACTTTTCTCTCCTTCCTTAGCATATTAGTTATACTTCTTTTTAAACTTTTTTTTTAGTGGTTGCCCTAGAGTTTTCAATATATATTGACAACTAATCCACATCCAGTTTCAATATACATTGACAACTAATCCACATCCACTTTCAAATAACACCATAGTGCTTTATAGATAGTGTGAGTACTTTATAGTAACAAAATAATCCTAATTCCTCCATTTGATCCCCAGATTCATTGTAGTCATTCAGTTCACATATATTAGCATGCATAAGTGTGTATATATATATATATAAAGCATATATAATTGAACACATGTTGCCATTGTTATTTTGAACAAACATTTGTTAGATTAAGAAAATAACATTTATTTTACATTACTTATTCCTTCTTCAATGCTCTTCTATTCTATATGTAGATCTGAGTTTCTGACTTGTATCATTTTCCTTCCCTCTGAAGAACTTAACATTTTTTGCAAGGCAGAGGTACTGGCAACAAATTTCCTCATTTTTGGTTGTCAGAGAAAGTCTTTTCTCCTTTACTTTTAAAGGATAATTTCAAAGGACAAAAAAATTTCTAGGTTGGTGTTTTTTCTCTCAACACTTTAAATATTTCATTCAAATTTTTCCATGCTTGCATGATGTCTGAGGAAAAGCTGAATACAAGTTTTATTTTTGTTCCTTTTACAGGTAAGGTGCTTTTTTCCTGTGGCTTCTTTCAGGGTTTTTTTCTTTATCTTTGATTTTCTGTAATTTGAAAATGATATACCTAGGTGTAGTTTGTTTTTGGTTTGTTTGCTTGTTTTTTGGCATTTAGCCTGCCTAGTGTTCTCTGATCTTCCTGAATCTGTGGTTTTATGTCTGACATTAATTTGGAGGAAATTCTCAAACATTATTGTTTCAAATATTTCTTATGTTCTTTTCTCTGTTTTCTTCTTCTTCTCTATTCCCATTATGAGTACATTACATCTTTTATGATCATCCCATAGTCCTGGGATAGTCTATTTTTTTTTCACTTTTTTTCTCTTTGCTTTTCAATTTTAAAAGTTTCTGTTAATATATCCTCAAACTCAGAGATTCTTTCCTCAGTCATGTCTATTTGATAAGCCTGCCAAAGGCATACTTTAATTCTGTCACAGTGTTTTTGATCTATAGCATTTCTTTTTGTTTCTTCTTAGTTCTATTTCTCTGCTTATGTTGTCCATCAGTTTTTGCAAGCCGTCTATCCATTAGAACTTATACATATTCATTTATGTTGTTTTAGATTACTGGTCTGATAATTCCAATATCCCAGTCATGTCTGGCTTTGGTAACTTGCTCTGTCTCTTTGAATTGTGTTTTTTACCTTTTGGTGTGCCCTATAATTTTTTTTTTTGATAGCTGGACATGATGTAGTGGGTAGAAAAAACTGCTATAAATAGGCCTTTAATAATGTGGTGGCAAGGTGTGTGGTGAGGGGAAGTATTCTATAATTCCATGAATATGTCTCAGTCTTTTAGTGAGCCTGTGCTTCTGGCCTGTGAACTTCACAAATGTTTCTCAGGTTTTTTCCTCCTCCCTTAGGTTGGATAGGATGGTTAGAGTGGGCTGGAGAAGTTGGGTGTTTCTCTTCCTTCACATAGAAGGCTAGAGTGGGTTGGAGTTAGAGATTTGTTTTTCCCCAGGTCAACTGGGCTCTGATAATACCCCAGCAAGTTAGTGTCTGGTTAACTAGTTTCCCCTGAGGGCAGGCTTTGTCAAGAAGAACAGAGTGCTCTGGCTAAGAAGAGCAGAGTGCTCTGGCATATTTCAGAATGGTTCAATTTCCCCCACTCCTGCCAAAAGCAAGAAGGGATTTTTCTCAGATATTTACTTAGAAATCTGGGAGCTCTTAGAGGTGAATCTGACAATATTGTGTGCGTGTGTGTTGTAGGGGGTTCCCATTGATGGTGTCTCTCTGGAGTTTTTAACTCTCAGACTTGTCTGCACTGAGTCTCCAGCAACTTGTCAATTACAGTTCAGGTTTTCCTGCCTTTCCACAGTTTCTACTTTTGATTCTCTGCTCCAGAAACTTGTGACTCCCTGTTTTAGCCTGCCTGTTTCTCCAGTTTTGGAATCAGCAGTTTAATCTAGTGACCTTACTGCTCTTACGTATCCAAAAAGAGTTGTTTGTTCAATCTATTTAACTGTTTACGTGTTGTTTGGATGGAGTGGTCATTTCCAAGCTCCTTACATGCAAAACCAGAAAACCCATCGTTAGAATTTTGAAAGAGAGGAAACTTTGTTTTTACTTTTAAATTTCTTCAGTAACTATAATCAAGTTTCTGGGGCTTTTACAACCCCCAGTACCTAATTCTTAGTGTGCTTGCTATTCAGTCAAGTTTTAAGTCAAGCTTCCCAGTCGCTGCATCCAATCAGATTCTCCTATGTAAAAAAATTTAATGAGCCTGTTTATGCTGTTGTCGTTTTTGAATGTACTTTTGGTTTACATGTTAGTGGACATTTAACTCTGCCTTCTTTTTACATTTTCCCACGAACCCTATAAGAGAAAAGAGTTTATAGCTGTGTCAATAAAAGAAAAAAAATGCTGACGTCTTACTGTCACTTATGGTAACAGACAATTCATCTGTTTTCATGATTACAAATTTTTTTACTAGGGATGACAGTCTGTAAATGTGGGCATGAAGCAGGCTGGTATGCCAACTAACTGTTCTTGTACATGAGAAAGCAAGGATATCAGAATATAAAAAATATTTTATATATTTTTTGACTTTCAATTTTCTTTAAAATAAATTTTTAGTCATCCAGCCCAAAATGTCATCTTTTTTTGTTTTGTTTAGGGAAAGAAAAATAGTAGATTCCAAATGCATTTATTTCCGGTTTACCTAGTGTCAGAGAGGATGTGGGTTGAAGTTGAATATGTAGAAAGGGAGATAGAACAGCATACATAGTTAAAATTTGTAACAATATCAATAGTGGACTTACATCTTTTTTTGAGAGTTTGGGGAGTTTAAACAATTCAGCATTTTTTAATGTTATCCTATTTTGCATTAAAAGATAATTTTTATCCCTGATTAAGCACTACAGGGTAATAGGAAAAGCACAGGCTTTGCAGTTAGGAAAACCTACTTAAAATCTTGATTTTGCTACTTGCAAATTGTGTGACCTTGGTCAAGAGTAGCTCTAAAATCTGAAAAATGGTAGTTTCTACCTCATTTTGTTCTAAGAATTAAAAAAGAACCATATGTAAAGTGCTTGGTGGGATGCTAGCCAGTTCATGTAGTTGGTGATTCATGCAGTTATAATAAGCATCTATTAAGGTTAACATATTAAAGTGCTCAGTTTAGACTTAAGATTCTTATCTTAAGATGCATCTAATCCTGATACATTATAATTGACTAGGGTAACCATTCCCATGCCCTTTATGTTAGAAAAATTCCAGGGTGATTTTACTGGTGCGTGATTATTGGATGGTTATTGTTAATTTCCATTCATGGGTCATAATTCATTAACCACAGGTGCCATTTTGAATGACCTTTTGACTTCAACATTGCAAACAATGCCAGCATGAAGCAAAGTGAGGTCTGTTGATCATAAGAGATAAGTACATTTTTGAGGTACTTTGTGATTGCTAAAGCTGAGTGCAGTCTCAGTGACTCTTAGGTTACCAAAACCCCTTTCAATTAGCCATGGCACAAAATCAATAAATATCCAGGGAAAAATGTCTTCGAGGGAGATGAAAAAAGGAGTATTTTAAGGTCCCAACAAAAATGAGGATAAAATATGCTAATCAATAACAAATTTAAAAAAGAGAAACAAAGAAAATCCTTCTGACACAAAAAAATTTTATTCCAAGATCTTTGTGTGTGCGTTTTCAGGAAACAAAACATTAAGAATGTTCCCTGGCCATTAGGGAGCATTGGAAAGTTGGATTCTTCTCTATTTTGTTTCTGGGAATAATGAAGTTTTAGTATACTCAGAGCTGAATCAGATTGAAAGATTTAATTCCTCTAGGAAAATGTTGTTTTTCATTGTTTTTTCTTTTTATCACGTATGTGCCCAGGGAGAGCCGTGATGAGCACTAAACAAATAACTTGTTAGTTAGATGGAAAGCAATTAGAATGTTCTTACATGCACAGCACTCAGCATCGTGGTGTTTGGTGTCATGGAAATGCAAATTAACTAAAGCACCAATAATTATAATGCTAATGATGATAAGCATTTTTTAAAAATTATTTGAAGATAAGCAGAGTGTTATCTATGAGTAGATAAACATGCAATAAATATATATGTAGATATGCAAGCATTTGTAGAGCCATTTTTCACTTTGTGAAGTATATTTACGTTAATGAAGTTGAATTTCAACTGACTTTCCAAAAGCAAATCATATTTTCTAACCCATTCCACTTACATAATTGGAAATGTTTCTCATGGGCAATAATGAAACTGAAAAGCAAATACTGGTCTGGAATTTGTTAATAAAGTTTTTATTCAGCAACAGTTTTGCAACAATCATTATGTGCCCTCCACTATGTATAAGTTGGGGATGTGATACTAAATCAGGTGCTCCTTGTTTTCAAGGATTTTTTTCTTTAGCTGGAAACACAGAGAAGTAAACAAGGAATTTTAACACAATGCGATATGTGTTGTAGAAAGATAATATAGAGTACTATGGCAGAACACAGAGGGTACCTAATCCAGTCAGCTGTGACGGGAAGAGGTTCCTGGATGTGATGGTATCTAAGCACAATTAGGAATTATCTAGGCAAAAGTAGAGTCTAAGGTAGGTTTTGGGATTAGTGCTGATGGTGGATGTAGTGATGATGGTGGTTGTGGTAAAGAGAATAACAGGTACAAAAGCACAGAGCCTAGAGGGAGCATAACGTGCTTCTGGGCCTGCATCTTTTAAGTATTGCTGAGAGAATTTAATGTGGGGGAATGGAGAGAGGTTGATAGTGAGATATGAGTTTGGAGAGGTAGGCAGGGGACAAAATATGAATAAATCTATAGCCTGTGGAAGAAGAATTGCTGTTCAGTGGTATACTAGTAAACTGCTCTTGGAATAAAATGATCTATTTTGTAGTACTTGCCCATTTCTGTGGTGTAAATACTCCCACCATGGCTGTATGCTACCAATCGTTGAACAACTGGCTTGCAAAATTTTTTTCTGAATATTTAACAAGTGGCTTTTGAGAGCCAGTTTGAACTGGTTCTATTCATCCCAGAACTCACTACTGGAGACTAGATCAACATAGATCTGATACTGGGATGGAGATATAGATAAAAAGACAAGCAGATGTACTAGTTATTGTAACCCACCACTAACTTTTTATAACCTTTCCTTTTGTAGGTTGCAACTGAACCTTACCTCCTCAACTCCAATGCATGCTTCTATACTCACACAATCTGCAGCTCATTTTACTATGGGATACTTTCAGTCTTGTGTGAGTAGAACTTAGAATCTTAGTATTACTATAGAAGAGATCTTTGAAATTTTCTAGCACGACTCTTTTAGAGTTTAGGAAACAGAAGCTCATGTTACAGCTAATATTTGCAGAACCAGGTATATATCCTGTATGACTTTTCCAGCCTTTCCCACCTCAGCCATTAGCTATCCTCATAATCTCCCTAACCCTACAATTTCTTTACACTATCAGTCACTTAATTTTAGTTCTTTGCTCCTTATCTAAATATTTTTCATTCAACTAAGCTGCAAGATCATACTTTGCTGGTTTCAGACTTAGAGTTCCCTTATTTTAACACTGCAGATGTCATTCTAATTATTTTTCCACTATAGATAAGATATCGTGTCTGGCTGTTCTTAACTGTTTTGTCTTTTGGTTGTTAAAAGCTTAAGTATGATATGTGTTAGCGTAAATTACTTTGAGTTTATCTTGTTTGTGATCCTGTTTAACTTTTTAAATATGTAGGTTTATATCTTTTGCCAAATTTGAGAAGTTTTCGACTATAATATTGTTTCGTTCATTATTTTTCTAGGCCTACCTTTTTTCTCCTCTGCTTCTGGGACTTCAATGGCATGAATGTTAAATCTTTTGTTATAGTACCATTTGAAACCCTGTTTAACATTTTTTTCAGTCTATTTTCTCTCCATTCCTTAATTTGGGTCATCTTAATTATTCTATTTTCAAGTTCACCAATACTTTCCTCTGTTCTCTCCATTCTGATATTATGGCTGTTGCTGAGATTAAAAAAAATTTTTTTTTGTCTTATGAGATTTCACTTGGTTCTATTTCATACTTTATATTTTATACTTCCTATTTCTTTGCTAAGACCTATTTCTTTGCATTTTTGTGATGGCTGCTTTAAAAATCTTTGCTAGATAACTTTACCCTCTGTGTCATCTTTGTGTTGGTGTTGTTGATAGTCTTTTCTCATTCAAGTTGTGATTTTCCTGATTCTTGGTATGATGGGAGATTTTTTATTGTATCCTGCATATTTTTGGCATGATGTAGTGACACTGTGGATTTTATTTAAATCTTATGATGTAGTAGGTCTTTTCTGATGCTGTACCTGTGGGCAAACATGGCTGCAGCCTCATTACTATCTCTGGAAGGTAGAAGTGCAAGTTTCCCCTAAGCCTCCACTGAGACCCTAGAGTAGGGGTAGTGTGTCTCACTTTGGTGGCTATGGGTGGGAATCAAAGCTCCTCGCGGGCTGCATTGACACCACTCTGGTTGGGAGGGAAAGGGAGGCTGTTAACTGCCCACATGTGGCCACTGACATCATGGGGGTGGGAGTTGCTGTCAGGTGGGATGGAAGTCCTGCTCCCCAACTCCAACTTCTCTGATTAACCTCCCACCCCGCAGCGGGAGGGGAACCTTGTTATAGCTGGGTGAGAGTGGAAGTCTATGTTCCTCACTTAGCTTTTGCTGGCAGGCCTGGGGTGTGCCATAGTTTTCTCTCTTTGGTTGTAGTAAGTCTTCTGTTTTGTTAGGCTGCCATTGTTTTTGATCCTTTGGCTACAAAAAGTTGGCTGTTCTTGTTTTTTTTTTTTTTTTTTTTTTTAACCTGTTACAGGCTTTCTGGGTTGTTGGCTTCTTTAGCACTTAAAATGTTCTAAAAAATCTGTATGTCTTTTTACCTTTTATTAAAAAGTTATCTTGAAGGCCAATGGATAAACATTTAGAGATTTTAATTTCAAAATTTGAGAAAAAGAGTGAAAGTCAGAACTGTCCAGAAATGGAATCTTAGTAGGTGGGATATTCTGTATCATTAGCTGTTGTACATGAAATTAGAAAATCAGAAAAGGAATTGCATTAACATTTAAAAGGTCTCCTTCAACTCTATCTGTGATATTTGGAAACCAGCAGCTTCAGAAAGTCTTCCCTAGTGAAGAGAGTTGTGACATTGAGGCATCACAAGTTGAAGATGCATTCCATGATCCTTCCATTATGCAGTGTTTTCTTATCTACACAGTAAAGATTAAGAATAGCAGAGGGAGGATGTGAAGTTGTAAAGGAGTGTGAAGTAGCTTATAAGAGTCCAGGAGGCTGGGCTGTGTTTTCACGATGTTTATATTGTGTTTGGCCTGCTAAAAACTTCATGATCAGTTATAAAAATGTTTCTAATATTTAGCGCACATAATTTTTCTGTATCCTGGACAGGAAAAAAGAAAGCATTGGCCTTTATGTAAAATAAGTGTGTGTGTGAATTTATAACAAAGTATTTGGAGTGATTTATGAACATTTGGATCTCAATTAATGAAATATAAATTTTTGCCTACATGTATGTAAAACAATATTCCATTATGCCCTTGTCTGTATCTGAGAGGTCATAATTATCCTTTGAGAATATATTCATTTTAGCCACATGTTGGAATTAGGGAGATCCATAGGTAGTAGCATTCTTAAATACTGGAGATTCTGGATTGTGTAATTCCAAATGCTCTTTATTATGGAAATAATATAACATGATTCAAAAGCAAATACATTATATGATGGGCATCTCAATAAAGTGTTATATGGAAAAAAACCCCAAAACTAAGGTGCACACCCTTAAAAGGTTAACTAGTTCATCTCTTGATTCCTGTGAACTTGAAAAAGGTCTGTATTGCCATAAGGGATGATAAGGAAATTAGTCAGTGTAATTAGAATTTGCTAATGCAAATTTGTTGTTATTGAGCTGTGGAATTACCCCAGTGAGACTTATTTGCCATGTCATCAGCTATGCATATTTTCAGCTAGTCACATTGGCGGCTCCGTAACCCTAAAGACCAGTTTGGCATTTGTTCCCAAGTGTCATTTTCATTAACATTGGTGGATGTAAAGTATAAACAGTGAAGGAAAAATTATTTCCCTTTGCAGTTATCATGAATTGCAAAATGATAGAAGTGGCAAAGCAGTGGATTTTTATTTATTTATTTTTTTACATTTAAGGATTTACTGAGCAATATCGCTGCAGGGCTTTTTGTTTGTTAATGGCCAGAAGATTAGATTTTTCAATATTCTTTTATGTTCAAATTGTGATCCTTATATGATTTTTATTAATAATGTTTTATGCTGGCAAAGATTAAGCAACTAAAAGTCATAGCGTAGTTAGGAACTTTGTTGGCTAACAGTCTTAAAAATGTAAAATTCAGGATGTAGTGAGAAAGGATTGACATGTGATGAGAATTAGAATGAAGAGGATTGATTTACCTATTTAGTCTGTATGCATACACATATCATGTATATTTATGTACAAAAATGTATGTATGTATACATATATAGTCTACATATATATGTATACCCATATATCTACATGCATACCTAGGTGTGTATACATATATGAATTGATGTATATATAAACTTTTTAGCCAGTTTACTTCCTGTTAATGTCTTCCTTTTTAAGTGAAGGCACTATTTTCTTACCTTGCTATTATTATTATTACTACCGTGATTATTATTGTCCTCTTGCACCTTAAAATACCTTCAAGTTTCTCTTTCTAAAGTTTGCCATAAAATAAGTACATGTTTTTAGATTTTATTTCTCCATTATATGTTTTCCCATTTTTATTGCTGTGAACTTTACTTGTGTTAAAAGAAAAACTTAAGACAAATTAAGTTTAACAGAATTTAAATGAACAAAGGATGATTCTTGAATCGGGCAGCCTGCTGGACTAGATGGGTTCAGAGCAACTCTAGTGCTGTTGCATAGTTGAGAAAGACTTAGGGACAGGAAAAGGAAAGTGATGTCCAGAAAACAGAAGTGAGGCACGGAAGCAGCTGGATTGGTTACAGCTTCGCATTTGCCATATTCAAATAGTATTTGAACAGTTGGCTGCCTGTCAGTGGTTGAAGTATGACTGCTGTGATAGATTGGTACTCAGCTACATGTTACCAGAATAAATTACAGACGTTTTACACATTCAATTAGGTTACAGTTCACTGTGTGAAACCTTCAGGCTGGACTTAACATAGGAAAGGAGGCTAAACTTACTTTAACACTTAACTTAAAAAGTCCTGGCCGAGCGCGGTGGCTCACGGCTGTAGTCTCAGCAATTTGGGAGGCCAAAGCGGGCAGATCACAAGGTCAGGAGATCGAGACCATCCTGGCGGTGAAACTCCTTCTCTACTAAAAATACAAAAAATTAGCCAGGCATGGCGGTGTGCACCTGTAGTCCCAGCTACTTGGGAGACTGAGGCAGGAGAATGACGTGAATCCGGGAGGCGGAGCGGGCAGTGAGCGGAGATTGAGCCACTGCACTCCAGCCTGGGTGACAGAGCCAGACTGTCTCAAAAAAAAAAAAAAAAAAAAAAAGTCCTTTTTGGGTGAATCCGTTGATAGCAACTTCAGTTATCTTTATTCCAAATAATAGCGGGAATTCAAATTTATATTAGGTGAATATGATTGCTAACTCTTTGAGAAACCTGTTTATCAAATTGGAGACAAAATTAACTCCTTGGTCTTACTAAAAGTCATAGTACTTTCAAAACTTGATGTTGTACAAATTGGAAACTTGTGCTTCTTTCATATTATCTTTACATTTGGAGCTCAAAGTCCTTTTTCTTTAGTACAAACTCACAAATCCAAGCAAACTGTGCCAGTGACTGTATAATCAGGCCTCTGAAGAGGAAAGAGTCTTAGAGTGATATAAAATTTGTGTAAAGAGAAAAGGGTGAAAACAAAACCATAGCTCCAATATTTTTGGGAGTGGTACAGCATTGTGATTTGAGTTTTCATCAGTTCTGCTACCCATGTTCCCCAAACCACAAGCACCATTTATTTAGTTAGACAACGGTGATAGTGAAAAGTACGTTTTCCAAGGTGGAAAAATATAGGTCTGACTCCTGAAATTCCAATTTTAGTGATTCCCAAATTCATGGTATGGTGTTGAGCAGTCATTTTATCCTGCTGTGTCTTTTCCTTGCCTGTAAATTGAAGAGATAGGTAAGGCCCATCTTTTAATGTGTTAATGTGGACTAAGCCTTCTTAGATTTGTAGGAATTGATGTCTTTGAATGGTAACTGAATCCTTCCAGGAAACAGAAAGTCTATTCTCTACTTAAAACCCATCTTTGTTGTTGTTTTTTTTTTTTACCTTTCGCTATCCTTATTCCAGCATTTAATAGCCATTTAAAATGAGTTTTTCCTTATTAATAGAATTTAAGCCTCTTTCTCTTGTTTTTGCTCTGCTGGAGAAAATAAATGTGCAGACTTGGATTTTTTTTTTTCTCAGAAAAATTGGAGTGTCTCATCCCATTGCTTAGAAAAGATTTAATGATTGAAAGTGTTACATACTAACACTTGTTGATATTTGACGATCTTGGTACAGTTTAGATCAAAGGATGTTTATGTAAATAATTCCTACCAAGCAATTGTTGAGAAAATGTATATTTAATTGGGCAGTATCTTTAATTTTTATCATGTTTATTTACCTTCTAATCCACAAAATGTGATAATTTTTAATGGTCCTCATCATGAGTAGTGTAAATTAGCAAGTAAGTTTCTCTGGTCTGTGATTTCTTATTGATAGAAAAAAGTCGAGATTGCATTGTTTTATGAAAACTAAGCAGGTAGCACAACCAATAGGAAGCCAGAATACTATAGAATACCATGCTTTTTTCAAGGAGTTCAAAACAAACCAATGTACTAGAGTAATCAGGATGATGGAAAAATTTTTCCCTGTAAGAAGATGCAGTAAGTCTTTTATGCTACTGCGGTATTGATATTAGGGGGAAAGAAGCAACTGTTCAGAATCCCAGAACAGCTGTTAAATCCCAGGAAAGAATCAGGTAGGTTTAGCTAGTCATTGTACCTTCTTTCCTTTTATTCTATCAAGTTATGGTAACTTTGGAGCAACATAATAGCTATGTTTATTTATTTTTTAACTCTTGAGAGGAAGATATTTTATTTAAAATGTCATAATTTCTTCTGAATGTCTAAATTAATTCAAGTTTCCTTTTATTATCTCCTTAGCAAAAACAGAGATAGCAATAAAATATTCATTATCTAGCATCCTTTCCTGTTTAGGAAACTGAGTCTGGGATAGGCAAAGCAATTCTCCCCAGGGTACTCTGAATTTGAATAAACTACCTGACCCTGGAAAGAGAGTTTCATTCTCTTAATATTTTGTTATTTTTCCATCACTGTACAGAATTAAAAAGATTAGCCAAATGCATGGAAGAGGTACGCTAATGTTTTCATATTTTCAATTCCAGTCTGAACCCTTTTGCTTGTTAACCAAGGAAACTTGGGCTCCATCTACTTGTACTAGTTTGTAAATACAATTATTCATATGTAACAGTCAAATAAATATAAAGATACTATAAATTCATATTGTCAAAAACATCTACATTACCTACTGGCTTGAGTCTTGTGGAGGCAGCATGAAGAGGTTTGGGGTCGTGGTTTTAAAATTGAATCTAACATTTATCACGTTTGTGAGTTTGGAAAAATTATTCCATTTTTCATATGCTGGTTTCCTCCTTTTAGTACAGAATAGTAAGACTTATCTCCATCGTTGAATGACTTAAATGAAAAGGTGCATGTGCTTTCTTGGTGTTCTCTTTCTTCTTCGGCTATTTGTTTTGTCATAATTGACTAACCTCACGTTTATTGTGTGCATCTACTCTTCCACAATACCTTTCAATACACCCACCCTAAGTAACAACTTTATCCTGAAACGATTAGAGAGAGTTAACCAATGTCAGAGAATTTGACAGTGGAAATGTACTCAATCACCCACTTGCTTTTGCTTTTAAAATCAAATAAATGTTTAACCTATTTTATAAAAATCAAATTGGCTGCTTTTTTCATTATTTAATTGGAATAATTGATCGGCACTTTGGCTATTTGGTAGGCTTAGGTGCAAAAAATATTGCTTATGAAAATTATATTGTGACTGGGTTACATCCACAAATTAATTTACTAAATAAAGGAAAACCATCAACAAAGAATTTGTTTGTACAACTTAATTGTTTATAATTCAAAATGAATTCAAACGTAGAGTCCTGTACCTTCCAGATAAAAATATTCCACTCAGTATTTCTGCTCTTGGAGAACTTGTTATAAATAAACAGTTTTAAATGAACATTTCTTATATTTTTCATACAAACTCCTTTGTTAGCCTACGATGACAAAACCTGAGATTGCTTTAAAGGATAATTATATAACTATGAACTTTCAAAGACTATACACATTATTTACACAGCAGAGAGTGCTGTTTTTACAAACTGTTGCGTTTGAGGGGGTAAATATATGTTTGAAACATAAAAAGCTTTTACACCTCTAGACTTAGAATATTTATTTTAAAAGTTCATTTGGTTGGCTGGCTGATTTGATTTCATAGAATTACATTGTATCTAGGCTAATATGCACTGTGTTAGAAGTACTCCTTTGTGTATGAAAAAATATTCTGCATGTCTTTTTGTGGTGTCAGTAAAATTTTAGTACAAGTAAAAATATTGTAGTACTTTCATGTTAGTTCTATCAGACTAACAAAGAAAATATATTTATTTGGCATAAGCGTGTTCTTTTCATTCAAGCTAATGGGTGTCTGTGAAAGAACGTACATACACGGCATCTTTGATCAATCTAATGAAACTCAGATCCTTTGATCTTGTAAATGACCTCCTTGGGTAGCTAGGAAATGTAAGTGGGACAATGACTTGCTATGTCCAAACTGGTTGAAATGCCTAATATTAAAATCAGTCATTCTCTTATCTATAAACTATTGTCATTTATTGTATCATCTGCTGACTTTTACTAAACATTAACCTTTAAAAATGAAAAAAAATAATAACCTTGATTATTTTTTCTATCGTATGCATAGTCTCTTTGCTAAGAATTTCAGATATCTTGGAATTATAGATGTTTTGTTAGTAGATATTGTTTCTCAAAACTGTTAAAACTCAGCTATATTCTGGATCAGTATCAAATATGCGCTTTCTTTTAAGTCACAACTGTATTCACAAGCTCTAAAAAAAAAATTCCCTATTTTACACTGCTTATGGATAATGTAAACATTTATTCAGACCAGCTATTTCACTGGAAGGACAGTTAAGAATAAAGATGCCAGTCAGATGGTTTTTTTTAAAAAATTACAATTTTAGACTCAGTATGGTGGCTTAAGCCTGTAACCCCAGCACTTTGGGAGGCTGAGGGGGCAGATCACTTGAGACCAGGATTTCGAGACTAGCCTGGCCAACATGGCGAAACCTCATCTCTACCAAGAAAACACAAAAATTAGATGGGGGTGGTGGTGGTCACCTGTAGTCTCAGCTACTCAGGAGGCTGAGGCACAAGAATTGCTTGTACTCGGGAGGCAGAGGCTGCCTTGAGCCCAGATTGCACCATTGCACTCCAGCTTGGGTGACAGAGCAAGCCTCTGTCTCAAAAAAATGAAAAAGAAAAAATATATAAAATTTGGAATTTCTTATTCATTTTTGTTTCAAAATGGAATTTTTTTGTAATACAAATTATGGTAAAAATTAAAAACATAAAAATTTAAAATCCCCCAATAATTCCACTTCATCAAGTTATTTGCCGTTAATTTTTTAGGGTACTTACTTCCATCCTTTAAAATTATTCATATATTTTTATGTGTGTATAATCACAGTGATACAAAATGAATGTAAGATGCTTCTTCGACTTAGAGGCATTTTGTAGGCTGCTTACCATGTTAAAACAAAAGGGTGCTGGATCTTTTTGAGAACTCATTTCATGTTTTTCCACAAACAACATCCCAGTTAATGTTCTTTGCTATTATGTCTCAATAAACATCTTTGTGCATATACCTTTGTCCGATTATTTTTGTAGTATATTTTCAGAAATAAACTGCTCAATTAAATAGTATGTAATTTTGAAAGATATTGAGATGGCTGTCCTGAAAGTTATTTTCAAACTACATTTCCATCAAAAATATATATGTCTGTTTTCTTGCATCCTTGCTAGCACTTTACCTTAAAATATATTAAAACATTTTCAAACTTTTTAAAACTGCAAATTTGTGAGGTTGAAAAACAATAGAATCTTGATATTTTTATAATAACTAATGAACAATTTTTCCTGCAGTCATTTGTTTTTCTTACTCGGTAAATTGCTTGTTTTTAATCTCTGCCTATTTTCCTAATAGGGTATTATATATTATGATCATATTGCTAAATAATATAATATTAGGGTTTTGTTATAGGACATTATTCATTCATTATAGACTATGAATGTTGTCTATTGTATATATTGTGAAATTTTTCTGTTTACTTGTTTTTAAATTTTATTCATAATATTTTTGTCTTATAAAAGTTTAAATATCTAGTTACATTACTTTATAGTTTCTGTATTTTTTATTAACTAAGAAATAACTTTTTGCTTTTCTTCTTCAATATTAAAAATACTATTCTCCTTTGTTTTATTATAATAATTTTATGTTAAAAATCATTTAAATATTCATATACCTAGATTTTATCTGAGACACACAAAACTTTAATTCCAAGCGTTCAGCCAGCTGTTTCAAAATTGTTATACGTATCTATCCTTTTTCCCTCACTGATCTGAAGTGCCGCATTTATAATACAAAAGTTTTCATATGTTTATGGATCTCTATTTTATCTTTTTCATCTATTTGTCTTTTTTTATGCCAATGACATATTGTTTTAATTACTACAGCTTTTTATAAATCTTGCTGTTCAGTAGAACAAATTCTCACTTATTTTTCTTTCTCTACAATGTCTTGGTCATTCTCATAAATATATTCTTCCTTAGGAAATTAATAATCAGTTTGGTAAGTTCCATTCTCCCCATTATTTCTATAGGGAACTACAGTGCATTAAATTTATAAATTATGTTGGGAAAAATCTGACATCTTTACAAAATTGAGTCTTCCCATCTTAAGAATCTGCATATCATGAACTTTATTTAGAAAGTCTTTTTACGCCCTTCAGTAAACTTTTATAGTGTTTTTCACGATATTTTATAGTGGTATAGATTTTTTTTAGGTTCATGTTTAGGAATACTATAGTTTTTATTTTTATAGGACTATGAATAGGGCTGTTCCATTCAAACATTATTGCTGACAGGATTTACTAATTTTGTGTATTAATATTGTAATTTAGTCATCTACTACACTTGTTATTGCTAAGTTCTTCATTTGGTGCTCTCACCTTTCTTGGATAGATAATTATATCATTTGCACATCCTGATAATTTGCTTACTTGCTTTCCTATGTTTACCTCTCTTCTTTTGCTTGACTCATTGTGTTGACTGGAAACTTCAGAGCAATGTCAGGTAATGGAAGTGACAGCAAATATTCTTGTTTTCTCTTTGACTTGAATAGAAGTGCCTCATTTTCACCATTAGAAATGATGATGCTTTCTTTTTTTCTGTTAGTCTGAATCACATTAAGGAAGCTCTATTCATAATATAGGGATAGATATATTTTATGACTTTCTATCTATAGAAACAAATGTATGGTTTTAATTTATTGACATATCAATATAACAAACTACAGTATTAGATTTTCTAAATTGTTTAATCCTTGTTTTCTTGGAATAAAGTCAGCTTGGTCATGTGGTAGTATGTTCTTGATATAATTCTGGATTTGATTTTCTAGTATTTTCATTAGAATGTTTTTCATTGCACTCTCAAATGATATTGCTTTATAGTTAGCTTGTGAGTGGGTGCATGCTCACAGGTAGACATGCAAATTTGACTAGTTTTTAGAATTAAGGTTTAGGTGCTTCATAAAATTAACAGTGAAAACTTCCTTCTTCTCTGTAATAGTTTAAATGAGGTAGAAATGATCTGTTCTTTGAATTTTTCTGAAGTTGTCTTGGTTTGCTGCTGTATGGGAAAAGCAGATCTTTGATAATGTTCTCCTATATTCAAGTCATTATATCAAACTTGCCATTTGTTACTTATGTCTCCTTTTTCTATCAAATTCTCAGGTAGATCTGCTAAAATTTCCAGTTGTGCTTGTGGTTTTCTTTCTTGCATTGATAATAGTTTTTTCTTATACATTTTAACCAATTGTTTGGAGCAGAAGTGTAATCTCAGCTTGGCTTCCAGGATTTCAAGGGCAAGTCATTTCTAGGAACTGTAGGTAGATAGGGGCATGGGGAATTGGTAAAGAGAAGTAGGAAAGCCAGTAAAGGATGCCTTAGCAAGCATTTGTCGTTTTGAGCAACTGCAGCTTAATCTCTCTGGGACAGTTGTGGCAGCCAGTGTAGAAAACACATTTCAGAGTTATACTGTCCAAAGAATGAGAGAGCTGGTGGATTTATGGACCTTCTCTTATTAATTAACTTGTTGAAGGCTACCAGGGGTAGGGCCTGCTTCATCTGTAGTCAGAATGGGCTCTGGCAGGGAAAGATAGCATTAATTTTTTTTTTTTTTTTAATTTCAGTTGAAGTCAGGCCGACATAGGGGAGAAACAACATCTGCTACCAGCTTTCACAATCTTAATAGGTTTGTAATGCTTTGTATACCTATAATTCATTCATTCATTTCTTGAGTAAATGTTCACTTTCACACAAGAGTGATAGTTTGACATATCATACATAATTCTAGGATCATAATCCTTTTCTTGTAGAATTTCTCAAGGTTTGATTCATAGACTTGGCTTTCAGAGCAATACTCTTAATCATTTCTTTTATTAATTTATCTAATCTGTCAATCAATTTTCTAATTATTAAAAAGTGTTTGTTCTCCTTTTGCGCTCTATTTTTTTAGCAGTTTACTCTCAAAACACAATATATATATTTTTCAAATCTCATTGAGAATTCTAATTAGAACTTTTTAAAGGTTCTGTCCTGTTTCCAGAATTAGCATATTCACTAGTAGTTATTTATTCTGATCACCCAGTGTGCTCAACTTCTTTTTTGCCTTCTGTTTTTTTGCCCCCACATTTTTGGGAAACTGCTGTTGTCTGGTCATATTAATAATGATTAAAGTGATGAATTTAGATTAATTGATAGTAAATGTTAGCAGGCATGCTCTCCCTTGGTAGCTATGTGGATTAGTAGTTATAGACTGTGTGTTTTCAAAGAGAATAAGATTTTTAAAAATTGCGGAAAGACATAATATTGTCAATTTTTAAATTTGCAGTATAAGTTAATTGAGAAACTTCTGTCTACTATTATCATAGATTTATGAAAGAAAGAACATTTTAATTTCTCTGAAGTAGGAAAATATAAAGTACAGTCTCAAATAGAAATTTGGCAGTATGCATACGTAAGGGCATTGATCTTTATTTTCTTGCTTCCATACAGATTAATGGCAGCTTTTTCTCTGGTGGGCATTGGGAGCCAATGTAGTCTAATTTTTGCCCTCAGGTCTCATCTTACACTTGCCCACTTCATGAATAGTTGTGGATGTTTTCAGGTGGCAAAACTCCACTTTATTTTGTGTGCTGCCCATACCAAGGGAACCCTGGGTGCAACACTGTGGCCACACCCTTTATCTAAGGGGCCCTAGTGAGTGTCCTGAAATCCTTCAATTTACTGTCTCCAGTTGCATCCCAAAGCCAGTTTTGGTCAGGAAAAGTACTCTCTTGACTTCATAATTTTGTTCTGCAGTCTTTTCCACCAGGTAGGGAATACTACCCTTGAAAATGTTTTCCATTTCCCTTTTGTGACTCAGCCTTAGGCTTATAAATGACAGTTTACTCTCTAGGTTCGGTCAAATATTTATTGCTATTTGTTAATAGTTTTTAGGGTTGTCACATGAATGGGGCCTTCTGTGGCTTTAGCATTGTTGAGAGAATATTAAGTTCCCTTTGTTTATTTTGGAGGATACTGTTGAGATGTTTTTACATCCTGTAGCCACTTTTACAAGTTACCTAGCTTTGGCCTTCATGGTTACCAGGAATGAATGTAGTAGATATTTTAGGTAATCATGAGGAGCATTTATTCAATAGGAAAGAAAGGAGAAAGGAAACTTACTGTTATTGAATTACTACTGGGCACAGGAACTGTTAGAATTTTTAATTTCTCTGAAACTCTGTAAGGTAGTCATTGTTGAGGTAGGAATTATTACCTTTGACAGAGGGAGAAATAGTGGCTCAGAATGTGTAAGTACCTTGTTTGTCATGTAGTTAATTAGAGGCAGAACTTGGATAGAACATAGGTCTCTCTGGCTCCGCAATCCATGTATTTTTTCAATACTTCACTACTTTTTCTAATGAATTTATTGAACAGCCCTAATTCTTTACTGCACATTTAATGAGGACCTGGCCAAATAATTATTAATGACTTACTTGAAAGCTATTTTTTAAATAAGGTTTGGTTATCTTAGGTTCTTAATCAGAAATACTGATCAAATTCTTTCTTTCATTACAGCTCCTAGCACAATAATGATTAAAAACCAATTGGATGTTTTCAATTATTTAAAAAAAAATCATGGAAACTGTAAGCTCTGTTCGTAGAAAAATTTACATATACACAAAATTTTATCCATACTTTCAGGGACTTCAGGAATTCAGGATGTCTGTCAATGCATCCCAGGATAAAGTCTTGTCTTAGAAGAAAGGGATGATCACATTTGGTCAGTTTTTTTAATGACACAATATCATCCTTGAGACTAAATGTTTAATGATATACAAGGCTCTCTCTGAATTTAAGAGAAGATATTCTTGGATCCTGGTAGCTAACAGGAAATGTAACTTTCAAGACCTTTTTTTTTCTTTCTTTTTTTTTTTTTTTTAAAAAGTACAGTACATAATATGCTTTGTCTTTTGGAGACAAACTGTGTATGTGTGTAAAACATTTTTGATATGTTATATAGTTATAATATTTCATCAAATGTATTTTTTTACTCTCTACCTTTGGGTTCTCCAAGCTGAATACCTGGCCTTTCCTTAAGGCTTTATCTCCTGGGCCTTATTGGCCCTGAATGTTTACATGTTCAGTGGTAGTTGAATTTGAAGACCATACAGAGAGTTCATTATGATTCAATAATTTATTTTCTAGTTTGTCTCCCTATTTGGAGAAGAATGTCAGAAAGCCAGTCCTCGCACATTGTTTCTCATGGAATGAAATAGTCTGATATTTTTTGTGCATGTATCTGGATTTGTAAAAACTATTGTGTAGGATTTGTAAAACAAGCTCTCTTCAGACTGTTTTTGGCTATGTGATGAAAAAAATTGTTCATTTTAATGGACAAGAATAATGTTTTGATCTTGATTCTATTAATTTGTGAGGCAGGTTATATAGGCCATGATTGACAGATTGTTCTTGATTAAAATTCCTTTAACACATTGAAATATTTCAGTGTATGCTAATGATAGTATGTTAATGTAACATTGATAAGTTATTGGATAAATTCATTTTTTTCACTATTTCTTTGAATGTCACGCAGTACTTTTGATGGATAATGGCCACACATAACTGATTTACTTAAGAATTTATGAAATCAGGCTGTGCGGCCCAATCTGAGGTGAGATGTAGGGAAGTTGGACAAGGGGCTGAATTTATGTGACATAAAAACATGACCCACCATAAGCCAGCCATGGGCTGAATGTTGTTCTGACTTTTGTTTAGACTGAACAATATTTTAAACATAATAGGAATTAGTTCTCAACTTGGAAAAGTTGGGTGGTTTTATGGAAAATTCAGGGTTTGCCTTTCATTGGAGAATCAGAAAACCTGACATCATTAGGCTCAAATTCAGCAGTAGAGTGAACTGTAGTTTCCTTTTTGCCCTCCTAATATAGAGACTGAATTTCAGTTGCCATATATTATTGCATTTGTATTGTCATGTTCTTTTGCAGAAAGAAAGATGATTTTTTTACAAATACCTTATCAAAAGAGAGGAAACAAATAATAATCTAAGAGGAGAGCATATGGCATAGAGCATATTTCTTTCCAAAAGTGAGATTATTCCTATCTGTTTCATATGCAAAATGTGTTTTTTTTAAAATACAGCTCTTAAACTATCATGTAAGCAATCACAATAAGAAATATGATTGATGAATGGAAACCTTTTTGATGAGAAACATAATGATTTGAGAAAAGGTTCTGAAAGTTTTTTTACTTGGTTTGTTTTTGAATTTTAAAATATCTGAGTAATGTTGCTATAAATTTTTCTAGTATTACCTACAAAAACTGCTTTGGCCATCAGAAATTCTTTTATAGATGGGGAGTTTATCAAAGAGTATAAAGACACAAGAAATTGTGTCTTAAACATAAATAATTGTTTAAATTGGCAAGTTCATTCCAACTTGAAATATGAGCTCAAGGTGTTGAAGAAACAGCTAAGAAGCTAATGGATAATTTGAGGGAAGAAGTTAAAATATTTGTGTCATGTTTTATTGCAGCCAATGAAAACCCAGATAAAACAAATATCACCTGGTTAGATACATTTATATGTATTATAAATGAGAATATAAATGAAACTTAATAACTTTCGGAAATAAAGCCCACGAGAGGCACAACATCAGAAAACAGAAGACTTGTTGAAACAAGTCTTGCAATGCTTAATGAAGATTAGGCAAGAAATACCAGGGAGTGACTCTAGCTGGAACCTCTGTGGAAGTCTATGTTAACATCAAACTCCTGGGATAAAAATCTCAGTGGGGAAACTTTGGAGGAATACATTCCAATTTGCCAGGAATTACTTTGTACTAAATGGTGGGGGGAAAAAAACAGAGCTTGCCTTGGTTGGGGTAAGTGACACTCAAGCTGAAAATACTTCTGTGACTTGAAATGTAGATAACTCAATGTCTTACTTTATGTGCTAGAAGCGGCATTCACTAAGTCTTCTGTTGTATTATGCAGAGGCTAGTGACTCAGTTGTACCACTTTAGTTGTGCCTGTTGAAGATACTTTTGTGTTTTTAAGAGTGAAAGAAATCGACTGACTCAGGCCATCTTGGGAAAATCCTTGCTTCATCTTCAGAGACTAATGGATACATCTCAGGCTTTTGGGTTGATGTTAAAATGTATCTATATGCCATGAAAGGACCTTCACAAGTGTTTACAAATGACTTAATGTGCCCCTTTTAGGCAAAAGTGAATCTTAGGGAAACCCATCTGACAAGGAATATTGGTTTATATTCTGATGAAAGTGGTTTCCACAGGTGAAAGTTACGGCTTAAACTACATTCCCTCTGATATTGAAGTTGAGACTGAATTCTAGAAAACACTCTCTGTTTTCAAAGTTTATAAAAAGAAGCTAACACTTAGTTTTAATTAACTTAAGTTTTCTCAATTAATTTTAATCATGCAAACAAAGGATCTTCTGAATTGCAGAAATATGTCCCTGAAAACTAAATAGAAGGTCTAAAATATTAACATTCTGCAAATATCTGTGTGCAGCAGTTTTCTTAATGGTAAAAGACATTGTACAAAGATGTCCTACATGTTGAGATATGTTTATGCTTGTGAATAGCTCTTTGTTGAATAAAAATCAAACTCTCTACTAAAAGATTCAAGGCTAAATTCTGTACTGTATGTACCAAGTAAACTATGCAAGCAGGTATGGTCATTTTGGTGTGAAAGAAAGGAGCAAGAATTAGAAAAAAGAAAATTAATACTTAGCAACTTCTGTCTTTTCATGTGCATGTCTAATGCACAATTTAAAGTATAATCTCCACTATAACACATGTTTGCATTATTTTATTTTTGAGCCATAATTTAGTAAAAATTAAAAAAATTGTTATTGTTTTAGCAGCTGATACTTTAAAAACAAACACCTGGTTTACTTTCCTTTTCTACTTCCTTCCTGTACTATAGGCATTTGGATATGAGACCCTCAACTCAGTGACTTGCCTTAGCAAATGACAGGAAGAAATCTGGCTTTGCTCTCTACATGCTTTTAAAATAATGAGTGGAAGCTGATGACGACTGACTTCTCTGGCTGGCTATAGACCGATTACTATATTTGGCATGACAGTAGCCTTTGGCTAGGTAGTGACTATTTATTTTTTCATTCACCTTTTCTCAGAATTCTAAAATTGTTGGTGCTCCTTTCAAGAGGCTACTCATTTTAAATAATTTAGAGCAAGACTTGAATAAAATGTAAATAAGTATTATGTTCCCAGCTAAGATAAGCATATTCTAATTTTGTGTTTTATAAAAAAGTGCATGTAGTCATGTTCTTAATATTATGAAAATATCAACTGTCAAAGTTGTTTGTGCTTGTCACAATTATTGATAGCAATTATGATTTTCTTGATTGGAATATAAACTTCAGAAGACAGCATTTTTAAAAACATTAACTGACTTCGAATACCTAATAGAGGGCCTGGTACATAATAGCCACTCAATAAATGTCTGTTGAAATATTATTTCAAGGATGACTGAAGCAAAATCCAATGTTTGAGTAATATATATTAGTCATGCTAGGGTAAGTTGTGTTATTGGTAACAACCAACCTCCAAATTTTAGTGACTTGATGTACAAAAGTTTATTTCTTGCTCTGCAATGTGTCATCATGGTTGACAGAGGGCTCTGCACCAGGATTGATGGAGACTAAGACCTTGTAGCAGTATTATTTAGATTAGCGGTCTCCACTAATCTCCACTCACTGTAATTTTCTCTCTGCCCTAACTCCAGCCATTACAAATTCAATTGCTGTTGTTTTAATTCAGAGCTTCGTCATGTCTTACCTATTGGAATAACATCCCAGTTGCTCTCCCTTTCATTCCAGCCTCTTTGTTGTAAAACAAAAACCTGACATATATTATACTCCTGTTTAAATTTCTTCAATGGCTTATCATAACCTTCAGATTAAATATTTAGATTCCTTTACATGCATGGTCTAATACTATTTATACTCTCTTACCCATTGTTTAATAACTTGTGGTTTTCTAAATAAGCAATGCTTACTCTGCTATTACAACTGATGCACATGTTGTTGTCTTGGCCTGAAAGGCCTTCTCTCATTTGTCTTCCTAGAAAAAAGTTACACATACTTCAGGATAGAGTCAAATGCATACATGCATACATTTTCCTCCAATAACTCCAGATGAGATGGATCATTCTCTCTTTTTTGTATCATACTACCACTTTCCATTGCATATCACTCTAATATCATAACACTTGTCACATATGTTGATATGCTGTTTTTTCTTCTAGATTGTGAACTTCTTGAGAGCAAAGGATTTGATCTTTTTTACCTTTGGGTACTCAGCTCTTTAATTTGTAATACATAGTAGATACTCGATAAATATTTCTTGAGTAATGCCTTTGTGTGTAGAACATAGAAAAATCACTGAGTATTTTATGGAAAGGAATTCTTAAAAAATTAATTCAGGCATTAGTGTGAAAGAGGGAAGAAATAAAGGCAAGTTTATCCCTTTCTTAAACTATTTAACTACTTTAGTGGTCAAGGTGAGACAGGAGGATGGCTGGAACTAAGGCAGCAGGAATAGAAGAGGGGATGGTCTTAAAAAAGGTGAAATGGGCATGACATAGCAGAATCTCTAAATAGGGAGGAAGAATGAACAATTATAAGATTTTTTTATGTTTAGCTTGGACAAATGAGTAAATGGTGATACCACTAACAGATACAGAAAATACCAAAAGAGCAGGTTTTGTGGCGAAAAAAAGGAGTAAAAGGAAATGATCATCAACATTATGCCTATCCACGGTGAATTTCAAGGATATGGCAGCTCTCTCTGGTTAGGGAAACTAACTGTTTCTAATGTCATACTAATGAGGGTTACTTTTAGAAGGAGGGTAAAAATCATTGTGGCACTAGAAAATCCCTGTGAAGGATGGCCTGAATGAACTAGTTCAAATTTGATTTGGAACTCATAAGAAAGGTAAATGAACCTAGACTGGCAAATAATATGCTGAATAATCTTTAAACTTCTCCTGGGAGGTATCTGATACACAATCAAACAGTTGTGTTTTATGCTACAGTCTACAGTTGTAAATTCTTCAAGAAAATGAGGTACCTAAAGAGACAGTAATAGTCCCATTTTAGTGATGCTACTACTAAGGTAATTATTATCATACAGAATAACAACAGTCACTGACATAACGGAGTGAATTTGGTAGCTCCTGCTGAAGGAATGGCATCATAGAAATGATTCTCTGGAAATTTCATCCATGTGTTACAAAATTGCAAGAGTCTTCTCTTTGACTCTTCTTCAATTATTTATTGTCCAACAACAATTATCCAACAGCTGGTATACCAAATTAGTGCCTTTTCTTCTGACTAGAAGAAGTCTTAATGTGTCTGACAAGACTTCATTTCTGTGTTTCTTACACCAGATGAAGAGTTTCAAATAACACAGCAGTCCCCAACCTTTTTGGCACTAGGGACCAACTTCGTGAAAGACGATTTTTCCATGGACAGCAACGGGGCTGAGGAGAGAGGGATGGTTTCGGGATTGAAACTGTTCCACTTCAGATTATCAGGTATTGAATTCTCATAAGAAGTGCACAACCTAGATTCCTCGCATGTGCAATTCAGAGTAGGGTTCCTGCTCCTTTGAGAAATCTATTACTGCCGCTGATCTATCTGACAGGAGGTGGAGCTCAGGCGGGTAGTTGCTCACCAGCCACTCACCTGCTGTGTGGCCTGGTTCCCAACAGGCCACAGACTGGTACTGGTCCCAGGGATTGGGGACCCCTGAAATAACACATTGCCTATGACAATACCCTCTCATTATGCTAGTTGCTCTGGGCAAGTTGAACTTCCTGTTTCAATTTTTCTCAGAGATAAATTCATGAGAAATAGCTTGCTAGAGAGACGAGTTAAGAAATTAAGCCATATATTATTTTCCTCAGAGTATTCCTTAATAAGAAGAAGAGACAAAGTCAAATTTTGTGGGATATTAAAAAACCCCATAAAACTAACACTTCAAAGCCTTGAATTTTGAGATAATTAGGGCAGCAAAGAAATACTTTAAGCATCTACAAAGCAGAAATTAAATGGGGCAGTTGAGGGGATCAAAACAAAATGGAAGAAGCTGAAGTTCAAACTTGGAGTGTGGATTTTATCTAGACTCCCAACTACATTGTTGTAAGAACAAAAAAGAGATCAGAGATACGTTCTCATGTAGTTTAAAATATACCAAGAAGCAGTAATAGTTGGTAACTGCTACTTGTGGTTCTCTTTCATTGTTTTGCTTAAAGCAAAAAACGTCAAGTGACATAGTAGAGCTTCACAATAGATTTATTTCCCCTCTTCTAGTCACTACACCAGCGAGACAGCTCATGACATTCTTCTGATAACTACAATGGGTTAATGCTTCTCTGAACTCTAGAGGCCAAGTGAGTTAGCTCCCAGAAGACACGAATGTCATCAACCAAATAAAACCTTATACAGCACCACGTATAATCCTGATGTAGCTATAAGTCTATGCCTTACTTAGGAGGATGCATCTGCCCTCATCCCTCCTGCAAAGACTGCACTTGGGATATTGTACACCACAATATCCTTCTACTGTATCAGCAAGATGGAGCAGATCCTGTAACTGGAGCCTGAGCTGATACCTGTGGTAACTCAGGAACATATAACATCTACTCTCTTTGTAATTTGGGCAGTACTATCTTGGAGGCTGCTTGATAAGTTAGGTGATAATGAAATTAAGTCCTTTAGATGCATTGTCAGTTTGTTGTGAAGCCGAGTTTATTTGCAAGGGAAATAGTTCTGCCTGTGCAATTGCCAGCAAGTTAAATCAAGACAGAAATCTACCCCTTAAAGGAGTTGCTTTCTTTAAGAAGAGCATATCACACTGGCTGTGATGGATACAGACACTATATTTCCAAAGAATAGCAAAGAGCACAGGGCCCTTAACATAGCTGATGCTTGTGAAATATTCTTCTTTTGTTTTGGCCACAGTATTAACTACATGCTTTTGCTTTTTAAATTTTTTCTAATTTGATTCTCTTGTTTTAAAAATGTATTTTCCAAGAGTAGCCATGAATTGATCATTACAGTTTGAGAGTGGGCTCATTTTTCACTTTGTCCTACTTTTGTGACTGTTTAAATTTTTCTATTAATAAAATATTTTAAAAATATGTCTTCTAACCAGGTTTTTCAGTAGCTTTTTAAAAGTAGCTTTTCTTTTTCTGCTGCAATTTCAAATTTGAAACTGTAAGTTTTATTAATTATGCAATCTCTAAGTGGTTGTACAATTTTCATTTTCTTTCCATTTGCCTATTTACTTGTCAACACTTATCACTGCTTTTGTCCTTTAGTTTATTCAGTCTTTAATATATTTAAGGAAGAAGAACTCATTTAATGAATGCATGATACTGACCTGGATATTTAAGATCATGATGAGCAAATTTTAGTTCTTACTTTCAAGGAATCTATTTTTTGAAGACAGATATGTGCCACACATCTGATTTTGATAACATTTTAGTAAAGGTTGTCCTGTGAGGATTAATTCCAGCAGATCTGGAATTAGTCATAGCTCATTTGCTTCAGTCTCTGTATGACACTGACTGTTAGCCAGTTAAGAGTAGTGCTGTGTAACCATGAGTCTGATGATCTGTGTTTATCCCTTGGCAGAGAAAAACCAAAGAAGATAGAATTTCATGAGATCTTTAATATCTCATGAAGATATTAAGTAGATTAGAGAGTTTGAGAAGAATGAGTATTGTAACGAGATTTTTAAATTTGTTAAACCCTTTTCAGAGGGCAACTGTCTGAAAAGAGGTTTCAATTCAAGAGGGAACAGGAACAGAAATTTGGTGGCAAAAGAGAAAAAGAGAAATGAGGCTAGAGTTTGAAGAAGAAAATGGTTGACAGGAAATTTATTTAGGGTTGGTGAGGAAATAAAATACCTGGAGACTAAGGACAAAGATTGGAGTAGGGGGCAAGTTGAAATGCAAGAGATGAGAAGAATTGTTGGGTGATGCCCTGGACAAGGGGATGAGGATGAAATCAAGAGAGTGCTGTTTCTGGCTGGGCACATTGGCTCACATCTGTAATCTCAGCACTTTGGAAGACCAAGGCACATGGACTGCTTGAGGTCAGGAGTTCAAGACCAGCCTGTCCAACATGGTGAAACCCAGCCTCTATTAAAAATATAAAAATTAATCGGGTGTGGTGGCGGGCACCTGTAATCCTACCAACTTGGGAGGTTGAGGCAGGAGAATCGCTTGAACTCTGCTTGTGTCATTGCACAGGGAGAGAGAGTGCTGTTTCTTTTGTGAAAGAGAAAGAAGGAAATATTAATTGTATAAAAATAAAGCAGAACATATATTTCACAGGCCCATGTTTGGAATCTTAGGATAGCCATTTTACCATTTAAAAATGAATAGCACATAGTATGTAGGTGCATTGTTTCAAAGCAAAATATGTGAGAGGGGTACAGGATGTCCTGGAGCAAAAATCTTCTACCAATCTTAACCTGTCTATATTTACACCTTCAGAGCAATAAGCATTTTCTTATGGATTCAGGCTTTTCTTTGGCCATCTGGCTTTGCTCTCCTGTTTTCTACCGTGGCTTTTAAGGCCCTCAATACCATCTGTCTCCATGTATAAATGTTCTGCGGCACACAACTGGGACGAAGAATGGCGTATTTTTAACAAAGCATTCCATTAAAGTTGACAGGCCTCCAAACTGACCCAGTCTGTATTATAATATTTTCTTTAACTTCTTCCCCAAATGAACTGATTCTTCTAAAATAATCTTGACTATTACATTTATTAATTTTCCATTTAAAAATTTGTCCCCTAATATTTTACACATAGAATTTTAGTTAGCTTTACAAACAGTATACTCTCTAAAAATGGAGTAACAGGAACTAGATTACCCTCCTTCTGGAAACATTAACAAATGAACAAATTATAAGGAACTACAAATTTCAAGTCACTGAAGAAAAGGGAATGAAGGATAGTGATCTATGAGAGATGAGAAAAATGAGATGATTCCTATGATTGCTCTAGTTTTTTGCCTTAAGAGAGTTTCCAGGCCATGATGCAAGGAGGAGGAACCCAGGCAAAGATTGACCGACTCCCTGAGTTAAGGATACATTGCTGAGTGGCCAGGGAAATCAAAGGGGCTATAATTTACAAGACAAAGTACCAGAAAGGAGAGATCTGCACAGAGAGAATTCTGAAGATCTGCAGATCATCGTCCTGAAGTACTCAGGTGATTACTGATCAACATATATGTGTTCGGAGACAAGCTGAGCCTGAGGAAAGAGCTGCCCCACAGTATGGAGGTAACAGTGCCCAATGCTCACTCGCATGTCAGTTACCACCAGCCAGCATGGAAAACCTCATGATTCATGAAACCCTGGGTAGATTACACAGTGGGTCCTTGGTACTTAGGAATAATTAACCCCAGACTGAGCTCCAGTCTTGCCTAGCAAATTCTAAAAGCAAGATATGAAAGGATCAAACTGTTTCTAATAATTTATAATTTGTGTCTCAGAAAAAAGCTCAAGAATATGTACAGGAATACAAAAATATCCAGAACCTAACAAGGTAAAATTCAAAATGTCTGCTTTCCAATAAAAAAGTACCAGTCATGTAAAGAAATAAGAAAATATAAGCCACAATGAGGAGATAATCAATAAAAACTAACCTGGATCTGATACAGATATTAGAATTAGCAGATAAGAACATTAAAAGTACTTATTATAATTGTATTCTGTTTGTTCAGAAAGTTAAGTTGAGACATGGAAGATATAACCAGACCTAACTTGAACTTCTAGAGATGAAAACTACAATGCAAGAAGTATAAAATACTTTGGATAGGACGAATTGCAAATTAGACATTTCAGAATAAAAGATTAATGAACTTCAAGCCAGAGCACTGGAAACTATCCAAAATCAAAAACAGAGAGGAAAGAGAGTTTGAAATAAACAAAACTTAAAAGAGCATGAATGATCTGGGCAAAAACTTCAGGTGGCCTAATGTACATGTAATTGATGTCCCCAAAGGATAGGACAAAAGTGAGGACAAAAATATTTAGAGAAATGATGACCAAATTTTTCTAAATGTAATGCAAATAAAAAATTTAACTTAATAAAAATTTTCTAAATTTAATTCTGTTGTGTCACATATCTGAGGCTTTGCCCACAGATCCAAGAAGCCAACAAACCCCAAGTTCGGGAGGGATAAAGAATACTCAACCAAGGCCCATTGTAACCAGATTGCTCAAAACAAGTGATAAAGATCTTAACAAGATCCTGAGAAAAAATGACATCACATACAGTGGAATAAATATAAGATGGCAGCAGATTTCTAATCAGAAACAGTGCAAGTAAGAAGACAATGAAGCAGCATCTTTAAAGTATTGAGAAATATAAAAGATTGAACAAGAGTTTATAACCAGTGAAATGTCTGGTTTTCAGCAGTTTGACCTAGACATGGTTTACTTTGTATTTATCTTTCTGAGGATTTGCTGAACTTCTTGTAAATATATATTTATGCTTTTCTCCAAATTTGGGGAATTTATGGCCATTATTCTGTTTTCTTCATTACAGTTTTTTTCTTCATTTTCTCCTTCTTCTGGGATTTCAATCATACTATGTTACACCATTTTCTATTGTCTCACAGATCTCTGAGGCTTTGTGCATTTTTCCCCGGTTTCTCTTTATCTCTCTCTCACTCCTTAATTGTATTGATCTATATTAAAGTTTAGTGATTTTTTTCTTTTTCTGTCTCTAATCTAGTGTCTAGCCCACCCATGCATATTTTATTTCATGTATTTGTAATTTTCAGTTCTGCCATTTTCATTTGGTTCTTTTTTGTAGTTCCCTTTTTTCTTTTTTTCTTTTTTTTTTGAGACAGGGTCTTGCTCCCTTGCCCAGGCTGGGGTGTAATAGCATGAATTTGCCTCACTGCAACCTTTGCTTTTCAGGTTGAAGTGATCCTGCCACCTCAGTGTCCTGAGTAGCTGGGACTATAGGCATGTGCCAGCACCCCCAGCTAATTTTTGTAATTTTACTAGAGACCGGGTGGTTGCGCTATGTTGTCCAGGCTGGTCTTGAAGTCCTAGGCTCAAGTGATCCACTCACCTCGCCCTTCCAAAATGCTGGGATTATAGGCATTAGCCATGGCACCTGGCCATAGGTTCCATTTTAAAATGGACATTCTCCATTTGTGCATTCATTATGACTATCTTTTAAGTCTTTGACCATATTTATTCTACATAAATTTTTATCTGAAAATTTAATATCTGGGTCATCTCAAGTTTCATTTATATTGACTATTCTTTTGTTTTCCAGGGTAAGTATTATACTTTGTGAACTTTTCACATGTCTAGTAATTTTTACTGCCTACGGACATAATGATTACTACATTGCCTAGAGTCTGGGCCTTTTGTTGCTGCTGTTTTGTCTTTTCTTTTTTTTTTCTTTTTATTTTGAGTATTGCTTTTTGTTCTGGTAAACAGTAAATTTACTAGTGGATTACTCTCCTTTTTGTGATGGCCATTTTTAAGCTCAGTTCAGGCAACTCTAAAGCAGTCTCTACACTAGTAATAGACTTGGCATAATCTAAGGCATACCTTTTCTGTAGCCTATGTATCCTAATACTGGGAGACTTCCAGGATCTTCACTCAGCTCTCAGCTCCCCAGAACACTTCAGAGCCTCACTCTAACAGCTTAATAATCAGCCAAAGACTGAAGGAGAACCCCATGCAGATTTCTGGAGTGTCTACTCTGTGCAGTTCTCTTTTTCTAGTATCCTGCTCTGAAACATTTTGCCATTCTGCCACTCAGCAACACCAAACTCTTATTTTTCTTTCCTTTGGATTTTTTTTTTCTGACTTGGACTCCAATTATCCAGGCCATACTCTAGAAGTGCTTTTAGATAGAAAGCTGCATTGATCTCGGGGCTTGTTTCGTGTTTCCTTTCTCTCAGGGATCACAGTCCTGTACCATCTTTTGTTAAAAAATAGGTAAGTGTCAACTCATATATTTTTAAATTTCTAGTGTTGTTTATCATTGCTGTGTTGCTCTGGTATAAGCTAATCCATCATGACTGAAGACAGAAATCCTACTCGATTTGACTTCTACATTTAGGACTGTAATCTATTGCATTTTTTTAATGTTGTGAGGTAAACAACAACTTTCATTTTTTTCTTATAATAGCCAATTAGCTCAGCATAATTTATTTAAAAGATGATCCTTCTGCATTGAACTACCATAGAGCCTTTGCATGCTACCATTAAAAAAACTGATACTAAGTACTTCAAAATTTAATATCAGTTAAATATAACCTGTTGACTTTCACTGTTGTGAGAGAAGATACATTTTTTTGAACATAATGATAGAAGCTGTATTAGGTGATGACACCAATCATAGAACCAAAACTTAAGAACTTTCCGTTATCTAAGGTTACAATGCAAAGCAATAGCAATATTGGCCTATCAGTGCTTTTAGAATTAACCATTTTATTTTTCCTTTTTTTCACAGCTGCTAATTATGAGAATGTAAAATCTTTCATTAGAAATAAATCTAGTTCTTTCTATAATACTTAGCCCTTTTTTAATGGACAAATTAAAGATTATAATACTATTACTAGTAACAAGAACAACAACAAAAAGATTAATTGATCTTATTGTCTCTTATTACTGTGGTGACTGATCTTTACAGATGGCCTTTCAATGAACCAGGCCTCTTGATATTCGCCCCTCTTTCCTTATTGTATAGCGTATATACTATAGTGTATATATATGTATATATACACACATATATAGTATACTATGTACATAGTACTATATACATATACATAGTATATGTAAATAGTATAGTATACTATGTACATAGTACTATATACATATACTATGTACATAGTACATATACTATATACATAGTATACTATATATAATGTATACTATATATAATATATATTATATATATACTGTATACATAATAGTATATATAATATATATTATATATAGTATATATACATAATTATGTATATAGTATATACATAAAAGTATATACTAAAAGTATATACATAAAAGTATATACTATATAGTATATATTTCCTCATAGTATATGCGCTTGCCATGTGTAACCAATATGCAGTGAAAGTGACACTACAGAGCTGTGAGACTGGATTATAAGAGGATTTGCATCCTCCACATTTTATTGGAACACATGCTTTGGGGAAAGCCACCCACCACATAAGAAACCCTCTACTCTTGAGACTGTCATATTGTAAGAATTCTCACAGTGCCATAAGGAGAGGTTGCATGAAAAGAGGGTGAGAGGAAGAGAGGAAAGAGAGAGAGAGAAGGGAAGGGCAATGAGGAGAGAAAAGAATACTGGGCTTGGCTATTCCTCAGATGTTCCAGGTATATCAGCTGGGGTGGCAGATATATGAGTGAAGGAGCCATGTTGAACATCTAGCCTAAGTGAGCCTTCAGCCCCAGAGAGCAAATGATTGCAGTCACATAAGAAATCCAGCAAGAACTGCCTGTCTAAGCCCATTCAACTCATGGAACCATGAAATATAATAAAAAACTGTTCTTTTAAGCCACTCAGTTTATGGGTAATTTGTTGAGCAGCCATAGATAACCAGACAATCACAGTAATGACTGCTGCAATTGAAACAAGCTGTTTATGTCTAAATGATTGTTGCTTTCGATGAGCTTTTGTCTACTCCAAAATGACAGACTCTACAAATTACTTTTACTATTAAAGAGTTGTTATTAATTTAAAATTTTGAAACAAAATTTAATTGTGCTCAGTGCTTATCAGGATGCACTCACATAATTTGAGGGTTGAAATGACCTGCTGTTTTAGCTAAAGTTATTGAATAATTTACCGTGACTTTATTGTAGAACTTAAAGACTTGCTTTTATTGGGCAGGTGTAAAACAAATTCCATGGTTTGACTTGAAGAATCGGATGATTGCTCCTTTTTAAAAAAAGTAATGTCTTTATTTCTATTTATGTACAGATTTTTAAAATCAATAATTTGTTGTTATCTGTGCTTGATTATACCAAAAAAGAACAATGAAAGTGTTAACTTCTAATTGTACCTATAAAGACTATTGATTTAGGGATATGGTTGCTATTAATATTTGGGCACTCACTTGTTTATCCAATGCCTTGTTGATAGAACTATATTTTTCTGTTCAAATGGAGCCCATTCTATTGATTTTTGTGTGGAAGGTTTGTCTGCCTGCTGAGGATGTTTTCAGGAACCTCTCAGTACTTATGTCTTCTATGTTGAAGTTTTGATTCAGTGCGTTCTTACCAGTGTTTCCTATTCTTTCTGCCTTACTCTTTAATGTTATCAGGTAAGAGCCACTTAAATATTTTTTGTTACCTGTATGCCTGATATGTTCTAAACAGCTGAGCAGAATTATGTCTTTCATTCTAGTAAAGTAGCTTTGTTGTATTATATTGTTATGGTTTTAAAAATATATCAGTTATTAACAACTCAAAAAAGGAAAATGTGATAAAAATATGGATTTTTCAAGTAATATTCCTGTACCTATATGTATACAAATACTATATAATAATATGTGAAACAAAATAAAATTTTGACTTATGTCGTTTATCATTTCTCCCTTCTACTTTTAAATTACGACAGACACTAGTTTACTGAGCAAACTAGAGTATAGTCCAGCTAATAGATGCACACTGTTACTGTCAGTTGGGTAGGCTGTTATTTAAGTAGTATAAACTCCAAGGCTGGATTTCAATTGCGGTCATATATAATCAGAAACCTGAAGATACTTTATTTACGTAGAAATCTAAAATGCCACTCAGTAGCTGAGCAAGTGATCACTCATCCAATGAATAAGTTTTCTAAAAATTTTAAAGAGCAAAAAGAAAGCAATTGACAACACTGATCTATTTTGTGTTGGAAAACACACAACTTCCTTCATTCAAAATAGTAAATAGACAGTCATGCAGGATGTGGTTCAGATGAGATGAAAAGCAATCTCTGAGAGACTATTTACAGTTACTTTTAAAAACAATGGTATTGTTGTGGATCAAATACTAAACTTGGGTGTCAAATAACCTGTGGTTTATTACTGGCTCTCCATTCATGCTTGCATTTATATAGAATTATTCACCCAGAAAGTCTTCTGAATTATTAACCTGGAATCCTCTTCATTACGTCTACCTGAGATAGATGGGACTGATTATTTTCCTCATTGTATAGATGAGGAAAGTTGAAGCAGGGAAGGAGGGTTACTTTCCCTAGGCACACAACAATACTACAGCCAGAAATCACTAAGTCTTCTGATTCAAATACTGAACATGAACAAATTCAGACTTAATGTTAAAGCAATATTTAATAAAAACTTAGAAATCAATCAGTGAATAGCCCCAGTGAGTAGAGCAATCCGTGTACTTACTATTCTTACCTCTCTACCTTTGGTTGCTAACTAGAGTCCCCAAAGCATATCTTTTGTAGTGTACTTACTGATTCCAGGGAATAGACTGTTAGAGATGGTCCAGAGTCTCCATGTTTAAGTCATGCTTGTGTACATCTTCTTGCAGTCTTTTGGTGCCCTCCTATTTCTTATTATCCACCATGGGGTTTTATTTTTTCTTTTTTTTTTTAATTGTTATTTTTTGTGGGTGCATAGCAGGTGTATATATTTATGGGGTACATGAGATATTTTAATGCAGTTGGGCAATGTGTAATAGTCACATCAGGGTAAATGGGGTATCCATCACCTCAAGCATTTATCCTTTCTTTGTGTTACAAACAATCCAGTTCTACTCTTTTAATTTTTTTACGTGCAAGATTAAATTATTATTGACTATAGTCATCATGTTGTGCTATTAAATACTAGATCTTATTCAATGTTTTGAACGATTTTTTATATACATTAACCATTTTAACTTTTCCCCTACTGCCACCCCCCCTCAACTATCCTTGCCAACCTCTGGTAACCATCATTCTACTCTCTATCTCCATGAGTTTTAATTTTTAGCGTGTACAAATAAATGAGAACATGGAAAGTTTGTCTTTCTATGCCTGGCTTATTTCACCTAACATAACGACCAACAGTTCCATCCATGTTGCAAAATGACAAGATCTCATTAAAAATCTCTTTATTTTTATGGCTGAATAGTACTCCATTGTGTATATGTACCACATTTTCTTTATCTATCATATTTCTGTTGATGGACACTTACATTGTTTCCAAATCTCAACTATTGTGAATAGTTCTGTAATACACATAGGGGTACAGATGTCTCTTTCATGTAGTGATTTTCTTTCTTTTGGTGTGGGATTGCTGGATCATATGATAGCTCTATTTTTAGTTTTTTGAGGAAGCTCCATAGTGTTCTCCACAGTGGTTTTACTACTTTGCATTCCCACCAACAGGGGATTCTCTTTTCTCCACATCCTCTCCAGCATTTGTTATTGCCTGTCTTTTGGATAAAAGCCAGTTTAACTAGGGTGAGATGATATCTCATTGTAGTTTTGATTGGCATTGCTCTGTTGATCAATGATTTGAGTGCCTTTTCATATACTTGTTTGCCATTTGTATGTTTTCTTTTGAGGAATGTCTATTCTGATCTTTTGCCCATTTTAAAATCAGATTAGATTTTTTCCTATGGAGTTAGTTGTCCGAGTTCCTTATATATTCTGGTTGTTAATCCCTTATCAGATAGATAGTTTATATATATTTTATTCCATTCTTTGGGTTGTCTCTTAACTTTGTTGATTGTTTCCTTTTGTGCAGAAGCATTTTTAGTTGATGTGATCCCATGTGTCCATTTTGTTTTGGTTGCCTGTGCTTGTGGGATATTACTCAAGAAATCTTTGTGCACTCCAACTTCCTGGAGAGTTTCCCAAAACATTTTCTTGTAGTAGTTTTGTAGTTTGAGGTCTTAGACTTAAATCTTTAATTCATCTTGATCTGATTTTTGTGTATGGCAAAAGACAGTGTTCTAGTTTCATTCTTCTGCATATGGATATTCAATTTTCCCAACACCTTATATTGAAGAGACTGTCATGGTGTCTTATTTCTTAGCACTTCTGGGATTAAGAAGATGTAGGGAAGCATCATTTCCACTTTGCTCCATACATTCAGAACTTCGAGGCCAAAATTATTATCCTTCTTTTGTGGTCAACAATGAGATTTTTCAGTGGTTTTATCTTTTTTTGATTACTCAGATTCCCAGTAAAGTAAACATTCCCAGGTGCAATGCTTTTATGCTGCTGCCAATAGGTAACGGGAGCCAGGAGGCGATTTCATCCTCAGGCACTCAGTGGAATGTATACCTTGTAGTTGGCTGATACTAATCAATGAAGCTTTAGTTTCAATGTGACACAGTTGTTTCAGAATTCACCTTGGGTTTAATGTTCCTGGAGCTTTATTCAAATATCTGAAATTTTATCTAGGCGTATTGAAAAAAAGTTTGTCAACTAGACTTTTTTAGACAACTGAATAGGAAAAATGCCTAGTTCTATATATTTGCTTAATTTGATTGCCTTGTTTTAAGAGAGAAACATCTTTTTGGCTTTAAAAAAGGGCAAAATGAACCCAAAGTATATAACCAACTACAATAACCTTAATGTAGGCAGCAGTGTCTCTGGTCAAGGAAAACTCTAGCTGATGTAGAAGTTGCATTTTGGATCTTTGCATGGGTCATTGTGAGTAAGCAAAGTGAAAAAATACATAATAGACAATTAAAATCTTGATTTGCAGTACTTTCCAGTAATGACTGACAATTCCTTGGTCTGCAATATTTAAAATAGTTAAGATTTATTTAAATAATTTTATGAAGAATTTACATTCACTGTGATAATTAAACTATCTCAAGTTATTTGTAATTTTCATATATTTTGGTGTAGACTTCTAATCTTAGTGAGGAGGGACCCATTAAATAGCTTTAAGGTTTGTGCCTTGATTTCTAAACTGTTGGTAGTTATATGACTCAATAGCCCATAGATCAGACTTTCAGTATCTGAATTATTTACTTGAAATGACTGGTTAGACTTGCTCGTGGATTTTTCTCTCATTAGCCTGCAGTTCTAGTGTCCTTGAAGAGAATAATGATAATAATAATAATAACAAAAGGAGAACAGAAAAGGGAGGACACATTTCTTGAAATGGCTTCTTGGCTTTCTATCCTAGACTTTTTCTTAGCTAAGTTTCTAAAGGTGGATTGACTAGCAATAGAAGAATATCAGTCATGTGTGTATTTATGATGTGAAATTTCTAAGTGGAGTATCCTAGCTATGCTTTGGGAGGAATAATACCTGAGGGTGGGTTCTAATACCCTTCTTCTGCAGCATGTTTGATGACTCGTTTATAAAGCTTTGGGGATGGGCAAGGGGGTTGAGTAGTGACTGATTTCTTGTCTGTTGCCATGTCATGGTGCCCAGAGTGGCAGAAATGTATGCTGTAGAGCCACAGCGCAGAGGACTTCTAAGTTCTTTCTTAAAACACCTCTTTTTTTTTTCATTCTCTTTCTTTCATACCTATCATAATCACCCTTAAGTACTTGTTGAATAAAATTCTGTAACCTGGCATTGATACAATGTGATATAGTCAAATGAGAGTTTATCACTTTGAAGTCCTCTTTGTGGTCATATAATGGTTTGATCACTTATAGCTGAGCAATCCAGGATAGTTGCTTACCCCCCTGCATCTCATTTTTCTCATCGTTAAAATGGAAACTATAATATTAAGTAAGATTGTCATGAAGATTAGATGAGATAATATGTGCCAAGTACATGTCATACTGCCTGACATATAATAGGTCTTTAATAAATCGTAGCTACTTTGGGGCATTGTTATTGCTATTACTATTAGTATTGTAACAGGGATGTTGAATAAGGAAAATTCATGGGATTTAATCAGAAAATATAGATGCTTTCCATTGTCCCCTTGGAATATACTTACTGGTGGAACTGCTGCAGCCTCTTTTTGAAACGTAGACAGTAACATGAATTTTCTGGTCATTATTAGTAATTACAAAGTGTTATGTTCACTCCAAGTCACATAACACAATATTAATTTAAAACTGTATAGATCATGAAGTAATCACATTGTTAAACATTTTCTTCTCCTTCCAGCTGGAATGTGCTGCAGATGAGAAATCTGGTTTATGAAGGGGGCAAGTAGAAGGATGTTCTCCTTAGAAATTTCACATAATAAATGCACACATAAAAATACTCTTCTAGACTGGGCACAGTGGCTCATGCCTGTAATTCCAGCACTTTGGGAGGCTGAGGCGGGTGGATCACCTGAGGTCAGGAGTTTGAGACCAGCCTGGCTCATATGGTAAAACCCTGTTTCTACTAAAAATACAAAAAATTAGCCGGATGTGGTGGTGCGCCCCTGTAATCTCAGCTACTCGCGATGCTGAGGCAAGAGAATCGCTTGAACCTAGGAGGCGGAGGTTGCAGTGAGCCGATATCGCGCCACTGCACTCCAGCTTGGGCAATCAATCCACTTTTAGAACTCAGCTAAGAAAGAATCTACAACAGAAGCCCAAGAACGATTTATTCTCCTTCTCCTCCTCTATCTTTCTAATCGAGGTAATCCCTATTGGTTGAAGGTGGGAAAAGAACAGGAAAGGTCTTATAGGCTGGTACTGCCGGAAAGTGACTTTCTATATCCCACTGAAAAGAGGTCAACCTGGTGCCTTGTGTGCTTTGTAAAAGTCTCTCATTGAGAATATTTGAACTTACTTCCTATGACAAGGGCAATATATTTTCCTCCAGCTGCTTCTCTCTAAATTGCTCTTGCTCCCCCACGTCCCCCACCCCGTGTTCCCAGGAAGTCTTCTAGGGAAGAATTTAAAGTGGCTTTAGGCTAGCTCTTTCTCTTGTGTGGCATTCTTTTGCCCTGAAAAATGTTGGGATTCCAGGCAGATGTCAATGAATGTGCTACTTCCCTTTCTCTGCTTCTCAAGCGGCCAGGGAGCCCATCGCTGCTTCTGAGAATTTCCAAACAGGAGTCCAATGCCGGCCACCTTGTGTCCTGCTCCTGGAGATACATAAGACCCTCTCTGAGTGCTCCTGCTGAAGCTCTTCTCACAAGGCTTGTAGTGGAGCAGCCTGTACCCCACCAGTCACTGGCTTCCTCCAAAGACAACCTTCTCACAGATTTTCTCCTCATCTGCTTTCTCTGCACGCTGCTATATCCGCTTTGTGGCTGAGGGGTCTTCAAAACCACCAAACAAGTTTTTTGGTCATTTCTTTGGAAATTTGCATTTTTGTGGGATATCTTGTGTTAGGTTTCTTTTCTATTGTATTTTGCTGCCCAGTGAAAACATTAATATTGTGTCATCTTTGAGACCTATCTTTTAGAACTTTTCCAAAGTCTGCTGTGGTCAGTTTACTGTCTTCCTCTTAGTTCTACATTGAGATTTTCTCCTCCATGTCTTGGCTTTGGCGGATCCCTCTCTCCTGATTTTCTAAACACTTTCTCTCTCTCTCTCTTCCTTGCCCCTAAAGTATTATGTTTCTCTGTCCAACCCATAAGTTCTTGGGTAACTTAGTTTAGAAAATGAGTTCACATGAGAGTGTTAAAAGTTCCTAGGTAACATTTACTTTAACTGAAAAGAGTGAGCAATGTGGGAATTACAAGTGCCTTGGAAGAAACAGTGGAAAACACTTCAAACTCTTCATACCGCACCAGTCAGCTGCCTCTTCAGCTTGTGCCAAAGGCTGGTTTTGCCAATACCCTGACTACATGAGGCTACATCAAGACTAACTTTTCTTTCCCTGTAGGCCTATTCTAATACTCCAAGACAAACCACAATTAGAATGAATGCTCTTGGCCTTCTATCAATCATTGTTACATTTGTTGAAATAATCCCCATTTAACTGGATGTTGCAATCCTACAGCGTTAGAGTTGGGTTAAGGTTGAATAATAAGTGATCTTATTATTTTTGCTTGGAGAATGAGAAAAGAGGCTTCGACTGGTTGAATCAGTAGCAGAAAGTGGAAATCATCCTCTTTTACTCGTAAATGAGAGAGGGAGACAGAGTGAGTATTTTGTACCTTTTAACAAGAAAGTAAGTGAAAGGAAACTACCTGTGTGTTGTAATGAGAAATGAGGGCTACAAGAAACTTGAAGTCAAATATATTTTTCTTTAACACCGAAATAACTTGAATACAGAATATTTCATCTAAGTTTATTTTTGATGACATGTTGTGAACAAAGGAAATCAAAGTACAGAGCTGAAGCCTAGTAATTTTTAGTACTTATTTTGATAAAATACATTCAGGCTTTTGAATATAATTGTTCTATAAGTTCATAGCTTGCATATATGGCTTAGTATATGAAAACAAAATCACTGAGAAATTAAATTTTACAGTTTATAATCAAATAATAAAGTTTATAATAAAATAATACATTTTAAGAAATTCAACATTTGTGTATAGGCCAAATTTCAGTAAGGTTGAAGCATGAAACGCTATCAAGTGAATTTAGGACCATTCAAAATCTGTCTATTTAATAACAAACAAATATTTTTGAGATGTCATTAGTGTTGCTTTGGACATAAAAAAGGAAAAACTATATTAAATGCCTAGAGACAGATACTCTCCAATTTCTATTTTCTTTTCCTTTCATTTCAAACTTCTTTTTCCCTATGACAAAAGTCTTCCACCATCAAGTCTTCTTGATTGGATCCTACTAGATCAGGTTAATCTGTTTTATAATTAATAATTTCTGTTGTTCCAACATGTGATACTATAAGCACTAGCTATTGTCTGGAGCAGGGGAAAAATGAGGTATAGAATAAACAAATTCCTATTAGCAAATGAGAGCTGCAGGAAACTTGAAGCCCTCGTTTTGTATCTGGAAATGGATCTGGGTCACTGACATAATATTCAGAACTCTGAATTTCAAACATAGGCTGTGAAATTAAAAAGGGTGTTTTTTAATCTATGTGGCTCAGATAGCAGTAATTTGGAAAGGACCAACAAATACAAATCTCTGTGTGTGTGTGTGTGTGTGTGTGTTCGAAAAGGAAAAGAAAAAGAACAAGAACAAAGCAAATCTCAGTGGCATATCAACTGGTACAATGAGTAACTAAGGAAGGCTATAAAAGTTACTAGCAAGTCATTCAATCATAGACTCCGGGAGAGAGAAGGGCTCTCAAGTGGTCATATAATCTAGTTCTTTGTCCTGGAGAAATAGGATATTTCAGCCTCTTTCAATTCTAGCCCTCTGGCTTCTCTTAAAGATTTCAAAATGGATTATACAGTTTTTTAGGTCGACAACAATTTACTGAGTTCCTACTATGTGGCAAAGACTAAGGATAGGAGCAGGGCCACAAAGATTAATTATATATGTCCTCTTATCTGAAGAAGTTTAGACCATAGACCAAATGAGAAGACCAACACACAGGCAGATAATTATGGCCACATAATATGAGTAGCTTGGTCAAGTATGCAATATGTTCTGGTAGAAAAAATTCTTTCAGTGTCATTTAAGCTTATGACTTCTTATTCTGTGTTCTATTAAAAAAAAAAAAGGAAAAATTTCTATCAAATGGCAAGAAGGGAAAGAATGTAGTAGCTGTATCTGGTACATCTACAAAATATCTATTTGGATATTTAAATGATTTCTAGGGAAAAAAAAATTGACCTAAGGAGAAGGGAAGAAACAAAGGTAAGTAGGTGAAAAAGAAAATAGTTGACCAGTAAAGAATAAAGCTCTTCTCTTTTTTTTGTATTTCTTTTTTTTTTTTTTTTTTTTTTTGAGACGGAGTCTCACGCTGTTGCCCAAGCTGGAGTGCAGTGGCGCGATCTCGGCTCACTGCAAGCTCCGCCTCCCGGGTTCCCGCCATTCTCCTGCCTCAGCCTCCTGAGTAGCTGGGACTACAGGCGCCCGCCACCGCGCCCGGCTAATTTTTTGTATTTTTAGTAGAGACGGGGTTTCACTGTGGTCTCGATCTCCTGACCTTGTGATCCGCCCGCCTCGGCCTCCCAAAGTGCTGGGATTACAGGCTTGAGCCACCGCGCCCAATTAAAGCTTAGCATAAATATAGAAAAGTGCCCCAATAAGATCTATAAACTTTAACAAAGTAAGACACTCTGGTACGAAATAGAACATCTCCAACACTCTCACAGCTTTCCTTGTTCTTCCTCCCAGTTATCACACACCCTCAAATGTAACTGCTATTTGACTTCTAGCTCCAAAGATTAGTTTTGCCTGCTTTTGGACTTTATGTGAATTAAGTCATGTATTCTTTTATGTCTGGTCTCTTTCATTTCACATTATATCTATCATTCATCTATATCATTTTGGATAACCGTAGTCTGAAGGTATGACTATATCAGAAATTATTTTTTCATACTAAATAAATTTGGGTTGTTTCTATCTCTAGGCTATTACACATAATATTTTATAAATATCCTACTATGTTGTTTGGTACATATATGTAAGCATTTATTTTGGCTTTAATCTGAGTAGAATAAGGGGCCACAAGTAATGCTTTAATGGATACCCTCGGTAAGTTTTCTAATGTGTTTCTACCAATTTCCAGTTGCTCCACATTTGTGGTATCAGTGTTTCAGTCCTTTTTATTTTAGCTGTTCTTGTGGGTGTGTAGTAGTAGCTCACTGCTTTTAATTTGCACTCACTGAAAATTATGAGTTGATTACCTTTTCTTATGCATACTTGGAATTCACATATCCTCTTTTGTGAAGTGCTTTTTCAGGTCTTTTGTCTCTTTTTTAAAAAGTTATCATCTGTCAGTTCTTATTGTAAGAGTTGTGTATTGAATCCAAGTCCTACCTCATACATATGTATTGTAAATACTTTCTCCTATTCTATATGTTGCATTTTCACCTTTTAACTTTTTTAAATAAAAATAGGATTTTAATTTGAATGCAGCTCAGTTTATTAAGCTCTTCTTAGGATTAGTGCTTGTCATGGTTAGTGCCCCATTTCAGAAACCTTTGCTTACTCCAAGGTCATGAAGATTTTTTTTTGGATGTTTTCTCTAAAAGCTTTACTATTTGACCTTTCACATTTAGGACTATGGTCCACTGATCCATCTGACTTCTTCTTTTATTTTAGAAATAGGGTCTCACTCTGATTCCCAGACTGTAGCATAGTAGCCTGATAAAAGCTCAGGAACTTTTGGGCAGTCTTGAACTTTTGGGCTCAAAAGATCCTCTTGCTTTAGCCTCCAGAGTAGCTGGGATTGCAAGTGACTGCTACCAGGCCCAGCTAATTAAAAACAAATATTAGAGATGGGGGTTTTGCTGTGTTGTCCAGGCTGGTCTTGAACTCCTGACTTCAAGATATCCTCTTGCCTCAGCCTCCCAAGTAGCTGGGTTTACAGGCACAAGCTACTACACTTGGTAGATTTGATTTTTATGTGTTGTGTGTGGTGGTTTTTAACATTTGTTATTTTTTGAAATGGATAGGCACTTAAGCATCATTTATTTTGAAGACCCTGTTTCATTGCAATAATTATGCCTTAAATTAGGTTATTATGTGTGTGTAAATAAAAATATAGACTTTTTTTGTTCCATTGGTGTTTTTGCCTGTCCTGTCTCACTGCTGTAATTACTAGTGGTTCATACTTAGTCTTTACCTCTAATAGTATACATCTTTTAATTTAGTCCTTAATTTTCTTGGCTATTCTTGGTTCTTTGAAATTCCACACCTTTTAGTATCAGCTTTACAATTTCTAGAAAAAGCCTATTAAGCTTTTGATTGGAATTGTGTAAAATCTAGAGATCAATTTGGGGAGAACTGACATCTTTATAATACTGAGTGTTCCAGCCCATGAATAAGGTACATCTTTTTATTTTATTGATGCTATTATACATTGTATTTAAACATTGTTTTTAATGCATTTTGCTGAATATAGAAATATAGTTTATTTTTATTTGTTGACCTTGGATCCTGGGACCCTGATAAATTCGCTTAGTTCTAATAGCTTATCAGTTGATTTTATTGTATCTTTTAGGTACATAATTGTATCATTCACAAATAATGAAGGTTTTATTTATTGCTTTTCAATCTTTAAACTTTTTATTACCTTTTCTTCACTTATTGCTCTGGCTAGATCCTGTAGTGCAATGTTGAAGAGCAGTGGTGACAGCAGCCATTGTTTCCTTGGTCTAATCTCAGGGGAAAATTTTTTCACTGTTTCACAATTAAGTGTGGCATTTGCTGTGGCTTTTTTTTATTATATTGGAGATAAAAGTTCTTTTCTATTTCTACCTTGCTTAAACATTTTAAACAAGAATGGATATTTTTATTAAATTTTATCTGCATCTAAGTGGATCATAAAATGTTTCCTGTATTTTGCTAATGGAGTTTGAATATTAAACCAAATTTGCATTCCTGGAATAAATTCAATTTAGTTGTGATATGTTATTCCTTTAAATATTTTATTAGATTCAATTTCCTGATATTTTAATTTTTAAAATATATATTAATGAATGTTTATATTAATGAGAGCCACTGGTCGGTAGGTTTTCTATATCATAATATTTATCATGCCTTGGTATCAAATTTATGTTAGCCTTTTAAAACAAGAAGTCTTAGGCCGGGCCTGGTTGCTCATGCCTATAATCCCAGCACTTTGGGAGGCTGAGGCAGGCAGATCACTTCAGGTCAGGAGTTTGAGACCAGCCTGGCCAACATGGTTAAACCCTGTCTCTACTAAAAAAAACCCAAATATACAAAAAAAAGAGCTGGGCATGGTGGTTCATGCCTGTAATCCCAGCTACTCAGGAGGCTGAGGCATGAGAATCACTTGAACCTGGAAAGCAGAGGTTGCAGTGAGCTGAGATTGTACCACTGCACTCCAGCTTGGGTGACGTGAGACCCTATCTCAAACCAACCAACCAACCAACCAACCAACCAACCAACGAACCAACAACAAACAAACAAACCCATCTTTCCTTTTTTTCCTGTGCTCTGTCTGGAGTTCTGGAGTCAGTTTCTGTAAGATGGCTATTCTTTCCTCCTTAAATATTTAAAATAATTCATTAGTGACGCTACCTGGGCCTAACATTCCCTTTTGGGGAAGATTTTTAAATTGTCATTATAATTTGTTCAATTGATATAGTATTTTGTGTTTTCCCTATCTTATGAGTCAGTTGCATTTTTCAAGGATTTGCCCTTTCACGTAAATTTTAAAAAGAAACAAATTAGCATAGAATTGTTCAGTTCAATGAAGATTTTTATTTTGGAAGAAGTGCTCATGAGTCTTGGTCAGGAGTAAGTGGACCTAAACTGTTCAGAGAATTTTATGGTGATTTCACAGATTATGCCAAAGACAGACTTTTTTTCCACTTTGAAATAAAGCAATATCAATGAAAATAATGTCAGTTGGTTGAAAGTATGTTTAATCACTTCTTTTTTTTTAAACTAAGGAATTACTCCAAAATTTAATGGCTCACAACAGCGATCATTTATTTAGCTCTCCATTCAGAGGATGGGAAGCCTGCTCTGGGCTGGCTTTGGCTCACTGTGGCTAGATACACTCAGAGCCTGTGGCTAGTTGGTGGCTTCGACAGGCCTGAGGATGGCTGATGATGGCAATAGTAGAATTGAGGCTGGGCGTGGCAGTGGCTCATGCCTGTAGTTCCAGCACTTTGGGAGGCTGAGGCAGGCGTGTCATTTGAGGTCAGGAGATAGAGACCAGCCTCTCCTACATGGTGAAACCCCATCTCTACTAAAAAACACCCAAAATTAGCTGGGTGTGGTGGTACACTCCTATAGTTTCAGCTACTCAGAGGGTGAGGTAAGAGAATCACTTGAACCCGGAAGGCAAAGGTTGCAGTGAGCTGAGATAGTGCCACTGCACTCCAGCCTGGATAACAGAGAGAGTCTCCATCTCAAAAAATTAAAATAATGATAATAATAATAAGTAGAAATGGCTGAGAGGTTAGTGGTGTTTTCATCAATGGCTATGCAATCTTTGTGACCTCATTCTCTAGAAGGTTTACCTGGACTTGTTCTCATATCCCTCAGAGTTCCAAGAGAAGCAGCAAAACAAATCCCTAATGTGTAAGCACTTTTCAATTCTTTGCTTGTGTCACAGTTTCTACTAACCATTTGGCCAAAAGCTAGGTGATCAAACCCAGCCTCAGTGTGAGAGTAGAACATGAAAGGCAATGGATATAGAAGTATCAACAAAACAAGCCTAGAACAATCAGTCCACCAGAATGTATGATATATTTGCAGCGCCAGTTATGGTGAAAGACTTCTTTTGAGCACATGTAAAACAAAACCCTGCTAAATAATCATGATGGTGTTTTTTCATTCAGAGGTGAAGATAAATTATAACGGGTAGAGGGGAAAATCCCAAATAACCTAAATTCTGCTCAGAAAATTGATTTATACAATTATTGTGACTCTAAAGGACATGTTTTGGATGTATGTGAAAGAACCCAATAATCTGTGCCTGGGTAAAAGATGAAATTCAATATATGTGGTGAGAGGTGCATTTTTTTTTTTTTTTTTGAGATGGAGTCTCGCTCAGTTGCCCAGGCTGGAGTGCAGTGGCGGATCTCAGCTCTCTGCAAGCTCCGCCTCCCGGGTTTACACCATTCTCCTGCCTCAGCCTCCCGAGTAGCTGGGACTACAGGCGCCCGCCACCTTGCCCGGCTAGTTTTTTGTATTTTTTGGTAGAGATGGGGTTTCACCGGTCTCGATCTCCTGACCTCGTGATCCGCCCGTCTCGGCCTCCCAAAGTGCTGGGATTACAGGCTTGAGCCACCGCACCCGGCCTGAGAGGTGCATTATTATGCAAACTGCCCAACAACATGTTTTAATAAAGGGAGATAGTTAACCTGGGTCTGCTCTGGGGCCTGGAAAGAAAGAGGAAATGAAATATCTTAGCAGGACACGGGGAGGCTGTGAAAAAGGTGGGGAGGACTTCGTGATGGAATAGGAAAAAAGCAAGAAGAATTTAAGGCATTGTTAGGGAAATAAATACGATGTCTGGGGAGAATAATATTAATAACTAACATTTGAGAGCTAAGGGCTTTGTATTATTTATTTTAGTCCTTATAATAACCCTATGTTTACATAAAACTGTCAGGATAGAAAATATATACAGCACTAAATTAGCCAAGAAGAGGAGACAAGGAAGATTTCCCATGGAAAAGGGCATGTTGTCTAAGACCTACAGGGAAAGAAAACAAGATGGGAAGAAGTTTTAGAAAAAACCTACAGTGAAGGAGACGATATAGATGGAAAGATGTGGCTGTGCATTGCATTTAAGGTGATTAAAATATTCAGACAGAGGAAAATTAAAAGGGAGAGAAATAGAAGTTCAAAGGAAGTATCTATGATAGTTGAATTCTACACAAGTGTAGAAAATATGTAATCTCAGGTAGGAACATGTAGCACAGACAGCACACAAGAAAGCTAGAAGAACTTCTAGAGTCTCTCACAGAAGTAAGAAACTGGCAAGGTCTCATTATAGAAAAGAGGAAATCTGTTTAATGCAAACAAATTTGAGAAAGAGGTCATGACTTTCCTTCCCTGATTTACAAAGCAGAAGAAAGGCACACTGGAATGGGAACTCCATACACACACATACACATAGGCACACACGTGCAGACATACAAATGTAGATGTCTAAAATGTTGTGTAATGCCTGTGTTAGAAGGCATGTGACTGAAATGGGAGGAGATTTGTTACTTTAAAAATGTATTTGCACTTTTCCAAAGCCCAAAAGCAAAAAGACAAAAAAGAATATTAAAAAAAAGAATTTACAGACAATTGAAGGAAGAGAGATCCAATTTTTTCATTTTGAATAAGAAAACTATGATGTTAGGAGACTTCAGCTCTCCCTGTAATGTACTAAAAGTTATCAGAAAGTGGTTATCAGTCTTATGAATACTCTGAAAGGGTATTCATAAAGAATCTGAAAGAAGTCATTTAGAAAGAATTGATGGCTGCTTCCCCTTCCAAACAAGTGGAATATTTACCAGGGTAAGAGAGACAAAAGGGTCAAAGAACAGTGGCTTGATTCAGAAGCAGCCTGTTCTCTTCTGCAGGTTGGGGGAAGTCTCCAGAAGAACAGGGTGAACTGCCTAGTCATGTGTGGGCCATGAACCTGCAGTAGCAGCATCACCTGGGAGCTTATGAGAAAAGTGGAGTCTCAGGCCCCACCTCAAAACTAATGAATCAGAAACTCTGTGGTTGGTGTCTAGTTGTCTGTGTTTTTAAAACCCTCAAGGTGATGCTATTACTCGCTGAAGTTTGAGAGTGCTGGATTAGAGGGCAGTGGGATGATATCACAAAAATAAAGTGAAACTAAAAGGGAAGAAAACAACTTTCTTCCTTAAATATAGAGGTTCGTGTATCCAATAGAAAGTTATTGATTGTTTACTGTACCATAGTTAAACAAGATTAATGGAACTCAACATTTTCGTCACAAAGAATCGTTTTTGTTACTCCCATCATCCAGTTAACTTATGAAGCATGCATAGAGCAGGATTTCTCAACAGCAGCACTGCTGACACTTTGGGCCAGTTGTGGGAAGCTGTCTTCTTCACTGCTGGAGATTTAAAAGCATCGCTGGCCTCTACCCACTTGATACTAACAGAATCCTCATTTGTGACCCCCAAAAATGTCTCCAGGCTCTGCCAAATGTCCTCTGGGGAGCAAAATCATCTCTGGTTGAGAACCAGAGGTTTAAAGGAAAACAAAAAGTAAGCAATATATATTTGTTAATATTATAGTTATCTATTTTTATTATGTAACTGACATAATGTTAACCAAACACATGTAACTGATAGAGCATGAGGCAAATAAAAATCTTTCACTTCATAGACCAACTGCATTTGCAGATCAAATCCTGGCTGTCTGGTATGTTTGACCAGGCTGTCTGGTATGTTTGACCAGGGGCAAAGGTAGGGATTCTTTTAAAAAACCTCAGTTCCATCATATAAAAAACAATCATAAAATATTTGCTATTCAATGATTAAATATAATAAAGTACAGAAAGTGCTTGAAATAGATCAGTACTCCTATTTCTCTTTTCACAGAACTCCAAATGTCTGTAACTCAATAGGGGCACCAAACTAAAATTCTCTTTAAAAATCTCTCCCTGGCTCAACATTCTCTGGTTCTACTTACATCTATATCTAAAAGTTCAGATTTTGTTATTGTTTAAAGATTCTTCTGTGATCTCACGAGAGCTATACATACTCACATTAGAGAAATACACATGCACACACACACACGCGCCATTTTTCCAGGTTCAGGATGTTTTCCAAGCTTGTGAAACTCAAGTCTCAGGTTGAAATCCTCTGATAAGTATGTTGACAGCCCGGGAGTGGGCAGGTAGGGGTGACAAAATCTATGGAAGAGACAGAACTGAGGTCGATGTGGGGAAAGTAAAAGATACCACTCTTCTAACCTGAAAGTAGTAAAAGCTGGAATGAACATTTTAGCACTAGTTTGAGGTGGCAATAAAAGAGAGGAACTGTGACAGAATCCTATTAGAACAGCAAGAAATAGAAAACATGTCAAGAGGGACAACCAGGAGGAGGGAGCTTTTTCCTGCTGAGGACAAGCTAAGATAAAAGTGGGTGTTATTGAACTTGGGGCATGAAAAATTTAAGGCATGTGGGAAGACAAGGAAGGGATCAATGCTGAGAATGTACTGTAGGGGAAGCGTTCTGCAAACATTTGTATAAGCAATGTGTGTTGATTGTCATAGAGAGACAACTACTCCTTAACCAGTTGTTTTTGCTGATGATGAATGGAGATGTTTGAAGAACTATTTCAAAAGCAACAACAGATTTAGCAAGGAGACAAAGGCATGTGCATTAGTGCTAGGGTGCCAGCCCAAAATGGGAGAATTTCCTAATAGATATCACAGCCCAATGAATAAACAGTGTAAAGTGACCGTGGATGTGGAGAGTTGCCTGTGGCTATGGAAACCTCTGCTGACCTCTTACAACTTTTGAAGATTCAAATAAAGTCTTAACCATTATTTTACCTAATACAGTGAGAAAAACATATTTCACAGAATGGAACATATGATATTAAGTTTATATTTAAGAGAACGGTAGATTTAAAGCTGAGAGCCTCTACAATTACCGATACTGCTTACTAGGTATGTATACATAGAAATTCTGATGCAAAATTGAAGAGAGAGACCATGCTTTTAGATGCAGAACATAGCCCACTGACTGTAGAAAGGGTGGTGAGAGAGGAAAAATAATGAACTGGTTAAGTAGAGGAGTTTAGAATCAGACAGAAATGAATTCAAATTATAGTTTGGTGTGAGGTTTGCAAGGTACTTATTTTCTAAGTTTTATGTTTCTTATCCATAAAATGGGTATAAGTATACATATCTCTAAGGACTGTCCTGGACATTAGGTAACATATGAAAAGATAATGTATTAAAAATACCTGAGGCAGTCAGGCATAGTGGCTTATGCTTGTAATCCCAGCACTTTGGGAGGCCGAGGCAAAGGGATCACTTGAGGTCAGGAGTTTGAGACCAGCCTGGCCAACATGGTGAAACCCCATCTCTACTAAAAATACAAAAATTAGCCAGGCATGGTGGCACATGCCTGTAGTCCCAGTTACTTGGGACGCTGAGGCAGGATAATGGCATGAATCCGGGAGGCAGGGCTAGCAGTGAGCCGAGATCACGCCATTGCACTCCAGCCAGGGCAACAGAGCAAGACTCCGTCTCAAAAAAAAAAAAAAAAAAGAAAAAAAGAAAAAAAAAAAACCCTGATGAATAGAAAATTCTTAACATATGGTAGTTATTGTTTTATTCAATGTTCACTGTGTTCTAGGTGCTTTCCCGTATTTGTTTAACCCTGACAGCCACATTGTGAAGTCCATATAATTGTGTACATATACACTATATATATTTTTATAAGAAGTATGAGGACATGAGATAATGATTGAAATGTTAAATCACAGTAATACTTTTTAACTTTGTAATTTTAGTATTCCTAATGGCTCTTAAGGTAAAGCAACTCTCTGTGGAGAGGGGACATGGTTTACCTGTTTCTGCATCCCTCATCTCATAGTACAGTGCCTTACACCCTGTGTGGATTTACGCCTATGTGTTAGAATGACATCTTATAAAATCATGCATTTAAAGTAGGAAAAGCCTCAGTGATCACATAGTTCTGTTCTTTTCATACAGACAGTGGGATTTTAAAAAAATGAATTTCTAAAGGTCACATGCTAATTAGTTGAAGAGTACAGACTAGAATGTAGATTGTCCAATTCAGTTTCTAGAGTTGTTGAATGCTTTTTCTTTGTATGAGAAGTCTTAGTTCCTGGAGTGGATGATGAGGGCCTTGAGGAATGTATAGATACTCCTATAGAATGACTACCGCGGCTTCCCAGAACCATTGACCTCCCTTTGCAGCGCACCCTCTGTAGACAAGTACTTGGCAGAGGGTCCATGCTCAGCAGCTGCTTCCACAGTTGTTCACTCTAAGACAAGCTTTTTAAAAGATAGTTCCTGTGTTATAAATGATAAAGATAATCGCTTCCTGCAATTTAGTGCCCCAAATGTGTCTGCTGTGTAAGGAGGGAGAATTGGGCCTTTGCCTATTATAAGTCTAATGTGAACTGGTCCTGGAATTTCTTAGGTGGAAGAATAAATTGAATTTTAAGCCTCTTCAAAGTATGTGGGGAGGTGTGTTGGAGTTTGGGGAGGCATCAAGAAGGGTGAATGTAATAGGATCACACTTACTAAAGCCTGGGTAAGATTCACTCATCAAAATTTGCAAAAAGATATAGTTTTATTGAGGCCCTCCTAATCCCGTAGCACTTTGACTTTTTTTTTTTAAGGAAATATTTTTGTATCAGTCATTTCCACCCCATCTTCACTCATGCCAGCTGGGCCTGGTTGCTCTGATGTAGAATAGTCTTGGATCTGCATCCTGACTGAGGCTGTGAGGCTCAGAGAGGTTCCTCTATTTCTCTGAGTCACCCATTTGTTACAACGGTGAAGGGGGAAGAATACTAATGCCTATCCACCCAATTGTGAGGATTAAATGAAAATTACACAAAAATGTTTAGTGCAGTGCCTTCCAAGGTAGGCCCTTCTTGTGTCTTTTTATTATGATTAGTACTCTCAGGAGGGCTTACATTTACATTTTCTATCTCTAACGGTGTACTACAAGACACTATTTTCCATTAAAGGGGTTTCATTTTCTGAAAACAGGCTGGAGAGGGCTAATGGAAAAAAGGGGCCCTCTGAATTTGTTCTTCACTTCTATTCTGTCAAAACCTATTGTTAGCCTGTATAAAGACAACCATGATGCTGACAGAACAGTCATCATGTCAGTATCTATGTGTGGAATTACAAAATTACAGCATCTGTGAAGACTGTCTTCATTTCAGGACCATTTACGATTATGTGTCCTTTTTCTAGCTGTTGTGAATCTGGTGCTCCATTGGAAAGTATACCCTCGATTTTAACTACATGCTGCAGATCCCTACTATCGCATAGAACAAGAAGCCTTGAACCTGCAAGTTGCTGTAAATGCCACTTCACTGTGCTCACAGGGCCCCTCTGACCCTCTCACTCAGGCTGTTTCTGTGGACATAGTATGATGTGTAATAGTCTCTCTCCCGAGTCAGACAACTCCTGAGCATAAAACATTTATTTTTCTAGCCCCAGCAACTACCATAGTGCACGGTCCCATAGTTCTCAAGTAATATTTGTTGAGCTGGGTTAAAATATCCAACCTGTTATTTGGCTAGTTTGGTGTGACAATTTCTGTACCTGTGAAAATACAAACTGGCGGTTAGTGTGAAAGGTACCAATTGTATCTTTCATTTATAAATATGAGCATTTCTCCTTGTTCAGTGTGTCTGAAGAGGCACTGTTTAAATCACAGTGGTGATAATGGCAGGTTATGTGGCAGCAAGCCAAGTACAGCTGAGAGGACTGAGACAGGGGAACAAACCTGCAATCAGGGGAATTTGATGAGGGTCATTGAAAACCAAAGTTTGATGTCAGAATCTGAGCTGGAGAATAATTATACCTCCTTATAAGAAAATCAAGAACAACAAGGGGTTGATAAGGACTTGTCTTCCCCAATGTCTGAATCCCACCTGCTCAGGTATGTTTATTTGAAAATGTCTGGGCCTATCAACAGACCAGTTACCTTAATCAAAGGTGGCGCCCCACCATCCAGAATAAAGAAAAACATGGTATTTAGGTAGCAATTACTGTTCGTACAGCATAATTATTGTCTTATCTTTGTGCTGTAATAAAACCAGCCCCCAACCCAAGCCATATCATATGTTCCTGTGCTCCTTAAATGGAGAGAGTTTTGTAAAATTGTCTTCAAGCCATGGGGTAGGGCCTCAAGGGGATAGGGTTGTGTGGTGAATAGGAGCATGAGATACAGCATTAGGCAGGTCACCTAAACTCTCTAAACCTTAGTAACCCATAGAGTTACAGTGAGGATAATTTATATAGAGAGCCTATCACACTACCTGGCATCAGCACTCAATAAATGGTGGTAGCTATTATTTTATCAGTAGTAGCAGCGGTAACACTATAAATAAGAGTAATGGTAGACACATAGGAACAGTAGGACCCATCCTCAATGGGGCAGGCATTACGTCAATCACTTGGAGAGGAGGCCAGACCCTCAGATAGAAAACCAGAACTCAGGAGACCTGGGTCTTAGGCTGGAAAAGTAGCTCCTTCCTCTCTTGAAGATCTGGACTTGAAAGTGTCCAGATGATTTTTCGGGTGAGGAAAAGCTAGTTGGGGAGCCATACAGGGATATAGACAAGGAGGTAATTCTGTGGAGACTATCTGAAGATATATGAAGTATGGCTGGTAGGTCAGATGATCAAATTAAAGATCATTTCCCTTTTGTTCCTCCAGTCTTTTCAGTTTAGTTTGATTTTCATCTCATTTCAGATTTGCCATGGGCCATGAAAGAAACTATGATTTTCCCTATTTGAACTTGATGTTTATTGGGTTTTACCCCACCTAAACCCCCTACTCAGACCCTCTTCTCTCTTCAAGTGGGGTCAGTGAAGCTAGGACAAGGGTCATTAGCAATAACTTCCAAAGGAAAGGTAAAGTTGGGGACACAAATTTCCCACAAGGAGATCTTCCTTTCCTTGACAATCTTGTGGTTCCCATTGTTAATTTTATCACAAATGTTTGCAGGTGTTTCAACTGGCACTTAATCATATACTATACTTCAATGTTTAGTATGTTTAATATAATCTTATTTTTTCCATTAGGTTATAAACTCCCTAAAGGCAGTGATTTTGTTATGTTTTATAAAAATCACCCATAGCATTTCACACAATGATCTCTAAGTGAATATTCAGTAAATATATTAACTGTTTATCTAAAATGTTATATTAACCTGGACCTTGGGAATACCCTAAGATCTTAGCAAAACAGCATTGTATTTCCCTATTCTGTTGGCTCTTTTGGAGCTACAGATTTCTGTATGTGGTTAAAATTGGAAATCACTTTGTTTTTAACAAAACTAGAGCATTCCTTGTAGTATAATTAAATATCTGTGTTCTCAATTCCCCAAAATCATACAGCTGGGGGCCATCTCTAGTACTCACCCCTCAAAGGTAGCTGCCACAAAACTTAACTAAGGCATCTTGCTACACAGGAAAGAGCACTTTAATTTGCCACTTGAGAAACTAAATTTCTGGGAATTTGTGATAATAGCTGGATGTGGGAAACTAGAAGGGCCTATAAACATGAGGCCCTTAAAACAAGGCATCCAAAAAACCCAGGAGGTGGCATGTACACAGTTCTCAGTTAACCATCCTAACAGCTGAGCAGGGACACAGAAAATTCAAAATGTGATCCCAAACCTATTTCTTGATGAATAACAATGCCACTCTGGCAGTAGTTCTTTCCCCAGTAGGTTGTTAAGTAGTATTAAAATGTACTTTGATTTCCTAAACCTGATGATGAGAATTGTGGCCCCTTTTAACACTCGAGAGGATAACATTTCTGTTGGATAAATAAGAACCTCTTGTATGTACACAAAGAATCTTCTGTCAGTAGAGTGCAGAGCATATTTCTTTTCTCATGAGGTAGAAAGCAGCAGCTTTGACTCAGCATGGAACCAGGCAGTGCAGACCCAGAGCAGCTTCCAGCTCTCCAGCAGGTGCAGGGTGGAGTGCAGAGTGAGGGTGATGAGAGATGAGGCCAGCAGTCATCCAGTTAAGTCTCTTGTTTGAATTAGTTCCAATTCCAAAGAACTTTACAGGCAAAATAAAGAAACTTTTCAGCTCATAGGAGGTGACTGAACTAACTTGACAAAAATGCGACTCATTAATTGAATTCTGATTACATAGGTATTGGGGCAATTTGCTTTGTATGCATTATCTCATTTCATCTTCTCAACCATCTCATGTTTAGTAAGATGAGGTGAGTGAGATCCTTCATTAAGGAGGTACAGAATCTGGGGCTTAAACTCAGGTTTGTCTGACTCCAAGCCCATGTTCTCCAGTCTTGTTATTTGGTCTGTGTTCCAGGAATGTACTCAATGGCAGGCGTAATCTTAGCACCCAGAACAACCTCAGACCATCTGTTGAGGATGGTGTTGTGATACTGTCCAGGCTGAAAGTTCAGCCAGACAAAAGCAGTGATGAACTTGTCACAAGCAGGAAATTCACGCACCAAACGATTCTGAAACATACTGAGTATTGTTGAAGCCTACATCTGAATGGCCAGGACTACTTATTAACTTAGTGTGTGAATGGGCACCACTTACCCTGTGCCTCACCGCCACTGCTTGGCATTTCTGCCTTCCAGAGGCAGCCCTTTGGATTCGTCATATAGGTAAGTTCTGTCATATTGATGTCTTTCTCTTCTCAGTTGTCAGAAGATTACAAGGAATAGAGGAGTTTTCCCGACATTATGATAACTGGATCCTAACTTGTTAATCATACCTCCTTTGTGTGGGGCCTCAAAGGAAATACCACAAATAAGGAATCTAGCAACATATGAGGCAAAGTTCACCTTAGTTGTAGTTGGGCATAAATCTTATAGCCTATACTGGAGCTCTGGTAAAAGACTGACTTGAAACCTGAGGCTTATCACTGAGGCTTAAGCAAGGCCTTATCATCTGTTCCCTATGTCCTGCCTCTCAAAATGGAAAGTTTGGGACCAATAGGCCCTGGTAAACTTGCCTGGCCTGTTGGCCCCCAGGGATGACCAGACTTCACTTTGAGCATACCTACACATGCACATGTTCACAGAAACTAGCAGTACCCCACCCATGCCCTCTCAGCACTTAACCCTCTTGATATATACCAAAGGGATCCTATGGCACACACCCAGGACTCTCTGCATGAGGGTTTATGCTCAGCGAGGCCTGCTGCAAATGTTGGGTAGTTAACAGCTCTGAAACAGCCCTAGCTGATGGGAGTTGAAGGATTAATACCCCAGCGCCTTCATTGCCCAGGTGGGATGAGTCTGGGAGCATATTCTGCACTTTCTCCTAGAGTTCCATCAGAGGTGAAACTCAATTGCCTAGAGTGGCTGCCCTGCTTAACAATTGTAATAGGGAGAATGATATTCCCCAAGAGGGTCATACCCTAATTCTTGGCACCTGTGAAGTTGTGAGAGCACACGGGGGAAAAGAGGCTTTGCAGATGTAATTAAAGTTATATATTTTAAGATAGGGAGAGTAGCCTAGTTTATCCAGGTGGGCCCAGTCTAATTATATGGGCCCTAAAAACAGAACTTTCTCTAGTTGGAGAAATGCAGCAGACGAGATGCAGCAGAAGGGGAAGTCCAGAGAGGTTTGAAACAGGAGGAGGAGTTGATGCAACTTTGCTGGCATTGAGATATAAGGACCAGTGTTCAAGGATCAGAGAAAGGTTTAGGAGTTACAGATGATCTGCAGCTAACAGCCAGCAAGGAAACGGGACCTCAGTTTTACAGCCACGAGAAACTGGATTCTGCTAACCATCTGAATGAGCTTCTGCTCCAGGGAGGAGATTCTTCCCCAGGACCTCTAGACAGGAGTCCAGACCTGAAAATCCCTTGGTTCTGGTGTTGTGACACCCTTGGCAGAGAGCCAGATCAGCCATGCTGTACCCAGACCTCTGACCTACAAAAACTATGGGATAAAAAAAAAATGTGTGTTGTTTAAAGCCCCTAAGTTTGTGGTAACTTGCTATGACAGCAACAGAACATCAATACCAGAAGGCATACATTCTTGGTTCCCTTCCCATCCCCCTACTGGTGTTTTCTGGGTTCCCCACCCCCCAAAAAACCACTTGCGCTCACATCCCAGATGGAACTGCGTTGAGGCCATCGAGAATGTGCGCTCCTCAGTTCTCTAGCTGTAGGCCTTTGGTATCTGCCACAGCGTTAGAGCTGAGGACATGCTTCTTTTGGGAGCGCACAACAAATGACCGAGCTCAGGGGAGTACACAGTCTGACCATTCTGCCCAACTCAGGACTCCTCCACAGACAACTCTGTGCTGATGTTCCATTGTGCTGTCCCAGGCTGTTGAGAGCTGCACTGCAGTTTCCTACTACTCACCTTTTACCTTCTCTCCTTTAGAACATGAGGCCCATATTGCTATCTGAAGGCTTTGTCTACTCCTGATCCCCTTTATCTTTCATAGGTGTTACCCCCTGTAAATCTCCTGTGCTTCTAATTCCATCATGACATCTGCTTCGCTAAGGATCAAACTGACACACCCACCAAATAACATATGCTAAGCCTTGTCCAAGAAGGTGGACCAACCTCATCACAGTAAAATCAATCAGATATATAAGAGGGAGTGGAGAGTGGCTACATGTCTGTTAAGGTATACTAATATCACCCATTAAAAACCGTGGTCCAGGCTGGACATGGTGGCTTATGCCTGTAATCCCGGCAATTTGGGGGGTCAAAGCAGGTGGAAAGCTTGGGCCCAGGAGTTTGAGGCCAGCCTGGGCAACATGGCGAAACCCTGTCTCTACAATTAAAAAAAATTAGCCAGGAGTTCAAGACCAGCCTGGGCAACATGGTGAAACCCATCTCTACAAAAACAAAACAAAACAAAACAACAAAAAAAATCCAGGCAAGGTGGCACATGCCTGTAGGCCCAGCTAGTCAGGAGGCTAAGGTGGGAGGATCTCTTGAGCTGAGGAGTTTGAGGCTGCAGTGAGCCAAGATTGCATCATTGGACTCCAGCCCAGCCTACAGAGCAAGACCCTGTCTGAAAAAAAGAGCTGTGGTTCCATAAATGATCTGAAAAAACGTGACATTAATTAAATTCTAATTACATCAGAGATTATGGCAATTTGTATGCATTATCTCATTTTATCTTCTCAAGCATCTTATAGTTAGTAAGATGATGTGAGCAGGAACTTACATTAAGGATCTGGAATCTAAGAGTTCTGATGAATAATTCTACAGGAAAGCAAGAAGAGATAAGCTTGTGGTTGAGGGTACCCAGCTTGAGATGGAGAAACACTAAAATTCTCTGCCTTGCTTGTCTGTTTCTTCAGGGGCCTGAGTTCCTACATAGTTTAGCAGTGGGAGCCTGTGAGGCTGCCAAAGTCATAAAAGTTCAGGAAACAGTAAAGAAGGCTGTGACAGGATGATATGATATTCTACAGTGTCCACATAGAGATGATGCATGGCTAGCCAATAAATTCTTCCTAGAAAAATTAGCTATGTAGTCCTACTTCTTTAGGCAAAAGACTCATCAGAAGACCATATTCAAAGGGCAAATCTGAACCAAAAGCTGATGCTGCAAAAGGCAAAATCTCAAGCCTAGCAAACATAACTCTATATATGAGAATTTGAGCTTCAAAGGCCCTCTACTATTTGAAAGCTAGTTACATTATTGGCTTTAATGCTGGTAATGAAATTTATATTATAGCAAAACAAGCAGCTGCCTTAATTAAAAATGGAGAAACTTCAATGTAAGTTGTATCTGAAGAGTGATTTAAAGAAATTACTTATAGATGTATCTATGTGTTGTTGTATCCACTGATGGGGGCATTTATTTTACTAAACCCAGCAAATTAAAATGTTCTTAATAGCTTTCATCCCAAGACTGTTATACAAGGAAACTCAAATACAGACCACAGTTAGTATCACATTCAAGGTTCTTGTGTCCAGTGTATTTATACTCAAATCATTCTCTAAAGAGCATAAAATATGCAATATCTGATGAGGGCATTACTACTTATGAAAATTTCTTGCACAGTAGAGGTCAGGTTTGGAGATGTCAAACCCTGAGTTATGTTCTATGGTTATTTAATCTTTAGGATCACTTACCATTGATTACTTGCTTCATGTAGGTGTATACTTAGTCTCTGTCATCTCCCCACAAAGTCAAAATTTGTACTGTTGACCTTTATTTGTAACCCCCAACTCCTAATCCAGTTTATTGATGTGCATAGAATAAGACACAGGGTCTATTGATTTATGGGGCTTCATAGCATAGAAGTGAGTATAAAAGTGTTCTGGTGGGTATCAACGACTTATCCTAGACAGAACACTTACCACTTTCAGTCACTCTGCAACATACCTGTTAGAATTCACACTAGACACAAATCAGAATTTTTAGCACAAAGGGACCTGCATCCTTTAACATCAGTTCTGATGTAGCAATTGCATTTGGAGGTATCCCTTAAAGATACAGTGTCTGGCCAAGACAGCATAGTTCAGTGGATGGGCCCATGGATTTTGCTTATGTTTGGTTACTGCTACAATACTTCTTAGCTGTGTGACTCTGGACCAATTTCTTAATTTCCCAAAGCCTCTATTTTGTTATTAGTAAAATGGAGAAATAGCAGTACTTACCTCGTAGGGCTATTGGGAGGATAAGATAGTAAATATAAAATACTTAATGATGCCTGACACATCAGAGTTCCAAACTAGATTGAAAAATATAGTATTTAATAATGTCTTAGAAATGGAAATGGAATGGAAATGTCTCTCTAGCCTCTTGCCTAACAGTGAGGAGGCACTCAATAAGTCCTATCTATTTTAATTAGGATAGGCTAAAGTTATTACAGATTGACTCAAGATATAATTGACTCAAACTCAGTAGAAGTTTATTTTTTCTTTACAAAACAGCCCAAAGTGGATGTTACACGTCAGTAAAGGGGACTCTGCTCCACACAACCATTCAGGGACCCAAGATAAAAGTGGTCGTGCCATCTTTAGCTTGTAATGTTCTGGATGTCATCATCCCTGTAAGCTGGAATGGTGAAGGCAACTTCCTGAGAGGGTTTTTGTGGGCCAGATCTGAAAGAGACACTCCACTTCCCCTCACATTCCATCAGAGAGAACTTAGTTTCATGGCCATACCCAATTGCAATGGAGATTGGGAAATATAATTAGGTTGGGGAGGATGAATTTTGGTAGGCAACTAACAACTAACGGTTTCTACTAATGCTATCTTTTCTGGAGCAATAAGCTCAACACTTATTCATTTATAATATTAGATACAACTTTTCTTTAATTTAAAAACCTTAAAAACCTAGCAAGTTAGAGTCAAAATGTTCCTGTAAATCTATAGGTAAGAGTATGCAGATCATGTAGTGTTTTTAGTCTAACATTTTATTTCATGCATAGCAGAACTCCTAACAGGAATCAGCCACAGAAGGCATGAAAATTACATGCTACAACGTTAACAGTTATTCAGACGTTTATTAAAACAATCAATATTTATTGAATATTTAGATTTCTGTAGGAACTGTGCATTTCTGTGGGTGATAGAAAAATAAAAAACAGATCTAGTCCTTAAAGAGAGTGCAATTTGATAGTGGCATGATGAGATGTCCACAAGTTATCATAAAGTTAGAAAATGAAATTATTATGGCAAAAGAGCTAACGAAGTGCTAGAAACTGATTAAAAACCCAATTTTGATTAGGCCAGAGCTACATTTTAATTTCCTTGGCCTTTTGAAGTTTTCTAAATGGAGCCTCTATTACATCGAGCCACAAGTTTCTCTCCTGGTCTTTAGTTGACCAGGGCATCATGAAGTCCTGCAACTCCTCTCCCTCAACCATCACACACATACAATTTTTAATGTTTTACTTCCAAGAGGGAAAACTTTTAAGGGACATCTTTCATCAAAATTAAGGTTAAATATTGTTGGGGGTTTTGGTGGAAGTCATTTCTAAGGAAATTATTAGAACAGTAAAAACAGTTTATATCATAAGTTTTAAAGTCCTTTATACTTTTTTTTTTTTGCTTTAGAGATATTGTACGATACTATTTATTTACAAAATACTTTACTTTTCAAGAATATCCTGTCAAGAGGTTTTGAAAAATATCTATTTCACCAGTATCTATTTAAAGATAAGTCTGGAAATAAGACAATTTCAAAATTAATTACATGGATATCTCACTGAATCCTCTTTTTAAAAAACTAAAGACAAACTAATTTTCTTTTTACAGAAGTAAAATATAAGCACGCTTTGATTATGATTCTGCTGTTAGTGATTATTAAAAGATATTACTAGAACCAAAATTAAACTTTCTGAAAAATGTCACTGCCTATTTCTAAAATATTTATTTTGTTTCTAATAAAAAGAAGTTTGAACATGCTGTCTCCGTTCTTTTTTATAAGACATTTCTGCCCTGGAATTCTTAAGGCACAGAGTGTGTGTTTCTGCTTTGAAGAAGTGGGGGTGACTTTCTCGATTTTGTGGGTGCCTCAGCTGCTCTTCAAAGGTCTCTGCTAGTAAACCACAATGCTGAATGATTTTCCATTGCGTCGCATTTCCATTTTCTCTATTATAAGTAATGATGCAATGTGCAGCTTTGGATATTTAGCTTTTTCTTCTTTTGAAACATTTCCTCCCATTTTCTGAAGATAAAAGGATACTTTTTAAACCCGCATCCAAGTCGTATGACATGGTTGAAATACGATCAAAATTGGTCATATTCTCCATTTCATCTGACAACATATCACCTTTATTCTTGCCAATATTTAAGGTTGCAGCACCTTTGTGTCAAGAACACAGGATTCCTAGTAAATACTGCCACAGCTCAACTTGCTCCCTTAGACATGTCATTTCCTTTCCCTAAGTCCTAGTTCCTTGTCTCTCATCTTGGATCTTTTCAGCACTAACAGTTTTCTTCACATGGTAAAATCCTAGACTAACATCAATAATTATTCCACTTCCGAAATCTGTTTCAGTCAGTCAACTCTCTTTGTCTCTTGACTTCCCTTATTATGTTATATTCATGTGCCATATGACATTTTGGTCAATGACAGACCACCTATATGATGGTGGTCCTATAAGATTATGATACTATATTTTTGCTGTACCTTTTCTATGTTTAAATATGTTTAGATATGTAAATACTTGCCATTGTGTTACAGCACCGAATGCTTACAGCATTCGGTACAGTAACATGCTGTGCAGGTTTGTAACCTAGGAGAAACAGCTATACCTTATAGCCTATGTGTGTGGTAGGCGATCCCATCTAGGTTTGTGTAAGCACACTCTGTGATGTTTGCACAGCCACAAAATTGCCTAACAACACGTTTCTCAGGATGTGTCCCTGTCATTAAGTGATGCATCACTGTCATTCTATTCCACCATTTCTCCACGTTCATTGAGACTTACTACTTTCTCACTATTGAGGTCACTGATTATCTATACTTAGCACCTCAATGCTTACAGCTCTGAATACTCATCTATAGAATGGACACAGCTGCAGATGTGCTCGAGTTTTTGAGATGGTTTCTTTTCTAGGCTTCTGGGACATGCTTCTGGATTTTCTTCTATCTCACCTGTCCCTCCTTCTCAGTTTCCTTTCTGATCGTTCTGTCCACTCCGTCACACCTCTTGATACTGGATATCCTCATGACTCAATCCTTGGCCTTCTTTCTTCTATTGACGCTCACCTCTTAGTTGTTTCCATCTAATCCCATAACTCAAAAAATTCACATTTCTACTCTTCTCTTGGGATTTAGACCCATATGTTCATGCCCATTTGGATATCTAATAGATACCTCCAACTAGCAGAACCATTGGTTTCCTGTTCTCATATGCTCACAGGCTTCAGAGCACCAGCCTCCATTTTGTTCTCAGGAAAAATAATAAAAGCATGGGAGTCAAACTGGACTTTCCTTCATACTACACTTTCTCTCTGTTAGTAAGTCCTGTTGGCAGACTTTTAAAATAGATTCTAACTACTCCCTGTTTCCACCATTTCAAACCTAATCTAAGTGTCTATAATTTGTCACCTAGACATGGCAACAGACTCCTAATTGGCTTCTCTGTCTTCACCCTTGCCTATCACAGTCCATCCTTACAGAGCTGTCAGAATGATTTCTCTAAACATAATAACAATAATATTTGCTGAGTACTTATTATTTATAATACCAGATTCCATTCTAAGCTCTTTACCTGAATTTGTTCCTTTGAATCCTTTGAGATGTATATTATATCTGTTTCCATTTTATAGATGAGAAAACTGAGGCATAAGAAAGATAAAAACTTGTACAGGGATATATTGCTAATAATTGATAGAAGCAGGATTTGAATGTGGGAAGTCTGTTGAGCTCTTAAATGCTGTATTTTATTATTTTTATGTCACTCATCTGGTTAAAATATTCTAAAGTCTCCTTCTGGGGGATGCAAGGCCTGGCCCCTACCTACCTGTTTGATTTAATCTCGAATCCTACTTCTCTCTCTCCTCCCTACCTTATTCACTATACCCCAGTCATGCTCGCCTCCAGTTTATTGCTCATTTCTGTTTTTAGGCTTTTGAGTTTGCTGTTTTTTTTCTTGGCATGCACCTTGCCAGGTCTTTGTATGGCTGCCTCCTTCTTGTCCCCTAAATCTCACTTCAGTTGTCACCACCTCCATAGCCCTCCTCAACCCCTCTACCCCATCTTTTCCCTTTGAAGCCCTTACAATCACCAGAATGCATCTTATTTACTTATTTGTATTTGTCCTCTTTCCATTACAATGTAAACTTATTTGGGCTTTCAGTCTTCTCTCTGTAACCCGATGCTTTGAAGAACGCCAAGCACATACAAACCTCATGTCTGAAATGGGTATGACAGGGGTATTGTTAAGAGCAAGTGGAATTATATCCAGGAAAACCTTTTGTAAAATATGAATTTCTTAATATAAATGGGGTATTATTGTTTGAAACTGGAAACCCTGATGGGACAGAGGCCAGGACTGATGCTGAGGTCTTGTCTGCTGTGAAGGCAAGAATCTATACCTTAAAATAAAAAAAAAATCAATGAGAAAGGAAAATAAATAACTAATACACATTATTTGTTATTGAAACAAGGAATAGAGCATTTATCCAAGATTTATGTCAAATCAAGAAAGTGTAGCTGGGCATGTTGGCTCATGCTTGTAATCTCAGCACTTTGGGAGGCCAAGGTGAAAGGACTGCTTGAGCCCAGAAGTTAGAGACCAGCCAGGGCAACATAGTGAGACCCTATCAGTACAAAAAATTTAAAAATTTGCTAGGTGTGGTGGTGCATATCTGTGGTCCCAGCTACTTGGGAGGCTGGAGCCCAGGAGGTAGAGAAGCTGCAGTGATTGCTCCATGATTGTGCCACTGCACTCCAGCCCAGGTGACTGAGTGAGAAAGAAAGAAAGAAAGAAAGAAAGAAAGAAAGAAAGAAAGAAAGAAAGAAAGAAAGAAAGAAAGAAAGAAAGAAAAGAAGAAAGGAAGGAAGGAGAAAGGAAGGAAGGAGAAAGAGAGAAGGAAGGAAGGAAGCAAGGAAGGGAGGGAGGAAGGAAGGAAGGGGAAACAGTGACATGAAATCCCTGGAAAGAAGTAGTGTTCTGTTGTCTCAAGTGTGGGTGCACATTTGCACATCTATTTCCTTGTGCTTATACATTATATTTTATCTATTAAGGAGTTTGCTTTCTAACAGGAAAGTCTGGCATGTCTGGACAGGGCTATTAGAGCTAATTGTTTCCCAGGGCTCCTGCTGCACAGGCAGCAGGAATATTTTTACAATTCTGCTTTATGAGCTCCTGGAGCCATAAGCATCTCCACAGGTTTCAGAGCTCCATCCTGGGGCAATTAGCAACTGGTGGTGACAGGTACTACAAGTAGTGACTACACTGACAAATTCGATTACACAGAAACTATGTGTTTCTAGTGGATATTATGGGCACCCCTGACTGCACTATAATTCAAAAACGTCAATTCACCTAGTATCCAGAGGTTCAAATTCTGGGCCAAACGCAACAATTGTGTGCATTTTCTGTTCTACTCAGCATTTGCATAAACCATTGTCATTATCCCTATGGTGTTCCATGGCTTTTATTTTAGATGTTCAGATTTAAGTTCAATTCCATCCTGCAAAGCATACTGGGATTGGATGTGTCCAAGAAATGGGGACTCTGAGACCTAGAAAAGTTCAGAGGAGAGCTTGAGAGAAGAATACATTGTCTTCTAAAGGGCGTTGTTAGAGGATGGGCGTATTTTTTCTGGTGGCCAACAATACTTCTCTTTTCTGTTCCAGAAGCACCACTGTAAGGCCAACCTCCAAGTCAGTGACTCTCGCCAGGCGGCAGGAGTAGAGTGAGTCCAGAGAGAGTACCCCTGGTCGGGGGCAGGGGCACTACTTTGATAACCTCTGGCCTTTATCACTGCCTGTGGTCTTGGGTTTACAGACAGGAGACTAGGGATAGTCCTCAACAGAGAATCTGATTTTATTTGGTTTCATTTAACATGTGGTGTGTGCTTAGTGAAGGTGAGTCATGAAGAAACCAGATTTCAGTCTCCTGTGCTCTTAGTTCCCTTACTAAACTTTGTTAGTTTTCATTTTTCCCTCTGAAGAAAAACAGAACAATAAGAATCAAATTCAATGGAAGCCAATTTATAAGTGTTGTTATCACTGCACCCTCTTGAGACCTTTTCCTCTTGGGATCATCTCTTCAAATCCAGGCTGCAATGCTTGCAGGCACAGCTGTCTAATGATAGATTAAATTGATACCACAATACTGGCATAAACTTCCACATTACAAAAGGCAAACAGCAGCGTCTTTTGAAAACAGCACTGAACCAGATAATCAGGGGACTGAGGTCCTTGCATCCACATACCTTCTACCTTCTATTGTCTGAGCTTTCATATGGTCTTTATATTCTTTCTGTAATCAAAGTAGACTTATTTCTCTCAGAGGAGTACGGTCAAGCTGATGTGAGAAAGTAGACTTAATATCCTGGAGGGAAGTGAGTGTGTGTGTGTGTGTGTGTGTGTGTGTGTGTGCCTTCCTTATTTTTCAGTACAGTTGGCTCTCTGGAATGTTGAATAGGTATTTTGTGTTGTAATTAGCTACTGTGCTTTACACTTTGCTGCTAGGGCCACTGAACTTCCAAATGTAAGTCAAGCCCCACTCCGGATTCAGGATCAGCTTTGACCTGGCAAATAAGGGATTTAAAGAGCCATAGATACATGCTCTTGAGATCAGCATCATCTCCCTGGTTCCCATTCTGGTTCTGACTTGGTCCATCAATTACAGTCATTGGGTTTCTTTCCCACTCCTGAGCCTTGACATACTGCATAGTTTGAACCCCTAGATCCCGACCTTACTCCTGTGTCCAAGTTAGAATCTGGTGAACTACCTGCTCGTTTCCCCAGACTTACCTGACATTTCTCTTCGCTGTCTTATTCTTCATGTGTTTCTGAGAGTGGGCTCTGTCGTTCCCCACCCTGTGATGAAGCTCCCCGATGGTGACTGCTTGAGGGGATAGTGGAATTCCCTGTCAGATCCTGCAGCAGGGTCTGTCCCCTTGCTGGAGTTGGAGGATCTGGTTCTAAATCTGTATTTTTCACCCATCTGTCTCATGCATCATAGTTAGTCATTTAGAGAGGTAATGCCCTGATGTAGGACAAGTAGTAAAGAGGGATTGAGGCACTAAGCGGACACCCTGCCTCCAAAGATGAAATACATGAATACCAACATATTTACTGGGCATCTAGTGTGTGCCAGGCCTGGTGCTGGGCACTGGGGATAAAACGATATGGAAACAGATATGATCACTGCCTCATAGGGTGTGCATTTTAGTGAAAGAAAAGTAAAACATGTGTAAGGTGACAAAAAAAATTTGTAAATTACGACGAAAGGGGCTAAAATAGAGGCTGAGAGAATTGTGGCAAAGACACAAAAACTATTTGTTTGGATGCTCATGCTACAGCTATCTTAAGAATGGAAAGAAGATCCTCACCTCCCCTGTTCTCTCTGGATATTTTTCACCAGAACTAAAGTAATTTCAAAGAAATGACTACACACATGAACAGTTATCTTGTGAAGTCAGGATATGCTGCACTGTCCCTTATGCTCTGCAACTCTGAAAATCAACTTCATTTTCTAAACAAATTTAATAGCCTGACATTGGGGCTTGCCACATGCTGTTCATTAGGGCGTGGGATGTTAATTGGAGCTTATTTTTTTCTATAGATTTACCCAGACTTAAGAAAGTGAAAGAATGAGAAGATACCCGATTTCTTAAATTCCAAAGGGGATGCCTGATGATATATGATAGAATTTGTTTATAGAGTGTCAGTAAACTGGAAATATAGATCCTTGGACTAGCCCTGCTCAGGTTTTTTGTTTTCTTCCCACAATTAAAAGAATTTCAGAGCAGAATGGTTGCAATGGAGGCACACACAGAACTGGGTCCATCTGTCTGCAGCCACAAATAGAAAGCTTGTCACAATTGAGACAATATTAGTTAATCTTTGCCCAGGAAACCACGGAGTGGCAAGTGTTGATGGCATGTCTTCAGAAGTAGACTGATGCTTAGCTGTGCAGGACAATTATATTAAAAAAGAAAATACACTCCTTGGGAATATATATGATCTGTAAGGATTTCATTATTTAAATTCTCCTTATTTCTATTGGTCAATTTTATATAACCCCAAGTATGGGCAGAACTGTGAAGAGGCGGAATGAAATTACTTTGCTGGTCTCTTTAAACACCCCCACCTTCTTCCAATGATAGACCAGTGGGGTGACAGCTGTGGATTTAACAGTGTGGTCAATGGGAACGAGGAGGCGTGGGAAACCAAGATAGAACCAGCACCTACTCCTCAGTTACTTTTTTCACTGCTATAGCTAGTGTCAGTGTATGACTGAATGTGCAATGAAACGACAGCAGCCAGCATGAAGTGTTTTCTTTCTGATGGGGCATTCCATGAACTTCTCAAACTTGCAAACTCACCCTATGTCAAGGACTTGCACTGCCCCAAAGATAACTTAGAGATGAGGGAATTGGATGCTTTGTTATTTATATCTCTTCTTTGGCAGTTGGTTGGGGGGCGGGGTGTTTAGACTGATAACCACTTCAGCTCTAATTCTGGGGAAGGGGGCAATTAATTAGTTTACAGGTAACACCAGCAATATGCTGGCATTGGCTGGTACTGGCTTGCATCTTTGCATTTAGTAACATCCTGTTAGATGCTTGGCCATAGTGGGAGTATTTATACCAAGGAATTTGGCAAATGCTATTAATTAGAGCTTTTTTTTCTCCCAGAGAATAATGTTACCCACATACCACTCGATAAATCTCAGATGTCTTGTAATATTCACAGTGGAGACTGGCTTTCATCTTACTTTGTCTACATGAGAAATCTTCCTTAATGGATAAAGTGACGACATTTATTTACGTACATTTAGTAGTTTGCCCCTGAGAACAGCAGCAAATCCAATATTTACTCTAAGTGAAAGCATCCCTGTCACTATAAGCCTTCAGGGGAGATTTGCACAAAGTTCTGGCATCATGAGTGTAACTTGGGTAGGACAATTGCTGATGGCAGCTATTGTTTTGGTTTCCTGGTAAACCAAAGACTTCCCTTAGATTGTTCACGTGCATGGTTAGTGGAAACTTTTTCAGGCATTCACATCTTCCTCCATCTTGAATAGTTACCTTTAAGTGCTATAGTTCTTTTATCCTTTTTTTAAAAAAAAAATTCTTGCTTTTATTAATGTGGCTATTAAGTTTATTGATTTCTTAAGTATCTTTGTTAAAAGGTAGTTCCTCGAATTTGGAGCCTAGGGAGTCTTTTTTGGGAGGCATACTTGTACCAAACTGACTTTGTCAAAAGAAGTAGGGGGTATATGGTATTGTACTTGGAATTTTGGTGTTTTGTGGAAAAGAAAGACAACAATAGGGAGAAAGAAAAAGATGTGGAGAGTTAAGATGTTTCTTACTCTGTCAATTTTATTTACCCTCAAACACCCTCTAGGTGGAATTTTGACCTGTTATTGGTAAATCATTCTAATATCTCCCCTTAATTCCAGGTGGATATTTATTTTAATTCAACTTGTCAGGTAGTAAAAATTATGTTATAAATGGCCAGGTTTAAAAAGCAGAGACATTATCACGCGGTAGGAGGAAAAGTTCCCAGTCCATGCCAAGGCAAGTTGTGAAATACGAACACTTTACATTTCTTGCCTTTCTACCTCTCTTAGTGTAGATTTTTTCTAGGATTGTCCCCACCTTGAGACACTCAGGACCTTCATTACTTCCTCTGAGGAACCCAGTTTATCAACCAAATATAGTACTGTACCAAGTCCTATTCAATTTAATTCAAAAAACATACATTGAGTACATTCTGCATGCCAGGAGCTGTCCCAGGCCCAGCGAATTAAACATTGAATAAAGCACAATCCATGCTTCAAAGGAGTCTCGCAATTTAGTGAGACCCCCTTCCCCTACATTACTCTAAAGCCATTCAGAGTCGGTATATAGTGGTCTATTGATATAAGCCAACTTCTACATGGATACTAGGGGATTAAGGAAGTCTTCAAAGGTTGAAAAGGAGAGAGGAGGGGAAGGATATACCAATTGTACAGTTAACATTCATTGAGCATTTACCAGCTGCTAGCTTTTCTAAGGACTTTGCATATATTAAACTTATTTCATCTTTACAACAGTCCTATTAACAGTAGCAATACTATTGCCATTTTCCTACTGTATCCACTGGGGCACAATGAGGTTAAGTTGTCAAATGCAAGCAGTAAGTAGTAAAAGCGGTTTTGAACCTAGTCGAGCCATCATGGTTACCACTGGGCTGTATGCAAAGATACATTTTTTATTCAGTCATACATAAGTACAAGTGTACGTATGTGTTAGCTCTAATGATATAAAGAAAAGTTGAAAATGGCTTGTTCCTTCAAGTATCCCAAAATCTAATGGAGTTGACGTCTCAGCAAACAAAACATGACAAATTTGATTTAAACAAAATACAAAGGTTGATGAAAGAACATACAAGGGACTCCTACTCTAGACAACAGGAGTCTTGTACAATGAATATTAGTTTAATTAATTTTATATGCTATGCCCACTTATAAAAAATATTTAAGAGGACTTTCAAAGATGTAGGAAAGATAGAGTCTTTGATACGCCAACAGCTTTTTGGCTGGGAACTTCAATCCACTTATTTTACTATAATATCTTTTCAGTCTGTCAGTTCTCTTGGTGACTTCCTAAACCAGGTTGAATGCAACCCATGTCTTCTCTGCATCTAGGCCTGCAAGGTGAAATTACGCTGGAGGAAAACACACACCTCACATATGTGGTCACTAAGATCAAGTAAACTCTTCTTTTTCTTTTTTTTGTAATTATAATTTTAAAAATTTCAATTTTGGGGGGGGTACAGGGAGTTTTTGGTTACATGAATGAGTTGTTTTGTAGTGAATTCTGAGATTTTAGTGCACCTGTCACCCAAGCAGTGTATACTCTACCCAATATGTTGTCTTTTATCCCTCCACTTTTCCTTCCTTCCTTCCTTCCTTCCTTCCTTCCTTCCTTCCTTCCTTCCTTCCTTCCTTCCTTCCTTCCTTCCTTCCTTCCTTCTTTCTACTTTCTCTTGACAGAGCCTCTCTCCATTGTTCAGTCTGGAGTGCAGTGGCACCATGACTGTTCACTGCAGCCTTGATTCCCTGGATTCAAGATATCCTCCCACCTCAGCCTCCCAACTACAGGTCACCACGTGTGGCTAATTTTTCTATTTTTTGTAGATACGGGGTTTTGCCATGTTGCACAGGTTAGTCTCAAACTCCTGGATTCAAGCAATCTGCAGCCTTGGTCTCCCAAAATGCTGGCATCACAGGCATAAGCCACCATGCCCAGTCTCAAGTGAACTCATAATGCTATTCAGAAAGTATACTGTATTTCCCTGGCCCAATCATTCTCTTTGTCTCTCACCACCTCTTCCATATATTCACTTTTCTCAAACCTCACAGACTTTCTTGCACATCATTGCTTGCTACTCACGGTTTTCCATTGTCTTTTACTGAGAAAATAGAGGCAGATAGAAGAAAACTTTCGCTAGCTCTCAACGCTGCATCATCCTCCCATCTGCATCAGTTCCAAGTGACTTTTCTCCTGGGTTACTCTGATCTGCCTCTGCTCCTAGCAAAAGACAACACCTACGCATGCACACTAGATTCCAACCCTTCCTGCCTCACCGATTTTTCTTTCTCGAATAGATCAAACTTACTCTTATTTCTTGTATCTTAAAACCACAGTCTCTTTTCCTTCCGGCTATTTATGTCTTCCTTTTTATTCATGCCCTCCTGTTTCATGTCCTCAAAAGAGTTACCTATACTCACTGTCTCCAAATATACATATCCCCTTATCTCTTGTGCAGTCAGGATTTTGCTTCTGTGCCTTCACTGAAAGTACACTTATCAAATATAACAATAAATCTTCATTTTACTAAATTATATGGTCTTCTTCAGTTCCCATCTTTTTTGACATCAGTTGCACATTCGTTTACTCAATCATTCAGCAAGTGCTTTTTTTAGGACCTACCATTGCCTGGGATGTTCTAGGTGCTGAAGAAAGACACTCTCCTTGTTCTGCTTCTACTTTTCTGGCTCCTCTCCTCAGTATCAATCTTTGCTAGTTCTTCCTCATCTTCTCCTAAACCTTAAACATGGAGTGCCCCCAGGGAAGACCATGGACCTCTCTCTTTCTACATGTGCCACATATCTGTCCATCCTGGACCTCTCCGAAGTATATTCAATTGTGTATTTGACATCCCCACTTGGATACATATAAAAGGGTTATGCTTAATATGACTAAAATTGAACTCCTGTTATCCCTAACCCCTCTATAATCTGCTCTGTTCACAGTATTCCCCACCTTAGCCAATGGCAAGTCCATTTTTCCAATTGTGTACACCTAAAATCCTTGACATTATTCTTGACTTCTCTTTTTATCTGACATCCAGCATTCAATTCATTGACTAATAATGTAGGTTTATCTTAAAACATATTTCCGGAATTTGACGACTTCACATTCACTGCTATCTTCCTGGTCTAAGACACAATCATCTTTTGCTTGGATTATAAAATTAAAATTATCTCTTAACAGGTCACCTTGCTTGCACTATTATGTCTTAAGGTCTATTCTCAACAGAGAAGCCAGCGTGATTCTGTGAAAACATAAGTTAGATCACATCAGCTTTCTACTCAAAAATTTCCAGTGCCTTTTCATCTCACTCAGAGTAGAAGTCAACATTCTTAAAACAATCTTCAAGGCTCTGCATACTCTGGACCCCATTAGCTCTCTGACTTTCCTTTTACCAGATATCCTCATGGATCACTGTCTCACCTGCTTCAAGTCTTTAATCAAATCTTACTTTCCTGATGAGTCCTTCCCTTTATAACATTGCTGTTCTTCACCATTCCAGCTGCTAAAACTTTCTAGTCTTATTTAGGATAATTTTTCTCCTTTGCAATTATTATTACCAAGCACGCTCCATATTTTAATTATTTACTTTATTTGTTGCCTATCTCTTCGACTAGAATATAAACCTCACAGGCATTTTATTATTTAGTTTGTTTCATTCACTTCTGCATTATTCTCAGTACCTAGAAAAGCTACTGGCTCAGAATACGTGATCTACAATTATGTGTTGAATGAATGAATGAACAACATAATTAATCCTATGAGAACACTTCAGACATACGGATTTGTTAAATAATGAATAAACAACACACTATATAACATGAATGCAGTTGAGAATAATTAGGCAAATGGAAAAAAATTGTAGAGTTATAAAATGAAGTTAACATTTAGGCTAAATGATGTACCCTGAACATCAATAATTTTGCTTAGGGTAAATCAGAAATTTGACTCTAAGGCATACAGCAGACAATGTGAGAGGGGGAAAAAATAATAGTGTCATGGTTCAAAATGCTGACTCAAAGTTAAGGCATAATAGTTTCTCAGGCAAAGCAAATTAATTCCAGAGAGCCACTTCCCCCAAGGGTTCTAAAAAGGAAAAGCACAGTGCAAGGTAATGGAGTATCTTTAGCAGCTCCCAGGGTGTCCTTCAATAGGCCATGACATCTCACAGCATAATTCTTTATTAGCAATTCTAAAATGATCTAATATATTATTTAGGTATTAGTGCTCTGCCAGTGTTTCTTAACATAGTCTATTTTAATAATCTAGAGGAAAAAGTAAACCACAAATTTTGTTAGGAGTTGGTCTTCCACTTGTTCACTCCACAAATATTTATTATCTATAATGAACAATTAATGGGCTCAGTACTTGATATACAGCAGCATATAAAAACATGTTATCCCTTATGTCATGCATGTCACATTTCCAAAAATACCTCTTCTTTCAGTCAAATTTTGAGAATTTTTGACTGTTTGAATTGTGTTTCCATTCCAGAACCTAGGATTAGCTGTTGAGTTGATATATTTGACATATTTCTATGTGTTTAGTAATCATGATGTCATGGTTGTTAGCTTGTGTTTTAACCCAAACAGACCTGAGTTTGAGGTTTACTTCTACCACTTAGCAGCAACTTGGACAAGTTACTTAACCACTGCAAGCTTCATTTTCCTCATGCAAAAAAAAAAAAAAAAAAAAAAAAAAAAGGTCATATTACAAAGATGTACATATAGGAGTGTTAAATGAGATATTTAAATAACTTAGAACAGAGCCTGGAATTTTGTAAGGGATCACAAACTTTTAATTATTAATATTGTCAACTAAGCTGTTAAAAAAAAAAATCTTGAAAGGCCTAACAAGGTGTAGTGGAAGGCCACTCCTGTCTCACTTGTAAATGGTTAACAAAAGCATCTTGGTACTCATGAGAGTAGGAGAAGATGTATCTTGAAAAGCAGGCAAGAAGCAGACCATTTTATTTATATGCTAAGGAGTTTGGATTTCAGTTTTAGGAATGGGGAACTACACATGAATTTTAAATATGAGAATGACACAATCAGATTTATGCTTACATATATCACTCTGTTGGCAGCCAGAGGATAAATTGGAAGTTTGGAAATTTGAAGAGACCAGAGCCAGGGAACTAATTAATAATCAAGAAAAAAGTTGATGAAAGAAAGTAGGACTGAGAATAGAGAAAAAAATGAACCATTTGTAATTGTTCCCCCTAAACTTCTCTGTTTTGTATCTCATTCTTTGACAGTACTGTCACATGACTTATTAACTTTTCTGATATTTTAATTTGTCCCAGTTGTTCTTTGCCTTATGATGCTATTTTGTGATGTCCTCACCAAAGATCACTGATGTTTTAACAGTGTTTTCAATGCCTAAATCCAAGGCTTTATTAATATGAGCATTTCAAGCACCATAGCAGGGACCATGGAGACAATATCTTGGGGAAGGAAAATCTTCTTTATTTTTCTTATGCTCAGATAAAGCCTTGAATAATTCCGTACTCAGTTATCACAGTTGATATTGGCACCTGCTTTCATCCCATAGCCCATATTTTAGAAAACACTGTAACCGTTCTATGTAGTCAGAAAAACGGAAATTCTTTTATTAAAACAACACCAGTGCTACTGCAGAGGGTGTTAGATATTTTTGTCTGGCTCTACTTCTGATATTTTTACCAGAGTGATCCAAAGTTAAATAGAAAGCTTAAAAAAAAAAAACAAAACCAAAAAAACAAAAACAGGATAGGATTTAACCAAAGGCATATTGTACCAGCTCATTACCCTGAAGGAAAGGGAGGCAGCATGGTGAGTCACAAGCCTGAAAGGGTCAGATTGTTAAACCAAGCCCTTCATTGGTGTAGTTTTCAGAGGTGGTATCCATAAGCCTTCGTGATCAATGGATCCAGTGGTTGTGAGAGGTTGGGTATAACAGAGAGAAGACAGTGTGGGCGGACAGGGGGAAGGAAGAAAAAAACATCCTCCTTGCCATTTCCTCATTAAGTTCCTAGGATGGTGGGAGAAATTGGGTAGAAACTTGAAGGAGCCAGGAGACTTTTGTTCTCTCTTGTCTCTTCCACATACTTTTAAATAGCTGGTTTACTACGGGTGGGTCTCTTAACTCTTGTTTTCTCAAATGTAAAATTCATTAAACTTTCATTCAAACAATAGATGCCGAGTGTCCACTGTGTGCTTTGCTTTACTCTAACATGGGCATACAACAATGGAAAAAACAGAGAAGACTTCTAAGAGTTTAATTTTAATGGGATAGGTAGATATTAAACAATCAAAATGCAAACATACATTATGAATGAATAACACATTATTGTTCACATATGATAAATGTGTGCTTCATATATTTGGGATATATTAATACATAGCCTGTTAAGTAATTATAAGATGTATAAAGCTGTTATATAATATATGATACATTTCAGATAATAAGCATATAATGAAAAGAGCTTTAACGTCTTTCCCCTAAACATCACAAAAGGCGTAAGACTTAAAATTTCTAAAAGTGTTTTGAAAAATACAATGAGCTATGTAAATTTAAACCACAATTTCACAGTGTTATAAAGGTGGTGTTGGATTCAATTTCACGGTCCTCTGTGTCTAATAGAGGAAGGTTTCTGGCTTTAGAATGCCACTGAGCTCTTGGACCTGAGGCTTAGATCCATATCCTCAAAGGGTCTTAAAGACCACACGTGCAATCCAGTTTGGAGATGCAGGCTGAGGTAGCCCCTGTGTGAGGGTTCTGGTTGGCATAAATGCTGTGACCTTGGGGCAACTTCCTTCTTAATATGCTTTATGGTGTTGGATAGTAGCTGCCCTAGCAGCTGGTAAAAATCTTATAGCACTTATTATGCTGCATGTAATTATTTGTTATGTCAACATGGGGGTAGGAGAGATGCTGGATGTATCTTTATGTCCCCTCTGCCTAGGAAAATGTCTTGACTCCTAGAGCTGCTCAGAAATGAAACAATGATTACTTGGTACATGCTACACATGATAGCTAATAATTATGTACCAACTTAACTGCGCTAAGGGATGCCTAGATAGCTGGTAAGACAAATTTTCAGGTGTACCTGAGAGGGTGTTTCCAGAAGAAATTAGTGTTTGAATCAGTAGACTGAATAAGGAAGATGGACCTCACTAATGTGGGTGGATACCATCGAAACTGTTGAAGGGCTGAATAGAACGAAAAAGACAGGAAGGGCAAATTTGTTCTTTTTGTTTGAACTGGGACTTCTACCTTCTGCTCCTGGAAATCAGCACTCTTGGTTCTTGCACATTTGGGCTTCATTTGGGACTCACACAAGTAGTCCCCTGGTTCTCAGGCCTTATGACTTGTGAATTACAACACTGGCTTTTCTGGTTCTCCAGCTTGCAGACAGCAGATCCTGGGACTTCTTGGCCTCCATAATAACATGAACCTATTCTCATAATAAATCTATATGTATATGTCTGTGTCTACATACATCTCCATATCTATATACATCTCTATATCCATCTATATCTGTATTTCTATCTACATAGAAATATAGAAATGTTTGTATATCTAGATAGATAGATATCTACCTATAGATATATAGAGATATATCTTTATCTAGATAGATCTACATCTCTATATAGATGTATAGATAGATATAGAGATGTATATCTATATAGACATTTATCTATAGATATATAGAGATATATCTACGTATAGATATATAGAGATGTATCTAGGTATAGATATATCTAGCTACACCTATATCTATATATCAATCTATCCATATCTATATCTATTCATATCTATCTCTATCTCTATCTCTCTCTAATCTATATCTGTATCTCCTGTTTGTTCTGTTTCTCTGGAGAAGCCCTTAGAGGGACTGGTGAATGTCGCAGAGCCACCGTTGCAGCAGTGCCTGGGAAATGTCCTTGCTCCTGGATGAGGCTCCTTGCTGCCTTCCACCTCATGTTGTTCCATGCCAGGTGTGCTACCTTTAGTGCAGACCTCTTTTTCTTTCTCAAAGTAACTCAGGGAGAAAAGAAACAAAGCAAGAGGGTAGTTTGGCACCCTTGGAGACAGTTCTTCTTACTTGTTAAATTCTTTTCTTTTTCTTTCTTTCTTTTTTTTTTTTTTGAGACAGGGTCTTGCTCTGTTGTCCAGGCTGGAGTGTAGTGGACCAATCCTAGCTCACTGTAATCTTGAAGTCCTGGGCTCAAGGAGTCCTTCTGCCTCAGTGTCCTGAGTAGCTGGGACTGCAGGCTTTTGTCACTATGCCTGGTTCATTTTTAATTTTTTGTGGAGATGGGGTCTTTCTATGTTGCCCAGGCTGGCCTGGAATGCCTGGTCTTAAGTAATCCTCCCAACCTGGCCTCCCGACATGCTGGGATTACAGGCATGAGCCACTGTTCTTGGACTAAGTTATTTTCCATTCTTTCTTGAGAACATCTTGCATTGATTCAAAAGGTTTATGTATTTTTTTTTGCATGACAATGAAGCTAATAATGGGCTTACTTACTTTAAAGTAGTTTAAAATGTTATTTTTGTTTCTCATGGATATATCACTCCATGGTTCAGAAATTCATAGAAATGCTGGTATTATTTTAGCTTAGAAATAGATGGATCTGGAGGTATTGTCTATTTTAGTTTTTAGAATTCTAGTGTAATGTTACCAAAATGAAGATAGTTTTAGCTGAGACTGAAAAGTTGACAAACTATGTCAATAGCAAATTTATTTCCATAGTTTGTCAAGCCACTTTTTTCTTCCTAGGAAGTCTGGATTTTAAAGCAAAACTGAAACTGCTCTGGCTCAGTGTATAATTGTACTTTTGTTTTTTAAGAAATTGTTACTATGGTCATCTATGATTGAGATCCAATTACTCCAGAGTTAGACTTTTCCTATTTCTGTTCTTTGAAATTGCATAAAATTCAGCTGACATCAGCTGTGCAAATGCAGATAACTGCCTGTCTTCCAAGAAGATGACTCATTAACATGAGTAACTAAGATAAGTAAGATTTTCTTGTCAAATTCCTGGCGAATGCATTTTTTTCTCCCCATGGTCTACTCCCATGAAAATCTGAAGAAACAGCAAATATAAATTACCTAAACTTAGTGGTGATACTGACTGATACAGATTTTTGAAAAGCAAAATGGTGGTTATGAGAACAAGAAGATTTGGGTAAAATGAGTGCACCTGTAACATAGTCTCTAACTTTACAGTAAAAAAAAAAAAAAAAAAAAGTGAACTAATTGAGCCTCAGAAAGGCTAATAGTTGCTTGAATTTCTATGATTTTTGGTCAAACCAGCTTTATCTAATTTTGCTGTAAATAAAGAAGGGTTAAAGTGGAAATACAACTGGGGGTCATCATTTGTGTTTCTAGAAGCAGAAGGCAACCAGGAAACAAATGAAAAATAAGGCAGAGACTGAGGTAACGGATGCTGATAATTCAAACACAAATGGAATAAACTTATTGATTTAAATGTAGAAGCAGTAGAGTCAGGAGATCCACATAAGATGCTTTTGCTGCCATAGTGCCTGAGAATCATTGGTAGACAGCAGTTTTGAAATCTGGGAAAGAAACATCATAAAAAAGTGATTTTCTTGGAAAAGAATGGGTAATTCTGAAATTCTTGAAAAAAACAGGGGATTCTGAAGTAAGGTCCATAGAGAGTTCATGAATGGGCTCCATTTTGTTCTTGAGCTCTTAAAAATACAGGCAAACATTCGAATGGTTTGCAGATATGCATTTTTTTTTTCAGTGGGGGGAGAGGAAATGGCTCACAGTTTTTATAAAATTCTCTGAAGGGGCAGATGTAGTGGTTCACACCTGCAACCCCAGCGTTTTGGGAGGCCAACATGGGAAGGTTGCTTCAGGCCAGGAGTTCTAGACCAGCCTGGGAAAACCTATCTATCAAAAAAAAAAAAAAAAATTAGCTGGGCATGGTGGTGTTGGTGGTGCATACCTGTACTCCCAGCTACTTGGGAGGCTGAAGTGGGATGATGGATTGAGCCCAGGAGTTCAAGGCTTCAGTGAGCTATGATCATGCTACTACATTCCAGCAAGACCCTGACTAAAAAGAAATTCTCAAAGGGTCTATGATCCAATAAAGTTTATGAACCAAAGGTCAAAGGAAAGAGCACCATTCCACTTCACATCTTACTCTATGTGAATCAGTCACTTAACCTCTATGAAACTTTGTTTCCAATATGTGTAAAGTTAACTGTCCTGCCTCCTCCACAGGTGCTATCATATGGATCAAATAAGATAATGTGTGTGAAAACATTAACCAACACTGCTATAGGGAGAACTCACTGTGTGCCCCAGGCACATTTTAGAGAACTTTATGAATTTTATCTCAATCTTTATAATAACTCTATGAAATGAGAATTACTTTTGGTATTTTACATATAAGGCCACTAAAGTACAGAGACCAAGTGATTTGCTCAAAGTCACACAGTAAGTGATACCTCTGGCACTTGAAACTACTCAGTATGATTCCAGAGTATAGGTTCTCTGTTGCAATGCTCAAATGCTTCTCTAACATCAAACATGAACTAATTTATGAATGATGGTCGATGGAGATATTTTAAGGATAGAGAGGTTAAAATTTACTGATAATTTTGTTAAGGTGGTGATTACAGTAGGCGCTAGGGAACACCAGCTTGGGGAACCTTAGGGAGCACTAGAGAGACAATAAAATGTAAGCAGAAAGTCTGCTAGTTTTACCTGTGCTCAAACTTGCTGCTCCATACTCATATTGTTAAGGTGAATTGGGTTCAAGCTCAACCACACTTTCAGAACCCCTTCAGCCACACCAGTCTTAATATGCTTGGTAAGCCGATTGAGGAGGGCTTAATGGCCTCTCCCTTGTGCAGAAGCATTTGTTCAGTGTGGCAGCTCTGGCTGACTCCTGATGAAGGGCATATGGAGTGTGGGCATGGCCATGGTTTCCTGCTTTGAGGATTGGAACATCAGAGAGCCATGGAAGATGTTTGCTGGAAGAGTAAAGATCTATATTTGCTTTAACAAGAGTATTTTTTTCCTTTTCCCACCCAAGCAGCATGCACCATTTCATCTGTAGCCTACAGGTGTCTAGATGAGATACAGAGCAAGAAGAAAGACATTTTAGGAATTCCAACCTTATCCCAGAAGTCATAGATCATTGGAAATCTCTTATTTCTCTTATATCCACACCCATGTGATATTTAGAACAGAGGGTTCCTTTCTCATGAGCATCTCAGAGCTTCCTGCAAAATCTCACAGTGGGGAGGAATCTGAAGATGTCGTCCTACCCAGAGGTTGTTAAAGAGCTTCAGGATCTGTATGACTGTATGCATTTTTCTGAGATGATCTGTAGGTTTCATAAGATTCCTAAAGAGATTTATGACCCTTGCAAACAATAAGAACCACTGATTTAGTCTAAAACTTAGGCTTAGAAAAAATAAAATTAACTATGATCCATGTAGAATAGATGATTGCTTTTAAAAGCTCTTCAGAAGGAAATGTACTAGTCGCAACAACTCTTTTCAGCTATTCTTGTTTCTCAGAAAGGTCCTCCATTTATCAACTGTAATTTCTAAGGCACTTTAAAGTCATTTATTTTAGTTATAATCTCTGTGATGATGGATGGAAAATAACTGGTCAGCAACACTTTTAAAGTAAGTCTTGCAGAAAGTCACTAAGCTTCCAAGTTTTCTTGTTTCTGGATTAATAGCTACAGCTGCTTTCGTTTCTCTATTTGTCTCAGTCCCCACTTATTGAATTTTTGATTCTTGGTGTCTATGATTAAGACATTAGAACTTGGAAGGACTGTTATAATCAAAGTTCACATTAATAATTAGTTGAGCACATTTTCATGCAGTGACTGAATAGTTTGAATGAGGTTGGAGACACTATGTATCTTTTTGTGCCTCTATTTCCTCACATATAAAACAAAAAATTGAAGAATATCAAAGAATGATCTTTTTTCTTTTCTTTGAGACAGGGCCTCACTCTGTTAGCCAGGCTGGAGAGCAGTGGCATGATCACAGCTTACTGCAGCCTCGACCTCCTGGGCTCAAGTGATCCCCCCAGCTCAGCCTCCTGAGTAACTGGGACTACAGGTACATGCCACTACACCTGGTTAGTTTTGTGTGTGTTTGTTTTTTTTTTTTAATTTTTGGCCGGGCATTCCAGGCATGGTGGTGCACACCTGTCATCCCAGCTACTTGTGAGGCTGAGGCAGGAGAATCCCTTGAACTTGGGAAGTGGAGGTTGTAGTAAGCCAAGATAGTGCCACTGCACTCCAGCCTTGGCGAGAGAGCTTGACCCTGTCTCAAAACGAAACAAAAAATTTTGTGGAGATGGAGTCTTGTTATGTTGCCCAGAATGGTCTCTAACTCCTGGGCTCAAGCTATCTTCCTGCCTTGGCCTCCTGAAATGTTGGGATTAGAAGCATGAGCCAGAGCACCCAGCCTCAGAGAGTGATCTTAATGGTGCCTTGAGGAGGTTGTGGACAACTGATAGATGTCCTTACATTCTGAATGTTGTCCGAGGACTCAAAGATGAAATAAGGACTAAGGAAGTACAGTTACACACTCAACTGAAAAATCTCTGTGATCCAGCTTGTCCCGGGTGATTGCACACAGGACAAGTGCTTCTCATGATTCATGGAAGCACTAGCGGGCCACTAGCACTCTGCTGGATGGTTAGATGTGAAAACTGGAGCTTCTTTGCCAGGTTCCTTATAAAAGTTAAAGAAGTTGTTGTCCCCAACATAGCTCAATGGAGAAAAAAAATTCTGGGACATAGATGTACTGTAGGGCAGTCTGCTTAAACTTTTGGGCCTAAGTGATTTTTATGACATCTTCATATTGGCCAACACAGCCTATGGTCAAATCAGCTGTTTGGCAAATCATATTAAAATGTCACTAAAGTTGAGGGTTCTTTTAAGGAGTATAAATATTTAGAGTTATTACCCAGTGGGAGGCCGGGCATGGTGGCTCACGCCTGTAATACCAGCAGTTTGGGATGCTGAGGCAGGTGGATCACGAGGTCAGGAGATTGAGACCATCCTGGCTAACACAGTGAAACCCTGTTTCTATTAAAAATACAAAAAAATTAGCTGGGTGTGGTAGCACGTGCCTGTAATTCCAGCTACTTGGGAGGCTGATGCAGGAGAGTCCGTTGAACCCGGGAGGCCAAGGTTGCAGTGAGCCGGGATCACACCACTGCACTCCAGCCTGGGTGACAGAGTGAGATTCTGTCTCAACAACATAAATAAAATAAATAAATAGAATTATTACCCAGTGGGAGCAGCTCATTACTGTACGTTCTTAGAATAATAAGCATTTTTTTCTTGGATCATTCACTTACTAGTCATATGACTTTGTCCAAATTACTTAAATCTCTGTGTATTTCAGTTTTCTTATGTGAAAAATGGGGTAAATAATTGCAGATATTTCAAAAGTTTATTAAGAGGAATAAATGAGTTGATACACATAAAACATTTAGAACAGTACATGTCCTTGTTAAAGATTCAATAAATATTGGGTATTATTATTTTTCATTATTTGGGTGGTTTTTCTACATATATGAAAGCCAGACTTTTAATCATCACACTTATTAGAAATGACCAGTCTATTTAGGGTTAAAGTCTAGAAATATTCGATAAAACCACTTTATAACATTTACTAATGTAATCACTTTTTAATTTGTACACTTTGTATAATCATCATTATATATTAATTTATACAGTGTATACTGTTAAATATCCTAGGCAATGTTTTCAGCACTGTGTGCCTGGAAAGGAAACATCTTCCCCAGGACTCTTTAAAATAGATTACTGAGCAGCTATCCCTGATGGGGAGGTGAAATTCACACGAGAGACACTGACTCTTTAGACTTTGTTTCGCTGGCCTGGTGGAAGATGGACCTCTGTATATGAAGAGAGGTCAACTGATTCACTGAAGGTCGGAGACAGAGTGGCTGGGCTGAGACCAACTTACGGTTTTCCTGACTTCTAGTATGTTTCTTCTGCTTTTCTTAAGAGGAACAGAGAATCTTATAACAAACAATTTAAAAAGAAGCATTTCAAATAACCTGTTTCATACTGTTTAAAAATGGCTATACCTTAAATATAAATCTCTCACAATTTGCACTTTCTATTCAGAGTACCTGGGAGAAGGAAGTTAAATAGTGAACTTACCTGCTTATGTTCAGAGATTAGGCTCATTTCTGAGTACCAGAGGCTTGAAATTATGAATTCTATAAAATTGTCTGAATTTCTGTTTGAAACTAGATACCCAATTGCCTTTCACAGTAGAAATAATAACCCTTTACCCTGGTCTTGGTTAAGGAGCACTTTGCCCATTTACCCTGGTCTTAGTTAAGGAGGACTTTGCCCAAGCTATATATTACAAGGAAATGGAGCATTCATTACATGGTGTTCTGAACTTCTTCTAGTTCAGCAGGCTCCCAAAGAAGAGCTCTCAGTAAGCATTAAAAATTTGAACTGCACAGGTGTCTGAGAGCCAAGTCATTTTTAGCTTATTGGCTTTTTGTTTATAGCTTGTAAAATGATTTAAGTAGAAACTCTGAGTCTGTGTGGAAGTCCTGTTTGAGAAGCTGCTTTCCAAAAGTGTAGGTACCGATATATGTTGCCTAATGTGATTATGCAAATTGCACAACAGTTGGTCCAGTCATTTACCTAGAGTCTTTATCAGATTTGCTAAAATGGCAAGCAGACTAGCTAAATGTGGTCCCTGGGATCTGAAAGATGGAAATCTAGCTTATAACAGGATAAGGACCTTCCACTGGCCATATTTCAAACTTACAGGTATCATAGCATAGAAACCTCAACCTTCATATTTGGTTATTGAGACAAATTATCAAACACACTTTAAATTCCACTGATTTCTATGAAGAAATCCCAATCTTCACATCAGCCAAAAGCAGACTCCTTCATACCCAGAGTGCATCAGGCCCCCATGAACTGCTATATTCTTCTGAACACAATTGTTCAGTTTGTATTCACACAGCTCAACCACTCAGGTTAAATAACGTCTTTTAACCTGAGGTCATTTTGTAGGCTATATTTGTTTGTTGAAACAACCAGGTATTAAATAGTTATTTATTTTATGCAAGATGGTTTTGGTGTGTAGGTATGGTTGACTGTCTCTGGCTCTTTATGTAGGTGACCTACTGTCTTGGTACTGTCAACGATTCAGTATTGAAAGCTTTGAGTCCTAGGAAATGCCTCCTTAGAATATGAGAAGTCCCAGTTTTCAGGGATGAGTAAGGAAGTTTCTGGGGAGAGTACAAAATACACATAGTGGCTCCAAAAGTAGGGCCTGGAAACAACACTATTTTGAGTGTTAAATGAATACAGCATAGATTATCTACCTTTTATAGTTGCTGTCACTATTTTTTCTTCCTTCCGTTTTCCCTGCTCACTGATGTTGACAACCATGATTTGTGGTTCATAGAAACGGATGTGATGGAAATGTGCAACTTCCATGTGTTGCAGTCATGAGTGTGAATGTTAACAGTGACACTGCTTGTGGATTAATCACTGTTTTTTGTATTGAGAGAGTACTATCTTAACTTTTAAGATGGCAAAATGCTATTGCTTTTTCTGCATAACCATATCTGATTTGATTTTTTTTTTCTCTTTTGAGACAGGGTGTTGCTCTATTGCCCAGGCTAGAGTGCAGTGGTGCAATTATGACTGACTGCAGCCTTGAGCTCCTGGGCTCAAGTGATAGCCCCACTCAGCCTCCTGAGTAGCTGGAACTACAGGTGTGTGACAGCATGCCTGGCTAATTTTTTGACTTTTTTTTTTTTTTTTTGTAGAGATGAGGTCTGGTCTGTTGCCCAGTCTGGTCTCAAACTCCTGGGCTCAAGCAATCCTCCCACTTCGGCCTCCTAAAGTGTTGGGAATACAAGTGATCCACAGTGCCTGGCCCACAGTTTCTAATAGTTCAGAAAATGACAATTAGAAAGATTACAGTGCCAATTCCAATTACAGTGCCAATTACAGTGCCAATGACCCAAACATTATAAAAATGAAGTTGAAATGACTAAACTATTTTAATGATAGGTGGAAGGACAAATAGTACTGGATTATGTGGGCAAACACCCTAAATAGGACTGTATAATATGCAGAAAAATATTGGTGACTGGGCATGGTAGAGAAGATGATATAAAAGCATATGCAGACACTCCTTGACTTACAGTGGGATTCTGTCCCGATAACCCTAACTTGAATATTCATGGCTGACTGGGAGTTGCAGCTCACTACTGCTACCCAGTATTGCAAAAGAAGTATGGTCTGTACTGAATAGGTATTGATTTTGCACCATTGTAAAGTAGAAAAATCGTTAAGTCAAACCATCATAAGTTGGGGACCTTCCTAATGGAGAATGGGTCTCAGAAGTCAGGATGAGATAAATAATTCTAAGTCAATCAAAAGTTGTTTTGGCTAGCAAAAAGAAATCAATGCTCAATCAAAAATAGTAGCTCCTGAATTAGCTTGTACAAAGTACACGAAAGAACACACACAATTTTATTGTTCCCATGATTGCTCTATAAAACTGAGTAAAGTTAGTTTCTGGGGTTGCCCCTAAACTCAGAATGGCTTATGCAACTAACCTCAGAAAAGAGAAATTTTGCTAACAAATGGTTGAAGTGATTCTATCAGATTTAACATTTATTCTCTCATTCTTTCTATAGTATTAATATATCAAGTGATGCTTCAAATCAAAGTAACACAAAATATTCCTCCTAGCTCTGAAGCACTTTAATCCGAAAAATGGAGTTGCAAAACATCTTGAATTCTATGAAGATTTTAGTAAAGTCTCAGAAAACATAAAACAAAAGATGGTTTGTATCTTGTCTGAGTAGAAATTAGACTTTACTTATGTGTCTACGTATTCCATAGACAGTGCAAATTAAAATTTTGGGAAATTCTGTTCCATCTATAAACTTCTTCCCCAAAATAATCAGGAAGAACTTACCAGTGAAATGTCCTGAATATTTTGTACAGAATACTGCTAAAAAAGAGTAGGATATGATTACATGTAGTATTGAAATATTTATAATAAAAGTTTTTGGTTACTTTTTAGTTTTCTCAAAATGTGAAGAAGCACTTAATGAGATATTTGACTTTACAGAAATGAAAGAAGACCACTTCCTAAAATATGTACCTACAAGATGAATGTAATTTTTGCTTCCCATTGGAAAGAGTTTTTAATTCTGACTTGACATCAAATCGTGTTTTCAAAGTGTGAGACAAGACGAATGAGTTTTTCTAATTTGGAATTATGTTGAGGGTGAAAATGGAGAAGAGGATTAGAGTAAAAGAGAAATTTATATGCAGTTTTCTCAAAACTGTTTGACAATTTTTCAAGAGGACATAAGGTGCCTAGAAAAGGATGAACTAACTGCACTTCAGTTCCTGAATGTCATGAACAGGGAAGCCAACCAGAAATGATTTCTTCAATTTCTTTACTAGAACTAATTCATTTGGAATTCAAATTATTTGAACTTCAAAGCCTCAAGTACAAATGAACCTGTTTCCTGAGAAAAGGAGGTTATACGGTAGGATGATGTGTACTGTGCTTTAAAGATTTAATGATGATGGACATTTTAGACATAGATAGTCATTATAATAAATTTATAGATGCAAATAACCTGATTGACAAATAACTACTCTATCAAAACCAGCCTGAGGATACAAGTGGATGGAAAGTTTTGGAGTGCTGGAAACTAATTCCTACAAATCTAAAAACTTGCTCTTGCAAGTAAGCAAAATTCTAAGTATTCCATGATTAAACACTTGTGTGGAAAGGATATTTAACTTGATACTATACACCAAGAGTCAGTGCAATGTGGGCTTGATATGAGAAGAGCTGCAAGTCAAAGTGAATTTTATGTTGGACTGTATTCAATTTTACCACTGCGTAAAAGAAGAAAAGGATGCCTAAAGACTGGGTCAGTTCAGAGAGGTATTAATGGAAAAGAAACTACAAAGAGAAAAAATATCCTGGAACAAAGATAAACATGTCGACTTTTTTTTTCATTAAATACAGGCAATATTTGTTTAGTAATGCTTACATTCTTCTTTTAAAGTCACATTTATATATGTAAGGAGTACACAGTAATAATGCCTACAAAATTTAAATGTCCAATAAAGTTAAAAATTTAAATTATTCTTTTAAAGAAACATTGTAAAAGAATTTAAAAATTCTTTTAAAGAAACATTGTAAAAATATCAATATATATTTTGCTCATATATTATTTAATTTGTCCTACTATAAGTAACTATTGTTTATTGCCTATTAACTATTTCTACTATTGTTTTGCTTAAATTATAGCAGTTACATAAAAGAAAAATAAATAATACAGAATAACCTATAGTTTTGATAAACACCTATTATTCATATTTTAATGTTAAAGTAATAGCACATATGAGTGTTATTTATTATATAGTCTATTATTGTGGGTTATTTGGTTTGGTTTGACTGTGTCCCAGGCTGGCTTTCTAAAAAGTTGGTCATCCTACCTTCAAGCCAGGCTGACATACTTCCTCATGTATTCTTATCTATTAATGCAGTCGAGCAACAGACACTATAAAACTGTTGCCAGAAACTGCCCCTGAATCATCACTTCTTTTGTTTCTCTTATCTGTTTTTACTCTGGTAATGATTATTTCAGACTTCTGCCTCTTGGCAATTTGGATGTAATTGTTATTTGGTTTCTTGGGCATTTTTACTCTTAGTTTCTACTGAACTTGTCTGGGATTTGTCTCTTTAGTCCCCAAACTGACTACAGTGACATGTTGAAATCTTATGCAGTTGCATGGAAGCAAACTGTCTGCAGGACCTCTCCCTGTTTCCTGTTCAAATCCAATCAAAATACAAACAAATGCGAACTATCCCATTAAGTGTAAAAACTTTAAAACAGCAATTATTGGGCTTGTAATTTCACAGTGTTTAGAATCCACTTTAGGACTGAATGAAAAATCAATAAAGCAACTCTAAATGTCTGAGTTAAACAATGAGGGCCGACAGAAAGCTCTAGGTCATAATTTTTCAAGTCTGTGCAAACATAGAATGCCTAAATATTTACAGTATTGTAGATATATTTGCTCTACTAATGGGGTCTTGCACATACACACGCATGCACACACATAACAGGTGCTGGAAAAGTAAATTTCTGACTTTTTTTTAAGATCAGAAATCTTTATATCCCAAGACAACTGATATTACCATGTGCAAATGCTGTTCATATCTGAGTTGCTGCCTAATGTAGGCACTGTGCAATTTCAGACACATTTTAATTTATTTATTACTACTAATAATCCTAATTCAATAGAAACTTCCAACTTTATAATAACAAATGATTAGCATTGACAATAAAAGTGTAAATGAAGACATGATTGATGAATTTGTTTATTAACCATTAATAATGTTAATTTAAAATTCTATGGGTATGTTTGTCTATGTGTAGATAGTGTATTTTGTTACATGTAATTTCATAAAGCTTATTAACAGATTTAGATTTGAATTAACAGAAGAATCAAGCAGACACTTGTTAACAGTTGTTAAAAATTTTATTTTATTTTTTTGTTAAAGAAATAGGAAGAATATACTTAACAAAAAAAGGACAAAATGTAAAATAAAATTGCAATCCCATTAGACCCAAATATATAGAGAAATAAAAATTATTACAAAGCAGTTTAAATTATAAAATCTTTGTGGTAGCTATTACCTCAGTAGAAGGAGACTTTATTCTCTCTGAAAATAATAAGGACAAATGAAAAAATTGCTCTAACAATAAGCATGACCCCAAGTTACATCTTAATTTAATCAATTTTGGTGCATTTGACAGGAGGGCCAATGTCTTATCTTTGGATCTCACGTAATGCCTAATACTGTTTGAACAGAGTAAGTGCTCATTTAAAAAGTCCTTTTTCAAAAAACAATTGAGTTGTGAAATTGGTCCAAGTGGAAAAATACGAAAAAATAATATAGGCTTTAATTTTATACCTCACCTTCAAATTTAAAGGCAGTACAACAATGTCAACTTTTAGAAATAAGAATCTTATCAGAGATTAATATTAATTTTCAGGTAACATGTGTGGCATATTTACATTCACACTGGGAAATTGTATACATTACTATATTTTAACTGGTTAATTTTAACTGGTTATCAGTTCCATTCAGTTCTCCCTGTTTCAAACCACATACACCTTCACATGTTCTTCTTTTAATTCACTACATAGGATTAATCTATGGCATTTTAAGTACAGTATTAGGAAATTCCTTGTCAGAAATGTGCTACTAAAGCCTGATATGGAGCAGATTTCCCTTGATGCAGCTTTTTCTTCCTGCCTTTTAAACAAAGCTTTTCTTTTTAAATGCTGTGGTCACCAGGACGGGGATTTAACACCTCAAATGATCTAAATCCTCCCTCTAGACAATCTCAATTAGTTCCATGGCTTCAATTTATCCAACCCGCGTGTCCAACCCGCGACCTGTGGGCTGCATGCGGCCCAGGATGGCTTTGAATGCTGCCCAATAGAAATTTGTAAATTTTCTTAAAACATTATGATTTTTTTGTGATTTTTTTTTTTTTATTGTCAGCTATCGTTAGTGTTAGTGTAGTTTATGTGTGGTCCAAGACAATTTTTTCAAAGTGGTCCAGGGAAGTCAAAAGCTTGGACACCCCGATCTAAATATTGATATATCCTGATCTTTATCTAAGGTCCCAGAATTTCATTTTTAATTTACTTAAGGGATGTTAGATTTCTCTACTTTGATGTCCCATGGGGACTTTGCATTGTCTACTTGCAATCAGCATCTATTTGTATCTCCTTTGTATGTTCCAACACTCTTCCACCATTCACATAATATTATAGGGGCTGTTAGTCTAAACACTATGTTTTAAAGACATTTTGTGGCTAGGGTCCTGGATGTGATTAAGGTTGTGCCAATGAAATGCATTCATGAACTATTTGGAAAATGGAGGTGATTCTTTTTTATTAGTGATGTGGGCAGAAAAGCAGCTCCAGCAGACAAGCGTTCTGGCATCAGGTGCTCTGAACTCCATCCCTCTGAATGCCCCAGATGTGATGTTGGCAGCAGTGCCCTTAATTCAGGGTGGAAAGAGCAGTTCCTCATCTGTAAATTCTGTTTTCTACACTAAACCCTGATGGATACAACCCAGAAACAACTTCTCATTGTGCAGTTTCTTTTTTTTTCTTTTTTTGAGATGGAGTCTCGCTCTGTCGCCCAGGCTGGAGTGCAGTGGCCAGATCTCAGCTCAGTGCAGTTTCTATCTTGGATAACATCACCACTTCTAGACAGCTACCTAAGCCAGCCCGTATGCAGATGGCTACCAGGTCCAATTCTTTACCATTGACTTTTGAACTTTTCTGTATTTCCGTATCTCTACTTTCCTGTTGGATACATTGACATATCTGACTCACTGTCTGTCACCCCGAACCTGACATATCTAAAATAATTTTTTTCAGAACAAATTTAAGAAAATGATACTATTATCAGCAGAAATAGTCCTTTTAATTGCGCTATTCTTTATCTGTTATTTATAGTACTACATTTCTCCCATGTACTCAGGCTTGAAATGCTAGATTCATTTCTCACTGTTCCACTCTCTTCTTCAATTTTCAATCGTTCTCTGTTCAGAGAACTTAGGATTTTTCACTGGGATGTTGCAATGGACTGTTAACTAGTCTTCATATCTCTGTTCTTTCCTTCTTTAATTTGTCCTACTGCTGTGACCATACTGATTTTAAAACTCTCCATTGACTAATTTCTTTCCCTCCTCACAAACCTTCAATGATTTCCTACTGACTTTTTATTTAATAAACTTCAAATATATTAGGCTGGCATTTCAACTTCTCCATAATTTCCTTATTTGAAATAATGTCTTATTATTCTTTTAACTGTTCCCTCTGTGAAATAGTCAGGATAGAATAGGTTGTGCTTCTTAATAGGCAGCTCCCAAATCTCAGGGACTTGGAGTTGAAAATGCATGTTATGTGTGCTTGAGGCTCAGCTGGGCCTCTGATCATCACTGTCCTTATGCCAGATCCCAGGCGGATAAAGCAACCACTTTATAAAACAGTGCCAGTCATTGTAGCTGAGGGAAAAGGTGGGTCTTGAAGTGGAATTCAGTGCTTTGGCCAGAGGTAGTCACATTATTTTCTCCTTCTCCTGTGAAAGCAAAGACAGACATACAATTACTATACTCTTCTACTCATTGTCTTCTTTAAATATCTTTTTGCTTCTCTGTCTTCATTCTCTGCTTAAATTTCTGAACATAAATGTTTCCTTATCTATCCACATCATACCCATTCTTTTATGTCCAGCTTTCATATCTTGTCTTCCAGCGAGACTTCCTAGATTAGCCATACCCGCAATAACCTCTTCCCATTACACTCCTAAGAAAATTATCTAATTATTGTGAGATCTTTGCTTTGAAGATTTATGTTATCATTTTAATTTTCAAAAGCAATACTTAGACTTCTTTACTAAAGTTGTAGGGAATGGTTTCTCTCTTTCTGTATCCCACCCATTCTGGTTGCCACCATACTCTTCATTTACAGGCTCTCATGTTTTAAAATTTTGATGGATATCTTGGAAATGGATAAATCCTAACCAAATTTGTAGGAAGAGAAAAACATACCACTTTAAACTTTGAGAGACCCCCAAATTGGTACTACATAGAATATTTTATACTGATATTTATATAGAAAATATAAGTAAGTATCCGAGGTAGAAAATATTTTAAATGGGATTAATTTATTGGTAAAAACCTAAGAGTTACTCTATCAATACTACATTAAAATATGAAACTGAATTTTAACAAAAAGGTGCTATTTTCTCATAGATTATATGACTTTAGGTGAAAGCTTTGTGTCACCCTGTGTTTATTGCTTTAATAGTAATGAAATTATTGTGCTAATTTGAATGATTAAAAATAAATTTCTTCTAGTGGACAGTTTCTTATTTTATGGCTCACTTGTCCCAAATCTTTAAATATTACTGGCACAAAAATATGGGAAGCAGAAAATTTACTAGCAACATGAAATATGAGACTACTGCAATACCTTCAGGTTATTTTTTAGGATTGTATATTGATTTGAAGATGAATTTCACCATTTTGTCCATATGTCCTTGGACATTTGAGGTAGAGAAAAAAAGATGAGAAATACATTGTACAGAATAAGTTGCATAAGATAGGAAGATTAGCAAAAGTGAATGAGACAGGCAGGACATTTAGAAATGTACAAACTATTGCATGTGCATCTTTTTCTTACTTAACAATGTGGTTAAGTAGCACATTGATCTTCAAAGGATGACAATAAATTGTGCATACTCTGCAGCCATCTCATCTTTATGCCTACAAATTGTGTGTTGTGCAGAACTGAATTCTTCAGGAGTCACTTGTTATGAAGAAGAAAATCTCGACACCAGCATTCTGATACTGACTTGCAATTATACCACATTGGAGCAGGGAAAAAATTGATTCCCTTTTTTTCACTTGATGTATTTTTAATTAATTTATTAAATATTGAATATATAAAGAGAGTAAAAATATTTGAATAAGATAAAAAATAGCAGTAAGATCAATATCTAGGTATTAACAACCAGTTTAAGAAATAGAACACTATCAGTACACTTGAATTTCTCTGTGTGTCCTTCAATTCCAAATCTCTACCTTATATGTTTGTATTTCTAAATAATATTTGATTTTGTGTTTTTGAAATTTACATAAATAGAATTATGCTCTATTTATTCTTCTGTGATTTGCTTTTTGAATGCAGCATTATGTCCCTGAGACTCTATTTTGATATGTATGTCTGAAATGCATTCATTTATACTGATCTAGAGTATTTCATGTAAGAGTATACCAAAACTTTGTATTCATTCTATAATCGATGGGTATTTCCATGAGTATTATTTTATTATTTTGATTTCAAAAATGCTGCTATAAATATTATTTATCTGTCTTCTGGTGCAATTGTTCAAGAATTTTTCTAAGATACACGCTGGGAGGGGGATTGCTAGGTGGTATGGTGGTGCATCTTTGACATCACGACATGATACTAAATTGCATTTTGCCACTTGCATCTGCAAATGCTAGGTATTGTTTCCTACACTTAATGTTCTCTAGCTTTAAGTTTTCTGAAATCTAATAAAATGGTTGGCTTAGTTTTACTTTCCCTGATGATTAATAAGATTTTTTTCTTTTGTTTTTAATGAATATATGTTGAATTCTGTTGAAGGATTTTTCTGCACCAATTGAAATAATTATGTGATATTTTTCTGCCGTAATCCATTCATGTGGTGCGTGACACTAATTGATTTTATAACTTTACACTTTTGGGAAAAACTCATTTTGATCATGATGTATTATCCTTTTATATTGTTGGATTCATTTCACTAATGCTTTATTTTGTAACTTTCCTCGTGACTACTTTTTCTTTCTTGTGCTCTCCTTGTCAAATTTTTGTATCAAGGTTATGCTAGTCTCATAAAATGAATTTGGTCAGGTGTTTTTTTTTCTTTTCTATTTCTGTAATGGTTTTATAAGATGTAAGTTATATAACCTCATAGAATTTGTTGGTTAAATAATCTCAGATTTGTATTCCCTTTGTGGGAAATGCTTTGACTTTGGATTCCACTTATCTATAGTTATAGAATTATTCAAATTTTAGATTTCTTTTGACAGCAATTTTTGGCCAGTTATATGTTTCTAGGAATTCATATTTAAGTTCAGTTTTAAAGTTATTGGTATAAAGTTGTTAATGCTACTTTATTATGTATTTAATCTCTGCAATATCAGAAAATATGGATACTTTCCATTATTAATTATGTTTATTTGTGTCTTCTTTTTTTTAAATCATCCTTGACTTTTGTCAACATTATTAGTGTTATCAAACTGTTTTTTTGCTTTGTTAGTATTCTGTATTGTATCTTTGTCTTATAGTTCATTATTTTCTGTTTTTATGTTTATTATTTTTGTCATCCATTTAACTTTATTCAATTACTTTTTCTGATTTCTTAAATGGGGTATTTATCTGTTTTCAGGACTACATTTTTATAATGCAAGGATTTTTAAAGCTATAAATTCCTGACCTAGAAGCATTTTAACTTCACCATACAAGTTTTGATATACGGCATTTTAAATCTTTCATTATGATTTCTTTTTTGACCAATTAGTTAATTTAGACATTAGGATTGATATGTTTAAATAGATTCTTGATTTCTAGCTTAATTGCAATTTTATTGGAGATTGTGGACTGGATAACTATTTTTTTGAAGTTTGTTGAGGTTTGCTCATCTGGTACGAGGTCAATTTTAAAAAACAAATCGTCCATGTGTCTTGAAAAGTATGGGTTATTCTTTAATTGTTGTTCACAGTCTTCTGCATTTTAAAGACAAATATAATCTAAAAATAAGAAGCTTCATTCTCCCAACTGAAAATAAGTGAAGAGATTTCTCTCCCCTCCTTTTTCTGCCAGCATTAACCTTAGAAAATGTAATGAAGTGATTAACTAAAACTTAAAGTACTTTCTTATTTGTCTGAAATGTCCATAAATCCTTTTGAAGACTAGATAGGGATTTCATCAGCTTTAAGAATGTCTTTCTTTCTTAAGGACCTGGGCCATCTATTTGAAATGTTAACATTAAGGGAGATAGCACCCTTATCTCTCATTTTCTTGGGAAGGTAGGAGTGTCAGTGGGTGTCTTGTTCCAATTTGCAAAACCACCTCTTGTCAAAAATATATGAGAAATTCCCCAACCTCCCCCAAACCTCTGCTCTGGATCAAGGCAATTAGCTAACACAGATGGTCACCCTACTTACCAGGTAAAGTTAGGATGAGCTATGTGTGACTGATGGTGCTATCAAGTCCTCTCACTTGAGAACTAGTTATTATCTCGTAAACATGTATGTAATGGGTTGTATCTGCTTGCCTATATAAGGGGCGAGATTTCTGTCTTTGCACAGTCTTCATGGATTGCCTGTGATGTGCATCACATTCTGGCTTAATACTTATTCCATAATACAACATTTTCTTTTCCTACGACTTTTGTGAAGAGGACGTCTGAGTTGGGAGAAGATTTTGTTCTTTTTTCTTATTTTCTTGTTTCGTTCCTGTTGCCCAGGCTGGAGTAGAGTGTGCGATTCAGAGCTCACTGCAGTCTCTAGCTCCTGGGTTCAAGGGATCCTCTTGTCTTAGCCTCATGAGTAGGTAGGATTGCAGGCATGCACCACCACACTTGGCTAATTTTTATTTTATTTTTATTTTTTGTAGAAACAAGGTCTTATTATGTTGCCCAGGCCTGTCTTGAACTCCTGCCAATCCTTTAGCTTCAGCTTCTCAAAACGCTGGGATTATAGGCGTGAGCCATTGAGCCCGGCCTAAGATTTTTGTTGTTTGAATTATATTTCCCCAACAACATGTGCACACACATACACTAAGTTTTTAATTGTGTTTTTCAAATCTTCTATATCTTTACAGAGCTTTTGATCTAATAACTATTAACAGAGGTATGATAGCAAATTTTTCCATTTCTACTTGAATTTGGTTAATATTTGCAATATGTATTTTTGGGTTATAATATATGGGCATTCAAGTTTAGAATTATTACATTTTTCTTTAAATTGAAAACATTATCAAAACATGTAAATTAACTTTATTTCTAATAACATGCTTTGCATTAAAATGTTAATATAGTAACAGTTTATTTCACTTACCATTACACAGAATTCTGCTTCTAATGTGTCTTTGTTTTTAGCTCTCTTTCATACATCGTATAGCCGATTTTTTAAAATTCAGTTTTAAAAATGTTTGTCTTTTCTGGAAAGTATTCTACCTTTACTGATTGTCATTACTGATATACTTTGATTTATTTCTGCCATCTTGTTTATTTACTTTCTTCCCTCTCTGGTTTTCTCTTGCTTTATTTTGAATTTATTGATTTCCCCTCTATCAGTTTTGAGGTTGTATAGCCCTTTTATAATATGTTGATGGTTACTTTAAAAATTTCAACATGCATGCTTAACAAAACAAGGTCTAAATTTAAACAATATTTTACCCTCATCCTAAACAATACAGGGGTTTGTATAACACTTTATTTCACATCAATCTCCTCCTGATTTACAAGATATTATTATCTAATATTTTTTATTTATTTTGCTATATCACTCTTTTATACCTTTACATTTTAATTAGCTTTACACACATATTCTACACATTTGTTTCTTTGTTTATTACTATTCATTTCTGTATCTCACAGTTCCAGTAGGGGACGATTTTCCTTCTATCAGAGACAAATTTTTTAGAATATCCTGTGGTGAGGGTTTGCAGTGTGAAACTTTCTCAGTTTCAGTCTGAAAGATAGTTGTACTGGATATATAATTGTTAATTGATAGTTTTCTTGTGTTGGGAGGGTAGGGTGCTGAATATAGTATTCCACCAAGTGATCCAGAAATATGATGACCAGCCAAAATATTGTTCAATATAGAAGCACTTGACAGGTATTAAGATATATAAAAGATATTAAATAATATAGAGCTAATGAGACTATCTGAGAGAAAATGTGTTTAAACATAAAGTCAAGCAATGAAATACAATTAACCTTAAGAATGAATATATCATGGAAAAATAGCTGGTGATGAACATTAGATCTGTTTAAATATTGACCTGGGATTCTTGGGCAAGATGGCCAAATAGGAACAGCTCCGGTCAGCAGCTCCCAGCAAGACCAATGCAGAAGGTGGGTAATTTCTGCATTTCCAACTGAGGTATGCAGTTCATCTCATTGGTACTGGTTAGACAGTGAGTATAGCCCATGGGGGGTGAGCAGAAGCAGGGTAGGGTAACACCTAACTCGGGAAGTGCAAGGGGTCATGAAACTCCCTCCTTTAGCCGAGGGAAACTGTGAGGGACTGTGCTGAGATGGACAGTGCTATCTGGCCCAGATACTACACTTTTCCAGTGGTCTTCGTAACCCACAGACCAGGAGATCCTTCAGGTGCCTACAGCATCCTGGGTTTCAAGCACAAAACTGGGTGGGCGTTTGGGCAGACACTGAGCTAGCTGCAGGGAGTTTTCTTTTCACACTGCAGTGGCACCTAGAAGGCCAGCAAGAGAGAACCATTCATTTCCCTGGAAAGGGGGCTGAAGCCAGGGAGCTGAGTGGTCCTGCTCAGTGGATCCCACCCCCACAGAGTCCAACAAACTAAGATCCACTGGCTTGAAATTCTTGCTGCCAGCACAGTAGTCTGAAGTCGACCTGGGATGCTCAAGCTTGGTGGGGGGAGGGGCATCCACCATTACTGAGGTTTGAGTTGGTGGTTTTCCTCTCACAGTGTAAACAAAGCCACCAGGAAGTTTGAACAGGGTGTGGAACCTGCCTCAGGGTGGCAAAGCCCCTGTAGCCAGACTGCCTCTCTAGAATCCTCCTGTCTGGGCAGGGCATCTCTGAAAGAAAGGCAGCAGCCCTAGTCAGGGGCTTATAGATAAAACTCCCATCTCCTGGGGACAGAGCACCTGGGGGAAAGGGTGGCTGTGGGCGCAGCTTTAGCCAACTTAAATGTTCCTGCCTTCCAGCTCTGAAGAGAGCAGCAGATCTCCAGCACAGCACTTGAGCTCTGCTAAGGGACAGACTTCCTCCTCAAGTAGGTCCTGGACCCCTGTGCCTCCTGATGGGGAGACATCTCCCAGCAGGGGTCAACAGACACCTCACATAGGAGAGCTCCAGCTGGCATCTGGCAGGTGCCCCTCTGAGACGAAGCTTCCAGAGGAAGGAGCAGGCAACAATCTTTGCTGTTCTGTAGCCTCCACTGGCGATACCCAGGGAAACAGGGTCTGGAGTGGACCTCCAGCAAACTTCAGCAAACCTGCAGCAGAGGGGCCTGTTAGAAGGAAAACTAACAAACAGAAAGCAATAACATCAACATCAACAAAAAGAATGCCCACACAAAAACCCCATCCAAAGGTTACCAACATCAAAGACCAACAGTAGGTAAACCCATGCAAAAACCCCATCCAAAGGTTACTAACATCAAAGACCAATGGTAGATAAACCCACAAAGATGGGGGAAAACCAGCACAAAAAGGCTGAAAATTCCAAAAACCAGAATGTCTCTTCTCAAAAGGGTCACAAGAGATCAAAACTGGATGGAGAATGAGTTTGACAAATTGACAGAAGTAGGCTTCAGAAGGTGGGTAATAACAAACTCCTCTGAGCTGAAGAAGTATGTTCTAACCCAATGCAAGGAAGCTAGGAACATTGATAAAAGGATTACAGGAACTGCTGACTGAATAACAGGTTTAGGGAAGAACATAAGTGACCTGATGGAGCTGAAAAAACACAGCACGAGAATTTCATGAAGCATACACAAGTATCAACAGCCAAAGTGATCAAGCAGAAGAAAGGATATCAGACATTGAAGATCAACTTAATGAAATGAAGCATGAAGACAAGATTAGAGAAAAAAGAATGAAAAGGAATGAACAAATCCTCCAAAAAAATATGGGACTATGTGAAAAGACCAAATGTACGTTTGATTGGTGTACCTGAAAATGACAGGGAGAATGGGATCAAGTTGGAAAACACTCTTCAGGATATTATCCAGGAGAACTTCCACAGTATAGCAAGACAGGCCAATATTCAAATTCAGGAAATACAGAGAACACCACAAAGATACTCCTCGAGAAGAGCAACCCCAAGACACATTATGTTCAGATTCACCAAGGTTGAAATGAAGGAAAAAATGTTAAGGGCGGCCAGAGAGAAAAATCAGGTTACTCACAAAGGGAAGCCCATCAGACTAACAGCGGATCTCTCTGCAGAAATCCTACAAGCCAGAAGAGAATGGGGGCCAATATTCAACATTCTTAAAGAAAAGAATTTTTAACCCAGAATTTCATATCCAGCCAAACTAAGCTTCATAAGTGAAGGAGAAATAAAATCCTTTACAGACAAGCAAATGCTGAGGGATTTTGCCACCACCTGGCCTGCCTTGCAAGAACGCCTAAAGGAAGCACTAAATATGGAAAGGAAAAACCGGTACCAGCTACCGCAAAAACATACCAAAATATAAAGACCATTGATACTAGGAAGAAACTGCATCAACTAATGGGCAAAATAACCAGCTAGCATCATAATGACAGGAACAAATTCACACATAACCTTTTTAACCTTCAATGTAAGCAGGCTAAATACTGCAATCAAAAGACACAGACTGGCAAATTGGATAAAGAGTCAAGATCCATCAGTGTGCTGTATTAGGGAGACCCATCTCATGTGCAAAGACACACATAGGCTCAAAATAAAGGGATGGAGGAATATTTACAAGCAAATGGAAAACATGAAAAGCAGGGGTTGCAATCCTAGTCTCTGATTTAGCAGAAAGAGGAGTTTGTGTCATGATTAAAACTCAATGTTACACCTTCATCACAGACGACATGGCCCCTAATAGAAGTATAACAAAGGTATTGCAAGGTCTGACTGCTATATCCAATGAGGTAGCCAGCAACTCAGGGGTAAATGACCCCTTTACATGATGGCTAAAACAAGGTAGTTTGGTAAATGGAAAGGAATAATAGCCTTTATTCTTATTTCCCTCACAGCCGTAATAGGTGTACTTATTTTTGTCAAGTGCTGTGTCATACCATGCATCCATAAGTAGATGCTGAGGCTCCTAAAAATGTCACTTACTAAAACCTCCGTTAATTATCCTGCACCTTATCCAGAGAAGCTTCTTCTTTTGGAAAATCCAGCAAAACAACTAAGCCAAAACATGCATTAAAAAGTTTAAAGGAAAGCTGTATGAAAAGACAAGGGCAGGGATTGTTAGATAGGAGTTCTAAATTTCTTTTCAAAGAATTAATATGTCAATGTGTTTATTTCTTTGCCTTCTACTTTTAAAACTAACTTTCTCGTAAGGCAAACTTTTTCGATTACGTGCTCCACCCTAACTCATTCTGATCACCTGCTCCACCCTAACTCATTCAATTTACCTGCTACCTGCTCTGCCCTGACTCTCACCAAAGCACTCACCACATCATTCTCTTTAAATTAGCTAATTGGAATTAGTTGAACCTGTGCAGTCTAATCCTAGCCAATAGGGGAACGACAGAGTAGCAGGGGCCACATGAGTCAGGGCTAAGAACCACTTCTCCTCCTTTGTCCAAATGTGTGCTTGCCATTGTTCCATCTGTAAGGGCATACCCTTCTATACAGAAGTAACTTGTCTTGCTGAGAATTAAAAAGAAAATTTAAAAAATAGACTTTAAACCAACAAAGATCAGAAAAGACAAAGAAGAGCATTACATAATGCTAAAGGTATCAATGCAACAAGAAGAGCTAACTATCCTAAATATATATGCACCCAATACAGGAGCACCCAGATCCATAAAGCAAGTTCTTAGAGACCTAAAAAGAGACTTAGACTCCCAAACAATAATAGTGGGAGACTTTAACATCCCACTGTCAATATTAGACAGATCGAGACAGAAAATTAACAAAGATATTCTGGACTTGAACTCAGCTCTGGACCAGGCAGACCTAATAGACATCTACAGAATTCTTCACCCCAAATCAACAGAATATACATTCTTGTCAGCACCACATCACACTTATTCCAAAACTGACCACATAGTTGGAAGTAAAGCACTCCTCAGCAAATGTAAAAGAACAGAAATGATAACAAACCATCTCTCAGAACACAGTGCAGTCAAATTAGAACTCGGGATTAATAGACTCACTCAAAACTACACAACTACATGGAAACCGGACAACCTGCTCCTCAATGATTACTGGGTAAATAACTAAATTAAGGCAGAAATAAATAAATTCTTGGAAACAGATGAGAGCAAAGATACAACGTACCAGAATCTCTGGGACACAGCAAAAGCAGTGTTTAGAGGGAAACTTATAGCACTGTATTCCCACAGGAAAAAGCAGGAAATATCTAAATTGACACCCTAACATCACAAAATAACTAGAGAAACAAGAGCAAACAAATTCAAAAGCTAACAGAAGACAAGAAATAACTAAGAGCAGAGCTGAAGGAGATAGAGACAAAAAAACAAAAACAAAACAAAACAAAAAAAACAACTCTTCAAAAAATACGTGAATCCAGGAGCTAGTTTTTTGAAAAGATTAACAAAATAGATAGACTGCTAGCCAGACTAATAAAGAAGAAAAGAGAAAAGAATCAGATAGACACAATAAAAAGTGATAAAGGGGACATCACCACTGATTCCACAGAAATACAAACTACCATCTGAGAATACTATAAACACCTCTACACAAATAAACTAGAAACTCTAGAAGAAATGGATAAATTCCTGGACACATACACCCTCCCAATACTAAACCAGGAATAAGTCGAATCTCTGAATAGACCAATAACAGATTCTGAAATTGAGGCAGTCATTAATAGCCTACTAACCAAAAAAAGTGCAGGACCAGACAGATTCACAGCCAAATTCTACCAGAGGTACAAAGAGGAGCTGATACCATTCTTTCTGAAACTATTCCAAACAACAGAAAAAGAGGGACTCCTTCCTAACTCATTTTATGAGGCCAGCATCATCTTGATACCAAACCTGGCAGAGACACACACACACACAAGAAAATTTCAGTCCAATATCCCTGATAAACATCGATGCGAAAATCCTCAATAAAATACTGGCAAACTGAATCCAGCAGCACATCAAAAAGCTTATCTGCCACGATCAAGTCAGCTTCACACCTGGGATGCAAGGCTGGTTCAAAATGCACAAATCAAAAAACGTAATCCATCACATAAACAGAACCAATGACAAAAACCACATGGTTATCTCAATAGATGCAGAAAAGCCATTCGATAAAATTCAACAACCCTTCATGTGAAAAATTCTCAATAAACTAGGTGCTGATGAAACGTATCTCAAAATAACAAGAGCGATTTATGAGAAACCCACAGCTGATATCACACTAATGGGCAAACGCTGGAAGCGTTCGCCTTGAAAACCCGCACAAGACAAGGATGCCCTATCTCACCACTCCTATTCAACACAGTATTGGAAGTTCTGGCCAGGACAATCAGGCAACAGAAAGAAATAAAGAGTATTCAAATAGGAAGAGAGGAAGTCAAATTGTCTCTGTTTGCAGATGACATGATTGTATATTTAGAAAACCCCATTGTCTCAGTCCAAAATATCCTTAAGCTGATAAGCAACTTCACCAAAGTCTCAGGATACAAAATCAATGTGCAAAAATCACAAGCATTCATATACAGCAGTAACAGACAGAGAGCCAAATCATGAGTCAACTCCCATTCAAAATTGCTACAAAGAGAGTGAAATACCTAGGAATCCAACTTACAAGGGATGTGAAGGACTTCTTCAAGAAGAACTACAAACCACTGCTCAAGGAAATAAGAGAGGACACAAACAAATGGAAAAAACACTCCATGCTCATGGATAGGAAGAATAAATATCGTGAAAATGGCCATACTGCCCAAAGTAATTTATAGATTCAATGCTATTCCCATTAAGCTAACATTGACTTTATTCACAGAATTAGAAAAAACTACTTTAAATTTCATATGGAACCAAAAAAGAACCCATATAGTCAGGACAATCCTAAGCAAAAAGAACAAAGCTGGAGGCATCATGTTAACTATACCACAAGGCTACAGCAACCAAAACAACATGGTACTGGTACCAAAACAGATATATAGACCAATGGAACAGAAGTCTCAGAAATATCACCACACATCTACAGCCATCTGATACTTGACACACCTGACAAAAACAAGCAATGGGGAAAGGATTCCTTATTTAATAAATGATGTTGGGAAAACTGGCTAGCTACATGCAGAATACTGAAACTGGACCCCTTCCTTACACCTTATACAAAAATTAACCCAAGATGGATTAAAGAGTTAAACATAAGACCTAAAAACCACAAAAGCCCTAGAAGAAAACTGAGGCAGTACCATTCAGGACATAGGCATGGGCAAAGACTTAATGACTAAAACACCAAAAGCAATTGCAACAAACCCAAAATTGACAAATGGTAACTAATTAAACCAAAGAGCTTCAGCACAGCAAAAGAAACTATCAGAGCTAACAGACAACCTACAGAATGGGAGAAAATTTTTGCAATCTATCCATCTGGCAAAGAGCTAATATCCAGAAACTATAAGGAACTTAAACAAATTTACAAGAAAAGAAAACTAACAACCCCATAAAAACTGGGCAAAGGATACGGACAGACACCTTTCAAAAGAAGAAATGTATGCAGCCAACAAACACATGAAAAAAAGCTCATCATCACTGGTCATTAGAGAAATGAAAATCAAAACCACAATGAGATATATCTCATGCCCGTTAGAATTGGATCTTTAAAAAGTCAGGAAACAAAAGATGCTGTAGAGGATGTGGAGAATTAGGAACACTCTTTCAGTGTTGGTGGGAATGTACATTAGTTCACCCATTGTGGAAGACAGTGTGGCCCTTCCTCAAGGATCTAGAACCGGAAATACCATTTGACCCAGCAATCCCATTACTGGGTATATACCCAAATAATTATAAATCATTCTACTGTAAAGACACATGCACATGTATGTTTATCGTGGCACTATTCACAATAGCAAAGACTTGGAACCAACCCAAATGTCCATTAATGATAGACTGGATGAAGAAAATATGGCACATATATACCATGGAATACTATGCAGCCATAAAAAAGAATGAGTTCATGTCCTTTGCAGGGACATGGATGAAGCTGGAAACCATCACTGTCAGCAAACTAATACAGGAACAGGAAACCAAACACCACATGTTCTCACTCATAAGTGGGAGCTGAACAATGAGAACATATGAGCACAGGAAGGGGAACATCATACATCAGGGCGTGTTGGGTGGTGGGGACAAGGGGAGGGATAGCATTAGGAGAAATACCTAATGTAGATGACTGGTTGATGGGTGCAGCAAACCACCATGGCACATGTGTACCTATGTAACAAACCTTCACGTTCTGCACACGTATCCCAGAACTTAAAGTATAATAAATAAATAAATAAATAAATAAATAAATGTTAACCTAAGGGTACACAACTATTGGCATTAGGACTATAGAGCACAATGGGCATATTATATACTTAAATAATGTAATGATAGCAGTGCAAGTACATTTTGGGAGATTAGAGAATGTATGGGAGTGCTAAAGCCTTCATGTTATAATATGTAAAATGAAACACGAGTATAAAAGCCATAACTGCAAACTTTTATTATTATTGCAATCTCATTCACTCTTTTAACTTTAGAGAAATTCTTAAGAAATAATACTTTTGTAGTGAGAAAAACACTTGTTTGCAAATCAACAATCCTTTCAGTTTTATTATTTAATTTAAATAAAATTTAATACATTAGAATTTATGTATGATTTTGTTTTCATAAAAGATTCTCATTCTGTTTATCTTACTATAAATTATTTGAATATATACACTGAATGATAACTTGAACATTCACCAAATAACTGACAGTCATTTCTGTGTAATGGAATTTAGAATTACTTTAAAATTTTAACTATTGTTCTTTTCAGCATTATTTAATTTTTTATTGTAAACATAAATCAATTTTATACAAATAATGGAATATTTTATCTTAAAAAATAAATGTGACAAAATGTTAGTAGCTAAATACATTAATATATTTTTAAACTTCTAAAATTAAAAAAAAAAATGACTGAGTGTGCTGACTCATGCCTGTAAATCCTAGCACTTTAGGAGGCTGAGGTGGGAGGATTGCTTGAGCCTAGGGAAGCCTGGGCAACAGGGCTGTCTCTACAAAAACTCAAAAAATGAGTCAGGCCTGGTGGTGTGCCTGTGGTCCCAGCTACACAGGAGGCTGAGGCAGGAGGATCACCTGAACGCAGTGGCTTCAGGCTACAATGAGCCTTATTCGCACCACTGCATTCCAGCCTGGGTGATACAGCAAGACCCTGTCTAAAAACACAAACAAACAAGCAAAAAAACTTTAAAGATTTTTTTTTCTGTAAGTGTTTTAGTTTATTTTGTATTGCTGTAAAAAATACTTGAGACTGGGTAATTTCTTTATTTCTCTATATTTTTTCTTTTTTTTTACTTGAGGCAGAGTCTCACTATGTTGGCTGGGCTGGTCATGAACTACTGGGGTCAAGTGATCTTTCTATTTCAAGTAGCTGGAACTATAGGCATGTGCCACCGCCTCTGGATTCAGGACTGGATAATTTATAAGAAAAGAGACTTATCTATCTCCCAGTTCTGTGGACTCAGAAGTTCAAGGGCACAGCCCTGGCTTCTGGCAGGAGCATTCATACTGTGTCCCAACATGGAAGAGTAAGTCAAAGGGGAAGCCGCTGACGTGCAAAGAGAAGAAATCCTGGCTTTATAACAACCCACTTTCATGGGAACCAATCTATTCTTGAGAGAGCGAATCCAATCTCAGGAGAGCAAGAACTTGCTCACTACTGTGAGAAGAGCACCAAGCCATTTATCAGGAATCTGCTCCCGTGACCCAAACCACTCCCACAAGGTCCCACCTCCCAACACTGCCATACTAGGGATCAGACTTCCACATGAGTTTTGGTGGAGCCAAACCAACCATGTCCAAACATAGCAACATGCTTTTTATTTTATTTATTTATTTATTTATTTATTTATTTATTTATTTATTTATTTATTTTTGAGACAGAGTCTCGCTCTGCCGCCCAGGCTGGAGTGCAGTGGCCGGATCTCAGCTCACTGCAAGCTCCGCCTCCCGGGTTCACGCCATTCTCCTGCCTCAGCCTCCCGAGTAGTTGGGACTACAGGCGCCCGCCACCGCGCCCGGCTAGTTTTTTGTATTTTTTAGTAGAGACAGGGTTTCACCGTGTTAGCCAGGATGGTCTCGATCTCCTGACCTCGTGATCCGCCCGTCTCGGCCTCCCAAAGTGCTGGGATTACAGGCTTGAGCCACCGCGCCCGGCCACTTTTTTTTTTTTTTTTCGGAGGGTTTGTATAGGATAAATCTCCTAAAATTTTTATGGAAGGATTAAGCAGCTATTACCTTTCTTCATTTTAAGAGTTTTAAATATACTTCTGATTGATACAGGGATATTGATTCATCCTTCAGAGTTCCTCTTCCTCTGGGTTACCTTTTTCCCATAAGCTCAGATCGGCACCTACATTTCTTACATGCATCTGCAGATTCTTCTCCGGTAAGCACTTGCATCTAGTTTTCTTAATTCCTCAGGTAGCTATTTTACCTGTATTTGGAAAGGTTCCCTTTTCCCTGACACCTCTACTATCTGAATCCATAAAACCCTGAATTCTGACATGGGTTGAAGTCAGCATGTAGGAAAATAGTATCCTGGTGAGTTTCCTAATGCTTGCATCACGTTTATAATTTAATAGGATGGGCCAGGTTTTGTAGTTAATAGATGGTTTTAAAAGATCTGTATTTTCCAGAATCTATAAAATACAACGGTCACTCTTGAAGGTCTAATTCTTACATAAACTTTTTTGGGTTAGTTTATAATCATTATAATTTTAAAAAATCTAGATTTTAATGTTCAGGCCAACATGGTTTGACTCCCAGTTCTACTACTTACAAAAGTGTAATCACTGGGAGATTTCTTAATCTCTTTGATTCTCAATTTTTAAAATCTGTAAAGTGAGGATAATGCCTACCTCATAGTGTTGTTTTCTTGAGAGTTCAATAAGCTAATATGTGGAATGTACATATTATTATACACTTGGACCTAGAATATCTAAAAGTGAATTTAATGGTAGAATTTTCTTTTAAAAATAAGTGTAATTGGGTAATTTATTTATAATGGTTAACTATTTTCAGTCATTACTCAAACAAATCTTGATTTCTAGGTCTGGGCTCAAAGTCCCCAAACCATCCTATCTTGGAAGTAGATAGAGAGATTGTTTACTATAGTGATGAAGAGCAGAGACTTAAAAGCAGACAGCATAGGATTGAATGTCTGTTTCTACCTTGACTTGCTCTACCTTATAAGCAAGTTGCTTAGCCTCTCTCTGTCTTGATTTTCCCATCTGAAAAATCATTATAGATGGTTCTTATGTCACAGGTTTGTTTGAAGATTAAGTAAGTTAGTCTTGTAAAGTGCTTAGAATACTTTATGAGGTTATGTTGGGGAGAAAAAAGATAGGTACCTCCAAGGAAGGGCCAATGTTACTTAGTTTGATATATAAAGGGCCTTTAAACTTTTCTGACTTTGTGGCCGTAACCCCTTCTTAAACACTCTTCTCTCCTGTTTTGGCCCTTTGCTTCTCATCTTTCAGGTCATAGCTTAATCTTTTTTTTTTTTTTTTTTCCCAGCAAGACTTATTGGATGTCACAGAGGAGGCTATGTGATAAAAGCATCCTTGAAGTCCATCTTCCCTTCTAACACATACACACGCCCTATGCAGACAGAGATGAGAGTGTCTTGTTCACCAGTAAAACCTTAGCACCTAGCACTGTGCCTGACAATATTTGTTTGAGAAAGAAGGAATACTCCTTTTTTTCACCACTGTATGGGCTATTCGTTGGGAGGCTAATAGATGCAAATAAAAGAGGGCTTGGGATTTCTTTCAGCCTTCTTACTCTCCAGAAAGACCTGAAATTCCCTCTGAATTCCTGCTGATTTCTCCTTGCCACAGACAGGCAAAGAGATTACAGTTTCACTTGATATCAACAGCATTAACCTCCGTGAGGGTTTCTTACCAGTTAAAGAAGTCATTTTTTTTCAGTCTCAAAAGTGAAAGAGATCTTTTATCCTAGTAGGAAAGTTACAGTTTGCTGTGTCTTCTTTGAGATTTAAGGTAGTTTACATGTAATCTCTTATCTGTTCAACTGAAGATATCCTTGGCAAGAAGCCCCCACATCTGAATCAGACTTCTGCTTTCTTACAGAGTGTCTTTCTGAAGAGCTGGAATTCCTTCAGAACAAGAATAGTAAATCAGAATTTCAGATGCTTGTTAGATGATATAGTCCCACAGAGGTTTCCTTGCAGGATTCAGATGACCTGATTATTTGTAGATATTATTGGCTTCTCATTCGGAAATGCTGCTCGGCAGGAACTTCTCTCAAACTCTTTCCTGTCATGAGGGAGGATCCTTGGAAAGGAAAGTGAAATAACATTTATGGCATTGAGATAATATGCAAATTAAGCATTCTTACACACTTGCTTTCAATCAACTATTTTATCATCACTGAATAAGAAAAATGGGCACCATCATTTCAAAATATAAATGCATATAAATATGATCAAATACAACTTCATCATTATGATTCATAATCATGAGGCATCCACAGAGTAAAAGATATAGAAATAAAAAAGAAATGGCCTTGGTTGTTAAAATCAGAACATATTGACCATAGCAACACATGCATATTCCACTTCAATAATGCCAAAATGCCTAAGGGAAGATAAATCCACAGGAAGATTCATCTCAGCTCACAAGGGTGAGCAGAGGAAAGCATCTGCAAAAGTCTCAATGTGAAGTGTCTGCCTTTGAAATTTGGAAACAAAACATCAAATATTTTACAACATTCAGATCCATCTATGGGGTCTAAATTTGGCCACATCTTATCCAGGTCAGTCCAATGCTTACTGGCCATGACAAACTGATTTTTTAAAAGGAATGTTATTTGGGATTTGTGGAGCCACCCTAAAGATCAAAACTCTACTTAATCTGTGAATGACACAGGGTAGGTATCAACAATGTGACATGTCAAATTTATGTCTCCTTAATCCTTTTCTGTAAGAATGGTGTCAATTATTTTCATTCTGTGTTTGTGTGTGTCAGATAGCCAGTCAGTCAACAGCATTTAATGAGTGTCCACTGTGTACTCCGGGGAGCTATAAAAGGAAACAGCTCCTGTCCTTGAGGAGTTTATAATGAAATGGGAGAGACAAAGCAAACAAATGAAAAAATATACAATGGTTATCAAAGAGTCCAGGGCTAGCCTTCTGATAAAACAACAACAAAAGACATTTAGATTTTGTAATTTCTTTTGTTTGAAAGTTCAGAGGAAAATGTCACTTATTTTCCAAGGTTATTTAGAGGACTACCTGAACAAATATGAAGATTTATTTTTAAGCATTTGAGAAAAACTCCTCAGATTTTTAAGTCAATATGCCTTTGGTACTATTAAGCTCTTTAGCAAGGTATCTTTAAATACCCACTCATGGAAAGGAAATCCTGGCTTAGGTTTCTGAGATTGAAACTGGAAGAAGGGGCAGTTTATCTGCTTTGAACATGTTGATATTTCTGTTTTCACAGTTTTGATGATACCAGCTAGTTTTTGACTAAATTGCATGGAAGTTACAACTGGTAGGAGAGTGACGCTTTCCTGATTTTGTTTTCCCTGCATCAGTGAGAAAGATGAGATAAAAATTTCTGGTTTCCTCAGTCTGATTTCTGGGCAGCTATTGCCAAAAAGGGTCACCTGTAAGAGCTCTGTGATTGCTCAACATATGAATAGTTTCTACTGAAAGTATAGTCCTGACTTTTAGGAAGACTGCTTTTTTTTCTCATGCAGATATTTTAAGCTTGTCCTCAGTGCCTTTCTGTCTGCCATCTGTCCTCTCTTCTCCTGTCTGAGGTGTTCCCTTGTCCTAGGATCAGTACTTCTAAGTTCTCCCATCTAGATGTTCTAATAACGGACTGCCATTCTGAGGGAGTTTCTTCTTTTGAATATTCTCCCTCACTCCCCAATTCACCTATTTCTTCTATGCAAATTGACAAGTTAGTGGACACTAATTTATTAATGACTTAAATAGTGTATTGTGACCTAATAGTTGCATCACTGTATGAATCTCTGAAAATGATATAAATCAGTTTCTATTATTGAAACTTTAAATATTATGTGGATACTTGAGAGTCATCTTTCAGTGTGAGAGGGCTTCTTTGGGCCTTGAATTATTGACCTCAGATTAATCTTATTCCCAGCATGATGGGAGAACCATGTCAAGGTTTGAGATGGGAGAAAATTTAGGAAAACATTTTGTATATCCTCATATTTCCAGGAAAATTGTGTCACTTCCTTTCAACCCTCAGGGGTTTGTTATCACAATCAGAATAAAGTCCACGCTCTTCAGTGTGGCCCTAAACTTTACTTCATTTGGCCTCTGCTCACTCTTCTGATCTCATCTTCTCCAGTCTCTCTTTCCTTCACTGGACCAGAGCCACCCTGACTTCTTCCAGTTCCTTGATTATCCTAGCTCTTTCCTGCTCTGGAAACTCCAGAAATTCTCAAGGCCGAGACTTTCTAGGCATTCAGGTCATCCTGTCTAAATGAATTCCTTCTTACCTCCTGTATTATATTTTCTTTAAAGCACTTCTATTTTGTGGACTAAAAAAAATTATTGTTGCTCTGCTTATTGTACATTTTCAACCACTGAAATCTCTTGAAGGCTGAGACTTTATTTTATGATTGCTGTATTTTCAGGGTCCAGACTATACTAGGCAAATAGTAGATAATAAATATTTTTTAAAAAGGTTGCCTAAATAATCATAGCTAGTGTAAAAATCATAGCTGAATTTAAGTTCAGGCTAAGAAAGGATGAAATACTTAAAATGATTGCTTCCTTATTGACAACCTGGTTTTATATTATTGAAAAAAATACTTTATCACACTTCAAACCTTCTCAAAATGTTCGATATGGTGGAATATGAACACTTCTGCTCTTTGAATATCTTCAGTTCTTCAGGGAAGAAACAGAGGAAGACCGACTACAAATTAGGAAGCCTTTTTAGCATCTGTTGGGGAGAAGAGTGTGCAGTGGATCATAGTGTAACTGGGAAGTTATTGAAAAATGACAGGAATGAAGCCAAAGGGAAGAGCCTGGAAACCTGTTGTAGTGAATGCACATAGCATTCCCTTCTTTGTCCTCCAAGTCCCCTGAAACCAGCAGAGTGTGAAGTTTAGAGTAGAGGCTTGATTACACCAAACTCAGGTGTGAGCAGAAATAAAGACTAGGGGCAGAGAAGGCAGAAAGGGCAGAGGTGGCAAACACTAGTTCTGGGTTGGCTGACAGTTGATTAAGACAGAGTCACAAAGGAGAAAAATTGCTTTTATTTGCCATGAGGATGACCAGTGCTCCACCTGGATGGACCTCAGTCAAATATCCTAGAGTTGACTCTTACTTTTTGTCAGCTCCACAATAAACTGTGTTCTGCCTGTAATGACAGGCTAGACAGATTATTTTATGGGCGTATGCACTCTTATGGAAATGGAAGCAAAAGGAGAAATGGCAGAGTCTTTCTCCCTTGCTTGAACTCTTACTTGTTTACTTTTCTCCTCCCCTACCTCCACATCATTTTTTTTTTCTCGTCTGTTTTGTTTGGAAACCTTATCTTACCAATTTCCAACCTTTTTCACTTTCTTCAACAATCTGTCTCTTTGTAGCCTTGCACTCAATGAGTGTTATAATTGGAAGAAAACTTTGTTAACCTGAAAGGTAAATAATGGTAACATTATTTTAATTTGTGTTTTTCTGATGACTCATGAGTTGAACATGGTTATAGTTTTGATCACTTCTTTCTTTCCTAGAGTATTACCTATTCATATCATTGTCTTTTATTTTTGGAGTATTTCTATTTTTTCTTAACAGAGTTTAGTGCTTAGAATCATAGGCTCTGTAGCATCGATTTTCTGAGCTACATGCTGACTCTGTCACTTCTATGGGACACCAATGGGCAAGTTGCAGAGTGACTCTGTGCCTCAGTTCTCATCTTTAAAATGGGTAATAACAGATATGACTATGTCTCAGAGTAGTTGTGAGGAGTAATGAGATAAAATATATTAGGTGCTCACAACACTACCTGGCACATAGTATATGCTCCATAAATGTTATCTATTATTATTAGCTACTTAAATATTAAGGATATTATTTCCTTGTGGATCACATTTAAAAAAAATATCTTTCTCCATTTAATAGTTGCCTCTTCATTTTATCCAAGGTTTTGATCTTCAAATGTGTTACATTTTAGGTGGCTGAGTTTGTTGATCTTTAGATTTGCATTTTCCTTCAATGCTTTTATGCTCAGAAAGTCTCCCTCAATGGCAGTTTGTGAAAGAATAGATTTTCAGATGCTATCTCTTTTTCTTTTCCTATTTATGATTCCTCAATTTCCTGCCATGTGTTTCAATCCTCTTCATTCTTTTTTCCCTCATTTCCTTTATTTTTATTTTTGATTGTGGCAAAATATATGTAACATATAATTTACCAACTTAACCATTTTAAGTCAGGAGTGTAAAGTACATTCACATTGGTATGCAATCAATCTCCAGACACTACTTTCAAATATTTTAGTTATATACCCAGAAACAGAATTGCTGGATCATATGGTAATTCTATTTTTAGTTTTCTGGGAAACTGCCATACTGTTTTCCATAGTGGCTACATCATTTTACTTTCCTACCAACAGTACACAAAGGTTCCGATTTCTGCACATCCTGACCTACACTGTTATTCAAATGTGATGGCAAAATAAAAGCATTTTTCACACACAAAAAGAATAATACAATTTATTGTCCACAGACCTGAAGTAAAAGAACTATTAAAGTTTGTGCTTTAGCAATAAGACAGTGAACTCAGGATGAAGGTGAGGGGACAAGAATTTCTGAGTTGAACTACAGTTTTATAACATGTATTGGTAAATTTACTTTAATATTAATCATAAAAACATAAATATCCCTTTTTAAAAGGGCAAAACTAGAACTATAAGTAATAACAAGATTGTGTGGGAAGTGTTCAATAGATAGTTAAAGCAGTCTATGGAAATTCTCAGGATAACAAAATACTGAGTAACAACAGTTCTGTTGGAAAAATTCACATTTGGTAAAATTTGTAAATGTAGCATCTATCTGTAAGTCTGTTCTTTCTATGGTTGAATATATCTGTTCATACGGCTATACCATATTTTGCTTCTCCATTCACAAGTTCAGAGACATTTGAGTAGTCTCCAAATTTTGGCTATTATGAATGATGTTGTTACAAACATTCATGCACAAGTCTTTGTCTGGACATAGATTCTCATTTTTCTTGAGTATAGATCTAAGAGTGAAATTACTGGGTTATATAGTAAATAATAATTTTTGAGTAAATGTAGCATTTCACATTCCCACCAGCAATGCATGAGAGTTCTAGTTCTTACATTCTCACCAGTCCTTGTTATTATTAGTCTTTGTTTAGAGCCATCTTATTGGGTTCTACATTATATCTCTTTGTTGTTTTAATGCTAAATACACCCTTTTGAATTAGTAAAATCTTTGAGAAACTGTGACTCCTCCCTAGCTCTCTGGACTACCAAAGCTTTAATCCACTGTTCAGTGTTCTTTTAACAATTATGATGTGGCTATAATTTATTCATTGATCCATTCATTCATTGATTCATTAACTTAACAGTGATAATTGAATGTCTGCAATAGGTCAAGCAATGTTCTAGGAATAAAAACCTGAATTAAATTGATTCCTGCTCTCAAGGACTTGACTAACCTAATTGGAAACATGGACCGAGACAGTAAGAACTAAATGCAATGTGGTAGATGCAAATAAAGTGCAAAATGTTATTCAAGTTCTGATCTAGTCAAATCTTAATATGTCAAGAGCTTTGGCCGGGCGCGGTGGCTCAAGCCTGTAATCTCAGCACTTTGGTAGGCCGAGACGCGTGGATCACAAGGTCAGGAGATTGAGACCATCCTGGCTAACATGCTGAAACCCCGTCTCTACTAAAAAATACAAAAAACTAGCTGGGCGAAGTGGCGGGCGCCTGTAGTCCCAGCTACCCGGGAGGCTGAGGCAGGAGAATGGCGTAAACCCGGGAGGCGGAGCTTGCAGTGAGCGGAGATCGGACCACTGCACTCCAGCCTGGGCAACAGAGCAAAACTCCCTCTCAAAAAAAAAAAAAAAAAAAAAAAAAAAAAAAAAATGTCAAGAGCTTTCAGTTGCCATTTTCCTTGTCATGAGAACATCTTTCTAACATGCTCAAGGTTGATTTCTAATGGTAAGAGAATGAGGTTGGAATGAGATAGGAGCTGACTTCCAGTCAACACTGTGGGCTCCACATATCACTTTACTTTAGTTCATTATCAGTGCTATTATCTAGTTCAGAACATGATATGCTGAAAACACGCTAGTTTCTGTTCTTGCATCTTAAAGTAGAAAGAGCAGATGCTATTTCCATTAGTTGTCCATCTAAGGATACCATATAGACTATTCCCTTGATAGATTTAGTTTCACCACCTTACACTGAATTTTTCTTAAGAAGGAAGCAACTAAAATAAACAAGAAGTTGAATCCTGAGTTTCTGAGGGCAATGACATTTGCAAGCAATTTGTGGCAGGTAAGAGACATTTGCAAGCAATTTGTGGCAGGTCCATAAAGTACTTCCTCTTAGGATGTTCTTGTGATTTCTGCTGTAATATATCTCCCACCCCAAAAATGCATGCATGTGCCTAAACACACACACACACACACACACACACACACACACTGCCACAACCTTCTCCACTTCCCTAAACCCAATGAATGACTAACTTGCAAAGAATTCTCCACAGATTTTAAATATGAATACAAAGAAGGGATTCTAGTGATTGATACTTTTCCTGACCTTTAGATAACAGTTAACTAAACCATTTTAGGCTGATGTTGACATAGCCTATTAAATATCTCTACAGCAGAAATTCTACAATCTGTCCCATTGTTCAGAAGTCCCGAAGTCTATGATTTAATGTAAAAAATAGACCAGAAATCTGAAGACTTTATACAATTTATATCTATAACACAGTTGACTGAATTAGTTGAATGTGTCAGAACGCAATATGTGTACATATAAAATTTTTGGTGAAGCATGCCATAAAATTATAGTTTGTTCATTAATTTTGCCAGTTCACAAACATATCTCAGGTATGGCAATATGTCAGGCTATATGCTTGTGATTGTGGATACATGGATAAGAAAAAGACAATCCTCATCTTAAAGGAATAAACTCATGAAGATAGACCTGTAAATAAAGAATTACCACACATGGTAATAAACATAGGAAAAAAAGAAAAATTAATCATCACGATAGAATGAAAAAGTTTTCGGGAAGACTCCCAAAGAAGCAGGTTTTTGAACTGTGTCTTAAATATTTGCTGCTCACAAAGTGTGGTTTTCAAACTAGCGGTATTCACATTTTCTGGAAGCCTGTTAGAACTTCAGAATCTCAGATGCCATTCAAGACATACCAAATCAGGATCTCTATTTTAATAAGATCTCTGGTGATTTGTATGACATTAAATTATAAGAAGGTTTGCTTTAAAGGATGGTGAAGAATTCCCAAGTAGGTTTGAAGGAAAGGAAAAATATTCTCCAGAAGTGGGAACGATACTTGTAAAGGGACTATCTTGGACAAGATTCTCTTTAGAAGCACATTCTGAGGCAAAGAGTTGAGTACAGCAGTTTACTTGGGAGGAAGCAGTAGTAGGGGAGTGGGAAGTGAGATAAGGAAGGGAAGAATGACTGTAAAGAGTATCTTTTCTGGCAGATTACTTCTGTGAGCAACTGGATCTCTCAGTTCTTTGGGAGCACCCTGGGGAAAAGTGTGGCTATGACTTGGGGTTGCTCACCAGTTCCAGTCATTCTTTGGTTGAGAGCTGCTTCCTATGGATGTTAATTCTTCTCCATTTTAGATTTTCCACAGGTGTGGGCCTCGTTGGCTCTGGTCACTTGAGAAAGCCCTTAGTAAAGAGTTGCAGGTGAAAGTCAGTAGTTGGAGGTTCACAGAAATGGTGGGTGCTGAAAGGATATGGGTGGGTATCAACGGTGGCTGCTATAGAGATCAAGGCATGAAACAGCACTACGAGGTATACTCAAGGAATTGCTGGTTGTCCAGCATTCTGGGAGTGTAGGGAATGAGTGTGGAAGTATCAGGATCTAAGGCTGTCTAGATACATAACAGCCAAATCATAAAGGGCCATGTGATGAAGACATGCTAAGGAAGTTGGAACTTACTTGCGGGCCATTAAACACTTAAAAAATAGAGTGTCATAGTAGAAATTTCATCTTTGGAAAGATTATTTTCCAGTCTAGAGGGTGGAACTTCAGTGAGACTGAAGACAGAGAGGCCAGTTAAGAACTCTATAATCTTGGATACAGCTTTTGTAGTTAGGATATCACCATTAGCTGACTGGATTAATTAATATCTCTATTGAGCTTCTGCTATCTTTACAGCATTTTGCAGCTAGCTATGTGAGATACTGGGTATTCTTTTCTTTAATTAATGAAAGTAATATGTTTAAACTGAAGTCTATTCAATATATTAGTGCTATTGCTGTATGTTAGTAAGTGTTGGTGTGTTAATATTTTACATGATGTGTATATTTCACAGGTCTTGAGTACTGTAGCTGATACCTAGTATAATTCTCTAAAAAAATGACCCATAGTATTTTTCTTTTTCCTGAGAGCACAGGATGCAATTTAAGCTAGTAATTTTCTTTTATACGAAAAAATTTCCTTTATACAAATTTTTTTAATACCAAAATTTCCCATTCATTGGGAACTATATGTAAGTCCCCAACGAATGAATATATTAATTATTCACCTTGCTCATGGACACTAGTCACATTTTATTATGACCATTGCCACATCTCATAGAATAGGAATTTCTTGGTTATTGCTATATTCACCCATATAAAAGTGTTGCCTTCCATTTCTCTTAGCTAAGATACACAGAAAACTTTTGACTAAGGCAGAGAAATAATGGCTCATGTACTAATCCTTGTGAAATTAAGCAAAAAATGTGTGAAATTTAAAAAAATCTTGAAATAAAAAAAAGAAATTCCTGCCATGTCACTTACTATCCCTAATCTTAATTTCAGTGTTGTATATATGTGTGCATCTAAAATGTCATGTTTTTCAGACTTCCTTTCAATCCTTGAACTCTATTGAAAAGCTTTATTATATATTCTTCATTACTGATCTTGTTATAAAGATTTGATGCTGCTTAAAATAACCATTTGCTTTATTAAGCCAAGCTTTGTTTACTTCTGTATCTATTGAGATTAACCTCCCCTCACCATCCTTACACATGCACCCTTTGATTATTCTCAGTATTGATATCTTGGTCTTCCAAGAGCTGTAAGTTCTCAATTCACAAAAGGAAGGAGGTTCTAAGGTTCATCTAATGTGATAACTAGATTTGTATATGGTATTAAAGTATTAAAGGAGAGAATTTCTTTGCCTGTAGCTTATTTATTTGAATGCAGAAAAAATTTACTGGAGAGATTCAAAATGGTAAATTTGTCTATACAGAATTCAATAAGCAAGATGCTGAAATAGAGTCTAAATCTTCCATCATCACTAAAGCTGTTTGATAAGAAATTTATCTCCTCTTGTCTGCTTTAGCTTAATCTAAGTACTAATGAATCAGGACCCATTCTGTATTCATTTGTCCTCACATTTTACTTGCTGTGGCAAGGATTCAGAAGTGATTGATTAATATCAAATAAGTTTTGCTCTCTATTGGAAGTCTTGACACAGCAACACATGCTTTTTTTGTTTTAAATTCATATACGGCAACTTTCTCTATGGTAGGTACCGTAGAAGACTAGAAGTTTCTATTATAATACATTCATCATTTTGAAAAGTGAAGGTGGCTGGCTGCAGCGTCTCATGCCTGTAATCCCAGCACTTTGGGAGGCTGAGGCGGGTGGATCACCTAAGGTCAGGAGTTTGAGAACAGCCTGGCCAACATGGTGAAATCCCGTCTCTACAAAAAAAAAAAAAAACAAAATTAGCCGGGTGTGGTGGTGGGTCCTGTAATCCCAGCTACTCAGGAGGCTGAGGCAGGAGAATTACTCGCACCCAGGAGGCGGAGGTTGCAGTGAGTCGAGATCATACCACTGCACTCTAGCCTGGACAACAGAATGAGACTCCATCTCAAAAAAAAAAAAAAAGTGTGAAGCTATCTGAAGATTGACTCAATCGACCTGATGCAATGAGGAAGTCCACTAGAGGATTTAAGCAATAGGCCAAGTTTTCAATGGAATCTTAAAATAATTAAGTGATCTTAAAATGCTTGACTCAATTTCTGAGTTGTCGCTTGTGTATCCTCATCAAATGTGGTAGTTAAGAGACCTGATGAAGAGAAGAGTTTGGATCTGAGTTGCTGTCTGTTAAGTAAAAATTGATTTGTTGTATAATCTGAGCAAGCTGTTTACCACCTGAAGAGTCTGCATTAAGAAAAAAATGTGCAATAGTGGACAACAATGCTCTTTTTATGAGGATTACACAGTGTAAAAGTGACCGTCATGTTTCAAAGCTTCATAAATTGGGAAAATAGATAAATAACTGTGGATAGTTTTGCCTTTTTGTAAACAGATACTGATAAAAAGACATAGAATAAAGGCTCTCTCTTTTAATAATTTCCAAATATCTTATAACTTTCCACCGCCTTTCACTCAAACTCCCCATTACTCCAGTTATGCAGCATTAATGCTGAGGGCTTTATGGGCTGCCATTACTTCTGTACATGCTTTTCCATTTAATTTTAAAGTTCCATTGCTCTAGGACATTAGGATTGTTTTCAGATTTCTTTTTTTTTTAAATTTATTTTTTATTATTACACTTTAAGTTCTAGGGTACATGTGCATAACGTGCAGGTTTATTACATATGTATACTTGTGCCATGTTGGTGTGCTGCACCCATCAACTCGTCAGCACCCATCAACTCGTCATTTACATCAGGTATAACTCCCAATGCAATCCCTTCCCCCTCCCACCTCCCCATGATAGGCACCGGTGTGTGATGTTCCCCTTCCTGAGTCCAAGTGATCTCATTGTTCAGTTCCCACCTATGAGTGAGAACATGTGGTGTTTGGTTTTCTGTTCTTGTGATAGTTTGCTAAGAATGATGGTTTCCAGCTGCATCCATGTCCCTACAAAGGACACAAACTCATCCTTTTTTATGGCTGCATAGTATTCCATGGTGTATATGTGCCACATTTTCTTAATCCAATCTGTCACTGATGGACATTTGGGTTGATTCCAAGTCTTTGCTATTGTGAATAGTGGCGCAATAAACATACGTGTGCATGTGTCTTTATAGCAGCATGATTTATAATCCTTTGGGTATATACCCAGTAATGGGATGGCTGGGTCATATGGTACTTCTAGTTCTAGATCCTTGAGGAATCGCCATACTGTTTTCCATAATGGTTGAACTAGTTTACAATCCCACCAACAGTGTAAAAGTGTTCCTATTTCTCCACATCCTCTCCAGCACCTGTTGTTTCCTGACTTTTTAATGATCGCCATTCTAACTGGTGTGAGATGGTATCTCATTGTGGTTTTGATTTGCATTTCTCTGATGGCCAGTGATGATGAGCATTTTTTCATGTGTCTGTTGGCTGTATGAATGTCTTCTTTTGAGAAATGTCTGTTCATATCCTTTGCCCACTTTTTGATGGGGTTGTTTGTTTTTTTCTTGTAAATTTGTTTGAGTTCTTTGTAGGTTCTGGATATTAGCCCTTTGTCAGATGAGTAGATTGCAAAAATTTTCTCCCATTCTGTAGGTTGCCTGTTCACTCTGATGGTAGTTTCTTTTGCTGTGCAGAAGCTCTTTAGTTTAATGAGATCCCATTTGTCAATTTTGGCTTTTGCTGCCATTGCTTTTGGTGTTTTAGACATGAAGTCTTTGCCCATGCCTATGTCCTGAATGGTACTACCTAGGTTTTCCTCTAGGGTTTTTATGGTATTAGGTCTAACATTTAAGTCTCTAATCCACCTTGAATTAATTTTCGTATAAGGAGTAAGGAAAGGATCCAGTTTCAGCTTTCTACTTATGGCTAGCCAATTTTCCCAGCACCATTTATTAAATAGGGAATCCTTTCCCCATTTCTTGTTTCTCTCAGGTTTGTCAAAGATCAGATGGCTGTAGATGTGTGGTATTATTTCTGAGGACTCTGTTCTGTTCCATTGGTCTATATCTCTGTTTTGGTACCAGTACCATGCTGTTTTGGTTACTGTAGCCTTGTAGTATAGTTTGAAGTCAGGTAGCATGATGCCTCCAGCTTTGTTCTTTTGACTTAGGATTGTCTTGGAGATGCGGGCTCTTTTTTGGTTCCATATGAACTTTAAAGCAGTTTTTTCCAATTCTGTGAAGAAACTCGTTGGTAGCTTGATGGGGATGGCATTGAATCTATAAATAACCTTGGGCAGTATGGCCATTTTCACGATATTGATTCTTCCTATCCATGAGCATTGTATGTTCTTCCATTTGTTTGTGTCCTCTTTTATTTCACTGAGCAGTGGTTTGTAGTTCTCCTTGAAGAGGTCCTTTACATCCCTTGTAAGTTGGATTCCTAGGTATTTTATTCTCTTTGAAGCAATTGTGAATGGAAGTTCATTCATGATTTGGCTCTGTGTTTGTCTGTTACTGGTGTATAAGAATGCTTGTGATTTTTGCACATTAATTTTGTATCCTGAGACTTTGCTGAAGTTTCTTATCAGCTTAAGGAGATTTTGGGCTGAGACAATGGGGTTTTCTAAATATACAATCATGTCATCTGCAAAGAGGGACAATTTGACTTTTTCTTTTCCTAACTGAATACCCTTGATTTCTTTCTCTTGCCTGATTGCCCTAGCCAGAACTTCCAACACTATGTTGAATAGGAGTGGTGAGAGAGGGCATCCCTGTCTTGTGCCAGTTTTCAAAGGGAATTTTTCCAGTTTTTGCCCATTCAGTATGATATTGGCTGTGGGTTTGTCATAAATAGCTCTTATTATTTTGAGGTACGTTCCATCAATACCGAATTTATTGAGCGTTTTTAGCATGAAGGGCTGTTGAATTTTGTCAAAAGCCTTTTCTGCATCAATTGAGATAATCATGTGGTTCTTGTCTTTGGTTCTGTTTATATGCTGGATTATGTTTATTGATTTGCGAATGTTGAACCAGCCTTGCATCCCAGGGATGAAGCCCACTTGATCATGGTGGATAAGCTTTTTGATGTGTTGCTGAATCTGGTTTGCCAGTATTTTATTGAGGATTTTTGCATCGATGTTCATCAGGGATATTGGTCTAAAATTCTCTTTTTTTGTTGTGTCTCTGCCAGGCTTTGGTATCAGGATGATGTTGGCGTCATAAAAATGAGTTAGGGAGGATTCCCTCTTTTTCTATTGATTGGAATAGTTTCAGAAGGAATGCTACCAACTCCTCCTTGTACCTCTGGTAGAATTCAGCTGTGAATCCATCTGGTCCTGGACTTTTTTTGGTTGGTAGGCTATAATTATTGCCTCAATTTCAGAGCCTGCTATTGGTCTATTCAGGGATTCAACTTCTTCCTGGTTTAGTCTTGGAAGAGTGTAAGTGTCCAGGAAATTATCCATTTCTTCTAGATTTTCCAGTTTATTTGCATAGAGGTGTTTATAGTATTCTCTGATGGTAGTTTGTATTTCTGTGGGGTCGGTGGTGATTTCCCCTTTATCATTTTTAATTGTGTCGATTTGATTCTTCTCTCTTTTCTTCTTTATTAGCCTTGCTAGTGGTCTGTCAATTTTGTTGATCTTTTCAAAAAACCAGCTCCTGGATTCATTGATTTTTTGGAGGGTTTTTTGTGTCTCTATCTCCTTCAGTTCTGCTCTGATCTTAGTTATTTCTTGCCTTCTGCTAGCTTTCGAATGTGTTTGCTCTTGCTTCTCTAGTTCTTTTAATTGCGATGTTAGGGTGTCAATTTTAGATCTTTCCTGCTTTCTCTTGTGGGCATTTAGTGCTATAAATTTCCCTCTACACACTGCTTTAAATGTGTCCCAGAGATTCTGGTATGTTGTATCTTTGTTCTCATTGGTTTCAAAGAACATCTTTATTTCTGCCTTCATTTTGTTATGTACCCAGTAGTCATTCAGGAGCAGGTTGTTCAGTTTCCATGTAGTTGAGCGGTTTTGATTGAGTTTCTTAGTCCTGAGTTCTAGTTTGATTGCAGTGTGGTCTGAGAGACAGTTTGTTGTAATTTCTGTTCTTGTACATTTGCTAAGGAGTGCTTTACTTCCAATTACGTGGTCAATTTTGGAGTAAGTACGATGTGGTGCTGAGAAGAATGTATATTCTGTTGATTTGGGGTGGAGAGTTCTATAGATGTCTATTAGGTCTGCTTGCTGCAGAGATGAGTTCAATTCCTGGGTATCCTTGTTAACTTTCTGTCTCGTTGATCTGTCTAATGTTGACAGTGGAGTGTTGAAATCTCCTATTATTATTGTATGGGAGTCTAAGTCTCTTTGTAAGTCTCTAAGGACTTGCTTTATGAATCTGGGTGCTCCTGTATTGGGTGCATATATATTTAGGATAGTTAGCTCTTCCTGTTGAATTGATCCTTTTACCATTATGTAATGGCCTTCTTTGTCTCTTTTGATCTTTGATGGTTTAAAGTCTGTTTTATCAGAGACTATTATGCAACCCCTGCTTTTTTTTGTTCTCCATTTGCTTGGTAAATCTTCCTCCATCCCTTTATTTTGAGCCTATGTATGTCTCTGCGTGTGAGATGGGTCTCCTGAATACAGCAGACTGATGGGTCTTGACTCTTTATCCAGTTTGCCAGTCTGTGTCTTTTAATTGGAGCATTTAGTCCATTTACATTTAAGGTTAATATTGTTATGTGTGAACTTGACTCTGCCATTATGATATTAACTGGTTATTTTGCTCATTAGTTGATGCAGTTTCTTCCTAGCCTCGATGGTCTTTACATTTTGGCATGTTTTTGCAATGGCTGGTACCAGTTGTTCCTTTCCATGTTTAGTGCTTCCTTCAGGGTCTCTTGTAAGGCAGGCCTAGTGGTGACAAAATCTCTAAGCATTTGCTTATCTGTAAAGGATTATATTTCTCCTTCACTTATGAAACTTAGTTTGGCTGGATATGAAATTCTGGGTTTAAAATTCTTTTCTTTAAGAATGTTGAATATTGGCCCCCACTCTCTTCTGGCTTGGAGAGTTTCTGCTGAGAGATCTGCTGTTAGTCTGATGGGCTTCCCTTTGTGGGTAACCCGACCTTTCTCTCTGGCTGCCCTTAAGATTTTTTCCTTCATTTCAACTTTGGTGAATCTGGCAATCATGTGTCTTGGAGTTGCTCTTCTCGAGGAGTATCTTTGTGGTGTTCTCTGTATTTCCTGGATTTGAATGTTGGCCTGCCCTACTAGGTTGGGGAAGTTCTCCTGGATGATATCCTGAAGAGTGTTTTCCAACTTGGTTCCATTTTCCCCCTCACTTTCAGGCACCCCAATCAGACATAGATTTGGTCTTTTTACATAATCCCATACTTCTTGCAGGCTTTGTTCATTTATTTTTCTTCTTTTTTCTTTTGGTTTCTCTTCTCGCTTCATTTCATTCATTTGATCCTCAATCGCTGATACTCTTTCTTCCAGTTGATTGAGTCGGTTACTGAAGCTTGTGCATTTGTCACATAGTTCTCGTGTCATGGTTTTCATCTCTTTCATTTTGTTTATGACCTTCTCTGAATTAATTACTCTAGCCATCAATTCTTCCACTTTTTTTTCAAGATTTTTAGTTTCTTTGTGCTGGGTACGTAATTCCTCCTTTAGCTCTGAGAAATTTGATGGACTGAAGCCTTCTTCTCTCATCTCGTCAAAGTCATTCTCCGTCCAGCTTTGCTCCGTTGCTGGCGATGAGCTGTGCTCCTTTGCCGGGGGAGATGCGCTCTTATTTTTTGAATTTCCAGCTTTTCTGCCCTGCTTTTTCCCCATCTTTGTGGTTTTATCTGCCTCTGGTCTTTGATGATGGTGATGTACTGATGGGGTTTTGGTGTAGGTGTCCTTCCTGCTTGATAGTTTTCCTTCTAACAGTCAGGACCCTCAGCTGTAGGTCTGTTGGAGATTGCTTGAGGTCCACTCCAGACCCTGTTTGCCTGGGTATCAGCAGCAAAGGCTGCAGAAGATAGAATATTGCTGAACAGCGAGTGTACCTTTCTGATTCTTGCTTTGGAAGCTTCCTCTCAGGGGTGTACTCCACCCTGTGAGGTGTGGGGTGTCAGACTGCCCCTAGTGGGGGATGTCTCCCAGTTAGGCTACTCAGGGGTCAGGGACCCACTTGAGCAGGGAGTCTGTCCCTTCTCAGATCTCAACCTCCGTGTTGGGAGATCCACTGCTCTCTTCAAAGCTGTCAGACAGAGTCGTTTGCGTCTGCAGAGGTTTCTGCTGCTTTCGTTATTGTTTACTGTGCCCTGTCCCCAGAGGTGGAGTCTACAGAGACAGGCAGGTTTCCTTGAGCTGCTGTGAGCTCCACCCAGTTTGAGCTTCCCAGCAGCTTTGTTTACCTACTTAAGCCTCAGCAATGGTGGGCGCCCCTCCCCCAGCCTCGCTGCTGCCTTGCCGGTAGATCACAGACTGCTGTGCTAGCAATGAGGGAGGCTCTGTGGGCGTGGGACCCTCCTGGCCAGGTGTGGGATATGATCTCCTGGTGTGCCTATTTGCTTAAAGCGCAGTATTGGGGTGGGAGTTACCTGATTTTCCAGGTGTTGTGTGTCTCAGTTCCCCTGGCTAGGAAAAGGGATTCCCTTCCCCCTTGTGCTTCCCAGGTGAGGCGATGCCTAGCCCTGCTTCAGCTCTCGCTGGTCGGGCTGCAGCAGCTGACCAGCACGGATCGTCCGGCACTCCCCAGTGAGATGAACCCAGTACCTCAGTTGAAAATGCAGAAATCACCGGTCTTCTGTGTCGCTAGTGCTGGGAGTTGGAGACTGGAGCTGTTCCTATTCGACCATCTTCCCAGAGTCTGTTTTCAGATTTCTTAAGGTCAAGGTCAGTGAGTCAAATATACTGGAGCATAATAACATTTATTTTTCATCCTTTTAAAAGTCTCACATTTATTTTGAAAAGACCAGGAAACCCATCCATCTTTACCTCTCCTTAATGTTAATTCAATCTGAGCTTTTAATTTTTAACTTTTTGCAGCATGATTTGTAACATAGATGGCTAGCCTTAAATTTGGCAAAAAAAAAAAAAAAAAAAAAAAAAAAAGTGTTTCTTTTTTGCTCTTGCTGAAGCAAGCCATTCTGGACATCTGTAGGTCTGCTCTTGTTGGTGAACTGATGACAGTGGAGGCACCTGCACTTTGGAAATAAACATTATATAAAAAGAAGTCAAGCAGCAAAGGTTAAACCAGAACATGAACCCTGTTGCACATATGAGCCCCAGGCAGGCATTCTATAGAATCTGAGAAGCTAGTCCCTTGGGAGAGGGAGAACTTTGTGTTCTCGCCCAGTCACTCTCCACTGCTGCTCAGAACAATGCAGACATGCCCTAGTGAAAGTCAGCTTTACCCAGGCAAAGCGAGATAGGAAGACATTTTAGGGTGAAACTAGAAAATGATATCTGAAGATAATTGCAAAAAATAAAGTGATTTTAAAATTTTCTTTGGGGCATGGTCATCTGCATGGGATATCTAGAACTGTGGCAGCCATCTGGAGACCTTGAAGGAAGTCAGTCTAAAAGCAGACACTTGGCTGTGTCTTAAATCTCACTATTGGCAAAATGGAAAGAAGAAAAGCATCTATATTCTCATTACTTTCACTGGTTTACTGAATTAACCATCATAATAAGAAAAGACAGAGTTTCAGGAATAAGTATTTTTGTATGTTAAAAAAGTGATTTTTAGATGTTAGCAACTACAAATTAAAGATGGTCCTTTGAGTTAGAGATAAAATAGAGTTTTTTGGTGACCTCCTTTGTAGTTGAATAACCACTACCTACACAGGATCTTCACTGAGGCAATTGGTTTTAAATACCACTTTTGAAACCACCATTTTTCCTGTTAATTTACAATTGTTAGAAAGATAGTGATAGGTAATTAAAAGACTATAACAGGGAATGTACTCACAGAATAAATATGAAATATCTTTGATACTGTGGTGCTAAAGGATAGATGAGAAATTCTTCAGTCAGCTTCAGGTTTTCTCCCATTCGAATCATGGGGTTAGCGTTTAATTAGTGGGACAATGTAACAGACTAGGTATCTAAAGACTCATTCTTTCCTTCACTTAGGAGAATTACTACTAGTCAATTATCCCTTTACAACATGCTATTTATCTCATCTTCATGTACACATTTTAGAAATAAGCAAGGATGCTATGATTCATGTCTGCGATTTTGGTCTCCTGGTTTTAAAATTGCCCATAAGTGTAGATGCTGTTATGATGTCACACTCACAAGAAACCTGAGTTTACCATCAAGACACATTGTGAAAGCTTGACATTGTTATTCCAGCATTATCCAAAGTTATTATTTTTGTGATGCAGGATGAAGCTGAATTGAACTAAAGAACTAGACATACTGTGCAAAGTCTGATGACATTTTCTTGAAAGCCGACCCAGACTACTACAAGTTCTTTAACTTTTGTCATTTAAAATTAATTTGAATGAAAAAATATTAGGAGCACTTGTTTCTGGCTATTTTGAACAAAGTCATTTCTTTTTGGAACATTAATGGCTCCAAGGTAGAAGGAGAAAAATGAGGGACTTGCTTATGAGTTTATGGAAGAAACGTTATGTTTTCAAAATGAGAACCCAAGGTAATTACTTCACTTGAGGGAAAAAGGGATTATGGCACTTTGGCACATTCCACAAACCAATGAAATATTAGCAAAACAAGTAGCCTTAGAAATGACATTTATGTGGCATACATAAGCTCAGATTTTAGAGATAAATCTTATCTCAACACTTCTGTCTCTGCCTCCCTACTCCACTCCTCTAAGTTTCTCACCTATAAACAAGAAAATATTCTTCAGAGTATGAGGTTGGCGTTAGCATAGGTCGCAGAAAATCCAGCGAGCCCAGTAATAGAGTGTGATACTGTGTGTGCTGATACTTCCAGGAAGTGCAGTGGTGCTACCTGGGGAAATAGACCCAGCTGCATGGGCTGACCTTGGGTGAGTTGTATAGTCATGCTTTCTTGGTTTCCTCAGCTGCAAAGGGGTAAGTAGACGGTGATGCTATCTACCTTGCTGGTGTTCCACAAATACTACTGAAGTGGTAGTTGATTAACACTTTGAATGAATGTACTATTTTAAAACTGCCCTTATTGCCGTTTCTTCAGGGCATAGAAATCTTCTCACAGCCAGGAGCTAGTCTACCTGTACACCATGTCCATGAAGCTTGGAAAGGAGAAGAATGTGAATCTTAGACAAGAGCATGAGTTCATTTATTTAGATCATGACAAGGCAAGGCACTTATTTGTGAGTGGAGAAAGACCATTTGGCATCTGGCAGTGGCCACCCCCAAATAAAAATAAGTAAAATTAAGTTATATTTCCATCATACTCAAATTAAAAATTTAAAAACTGTCCAGAAAAGAGCAAATATGCATATATATGGAGGGGAATTAACATGTTTACTCTCAACATGTACTAATCATTACACTGGAAGAATGCATAAGTTATTTTCATATGGTCTGCTTATAGCAAACTCACTCTCATAGCTATCAGATACTCAAGAATTTTCATTAGAAACCAGTACTCAAATCAATAGTCTTCCAGTTTGAATGGGAATAGGAGAAAAGGTTAGACATGGCTGCTATTTCAGCTTTGGTTGCTGTCCAAGACGCTGATGTGCTGTTACCTAGCAGTAGGCATTGGGGTCACAGAAATTCTGTGTGTCAATTCTATGACCAATCTGCCTGAAGTTCTGCAACAGTGAAAATAGTAACTTTCTTAGAATCCCATGGCTCACAACACTTCTGCTTATAGAAATAAAATATGTCTTTTGAAGAATGTGCACTAAAACTGGAAAAATAGGTCAAGACATTTTAAAGTGCATTTAGATGACAAGAAATGATCAGTCATAGTCACAAAATCTAACCCCTATGTGCCATTAATTAGTGCACTTTCAGCTTTGAATGCCATTGGTTGTCCACAATCCAGGCATCTTAAACCTGTAAAAGAAAAGGATGGATTTTAGGGCCACCTCGCTATGGCGGTTTTAAATAGAGTAATAACCTAAGTTCTATCATTATTAAGTCTCAAAGACAGTGATGCCTAATAGTATAATTATTTGTCTATTTATAGATTCTCAATGAACAGTATGTCTTAGTTTATTGCTGTACTTGTTTGGATGTTAATTAACTGTCAGAGCAATTAAATAACAATTCTTATCATTTGAGGGGCTTAAGGAGAGTCTGCTGGGTCAGTTTAAGATTTAAACGTAGATCAAATTGCCCAAGATAACATTTTTTTCCCTTTCCCTTTAGAAGCATTTTAATATGCATTGTTCCTTAGAATCCTCCACAGACAGCATACTCTCCAGTTTTGGAAATTCTGTTTGGAATTCAAAAATACTTCCTTTAAGGAAAGTCTTATAATGACTTTTTTATAACCAAGCCAGAGATAAAGAAGCAGTGGGTTCAGCAATTTATATCACACCCTTTGCACACATCTTTCCCACCTTAGCTTACACATACATATGTAAATAATGTGAGTCGAGAAACTGAGAAAAATGTGCACATCTTCCACTGAATTCCCCAAATGGGCAACTCAGGCCATTTTTGGCTCTTCAGTTACCTAGCAAATATGCTTTCTGCTAGAAAGAGTGGAAAGGCAGAAGCTCTTGAAATTGCTCAGCTATCTGGGTAAACTCCAGTTATTGGACTGGGAATTTCAATCTGGATTCTCTAAAATCTCTCTTTTGTGAGTATCGAGGTCGCTCGCTGGTTTCGAAAACTGTCAGTGCTCACAAGAAACTCTTCACAACTATTAACGGATGACTCAGTTTGCCTCTGTATGTTCTCCCAATAGCAGAATTGTTGGCTGGCACCTGCTCAGCTTTTTAAGCAATCCCAGAAAAATGGATGTTAAAACCTTCTGGTGATTCAGCAGCGGGTGGAAATGTTACTGCTGTGTTAGAAGGATTTGTTTCTACAGGCAAAGAGCTTTTATGTATTTGCCTGGGTTATTTAATAAATTTCGGTTTATAGAGGCCATTTATTTATGATTTTCTGTTTACAGCTGGACCACACTATGTAAATACTGAACCAATCCTGCATGCTGCTATATTTTTGTTTTATACATCAAATTAGGGAAACTCTTCATACCACACCAAAAGACTGTTTTGAGGACTGGCCTTCACAAAAATTGAGTTTTAACTGTATACTTAAAGAAACAACTGTCTCCTTTCCACTGTTTTTTCAGAAGTCTGAATCAGCCCCCGCCTCCAGGGTAAAATTACACTTAGCAGCACCTCGTGTAGCTGGCAGGGCAACCCGTCCAATTTACTCCATAGATATAATCCTGCATTTGAATAACTGAGGTAAACATAGTTTATTGCTACCATAAGGTACTGTCATTGCAACTGTAGGCAGTCATTAAGTCAATGATAATTTATGGTTCTATCACCACAAAAAGGTGTAGCAAACTTTTTGAACTCTGCAATCAAAAAGAACTAAAAATGCCCATAAATCTGAATGTTATCATCCTAAAACCTTTGAGGATTGAGCTGATGTCATTTTCTTTCCCAATTATACTGCACCACATAATTATTATGTTAAAAAGAGAAAAGAAAATGTATTAAAAGCCTTGTAGACATAATTTGATGTGAGAAAATCTTAAAATACATGAGTTTCATAAAGTGGAGTCCATCAACCCATGATATAGTCTGTCAGCCTCTATAGGCCATGCGTCCTATAGATGTAATTGTCCTAATGAAACAAGCCCATTTAAAGCATACATATTCTGTACTAGATTCTGCACAGAACAAATTCTGTAAAAAAATTGAAATTTGATTTTATAAAGAGAAAGTCCTAAGTTAGGAGTCAAGAAGAATGGTCTCTTTCACATATTTGAAATAGCCATTCCACCTCTTGGACCTGGTCCTGAGCTGTGGATGGTACTATCACCAATGTGTCTTTTAGCTCTAAGACTATTTTGGAAAAAACGTCTTACAGATGCTCTAAAGCCATACATTGGAGAAGAGAATGTTTTACATTAAAATACAAAAGTAGTTTTAAATTTTAGAGCAAGAAAAATAAATGTATTAAACTAATCTCATGTTATTTGTGCCCACATTAGATAACAGACAGTTCCACAGTCATTTTAAGTTGCAAATGTTTTCAGTACAGGAATTAGGCTTATCTTTGGAAAATAGTAATCAAAACCCCAAATGTTATTTAATAGGTAAACTCCTTTTGACAGGTGGGGTTTACTTTGGCCTGGAAGATTCCAGTAGAAAAGTGGTGGGATGGAGTTAATTTCTTATTTGTTTTTCCTGCCTCATGGCTCCCTCTTGCTAACTAGTTTCTAAACACTTTGGAGTGGAGAAGTAGCAGGGAGAAGAGAGGAAGAAATAAGTGGGCAGGGTCTAGGTTTTACTGGATCAGAGTAATTTGACTTCTTGCCTTCTGGCGCTGGCCCTTTCTCTTGTGAAAAACATTTTTCAGAGGCTGAAAGAGTGTGTCTCCTGGGTCTCATTCTTTCTTCCCAGCAATCCTCTTGACCCAGGTAGATGCATCCTGTTCTGGGTAGATTTGCAGTTTCTTCCACAGCCATTTATCCCCAGCTTCTTGCTTCTGGGCCTCTTCTGCACCTGCAGGCTCTGCTGTTGGAAAGAGCCCAGAGTGATCTGGAATCTGCTCTACCGGGTGGCACCTCTCTCTGTTGAGGGAAGCACTGATTCCCCACTGTTCCCCAACAAATTATAGGAGTCCTTTCCTCTTCTCCTGACTCCCATCTAAGTATTAGTTGGCTCTCACTGTCTAAATTTCCTGGATAGGTGTCAGATCCTGGTCTGTCCTGCCTTCCATGTTAGGCAGTCACATAGGTATTCCAAGTAGCCCCATGGACTCCCCCTCACCAGATTTGGGGCATCCTCCACCTTTCTCATGAGTAAGAGGAGAGGGCTCAAAGTCGAGCTTTCTTCAGTGACATCTCAACAAATCCTCTTCGCAGGATTCTCCCTCCTACACTTTTGAACACATTTAATATTTCAAAGTGCATAAAAAGGTTCAAGAGACAATGAAGAATGTCTTGGGAATTTCCTCTGAAAATTTGCATTTAGTGATTCCGCAACTCATCACGAGCCCCTCATCTTTTATAAGTTAATGTTTAATTGAAATATCAATTTTAACACCTAGCAGCTTGGCTAGATGGTTAAGCATTTATAGAAAGGATATGCAATGAATACATAATTGTAGAAATACTCTTTAAAAAAATCCACAATTGAGTTTTTTTTTTAAGAAACCTAACTACTTTAACGAGGTATAATTCATATACCACAAAATTCATCTTTCAAAACGTGTATGACTCACTGTTTTTTAGTGTATTCACAGAATGATGCAACCGTCACCAGTAATTTTAGAATAGTTTCATCACCCTCAAGAGACACCTTATGTCTCTTAACAGTCATCCCCATTCCCTGCCCACTACCTATACCTCTGGAAACCAGAGGTTTCTTCCTGTATCTATGAATTTGCCTATGCTGAACAGTTAATAAAAGTGAAGTGGCTGGGTGCAGTAGCTCACACTTCTAATCCTAGCACTTTGGGAGGCTGAAGCGGGAGGATTGCTTGAGCCCAAGAGTTCAGGGCAGCCTGGGCAACATAGGGAGACCCCCATCTCTACAAAAAAGTAAAAACATTAGCCAGCATGGTGGCATGCAGCTGTGGTCACAGCTGCTTGGGAAGCTGAGGTGGAAGGATCACTTGAGTCCAGGAGGTTGAGGCTGCAGTGAGCTGTGATTGCGTCACCACACTTTAAGCCTGGGTGACAGAGTGAGACATTGTCTCTAAAAATAAAAGAAAAGAAGGAAAGAAAAGAAGATGAAAAATTGAGTCATACAACATATCACCTCTTGTATATGGCTTCTTTTACTCAGCAGAATGTTCCCAAGGTCCATCCGTGTTGTAGTTTCCACTGTTACTTCATACCTTTTTATCGCCAAATAATTTTCCATTGTATGGATACACCATATTTTGTTGATACATTTATTATTTGATGGACATTTGGGTTGTTGTCACTTTTTGGCTATTATGAATAATGTGGCTACGAACATTTGTGTACAAATTTTCGAGTGGACATGCTTTCATTTCTCTTGGTTATAAACCTAGGACTGGATCATATACTAACTGCATATTTAACATTTTGAGGAACTGTTTACCAAAGTGTTTACTAAAGTGTCTGCACTATTTTGCATTCCTACCAGCAACGTATGAGGGTTCCAATTTCTCCACATCCTCACCAACACTTATTACCTTTTGTTTTTATTTTAATTATCCTAGTGTTGGTAAAGTGGTTTTGATTTGCATTTCCCTAATGACTAATGATGTTGAACATATTTTCATTGGTTTTCTGGCCACTTATGTATATATTTTGGAAAAATGTATATTCATGTGCTTTTCTCATTTATTAATTACTTTTTAATTGTTAATTAAAAGTTCTTCATTTATGATGCAAGTCCCTTATCAGATAGATGATTGCAAAATTGTCTTCCCATTTGTGGGTTGTATGTTTACTTGGTGTCCTTTGAAGCATAAAAATGTTTAATTTTGTTGAAATATGATATATATCTTTTCTATTGTTGTTTGTACATTTACTGTTATCTAAGAAACCATTGCTTATCCCAATGTTATGAAAATTTATTCTATGTTCTCCCCTAAGAGTTCTAGAGTTTAGGTCTTACATTTATGCCGATGATCTATTTTGAATTAATTTCTGTATATAGTATGAGATAGGTGTCCAACTTCATTCCTTTGCATTTGGGTAACCAGTTATTCTGGCAACATATGTTTGAAAGGAGATTCTTGGCCCGGCATAGTGGCTCACACCTGTAATCCCGGCAATTTGGGAGGCTGAGGCAGGCAGATCACTTGAGGTCAGGAGTTCGAGACCAGTCTGGCCAACATGGTGAAACCCCATCTCTACTAAAAATATAAAAATTAGCCTGGCGTGGTGGTGGGCACCTGTAATCCCAGCTACTTGGGAGGCTGAGGCAGGAGAATTACTTGAACCCAGGAGGCAGAGGTTTCAGTGAGTCAAGATTAAGCCACTTCACCCTAGCCTGGGTGACAGAGCGAGACTCCATCTCAAAATAAATAAATAAGTAAATAAATGTTAAAAAAAATTTTAAAAATAAAAGGAAATTCTCAAGACTTAATAGCAGCTTGGGTGTTTTGGTGGCATCTATGTCCAGCTGTAAGTGATGATAAAACATTATATATGGAAAGTTCAGTTATAAAAATAATTAATTTATTTCTCCTTGAGGGAGTTCCTGGCCCACGACTCAACTATATGAAAATAAACCTACCTCTACAATTAGTTCATTTTTCTTTATTTTTATTTTTTGGCTGTTGTACACCCAAGATAGCTGCCTTTGGGTCAAAATGCATTACTGCAATTCTTAAGAATTCTAATATTCCTCTCTGTGTTGATGAAGTAAGGCTAAGGATCAAAAATGACTGATGTTACCTGTATCAAATTGTAAAAACAAAAAATGCATTGAGATTTTATATATATATATATATAAAATGTTAAATATGTGTGTGTATATATATATAGACATATATATACATACTACTCTCTGACTTTTATACAAGATTTCGTGATGAGCAGCTAACAAAGAGACTGAATATCCTAACAAGGTCATTTTTAAATGATGTAACAGCAATAAAATGGAAAGATTTTTCTTTGTTATAAGAGTATAGTAAAACCTAAATGAACAGAGTGCTAGAAAATTTCCCTACTTCAGCAACCTATTATCAGAGTAATTTGTATCTTCATTCATCTGCAAACCTAAATAAAGAAACAAACGATATTATATGTCAATTCAGGGGAATATTCTCTACATGTTTGAATATTCTCTACATGTGACCAAGAATTGTGTTTCATTACAAATTTGTAGGGACTGCATTAGCTCCACTATGAACAAATTGCCTATTACAATATTATATGTGCTAAATTTATACACAATTATGTGATTTATATCTTCAACTGTGTTTCTTTTTTTAATGTTGCTTCCTTGACTTTTAATTAGAGTCCTGGGAGGTAAGAGAGAGAAGAAGCAGAATTGCTTGTCCCAGTTAGTTTTCTATTATCTGTCATCATTAGGAAATTGATACGACTTTGCCATCCTCTTTTCTATCTAGATATACATGGGTATGTTAGAGTAGAAAATAACTACTTGAAACTTACAAAAGCAGATGAGAAGGGTTAGAATACTGTTCAAGATATTGGGGTTACTAAGATCTAATGAGAACAAAGGGTTAAGGTTGTAGGTACTTCAGGGGAGGTAAAAGTAAATAAATTGCTAGAAAAGGTCAATACAGCCTCAGATTACTGTTGCTGGGAACCAAGATGCTAAGACCCCTTGTGAATAGAGATATTAAAGAACAGGAAATCTTCCTGTATTCTCAGCACTCCAGGAATAAATCACTGTGCACAGTAAGCTAAGACTGAACTACATTAATCTGTTAATACTAAGATCAATTATTTTATTGCTCTTTAATATGCTAATAATCAGAAATCAGGGAAATTCTAGGGCTAATGATTGGCAGGAGAGAGAAGAAGTAGAGGTGTTGTGAGATTCACATATCAAAAAATCAATCACAAAAACTTAAAAATGGATTCAAGTTTTCAATGTCAGACTAAAGACAAGTTTATCAACTCTTCCTCCCATGACCTAATTACAGAAACAGGAATGACATTAAAGAAGGCAACCAATTAAAGAATGACATAAAAGTGACATAGTTTCCAACAGAAATAATGAACTATAGAAGGGATCATCAGTGGACATAACATTTAACAAAATCTCTGGAAGTCAGAAAGCTGAGGAAGGGATAGTGACTACTGAACCGAGTGAAGGAAGCCATAGCCTAGAATATCCTTGAAGGCCACTGTAGTCAAAGAGGCCTCTAATCTACCTCCAGGGTCCTATGGGTGCTATAGATTTAAAGAAGAGATCCCCAGCATAATGACTGGCTTTATTCTCACTCAATTTAAAGCAAAGTTGCCAGCCAGCAAGCTCATCTCACATACAGCACCTGGTCAGCCTTTCTATTGCCTTATTCTTATATATATAAACAAGCAACAAAGGATCATAGATATTTGAGGAAAGCCTGCAAGACAAGAGAGACTGGATGAAAAAAAATGCATTGGGAAAAACAGGAAAAATTTCAATAATGCAAAAGGAATTATATCCTTAAACTGGTGACCTCAGAGATTTTTATGAATATACTACATATGCAAATGAGACAAGCATATTGTAAAAAATAAAAAAATGAATTCCAATTCAAGATGGCAGATCACCACATGCATTGATCTCTTTGTCTTATTGGCTCCATGAAAACAATAGTAAAATAAAAAGGTATAAACCTACATAAGTAGAGTGAGAAACACTCTACACAAGTAGAGTGTGAGATCAGAGTAAGTTTCCTAAATCTAGAAGGAAACCCAGTGAACACTGGGAAATAATGAAGCAGAGTGGCAGGCTTTCAAGCTAGAGAAACTTGACTTAATATTACGAATGGGACCCTAATAAGGCCTATGGAAACATGAATTTTAATATATTATTACCGAAGTCCAGGAGGAAGGCCATGAGAGCCATACAAAGGCCACAAGTCTATGAAAGGCCGTCCAATGTGTTGGTAGGTCCTATAAAAGAAATTAATGGAGAGGTCCTTACAAAAGAAACAATAATTAGGGATTTACATTTGAATAATTTGACTTTGGAAAAGAGAAGAGACACTTTTTCCAAATATTAGCAAAAGAAAATAATGGAGGCTGGATAACAAGAGATGAGATCATGGACTGAGAATCAGATGGGCTCCAGGTAAGCAGGGGATGCAAGAGGAAAGGTAAAGGTTTTAAGCAGCTATTAGAGAAATATATGATGGAACCGATACAAGATGAGAAATCATTGCTCAGTAGCAGTGAGGTCTCAGTTGAAGCTGGAATGAGTCATAATCCAACAAAGATCACCAGTGATTTTCTCTATTCATGCTCAGATGGCATAGGTATTAACACTGCAGAGAATCAAGAGGCCTGGTGATGCTTGTGTAGATTTGCTGAAACGGTTGATCGTGGACAGACAAGAGAGGAGTCATGCAAATACTAAGAGAAAAGGTTAATGGTTGGGGGAATATAAAGGAGAAAGAAGCCTGCAAAAGCAATGAAAGCGAAGAACAGGCTTAGTGGAGGTAAGGCTCTTTGAGGTGAAAGACTTGGGGGCCATGATTACAACTGAAATACAGGGTCCTAACTCATAAAGTCAGTGTATTGCATGTGAATGAGAAGGTGCAAAGCATAGCTTTAAAGGTCACTAGATGGCATAGGGTACACATCTGGAGATCATCTTAGCATTTGTCTGGTAACTAAGCATGTTCTCTTTGTAGGTAATCGAAGTTTTTAAAAATTGTGTGTATGTATGTATCAAAATGCATCAAAACAATTAGGATAAAAATAGCTTATGTAAAAGTCCTTGGTAAGATGATAGCAACATAAACATTCCTAATAAGGCACGTTAGAGTAAACTGTAGTTATTTTTGTCCCTCAAAAGCAAATTTTCTAATAGTGGTGCACATGTGGCAGATCTGTTTCTAGGAAAGCAATACATTGTGTTGAAAAGAGACACGACATATGCCTCACTCATGACTACTAGTAAGAAAAAATAATTTCTGTATGACCAGTCAATGGTCAAAAGATATAAAAGGCTGGAAATAAGGTATTTGGATAAACAATCCAAGGATGATATGTTAATGCAGATACCTTTAATCTATCACGTGGGTTAAATACATTAAATGTATACTATTTTGGCTATCTCTTGCTACATAATAAGCCACTCCAAAATTTAGCAGCTTAAAGAACAATAATGATTTATTATTGTGCATAAGTCTATGGACGGATTGGGATCAGCTGTGCAGTTCCTCTAATTCGTGAAGAGTTGTTAGGGGCTGAAGACAACTGAGTACTCAAGTAGGTAGGACTGTCAAGAGCACTTGGTTAGCAGTCGGCTAGGAGTTCAGTTGGGGCTCTTGGCCAAGGTGCCTCTCTGTTCCTCCATGTGGTTTTCCATATATTTTGGCCTTCTCACAACACCATGGCTGGATTTGAATATTAAGAATTCTGGGTAGAGGCTGAAGATCTCTTAAGGTCCAAGTTTAAAAGTTACACCTGTCACATCTGCTGCTTTGTACTTGTCAAAGATAGTTTCGAATCTGGCCAGATTCAATTTACAGTGGTGATGTGTGGGAGTATCTTACTATATATATGTATGATCAAAGTAACATATGCATATATATTTTAAAAATAAAATACTAAGAAGGTCTTGTGTGAAAAGTAATGATTCCCTGACTGGCCTCCACTCTCTCTCCACTGCAAAGATGAACACTTACTTGTTTCTGTTTTCAGTTATTTTTATAGCTGTCTCAATCAGGGTCTGGGACTTGAATTTAGTATTTTATGTTTAAAACAATTTTTGTAGAGACAAGTTCTCACTATGTTGCCCAGGCTGATCTCAAACTCCTGAGCTCAAGCGATCCTCCCACCTCAGCCTCTGATACTTGAATTTACATTGCTGGTAAGTGAATAACTTAGTCTGTTACTGTTCCAATGATGCTCCTAGGTCAGTGAAAAATGATGCATTACTGACAGCACAGCAAGTAACATGTGCATCGTCTTGTTTGTGTTAGTTCCCTTTGTCCTCTCAAGTCCCATGGGATGACAAGGAGGGTCCGAACAAATGTCAGCCGCACATGCAGTGAATTGTTTGACAGGGCAGGATCATTGAGCTTAGGGAGTCCACTGTTTCATTATGAGCAGTAAACAAGCCTGCTATCTGACCTGTGGGAAATATTACTTCATTATTTAAGGCTGCTGCATTTCTAGCATACGCAGCAAGGTGTGTTTGAGTACAAAAGACCCCAGGAGGAGTGTCTCCCACATCTCTAAATCACGATTTGACTTTTTTCCCCTCTAAATGGCTAAATAGCAAATAGTTTAGGCTTTATGGGCCACATATAGTCTCTGTCACACGTTCTTCTGTTTTGACCACTCTTTAAAGATAAAGGAAAGCATTCTTAGATCACCAGGCATACAAAAACAGGTCATGAGTTGGATTTGGCCTGCAAGCCATTGTTTTCTGACCCTTGCTCTTAACACTACATATCTTAAAAATAATTTATTAATATTAGACCTTATCTATTGATTTTTATCTATGCTAGAGAAGAATATAATTCACTTCCACTTCACCTTTGTCCCTTTCTATATATTTAGTTTTTAGTTCTCTATTAATGAAATTTGTAACTGTAAATAATATACAACTATTAATAGCTCTATTTTCTGTTCTATTAATTGTGGGTAGTGCCTTTGGACTCCCCAGTTTGTAAAATGAGATTGTTGGTGTCTTTTCCCTTCCTGATATCTCTCCTTCCCTATCTCCAACTCTCAACTTATGCAATTACTTTTGCAACATCGGTGTTATTTTTATTTGTATTCAGTTCCCTAACCATAACTATTTTTTAATACTTTTATATCGAATAATTATAAACTTTTAAAATATAAACAATATTTGTACCGTGACTATTAAATATTGTTCATTTGACTGCCAAGAATCAAACTCTGATTAAGTTTCCTTTCTGACACAACTTTTTGTTTTCCCTGGGGATACTTCTTGCCTTACATATTTTCATTTTATTTTCTATCATTATTGCATTCTTCAATTCTTAAAACTTCTCAAGGATAGTATCATTTCTATGAAATCCCTATTTCCTGGATATCTTTCTTGGACACTTTCATATTCTAACTCCAATATGAAATGATTGCTCTCTTATGCACATTGAAAAACCAATTTTCTGGGATTTTAAAAATTAATCTCCTGCATTGGCTGATATTTCCTGGATCTTATGTCTTTTTCTTGTTTGATTTACCTCTTTATTTGGCTGGGGCACATTTTCAAGTAATATTATAAAAGAGGATACATGAGACATAGTTTTCAGTTCTTGGTTGTTTAGAAATATTCTTTATTCTGCAGTCACATTTGGTTGATAGTTTTTTAGGTATAGAATTCTAGATTGAAAATAATTTTCCTTCAAAATTCTGGAGGCATTCTTCCATGACTTTTAACATCTCATGTTACTGGTAAGTAGTCTAATTCCAGTTCCTTTGTAATTATTACCTAGAGCATGTATGGAGTGGGCTGAAATTGAGGCCAGCTGATCTATCTACCTTGGAAATTTCTGTAGTTGGCTAGGACTATGACATTTCAATAATAATAGAATGTAGAAACAAGAGATGGGACTAAAAGGTGGGTATGTGTCTCTAGTTTAAAAGGGCAAATACAGCCATATAATTTTTCCTCTTTCCATATCACTTGGATAGAAAAAAAAGTCTATCTTAACATGCTCATGTTGGTACATAGTTCTGCTTGAGTGGGGCTGCTTTTGGGGCAAAGTTGCGAGAAAAGAAAGGGAAGAAAACAATGAGGACTCCCCTACATTCACTGGATCACAGGACCCATCTCTGTCAGTTCTCCTGGCTAGAAAGACTGGTTTAAGGTACCTGAACTATTCTTCTATTGCTTTAGTGCAGTTCTGTGGCTCGGGTTCTATTGGGTTAGAGTCAGGAGGTAAAAAATGAAAAATAAAACCAGAAAAATCATGCCTGTTATGGTTCATTCTTCAGGTTTTGGCATACCTCTCCAATTCATCTTTTCAGAGTTCTCAGATTTTGATTTTTAAAATTTTGCCAGAATTTTTAGGTATAATCAGTAGAAAAAACAAGTAGGGGTGTGTGTGTGCTTACTCCATTGTGGCCAACTCTGGAAATATAAAGCAGGTTTTAAATATTTAAGTATCTTAAGGATAAAATGAAAAATCCAGGAAGTTATAAGAAATATGAGACAAGATAAAAGATATATGGTTATCTATGGAAAGATTAATACATTAAGTAATTGAATCAACAATGTCTTAGTTTCCATCTAGTGTAGGACTACGGCACTTTACTTTTGGAGTGATAGAACTCACATCAAAGAACATTAATAAGGAGATATAAGGCTTGGCATTATGATGAAGGTGGAGGCAGCAAAGGTGATAAGTGGTTTGAGAAAACTCATAAAATGTGTAGACTTCTGAAACTTAGACTACAAAGTGTTAAGGAGGAGAAATGCCTGGCAAAGACTGCTGTTTATATGTCTTTGTCTCTCTAATGGTGTTTAGTACAGTGCCTTACACATAGTAATGACATAAATGCCCAAACAAAGGTTCAACTGATAAGGACTGCCATGAAATTATTGAGCTGGTATGAAAAAGATCAAGAGTGAGTCCTGTCGTAATTGTTTTAATCAGATGATGAGCATTTTGTAGGGTATCTAGACTGGAATAGATGGAGATGAGGTGGATCTATCTTGTTGAGGACATTAACTTTGAGAAAGAAGACCAGTATGGTGGTTCATGCCTGTAATCCTAGCACTTTGGGAAAGCCAAGGCAGGAGGATTACTTGAGCCCAGGAGTTTGAGACGGGTCAGGGCAACATGGCAAGACTCCATCTCTACAAAAAAAAAAAAAATTAGCTGGGCATAGTGGTGAACACCTGTGATTCCAGCCATGCAGAGATGGGAAGATCACTTGAGCCCAGGTCGAGGTTGTAGAGCTGTTTCCATGCCACTGCACTTCAGTCTGGGCAACAGAGTGAGACCCTGTCTCAACAACAACAACAACAACAACAACAACAAAAAAGAAATAAAGAAAAAAAAATGAGAAAGTGACTACCAAGTATTTTGTCAAAAAATGTAATGCTACCAGCAGCTTGTGATATTTGTGACATTAGGCTCTAGTTTCAGCATTATTTGGGGAAAAAAAGACAGAAAACCCTCAGATATATATTTTTTCATTTACTATGAGTCATGAAGCTTAATCATAAATAGCATAATCTTTTCATGAAATTTCTACCATCATTTATCAAAGTTTGCTCATTCTTTCATTATATTTAATAACAATATAAAAAAGACTTAATGGATTCTTTAAGTAGCTTAGCTTTTGGTACTGAAGTATCATTTTCAAAATTAATATATACAAGGACTTTTAAGCATAGGAAATCCATTTGAACTATCAAACTCTCACAAAAGTTTACATTATATGTTTATTAAATCTAGGCTATATGTAAAAACTTGTCGAGGAGATTTCTTAACAGGACTCCAAAAAGCACTAATCCTAAGAAAATCTGTTAAGCTGCACTACAATAAGTTTAAGAACTTTTGTCTGTCAAAAGATACATTTAAGAGAAACAAAGCAAGTGGGGTGGCCAACCATCCCAGTTTGCCCAGGACTAAGGGCTTTCTTGCAACATAAATTTTTAGTGCTAAAACTGGAAGAGTCCTAGACAAATCAGGATGGTCACTCTAAAGCGACAAAGGAGTGACAATATTTGCAAAATGTCTGTGACACAGGGTCTGACAACTGGAACCACCTGCATCTACAGAGCTTAGTTCTCAGGACTGGAAACAGACCACTTACAATTTGTTCTGGAAAGTTTTGCCAAAAAGATAAGACTGAAAACAATAAATAACTTCACTACTTGCTTCAGGAAATTCATGAAAACTAATTTGTCCAAAGAGTAGATTGTTCATCTAGAAAAACTGCCTCCTTCTCAGTACAATAGTTTGCTTACTTAGTGGAAAATCTCATACAACAACTGTTTGTTTATGAAGACTCACTTTATGACCCTTGCTTTGTGGTCCCTCAATCCTATACTAATTTATTATGAATTTTTCTCAGGCCCAATCAGATGTCTGTATTGAAAGATTCATAAATCATTTGATTTTAGATTTTAAAAAATTCCATGGATATCCACTCTTGTCTTCCCTTTTCTGAGACTGAAGAGTGTCAAACTGATGCTGTTCATCACAACAGTAGGTTAAGAAATTTGGTTTTGCTTGATCATTAGGTTAATTTAATAGTCTTTGAGGGGAGTTGGCGGTTGGCACGTCTCTTGTAGACTTGTAGAATATAATGAATTCTTAAACATATAAGAAAACGACAAGATCACCCAATATAAAAATTGGCAAAAGACTTGAACAAGTAGTTTACAGAAGAAAATACACACATAGCTAACAAACATAAAGAGGGCTCAACTTCATTAAACATCAAGAAAATGCACATTAATATTGTCCAGCGGAATGACTCAAATTACAAAGTGCTGGGGAAGAACATTATACATTGTTGATAGGAGTGTAAATTGGTGCTGTTACTTTGGAAAATAGTTTGGTATTATCAGTAAAAACAAACATTTGTATATTTTATGAATCAGAATTTCCATTCCTAGGCATAACACCCCCAAATATACGACGAATATGTACACCAAAAGACATGCACAAGAATACTAACAGTAGTATCATTTGTTAGAACCCCAAATATTCATCAACAGTAGAACAGAGAAAGTATTGTATGTTCATACAATAGTACATAGCAATTAAATTGAATAAACTACAGATTTTGCAACAATATGGATTAATTACACAAACATAATATTGAGATAAAGAAATTGGTCACAAAAGAGTACCTATTGTGTGAGTCCATTAATATAGAATTCAAAATATTCCAAACTAATCTCTGGTATTAGAAATCAGGATAATGGTTACCTTTGGGGGGTGGTTACAACAGGAAGAGATCTGGACAGGCTTCTGGGATACTACTAATGCTTTATTTCTGGAACTAGATGATGATTACACAGGTGTGCTCATTTAGTGATGACTGAACTGTGCAGTTATTAGCCACTTATTGGTATGTATGTGTTCCAGTTATCTATTGCTTTGCAACAAATCATCTCCATTGCAGTGATGTGAATCAAGAGCAATCATTTATCATTTTTATGAATCGGCTGGGTTCATAAAATTTGGGCTGGGTTTAGGAGGGACAGTTTGTCTCTGTTCCTTGCTTTCATCAGCTGGAGTGGTTTGAAGACCAAGAAGACTTGAAGGCTGAGGGCTGGAATCATCCGAGGACTCCTTGCTCACATATCTCGCTGTTAATGCTGACTATTGGCTGGGGCCTCATCTGAGGCTTTTGGCTAGAATACCTATAAGGGGCTTTTCCATATGGCTGCTTGGCTTTCTCATAGCATGGTGGCTGGGTGTCAAGAGCGAGCCTACTAATAGAACAAGGTATTTTTATGCTCCAGTGACTCAGCGTTGCTTCCACCATACTCCAATGGTTAAGGCAAGTCTATTCAGGTTCAAAGGAGGGGCATAGACCTCACTGCTCAATGGCAGGAAGGTCAATATCACCTGTAAGAAGATTATGTGAGATGGTATATATTACTGTGGACTTCTTTGAAAAATACAATTTGCAGAAGTGTGTTAGGGTTTTTAAAAAAGTATGCTGAAGACATTGCAAGTTAAAAAATATAAAACAGCAACCCCTGGCGGTTATTTTAAAGCACAAGGAGTCCACGTGATAAGCAATGCATCAAAGGGAGAAAGTGGCAATCTGGAGATGTCAACTCCCACAAATTAACTTATTTATTTATTTGTTAATAACTCACTAAACATTCAGTGTTTGCCAAGTTCTAGGGGATATAGAAATGGGTAAATCAAGGGTCTTGCTCTTAAGAAACTCACCTAATATGGCAAATAGCTCCATCATAATTTTAGTACCATTGTTTAACTTTGGGAGCATGCCTTGTGCTAGCACAGTAAGTAATTGTTAGAAGAGATGGCCTCTGATCAGAGACCCTTACAATATTTGCTATCACAATGTTGTCCTGGGTGTTGCCTACAAGGTCAATGTGTATAGTCTGCTTGAATCTGGTATGCAGATCTGCCAATCACTTGCACCTGGCAAGCCCCATTATTGCTATTCACTTTATCATTGATTTAAATAACCGTGGTGCTTAACTTCTCAAGGATACCACTCTGGAGGGTATACAGATTTAGCTAGAATTAAAGTAAACTGGGGCAGTGTATTTGGTTACAGAATATAGCAATGTGTCCTACTAAGGGCAGCATCTCTGTCAGGGGAAAGCTATATTTAACTCACTCTTTTTTAATTGCTTTGATGTAGTTCTGTGAATATTAAAATTTAATCTCATTGGAAATGTCCCCTTTTTATAGATCCCAGGCCTTTCTCAGATTTTTAAAAAAATGCATTTACCTCATTTTAGCAAAGAATAAAGACTCCATCATGCAAAAGAATATTAACAGAAAATATATTATTTTAAAATGATGCATGTTTCAACATCAAAGACATAAAATAGGTAAGTAAATAAATTTTAATAAGGTTAGCATATTTACACATTTATTTCCTCTTTTATAAACCCAGAAGAGAATGAGACACAAAGTATAATTGTGTAAACTTGGAACATTAGCTAGTAGGATGCCACAAATAAAGTGGGTCATGAAGATTTTCAGGAAATACAGAAAGTATTTATATTTGTGACATATAGACAATATGGATGTGATGACTCATTTGTAAAAATTTCTTATTTGCAGAGTGCAGAAGCATCTTCAGTTGGAGAGCCATTGCCTCTTGCTGTGAAATATTTGGGAATCTTCAGAAACCATGCAGAATAACCTGCTAAAGGTAACAATCATACAGAATTAGATACTGATGCTTGCTTGGGAAGGTATATGGTGGTTTCTCCCACCAAAGTAAAAATGTCTTCTTATATGGAAAACTGCAGTGACTCTCCACCCCTCTGCCCTGATCCTTTCCATTATTAGACTATGTCTTGCTGTACTGAATTGAATCCTCCTTTTATCAATTATTTCCCTTTAGATTGATAAGTGAAAATCCATCTTAAGATGGATTACGGTACTGCTTTCCGAATGTTGACGATAACTCTCATGTCCACTTATCCAGAGGAAAACATTCACGTATTTCTATATTCTTCAGAGCCTTCTATGGCTTTTTCATAGTATCAACATAGGTAAACTCATTAGTCTGTTGTGAAACAAACAAAAGGTTCCTACTCTAGGTAATGGGCTAGGTACTTGCAAACACATATTTTCATTTTATTTTTATAGTAATCTGAGGAAGATGTGATCAATCAGTAGTCTGAATGGCAAGGTTAAGTAATTTGCTCCAAACAGACTAGTGAGTGGCTGAGCTGGTATTCCCAAGCAGAGCCTTTGACTTCATCTTCAGGTGTCTCCACTTCTCCATTGCTACCATAGGAATGAATGACCACGATGAGATACTAATTAAAGGATTGGCATTTAGAGCAGCAGTGCTCAGACTTGAGTGGGTGGCAGAGTCACCTGAGGGGGCATGTTGAAACAGATTTCTGCATCCTACTCCATAGTTTCAGATACAGCACATCTGGGATGAGGCCCAAGAATGTGCGTTTCTACACATCTCCACACGGTGCTAATATGTCTGGAGATCACATTTCAAGAATCACTGATTTAGAGTTCCTCAGCATTTATCTGCAGGACGCTGTAATCAGATCAATACCCTTGATTGATAGGAAAACAAGAGAAAGCACTGCCTTTCCCAGGAAGCCTACTCTCGTGTAGTAAGGCCTCTTCTGTCCCCTACACCATCCTCCAACTTCCCTGTCTTCACACTCTCACAAGACATCACCCTTTTAATTCCATAATCAACTGAGCCTATCTCTGTCATTGCATTTGTCACAATGTTTGCAAAATATATATTTTCCTCCCTTTTCCCCAACAAGATTGTGGGGCTCTTAAGGTCAGAGTTTACTTGATTTCTCTCTGTACCCCTGACATCTAGCACAGAGTTTGACATTCAGCAGAAACTCAATTTTAAAATGAACGAGGGGAAAAATATGGCATGGTAATTACATTTCTAGGAACCAGAAAGCTATGAAAATAACTGGTATGTCTTTGACAACATAAGAATTCAAAAAACATTTGAAAGGTGTGTGCCAAAATGAAAGAGATAAAACTCATAAAGAAAATGCAAATGTTCAAATTCAGATTCAAAAGTCACTTGATTAAATACAGAATCGAGACAAACAGTCTTTGTTGAGGTTGATGTGAAAAATTCTTAGGGGGTTTTAGTTCAAAATGAATGAATAGTATGAAGTGACTGCTAGAACAATTAGTACAACTATGAGCTTTATATAGAGAGGTAGAGTATTTAGATTTAACACAGTCACGGTATTTGCTACGTTTTTAGTTTAAAGGCAATATCAGTGTTTGAAAGAAAAGAGCCTAGCAGGAGGCTGGGTTCATGTTCCCAATACCTCCTTATTATACCAAAACCAGATTTAACTGTAAAAGCACATAGTCTTTCATCTGGCCCTATTGTAATTTTACTTCATTGATTTTTTTCTTTTTTAATTTAAGAGCAGCAAACTTTTTCCCGTAGGTTCTCTTGTCTTTTTCCAGCTTGGAGGAAGCTGTAGCCAATTTCTTCTTATAGCATTTACCATTGAAAATTGACTTCCATTGTTCATGCCTCTTTCACCAACTCCTAATATTTTGAAAAGGGTCTCTTTTGAACTTAAAATTTCATAAGTTTAGTCTGAGTTCAGGTAAGGAGATTACTGAAGGAAAAAAATGGCTTAAATGAAAACCATTTATTTTTTCCTAGCTATCTACATAGACTAGCTAACTAATTTCCAATCTGAAAAAAAAAAAAAAGTCCTGATAACTCTTTTAGGAAATATTGAATTTAAAAATAAGTGACATTTAAAACTGAAAAAACAAAATTCTTAGTTTCAGCAAAAGTAAAAACCAGAAATGGGAAAAAAAAAAATGTAGCTGGTCAGCTGCTCCCATTCTGAGTTTGAATTAGGCATAAAACATATCATTAAAAAATGTTCGAGAGACATTGGTGCTTTTGTTTCCTTTATGGCACTCTATTTGTATTTTCCCCAGACTTCTCTGGCCACCCATTCTCTATTTTCTTTGCTGGACAGGACATTTACTTACGGGTCCCAAATTGTCCTCCTTGTAGTTATTCCCAGTCTCAGTTCTTGACTCCTAACTCTTCGCTTTCTATATTCTCCTTCAGAAAAAGTACCTTTTCCCATTGTACTTTTTAAATAGCTTTAACTCTCACCATCATATAGCTAATTTTAATGCATAACATCCAATTCTATTTATAACCTTAGATTCAGTTCCATATTTTTAGTTGTCTACTTCATTTCATGTGAGCCTTTAATTATCTCAAACTTATTGTTCTTTCCATTGGGATACATTGCCTTTCTGTTCCAGTCAGATCTCTCTCCTAAATTTTTTAGCCTTATCAAAGCACCATCATTCTCTAGGTTAATTAAATTTAAACTTTTATATCAACTTTGAAATATTTTCTTTTTCACCCTTTGTGTGTAGCTAGTCATCAACTTCTTTTATTGTTTCTTCCAAAAAATGTTTTTCTTTCCCATGCCCATTGCTATAGTCAAAGTTCAGGCTCTCCTTGTGGGATATCTCAGTCACTCACTCACTGTTCCCGCTCAGTGCAACTGCTCCAGCCCCAAAACCAGAAACTTGCAGTGCTCCCTAGCATGTGCCTTACCACATCCTGCCCCCAACTGGAGCATGGCTGAGCAATTTATTTAAGCCAGGAATTTGGAGTTGGAGTCTCAAATGACAATTAGATGAACAAAGGCCATGTTGGATGGGAATAACTGCTTTCTGTCTATATGTATACTATATAGGTGACGGGCAGAGCTAAAGGGTACTAAGAGAAGCAACAATGTTTTGCTACCTAGCAGACAGGGGCTGGGCCAAGAGGCAGGTGACTTCCTGAGATATTGAAGGAGGAGCCTCACTTGCTGGCTTACTGGTCAAGCCTCCAGGTGGCTTGACCTACTTTCTTTCTTGTCCTGACATGCTTGTGAGTTTGCAGCCTGAATTCTTGTACTGTCTCCCTTTACTTAAGCTAACTGGATTGAGATTTTATTTCTTGCAAATAAACATGTCCTTACCCCAATACCACTTTCCAGTCAATCACACATGGATTGTAGTCATAGCTTTTTTAGTTCACCTCATTAACACTAAGATGTAGGGATTTAAATCATTATTACATTCACCTGCTAGATAAATATTGCTAAGTAAATTATCAGACTCCTGTTAAAAAGTCTAACCCTCTAGAAGTGCACCTCTAACAGCTACTAAAAATCAAGTGCCTCTTCCTGGCTTTTATTAATTAGAAAATATCGATTCAGCTTTACATATTTAATAAAATTTCTCTGTTCTATCAATATAAACCCTCCACTCAGTCAGGCTGGTTTATCCCAGAAATGCCGTGTTCATTCCTCGCTCCATGACTTGATAATGTGACCTGCATTTGAAATGCTGCTTCATTATCTCCTCCAACTGTCCAAGTCCTACCAGTTATTTCTACACCTTTGACCTGATATGACTCCATGCTTCAGCAAACATACACCTGGCAAATTATCCTTTAAAACTTAGTTCAGTTCAGGCGTGGTGGCTCATGCCTGTAATCCTGGCATTTTGGGAGGCCAAGGCTGCTGGATCACGAGGTCAGGAGTTAGAGACCAGCCTGGCCAACATGGTGAAACCCTGTCTCTACTAAAAATACAAAAATTAGCGGGGCGTGGTGGTGGGCACCTGTAGTCTCACATACTTGTGGGACTGAGGCAGGAGAATTGCTTGAAACCCAAAGGCGGAGGTTGCCTTTGAGATCGATTGCCTTTGAGATTGCACCACTGCTCTCCAGCCTGGGTGACAGAGAGAGACTCTGCCTCAAAAGAAAACAAAACCAAACAAAAAAACCGGAAAACAAAAACAAAAAAATTTAGTTCAGGCATCTGATTTAGAAAGCTTTCTGTGATCCCTGTACTTCAACAACGCTCCCCTATCTCTATAATTGCCCTAATACTGTATTAGCATCACTTTTTATATGTTTATGTTTCCCAGAATAACTGTGTGTATCATTAAGTCAGGGTATAATTAAACTTTATGTCCTCTGAAATTAACGGAGTGCTTGGTAGAGAGTCAGTTCTTAGTGAATGAATGCCAAATGAGTGAATGAATTAATTAACAAATGTCTACCTGTTAAGACTCAAGTTAAGTCCAACCTCCCTAATGAAGCCTTCTCCGATTATTCTTAGTATTTACTGATGTTCTTTTCTTTCACACATAGATTTTGCTACACAATTTAGTATTCAATTACATATATTTTCATGCTTTTAAAATTTTGTTTTATCTTCTAATCTTCTTTTTCTTAACCCGATTAAAATTTCTTGAATGTTAGGACACATGCCATTGTCTTATTCTGTGTTATTTTCTACACTGTTTAGTAGGGAAAATATGCTATTGTTCACATTTGTTGAGTGTAATTGCTTAAGAGCTATATCTCTGAAAGAATTAGAGTTGGTGTCTTATGTAATTTGTCTAGAATTACTTCTGCAAATATATTTATACTTCATCTCAAATAAAAGATGCAGCATCCAAAAACATTGTTCCTCATTGGCACAACACAGTAATGTCACCTCCTCTCTGTATCTGATCTTTCTTTTTTCTCATTTGGCAGTGATTTTATAGTAATAAGTCCCATATCAACAAATGCCAGTCTGGGGGACCAACATGTTCCTTTGCTTTATATCTCATAGTTAAGCCTCTGATTTGATTGAAACACTGTAGAAATATAGGAGAGAATTGATTTGATTCATCCTGATTTAGAAAGTGTTCACATTTGCCAAAATCCACCTTCTTTGTCAGATGCTCATTTTGAAACCTGAGAAATTTGGCTAGAAATGAGTACTAATTTGAGAATGGTGCCAAAAGGTAGGAACTAATTAAAAAATGAAAAGAAAATATAAAAACTCAAAACCAAACAGAGCTCCTTTAATCAATGTTCTTCAAATGGTAATTTTTTGCCATTAGTAGAAGGTCATGAAAAATGAGGAGTTATTTTAAAAAAAAACAATAAAAACTGGTGTGATTTCTACTAAGTCAAGATTAAGTATGTTAATCCGTTTCTTTGAAAAAATAAAAGATTGACTTCATAATTTTAAATCAGAAATATATTAAAAGTCAAGAAAAACATCCCTTGTATAATTACCTACTGTAATTGCATCTCATTTTTAATAAAAAATTTAGTTAAAAACTATCCATATGGGAAAGACTAATTCATCCTAATTCATGTGAGATATTGTTGGCATTAGAGTGAGACTAGAGAAAAGTTCAGACCATTTTAATAATCTTCTTTGCCCTACCCAGTATTAATAAATTTAAAGGCAACTGGACACTTTGAAATAATCTTCCTCTGGTCTTTCTAAATGAAAAACTGTCAAGGCATCACCATTTGGGTTGCTGTTGCAGTGATACCGTAACTGTAGCAACCGTATGCTGATGAACCAGCTTCTATCAGGAATGCGTTTTACAAATTCCCATGAGACTTCAGCAGCTTGGTAAGCCAAAGGGGAACATATTTCAAATTAATTGTTCCCATTTTATGTGATAAAAAAAATTAGCCAGGCTCCTCTGTGACAAATCTGCTTTATTGTGTCAGTAATGGAACCACACATTTAATTGACAAGTGACAATTTCTTGCTGTTCTATTTCCTTTGTTATTTATTATATTATGAGTGGGTATCTGTGGTGCTGAGAATGCCTATGGTGGTAGGAAGGCAGTGTAAATATGGTCAGTTCTGTTAATGTACCAAACAGGAGTCCCTTACCTTACCCTATAATATTGTTTTCCACTGTTTGTTTATACCTTGAATTTAGTAAACTGAATTATATTTTTCATCCACAAGGGAGTTTGCTTTTGAAGGAAATCATGTCATGACCTTTTCTAAAGCAAAAGGTCCCTTTGTGTTATAATACAAACAATTGGTCAAGAGAAAAGGAGAACTGAGATTCAGTAGGGTTATACTTAACGAGATCTAGGAAATCTAGCTAGAGTTCCATGACCCTTTAGCTTCATCAACTAGGGAAAGCATAATTTGAATTCGAATCTCTAAGAGTTTTGCTTTTAATCTTTGTGGAAGAGACGTTAACTTTAAAAGCTGATATTTTTAGCATAATCTATTATACCATATTTTAAAGAAATAGCTTTACTTATTGTTTGAGTTTGGGTTGTTAAAACATAAATATAATAGATTGGGTGGCTTAAACACCACATTTATTTCTCACCATTTTGGAGGCTGAAAGGACCTCCAAAGGTCAAGGTGCCAGCAAATCTAGTGTCTGTTAAGGGCTGGAGTCCTAGTGCCCAGACCGCTGTCTTCTCATTGTATCCTCACATGATGGAGAGAAATGAGAGAAACAGAGCGTTCTCTCCAGTCTCTTCATATAAAATAGCTAATCCATTCTGAGAGCTCCACCCTCATGACCTAATTACTTCCCAAAGGCCTCACCTCCAAATACCAACATATTGAGTTTCAATATATGAATTTTAGGGGGACACAAACATTCAGTTCATGAGACATGTAAGAGACTATGTAATAAAAATAAAAAGTAAGTTTTTGCATAGAATGTAATAGAAAGAATGTTGCTCCCTCACTAACAATGAGGAAAATACAGATAAACCACAGATATGATTTTGTTTTAATCTGTCAGTGGGCTGAGGTCGTAGATAAATCAAGTCACCTAAAATCCAAGGAGGGCAGATCCCCTACCCCCCGACTTCCTATAAGGAGAGATGGAACACATGTACTACCTCCACTATGGGAGTTATGGTAGGAGGAAAGGGCCACCCCACAAGAGGGAAGAAAGAATTAGCTAAAATTGTATGAATTGTCAAAGGTTGAGATTCAGCTAGTGTGACAGTATAGACTTCCTGGGATCCTCAGACCCAAGGGGCGTTTGCAGCACCCTCACAGACTCTATACCATTTCCACTGAGTGTTCATGAAAAAAAATTAGGGGTTGAACATGAGGAAAGGTCTGCCACACTCAGGACAAAGAACCAGCGCTGCGGGAGAAAGATAGAGACAAAAGAACTCCCTTACTCCTGGGCAGGAAAGAGGGCTGAACCAAACTGATACCATTAGAGGTCTCCTGCTTCTATGAGAGGGACCGAAACCATATGCTCTCACAAAGCACCACCACAGACACAGGCAGAGTTTGACTGCTATGGGGAAGAGGGAAAGGAATATGAGAAAACCACACCTGAGGGCTCAGGCTCACAGGGCTTTCTTAGGAGTGATGCTCAACCAGGACAACAGGGCCCTCTCTCTGGTAGCCTAGCAAGCAGTGACAGCCTACTGCAACCTACCCCTGAAGGAAGGGCAAGAAGCTGGGGAGAGGCCTCTCCCTCTCACCCCTGTGGCAAAGGTATGAAGCAATGATTGTAAGATGAGGATGAATCACAAACACTGAGAAAAAGCTCATAGCAATCTCACCTCCCAGCCTAAACCCAGGGCATTCTTAGAACAATTTGATGCCTTATAGAGCCCTGAAGGTATTCATACCAACAAGGAAATCTAAACTCAACTAAATAACTAAATTCTAACTAGGTTGATACAATCCCTCTTACTAAGTGCCTGAAAAGATCTGTGCCCATTTATAGGCACATATACTATTTACCTCAGTCTTTTCTAAACAATACCATAGATTGGTCTAAAATATGTGTAATTACAATCCAAGATGAGTGAGAGTGAAGACAAAACAGAAGAAATATTTAAAGAAATAATAGTGTAGATTTTTTCCAAAATAAAGACATTAAGCCACATATCCAAGAGATACCAAGAATCACAAATAAGAATTAAAATACACACACACAAACACACATATGCACACGCATAAACTAGACACATCATATTCAAACTGCTGAAAACCGAAGATAAAATGAAAATCTTGAAGGCAACCAGAGGGGGTTAAACACATTGCATATGGAAGAAAAAAAATGATAAAAATGACTGTATACATCTCATCCAAAACTATGCAAGCTAGAAGAAAATTGAACAACATCTTTATAGTTTTGAAGGAAAAAACAAACCCTCTGTCAATCCTTAATTCTATGGCAATAATTTCTTTCAGATGCAAATGTGAACTAAAGCATTTTTAAGACAATCTAAAGTTTAGAGAAGTGATTTACATCAGATTTATGCTAGAAGAAATATTAAAGAATGTCTTTCAGGCAGATGTGAATCAGAAGCATGTATTTACAAAAGGAAATGAAGAGTTCCAGATATTGTAAAAGGTTAAGGTAAATATTTAAAATTTTTCTTATTTTTATTTACTGAAAAAGATAAGCGATTATCTAAAGAAAAATTGTAAAATATTGTGGTATTTATAACCTGTAAAAGTAAAATGTATGAAAACAATAACCCAAAGATGGGAGAAAGGTTTGCAAGCACACTGCTATAAGGTTTGCACACTCTACTTGAAGAAATAGATGTATAAATAAGTCAATAGTGAAGATAAAGGAATCATTTAAAAAGTACCCAATCCAATGGTAGGCAGACAAAGAGGAGAAAGACGACAAAGAACAGATGAGAAAATAGAAAACAAAATCTAGCAAGATGATAGCTAGGGAAACCACAAAGCAATTAGAAATAGATGCATAAAGAAGTCAATAGTGAAGATAAAGGAATCATTTAAAAAGTATCCAATCCAATAGTAGGCAGACAAAGAGGAGAAAGAGGACAAAGAACAGATGAAAAAATAGAAAACAAAATCTAGCAAGATGGTAGTTTTAAATCTAACTATGTCAATGATTATATTACATAATCATAAGCACTCAAATCAAGACAAGAGTTTGCCAAAGTTGAGGAAGGCAGCAGGCAGGATTTACTTCAACAAATTAATTTCAAATATAAAGACATAGCTAGGCTAAAAGTAATATGATTAAGAAAGATATACAATAAAAATGAATCAAAACCATGCAGGAGAGACTGTGTTAATATTAAATAAATTAGATTTCAGAAAAAGGAATATCTCCACAGAAGAAAGGGACAGTGCATAATCATAAAATGATTAATTTACCAAAAATGCCTAAAATCTTAAATGTATATATGGTTACCAGAGAACTTTAAAATACATGAAGCAAAAACTGATAGACTGAAGGAGAAATAAACAAAAGCACAATTATTATTGAAGATTTTAACACTCTTCTTTCAATAGTTGATTGAGCAAATAGACAAAATATCAATAATGACAAGGAAGATCTGAACAACCAATTTTACCAAATTGGCATTTATAGAACATTTAATCCAACAACAGAATGCACATCCTTTTCAAGTAAAAACAGAATATTCAACAGGACAGACCATATCCTGAACCGTGAAGAAACGTCAACAAGTTTAACACAATTAAAACATACAAAGCATGTTCTCTATCCATATTAAAATTAAATTACATACAAAGCATGTTCTCTATCCATATTAAAATTAAATTAAAAATCAATGAGAAATATACCTGGAAAATTCCCAAATATTTGGAAATTAAACAACATACTTCTAAATAAGTCTTTGGTCAAAGTTGAAGTCATGAGGAAAATTGGAAAGTATTTTAAATTGAATGAGAATGAATACGTATATTTATTTGACTTGAGCATACCAGAATTTGAGAGAGACATTATAAGTGTTGCTTCAAGAGAAATTAATAGCTTTAAATGTTTATGCTTGCATTACATAAAGAAAAGTCTCAAATCAATGATTTAAGTTTCCTCATTAAGAAGTAGAAAAATAAGAGCAAATTAACTCCCCAAAAGCAGAAGTAATTTGTTACAGAAATTAATAAAACTGAAGAATGTAAAAGAAAAGCAATAAAGTCACTGAAATCAAAAGCTAGTGCTTTGAGAAAATTAATAAAATTGATCAATCTTTACACTAGAATTTTTTAACCCTGACACAACTGAAATTTCGGGCTAGGTAATATTTTCTTTTTTAAGGGCTGCCCTATATAGGATATTTGACAGCATCTCTGGCATCTACCCACTACATGCCTGTAGCATCCCACCAAACTACTTGTGGGATGATTAAAGACATTGCAATTAAACTACAAACTATATCAACCATAAAGAGAGGACACAAAAATTCTCAATAAAGTAGTAGCCAACTGAAATCAGCAGTATAGTAAACAGATATACATCATGAAAAACATTGACATTATCAAATGTTCTTTGGAAGGCAGTATTGCCCCCAGTTTAGAACCACTTCTCTAGACAGATTGATAAAAAGGAAAAAAAAGGAAAAAAAGGCATACTTAAATGACCAATGTCAGAAATGAAAGATGGGTCCTCACTAAAGATCATACTAATATTAAAAAGATAATAAAAGAAATACATGAGCTATTTTATGACAATACAACATCTTACATGAAATACACAAATTATTTGAAAGACACCACCAAAAATCACTAAATAAGAAATAGAGAATCTGTGTAGTCCTATTTCTATTCAAGAAAACTGCTGGTCCAGATTACTTTGCTTAAAAGTTCTACCAAACATTTAAAGAAGAAATTATTCTTCTACACATACTCTTCCAGAAAATAGGAGAGTAGAAAACACTTCCCAATGCAATTTTCTGTTATCTTTATAGAAAAACCAGCTAAAGACATTGCAATTAAACTACAAACTATATCAACCATAAAGAGAGGACACAAAAATTCTCAATAAAGTAGTAGCCAACTGAAATCAGCAGTATAGTAAACAGATATACATCATGAAAAAGTAGGGGTTATTCTCAGAATGTAAGGTTGATTTGACATTTGAAAGTCTAACAATGCAATTTACTGTGTTTATAAAAAAGAAGAAAAATTATATGACTAATCTCAATAGATGAAAAAAAACCTTTTGACAAATTCAACATCCATTCATCAATTTAAAACAGACTCTCAGAAAACTCAAAATGGAAGAGAACATTCTCAAGATAATAAAAGGCATCTATAGAAGACCTATAGCTAAGACAATACTCAATGGTGAAAGATTGAATGCATTCTTCTTAAGATTGGGAATATTGCAAAGATGTCTGCTTTCACCTCTCCTACTCAATCTTATTACTTCTATCCAGTCCAACAAGACAAGTCAAATGAATATAATATTTGCAGACTGGAAAAGAACTAAATTGTCTCAATTAACAGATATTATGATGTTTAAGTAGGAAATCTTGAAAATCTATGAAAAAAGTAGTAGAACTAATAAGTAAGTTTAGCAGAGTTTAGGATATAAAATTAACTGCATTATTATATACCAGCAATAAAAATTTGAAATTATTTTACAATACTACCATTTATAATAGTATCAAAAACATAAAATACTTTGTAAATATAGCAAAATATGTACAAGATTGAATACTAAAAACTTTAAAACATTGAGCAGGAAATCAAAGGGGATTGAAATGAGTGGAGAGATTCACTATAATTTGGTTTAGAAATATTAGGTTTGGAATAATCAGTATTGTTAAAAAGTCAATTCTCCACATGTTGATCTATATTCAGGTTTTTTTTTGTAGAAATGTACAAGTAAATATTAAAATGTATATGGAAAAGTAAAGGAATTAGAATAGCCAAAAATCTTTGACAAAGAAAAAACAAGTTGGAACATTTAAACTATCTGATTTCAAGACTCACTCTAAATCTATAGTAATCAGGACACTGTGATGTCAGTGAAAGAACAAACAGACAGATAATTGGAACAGAATTGAACACTGAGAAATAGAATCATACAATTTATTTTCAACAAAAGGATCAAGACATTTTAAGGTAGAAAAATCATCTTTCCAACAAATTATGCCAGCATAACTGAACATCCAATTGGAAAAAAAGAAAAAAATTACTTAGATTTCTATCTCACCCTGTGTACAAAAATGAACCCATAATGGATCACAGAAAAACAAAAATGTAAAGCCTAACTCTATAAAACTTTTATAAAAAGCAAAGAAGAGCTGGGTGTGGTGGCTCATGCCTGTAATCCTGGCACTTTGGGAGGCCAAAGCACTAGGAACTCTTGAGGGCAGGAGTTCAAGACCAGCCTATTTAAAAAAATTATCTGGGCATGGTGGTGCATACCTGTAATCCTAGATACTCAAGAGGCTGAGGTGGGAAGATCCCTGGATCCAGGAGTTCAATGCTACAGTGAGCTATAATTGTGTTACTGCACTCCAGCCCAGGTGACAAAGAGAGATCCTTTCTCTGAAAAAACAGCAGCAACAACAAAAAACAAAACAAAACAAAAAACAAAGAAGAAAATCTGTGGGACTTTGTATTAGGCCAGGATTTATTTATTAGGTAGGACACAAATGGCATGAATCACAACAGAAAAAATACGTTAAGAAAATGAAAAACACCTCCCAAGACTGCACTGGGAAGGAATTGAATCGCTGAATATACCAATAATGAGATCTGAAATTGAGTCAATAATAAATAGCCTACCAACCAACAAATGCCCAGGACCAGAGAGATTGACAGCTGAATTCTACAAGATGTACAAAGAAGAAATCATACCATTCCTGCTGAAACAATTCCAAAAAATTGAGGAGGAGGGACTCCTCCCTAACTCATTCTATGAAGCCAGCATCATTCTGATACCAAAACCTGGCAGAGACACAACAACAACAAAAAAGAAAACTTCAGGTCAATATCATTGATAAACATCGACACAAAAATCCTCAAAAAATACTGGCAAACCAAATCCAGCAGCACATCAAAAAGCTTATCCACCACAATTAAGTAGGCTTTGTCCCTAGGATGCAAGGTTGGTTCACCATACACAAATCAATAAATGTGATTTATCATATAAATAGAACTGAAGACAAAAACCACATGATTATCTTAATAGATGCAAAAAAGTCTTTTGATAAGATTCAACACCCCTTTCTTCATATTAAAAACTCAATAATCTAGGTGTTGAAGGAACATACCTCAAAATAATAAGAGCCATCTATGACAAACCCACAACCAACATCATACTGAATGGGCAAAAGCTGGAAGCATTCCCCTTGAAAACTGGCATAAGACAAGAATACCCTCTCTCAACACTCGTATTCAACACAGTATTGGAAGTCTTGACCAGGGCAATCCGGCAAGAGAAAGATATAAAAGGCATCCAAATAGAAAGAGAGGAAGTCAAACTATCCCTGTTTGCAGATGACATGATCCTATATTTAGAAAACCCCACAGTATTGGTCTAAAAGCTCTTTAAGCTGATAAACAACTTTAGCAAAGCCTCAGGGTACAAAATCAATGTGCAAAACTCACTAGCATGCCTATACACCAACTACAGTCAAGCCAAGAGCCAAATCAGGAACACAATCCTTTTCACAGTTGCCACAAAAAGAATACAATACCTAGGAATACAGCTAATGTGGGAGATGAAACATCTCTACAAGGAGAACTGCAAAACACTGCTCAAAGAAATCAGAAATGACACAATCAAATGGAAAAACATTCCATGTTTATTGATGGGAAAAATCAATATTGTTAAAATGACCATACTGCCCAAAGCAATTTGTAGATTCAATGCTATTTCTATTAAACTACCAATGTCATTCTTCACAGAACTGGGAAAAAAAAAAACTATTTAAAAAATTCATATGGAACCAAAAAGAGCCCTAATAGCCAAGGCAATGCTAAACAAAAGGAACAAAGCTGGAGGCATCACGCTACTTGACTTCAAATTATACTACAGGGATACAGTAACCAAAATAGCATAGTACTGGTATAAAAACAGACACATAGACCGATGGGACAGATTAGAGAACTGAGAAATAAGGCCACACACCTACAACCATCTGATCTTTGACAAAGATGACAAAACAAGCAATGAGGAAATGACTCCCTATTCAATAAATGGTACTGGGATAGCTGGCTAGCCATGTGCAGAATATTGAAACTGGTCTCCTTCCTCACACCATATACAAAAATTAACTCAAGATGGCTTAGAGACTTAAATGTAAAACCCAAAACTATAAAAATCCTGGAGGACAACATAGGCAATACCATTCTAGACATAGGAATGGGCAAAGATTTCATGACGAAGACACCGAAAGCAATTGCAACAAAAGCAAAAATTGACAAATGGGATCTAGTTAAACTGAAGAGATTCTGCATAGTAAAGGAAACTATCAACAGAGTGAACAGACAACCACAGGGTGGGAGAAAATTTTTTGCAAACTGTGCATCTGACAAAGGTCAATTTTCCAGCATCTATAAGGAACTTAAACAAATTTACAAGAGAAAAACAAACCAAAAAAGTGGGCAAAAGATATGAACACTTTTCAAAAGAAGACACACATATGGCCAACAATCATATGAAAAAAAGCTCAACATCACTTATCATTAGAGAAATGCAAATCAAAACCATAATGAAATACCACCTCACACTAGTCAGAATGGCTATTATGAAAAAGTCAAAAAATAACAGATGCTGGCAAGGTTGTGAAGAAAAAGGAACACTTACACACTGTTTGTGGGAGTGTAAAGTAGTTCAATCATTGTGGAAGACAGTATAGTGATTCCTCAAAAACCTAAAGACAGAAATGCTGTTTGACTCAACAATCCCATTAATGGGTATATACCCAAAGGAATATAAATTGTTCTGTCATGAAGACACATGCATGCATATATTCATTGCAGCACCACTCACAATAGCAAAGACATGGAATCAATGTAAATACCCATCAATGATAGACTGGATAAAGAAAATGTGATACATATATACCATGGAAAACTATGCAGCCATAAAAACGAATGAGGTCATGTCCTTTGCAGGAACATGAATGGAGCTGGAAGCTATTATCCTTAGCAAACTAACACAGGAACGGAAAACCAAATACCACATGTTCTCACTTATAAGTGGGAGCTAAATGATTAGAAAACATGGACACATAAAGGGGAACAGCACACACTGGGGCCTACTGGAGGATGGAAGGTGGAAGCAGGGATAGGACCAGGAAAAATAACCAATGGGTGCTAGGCCTAATACCTGGGTGACAAAATAATCTGTACAACAAACCTCTGTGACACAAGTTTACCTATGTAATGAACCTACACATGTACCCCTGAACTTAAAATTTTAAATAAACCTAAAAAAAGGGAAAACAAGCCACATGTGGGAACAATATGTTGGTTAAACACTTACCTGATAAAGCTCTTGTATGCTGAATATATAAATAACTCTCACAACTCAATAATTAGAAAACAAACACACTGTATTTTAAAATGGGCAAAAGCATTGAGCCTATACTTCACCAAAGAAGATATACAGATGGTGAAGAAAAAAATCACGAAAAGATTCCCGCTGTTGTTAGTCACCAGGGAAATTTAAATTATAATCACACCCATCTATTCAAATGGCTAAAATTTTAAAAATCGAATAATCCTAAGTGCTTATAGTAATGTCGAGCAAGTGGAACTATCATACATTGCCAATGCCAATGCAAATTTTTACTACCAGTTTGGAAAAACAGTTTGGCAGTTGCTTTTAAAGTTATACATACATTTACCTTATGACTCCAAAATCTCGCTCATAGAAATTTAATCAAAAGAAATGAAAACCCCTGTCTGTATAAATACTTGAACATAAATGTTTATATTGGTATTATTCATAATCACCAAAATTGGAAAACAACAAAAATGTGCATGTGTAAACCAAATTGTAGTAAACCTATTCAGTGAAATACTATTTAGCAATGAAAGGAATGAAGTACGGATGCATGCAACAACACTGACGAATCTCAAATGTATTAAGAGAAAGACGCCCATCTCAAATGGCTACGTACTATAGGATTCCACTGAGATATCCTTCTGGTGTTATATTTCTTGTTTATGGTGTTGTAAACTCAACTGTGTGCATTTGTCAGAATTTATAAAACTACACTCAAAAATGTCAATTTCACAATGAATCTAACATAACTCAACATCTTGATTTTTAAAAAGCTAAATGTGGCTTATAGAGTGTAATATAACTTGAGATTGAGTTTCTTATTTCTAAACATAAATTGTTAATGTTTTGGCAAGTATAACTTCTATCTTAACTAAAACTTTCCTGAAGTTTTATGGATCCCATCAATGATGTACACTTAAATACAGACTAAAAGTAAATATTTATCTTGCCAGATTTATCTTCATTTTTCTTATATTCCTGTCCTTGGCTTTTAAAGATCACTTCACCAGAAGGAAATCTAAAAGTTATTAGTTGTTATCTCTGGAGGTGGGATAACAGGATTAACTAATTTTCTTCTTTGTACATTTTTGTATTTTCCAATGTTATGATTACCATTCATTATTTTTATAATCAGAAAAACTTACTAAAATAAGACAGTATCCCAAATTACCTTAAGATTACTGTTTGAAGATATCTGACTTTCTGGAGCTACACATACACAGAGTCGCTCACTTTCTTGCAGCCACCTGTCTAATTTAGGTTGCTTCCTAAGGGACTAACAGATGTTGGTCACCAAGAAGCTCTGCAACAACGGAGACAGTTACCTCAGGCGAGCTGTGGTGAAAGTGATGCCTCTTTCTGACTTGCACAAAATACGTCTTCACTCATAATATACACAATCTGCATGAAACATGGCCTGTCATATGTTCAAATACCTACTTATGCACAAATAAAAAAATTCCCGTAAGTTCTAGATTGCATTTTGTGTAATATGTGTGGGCCACTCATAGCTCAAGCTATTTTTCTCTATCTCACACCAAATTTAAATAGAATTCACAGAGATTATAGGCATATTTTAAAACTAACATCTCTAATGAAAGAAAAAATGCATGCAATATTTTAAAGCTGTCTTTTCTATTATGAAAGTATAACAATGAGAATCTAGAAAAACTAGAAATGCTATATATCTACATATCTCGATATCCTTCCTTCCTTCCTTCCTTTCTCTCTTTCTTTCGTTCGTTCTTTCTTTTTCTTTCTTTCTTTCTTTGATCATCTAATCTATCACCACACATATCCCTACTACTCAGAAATAAGGTGCTATTAACATTTCAGAGTACTTCTTTTAGTTATTTCTATGTATGTATGTATGTATGTATGTATGTATGTATGTATGTATCTCTCTCTCTCTCTATATATATATATCACCACACATATCTCTATTACTCAGGAATAAGCTGCTATTAACATTTTAGAGTATTTCTTTCAAGTCTATCTATGTATCTATGTATGTATGTATGTATCTGTCATCTATCTATCTATCTATCTATCTATCTATCTATCTATCTATCTATCTAATCTATCACTGTTCATATCCCTACTACTCAGGAATAAGCTGCTGCTAACATTTCAGATTATTTCTTTCAGGTATTTTTCTCTATGCATAAACACTACCACATGTATTTAAAGCTGTTCTATCTTTATATCATCACTTTAGTACTTCCATTGGTAAAATAAAACGGCAGCTGTGTTCCACTGTCTACCCTGCTACTCGGGGTATTTGGAAGCTGAAAATTTCTTCTTAGCACATTCTTTTATTACTAGTATTAGCCAATGAGTTATTAGACACAATTCAGCAAGGTCATGTGCCCTTTCCCTTTATTTATTTTGTTTTCCCAGCAATTTGCTAATTTCCCCATATTTCCTGAGCTCCTTTTCAGTTTCTCTTAGGTAGTTACTATACCTAAGATTGAAAATAAGAGGGCATTAATGTTAACAATCTTCCTGCCTCAATGTGACTAATCCCATCCATAAGTGAAGTGTTTTCTATTTAAACAGAATTCATGAGACATAGTGGCTCTATTCCTTTTGAATTTCATTTTATTTTTGAAACAGAGCTCCTTCTCATTATTTTTTTCTCTTTTTGTCCTTCTATTCCTTGATATCTCTTGATTCTCTTTTCCTTACCTATTTCATATCTATAGAAATTGCTCTAAAGTTTTAGAACCACTCTGTAGAATAACTTAAAACTCCACTATTTCCTGTAATAAAATATTAACACCACACAAAAAGGGAGATTTGTAGATGAATGCAATCTGGACATAGGTATTGAGAGATATAAAAAATTTTCCTTATTAACATGTACTTTCTAAATTAGCTCTCTTGAGTAAAGATGCATTGAAAACGGAAATCACTACATTCTGTTTGAAAGAATTCCATTTCACTTCTAAATAAAAGCAACATTTACCTTTACTATTGAGGACAGACAAAGACCTATACAATGATTCATTTCATGACCTTCAAAAAGAAAAAGTCAAGTGTGCCACCTTGTAATAAAATGGGAGAGCAACGAGACAGGTCTTATTACTACCTTGAAGGTCAGCAACCACAATAAAATAAACATTATTATTCCTGATTTAAATATTTTTTTACAGGAACCAAATAGACATAGAAAGAGCCTAGAACACAAATTGTATAGTAAAGTGAAAAGAAATGCCCGTCTCATTTTAAAACTAGAATTTTGCTGCATATACGAGCATCTGTCAAGCTGGGGCTATGTGGGATCCACAGTGTTGGAAATTCCCTCCTTTAGTGATTATGTTTTAGTTAGGGTTAAACAACAGAGAAGCCAATTAGGGACATCTCTTACTCTCTGAATTGTTAGGTAAGGTTTCCCGAACCAATATGGATGGAGAATTAATGTATTTAAACAGATTTTTTAAATACCCCATTTTTCTTTAAATTCAGACCTTCTAGCAATACAATAACCTTTCCCAGAAGTAACACTGGGAATCTGTTTTTGGGAGACAGTCTTGAGGTTTGTCATTTCAGCTCCCAACTAGTATATATTTTTAAAAATTGTATGGAACAATAACTTTGGTACTATTATCACCAAATCAGCTTGAATTCTATCTGTTTACCCACATCTGACCTGGATTCTACTTGCACAGGAGAGTCTAGACTCCTTTGCGTAAATGAGGATAACTTGAGGACTTATAGTTCCTCAGATGCTGGAATTAATATTCTTTTTGAACATGGAGAAATCTGAAGTTTCTTCCACCTGGGGCATAGGTGTATTCCAGAAGAACAGGAGCTTTGTGTCAGTTAAGGTCTAGTGAGGAACAGGTGGCCCCAAAAAGCAATTTAATGTGCTTTTATTAAATTTTCCAACAGAGGAAATAGAGGAAGGTGAGGTGACTCAGACATTAAAAACTACAGGAAGCCACTGCTTTCTCTGCCTGGAGAGCCAAGGGGAAAGTGGATTCACTTGAGCCCTGAAGCTGGGGCCACCCACCAGCGCTGAGACCACCAGGCAGCTACCAAGAAAGAGTTGGGTCCTAGAGAGTAGGACTGCCTGGTGGGAGCTGGAACCACTGAGGAGAATCAAGCTCTCATGAAAGTGAGAAGCAAAGAGAGGGGAAAATTATCCTGGATTCTCCTCTCTGTCCACACTTGTCTTTTGCCAGAGCCTCCTACTGCCCAGCTTCACAGAAAAGAAGCTCCTAAGAGAGACTGGGTAATGTAAAATGCAGTGGTCACAACAAGAGAGGGCCACGAAAGGGACCTTAACTGAAGGAAAACAGACATATGACCAACTCATCCTAGCTGAGAGGGCTCTCACCCAAACTGTTCCCAGGCCAGACTTTGGATACTGTCTCAAGTTTACCCATGAGGAACACTTAAAACTAAAAGACCAAGATTAACTTATGCGTTACAAGAAGCTATGAGCCACAAGACTCAGGTTGTTTAAAAGAATGGTGATCAATAAAGGGAAATAATTTTTCCACTTGGGACAAAAGAAATATGGTTCTTTAAGGAGAAGTTTTGAGGTCAGTGGCCTAGCAGGAGCAGCAGGAGAGAACCGTCTTGGGAGCAAATGGTGATGAGGAGTGAAAGATGAAGGTGGAAGAGAGGTCAGAGGCTCCTGTTAGGGAAAGGTTCAGCCTTAGCAGAAGGGGCGGTCTCAAGGCTGACAGAAAAAGCAGCCGTGTGCAGCCCCTGAAATCTGCAGGCAAGGAAGTTTGACACGATTTCTTGGAGCTGTTGACATAAAATGGCAGAGATAGAACTGGCCTTTGGAAAGTAGAGGACAGTCACTGAAACCTAGAAATAAAGGCTCTATTATTAGGACACACATTATACATATATGGTGATAATAAAGACAGTTGCTAGTGTCTGTGGCTTTGGGCATGGTGTTAAGTTAGTAAAGCATCTCACTTAATTCTCAGGAAAATCTTGTAGAGTAGGCTCTCTTCTTATAACTTTATAGACCAAGAGAGTAAGGACTACAGTCAGGGCTTGTAAGAGGTTGAATAGAATCTGACCTTGGGCCATCTGACTTTAGAGGCTTCTTGTTCAACCATCATGCTGTGCTCTCCCATTACATAATCTTTGTGGTGTGATGATATAACTTCATCATTCTTAAGACTAGCCATACTTTCTGTTCTTCTTTATAGGGATAAATTTAGATTTTCTAGGTCATGCCCATTACAGAAAGAAAGTTAAGTTTCTCAAGAAGCATGTATTCCTCCCAAAGGATAAAACAAACGTGTATCAACTGACACCCCCAGAAAGGGTATGTTGGCCCCCATTCAAGCTGGCCAGGTGCCATCCATCTGGCTGTGCATCCTGTTTGACTTAATTCAGTAATTTGACTCATTGAAGTCGTGTGCATCACAGCTTACTACTTGGGAGCCCTCTTAAGAACAGAAATAAAAACTCTCTGCAGATGTGACCAAGCTGATGAAAAGCAAGGAAGTTTCTAGTTAGAAAGTACCATCATTCCTTTCTCATACCATCTGAACTGATAATGCCAGGAAGGAAAACTTTCATGTTACTTAATAGGATGAGCATTTCCTCCTGAGGAATCCAGTCTTCTGTAAAATGACAGAGATCCTGGAGATAAGCCTGCATGGCCCAAACTTCATCTCTTGTTTATCTTAACGTAGCTGCGATTTAGAATTTCTGTTTCTGAAGCAAGAAAAAAATACAACATCAGCAGCCAAATTTCAGCTGGCAATGGGATGTTCTGGAACTGCTATTTTATTTGGGGAAAAACACGGAAAGGGTTTTACTGTGCTTTATACCAAAGGCATGTACGATAAATTACATGCCACTTTAGTTCCTTGTAGGTGAATTGGAACCAAAACACTCATTTGTCTTAACCTTGATCTTTCCAGCTAACCATAAGGATTTATTAGCTAAGATATAAAAATGTAAATCACAAAAGAAAAAATTGGTAAATTGGGATCCACCACAACATCTTTTGCTTTGTAAAAAGACATTTTTAGGACAATAAAAAGCAAGCCACACATCGAAAGAAAATATTTGATAACTACCTATCAAATAAAGGTCTGGTACAAAGAATATGTAAAGAACTCTCACAACTCAGTAATAAGAAAATAGCCTCATTTTTAAAAATGGGCAAATGATTTGAATAGATTCTTCACCAAAAGAGATATGTAGATGACTGTCAAACAAACAAACATATAAAATAGTGTTTAAAATTAGTAGTCACTGGGAAAATGCAAATTATAATCACAACAAGAGATCATAACTCACCAATTAGAATGACAAATATTAAAAATCTGGTGATCCTAAGTGCTTGCAATAACATGGAGCAAGTGGAACATTCATATGTTGCTCATAGGAATGCAAGATTTTGCTGCCACTTTGGAAAACAATCTGGAAGTTTCTTTTAAAGTAATATGTACATTTACCATATGATATGGTTTGTCTGTGTCCCTACCCAAACCTCATCTTGAATTGTAGCTCCCACAATTCCCACATGTTGTGGGAGGAACCCAGTGGGAAGTAATTCAATCATGGGGTTGGGTCTTTCCCATGCTATTCTTGTGATAGTGAATAAGTTTCATGAGATCTGATGGTTTTATAAAGGGGAGTTTCCCTGCACAAATCTCAGGTATTGCCCAGACTTACCACTGCCCAGTCTCAGGTATGTCTTTATCAGCAGCACAAAAACAGACTAACACAGTAAATTGGTACCTAGAGTGGGGCGCTGCTGAAAAGATACCTGAGAAGTGGAAGTGACTTTGGAACTGGGTAACAGGCAGAGGTTGGAACAGTTTGGAGAGCTTAGAAAAAGACAGGAAAATGTGGGAAAGTCTGGGACTCCCTAAAGACTTGTTGAATGGCTTTGACCAAAATGCTGATGATGATATGGAAAATGAAAGCCAGGCTGAGGTGGTCTCAGATGGAGATGAGGAATTTATTGGTAACCGGAGCAAAAGTGACTCTTGTTATGTTTTAGCAAAGAGACTGGTGGCATTTTGCCTCTGCCCTAGAGATCTGTGGAACTTTGAACTTGAGAGAGATGATTCAGGGTATCTAGTGGAGGAAATTTCTAAGCAGCAGAGCATTCAAGGTGTGACTTGGGTGCTGTTAAAGGCATTCAGTTTTAAAAGGGAAACAGAACATAAAAGTTCAGAAAATTTACAGCCTGACAATGTAATAGAAAAGAAAATCCCATTTTCTGAGGAGAAATTCAAGGTGGCTGCAAAAATTTGCATAAGTAACGAGGAGTCAATGTTAATCCCCAAGACAATGGGGAAAATGTCTCCAGAGCATGCCAGAGACCTTTGTGGCAGTCCCTCCCATCACAGGTCTGGAGGCCTAGAAGGAAAAAATGGTTTTGTGGGCCAGATCCAGGTCCCTCTGCTGTGTGCAGTCTAGGGACTAGGTGCCCTGCATCCCAGCAGCTCCAGCCTTGACCAAAAGGGGCCAAGGTACAGCTTGGGCCTTGGCTTCAGAGGGTGCAAGCCCAAGCCTTGGCAGCTTCCACGTGGTGTTGAACCTGTGGGTGCACAGAAGTACAAATTGAGGTTTGGGAACCTCCACCTAGATTTCAAAGGCTGTATGGAAATGCCTGGATGCCTTGGCAGAAGTTTGCCAAGGGGGTGGGGTGCTCATGGAGAACCTCTGCTAAGACAGTGTGGAAGGGAAATGTGGGGTAGGCACTGCCACACAGAGCCCCCACTGGAGTGCTGCCTAGTAGAACTGTGAGAAAAAGGCCACCATCCTCCAGACCCCAGAATGTTAGATCCACTGACAGCTTGCACCATGAGCCTGGAAAAGCTGCAGACACTCAATGCCAGCCAATGAAAGCACCCGGCAGGGAGGCTGTATCCTGCAAAGCCGCAGGGGCGGAGTTTCCCGAGACCGTGGGAACACACCTCTTGCATCAGCATGAACTAGATGTGAGGCATGGAGTCAAAGGAGATCATTTAGGAGCTTTAAGATTTGACTGCCCTGCTGGATTTGGCACTTGCATGGGGCCTGTAGCCCCTTTGTTTTGGCCAATTTCTCCCATTTGGAATGGGTGTATCTATCCAATGCCTGTATACCTACTTTAGGAAGTAACTAACTTGCTTTTGATTTTACTGCCTCATAAGTAGAAGGAACTTGCCTTGTCTCAGATAAGACCTTGGAATGTAGATTTTGAGTTAATGCTGAAATAAGTTAAGAGTTTGGGAGACTGTTGGGAAGGCATGATTGGTTTTGAAATGTGATGGCATGAGATTTGGGAGAAGCTGGGGTGGAATGATATGGTTTGGCTGTGTCTCCACCAAAATCTCATCTTGAATTGTAGCTCCCACAATTCCCTCATGTTGTGGGAGGGACCCAGTGGGAGGTAATTGAATCATAGGGGTGGTTCTTTCCTGTGCTATTCTTGTGATAGTGAATAAATCTCAAAAGGTCTGATGGTTTTATAAAGGGGAGTTTTCCTGCACAAGTTCTCTTCTCTTGTCTGCTGCCATGTGAGTTGTGCCTTTCACCTTCCGCCGTGATTGTGAGGCCTCCCCAGCCATGTGGAACTGTGAGTCCATTAAATCTTTCTTTTGTAAATTGCCCAGTCTTGGGTATGTCTTTATCGGCAGCGTGAAAACAGACTAATACATCATATGAGTGGCATATTCAGAGTACAATGGGGCTTTTGATCAATGTAACTTAGGGTAGGGGGTGGTATAGCAGAGGAGTGGGAAGTGTTAATGCTTCGCCAGCATGGAAAAACTCAAAGCTTGTCACTTATCAACAGAGAATTTGTGCCTACCATTCTTTTTCTATCCTTATGTGACACTATTGACCAAGAATGACAGGAAGTACAGTTTTTATTTTAAAGTATTCAACTAATTCATTAGGTCACCTCCTTGCTATGGCAGCCCTATATTGTAATTTGTATTGGAGTTTGACTTATTTAATAAGTCCTTATTGAGCACTCTTAGTGTGCAGATCACTTTAATAGTTACTACAGGGAAGGAAATAAAAGACAACTTTAGATTTCTCTGGAATTTATACTACACTGCATGCTGACTCTGCACTATGAAATAGTGCTGAGGGCTGTTTTTAGAGCATCTCATTTATTCTTGACAACAGTACCATCATTTCCATTTAATATACAAGGAAACTGAGGTTCAGCACAGATTAGTAACTTGTCCAAAGTCACAGTCAATAAGTGGCAAAGAGGAGTTTGAAAACAAGGTCTGTCCATTTTTAATTCTAAAACCTTTGCTATTGGTCACAGAGTTGTTGGGACCCAGATGGCTGCTCTTCCAATCTTACTGCTCATGGCCCCCATAGCAAGCTGTTTAGTTTTCCATTTGCTTAACTGTTTGTCTGAGTGCTAACATCTAAAACCAGGAAGAAAAGGAAACACCGACATATCCACAAAGACATAAGAGTCCCAAGGAATAATCATATTTTTTTTAACATAGAGAATAAGAAAACCATATTTAAAAGATGTAATGATAGGAAAATAAAATGTTTGCTTAGGTTGGTTCTTATACAGCCATATCTAGCTCACAAAATGTCAACATTAGAACAAAGACTGACATTAGTTTATAGTTCATGAAATAATGATATAAAATAATATAGATTGGGCTATTAGCCACTAATGAAACCTCAGGACTAGGAAGCTGTATAGTCCCTCTTGTCATTCTGATCTAAATTTGAATACGCCAAAGAAAAAAGATAATTGGGAAAACTTTTAATTGTGATTCATTACATTAATACCCAATAGATGCATCTGGCAAAATAATTAAATGATAAAAATCAAAATAATTTTAATTTAAAATCAAAATAATTTAAATCAGCTTAGTAAAACTTTTCTCACCTTCCGCCTACCCATTTCATCAGTGAGAAAAATCTTGATCTAGCGAAGTTGGGGCAGGGGCAATGTATAAGCCCTCTTACATCCCCAGGACACAGCATAAGTCTGGAATAGACGGTTCAGGAAGCAGTTTCTTAAACTGCATGGTAATGATGAAGTCCTATATTAAGTAAGATCCCAGAGTTGGTTAACAGCAGGCAGGCTAAGAGTTGAAACCTCTAGTCTTTTCCTATGAAATATTGCTCCCAGTTTAATTGATTTTATTTAGATAGGTTTACACTTAAGCACAGATATTCAGGCAGCACTTGTATTTCCCTAGTGACTCTGTTTATAAACATTCAGAGATAGTTACGGGTAAAGTTAGAATATCTTTCCCTCTTTTATTTAATATTTATTAAGGACTTACTATGTGTTATATTCTGTGCTATGTGTTTTACATAAAATATATCATCACAATGACCTTCTTTTGCAGATGAAGAAACAAAAGTTCTGAGAGGTCTTCAGGAACTTGTATATAATTACGGAGGTAATAAGGATTGGTTGGAAATGAAACCAAGGGCTACCTCCTGTCCCCAAAGCTCATGCTCTTAACCCCTTCACCATGAGTTTCTGGTTCTATTCCTAGACTCCAGGCATCATATACTCCTGTTAATACATTCTGTCTTCAAGCAAAACTTTTGTAGTTTATATTACAAAAGTTTAAGTTGTTCATGAGTATAGCTTCTAGATTCAGACCACCTGGATTTAAATTTAGACTCCACATATAGTAGCTGTGAGATATTGCCCAGTGTGCATAATCTTACCAAGGGTTCAATTTCCTCACTTATAGTAGAAGGAAGAGAGTATGGTCTACCTAGTGACAATGGGTGGTTGTGAGGATTAAATGAGATAAATCATGTAAAGCATTTGCCTGGTTCTTACTAAGTGTTCAATAATACTATCATAGAGTGTGAACTCCTTTGAAATTAGGCATAAGACAAGGTATACAAAGAGCCAGAACAGAGATGTATTTGAATTCACGTCTTTATAAAACACAAAATTATTGCAACAATCTTCAAATAGTCTTCAAGGCTTCTCCACACATTGTTGTAATCTATGTAAAGGAAAATTAAAAAATCTCAGCCAGGCGCGGTGGCTCAAACCTGTAATCCCAGCACTTTGGGAGGCCAAGGTGGGCAGATCACTTGAGATTAGTAGTTCGAGACGAGCCTGGGCAACATGGTGAAACCCCATCTCTACTAAAAATACAAAAAATTAGCCAGGCATGGTGGCATACACCTGTAATCCCAGCTACTCTGAAGGCAGAGACAGGAGAATCACTTGAACCTGGGAGGCAGAGGTTGCAGTGAGCCGAGATCGCACCACTGCACTACAGCCTGGGTGACAAAACGAGATGCTATCTTAAAAAAAAAAAAAAAAATCTCAGGACTCCATTCTTCTGTGACTGGAGACTGAGTCATGCAACACCCCTTCCAAATGAATAGCTGTTACTAGCATCGTGAATAGCCAGATTCCCATGAAAAGGTAAAAGACCTCAGGTATCTACAAAAGACTGGCCTCACAGAACATTCATATGAAAATTCTTTGCTGGCCCCTCATAAATAAGGGCATGCCAATTATAATTTTAGGTCTGTAATCTAAGTCTAGCTTCTAAAACTAGTCTGTCTGATTCACACTGATAATGTCCATTGCAAGCTTGTCTTCCCAGGTGCAGAACAAAGACAAGGCCAGATCAATAATTCCTCCACTTATTCAGAGACATCTGCATAATTGATTCTTCCTTTACTCCCTTTTTCTCTTCAAACATTCACTGTATTCCATGTACAGAAGAATGTAACCTTGTGAGACTTTAGTTAGTGCCCAGTAAATGTAAATTTATAAGGAGACTTATGTTCACCTTACTGCCTACCTGTCTTTCTTTCTACCTATCTTCCCTCATTTAAGGAAATGTACAAATACTAAATCTCCTGAAAACTTTTTCAGAAAAGCAGTCACATACGCATCTGTGGCTTGATATTTTCTTGGACATAACCTAATGCTGGCTTAATCAACCTCAATTGATTGACATCTTTGCTTCAGTCACTCATTTTTATTTTCATTTACATATTGTATCCATTGTATACCACTATAAACTGAAGTGTACTCACTGTTGCTAATGTGAACAAAAGTGTATCTGAGACAAATCTCAGTTTAGAGGCTTATTTTGCCAAGGTTAAGGACATGCTTGTGACACAGCCTCAGGAGGTCCTGATGACGTGTGCCCAAGGTGGTTGGGCTACAGTATAGTCTTATACATTTTTAGAGAGACATAAGACATCAATCAATACATGTAAGATATACATTTGTTCTGTCCAGAAAGGCAGATGGCACAACTCAAAGCCAGAGGGGGTAAGTGGGGTGGGAGGGACAGCTTCCAAGTCATAGGTGAATACAAAGATTTCCTGATTGGGAATTGGTTGGAATCAATAGAAGAAAGTATCTGGGTTAAGATAAGGGATTTTGGAGACCAAGGTTCTTGTTATATGGATTAAGCCTCTGAGTAGCAGGCTTCAGAGAGAATAAATTTTAGATGTTGCTTATCAGATTTAAAAAGTTGCCAGACTTTTAGAATCAGGGAAAAGACCTAGAAAGGGAAGGGGATTCTCTACAGAATGTAGATTTTCCCCACAAAAGAGAGCTTTGCAAGGCCGTTTCAAAATATCAAAGAAATGTACTTTAGGGTAAAATACTTTGACTTCTTCCAGGGCCTGCTATCTATCATGTGATGCTATACTAGAGTCAAGCTGGAATTTGATGTCTCATTGCTACAAAAAGTCTGTTTCATCAGTCTTAAGAGCTCTGTATTTTTCCTTTTTTTTTTTTTTTTTTTTTTTGAGACATTGTCTCACTCTGTTGCCCAGGGTGGAGTGCAGTGGTGTGATCTTGGCTCACTGGAATCTCTGCTTCCTGGGTTCAAGTGATTCTTGTGCTTCAGCCTCCCAAGTAGCTGGGATTACAGGTGTGTCCCACCACGCCCAGCTATTTTTTTTTTTTTTTTGTATTTCTAGTAGAGATGACATTATGACATGTTGGCCAGGCTGGTCTCGAACTCCTGGCCTCAAGTGATCTGCCTGTCTTGGCCTTCCAAAGTGCTGGGATTACAGGCATGAGCCACTGCACCTGGCCAGATCTCTGTTTTAATGTTAATGCTGGTTAGCTGAGCTTGAATTCCAAAAGGAGGAGAATATTATGAAGCACATCCAACCCTCTTTCCTCATCGTGGTCTGAACTAGTTTTTCAGATTAACTTTGGAATGCCCTTGGCTGAGAGGAAGGGTCCATTCAAACGGTTGGGGGCTTAGAATTTTATTTTTAATTTACACTAAACTAATCTTATCATGAGACTTCCTTGTCTAAAAACCTTCCCTTTTTCTGCAGAAGACCAAGACAAGAGAGGTCCATGCCGAACCTCTTTAGTGTGACAACCAGATCTACAATTTAACCTTCACTTTATATAACCAATGTTTAAGCCACAGTGAATCACTTGTTATTCCCATTATAAATTATTTGCTTCACTCATAGCTGCATGTCCAAATCACACTTATTCCTAGACCTGAGTCAAATGCTGCCCCTTCCATGTCTTTCTTGATTCCCTCAGCTTTAAGTGTTTTTTCCTTATAGAAATACTTCTCAGTCTTTAGTGTGCATTATAGTCGCCTGGAAAGCTTGTTACAACACACACTGCAGCCGTCAACCCCAGAGTTTCTGATTCAATAGAAATAGGATGGGACCTGGGAATTTGCATTTCTAAGAATTACCTCATGGTGTTGATGCTGTGAGTACAAGAACTGCACTTTGAAACCACTGTCCTACAGCATGTTAGCTCAAGGCATTTACTACCACTTGCTTTGCATTTCAGTGGTGTATGTTCATGTCATTCATCTTCCTAGAGAGCAAACCTCTTAAGAGCAAGATCTGAGGCTAATTAACTTTTGTCTCCCTATCTTATATTAGCAAACGGGGGTGGGGGCTTTTAATTATGTTGCTTGGCTAAGTGAATGCTAATGGTATGGAAAGACTTCTCTAGTGGTGGGGTCTGAAGATATTGAAACACTTTGAACCCATATATGTGGCCATTTGTGGCTAAAAGAGAACGCATATTTAACAAAGACTTGCAATTTGCAAGATCCTGATTGACTATACTAGAGTCTGGCTGGAATTTGGTGTCTTATTGCGACAAAAAGTCTGTTTTGTAGCTGTGCCCACCCGGCAAAAAACTGATATTAAGCAAGGCAATATTGTACACATGCTATCTTGCTTAATTCTCATCACAGCTTTTTGCTGGGTGGGCACTGCTATTATTCTTACTTTATAGATGAGCAGTGACAATTATATAAGTAATTCTCCCAAAGTCAGCTGGTGAGCAGTGGGGAGAACTGGGGTTTGAACCAGGCTCTCCTTCCAAATCCTAGCTCTTAAAGGCTATGCTATGCTCTACTATCTCACACTGAATGATGACATCTTGACAAAGTCATAGGTTTTCATTCTAATCATCAGCATTCTCATCATCAGCAGGTAGCAGTGGTCTCCTTTAATGTGGATAGTAGGAGGTCAATTATCCTGATATATTTACAGGATTGGCTTCCTGTTACTTTTGTCTATTATATCCTAAACTTAAAAATTTATAGGGCTTTATTTGGAATTATAGGCAGAAACTCAAACTGTCAGACTATGCATCTATGAACTGCTTAACTTAAACATCTTAGGCTTATTAATCAACACTAGGACTGTCACATACACTTCCATCCATTAAAAAATGATGATGGATTTAAATAACATGTAAGACACCACAAAATTGGATTTGTCTGGTACAAATACATTGATTGACAGAGAGAAAAAAAGACAAAGAAGAAAGCCTGAGCAACAAGAAAACCAGTTTTATGTTTAATATTCATAATTAAAACTATTTGCTTCAAAATTACTTTAAGACTCTTGATTGCTTTTTTTAAAACTAAAATTTTAGTATTTAGGTTAAAAAAATACAGAAATGGCCAGGTTCAAAATGATACATAAGGAGTATCTGTAATAAAATACAAAAATTTTCAGGTAAAACTATTTTTTAGTAATAGTGGTTGTAGTTTTCTAGTGGTTTTTTTTTTTTTTTTTTTTTTTTTTTTTTTTTTTTTTTTTTTTAGCGGATTTGAAACACTGAGTTATCTGGCCACTTCAGTTTTTGGTCATATTATTAACAAAAAATATATATATTTCAAAGAAAGAAAGGGATGGACCATTTCTGCTGTGAGTTTGCTGAATCTGGGGGGCTATAGTCAGCATACTTCATAGAGATGCACCCATGAAGGCAGAAGTAGCAGAAGGAAAGGTGTAGAAAAGTCCTGCAATCTGCAATATGGTCTGAATATTCCTTAGTTAACTCCCTGAGCTGAAGATTAATTTACTTGATTATAATTTGCAAAATACCCTGCTGTTATGCTATTTCAAATAACTGTGAGTTTGCACTCTATTAAGAAGTAGATATACATAAAAATTAGTATATTACTTGGAGCTATATTTGATTATCTCTTAGAGTTTTTGCCCCCAAGATTCCAGAAAATTGAATGAAGTTCAGTGGCCATGCTATTAAACCCCAAATAAACTACTGGTAATCTTGGCACCTTGAATTTACTCAACAGTTTTATGAATATAATCAGAGAATTTACTGTGGTAAGTATGAGCTAATTAATATTTTTATGGCTTATAGTTTTTTTTTAAAAAAAGATAAGAAAAAGCTACAGGGAATAAGCCCAAATAAAACATGTGCTTATTGAAATATCAATCTATAAAGGGAAATAATAATCTTTGAGTTATAAGAAAAGAATAATAAGCAACATTAACATAGTATCTGATTTATGACAAAAAATTAGATTATATCAAGATGATAGGGACAGGAGGCAGGGAAATTCTGGGCAGAAATTTCCTGGTGAGGGCCCTACTCTCAAGTCCAAAAGCCTAATACCACGGCCCAAAGTGAGAACTTACATCCCTGTTTTCTCACTCGAACACTGCCTTTTCCAAAATCACCCATGGCCTGCCCTGCCTCCCCTCCTGTGCCCATAAAAACCGCAGGCCCCACTGTCAAAGAGAGGAGAAGCAGCTGAATGTCAGTCTACAGTTGGATGTTGGAGAGATGCAGCTTGACTTTAGAGGGACAGCTTAACTGCGTAGCTTCAGTTAATCTTCCAGGGGAAGATTACCTTCCTGATCTGTCCCTTTTTCAGCTCCCCTTCCTGCCGAGAGCCATTCACTGGCAATAAAATCCCTCACATTTACCACCTTCAATTTGTTCATGTAATCTCATTCCTCCTGGATGCTGAACAAAAACTCAGGTGCCATCAGTGTGGGTGCAAAAAGCTGTCACACTGACCCTCCACTGAGCTATTAACACTGAAGTTGTCCACAGATGGCAAAGCTAAAGGGGCACTGTAACACTTCCTCTGGGGCTTCAGGGTCATGAGCACCCTTCCCTGGATGCTGCTGTATGGAGTATGGAGTTTGCTCTTGCCAGCATCCAAAAGCACTCACCCTAGCTCCTGCACCCACTCACCTGAGCTCCCAGTCCCATAAGGGGTAGAGCAGCAAGGGAGTGGAGTTTGCCCCTGCTGGCGCCTGGGCACTCCAGTTCCCACACATGAAGGGGTCAGGGAAATATCCTGCTTCAAAGATGTACTGCAGGATGTCACTGTTTACTAGATAGAGGCCATTATTGTCTTAAAGAGGACTGGGCTTCAGGGATATAGTCCCCATAAGCAGCACACTCTAGTCCTGTTTGCCTACATGGTATCTTGCAACACAAAATCTCCAGTAGGAATTATGTGTTTTCTAATAGTCAATGTGATGCAAAAAAATACATTTTCAATTGATAGTTATAAGAATCTAAACTTTTGCCCCCAAAACTCATGGATAAGGTAATTGGACATATTTTCTATAAAAATATATGGATTCCCATAGATATTTTTCTTCAATAGACATGTGAATCTTTTCCTTGCAACCTTGGATGCGTGATAGCCAATTACACATTGTTAATTGATCAAAGGAAATAGCACTTGGTAAGAAAACAAAAGCAAGAGGAATGAGGATGCCTTCAAGGAAGGTAGGGAAATGGCCTGAGCTTTGGGAATATTTTTTTTCAGCTCAAAGGCTGGACTTTCCACATTATGTGTTTTTGCTTGAAAACACTGAAGGTCAAGTTCCTTTTCCTCTATCTTCACAGTCTTACTCTGTGACCTCAATTTTCCATCAGCTTCAGGGCTTCTAGAGAGCATCAATGTGTTGCTTCCCAAGAAAGATAAATGTGAAGTAAATCCCAAATGCATCTGGGCATTTGAACCCCCAAACCTCCCGAACTTTTATTTGCCAGTGTAAAACTGTTTAAAGTTCAAGCTGGGACAGATGATACATTAAAACCTTTCTGTCTCTCAAGTATCCACAAATGCTTTGTCACCTATTCCCCCTTGGTCCTCCTGAAGTTGTAAGGCCCTATTCCTTTCATTATGGGTGAAGAAAAGCCCCTCGACTTTATTACTTAATACTGAAAGATATCTACTTTGGTTTGGTACATTAAAAATTATTTAAAGGAACCTGTGTCTGTGGAAAAAAAAACAAAAACATCTTTCTCTTTCTAAAACAATAACTTCTGCCCACCAAAAGGAAGAGGGCATTAGCCAATTCAACCCACAGCAAGGCACTTGGGGAAGTTTTAAAATCACTGGCATTGGAAATCCAATCCAGTTCAATCTCTGTGTTTTGTTTTGTTTTTGAGGCTTTCCAAAGGGCCCAAGTACCCAAGTGAGTTAATTCTGAAAACAAATGATTATTCCCGCTGTAGAATAAGCTGAGTCTCAGCATAGTAAACCAAGGAGAGTCAGCTGAGTCTCACAAGAGGCTGCACAGCTGGGAAGTGGTGGCCCAGGTTGAGCCCAAGTCTGTCTCAGTCTAAAGCCTGCCTTTTTTTTTCACCAGAGTGCAGCCTCTGCAGATGTTAGCAGGAAAAGGCTCACGGCTAGATGGGGTTTTCAGTGTCATGATGAGAAACAGATTTTTAAGCCAATGGTTTCACTTCCTATTTTAGCAAAGCAGCATCTCTCTGTGCAGTGGACTGATAAATGTACACACTCTACATACAAATGGGCAAAGAATGTGTAGCTTCTTTATTTTCCATAGCTCATTGAACCTCCTAATAAACTATACTCCCCTGGGTAGCAGAGGATGACAGATGTGGAAGGACACACTAAATGAACCCAACTGCTAAACTAAGCTTCTCCACATAAGGCAAACACTTTCTTTAGGTAATGCAGGCATTATTTTTATGTTTTATAATTTCTAACTTTTATTTTAAGTTCAGGGGTACATGTGCAGGATGTGCAGGTTTCTTACATAGGTAAACATGTGCCATGGTAGTTTGCTGCACAGATCATCCCATCACTCAAGTATGAAGCCCAACACCCATTAGCTATTTTTCTTGATGCTCTCCCTCCTCTCACCCGCCACCCTCCAACAGGCCCCAGTGTGTGTTGTTCCCCACCATGGGTCCACATGTTATCATCATTCAACTCCCACATATAAGTAAGAACACCTGGTTTTTGGTTTTCTGTTCCTGAGTTAGTTTGCTAAGCGTAATGTCCTCCAGCTCCATCCATGTTCTTGCAAAGGGGCATTTCTTTTATGACTGCATGGTATTCCATGTTGTATATGTACCACAGTTTTTAAATCCAATCTATCATTAATGAGGATTTATGTTGATTCCATGTCTTTGCTGTTGTGAATAGTGCTTCAATGAACACAGGCGTGCATGTATCTTTATAACAGAATGATTTATATTCCTTTGGGTATATACCCAGTAATAAAATTGCTCAGTTGAATGTTACTTCTGCCTCTAGGTCTTTGAGGAATTGCCACACTCTCTTCCACAATGTTTGAAATAATTTACACTCTCACCAATAGTGTAAAAGTGTTTCTTTTTCTCCACAACCTTGACAGCATCTGGGTTTTTTTTTTTTTTGACTTTTTAATAATAGGCATTTTTTTAATGCTGAGTTTTCAGATTTGCTCCTATCCTGTGTGGCTTCCCAAGATGGCTTTTGGGCATAAAAAGCCATCTCATGTGAGATGACATCTTGTGTGACCTTAGGGTCATGGGAAAGATTGAGTGGGTGTCAGGGGGAGCTCAGAGATACATTTGTAGCCCTTGTACTTGGTTTTCTCCCAGGATCCTGAGACCACCTGCTCTTGGGCACCCTCTGGTATCTGACGCTGGCCACATAGCAGGTGAGTACACAGTCAGTTCTTGCTTTGTCAGGACTCCACTGAGCACTCTACTTACTTTGTCCCTTGCCTTCACAGCAGAATGGTGAAACCGGCCCAATTGTCCTATAGAAATGATATTTACCATTTTTAAAGTAAGTATAGAAATTGATGCTCTGTCTTGAAACTTGAATTTATATTTGTCTTAACGGAGTTCCTTCCTCAGAAAACTGACTCTCAGGCAAGGAACTGACACTCACTAGATCACCACATCCAGAAAATGAGATGTCAGACCTCTAATTCTTTACTCTCCCCAATTCCTGTTTTCCCACCTTCTCTACTATATAAATACCCCAATTTTTGATCAGTTGGAGAGAAAGATTTGTGACTTTATCTCTCATTCTCCTTGGCGGCAGCACCCAGTTAAAGTCTTCTTCCCTAGCCATACTCATAGATTCAGTGATTGGAATTCTGTGCTGAGAGCAGCAGGACAAAACCCTGGCATTTCAATAACAATGGCTCAAGGCTTTTATATAGTCCCTGGTGAAGCAGGATAATTTCCCTCATCCCTTCGCAGGTAGGACCTGGAGTGCACCAGCACTGGCCAGGGATGAACTCCACTCACTCACTCGAACCTGCTGTGCTCACCTCCTTGTGGGAGGGAGCATGCAAGTGAATGAGTGCAGGACCCAGGGTGAGTGCTTCTGGGAGCCAGCAGGAATGAACTCCATATCAGCCCTGCAGCAGCATCTAGAGGGTTGCCCGTGACCTCTGAAGACCCAGAAGGAGTGTCACAGTCAGTGCTCTTTTAATTTTGCCACCAGTGGACAGTGGACAGCTTAAGTGTTAACAGCTCAGTGGAGGGTCAGTGTGACAGCCTTTTGCACCTGCACCAGAGTTCTTGTCCAGCATCCAGGAGGAATGAGGTCACATGAATGAATTGCAGATGGTAAATGCAGGGGATTTTATTGCCAATGAAAATCGCCCTCCATGGGATGGGGAGCTGAAGAGGGGATGGAGTGGGAAGATATTCTCCCTCTGGAGCCTGACTGGAGACTACAGGTAATCTTCCCCTGAAGTCCATCTAAAGCTACACTCTCAAGCCAACCCTCTGAAGTCAAGCTGCTTCTCTCTGATGTCCAACCATAGTCTCTGACATCCAGTTGCTTCTCCTTTTCTCCTCTCTCTGCCAGCAGGGCCTGGGGTTTTTATGGGCACAGGATTGGGGGCAGGGCAGACCATGGGTGGTTTTGGAAAAGGCAACATTTGAGCACAAAAATAGGGATGTATATTCTCACTTTAGGCCATGGTTCCAGGCTTGAGGGTGGGGCCCTCACCAGGCACCTGGCCTCTTCTGCCCAGAGTTTCTCTGCCTCTTGTCCCTGTCACTGTCTAGTGTAGGAACCTTTGGCTGGAGGATCACTTCCTATGCATCCCTCCAATCCCCTCTGTCAAATATCCCTGTTAGACCCTAGTGATTGATGTGAGCCACTGGGGCTGCTTGGAAAATCCAGTGATCCTTCTGACCTACAAGGGAAGATTGGGTGGGCTGGGAGAGCTGCCAAAACTCATGTGATGCCGCTTGTCCACTCTGGAGCCCACCCCAGGTTACTGTAGAGAGACCTTGTGAAGCGTATCCTCCCAAGGATCCCAAAGCCTCCTCTGATTTGAATTCCTCCCTCCAACTGCACCCAGACATCTTTTCTCTCAAGGCTAGAACAGTGCAGCCATTGGTCTAAAATTTGCCTCCCTCCCTTTTTTCCTGGTGTAGGAATCAGTCAAGTGTCACTAGGAGGTAGAGATGGTAAAAGTGAGATTCCTACTCTTTCTCTTGCTTTTATGGAACTTGCAGTCATTATATCATCCTCTTTCATGAGATGGCATCCATCTTCCCCATTACATTTGGCTAGAATGGCAGAACAGCTCAGGTGAGTTTAATTTATAGTGGGAAAAAATTCACTGGTTTAATAGTTTTCAAACACCAGCCAATTTCTATGTGTGCACAGAGTTGTACGTAAGAAACAGTGGCTATGTTGCTGAAATGTACTAAGCTATGTCATAGTAAAATTGATTCTGAAGTAATAAACAAAGATTCCCACTCCTAGAAGAATCTCTACAATATTATCAAGTTTACTTACTGCTTAAGAGAAAGAAACCCAATATCTTAAAACATTGTCAAGATTCTGGACAGACTGATTCTGAAATCTCTCATTAATTCTGCCTTTCGATCAGCAGGTTTTGAACAATATCATGCCCTCGCATATTGCTTTACTAATCTAATAACTCCTCTGCATATTTTGCTGTTCTTTATATATTAAACAATGATGTGAAACAATCATTTTTAGAATATATGTTTTCAAGTTTTGTTGTTTATCTATGCCTGGTCTCCTTAAAGTCTTTAATTTGTTACTATGCACCAGAAGCTTCCAACAAAGGACTACAGTGTCAAATACAATTTTAAAAACATATCTGACTACATAGTCATTTTCTTTTTTGACAAGAATTAGAGGGAGGAAAACTAGGTCCCATAAGGAAGGGTCAAAGTAATTAATTTTTCACTTATTTATGTTGTTTTGCATATTTTATTTAGCTTTTCAAAGGGAGGAAAAAGGTGAGAGGTTACTTTTAATTTATAAAGATTTTAATTAAAAGAATTAAAACAGCTTTCCTTGTCAGCAGCAACTAAAATAAGGATGAACAGACTTTAAAGAGTAGATCATTTCGATAAGAAATAAACTAGGTTTCCTGATCACCAAGGGGAAAATTGTATCATAATGGACCTCTTAGGAAGATTATAGAGTTTGAGTCCATAAAGATCTTCCAGATTTTCAGTAGGTTTGGACATTTACTTTGCCAAATGTAGGGTGTTATATCAGGTTGGGACTGGAATGAGCTCATCTCTGTTCAGAACTTTGCAGTTACTCCTTATCCTTCAGAGTTACTAGAGGAAACCCAGCACCCATCAGAATCAGTGAGGATTGCAGAAACATTATGATGATCTGACTGGGCTTTGGTGTGGGAATTCTCCCTTCTGTTCAAGATCTTGATTTGTCAAAGAGGTCATTGAAGTTGGGCTAGACCTGAACATCTAGGAATTTGCTCAGTGATCTGCAGGCTAACCATCCTACAGATGGTACCCTGGGTGGTTTACATAGGAGGGTGACTGTAGCTCTTGACCTGGAAGCTTTCAGGCTCACTGAGATTTTGTCCTGGTTGCATTATGGAGATCATCCAATACTGCACAATGTGCTTCAGTCACATGTTTTCCCAACAATGTGGGAAAACATTTTGGTTGTCCTTCTGCTACTTTGACATTGGGGAGTTCACCTTGCTGCACTGTCAACATATTTCACTTAGAGAAAGATTTTACGCTACAAAAAAGTTTATCTAGGAGTCTGAAGGGAAATAATGTTGGCTTACTCGGGAAGAGGGATGTGGTGATAATGGTGCACAATCTCTGGATTGCTGGCTTGGGAGCATGCTTCCAGAACATAGAGTAACTTTTTCAAGGACACAAAATGACTCTCACAGCCTATTAAAGTCAAGTAGTTTCTGAGATGCCTGAAAGTTTAGTCTATTGCCATATTCCAGGTTTGCTTTTCAGTTTTCAACTTTTCCAAGTTAAATGGGCTGACGAAAATGGAACTTTCCTTTATCCTCTATCTTGCGATTATGGGAGATGGCAGGTCTAACCTAGCTCTTGCCTATGACCTCAGGATATGAATGAACTTTTCCGGAAAATGAAATGTATTTAAAAATCGAGAGATGGAATATTTTTAAATGTGAATTTAAATAAAAAACAAAAAATACATTAAAATTATGTTATATTTGCTTAAATGAATGTTCTGAAAATATATTCCATTTACAATAGAATTGTAACAAGCAGACACTTTTATCTAGTTTTATATCATTTCTTAAACAGATATGCAGTGTAGCTTAATTCTTGGATTTTGCCAGTTCGCTTTCGTATGCTTAAAAAATTTTTTCCAGTGGCAGGATAAATGATTTAAAATAGCACTAAACAATAGTAATATCTTATTTGCTTATAGTGCTTTTTAGCTTTTAAAACATTTTTGTATATTTATTTGATCACTCAACACACACATTGAAATATTATTCTTCAGCTTCTCTTAATGCACAAAATTAAATAAAAAGTATTATCTCATTGACCAAAGGCAATTGTTACCCCTAGAAAATAAAAGAGCTTCTTGGTGCTTTACACAAGATAAAGATTAACTGCTAAATGATTGCAATCTTTCTAGTAACTATAACTCAATTTACAATAATAATTAACTTTATTCATTCCTTGAATTCATGTAGCATACTTCCTGAGAAAAGCCTTAGGTTTGTAAGTTTATATTAACATGTTTATTCACACAATGTTCTTCACCAACAGGTCAGGCAGATTTTACCACTTCCGTTTTATGGGTGGAAAAACAGTTCATGATAAGGTCAGATAAGATGCCCAGAGTTGATTGGTTGGCCAGGGTCACCCTAGTTAACCTAGCAGAGTAGGAACATGATCCTCCTACAGGTATCCCGTCCAGGTTGATACATCTCCCCATGGGCTTAGAACCACCCTCAGGGCTTTTCTCCCAGGTATGCCTCCCAGATTTTGCCCTGCCTTAGAACCATTCCCTCTCAGTCTGTTCCCTCACCCTGGAGTCCACCATTAAAAGTCTGCTCATTTCAAGTGCTTTTCAGTCTCCTGTTTCAATCTGTGGAGCTAAGAGTTGTTAGTGGTTTTATGTCTGACACCACCATAAGGCTCACTTGCAGTTGCCCTCAGTAACCTCCAGGCCAGCGAGGAAAGGAGGCGTTGGAGGCACAAGGGGACTTTTAGAACTCCTGCCTCATGGCTGTCTTTGTGTTCAGATGTGACTGATTCCTATACCGGTCTTCCAGCTCTTGAATGATACCACTTCTGTGTTATCATATACTCATTTTATTGACAAGCATTTTTTTTTTAAGTCTTTAAAAATGTGTAGCTTTCACCATCAACCAGGGACTTGCTGGAAACCCCTTTTAAGCATTTTATGATTGAGGTTTCCAAATTGACTTAGAGAGGCCTTTACAATAGCAACATTTTTTTTTTTTCATCCCAGAGGGTTTTATTTTTAGCTCACATATCTGGCTCATGAAGAAATATAAGTAAATGGACACTTTAGATACACTTTAATGCCCAGTAGCCTCAAGAGAGTCTCACAATTAAAAGGTTCAATTTCCTTTATTCATTAAATGTCAATAAGTACCAGAGAGACAGGCATGTTTTAATATTCATGCAAAAATCTCCCATTAATGGATCCAGATGTTAAAAATAGGTCATTTTAATAGTTCTGACTTCTGATACACAGGTAGCCCAGAGTTCCATTTTCCTGTATTGAAATTTGTTTCATACTATGAAGGTTTGAATATTAAATATTGCAGAAATATATATATATATAAACATCTAGAAAGCAACAAAAGCAACATCATAATCTAAAGAAAATACCCAACTTGTATTTTTAAGAGATCTAAGTGTAAACTTATCAGATTACTAAAGCTGGCCGGGTGCCGTGGCTCACGCCTATAATTCCAGCACTTTGAAAGGTCAAGATGGGCAGATCATCTGAGGTCAGGAGTTCAAGACCAACGTGGCCAACATGGCAAAACTTCGTCTCTACTAAAAATAGATGATGGTGCATGCCTATAGTCACAGCTACTTGGGAGGCCAAGGCACGAGAATTGCTTGAACCCAGGAGGCAGAGGTTGCAGTGAGCTGAGATCGTGCCACTGCACTCCACCTTGGGCAACAGAGTGAGAGACTCAGTCTCAAAAACAAACAAACAAACAAACAAACAAACAAACAAACAAGATTACTAAAGCCTATCTTTCCAAAGCATCCCATGCTTCAAAGAAGCTGCCTGTTTGCTCAGAAGAGGAGCATTTAAAGAGTATTTCTTGTTAGATACATTTTGGTTCCCTGAAAGGAGGTCTGTTCATGTGTACTAGTCACAGATTAATTTATGTCTGCACTGTGGATTCCAGACCTTTTCTCATCCTGCTCTGAAAATCAGCACTTGTTATTTTCCTTGATTGTTCTTTCCATCTCCTTTAATCATCTTCTTCTGCAAAACTCCATATCCTGTGCCAAGACTCACCTCAAATGTTATCTCATTTGTACAAACCTTTCCACCTGATCTAGGAAACTAGTGGTGTTATTTTATATTCCCCTGAATCTTGTCTGTATCTTGGTTATTATCATATTTTCCAATGCTTATTAAGAACTCATGCCATGCCATGTAATTTACCTCTCTAGTATCTCTTTTCATATACCCAGACTTACATAGACAACTGCCTGCTAAATGTCTACACTGGATGTTTAACAGGCATCTTAAACATAGTATCTCAATGTGAAGCCTCCATCTCAGGTGATAACTTCATTCTTCCAACATTCAGGCCAAAATTAAATCAACAAAAAACTTGGAGTTATTTTTTTCTCATTTCACACATCCAGTTCATCAGGAACTCCTATCACATGTACCTTCAAAATATATCCATAATCTGATTATTTCCCACTGACTCCACTGCTGACATTCTTGGCTGAGCCACTACTACAACTTAACTGTTTTTAATTGTTTACCTACAGTGTGAGTTCAATACAGCAACTAGAGTGATTCTATTGAATCCTAAATCAGATCATCTCAAACCTCTCTTAAAAACATAGCAATGGTCCCCATTTCAACCTCAGTGAAAACCAAAGCCCTTTCCATTGCCCACGTGGCCCTACATTATCCAGATCCACATCACCTTTAACACCCATTTCCATATTCCCCCCATTCACTTTGCTCCTTTCATGCCGGCTTCCTAACTATTCCCTGAACATATCAAACATCCTCCTGGCTTGAGTCCTTTGCACCTGCTCTTCCCTCTGCTTGGAATACTCTTTCTCAAGATATCCACTTGGATGTCTGTACTTCAAGTTCCTGTTCATACATGAACTGTTCTGTCTCCACCTTGCTTCCTTTAATCTATTCTTAACACAGTAGCCAGAGTAGACCCCTTAAAATGCAGATCAAATCAAGTCACATTTCTAATAAAACCTTTGTAATGAACAGCAGTTACCATTTTAGCCTCCAGAGCCCCGCCTTTTTCCCTCCTTGACACCATCAGCTCTGCTCCACTCCTTACTCAGTCCATCTCTGCTATTTTTTGAAAACGAAGCCAGTTTCCTGTTTCAGAGATTTTGCATTCTCTTTCCCAGGAATGTCTAATGAAGAATTAAACCTATAGGAATTGAGCCCCAGAGCAAGCACATGAATGAAAAGGTTTCAGGACAAGAAGAGAAAGAGTATTAATAAATATAATCTTCCTTATTTTGTGTCATTCTTTTTTGTCTTCTCCCTTCTCCTGTTTTGCCTCCTCCTTCTTCTTCTGGTGGGGATTTTCCGGTGTGTTTTAGAAAAGCGAAATTTTCTCAATTACCAGTTTCTTTTTGCCAATGTATCTGAACCTTTCCGCTAAATTTTTCCAGTAATAGTAGAGTCCTCTCTCCTTCCTGTATCAGAAGCTATCATGGGGGTGAACTCTGGTTATTAAATTGAGCTGCCATTGGTGGATAAGTCATAGTTTCTGTTAAGTTACTCACCCTCCTTCTTAACGCTATTTGCATTTTTGTGAGAGACACTTCCCTTCTCTCTATACCCCTCTCCTTCCTTTCCTCCAAGTCAAAATGTAACTGTTCCATAGAAAATTTTTTAACAATTGAGAGATTAGAAGCCTAATAATACAAAATTAAGTTGGGAAGCTCTGTATACTGGATTAAAACATTTGTGTTGATTTGTTCTTTGTGATAAAAGAAAAAATATACATATGCAGTGATTAAAATATACAATGCAGATCTTCTAAAAACTTTAATGAAGCTGAAATTGATGATAATGCCAGTTAAGACAATAGTAATTATGGAAGAAGACCCTCTCTAATCAGTCAATTATGACTGGTGTCTGAAGTTTCATAACTCAGATGAAGAAATTCTTACAGCAACAATGAGCAAACTCAACCTTCCTCTTGTCTCTTGTAACTGTATGCAGCAGCCTTTTATTTTGTCTTCAAGTAGGAATTCTTTTTGTTTTTTTTAAATTATACTTTGAGTTCTAGGGTATATATGCATAACGTGCAGGTTTGTTACATAAGTATACTTGTGCCATGGGTGCAGCCATCAACTCGTCAGCACCCATCAACTCGTCATTTACATCAGGTATAACTCCCAATGCAATCCCTCCCTCCTTCCCCCTCCCCATGAGAGGCCCCAGTGTGTGATGTTCCCCTTCCCGAGTCCAAGTGATCTCATTGTTCAGTTCCCACCTATGAGTGAGAACATGCGGTGTTTGGTTTTCTGTTCTTGTGATAGTTTGCTAAGAATGATGGTTTCCAGCTGCATCCATGTCCCTACAAAGGACACAAACTCATCCTTTTTTATGGCTGCATAGTATTCCATGGTGTATATGTGCCACATTTTCTTAATCCAGTCTGTCACTGATGGACATTTGGGTTGATTCCAAGTCTTTGCTATTGTGAATAGTGCCGCAATAAACATACGTGTGCATGTGTCTTTATAGCAACATGATTTATAATCCTTTGGGTATATACCCAGTAATGGGATGGCTGGGTCATGTGGTACATCTAGTTCTAGATCCTTGAGGAATCGCCATACTGTTTTCCATAATGGTTGAACTAGTTTACAATCCCACCAACAGTGTAAAAGGCTGGTTCAACATTCGCAAATCAATAAACATAATCCAGCATATAAACAGAACCAAAGACAAGAACCACATGATTATCTCAATAGATGCAGAAAAGGCTTTTGACAAAATTCAACAGCCCTTCATGCTAAAAACGCTCAATAAATTCGGTATTGACGGAACGTACCTCAAAATAATAAGAGCTATTTATGACAAACCCACAGCCAATATCATACTGAATGGGCAAAAACTGGAAAAATTCCCTTTGAAAACTGGCACGAGGCCGGGCGCGGTGGCTCAAGCCTGTAATCCCAGCACTTTGGGAGGCCGAGACGGGCGGATCACGAGGTCAGGAGATCGAGACCATCCTGGCTAACACAGTGAAACCCCGTCTCTACTAAAAAATACAAAAAAATAGCCGGGCGAGGTGGCGGGCGCCTGTAGTCCCAGCTACTCGGGAGGCTGAGGCAGGAGAATGGCGCAAACCCGGGAGGCGGAGCTTGCAGTGAGCTGAGATCCAGCCACTGCACTCCAGCCTGGGCGACAGAGCCAGACTCCGTCTCAAAAAAAAAAAAAAAAAAAAAAGAAAACTGGCACAAGACAGGGATGCCCTCTCTCACCACTCCTATTCAATATAGTGTTGGAAGTTCTGGCTAGGGCAATCAGGCAAGAGAAAGAAATCAAGGGTATTCAGTTAGGAAAAGAAGAAGTCAAATTGTCCCTCTTTGCAGATGACATGATTGTATATTTAGAAAATCCCATTGTCTCAGCTCCAAATCTCCTTAAGCTGATAAGAAACTTCAGCAAAGTTTCAGGATACAAAATCAATGTGCAAAAATCACAAGCATTCTTATACACCAGTAACAGACAAACACAGAGCCAAATCATGACTGAACTTCCATTCACAATTGCTTCAAAGAGAATAAAATACCTAGGAATCCAACTTACAAGGGATGTAAAGGACCTCTTCAAGGAAAACTACAAACCACTGCTCAGTGAAATAAAAGAGGACACAAACAAATGGAAGAACATACCATGCTCATGGATAGGAAGAATCAATATCGTGAAAATGGCCATACTGCCCAAGGTTATTTATAGATTCAATGCCATCCCCATCAAGCTACCAATGAGTTTCTTCACAGAATTGGAAAGAACTGCTTTAAAGTTCATATGGAACCAAAAAAGAGCCCGCATCTCCAAGACAATCCTAAGTCAAAAGAACAAAGCTGGAGGCATCACACTACCTGACTTCAAACTATACTACAAGGCTACAGTAACCAAAACAGCATGGTACTGGTACCAAAACAGAGATATAGACCAATGGAACAGAACAGAGTCCTCAGAAATAATACCACACATCTACAGCCATCTGATCTTTGACAAACCTGAGAGAAACAAGAAATGGGGAAAGGATTCCCTATTTAATAAATGGTGCTGGGAAAATTGGCTAGCCATAAGTAGAAAGCTGAAACTGGATCCTTTCCTTACTCCTTATACGAAAATTAATTCAAGATGGATTAGAGACTTAAATGTTAGACCTAATACCATAAAAACCCTAGAGGAAAACCTAGGTAGTACCATTCAGGACATAGGCATGGGCAAAGACTTCATGTCTAAAACACCAAAAGCAACAGCAGCAAAAGCCAAAATTGACAAATGGGATCTCATTAAACTAAAAAGCTTCTGCACAGCAAAAGAAACTACCATCAGAGTGAACAGACAACCTACAGAATGGGAGAAAATTTTTTCAATCTACTCTTCTGACAAAGGGCTAATATCCAGAACCTACAAAGAACTCAAACAAATTTACAAGAAAAAAACAAACAACCCCATCAAAAAGTGGGCAAAGGATATGAACAGACATTTCTCAAAAGAAGACATTCATACAGCCAACAGACACATGAAAAAATGCTCATCATCACTGGCCATCAGAGAAATGCAAATCAAAACCACAGTGAGATACCATCTCACACCAGTTAGAATGGCAATCATTAAAAAGTCAGGAAACAACAGGTGCTGGAGAGGATGTGGAGAAATAGGAACACTTTTCAAGTAGGAATTCTAAAGAGATGATGGTGCATGGCTGGGAATGAAAACTAGGCCTACATGTGCCTAGTTTAGTTCAAGTAGGTTTAGTTTAGTGCCTAGTAGTCCAAGTACTACTCGTGCTTTTTGGGCTGTCTGTTCTCAGTTAGACTTTCAGCTGTACAGCCGAGAAAGCGAAAAAAAGTGCAAAGCACAAAGAATTGAGCCTTTCCCTTCAATATTTCAAAAAGAAGTCAATGAAGACCCATGGTGTTAAAAATTGATCTATTTCTATTGGAAAAAGAGGACTTTTTTTCTATTCAGTTTATGCAATGAGAAGCTCAACTTTGGGCTAAGAGACTAATTTCATATTTGCTGTAATTAACCACTAACACAGATGTAAATTAAAGATTTTCCTGATTTCTTTAAATAATTGGCTGTAAGAAACATTGAAAAGATCATAGTCTGTCTACAGATCTCCTCAGTCGAGTTCATTCTCTAGAGCTGGCAGTGAAAAATAGTGCACACATGATCAGAAATGATTTAATCCATACAAAGCTATGTTTATTGATTTTTTTTAAAAAAATGTATAGGTAAGAGGCTACTGGAAATACTATGTTTCATCTAAATTAAACTCACAGTTAAATTAAATTCATAATTAAAAAAGGAAAGAACCACCAGTGTATCTGTCAATAAAGAGCTACTATATCAACAGTGTTGAAAGAAAAGAGTCTTTTCAGACAGTCTAGTGAAAGTAAGAATGCCAGAGGTTATCATAGCTGTCAGTTTTAAAGTCAATCTCGAGCTCCTGCTAGGAGGAAATTTCCCCCGGTGCAAGATTCGGGTTGTTTTTATTGGCTCCCATCTACTGAGTCTTAGGGATGTGTTAGGCACCAGGGAAGATGGGGAGAGATAATCTGTACAGTGTACTCATACTTGAGATCTATAACTGAGTCATCAAGGAAAAGTAACTGACAAAAGAGAGAAAGGTAGTTGATGATGAGGGGTGAGAGATTTTGCAATTTGTAGTTGGTATCTGTCTTCATTCACTGGTACCTTGAACAGGGTGGATGGTGGTTTAAGGTTATCTTTTTCTCTTTACACTTACTGGACTGTTGGAGGGCATCTTGGCATATCACATTGCTTTACGTACTTTCATATTCTCCTATAAAAAGTCATTTCTAAGAGAACATGATTTATTTTCTTCCTTCAAACTTCAGGACTTCATGGCTGAACTCCTTTTCTTCCCAGGAGGATATAAATCTGGACAGAAAAACTTGAAATTTGTGAATTACAGAAAGTCAAGATTGAATTTAAGTTCTGCTTAGCGGTTAAGTTTGGGCAAGTTCTTAACTTCTGGAATTAAGTTCCTCATTAAAAAATTTAGTTGATATTATCTTTCTCATAGAATGTTATAATTAAATAAATAAACTACACAAAAGATTGACATATTATAAATTTTTAAAATTTGTTGGTTCCTCCAAGAAACTAAAAGCATGTCACATATCTAAATCTGTCACAATGGGTTCACAGAAACTTTCTAGAGGTTTTTGGAGGAGGAGTTCTGTATTTAGGCAGAGGGGGTGGTTACTTATAGGATTATTTAATAAGCTTTCAGAATGTTCCCATATTGAAAACATTTTCATGGTTCTAAAATTCTTACACTTAAGATCATTTGCTTGGATTAAAATATTGTAAATATAAAAGGTAAGGGTTAAGAATGCAAAATGTTAAGTGAAAAGGAAACCTAACTGTGGAGCTTATGAAACAGATAACTTCAAGTTGTCTCGGGGAAGGAAGCAGGTATGAAGTATGGTCCAGGGCCGGTCAATTTGAGAGATGTTCTTTTCACTGCAGATGTAAAAATTGTCTATGTGTGTGGGGAATCTGTTAGAACCCTTCAGGCCACCACACTGTAGCAGAGAGAGAGAGAGAGAGAGAGAATCGATACCCATCCCTTCATACACTATTTACTTCATGCAATATTTACTGAGCATCTGCTATGAGGCAGCTCTGGGAGAACCAAATCAACACCTTCCCTGCCCAAACGAAGCTTACAGTTATTTAAAATTAATCAAATGATCAAGCAAGCAAAAAATTATACTACAAGTGGAGAAGTGATGGAGTTACAACTGGATGTTACCACCAAAAGCCATTTCAGTTCTGAAAGAGGTGATAAAAGGAGTCAAAAACACCTCCATCATTTCTAGGGAAAATGTTTTGGGTCCTGCCCTAAGAAAGGTGGACATCCAGATCATCTTTGACATAAAAGAAGATAATTATTACCCGCATACACCTGACACCGATGTGTTAACCCTTGAAAGTGTTTCGAAATGGAACTTTTAAAGTGTCAGAATAACTCATTGAACTCCAGATCTCTTGATGTCTAGATATTTCCACCTTATTTATATTTTAAAAGATCCCCAAAGCAGGCAGAGGCCAGAAGAAGGAATCTCTTTGAGTTGGCAGATTAGAGAAGAAATCTGTATGGTGTTATGTGTGTTAGACCTGTTTGTATTAGTCCATTCTCATGCTACTATGAAGAAATATCCAAGACTGGGTAATTTATAAAGACATGAGGTTTAATTGACTCACAGTTCTGCATGGCTGGGGAGGCCTCAGGAAACTTAACAATCATGGTGGAAGGCACCTCTTCACAGGCAGCAGGAGAGAAAATGAGTACCAGCAGGGAAAATGCCAGACACTTATAAAACCAACAGATCTTGTGAGAACTCACTCACTATCACAAGAACAGCCTGAGGGTAACAGCCCCCATGATTCAATTACCTCCCACCGGGTCCCTCCCAGGACTCATGGGGATTTCAAGATGAGATCTGGGTGGGGACACAGCCAATGCAGATCACTGTTCTTCCTTGGATGTGCCACATATCAAGGAAGGAAGGCCAGCTACAAAATGAGTCCCCTTAATTACACATAAGGATTAAACTGTATTTGCTGTTCTGTCAGTATGCAGAGTCTTCATAAGGCTCTACTTTTGCTAGGATGAATGTGTTTGTTAGATACCATTCTGAAGACAGTTTTTGACAGCAAGCAGAAGAGAACTGTAAAAGGCCACGTAGTGAAGAGATCCCATATCTTCCAAAAGGAGAAATGCCTTGAATATCCCAATGTGCTCTGGTGTCACATGATTTACTCAAAGCACTGAGCAAGTTTCTCTGGTTCTCAGTAGTCACCTGCAGAAATGTTCATAAAACAGCTTCTCCATTGGAGTTCCTCACTGCAGGCAGTGGCACAATGGCCCATCAAGTGGCCCAAGACAGCAACCTGGGCATCTTCCCTGGTTTTCTATTATTCCTTAGTTTGCCTCACAATAATCACTGCACCCAATCTATCACTCTGCTTTGTTGATTCTGCCTCCTATTTCCCAAGCATGTTCATTTATCTACCATTACCTTCACTATGACCTCTCAATTAGGCTAGTGGATTTCTAGTTTCTCTCAACTCCATTTTATTATGTACTTTGTACCCAAAGAGCTCCCTAAAGATCTAATTTTATTACATTCTTATTTAAAACATTTTAGTATCTAACTCCCTGGCATGACATATAAGGCCCTTTAGGATCTAGCCCCTGGGGTCCTCTTCAGTGCCATATCAAACCCCTGATCCCTTGCCCCATTCCTCCTGCCCCAGCCCCACTGAACTGGGTGCAGACCACAAAGGCTCCACCTTTCCTGTCACCTTTGGGTGTCTCCACAAGCCACACCCTCTATCTAGAATGCGGTTCTCCTTTCTCCTGATTCGCTCCCACTAGTCCTTTGGGTCTAGTTTAGATGTTGGCCCCTATGCAGGGCCTCACCTGACCCTGGGGACTGGACCAGATGCCCTACAATGTACAACACAAAAATGTGATGCCATTTCAGTTTTCACACTATGTTTTAGTTGCTTACTTACTTGACAATCCCTCTCTGCTAGAGTTGTAAATTTATTGAGAGCAAAGATGACTCAGATATACTCTATTGTATCCAAAGCACCCAGGGACATTGTAGGACCTCAGTCAATGTGCGTTGCGTAGATGAATTTTCATTCCCACTAGATCCAAGCCTAGGGCATTATTTCCCCCTGTAGCCTCCAGGAGAGGGAGAAGAAACACAGGCTCAGAGGACTTTCCAGCCTTGGGATTGCAGGAGTTTATGAGGACACTGATGGCCTTAAGCAAAGGAAGAATATCGTTGAATTCAGAAAAAGGGAGAAAGCAGAATTGGCAAGATACAAAGAAGAAAATTCTGTTCACTTCTCATTTTGCCTCAGGCCAAAGTTTCATGTAATTTAATTTCAGTTTATTTTATGCTGTTGACACTTTATGCTGACTTAGTGGGGTACCAGTATCACTAATCCTTGTCTCAGATCTTTAATAAATTCTTTTTTAAAAATGCATCTTGGCTATCCTCACCTGTCCACAGTTTCAATCTGAAATCCTGTGACAGAAGGAGGAACCGGAAATAATTTTTGAATTCACCCAGGATAAGACCATGTTCATGTCTCCCAAGATAACTTTCATTCTTGAAGATTATATAATATTTTGGTCCATTCAGTTATCAAGATTTGCTTTGCTATTTAATGTGTAAGAGACAACCCCATAAATATAGATGAATATTAGATTTCTAGGTATTATTTGATAATGTTTTATTGTGTTAAGAATTATTTACATATATATCTGGAAGATGATTGCTTGTTTATTTCCCATAACTGTGATGTCTTTCTAAAGGACTATTCAGTTGAGGGATCTATATTTCTCTTGATTTTGATGGTGGTAGTGTTTAAGTGCATGATTTGTACACCTTAAAAGTAGAGACATAAAAGCTCAATACTTAGAAAGGAATTTGAAATTCATTTAAACACTGTGGGAACTCAGGTCTGTGTGTTTCTGGCTTCATTACGTAAATCTTTGGGAAAATTTGAACAAAAAGTAAGTCAATAAATAATGGTTGTAAGTTTCATCACCATTTTTAGCACGCACACACACACAAAAGTCAAATGTGGTTTTTCTTAGAACTGCCCTTAATGAAAGAAGTCTGTAAGGTATGGTTTAGTTACTGACCAGAAGAAGCTTTTGTATGAAAGATTTCAAGAGCAAGATCCCTCTTGAAATCTCTCATATAAAACTGCATTTTTGTGGGGAAGCACCAGAAGATTAGAATATGTGTGAAAAATGAGAATGAAATGGATGATTTAGGACCTCTTTGTTCTTATTTGAACTCTTTTCATAGAAACAACTCCACATCAGCTGACATCAAAGACACGAAACTCTCAAAGACGGCACCTCTGATTTGTACACCTATGAATTCCAGGAAACTCTGGCTATATCCTGACAGACCAGAAGTGCAGGTTACAGCAAGAAAGGCTGGAGGTATTAGAGCCTGCTGTGAGCCTGCTTACTCTGGGTTTGAATCTTAACCCCACCATTTACAAGTTCTGGGACTCTGGACTGATCTTTTCACTTTGGAGCCTTAGACTCTTGGTAAAATGAGTCCCCAAATACCAGCCTCAAAGGATTGTGATGAGGGTTAAACAGGGCTGACTACATAATTTTGGAGGCACAACATAAAATAAAAATATAGAATCTTTTGTTAAAAAATCAAGAAAAAGGTGCTGTTGAAGGTACTAGAAGTAAAAAAGATTTTCCTTTCTCCTTGATCTCTCTCTATACTGGTTGCAGCATTTTTATTTGCTATGTTGTGCTTTCACAGGGAGATTCACTTCTCCTGCAGAACTCCCCTTCCATGGGCCTGCTGTTCCAACTGAAGATAGACTGGCAACTGCCAAGGGATTGCGACCTGGTTGCCAAGATGTGATCAGTACCTGGGGCAAGCAAAGGCTCAGGAGTCATCCACTGAATGCGCCCACAGCACTTGCAGTCTGGTACTCCCAGCACCACAAGTGGGGGAGTGTAAGGCAAGAACCTATCCCGGGGAGGGAGGAAGTTGAACAGAGGAGGGATCCATGTGACCTGAGGCTCCAAGGCTCTCATGCTCCATTGTTCCGTAGACTTCACTTACAACATATAAGTTCAGAAATAAAATTATTAAGCATTTCAAGAAGGCTGCTATAGAGGATTAAACCCTGAGCCCAGGGCTCTTTCAGTACAGGGGACTGTGGGACTGCACTGGTTGCACATCCATGAATCCCACCTTGGGGATAAATAACAATGTTCTAAACTCCCTGGTGCACAGGAGACCCCACAGTTATACATGATGGCTACAGGACAATTCAAGTCGAGATGACACGTGGTATTTTAAATATTTTGCAGAGGTAAATATACATTTTAAAATTAAAAATGTTTTAAGAGTTATCTTCATCAAAGACCCTTCAGTGATAGTGCAGCCTTCTGAGTGAAATCTTAGCTAACAGACAGCATGCAATACAAGCACTCATTGGCCAGTGTGCATAGCAGGAAAAGCATCCCCTGGTAAGGTTTTAAGACTCTTAAGTGTGCAGGTGGCACCTGTAATGGTGCTGTAACTGTGCTCAAATAACAATTTTTTACATATGAGTCAGTGTAATGGCAGAGTAAAAAGTGCTTGATTTTGGTGTTGGAATATGAATGAGCTGTAATTGGAAGTTTAATTGAGTGGTGGGAGAGGCATGTGGGACTGGATTATAAAGTCCATCTAGGGTTTATGGAGACTGTAAAGAAGTGATTGGCATGAATGCTTAAACATCCTATCAAAACTTCTCTAGAGACAGGGACACTCATCTAGTGAAATCGCCATCCATACAAATCTGCTTTAGCAGGGTGAAGGGTGCAGATTAACAGCTGCCTCTGGAATAATGTATATATGTTCAGAACCATCAGAGGGACAGTGATCAACATCAAAGCTGATGAAGCTGTTGGGGACTATTTGGATTACTACAAAGCCTCCTACTGCAAGCAGGCTGACGTTTTTCAAACACAAATATCATGATGTCACTATACTGTTTGAAATATATTGGCTTCCAGTTGCCTGAGAATAGCCTAAACCCTTACATTGCTGACAAAGCCCTTCACAATTTGGGTTTGTCTACTTCCTCACTCTGCTCCACACTCATTCCTCCACTGAATTCCTCTCACCTCTTGACTCCTGCTTATTTTCTCAGGAACACTCTATCTTCCACCATCCTCTCCTTTTTCAATAAAGTCTTGTAAGCCCATTAGTCCATAACCTAAACATCATGTCTTCAGGGATGAAGGTCTTCCCTTATACGAGGTAGAGTTGTACTTGGCTCCAACAGCACCCTGTAAGTCTATCAGAGCATTTTTGATATTGTTTCATATTTGCTACAGGATAGCAGGTATCATATCCATCACGACCATCTTCCTACCTTGACCCATGTATGCATGACACATAGTAGGCACTCAACAACTATGAGTAAACTAAAGAGGTGATAAATGCACTTTTCCTATAGCCTAAGGAGTATAAAGAAGCTCAGTGTCTACAAAGCACTAAAGCAGATTATCTGCATGTTTACACTGTGTTGGGGTGAAGTATTAGTGAAATATGTGATGTGGATGTGGAGACAGTCCTTTCCTAGAGCTGGGCTGTCACTCAGGCTATAGATGCTGGACGATTCTAGGTGTCAGATGTTGGGATTAGAGTCACAGGTATGTTTAAAAAGATTTGCATACGTCGAACTCCAAATAAACAGTATGTCATACAAAGCATGAGTCAAAAGCCAGAGCAAGAGATAGCTTTGGATGTGCTCGATATGTTTCTTGAAGCAGTGTCTTTTTTCATGTCTCTTCAAGCTTGTGACAATTTCTGAGGAGTTCGCCCAGGTTTCCTGAGGCAAGTATTTTGGGAGCTGATTATTGACGTGGCTTTCACATTGACATGCCTAACTGGAATGTCATACCTGTGGAGGAATAGTGACAAAAGATTGAAGAGGTTAGGTTGTCTCTGATTAGGTTCAGAGTTTCAACTGATATGACTGGCTCTCAAAGGTCTTGTAGGGCCTGGAACAGGGCAGTAATGAGATGAAAGTTTTCCTACCATGTCAGACAGTTTTAACTCTTAGCATCTGTATAAAGAATCAACAGTAGGGGTGACATGGAAAACTGCTATGATAAGATGAGACTATGTATCAGCATCCAGGACTGTGCACATTCCACTTCAGAAACCCTGGTACAAGTTTGAAGAGATATGCACCCACATTATATCATTGCCTATTTGGAGAAGTTCTGGAGACCTCCATCAAAGTTCCATTACAAAGAAGTGCTATTGAGTTTCTATGTAAAGACTGCTGAAGCACATCAAAAAGCTTATCCACCATGATCAAGTGGGCTTCATCCCTGGGATGCAAGGCTGGTTCAACATTCGCAAATCAATAAACATAATCCAGCATATAAACAGAACCAAAGACAAGAACCACATGATTATCTCAATTGATGCAGAAAAGGCTTTTGACAAAATTCAACAGCCCTTCATGCTAAAAACGCTCAATAAATTCGGTATTGATGGAACGTACCTCAAAATAATAAGAGCTATTTATGACAAACCCACAGCCAATATCATACTGAATGGGCAAAAACTGGAAAAATTCCCTTTGAAAACTGGCACAAGACAGGGATGCCCTCTCTCACCACTCCTATTCAATATAGTGTTGGAAGTTCTGGCTAGGGCAATCAGGCAAGAGAAAGAAATCAAGGGTATTCAGTTAGGAAAAGAAGAAGTCAAACTGTCCCTCTTTGCAGATGACATGATTGTATATTTAGAAAACCCCATTGTCTCAGCCCCAAATCTCCTTAAGCTGATAAGAAACTTCAGCAAAGTCTCAGGATACAAAATTAATGTGCAAAAATCACAAGCATTCTTATACACCAGTAACAGACAAACACAGAGCCAAATCATGAATGAACTTCCATTCACAATTGCTTCAAAGAGAATAAAATACCTAGGAATCCAACTTACAAGGGATGTAAAGGACCTCTTCAAGGAGAACTACAAACCACTGCTCAGTGAAATAAAAGAGGACACAAACAAATGGAAGAACATACCATGCTCATGGATAGGAAGAATCAATATCGTGAAAATGGCCATACTGCCCAAGGTTATTTATAGATTCAATGCCATCCCCATCAAGCTACCAATGAGTTTCTTCACAGAATTGGAAAGAACTGCTTTAAAGTTCATATGGAACCAAAAAAGAGCCCGCATCTCCAAGACAATCCTAAGTCAAAAGAACAAAGCTGGAGGCATCACACTACCTGACTTCAAACTATACTACAAGGCTACAGTAACCAAAACAGCATGGTACTGGTACCAAAACAGAGATATAGACCAATGGAACAGAACAGAGTCCTCAGAAATAATACCACACATCTACAGCCATCTGATCTTTGACAAACCTGAGAGAAACAAGAAATGGGGAAAGGATTCCCTATTTAATAAATGGTGCTGGGAAAATTGGCTAGCCATAAGTAGAAAGCTGAAACTGGATCCTTTCCTTACTCCTTATACGAAAATTAATTCAAGATGGATTAGAGACTTAAATGTTAGACCTAATACCATAAAAACCCTAGAGGAAAACCTAGGTAGTACCATTCAGGACATAGGCATGGGCAAAGACTTCATGTCTAAAACACCAAAAGCAACGGCAGCAAAAGCCAAAATTGACAAATGGGATCTCATTAAACTAAAAAGCTTCTGCACAGCAAAAGAAACTACCATCAGAGTGAACAGGCAACCTACAGAATGGGAGAAAATTTTTGCAATCTACTCTTCTAACAAAGGGCTAATATCCAGAACCTACAAAGAATTCAAACAAATTTACAAGAAAAAAACAAACAACCCCATCAAAAAGTGGGCAAAGGATATGAACAGACATTTCTCAAAAGAAGACATTCATACAGCCAACAGACACATGAAAAAATGCTCATCATCACTGGCCATCAGAGAAATGCAAATCAAAACCACAATGAGATACCATCTCACACCAGTTAGAATGGCGATCATTAAAAAGTCTGGAAACAACAGGTGCTGGAGAGGATGTGGAGAAATAGGAACACTTTTACACTGTTGGTGGGATTGTAAACTAGTTCAACCATTATGGAAAACAGTATGGCGATTCCTCAAGGATCTAGAACTAGATGTACCATATGACCCAGCCATCCCATTACTGGGTATATACCCAAAGGATTATAAATCATGCTGCTATAAAGACACATGCACACGTATGTTTATTGCGGCACTATTCACAATAGCAAAGACTTGGAATCAACCCAAATGTCCATCAGTGACAGATTGGATTAAGAAAATGTGGCACATATACACCATGGAATACTATGCAGCCATAAAAAAGGATGAGTTTGTGTCCTTTGTAGGGACATGGATGCAGCTGGAAACCATCATTCTTAGCAAACTATCACAAGAACAGAAAACCAAACACCGCATGTTCTCACTCATAGGTGGGAACTGAACAATGAGATCACTTGGACTCGGGAAGGGGAACATCACACACTGGGGCCTATCATGGGGAGGGGGAAGGAAGGAGGGAGGGATTGCATTGGGAGTTATACCTGATGTAAATGACGAGTTGATGGGTGCTGACGAGTTGATGGGTGCAGCACAGCAACATGGCACAAGTATACATATGTAACAAACCTGCACGTTATGCACATGTACCCTAGAACTTAAAGTATAATAATTAAAAAAAAAAAAGACTGCTGATAGAGACGCTCATATAATAATCTGACGTTTTTTCCTTTATTCATTCAATAAATATTTGATGATCACTCACATGTGCCAGACTCAGTTCTTAATACTAGAGATTTAGCTGTGAATAAGAGATACATTTAGGTACTGTCTAGAGCAGCATTGGCCAATGGAATTCTGCAATGATGGAAATGTCCTGTTATCTGCACTAATACGATAGCCAGTAGCCACATGTGGTTATTGCACATTTGAAATGTGTCTGGTATGATTGAGGTCCTAAATTCAAAATATCTACCTTATTCAAAACCCTGTACTCGATGTCCAACAGAGGCCACCTTTCTCACACCTCATCCATTGCATTGTCAGTGCAAAACCTTGCAAAAATATTTGTAGTTTCCTGTAAAACTTGACTTTATTTCTCTTCTGTGTTTTTGTTTGTTAAGTTCCTTTGGCCTAGAATAAGCAAATGCCTACCACTATCTCCACTACAAGACCCTACCTGACCACTTCTACTCCCAGTAGGAGACACAGCCTTCATGAAGCCTTGCCCACGTGCCTCAGTCAGTTCTCACAAAACCCCATGCATCTCTTCATCATAACACTTACTACCACATATTACATATAGTCACATTTATACTTCAGAGGCAGTGGAGCATGGCGGGTATGAGTACAAACTCCAAGTCCAGATTCCCTAGGTTCAGGCACACAAGGATTTACTATGCAATACATTTTCTAATTTTATAAATACCAATTATCAAAGGCATGCATAATTGCCAATTACAACATTAACTGTAGACAAAAAATATAGAAATGTAATACATTTAATATCCATGATTGCCTCATGAAGCATGAGTGAGTTTTCAATGAGAACTTTTGAATTATTGGTTATAATTGATTAAGAACCCCATCACTGCTCTTGGGGAAACTGAGCTAATGTAAAGGCGAAAAAAAGTCATCATTTAAATTTGCATTTAATCTAAACTTGTGTGCTAACAATTTCTAGCTCCAGATACATTCAGAGGAAACATTTAAAAAATAAGTAACACAAACAAAGGCATTCATGAGTAAATCAACAACCAGACAATTTACTCTAGCAAAGTACATGAGTAGCTCTTTCCTTGTTCACTGTAGACCAAATGGAACTCTTGATGTTGTCAGAAGTTTGTCAAGATGCACACTCAGATAGCTCTTGAAAGGATGGAAAGTAAATGTTGTTCGCTATCATTTTTAACCATGAAGGTATGGCATTTAAGTTACAGGGTCTGAAGATAAGAAGGACTGTGAGAGTTCATTAAAATCCAGCTCCCTTCTGCTGCAGTTGTAATGCCATTTCCATTACTGCACACAGATAAGAAGAGCTCTTATTTCAAATGATTTCCAAGCACGGAAATACAATCCTCGGATACCCTCCCCACTGAAAAATGGTCCTTCCTATTCAATTTAAACCAATTCTTTTTTTTTTTTTTTTTTTTTTTTGCTGGAAATTGTTAAACCCATTAACTTTCATTCTATCTTGTGGGGAGACAGGGAAACATTTCCATCTTCTGAAAAATAACTCTCCGCATTGCTAAGCATGTTATAAACTGCCTAATACAAAGAAGACAGGTTTGGGACATGAGCAGGAGTTTCTGATGCTTTTTCACTGTGCTTGTTGATACCTTGATTGACTAGGCATTAGTTTCCCAATCTGTAAAATGTGTACAGTAAGACTTTTCACTTGCTTTTCTCATTAGTGTTTTGTGAAAAAATCATTCTCTCTGGGACATCCTGCTGTATCAGTCAGCTATATTTGTCATCAAAGAATGCTAGGAAATTTGGCAAAATTTTTTTGGGCTTCAAAAATGCCTCTTAGGTTGAGGAACGCCATATTGCAAATCTTAAACATATGAGTTATTTGAATCTCTATTGGTGGAGACCTAAGAAAACTTTCTCACATGTACTAAGAAACTGTAACTTGATAGAGAACAAAGAAAAAATCTCCAGAATGGGAGCTACTCTGAAAGCTCTGAGATGAAAGGACATAGTTTCTCCTACTAAGCTGATAGTTTATTCTATTTTCAGAGTATGGGAGTTGAGCTGGTGGTCCTCATTTTAATCCAGAAGCTGAGAGGTGAGGTACAGATTTCCTGAGTTAGAAAATTGTAACACAGCTCTTCTGCTTCTGTCTCCTTTTATTTGTGACATTTGGTCTTTTACTTTGTGTTTTGGATTTAATTGTACCAGTGCTGTTATTAGAGTATTCTCATGATGTACTTTGTAAATAATAGGAGTATAGGTACCTAAATATGAAATACGTAACTCCTACTGAAACTTATTCCATTTCACCTTTGCTAAACTTCACTTATTTATTTTGAAGACACATGAAGCACACATATTTTATTATTTGTATAATTACCAATTACAGGAAAGGTTCTTCACTCTTTAACCTGAGTTTTTCAGGCTATGTCTTCAAATCATACCTCCATATTGCCACTACTGTTTCAGCTTTGCTGCCATAATTTTATGGTTTAAACATTTAGATATTTTATTATTTTATCTTAACCTTTTGTGAAGAGTCAAAGAAATCATCATGAAAATGAAAAACAATCCTCAGAATAAGAGAAAATGTTTACAAATTGTATATCTAATAAGGACTTGTATCTAGAGTATACAAATAACACTTATAACTCAATAATAAAAAGACAACCTAATTAAAAATAGGCAAATGATGTAGATATTTCCCTAAAGAAGATATGCAAATGTCTGATAAGCATATAAAAAGATACACAACGTCATTAAACATCAGGGAAATGCAAATCAAAACGATGGGATGCTACTTCACATCCACTTGTATGGCAATAATAAAAAAGACAAATAATAACTGAGGTCTAGAATATGGAGAACTCTTCATAGATTGCTGATGGAAAATTAAATGGAGCAGTCAAATAGTCTGGCAGTTTCTCAAGCAATTGAACATAGACTTACCATATGACCCAGATATTCCACTCGTAAGAGAAGTAAAAACATGTCCACACAAAAACGGCGCACATGAGATATTCATAGCAGCATTATTCATAGTAGCCAAAGGCTTGGATAATCCAAGTGTTCATCACCTGATGAACGGTTGAGTAAAATATGTTATATAATGCAAAGAAATATTATTCAGTAATAAAAAGGAATGAAATACATACTACAACCTGGATGAACTTAGAAAAGTTCATGCTAAGTAGAAAAATCCAGTAACAAAAGATCACATACTGGATGATCCCATATAGCTGAAATGTCCAGAATAGGCAAATACATAGAAAGTAGATTAGTGATTTCTTAGGGCTCGTGGAGGAAATTGGGGAGAAATGGAGGGTAACTGCTAAAGGGTGGAAGGTTTCTTTTTGGAGTGATGAAATATTCTTCAGTGGACTGTGGTGATTGTTGCATAACTCTGTGAGTACATTAGAAACCATGATTTATACATGCTTAAGGGCTGAATTGTATGGCATGTGAATTATATCTTGATAGAACAGTACTAAGTAAAGTAACTATAGAGCCCAGACAACGGTGGGGAAAGAATATGGGATGATTGCAGGTAACGAAGAGATAATAAAGACTGTAGAAATGGTGATGAAGGGTCAGATGAAAGAAAGACTTAAAAAGTAAAATAAACAGGAAGCAATTGAAAATAAAAGATAAGGAAGCAGGAAAAGTTGAGGATGAGTTTAATTTTCTATTTTTAGTTGTTGATACCATCTCTGGACTCCAGCCTGAGTTGTTGAAAAAAAAAATCCTTATTTTCAATTAACAGTTTCCTTTCCCAAGTCTTTTCCATGTAATGTAAATTGCATTCCACTGAATTTAGCCTAAAAAATGAAGATTGGAAGTTTTCTTCTGGGATAAATATGCATTAGAGAGGTTGACATTAAAAAATTATGGTGACATATTCCATAGAAATATCAAAACGGCAAAATTATTGAACAATCTCTCCCACAGTGTCACCCAAATACAACTATTGTATTTATGATGTGACTTTAAATTTCACTCACATATTTTTCCTTCACTCATTTGTATAGTAGATGTCTATGGGGAAAAGTTTCTGATCATAGATTTTCTTGAGAATCGAAAGAAATGAACAATTTTTAATTATTGGATGGCTGAAATGTAAATGATACCACTGAGCAACAGAAACCCACTAGGTTTATGAAGCAACCTCTTGACATAAACTATCACTGATGGATTTATATTAGTGATTGCTTCTATGTAAGCTCAATGTCATTTAGTAGACCTTTCATCCTTATGCCATTCATTTGAAGCCCTGTTACCCTTTCTCCTTCATATAAACAAGGAACAAGAAATCCCACTGAAATTTGCCCTCTGTAATCACTAGTGTGAAGTAATGAGAACTTTCATTAATTTTACCTTTTAATGTATATTCACTGATGGGAAACTTCTCATCAATGAATATATATTAAAATCTTGAATGACAGATTTTTAAAAATCATACGGAGTAACAGTTACTCTGCCATGACATTGGCAGCCCCTCAATTGGCAGATGCCATCTTGCAGCCTAACCAGAGTGGTTAAATGAGTGAAAAATGAACACAGGGCATCCCCACTCTGTGATTGAATTCCAGGGGCACCCAAATGCTTCAAGGGTAAAGACCTCAGATCTGAGGTTGTTTCCATTAGTTAGTAAAGTCCTTGTCAAATATATACTTGTTCATGTTTCCTAATTTTTCTCATGAGTTTCTTTAAAAAAAAAAAAAGCAAACGCATAAAGGTGCTTAGAACAGAGAATTCAATAACTGATTGAGACAATCTTTTAAAAAAAATCTGTAGTTAGTTGAGTTGTTGAATGATCAAATGCCCCTACAAGTGGGAGTTCAAATTTATTTTTGTGTTCTTGTAATAGTGATATCCACATCTCTTTGCCTCAAGCTCTGTGTACCACTTCTGACCCCAAGAACATAGGTATTAAAATTTTCACTACATGACTGGTAAGGCAGCACTTTCCAATCAACCACCTTTTTACCACTTGTCTCTATTACACATTCAGTGAGGTCTATTATTTGTGAGGTTTAAGGGTGTTTATGAAACTATCCTTTATAAACTGATAAGGACTTGTGGGTAGGCATTCAATGCACATGAATGCTAATGTGGGTCAGAATCTATCAGTCAGTGATAGTTTGCCCAGGAAAGGTAGTCATCCATTGGGATCTCACAGCCTCCACTTTTAAATTATAGAAAACAAAATATTGACTGTGGCCCATTTTCTGAACAATCAAAGTTGATTGTTTCCAGTGGGAACCAGTCATTTCACATGCTGAAGTTCTATGTATAGGTTGTCTTCAGGAGCCCATACCCTCCACACATTAAAAAAAACTTGTTCCCTGCATAAAAGTGAAATATTTTCGATGTCATAGCAATGTCACTCTTATCAAGAATGAGATAAAAATCATGCTTAATGTCCAACAGGGTGTACTCTCACACCTGAGAAAATCTTTCCTCACAGAAACAGAAATATAGAAAATTGGCCTGGTTTCATGCTTGGCTAACAAAATCCATGAAATCTATAAGACAGTTGAAAAGCCTAACCAATAGTCTTGGAGAATTTAACCAGCAGTCATTGAATTTAACCACTAAGTATATAACATTTCTATGGAAAAGTATGCTCAGAATTCCAATTTGTGATTCCAAAGATAATTTTCTCCTTGAAAATTGCATTGACTCTTGATGTCTAGGGAATAAAAGCAATATAAGGGGCCATTTGGTTCCTAGTGTTACACATTGCTTAAATACTGGCCCTTAATTTCTGCAGTTAGCTCTCTTCACACATCACTCAGGGATCATGTGTGCTCATACTGCTCATGTATCAGTGTCTCTCAAAGTGACCCACCTGACGCAGTATCACCTTGACAGAGACCTACCTACTGGATTTGAATTTAATAGTGTTTGTGTGGGTCCAGGATTTTAACATTTTATCTTTTACTAAACTCTTGATGTGATTTTTAGGAATATTAAAATTTGTGAACCACTCTCTTAGAAGCAGAAAAAAGAGTGCATTCCTTGTTGTCTGTCAGCAACAGTAACTGCAAACATCAGTGATGGGTACTGATTGCCCTCATCATACTGCATTGCAATGATATGTTTATCTTTCTTCTTCACTTGCCTGTAAGCCCTTTGAAGGCAGAAACTGAGTTGTATTTATCTTCATACTACATGTGTTTAATACAGTACTTGCTATTAAGAAATATTCAATAAATATCTGTTGAATAAATGAGTGAAAAAATGAAATTATTAAATATACCTAGAGATAAGGTAATTCTGGTATTTCCCATTAAAGCAGGAGTAGATTTCAGATGGAAATGTTACTTTAAAGATGTCCATTGTAAATTTTAAAAAATATTTTCATATACTGCTATGCTTTTCAAGTTTTGTTTATTTGTATTCGTAATGCTTAATGTAGGTCATAGACTTTTAATTTCTTCTCTCCTACGTATTAATGATTCTGTTGCAGATATTATTTTAAAAGTGAAAACTGGATTATATTTCCTACCTGCAGATAAGTAACAAGGTAAAAAAGATGTGTTTGTATGGCCAAAATGAATGGAGAATGAAATAACCAGCATCTTGAATTTTGTGATTCTCAGTTCGGTCTGTATCTAAATATGTCTGACCTTTGTTCTGGCATGTCTATTATCTATGTATATTCTCTATGTTTCGTTTTAGTTTGCTTTTCTGTAACATGAAAATGACCACAGTGACTTAACTGATACACACACACACACAGACACACACAAACAGGTGGTCTGCAGTATCCTGAAATTTAGAATTGCAAGGTGCTAAGATGTTGTGCTACTGTCAGTGGTCTGCAGTATCCTGAAATTTAGAATTGCAAGGTGCTAAGATGTTGTGCTACTGTATCTTTATTTTCAAAAGTCTTACTTTGTTTTAGTGCTATTTTATCTCATTTAAAGAAATCTTGCCCTTTGAAGTATACGGCTTTGTCTGAGACTCTCTGAGCATAGCTGGCCTTTCTTCTGTTTCTTCTGTTCCTCCTTCTGTTCATTTAATTAGGGAAAACATATTTGCTGCCCACAAAGGCTTCCTTCCCACCCAAATCAGTAATCACAGAGGACTGACTGGTTTGCATTTGTTGTTGTTAGGACTTTTCTTTTTTTTTTCCTCCTTCTTCTGTTTTTTTTTTTTTTTTCCTACAAAAATAGATTCATTTAAAGAGTTGTTTTAACCTTTATTTCTTTCTTCAAAAACTTAAAAACAGTGTCGGGATTCATCATAAAAATAAAATGAGTGTTTGGTGGAAAAAGAACCATAGTAATGTTTCTTGAGATCTTTGTTATTTTTCTGTTCTTGCAAGTTCAGTGTTTTACTTGCTTATTTTTGCTACTTCCAGTGCATGTTTTGGCTTCTTTGTGTGTATGCCATCACAAGTCTTGCCAAAATATGTTGGCGAAACTGGGTGACAGCCAGTTTGCAACAAAAGAATTCCCCTGTTTTGACTTACAAATGGTCTTCTAACATCAACATAAACAAAGTGTGCCCTCCCCACATGAAAGAGATTGGATTAAATAACACACATAGGAAATTTATACCTTCTCAAGTATTTATTTTTCTAGGTATCTCACCAAAAGTATTTTTGAATTTGCTTTGATTCGGATAAGATCATGAGCAATTAATTTGTATTGTGAAAATATCGTTTAAAGCTTCTGAATTTCCAAATAGTTCATTTTGCTCTATCCACATGATCCCCTTCTTTTCTTCCCTCTTCTAACATGTCAACGGTAACATATAATTTCTTGTTCCATAATTCCTCAAATGATCACTGTGAAAATCCTGTCAAGTCTCTTCCTACCGCAAGTGAATATTTATAGATGATTTATAAACTGTTGAAAACTAGAATTTATAATGAAGAACCTGGCAGGGCCTGAGGTGTTTCTGCATTGGGAGGTGTTAATAGAACAGAAGAGCATACATTACTAGAGAGAGCTTCAGCTTTCCAAAGCACACCCACTAAAAGGAAGATAATATACAGCCTGCTCGGAATGGACTGCAATCACTGAAATAATTATGGACTTCTCAAGAACTACAGTGTGCTTGTCTGTAGAGCCCTTATACATAAATGGATTTGAAAAAGCGTTATAACAGCTTCCTTTCAAGAGGCTGACTTCTGCTTAAAGTCTCCAGAGTCTGGAGGTTTTATTGTGTTGTATGGATAGACACGGAATGGTTTCTTTCAGACTCATACAACTAAGAGTTTCAGAATCTCTCAGGAACATGATGTTGTGAATGTCTAGGTTTTATGTCACTGAATGGAAAAAGGATAAGAATCTCAAATTTGAATTGTCTCTTATAGGTTAAGGATAAGAAAATACAGAAATATTAAATTCATAGATAATTGCAAAACTTTCTGATGGTCAACAGTTTTAAGCTTCAAACAAATTGATTCAGTAGAAACCCAAATAGACTGATTTGGGTTTCTCTTCCTATTTCCTTCCTTCTGCCCACTCTGGATTACAGGCTGATTATAGGGGTTCAGTCATGATAGTGGGAAAAATTGTAAAATAAACCTTCTTGGAAGGCCAGAAGGTTTTTGCAAACGCCTCAGAATAGAGTTATAGCTGAAGGCAGCCTACTCCTCTTTGAGCTATAGCAAGGGTAATTAATATAGGAATGTAGAGGAGTCTATCTAAATAGATTGCTTACTCATGTGGTCCTAAGACTAACTTTTAACCATCTGTGGGTGCGTGATTGCTCTCTACTTGGGCAGGGGTGGGCGGGGGTGCGGTCAGCAGCGGTGATTACCTTCTAGTGGTGTTTACTTGAAACTTTTATCATTTAATGTGTGCTGAATAAATGCTGGGAAGGCCAGCAAGTCAGGGCCAAAGTTGCAACTTTCTACAACACTCTCCTGGGAGTCTGTAAGTGGCCCCAACTCTCAGCTGGACTGACAAGCATAGTATCTATGTCAGTGTACATTATTCATCCGTCATTGGGTCAGGGTCTACGGGAAGGACCCCCACAGCTGATAATAGTAAAGCATTGCCCCAAAGTCAGACAGTAGTAGCAAAAAGGAATAGGAACAGGGCCAAATAATTCACAAGTAGAAATTGCAAATCTCTGTATAATTTAGAAAAAAAAAAAAAAAGACCAATATTTTTCTAATCCAAAGAGAAAATCCTCATGTCTTTTTTTCATAAATGGCTATTATTAAAAAACTGTGGGAAAGATAAATGTAAGATGAAGCCTCAAGAATACATATGACTGGATTTATGGGCGCACTGTCCAGCAATACTTATTGAGTGCCTACTATGTACTAGTCAGTCTTACCAAGACTGTGAGACTTTTACTTGTCATTCTTATATCCTTATAAAACCCCTAAGTTGTTGACTATTATTAACACTATTTCATAGCTAAGAAAATGGAGGCGTAAGCAGACCATGATCATGCAACTAACTAGAAGAAAAATGTTTGACTTGAACCCGGGCAGTCTGGTGGGAAAGACTACCCACTTACCCACTTGCAGTGCTGCTCATATGCTTGTGACCTATCTAAAACACATGTATGTGAATTGTCAGGTCTCAGTCTCTCACAACCTCCCATATCATTCATTAATCTATGTTTAATTATTGGCACTTGTTGAGTATCTATAGAGTATACTTTGTGTACTAGAAGAACTTGATTACTAATTGGGAGAGAAGAAATGAATGTGTGACACAGATTTAGGTTTAATGATGCGATTATAAAGCAACCTGATATGGTTTGACTCTGTGTTCCCACCCAAATCTCATCTCTAATTGTAATTCCCACTCATTGAGGGAAGGACCTGGTAGCAGGTGATTGGATCATGGGGACAGTTTACTCCATGCTTTTCTTGCGATACTCAGTGAGTTCTCATGAGATCTGATGGTTTAAAAGTGTGCGGCAGTTCCCCCTTCACTCTCTTTCTCTCCTGCCACCATGTAAGACGTGCTTTACTTCCCCTTCACCTTCTGCCATGATTGTAAGTTTCCTGAGGCTTCCCAAGCCATGCAAAACTGTGAGTCAATTAAATCTCATTGCTTTATAAATTACCAAGTCTCAGGTAGTATCTTTATAGCAGTGTGAAAATCAACTAATATACAACCTGTGAACAAATAGATGATTATACAGATCAATCCATATACATAAATACTTATAAGAAAAAATCTCGGTGGAGAAGAGCAAAATTACTGGGGAAATCATTTCAGACGTGATTTAATAAGAACAATATGAAATATGGTAAGCTGAATAATGAGCCCCCGAAAAATATTCAGCTTCTAATCCCAGGAGCTGTGAATACATTACCTTACATGCCAAAAGGGACTTTGCAGATATTATCAAAGTTAAGGAATTTGAAATTGGGAGATTATCCTGGAGTTTCTTGCTGGGCCCAAACTAATTATATGAGGCTTTAAAAGCAGAACACTTTTCCTAGGTGTCAGAGAAACAGATGTGATGACTGAAGAGGGGTCAGAGAAAAACTCAATGTTGCTGACTTTGAAGATGGAAGAAACGGCTGTGAGCTAAGGAATGCTAGCAGCCTCTAGAATGTGGAAAAGGCAAGAAACCCAATTCCTCCCTAAGTCTCCAGAAAGAAACACCATCCTTGCATTGTTTACAGCCCAGATTGACTTGTGTCAGACTTTTCACCTTCAGAACTGTAAGAAAATAAATTTGTATTGTTTAAGCTACTACATTTGCAGTAATTTGTTACCACAGCAATAGAACACTAATACAACTGGTATACATTTGTTTGGCAGGTCATATAACTCTCACAGTCACTAACTCATTTGTTCCCAAAGCAATCTTAAGGGTTAGGTTGGGCAGAAGAAGACACAGAAGCTCAGGGAGGTTGAGTGGCTTATCTCAGGTTTCAGTCAGTGGATGCTGGGCCAGCCTCCAAATCTAGAACTGACTCTGCATCCTGTTTTAAAGTATTCATGGATAGTAACACTTAAATGGTAGAATGGTCTGACAGGTCAGAAAATCCTTTACTGATCCTTATATTACTTAACTGATGCTTAATGAAGGTGAACCAGTGGTACACCACAGAGGTTGTGGAAAAAAAATTTAAGATAGTTTACAGGCCCTCAGTCCTTCTTGACTATACAGCTATAAATAAGAAACTATTCATCCTCATGGTGCCAGCTTAGAGCATCTGCATCTACTTAAAGAGCCCTGACTTTTATAAACTATAAAATCATTTATACTGTAAAATGAAAAATTATTTTCTTCAAGATTCATCCTGTCAAAATTTACAGTGGTTATGATTCTATAATAAGCCCATTTGATAAAATATCTCTGTGATTTGAGTATGCCCAATAATTAGGGTAACTTGTTTAATAATTGATCCTTACATTGTAAAACTTCTAGTAAATCCATCATACATTTAGAAATCCAGACATTAATGCAAAACGAGGGAATGCCTGTTCAATTTAATCTGCATTACAGAGACCACAGTGCCCTTGTTACATAGATACTAAGTCAGGAATTTCAATAATTTATTATCTGTAATATACAAATAATCACATGGAAGTTGAGGACTTGAATATTGAAAATTATTATTTGTCTGAAGAAATGGGAGCTTGGAAGAAAGGATGACTCATGTGTTCAATAAACATTTGCAATTATCAAGACATCTAATAAAAACGGATGAGAATGGAAAGTTAATATGAACTAAATTTCATTGAATCAGAATGTATCCTTTACAAAAATTAGCTTTAACGAAATCACATTTATTAATATATTCAGTGCTAACTAGATAAATTTACATGCTGTGTTTGTTTTAGATGTGATTGCTTGAGTACTGCTAGGGTCTAACTAGTACAACAGTATAATTGCTATAAATTTCCCCATACTATACATCTAATGGGTTTTAACTATTTTATTTATTTTATTTTTGCTTCTGGCCACAGGGAATAAATAGTCCTCTTCTCTAATGCCATTAATAAGTAATGACTTTTATATTTACCAACCATTTTCATTTTCTCTTTCTTTTCTGTAATTGAATCCACGAAACATTTAAAGTCTCTAAAATTTATCTAAAGGAGAAATTGAATAAAATATCTTCTTAAAATATCTAAAATGTTGAGGTTTTAATAGGTACAAGTCATTTTGGTAGTTTTGGTATAATACTAGAAACTAATGGTGGGAGGATAGTTCATGCTTTTTAAGTGTTTATTACCTTGTTAGGGATGCAGAACATAAACATGAAAAAATAAATAGTATTTTCTCAGAAAATATCATGATATTATCAATATCTTTGGGTTATAGTGTATAAGTACTATGTAGGTGCCACTTCTTGCTCAACCTGCTCTTCCCCCCATATTTGGAATTCTCTTACATTCCTGTTAGTACCTGATTTGTAGATTTTTTTTAACTCTCTGAAATAAGCCTATTGGTGTACTATATCTGGTCAAGGTTTCCTTTGAGGTAGTCCTTGGGTATACCAAAAAAACATGCCAGGAGAGAAGATCTTGGACAAAGAAGATCCTGAGAAAGGAAGCCAGATACATACACTCAGTCCAGTGGAAAGGAACTATAGCAACACAAAAGACCACTGTCTAGGCCACATGTAGTTCCTCCTTCATCTTCTATGATTTAAGAGGCAGGATGGATTTTCCAATTTTGTTAAATCTGAGGTTGGTAAAAAAATAGCAGATCTACTTCCAGGTTACTCCCAGAGAACTGACGGCTTAAAAAGGTGTGGTAAAAGATAAAAGGAGATGGCCAATGAGCCACTAGAGGCTGTCAAGCAGATATCCTATGATTAGAACTCTGATTTAAGAAGACTGTAGGGTCCATCTATTGAGGCAAACTGGGACGAATTGCTAAACTAGCCATAAGCACACATAAGTATCATCTTATGTCCTCTGTGTAAAGGATGTTGCTTAAATAACAGCAAAAGGTTTTTGGAAATGGACTATGTTATAGTAAATTACTCTCCAAACATAATTGTTATTTTTGCTTTTCCAAACATAGAGTAGCTCAGCTGGTGGGTTATACAGCTATACATGGCTATACTTAGATTGTTTTTTAATTATTTATAATCCTATTGCTGAGGTGTTGATTTACTTTACAATAGTTTTACATAAACAGGTGTGTGTGTATGTGTGTGAGTGTGTAAATGAACTCTAACCATTTTAGATGTGGTTATCAGCATTTGAAGTCCATTTAACCAGGAATCAACATTTTCAAAATGGTTACTTAACATATGACATATATTTATTGAAATATATCCCACAGTGTTTGTTAATCATAATTGGTAAAATGACAATTGTCAAGATAGATGCATGGTTAAAATATATTGTAGAAGCCTCACCACTTTGAATAAGTCAAATACAAAAGTTCAACAAGCCCAGCAGTTTAATGTCATTGGTGGAATAACCAAAGTCTACAGCCCCATTGGTCCTGTTTCTCTACCTCCTAGAGAAATCAGATGAAGGATTCTACTCTAAGCCTGACTTGATACGCTGTCAGAACATCAGTGCATTCACTTTAGGGAGCCTCTCATACAAGGTGGTAAAATCAATGTATCTAGGCAGAAATTGGATTTCCTCCAAGCTGTGTAACTGTTGCATAACCACTTAGGAGCCATTTTGGTAACAAATGATTATAAGTTTGATGGAACTTGGTCTGAAATTTGGTTTGATTGTAAGATAGCATCTATTAGTAAGTTTGTGAAATAAGGGATATATATAAAATTGCCACTTAACTATTTACAGAGTCTACTAATATTTACTAAAAGAATCTAACATTTGTCGAGTAACCTAATTGGTTTGAATCATTTTCTAATCTATCTAAATATACCTAAACAAATCCAAGTCCAAATAGAATTAATCTTCATATCCATATATCTAGATACATATCCATATTTATATTCACACTCATGTCCTGATCTATTTTTAAGAAGCAGCATTCAGAGAAACAGTAAGGGAGAGATGAGGTAGTGACCTGCTGGAAACCCAAGTGAAAGATTGATTTCAGGAGGAAAAGGGCTAAGTTGGAACTATATAATTTCCAGAATCCCATTTCCTGTATGGCCAGTTTTGTCCTAAAAAGAAATGTGTGCAGGGTTTGGAAGGCAGCTGTATGCAGGCAGCCACTGGTCTCTTAAGGTCCTAGTGGGTAAATATGCTGAGAAAGCGTACAGAAGTCCCAGTAAGTTCCAGCTGTCCTTGCTCTCCTTGCTGTGCAACCAGCTCTTCTTTCTGACTGCCAGCTTTGTAGTGACTATACCACTAATCTTATATGCACTGCCAGGCACAGCAACAACAGCCTTTCATTGACTTATTGACCAGCTCTCCCTTTCTCAACTCTCAATCCAGCAGCCAGATGGTTATCCATCCTTCAGATTCTCAAATGATGCTGTCTTTTGTTCTTTCCGTGGTTTATGGGACCTGAGGTATCAAATAAGGAATAAAAGATGGTCTTGTGGAGAAAGCTCTGGATGAGGAGTTAAAACTTGAGCATCACAAACTCTTCCTCAGTGTGTTTATATATAAACTGCCAATTTTATAAATGGTTCCAAATTTTATAGGCATAGGAAGAGACTTCTACAATATAGTGTGTGGGGAAAATACATATTTTAAGATGCTCATGTAAAAGATAATACCTCAATGCAAGAAATTCTTACTAACATGACTGCTCATATTTTGTCCAGTTTGTAAATTTCTAGCTTGTAAGTATACATTTAGATTTGTGTACCTATAGGCCAATATGTTGATTTTTGCCCCATAAACAAAATGACTTCAGAAAAAGAAAAGCCTGAAATATTAACGGTTTAGATTTTCAGTTTTTTAGCTTATTTCATGATGATAGAGCTTCACAATCATGTTGCAAGGAATTTTATGTACATCCTTTACTAACTAAAAATGTTATCATTCTCTATTTCACCTAAGGTTTAGGAATATGATACTTGATGTTATGGAGCATATCAATGAGCATAATATATAGTCTCTACCACTCAAAAACTGAAATAAGGTAAGGCTTGGCAAGGAAGACACATATACATTTACAGTTGAAATACAAAAAGTGGCAAGACATGAATAAATGTTTTAGATATTGAAGTGTTAGTGTAAGTATACATAGGTCAGAGATTGGATCATTCATGGCTGATATAATCCACGAATGCTTCTAGACTTGGTAATATGTAGCTAAGCACAAAAAAAGAAGGGAGGAAATATCAGGTTGGGTGAACAGCTTGGGCAAATGCAAAGTTAAATTTAATAAATACTGAATACCAACTCAGCCAAGGCAATCACAGAAAGCAAAATCACAGATAAAAATATTCATCTTGGGTGTAGAAGAAGAAATTATCAAGCATTTCATAAACTGTCCGAAGGACATTTTAAACATATGATTCTGTCCATGCTCACAAAAAAACAAGTCCTGGTTTTTGTGAAGGAGTTTATAAAATATTTGATCCTCAACTCAGTTGTTTTTCCTTCCTGTTCGTTTGGTGGTAGATATCCAAGCATGATAAACCTCTTCACAAGTGGTATGTTGTTTCAACTGGCTTCCAAATGTTTGGGTTTTAAAATGGTTCAGTGTTTCCCTTCTGGAAGGCAGTTGTCAAGGCCGATTACAAAATGTTCTTTAAAATACGACTAGCAGCACATTGCAAGAGGCCCTTTCAGTGGACAAAATTCATGACTGCCTCGTACGTTTGGCATCTTCCTCCCAATGGAACAGGAAGTAGGGAACATATTGTTTAGTAAGGAAACTTGCACCCATTGTTTGTGCTGGCTATGCAGGAGGGTGAGTGGGTATTTATATTCCTGTTCTGATTGCAGGGCACTTTTGATTCCTCATTAATGGTGTTTGGAGAGTTGTGAAAAGAAATATAACAGCACACAATTATTTTCATAGACTTCCTTTAAAGTACTATAATTCCTACAAATATTGCCTGAGTCTCCTACTGAGACAATCAGAACCTAATTTCAGATAGAATAGAGTACAAATAAAACAAGATGAAAGACTTATGCCAGCTAATATTTCTATCAAATGATAGGATTTTAAATATATGTCTATTGGAACTGTAACTTTCAAGTGATAATTTCCATCTGGTTGTGAATTTAAGAATGCATGGAAAGAAGTGTTTTTTGTGTCATGCTTTTTAAAATCACTTTCTGGTCTATGTGTGTATAGAGATCCTTTTTGCTACCTCATTTTTGCTCATACTTGGAATATACACAAAAATGATATAAACTCTCCAGTTTTCTTCCTGTGTGCAAAGGCTTCTAGAGGACCTTATATAACTTCTTCACCCTTTTTCATTCATCTGCAGAGCCATGAATCCTTAAAACAAATCTGGTAGGACTAAGATATTAAATGCTGCCTTGCAGTGGAAATTTTCAATATTAATTAAATAAATAATTATGTTAAAACTATGTGCACGTGGTTTGTGTTTTTTATAATTTTTTTGAAAGTTCTTTCTGATTAGCAGAACTGTATATATTTTTGCATAAAATAGTTATCTGATGTACACAAATTTACTTTGAGCTCTCTAACAATGAGGCTTGTCTATTTGCATTTTTGGTTCAAGATTCAAAAACTCTCTTACCCAGAGATGCCAAGAGGTAAGTGAATGCATGAGGAAGGCCATGGGGAAAACTAAGTGGCATTACAGCAATGGTGGTAAACTGAAGAGCATAGTTAGTCCCAAACTGATTGTCTCCCTATAAAAATGTGAGCTAGTATTGCCAAATACTCAATTTTGTGAGAAGCTAAAATGCTGAAATTTGATATAGAATTTCCCGATGAGAGACACCCTTGTATGCTACAAAGCAAAGCGATGAGAGGCTCTAAGCTTCAGGATCAACATTGATATCCCTTGTAAACTTTTGTATCTTATAAATGTGACAAATGTTTGGCCTCTTGAACAGTGAAAACCAATGAGCTATATCCAAGATCCATTTTGACAAGGACTATTTTATTTAACACTAAAAATGTTAGTTACAAATTATTTATGTAATTTTATATCATTTATTAGCACTTACATATTTTATATCATTATCTCAAATTATCTATCCACCTACCCACCCATTCATTCATCCACCTATCCACCCATTCATCCATCCATCCATCCATCCATCCATCCATCCATCCGTCCATCTGTCTGTCCATCCATCCATCCATCCATCCATCCATCCATCCATCCATCCATCCATCCATCCACATATGTCTCTGAGGTGTGAGGCATGGTTATTAAAGAATCTGAGCTCGAGTGTCAGACTGCTGATGTCCAAACCTTGACTCTGACAGCTATCAATGAAGCATCCTTGGGCATTTACTTAACCTTTCACTGCCTCAGTTTCCTTATCTGTAAAATGTGGCTAATGGCAGTTGGCATGGCATAGAATTGTTCTGAATACTGAGATTAATTTTGTCCTGTATCTCCAGTAATGTTCTTAACTTTCTGGGCATTTTCATGCCTGCTGCTAGGGAACAAAAAGTGATCTTATTGATTCCTTTCCATTCACCAATGTGAGATACTCAAAAGCAGAAATGAGAACAAGAGCCCTCTGGACATGCATTGTAGCGTAAAGATTTCTCTACAGGATTTGGGGAATACAATTTTGTCACAAAGCTGTAAGCCATCATAGTTTCTGTGACCCCAGTGCTAGGCTGCTTTAAAAATAAGTCATACACCTGTATACTTTTTCAAATCATCTCCTATGACCGATTATACAGGCATGTCTTTAAATAAAGCTGTTCTCTCTGTCTCGTATCCATTTCACAAGATGAATTCTTCATGTTACAAGAAGATTGAGAGTATGGTTTCTTTAAATAGCAAGCCTTCAATGCATTCAAAGTATGAATCAATTTATTTAAAAAAATTGATTTATATACAACTTTACAGGAACAAATCTATTGCATAAAAGCTGTTACAGGACTCAATCCAGCAAGCTTTAACAAATATGGAATGAATTGCTTGTCTAAAAGCAAAATAACTACTCATAACTCCCTGCCCCCACCTCAATTCTTTCAATACCCACACCTTTGTTTAGTTTTTTGAACTGGTGTCCAAATTGAGTAAACTTTGTGAGAAAATTTCATAATAATGAATATACACTGCAGATGCTGAATTAAACATTTTTGAAGAGAGGTGGTTCTTCTACATATTGGCTGTCAGCGAAAAATTAATTGATGATTTTCCAAAGCAAAAAGCAAAAATAAAATTCCAAATTAGGGTAATTGCTTTACGTGAGCTGCATAGCTCTTTTTTGTTGCTGTTTTTGCTAGTTTTTTGTTGGTCCTAAAGGAAAACAAAACTCAAGCCTAGAAGCATTCATCAGTGGGAAATTCTGACTGACTTTCCTGGCAGGCTGTCAAAGTGCCATTTAGCACACTAGCTATAAACGTGCAGATAATACCCTTGTTGCCAGGTAAATACAAAAACCAAAACCAAAAAAAATCACTGAGCTCCCCTCCCTGAGGTGGACCCTTATTTTCATCTGCCTGGTCATGCAAGTCCCATTATGCCATTAATTACCCCTTGTGCTTCTGGTCCAGTGTAAAAGTGTTTGGCTTACTTGCATTGACATGCAATTAATGCATGTAACTGGATGATTAATGGTACCTTGCCTGTGCTCTTAGAGTTTAGCTGAGGACCCCAGAGTTGACTATAATAGGTGTTAAATGCCAATAAATTCCAAAGAGAGACGTTAGACCCATCAGTGTCTAGCCTTAGGGAGACATGAACTGCTTCTGTGGTGCTTTCTTCATCCTATTTAAGAAATGGAAGTTTAAAAAATAATTGGTAAGATAAATGAAAGAGAATTGGAGCTACCTTGAAATTCATGGGAGAATTAGCACTCTGTCCACCGGAGTATGTCCCAGAAATCGTGGTGTTTGACTTTCCCTGGACAGACCTGAAGATAAAGGGCTGGGTGGGGACAACTGTGAGGGAGAGTGAGCAGCAAGACCACAGGAAAGACTCTGCACATGCAAGGTTGAGGAGGGTACAGATGGGCTTTGCTTCCCAGGGACCAGAATGTACAAGCAGCTGGGCTCGAGTATTCTGGGAGAATACTGTCAGAGAGGACTGCCTGCCAGAGAAAAGTGGATTGTGCCTTGGGAGCAATTGCTGAGACCTTGCCAAAAAGACAAAGGGAGAGGCAATTGCTTGGTTTCCACGCAGTCCCAGAACTCACAGAAAGGCCCCATTTACTACTCAGACAGATTCTCCACCCAGCAACACTAAGTAATTCCCCAAATAGTTTTTTCCTTTCTGCGAAAGCATTTCTGTTCCTGGAATACCCTTTTCCTGCCTTGTCTGATCTGCCTGGAAGCCTTTTACCTTCAGGCCTTTCCAGAGAGAGTCAAACACCACAGTTTCTGGGACACACCATTGCATATTCCAGTGGACACAGCGCTAGTTCTCCCAAGAATTTCAAGGTAGTACCAGTCATCTTCCAGAAAAAGATGCCAGAGAACAACAGTCCCAACCAAGTGAGATCTTTCATCTCATTCCCCTCCTTTATTCTGGAACAGCCAGAGGCAGTGGAGCCAGAGGGCAGGAGGTGGGAAGGGGCAGAAAGCAGTACGTTACCTCCCTTACCACTACTGCAGGGGGAAAATCTTGGCACTGCAAGGGAGTTGGAGTGCTTATATAGATCTGACTTGTTATGTTAATACCTGGAAATGAGATTGTTATATTGCTTAAAATTGGGATCTGTCAGAGATATTATTAGAGGCAGGGAGGAGAGATTAGAAGGGAGATTAACTAGAGTGGGTTTGAAGGACTTTCAGGAGAAGAAAAATAAAGATTTTTCTGATTGGCATAGCTGTGTTCGCCCATTCAATAAACATTATTTATACAATGAAATGAACTAAAAATAGCCCTTATTAATTAGGAAATGGCAAGGCAGCAGGATTTGTACAGTTTTCTGAAATAAAATGCCAGGAGTATAATGATAAATAGAAATGCTGAGAATCGTTTTTAATATTTCATTGTAAAAGAAGTCTGCCAAAGTTCAGGATAATGGCTCGTCATTGTTACTAAAGATGTCATCCAAGCCTCACCTGAGAATCACCTAGACTTCTCTTCCTCATTTTCCATTTAATCAGTCACTAAATTCTGTCTCATGAAAGTAGCTGTCAAATCAGTTTCCCCTTTTCCAATTTATTCCTACAGCCCTAGTTCAAGTCCTCATCACCTGTTACGCGGGCTATTGCAATAGCTTCTTCTGTAGTCTCCCTGCTTCTGATCATATCCCCTCCTGTCCATTCTTCATGTTATAACCAGAATAATCTCTCTAAATTGCAAATTATACCACTCCCTTTCTTGGAATACACCAGTAGCTTCCCATTGATGACAGCACAGCTTCTCAAGCTTCGATCTGGTGCCTGCCCACCTCCCTACTTAGTTTTCCACCATTCTTCTCCACCCAACAACACTGATTAATTTCCCAGACTTTTTTCCTTCCTGTGAAAGTGTTTCTGTTCCTTGAATACATTTTTCCTGCCTTGTCGGATTTGCCAACACCTTTGGTTCCCTTTTTGCTATGCTCATCAAAGGATCTTCTAAGGCTCTATTAAACACACAGACTCACAGGGCTAGACTAGGCCACAGTTGGCATCAACTTATCAGAAGGTGCCACATAGGAACCACAGCTTGCCAGCAGGGTATCACCAAGTGGAGTCTCAGGGAAAACACCCATATGACTATCATGTCCCCAGGGACAGCTCAAGGGCAATGAGATGAAATCCACATCTGGGCACTATAGTTTCTGCCCTGGCATAGAAGAAGATACCTGCCTCACAGGGCCAATAGATCTTGTAGAAAGTCCATAGTCACTGCTTCCAGGGGTCACTATACTCAGAGAAACTCGAAGCTATGGCTCCCCCATCTGATATTTGTAGTTCACTAACTCTAAATGCAATTTGTCAATCAGGGGCCATTCTACCACCAGTAAGGTTGTCTGGCAATATGGTTAATACATACCATCTTATCTGGCTTCCAGGCAACATTGTTAGCGAGTGATCATAGGTTGGATTCTCATTTGTGCGGCAAGAAAAGAGCTTATTAATCCTTCCATCCATTCCTTCCTCCTCTATGGAACTTCCTTATCTCTACACCTTCACCTTATTTATTTTGTTTTCTTTACAGTCTCTGGATCTTGCATATTCTTATATCATTAGCTGCATCCTCGCAAATGGCAATTATTTGCTATATTAAAGTACTTGCCAGGACTAGCGTTATGGGTGTGGCTTTTTGGAGGATGGGGTGGGAAGATCATAAATATATGCTCTCCAACTCTGAGGATTTTTGACCATATTTACTTGTAACAAAATAACAAGAGTAGATAAAGTCCCTAGACATATTTTGTGGACTTTGATTGTCTTTTCTCATCCACTGGATGTCAAGACCAACCTATTAGATTCGGTAATACAGGTTTTTTTTTTTAGAAAAACTAGATCTTTCAAAAACTACTAGATAAAATGAAAACATGAGCTAAGTTAAATTAATGCTTTAACACTTTTAATTGAGAAAATGTGACTTTTAAAAATCAGACCAGCTCATGAATTAAAGATCCTCATTAAACTATACACCATGGAGGACTTGTAATAGCTCTACATCCAAGTTCAAGTGATGTCCTCCATCTAGAGCAAATGATGACCTCTAGATTTAATGCATATGTTATTAGCAGTTTGATCCCTTAGATTCAGTCCATGAATTTTAATCCTCTTTACAAGATGTTCAAAATGATTGGAAAAGGGGAGCTGGAGGTAAACAGGAGCAGCTGTTCACCAGAAAACCTCTCTCTACCTGACCCCTGCTGAGTGAACACAATGGATTCTGAGAGAACATCGTGACTCATTCCCCTCCTGGTATTTATCACAGACTCATACATTTTGCTCTTTCTTATATACTGCTTTAATCCTGTCCTGATCACAGAACATCGTTATCCCCACTTGGAAACTGACTCAGAGGTCAGCGCGATGCAGCTTGGCCCTCCTATTCAGCCTTGTTTGCTTCCTCCCACTCCCTATAACTCTGGGGAAGGTTGAATGTCCTGAGGAATTTGACAGAAGTGTGAAGCCTGGGCTCTAGTGATATCAGAGTTTCATATTAAGAAGAAAGGAACTGGAATAAAACCTCATTGTTGGAGCTAGGAGAGATAAAGAGGAGATAAAAGATACATAAAAGAAAAGGAAGTGGCAGGTGCTGGCAGAGGGCTGAAACAGTGAGTTTCCACGCAGAGAGAGTGTGAGGAAATATATAAATTGCCAATAGGAAATGGGATTCTCTCACCACTCCATAACACACTGGGCTGAAATGCTCAGGTGGGAAGAATGACAGCCAAGGCCGACCTGAGCTCCACTCCTGCCCTGCTGTGCCTAGATTTCACTCATTTCCAGCCCTGGGTGCTCTTGTCTCACATATGTGAATGTGGAGAAAACACAGGAACACTTTGATTTCTCTGAACTGTCTGGGGAAAAAAAATGCTGAACAGTAAATCAGAAAACCAAACCCTGTGTAAACTGTGAAGAAGGCTGTACTCAATCTAGAAATGGAAGGTACCCCTGAGGTGCTGCACTGACAACTGTTTCCTTATGGATTTTGACTCTTAGGAGCTTATTGTATATGAGTGAAAGTCCATGCAAAAATACTTATTCTACTCTGAGTATGCTGTGGGCCGCAATAATTGATGTATGATGAGAACATGTCATGGTACTGTAAACCCAAGTTTGTTTAATGGTAGCATGTCTTCAGAGATGAAGCCATTGCAGTTGTCTAGCTAGATACCTGGAAGAGTCTCCTTGCTTATAATTATTAGGAGGTATGGACTTAGGAATTTGTGCATTTGAATATCCTGACTCAAGTTTTTTATTTAGTTGTTTTCCTACACTGGCTCAAGTGGCAGCAACATGATAGATGATGCTAAGTAAAACTCCTGGGCATATTTCTTTCTAGAAAAGACTTAAAATTGAAAGGAATAAACGCATTTATTCACTTGCAAATTAATTCAGTGGATTCTCTCTGGTGTCGCATGGCAAGACCTGCTTTAAGTTGCAACCATCTTACAACATGGTACCTTTGCTCCATATTAATGACAACTAACACTTATTGAGTGTTAAGCCTTATACATACAGTTTCTCATTGTTTTTTAATGACCAAACCCTATGTTACAGGTACTTTCATTTCATAAGTTACTTTCATAAATCATTTCATAATTTCATAAAATCGTTTCATAAATTATTTCATAATTTATGAAATTTCAAAATAATTTCATAAAATCATTTCGTAAATTACTTTCATTTCATAAATGAGAAAACTGAAGGAAGAGGTTCTGTAATTAGTCCAAGGTCATATACCTGGTAAGTAATAGAGATGGGTATTGAAATTCAATAGTCTGGCTCCAGAGCCTATGTGGTTTAACCACTACCCAAACTGTATCAGGAGCCTGAAAGAAAATAGGATTTGTGCATGTCTTGGAGTGGAGAATGAAGGACAATAAGGTACAGTCAAGCATGCGGTGACCTTGCCTCTTTTGATGAGCGTCAGTTGTGTTTTTTCTACTGCCCTTCCTGATTAGCCTTCATTTGGGCACCCTTCGCCTTCTCTTCTGTGTCCTCATGTTGCCCACTGCCTTTGTCTCATTCTAGGTAGCAATACCCACAGCTGTCTTTTCTTCTCACTCTGTTTCCTCCTGGTTGGTATCAATTCCAGGATTAGTAATGAAAAACTAATATATTTCCAAATACATATCTCTACCTTGAGTACCAAACCCACTTCTAGCTGACTTCTGGCTGTCAGCACCTGATTATTCCACAGGCTCCTGAAACTCAACATGTCTAAAAATGGCTCCACATTTTTGAGTTACATGTTACTAGGGTACAAATGTTTATATCTTCCTAAAATTCATCTGTTGACATCATCACCTCTCAGGTGGTTGTATTAGGAAGTGGGGCCTTTGGGAGGTGATTAGGTCATGGAGTTGAAGCCCTCATAAATGGGACTGGTACTCTTATAAAAGGGGTCTAAGAGAGGCTCCTTGCTCCTATGCCATGTGAGATTAGAATGAGAAGACCACTGTCTATGAGGGAGCAGGGCTTCATCAGGCACTATATTTACCAGCACCTTGATCTTAGACTTCCCAGACTCTGGAACTGTAAGAAATACATTTCTGTTGTTTATGTCTATGGTATTTTGTTATAGCAGCTTAACTGGACCAAGACACACCTATAGGCTTTAAATGTTTATACTAGAAAATAAAAGAGTGGAAAATAAATAAATAAAAGACTCCACAGCCTAGTGGATAGGCTCTGTTCCTGGACTTGCTTCTCTTTCTGTATTCTCCGTGTTAGTTAATGACATCATTTCTGACTTGTAATCCACAATCAGCAATTGTTACTTTGCACTCACCCAAACCCTGCCCATTTGAGATTAGAGATCATTTTTCTAATCCAGCTGTTTCTTCTACCTCTGCAGCCTTTACTTTATCTTAGGTGTGTGTCACCTGCCTTGTTTGGCTGCCCTGTCATTCATTTTTCTCTCTTTTATTTCCTCTTCTTTATTTACAAAATTACAATTCTCTAAACTTTGACCATCTTAATTCGGTATCTAGAAATATAGATCAGCTTTCCATCATTCACAAGATAAAATGCAAACTCAAGATGGCTGGCAAGCTCTTTCAAACAGAGCTCTTATCTATCCATAGCAGTATAATATTTTAAAAAATGATAATAAAATGGTTGTGGCCAGCTTGCTTTACCTGCCTTCCATTTCTCACACTGAAGCAGTCTAAGAACCCAATTTGCAGAGTCAAGATGAGAACAGTAGCTTTGAAAGTGCAAATTGAGGCTGAGAAGGAAAGAGACAGCTTTTGTTTGGGACATCTTGCTTCTTACCCTCTCCATGGTCCCTCGGTCTATCTAATTCCTTACCTCTCTTCTACCAACCTAGTCCTCCATCTACTGTCCTCTTGTATTCAGCCTCAAGGGGGTAGTATAGCCACTGATGCTAGAGGAGAGGTTTACTGGAAAAAAGAATCATCAAGACCTAAATTTAGGGTAGATTATTAAAAATAAAACAAATATAACCAAACCAAGCCAAAGAAAATTAAAGCAGCAGAGCACAAATGGTACATACTTGCCTATAATCCCAGCTACTCAGGAGGCTGAGGTGGGAGAATCACTTGAGTCCAAGAGTTTGAGACCAGGCTGGGCAACACAGTGAGACCCCATCTCTACAAAAAGTAAAGATTAAACCTTTCTCACTGACAAGATACATAGCCTGCTAGTATCTCTGATATGTTTGTTATGAATTGAAATATGTTTCTCAGAATGTGACTGTATTTGGAGATAGTCTTGAAAGAGGTGATTACAATAAAATGAGGTAACTAAGGTGGGCTCTAACTTAAAATCACTGGTGTCTTGTAAGAAGAGGAAATCAGGATATAGACATGTACAGAGGGAAGATCACATGACACAGGGAAGAGACAGCCATCTACAAGCCTCAGAAAAAAAGAAGCCTCAGAACAAGCCAACCATGCCAACACCTTGATCTTTGACTTCTAGAACAGTGAGAAAATAAGCTTCTGTTGTTTAAACCACCCAGCCTGTGGTACTTTGTTAAGTAACCCTAGCAAACTAACACAATGCTACTATAAAAAATAATTATAGGCTCAGCACAGTTGCTTATGCCTGTAATCCCAATACTTGGGGAGGGTGAGGTGGGAGAATTGTTTGAACCCAGGGGTTTAAAATCAGCCTGGGTTATGTAGTGAGACCTCGCCTCTACAAAAAAAAAAAAAAAAAAAAAAAAGAAGAAGAAGAAGAAGAAAAAAAAAGAAAATTAAAAATTAAAACTTAGCTGGGTGTGGTGGTGCACACCTATGGTCCTGACTACTCAGGAGGCTGAGGAGAAAGGACGACGTGAGCCCAGGAGTTTGAGGCTGCAGTGAGCCGTGATTGTGCCACTGCACTCCAGCCTGGGCAACAGAGCAAGACCCTGTCTCAAAAAAAAAAAAAAAAAAAAAGAGAGAGAGATAAATAATAGCTAGTATGTTTTTTGAGTGTTTACTATGTGCCATGCTTTGTTTGATACAGTGTATGTTTGTAAACTTATTGAGTACTCACAACATCTGTAAGATAGTACTACTTTTATTTCTTGTATGTGGATGAGGAAGCTGCAGTAGAGAGGTTTAATGTGTTAAATAGCTAGAAGGAACTGCAAAAGTAGAAACTAGGTAATCAGAGAAGATATGTGTACTTTTGCCCTGAAAATATTAAAAATCTACTGTTTCCACAAATCAATAAAGGAAACAAAGACAACTCAATACAAAAATAGGCAAAGTACTTGAAGCGAGGTTTCACAAAAGGCATATCTACATATCTACATGACCCATAAATACATGAACAGCTGCTAAGCCTCGGTTGGGTATGTAGTGCTACTGCATTGTATTTTTACTTTACTAAGAAATGCAAATTTAAAAGGAATAGGGATTGAATGTACTCTGTGTGGCCTGCCACACCTCTTCTTATGTTCTAGGCTTGAGATACTTCTGACTTCCTACATTCCTGCAGGGAAAGAACCATGATCCTGAAGATTTTTAAGACTTTGCTAATGATACTCTCCCGCCTCTGCCTTTTTTTTTTTTTTTTTTTTTGAGACAGAGTTTTGCTCTTGTCACCCAGGCTGGAGTCCAGTGGCATAATCTTGGCTCACTGCAACCTCTGCCTTGGGGTTCAAGTGATTCTCTGGCCTCCACCTCCCGAGTAGCTAGGATTACAGGCACCTGCCACCACGTCTGCCTAATTTTTGTATTTTTAGTAGAGGTGGGGTTTCACCATGTTGGGCAGGCTGGTCACGAACTCCTGACCTCAGGTGATCCACCTGCCTCATCCTCCCAAAATGCTAGGATTACAGGTGTAAGCCACCGTGCCCGGCCCTCCTCTGCTCTTGACCAAAATAAAATTGCACCTTCACTGTCACTCAGATGAAACCTCTCTGCTTTTCTCTGGGTGCCTATTGTACTATGTATGCCCCTTATCATAGCACCCACATTGATTGCAATTGATGCATCTGTCCCTTTCATTGGGCAATTAGCAATGTGGGGTCAGGGACTGACCAAATTAACATTATAGCTTCCTGAAGCATTGAGCATGTGGCTGTAATATGTTCGGTGGTTAACACATATTTGTTGAAAGAATCCTAACTCCTTATTATACTCTTTTGTCAGATTACTTTTCAGGTTTGTACTGGGCTATGTCTATGATTTCAATGAATAGCTGAAAATTAAGAGTTTGATGTTTTGTAAATAAGTACCTTAATGGATTTATTTGACATTGTCTACCAACAATGCTTATTGATTCTGCTTTGAGGAGTTTTGTTCTCCACTTGTGAACTAACCTAAGATGGTTTGGCCTTTATAATTGTCCAGTTGTTTTTAGAAGATATCTACAAGGCCAGTTGCATGGCTCATGCCTTAATTCCAGCACTTTGGAAGGGCGAGATGGGCGGATCATTTGAGGTCAGGAGTTTGAGACCAGCTTGGCCAACATGGCAAAACCCAGTCGCTACTAAAAATACAAAAATTAGCTGGGCCTAGTAGTGCATACCTGTCATCCCAGCTACTTGGGAAGCTAAAGCAGGAAAATTGCTTGAACTTGGGAGGGGAAGGTTGCAGTGAGCCGAGACTATACACCACTGCACTCCAGCCTGGGCAACAGAGCAAGACTGTCTCAAAACAAAACAAAACAAAACAACAAAAAAAAGATATCTACAGTCTGAAAGGACTAGAGGTGGATGAGGACAAAAAGACTGGGCTCCCACAACCTTGCCGCAGATGAGTGTTATATTACAATGAAAGTGGGTCTCAGTTGAGAGTGTGCCACACATATGAACACTTCTCAGCAAGTGACACAGTGATGTAACCTGTTCTGCTGGCTCCTGAAGTCCCTTTTCTCTGTCATTTTGGGTATGCCACAAGCACCTTGAATGAAAAATACATGCTGATGGCAGAAGAAGTTAACCTTCCAGCTGAATTAGATATTAAATTCTCCATAAGGAAGACAACTAGAAGCTGATTTTGATTCTAAGACATAACTTAAAGATGTTAAGTTGCTGGGTTCACCAGGTTATTTTATTCTATACCTAGAAAGGTGAAGATACCTGCAGAACATATTCAAGCAACCACATTTCCTGAACACCACTCATTTTACAAATGAAAAATCATTTCTGTTACTGTTTTTGCCAGTTAGAAACACTTTAGAAAGCACTTTCATTTTTGACGTGCTTGCAAGCCCTAAGAAGACTCTTGATTAGGATCTTTCAAATGTTAACTAGCTGCTATTACAGTGTGAGCTTCTAGTTAAAATCTTCCAAATGTTAATGAACTGCATCTAGGATATAGATTAACTACACATACACATAACTATTTATACTAAAGTACTTAAAAGAAAATTATAGTTGTACACAATATTGCCATGGAATTTTCCAGAGTTGTACCAATTTACACTCCCAGAAGAAAATGAGAGTTCTAGTTGCTCCACATCCTCACCATCATCATTGCATTCTTTAAAATTTTTAATTTAGCCAATTTGATGGGTACATACTACTTCTGCATTGTATTTTTAACTTGCATTTCTCTGATAGTTAACAAAGCTTAGCAGCTTTTCATATATTTATGGGTCATGTAGATACGTAGATGTGCTTTCTGTGAAACTTTTCAAGCCTTTTGCCTATTTTCCTATTGAGTTATCTTTATTGATTTGTGGAAACAGCATATATTTAATATTTTCAGTGCAATAATATAAATATTTTATCTGATTACCTAGTTTCTACTTTCACAGTTCTCCTTCATGTTAACATGGTTGTTTACCAGTAAGAATTTTATCTCGAGTTGGACTATGCACCAGTCACATTATATGATCTTAATGGAAAGCTAGGGGAAATGAGAAAACACTTTATGTTTTAAAATGAATGTATGTTAAATTCATTTTGTTTTATCAAATGTTTGATAATTAGAAATTTTTATTAATACTAATCTAAAATATTAAACAATAGAAATCCCACAGAGGGGAAAATAAAAGGAAGATGCATGGAGGGACAAAAGTATCTGCAACTTACTAATCTTAGATAATATGACTTATTCATACAACCATGTTTTTTAGAACCATAATTAGAATGCTTCTTTCAGACACACTGGTGTTGTTAAATTGCTATTGGATCCTTCTTTTAAGATATTTGGCCATCAAGATTCACTAAGAATCCCCAGCTTTTCCTTCAAGTATATCTTCCAAATGAATCATTCTTCTGAGTGCTTTCTACTTGGAACTGCCTTTTAAGTTCCAAAGGTTTCAACATCACTAGAGTCCTTATTTTTCTTCTATGTATCAGAGAAAGGGTAACAAGCATTAAAGTGACATCATGATGCTGATGAAAATATAACTAGTTTTTGCAATCAGAAAAAGGGAAATTTCTAGAACAAGCTTCCTCCAACAGAGTTTTCAAGCAGCAACTGCTGTCTAGGCATTCCCTGAAATGTTTCTAGAAGGAGGCGAGTTGATGTTACTAGCAATGACTTGAGTTCACCAAAGTTTTATATCTTCCTGGGGAATAAAAATTTTTATGAAGATAATTCTTCAGTGTTTCAATATAGTAAGAGACTTTTGCTTGTTAAAAGATCATTAGCCTACCTTAGGAAATATTTTATCATCAAATGAGCAACAATAAGGTTTCATCCTGTTTAATGAAAAATGAGATCCAAGAGTGACCTTTATCTTAAATTTCATCCTGTAACCAAGAGTATTATTCAAGGTTTGTTCTTAAATTATTGACTTTTAAAAATTTTCAAATGTTGGGTTGTGAATAGATACAGAGGTCTGTTTATGCATCAGGTATCTGAAACAGTGGATATTGTCTAATTTTCCTGAAAGGTTAGGAAGATTCCCCAAGGAGATAGGCCTTGAGAAGAGTTTGAAAAACTAGATGACTTGACAGAGGCAAAATTAGAGTCTAGGTGAGAAATGGGATGTAGTAAAGGGCATACAAAGGTAAGTTCAGCAAGTCAACTTGCTAAGGGCAAGCGCAAAAAGACAGCTTTGAAATCGTATTCAAACTACCCTGAAGGAACTGTAAATCAGATCTGTGGATGATAGGTTTTATAAGGCATATCACTGAAACTTGCTAAAATAACTGCATTTTAGGTATGCTATGAGAACTGAGCTGTGCTTTAATGAGCTCTATACTTAAGCTATCACTCTTCCTTTTGTGTGCCATAGTCACATTTTCTTCATCTCAATAGACACTGTACGTTATTTTAATTATATCTTATTTCTTTTTTCTCAACTGTGATATTATTTCTAACTATAGCATCGTATTTTATGAATCTCAGTTTTTTTTAGTTTACATTTCTTTAATTACTCTACTGTAGACCATTTTTTTGGCCATAAAATTTGCACAAACATATTTTTCTTATTTTACCTTTCTCCACAAACTATTGTTAGGGTAGCTCAAGGAATTTTATCATCTCTATCTATAATATCTTCTAATATTATAATACCCATTGGAAAGTCCTCCTTTATATCCATCCAAAATCTTTCATGTTGCCTTGCCTTCTTTTATATATTAAGTAGACACTAAGAACAGGTTATTGTCTTTGAAATAGCCATTGTGTCATTGATCCTCCATGTCTTCTGCTATGAGTCCATCCACATCTTTTATTTCAGAGACTATCTTTTGTTGTTCTTTAGTAACTGTGGTCTTTTTTCTGACTTCTGGCTTGTTTGCCAGTACATCCCATTCCTCTTGGTCATAATATTGTGCCCAAGAAAAGAAAGATGTTATTACAATATTATGACCAGCAGCTTTACATAATTTCATGTGACCTGTAATAAGGAAAATGATGTCCAGAAAAGCTAAAATGGTTGCCTAGTTTCATGTGGAAATAACTGCTAGAGAGAGACATGAAATTTCACCTGGCAAAAGCCCAAGCCTGTACTTTTAACCATTACACAAACCAATGATATTTATTCAGTATGTTCTATGTATTTAGCATCAGGGTACTGAAAAGAAAAAAAAGAAAACATGATCCCTGCTCTATGAATTCACAGCCTGCTTGATGAGCTGGAAATATTACATTGGAAGAATATTTAAAATATTCTTAATCATATTCTTGATATCTTACTCATGTTCTATAAATGAGAATAAGTATAAAACTTTGTGGGTCATACATAAAACTTACAAGGTTTAACTAGATTTACCAGTACTCACGGAACTGGAATAACTAGTATTCTTGTAGTGCAGTAGGCATGCTGAACGGAAAAGCTGGCAGGCATAGTTGAAAAAAGCTTCTTGCAGGTGGCATGACTTCAATGGGGTTTCCGTTCTTCCCTATCATTGGATTTTTCTTCAAGGGCAATTTATTGAAGATTCACTTAATGAGCCTCTTCAGCTTCTTCTGAATAACTGATTCATCCACCTAAGTCATTTGGAACACTGAATCTTTTGCCCAACGTGTGGCTACCTCCCTTCTCCCCAAATCAGAGCTACCTTTGACTGTTCTGTGATTGCTATTTATCCATTACATAACTAGCCACTGAAAATACTAAACACTAAGCTGTTATCATTTTGTTATATAATTGTTCCACTGAAAATATTAAACACTAAGCTGTTATCATTTTGTTATATAATTGTTCAATAGTTGTGTATTCGAAATTGTTTCTTCTAACATACTTTTATTAAAAGTGATCACATGATTCAAAGTCTCTTTTGAAATAAGATAATTAACTACATATACTTTTGTGTAGCACTTAACAATTTCTAAAGCATTTCTAGATTCATGAACTCCTACAAGCCCTTAGAGGGTTCACTCTATAGAAATATAGAAATCTATATTTCTAACAAAATTCTTCCCCTAAATATCACCAACAATATCAAATTTCACATGACTAGGGAGAAAGGTAACATGGGATAAGACAGCAAAGATGATGTGATTTTCTAGTGGTAAAGAATGGAAATTCAAACTATCATTGAACTAAGAGGAAGTTTCTCAGGCTGAGTAATTTTCTTTATTAAAAATGTAATCAAGCAGCCACACAGATCCTGGATTAGTACCTTAACATTTCAGATATAAATATATCAGCATCCTACAAAATCCATGACTCAAAAGCAGTATCATTGTTGTTGTTGTTTTTTTTTTTTGGTTGAGGCTAATTTCTTTTAAAATTCATTCAATTTTTTTCCTTTTGCTTGTTCCTATTGAGAAAAATACTTGTTTTCATTGTATGTGCAAGGACGCATTTTACATTTCTTCATTTTTTATGAAAATATTTATTTATATATATAATAGATATCTGTGAAGGCATTCATTCAAATTTATTGCATTTTATGCCTTGCTTCATCAATTTGTACTGACATTTGCTTTGTCTAGATTACAAGGTAAGGATTCATTTAAATTTATTTCATACTGTGATCTGCATTTTAGTTACTAGTATTAACTGATTTTTTGCATATTTAATGTAAAATTAGTTTTAGAGAATTCCTTTATTTTTCTTCAATTAAAGTTTTCTTTATGAGGTTTATACCAGCAATTAATAATTTATTTTGTTTTTAATTAGGATGTTTTTAGCCACATGTGACAAAAGTGGAGACTCACTATTTCACACAACAGGTCTTTGTAGCTATATATGGTGGTCCAGGGAAGGTCATTCAGAGGTTCAAACGCAAGTTCAAGGACCCAAGTTTCTTCCATCCTTCTTCTCTGCCCTCAGCTGCTTGTCATTCTTGTCTCTTAATGTCACAAGATGAACGACATAGCTCCCAACATCATGTGCAGTCACTATAACATGCAATAAATGAAGAGGGAAAATTTTTCCATGCGTCTATTTCTTGTCAAGGATCATTCCCAAATACCTCCTAGCAGACTTCTTATGTTTCAACTAGAAGCAGGTCACCTGTCTCCAATATACAATTTAATGAAAAGAGAATCAAATAATCATTATTGACTTTGAAAAGCCACCATCTTCTGCCTGGGGGCTGGGGATAGGATCACCTTCGTTCCGGGGCCCACTTCCCCAACAAGGAAGGTGAATACCTGAAAAAAACTCTGTATCTGCCAGTAATGGAATGGGGAATATTTGGGAAGTTGAAAAAATTCACTTGTACTCTCTAGTATTATCCACTTTTCCCTTTAAAACACAATTCTGGCCCTATTTTATACTTTTCCTATTGCTGGATAACCTCCTCCAACATTTCCCAAAATGTATTTATGTACTATATTAAATAGTATTTTTTTAAAAGTGTACTATTCAGGCTATTTATATACTATTAAATAATTTGAAGAATTTGTTTTTTAATTAAGTAGGAGACATTTTTATAATAGTCTACAAAATTCAAGTGTCCAAAGTTGGTATTTTATTTCAAACCATCTGTTCATTCTGTTTTCATGCCCTAAGCATTTCTTCTCTTGGTTTTAACTTTATATAGGCGGTCAGGTGTAAATTAACTCCTAAATTCAGTGATTTCTTGGTCTAATCTAGAATCATTACTTAGGCTCAGCTGAGTTCCTCTTCTGCTCATGTTGGTGCTAAGGAATTCCCTGGAAATTAACACAGCCACAGCCTGTTGTGGGGGTCGGCTGTGAGGGGAGGGGTAGTATTGCACTCCTTGGACTTCTTCCACTTCAGGCTCCCACTCTGGTCAGCAATCATTGTCTTTGTGGTCTGCACTCACAGTGCAGATGATACCTAGTGGTGGCTTTGCTGGGTGACGTGTTTGGCTCCAGTGTAACCATACAGCGCAAGAGACAGAAAAAAAATCCCACAGTGATGCAGCTTCTCTTCTTCCCCCATCCCTCGTAAGTGATTCAGCTGCTTCTGCCTGCCCTTGCAGCACACCCTGTCTGGAACTGGAAAGTTCCCTCCTTATTCCAGATGCACAGCAAGCTTATGAATGAATCCTCCCCATACTCCTCTTGGGTCCTCAGTCACTACAGAAAGGATGAATCCTATTATCTTAGAGCTGACTTAGCAAATTAGCACACACTTGGTGGCTTAAAACAACAGAAATATACTCCCTCACAGTTTGGGAGGCTGGAAATCCCAGATCAGTCTACCCACAGGGCCTCTCCAGAGCTGTAGGGGAGAATTCTCCCTCGTCTTTCTCAGCTCCTAGTGTCTCCCAGTGTTCCTTGACTTGTGGCTGCATAACTTTACCTCATTCTTGACATGGCCTCTCTTCTCCCTGTATCCATGTCTTGTCTCTCTTATAAGGACACTTGTTCTTGTGATTTTAGGGCTCATCCAGATAATATAGGATGATCTCATCTTGGAATCCTTAACTTAGTTACATCTGTAAAGACCCCTTTTCCAAATAAGTTCCCTTTCACAGGTTGCAGAGCTTCAGACGTGAACCTATGTTTTGAGGGCCACCATTCACCAAGTGACAGTCAGGGAGAGCCTGAGGTCGATGTTACAACTATTCATGCCATGCGGCCATCTCTCTGGCTTCCTCCAACTCAGTTGGGTGAGACCAATTTGTAGGTTTGTCACTCTAAAGGTGTAGACAGGAAATAATTCTAACCCCTCTTCTTTTAAATGTCCTCTAAACTTCATGAGGAACTTGTGTTTTGTTCCCTCTGTCCCAACCTCTCTCACCCCTACTCCCTTAAAATACTGCTCTAAGAGGTCAAGGGGAACAACATCCATCAGTTTTCTCACTGTTTGTACTTACACTGTTTTGTGCTTGGAATGGTCACTACTCCCTTCCTTACCATCCCCCTCTATACCCCCCTTCCCCCCACCCAACAACCCAATCAAATTTTCTTTTCTATGAAAAAAGCTATCTCTAATCTTTTGGTTTTACATTAAGAATAGAGCTTCTCTAGATGTAGCAATTTAGGGTCAGAATCTCTGCTGTTGGGGTAAACCCTCTCCAATGCATTGGAAATCAGTAGGTTTAGCCTCCAGATGGGAGAAGAATCCATAGTAATGGGAAGGACTCCACTCCACTGACACTTCACAACTCATCCTGTCCCACTTACAAATTGAGAAGGCTCACTCATCTCCACTTAAAAAATGCTCTGCTTAGTATTCCATGGTATATATGTGCCACATAAAAAAATAAAATGCTCTGCTTTTGGTTGTTTTAAGTGCCTAGCAGTTGCTTGAAAACCTTAAATCATTTCAGTTCTTTTTCTTTTTCATTTGAGAAGCATCATCACCCACAAAAAAACATTTTAATACAGTTCTTTCAAATGGAAAATAAAGCGTTTTGGGGCTGATGACAACTCAAGAACCATTTCTAATCTTTTGAAATAAATGAACCCTTATCTGTCCTTTTTGAGCATTTTAATGGGTTTGTGCAAACTGCTACAAGATTGATTTGGCTGCAGTTTAGCAGAGTTGGTTAGAATGAATCTATCAGACATACGGTTGGTGCCTTAGCAAGGAAAGTGCAATTGGGATTTTGTTCCCACAGCCCCCAAATTTAGAATTTATAAACATTGTAAAAATGTATTTTAAAAGATCTCTCCTTTCTGCAGCTCAGAAAATGTCCTTTCTCAGCAATAGAAATGGGTGGAGGAAGAACATCTAGGAGGCCGAAGATTTCCATCATCCGAAAAAAGAGATGGTTTGGGGGTGTGAAAGGAGTCATCCCAGGAAGCTGGGAGAAGCGGAAATTTGGAGGTGGAGGGACAGACAAGGAGGACTGAAAGGGCTGAGCACATGATAGAGAGTAGGGAGAGTGTGAAGACAACAGAGGGTTCTGGCATAATGTTGTGTCAGCCGAGGGAATGTGCCTACAGAGATCCCCCAAAGCCTGGCAGCACACCCATCCACTTGCCAAATTATCACAAACTTAGCACTTAAACAACACGAATTTATTATCTTACAGTTCTGCAGTTCAGAAGTCCAACATGAGTTTCGCTTGGCCAAAACCGAGGCTTTAGCAGAACCACATTGCTTCTGGAGACTCTAGGGCTGAATCCATTTCCTTGCCTTTCCCAGCTTCTAGAAGCCGCCCACATTCCTTGGTTCACTGCCTCTTCCTCCATCTTCAAAGCCTGCAACGTTCCCTCTCTATGACCCTACTGTATACCACCAAATCTCCCTCTGACCACAGCCAGGGAAGGTTTTCTGCTTTAAGGACTCCTGTGATTAGATTGGGCCCACCTGGACAGGCTAACCTCTCCATCTCAGCATCCTTAATTGTAGGACATTTGCAAAGCCCCCTTTGCATTATAAGCTAACATTTTCACAGATTACGAGGATTAAGAAAAAGACACTTCAGGGAGCCATTATTCTGCCCACCACAGATGGCATGAGTTAACCAGCCTGGGGCAGCTACAAGGGAAACTTCACCGACATCCTTGCTCCCCACCATCTATCATGTGAGATATTTCTTGTGAACCTAAAGTGGATGTTTCCCACTTTACATTCCTGTGATATTTTCTGTGAACATAAAGTGGGTATTTCCCACTGTGTCTGGGTGTTTCTACTGCCTATCAAAAAAACAATCATGGAACTTCTGTCCCCATCTCCTAGAGACACCTGTGGCGCATTCAGGGAGGTGAAGCGAATCCACTTGCTAAGAGGAAGTTTTCCTTCCCTGCCTGGCTTCCTATGCTGAGGCTGAGCTGGAGGATTTGAGGCTACCTTTCCAGGTGCCTGTTGCAGGCATGAAAACTGCTGATTATGGTGTGTGTGCAATAATCTTGTTTGCTTACTGTGTCAATTTCTTAGAGCTGCCATAATAAAGTACCACAAACTGGGTGGCTTAAACAGCAGAACAGTACTCTCTCACAGTTCTGGAGGCTGGAAGTCTGAGATCATGGTGTCAGCTAGGCAGTGCTCTCTCTGAAGCCTCTAGGGGGTGGGTCCTTCCTCGTCTCTTGCAGCTTCTACTGCCCCAGGTGTTCCTAGTTTGTGACAGCATAACTCTAATCTCTGCCTCCATCTTCACATTGTGTTCTCCCTGTATTTTTGTGTCTTCACGTGGCTGTATTCTTATAAGGACACTGGTTATGTGGGATCAGAAGCCCATCTTACTCCGGCATGACCTCATCTTAACTAATTACATTTACAAAGACCATATTTCCAAATAAGGTCATATTCCGAGGTACTGGAGGTTAGGATATCAACATTTCTTTTTGGGGGGAAACAATTCAACCCATAACACTGACCAAGTTTATGTGGTCGTGTGCAATATTACATGCATATTGCATCTTATACTCCTGTAGTTATTTTTATATATTCTGGCTTTTATTTTTACTCCATTTCCATGGCCAGTCCAGATTGGTGCCTGATATTGTTTGGCTGTGTCCCCACCCAAATCTCAACTTGAATTGTACCTCCCAGAATTCCCATGTGTTATGGGAGGAACCCAGGGGAAGGTAATTGAATCACGGGGGCTTGTCTTTCCCGTGCTATTCTCGTGATAGTGAATAAATCTCACAAGATCTGATGGGTTTATCAGAGGTTTCCGCTTTTGCTTCTTCCTCATTTTCTCTTGCTGCCGCCACGTAAGAAGTGCCCACCATGATTCTGAGGCCCCTCCCCCAGCCATGCGGAACAGTAAGTCCAGTTAAACTTCTTTTTCTTCCCAGTCTTGGGTATGTGCCTACAGAGAACTAATATAGAAAATTGGAACTAGTAGAGTGGGCATTGCTGAAAAGATACATGAAAATGTGGAAGCAGCTTTGGAACTGAGTAACAGGCAGAGATTGGATCAGTTTGAAAGGTTCAGAAGAAGAGAGGAAAATGTGGGAAAATTTGGAACTCCCTAGAGACTTGTTGAATGGCATTGCCCCAAAGTGCTGATAGCAATATGGACAATAAAATCCAGGCTAGGGTGGTCTCAGATGGAGATGAGGAACTTGTTGGGAACTGCAGCAAAGGTGAATCTTGTTATGTTTCAGCAAAGAGAATTGTGGCATTTTGCCCTGACCTAGAGATTTGTGGAACTTTGAACTTGAGAGAGATGATTTAGCATATCTGGCAGAAGAAATTTCTAAGCAGAAAAGAATTCGAGAGGTGATCTGGGTACTGTTAAAGGTGTTCAGTTTTATAAGGGAAGCAGAGCATAAAAGTTTGGAAAATTTGCAGCCTGACTATGCGATAGAAAAGAAAAAACCATTTTCTTGGGAGAAATTCAAGTCAGCTGCAGAAATTTGCATAAGTAGCAAGCAGCCTAATGTTTAACCCCAAGATCATGGGGAAAATGTCTTCAGGCCATGTCAGAGACCTTCATGACAGCCCCTCCCATCAAAGGCACAGAAGCCCAGGAGGAAAAAATGGTTCTGTGGGCTGGGCCCAGGGTCCCCATTCTGGGTGTAGCCTAGGGATTTGGTACCCTGTGTCCCAGCTGCTCCAGCAGTGGCTGAAAGGGTCCAATGTACAGCTCGGGCTATGGCTTCAGAGGGTGGAAGCCCCAAGTCTTGGCAGCTTCCACGTGGTGTTGAGCCTGTGGGTGCACAGAAGTCAAAAACTGAGGTTTGGCAACCTCTGCCTAGATTTCAGATGTAAGGAAACACCTGGATGCCCTGAAAAAGTTTACTGCAGGGGTGGGGCCCTCACAGAGAACCTCTGCTAGGGCAGTGCAGAAGGGAAATGTGGTGTCGGAGCCCCCACAAAGAGTCCCTACTGGGGCACTGCTTAGTGGAGCTATGAGAAGATGGCCACCATCCTCCAGAGTCCAGAATGGTAGATCCACCGACAGCTTGCACCATGCACCTGGAAAAGCCACAGACACTCAATGCCAACCCATGAAAGCAGCCAACTGTACCCTGCAAAGTCACAGGGGCAGAGTTGCCCAAGACCATGTGAACCCACCTCTTGCATCAGCATGACCTGGATGTGAGACATGGAGCCAAAGAGAAAATGAGCTTTAAAATTTTGGAGCTTTAAAATTTGACTGCCCCACTGGATTTCAGAGTGGCATGGGCCCTGTAACCCCTTTGTTTTGGTCAATTTCTCCCATTTGGAACAGCTGTATTTACCCAATACCTGTACCCCATTGGATCTAGGAAGTAACTAGATTGTTTTTGATTTTACAGACTCATAGATAGAAGGGACTTGCCTTGTCTCAGATGAGACATTGGACTTGGACTTTTGAGTTAATGCCAAAATGAGTTAAGACTTTGGGGGACCGTTGGGAAGCCATGATTGGTTTTGAAATGTGAGGACATTAGATTTTGAGGAGCCAGAAGCAGAATGATATGGGGAGGGACCCAGGGGGAGGTACTTGATTCATGGGGGCTGGTCTTTCCCATGCTATTCTCATGATAGTGAAAAAGTCTCATGAGATCTGATGGGTTCATCAGGGATTTCTACTTTTGTTTCTTCCTCATTTTATCTTGCTGCCACCATGTAAGAAGTACCTTTCACCTCCCACCATGATTCTGAGGCTTCCCCAGTCATGTAGAATGTAAGTCCAATTAAACCTCTTTTTCTTCTCAGTCTCGAGTATGTCTTTATCAACAGTGTGAAAATGGACTAATACAGTGGCTTCCACAATATGTTCCTGGTCCAAATTCACAACCACATCTTCAATAAAAACGTAGTAGATGGCTGCTGCTGCCATCTTTACTTCAAATGCTGTGTTACTTTTCAAATAATCTTTTCTACTTTCTCTGATTTTAGTTCTGTTTCCTGATCCTCACTCACAGCAAAGTGGGTCTATTCTGATGATTGGCAGTGGATACTAAAGTTTTGTGTTGAAAAGCACTGGGAGGCCTTCAGGGCTCAGTGGAGAAGGACATCATGCTCATTTAGTGATGTCTGCCACAGGCCTAGTGGTATCATAGGGGCATGTGAGCAACATGCCAACGATTTCCTGATTCTGAGACTCTAGGGCCTTCCTGGCCTTGAATTTGGTTTTCATGAAAATCTATACACTTCAGATTACTCCTTTCAACATCATGCATTGAAGCCCTTTGGAAGCAATAATAACAAATAGCTATTACTTAATGAAAATTTACTTTATGCTGGAAACTGTGATGAACCTAATATATGTTACATAATTTAATTCCTAATTAACTATGCAGTTCTATTGGTAGGTAATATTATTTCACCTTCACAGACAAGAAAAACTAAGAATTTTAATTATTTCCCAGCTGGGCATGGCAGCTCACATCTGCAATCCCAGCACTTTGGGAGGCTGAGGCAGGTGGATCACCTGAGGTCAGGAGTTTGAGGCCAGACTGGCCTACACGGCAAAACCCCATCTCTACTAAAATTACAAAAATTAGCTGGGCGTGGTAGCATGCGCCTGTGGTCCCAGCTACTCAGGAGGCTTAGGCATGATAATCACTTGAACCCAGGAGGTGGAGGTTGCAGTGAGCCAAGATCGCACCACCACACTCCACACCAGCCTGGGCCGACACAGCAAGACTCTGTCTCAAAAAAAAATATTTCCTAGAGTTATAGAGATAACTGTTGTAAAACTGGGATTCACAGCAAGTTCTGTCTGACGCCAAAGGTTTTTCAAATGTGAGGTTCTGGACCATATCCCTTAGCCCTGTCTAGCCCTCTGGAGTCTCTTACTTCCCAGCTGGCATATTCACACTGAACTGTGCTTTGGTTGCACCTTTTACAAAATGTAAACTTAGCATGTGTTATTATGTGCAGAGTGGGACAAAGGATAGAGTTTCTTCCATCCTGTATGTTTCCATGCATAATGCATCTTCTTAAAAGGGATACTTATGAATAGCATTGCTGACTGAATAGTAACAACATTCCATTTTTCTTTATAATCTATTCTTGTAAGAAGATCCTCTATTAATAACATTAACTGAAGCCGAATTTTTCGTAAGGATTATGCTTAAGTCTTGTTGGCAAGACTATGAGCTGTTTCATAGGCTGCAGGGAATGATGTTATAATCTGGGATGTTTTTCAGACTTCCATGAACTATGACCCTACTAAGAAGTTCTTTCGTCAGAAGTGTGTTATAAGTCACATGTTTACAAGTTAACACTCACCTCTTCTTTCACTAGGAATATGCCTAGCAAAGCTCAAGCAATCTGCACAGGAGACATAACATTTTAGGGATTTCGAACACAAAATGTGATTTCATTTTGGGTTGACCTGTAACAGTTTCTTCCTGTCATAGGATTTGATCATCAAATAAACCAGCCATTAGCTTATCATAGGAACTGAATTTGCATAAAATATATGATGACAAGGCCAGTGGAAAACTATGTAAGGGTATTCAACTAGTTAGTAAGGAGAATACAAATCTGCCCCAAACTATGGCCATTTGGAGTAAGGGAACTAAGGCAGAACCAGATAAAGGAAGTTAGGTTTCAATCTTAGCAAGTGAAATTTTATGCTTGCTGGATTACATGCTTCACTACAGGGATGTCTGAAGAAAGTGGCAGTGGGAGCTCTTGGTATATCCTTTTAGGTTACAGTGTGCAATCCTCAGAAGGGAGATTTAGGTCCTGTGCAAAAGCACCAACACATATTGAAAACATTCATAAAGCTAAGTTTCTTCCAAGTGGACTATTAACTGCTAGCAACAACGTGCTCATTTACAATATAAAAATAAATGGGTCATTTAAACTAGGTTACCAGCAGATCAAAATGAGAATAGGGAGGCTTATATGAAAGAAGAAAAGGACATAGGGAACAATGAACCTGTAAACTCTGGTGTCTACAAATGTCTGCAGGGCAGGGAGGGTGACGACACGTTAGACTGGGCACTTCTGAGCAGGCCTTACATTTGTGGGTTTGCATCTCTCTGGAGGCATTCCATGTGTCTGTGGGAGCATATGACTTGGTCAATATGACAAATGGCCACTAAAGAAATAAATGAAATAAAATTCACATTGAGGGAAAGAGCTAGTCAGGGAAAATCTGGGGCATAATCGTTTGAATAAACAGCAGTAAGGAAGGCAGAATGATATTTTAAGTACACAAGAAGTGGCACAGAGGACAGCTTTCACACTTTCAAGAGAGCTGTAAGAAAACTTGTGATCTATGATGTTATTTGTGACTACAAGAAGGAAGACCTCAGGACTTTAGGAAATACTTCTAAGAAATCAGATACATATATATGTGAAAGGAAGCATTTCATTATATTGAGTGTCATTTGTACTATTTTATTATTAATAAAGGTCTAAATCTATTAGATGCCTTAAAAATACCATGCTGAAAGATTAAAATAGAAATAATAACCTGTGCATAGAAATTTTGATCTATAGCAATTCATAGGCATGCTTATGTATCCTTAAGTTGCTTATAGCTCATCCTACTTAACTAAAATAAAGGAAAAGATCATCTAAGGAGCATAACGTTTTCTACTGTTTTTTGTGAAAGGAAGAGATATGTTTCAAAACTAGGAAAATAGCCTTATTAATACGTTAATGATAGTGAATGTACAAAACAAAACAAAAACAAAACTGTTGTGGAAGCCAGAGACAGACAGGCTTTAGAAGAATATACATGGAAAATAACACTTTGGGATAAATACATCACTAATCAAAGCCCCAGCCTTAGTAATTGGAAGTTTGAATAAGATGTATCTGAAGAACAATATTCATGCCACTGAGATGGAGAGCGTGTGGATTCCTGAAACACCATGTTCTTGCATGGAACAAGCATTTTATAAAACCCAAAAAGTCATTTTTTCATCTTGTTCTGCCCCTTTCACCCTTACCAAAATGGATCCAAATACAGAACACCTATTAACTCTGCTATTCTAAAATAAGCATTGAGTCATCCTTTTTCTTCTGGTTCAATCAACTCAGCTTCTTAGACTTCTCTTGAGCCAGGAAGCTTTACAGGCATTCATCATTTCTGATTCATTCATTCTTTTGTTCTGCATCTTAAAAGCTCTGCAGGTTTGGAATTGAGTTGCAATCATTTTCAAAAACAGTCAACAAATTTTTCTTGAACACCAGAGTGGTGCACACAGCATGCCAAGAGTATACTGACCACAGGTGGGCTTACGTGGCTACTAAGTACAAAGCCATTATAGGAAACGGAAAAAAAAAAAAATGGAAAACATAGCTCTGCCACTGAGGCTCTTAGAATTTGATTCTAATAGAAATGACTGTGTAGGACTGCACAGACCAGCTCTAGGAAGTAAAGGCGAGCACAAATGCTTGCCTCCTTGACTGGTCACTACTCATTTGCATGTTCTGAAGCTGTGAACTATTCTCCTCTGCCAAGTTCACTGGATTTCAAAACTCCAAACTCAAAACATCTTTGGTCAATCCCAATGTTAATGGAATGGGTCCTGATAGGCTCCCTTTCGTTTAATTGAAAAGGCAATGCACATGTTTTGTTTTAAAAATTTAAATAGTAAAAAGGGGTTTTTAGTGAAAAGTACATTCCTGTCCTCCCCACCCTAGATTTCCAGTCTCCCCCTCCAGGGATAATCATTACTTTCACATTCTTGTATCTAGAAAAAGTCTACTGCAATATAAAAATAGATATATAGCCCCACCCCCTTTAAAAAATAATAAATTTTATTTTTTAGTACATTTCAAGATTTATAGAATAATTACACAGACAGTACATAAGAGTTCCATATTCTCAACCCCACCCCCTGCTCTTGTACCCAGTTTTCTCTATTATTAATGTCTTGTATTAGTGTAATATGTTTATTAAAATTAATAAATATTGATACATTAATTTTAACTATAGTCCGTAGTTTACATTAAGTTCCACTCTGTGTTTTACGGTTCTAGGGGTTTTGACAAATGTGTTACATAATGACATGTACCTACTGTTATAGTTCTTATACAGAATATTTTTACTGCCCTGTCCTTTACCCATTCATTCCTCCCCTCGTTATACTCTGCTTCTTATCCAAACCCCTGGCAACCACTGACATTTTTACTGTTTCTATAGTTTTGCCTTTTCTAAAATGTCATACAGCTGGAATCATATAGTACATGGTCTTTTCAGACTGACTTCTTTCTTTAGCAATATGCATGTAACGTTCCTCTGCACCAAAACTAACTTTTTTCTTTAGCAATATGCATTTAATGTTCCCCTATGTGGTTTTGTGGCTTGATAGTTAGTTCATTCCCTTTTATTTTATTTAATTAATTAATTACTTTTTTTTTGAGACAGAGTCTTGCTCTGTCGCCCAGGCTGGAGTGCAGTGGCACAATCTCAGCTCACTGCAAGCTCTGCCTCCTGGGTTCATGCCATTCTCCTGCCTCAGCCTCCCAAGTAGCTGCGACTACAGGTGCCCACCACCATGCCCGGCTAATTTTTTGTATTTTCAGTAGAAACGGGGTTTCACCGTGTTAGCCAGGATGGTCTCGATCTCCTGACCTCTTTATCTGCCTGCCTTGGCCTCCCAAAGTGCTGGGATTACAGGTGTGAGCCACCATGCCCTGGCCTTCCTTTTATTATCGAATAAAATTTCATTGTATGCATGTATCACAGTGAATCCATTTATCTGTTGAAGAATATCTTGGTTGCTCCCTATTTCTGGAGATTGTAAGTAAAGCTACTATAAACATTTGTGTGCAGTTCTTTATGTGGGCCTAAGTTTTCAAATCATTTGGGTAAATATCTAGGATTACGATTGTTGGATAGTGTGGTAAGACTATGTTTATCTTTGTAAGAAATTGCCAAACAGCCGAAGTGGCTGCACCATTTTACATTTCTACCAGCAATGAATGGGTATGCCTGTTTTTCCACATCCTTACCATCACTTGATGTTATCTGCTTTTCTGATTTTGTATATTCTAATAGGTATTTAGGGTATCTTGTTGTTTTAATTTGCAATTCCCTAATGACATATGATCAGCATATTTTCATATGCTTATTTGCATCTTTGTACCTTCTTCGGTGAGGGATCTGCTCAGATTACTTGTGCAATTTTTAATTGGGTTGCTTATTTTCTTACTGTTGAGTTCTAAGTGTTCTTTGTAATTTTAAACAAAAGTCCTTTATCAGATATATGTTCACAAACTTTTTTATCCCAAAATGTTTCTTCATTCTCTAACAAAGCAGAAGCTTTAAATTTTAATAGAGTCCAACCTATCCATTTTTTTCTTTATGGATTGCCCTTTTCATATTGTATCTAAAAACTCATCACCAAACCCAAGATTACTTTGATGTTTTTCTGTTCTATTCCACAGATTTTATAGTTTTGCCTTAAATTTAAGCCTAAAATCCATTTTGATTTTTTTATGTGTGAAAGGCATAAAGATTGTGTCTACTGGATTCACTTTTTTTGCATACGGACATCCAATTTTCACAGCACCATTTGTTGAAAAGATTATCCTTTTTTCTATTGAATTACCTTTACTCCTTTGTCAAAGATCAGTTTGTGTGTCTGTTTTTGGTCTACAAATCTGTTCCATTGATCAATTTGTCTATTCTTTCACCAACACCATGCTGTCAGCATTACTGTAGCCTTACAGTAAGTCTTAAAGCCAAATAGTGCCAGTCCTTCTACTGTGTTCTTCTTGGGTATTGTGCTAGCTATTCTAGATCCTTTGCCTTCTCACACACATTTTAGATTCAGTTACTTGACAGCTACAAACTAACTTACTGCAATTTTGATCAGGATTGCATTGAATCTATAGATCACCAGCTGTCTTCTGATTAGTACTAATACTGCCAATTTTTTTTGTTTCTTTTATTTTAGTGTATTTGTGTCTTTATATCTTAAGTGCATTTCTTATAGGTAGTTTATTGTTGGATCTTGCTTTTTCATCTAATTTGACAAGCTCTGCTTTTTAAATGGGAGTATCTAAACCACTTATATTTATTTATATCATTAGTTCTAAATTTACCATATTTCTGTTTGTTTTCTGTTTGTCCAATCCATTCTTTCTTCCCTTTTTCCTCTTTTCTGTATTTTGTATTTATTGTAAATGTATTATGATTCAATCTTATGTCCTTTTTAATATAACATTTAAACAATTTTGCTGGTTGCTTTAAGGGTCATAATGTAGTTAAATGGTGAGCCAAATATGACCAGCACACTGTACTGTACCACCCATTAGCTGAGAATTATTCTTTTTTTTTTTTTTTTTTTTTTGAGACGGAGTCTCGCTCTGTCGCCCAGGCTGGAGTGCAGTGGCCGGATCTCAGCTCACTGCAAGCTCCGCCTCCCGGGTTCACGCCATTATCCGGCCTCAGCCTCCCGAGTAGCTGGGACTACAGGCGCCCGCCACCTCGCCCGGCTAGTTTTTTGTATTTCTTAATAGAGACGGGGTTTCACCGTGTTAGCCAGGATGGTTTTGATCTCCTGACCTCGTGATCCGCCCGTCTCGGCCTCCCAAAGTGCTGGGATTACAGGCTTGAGCCACCGCGCCCGGCCAAGAATTATTCTTACAGTTCTTAAAAGGAGTTGGCAATGTTTTTTATAAAAGTGCACATAGCAAATATTTGATGCTTTGTGTGTCATATAGAGTCTGTTGCATAATTCCTTTGTTTCTTTTTACAATCTTTTGAGAATTATTCTTACAGTTCTTAAACGATTGTAAAAAGAAACAAAGGAATTATGCAACAGACTCTATATGACACACAAAGCATCAAATATTTGCTATGTGGACTTTTATAAAAAACATTGCCAACTCCTATTGTAGAAATAAGTGTACCCAATTTTAAAAATCTTTTCATTTTTATGATGATACCTGCAATTCTTTCCTAATATTCTATATTTGTGGTTTTTTGTTTTAATTAAATAGGCTTGCAAAAATTTGAGTAACTTTATTGGTTTTTCTGAAGAACTGGCTCTTATTTTTATTATTGCATTTTATCTTCTTTGTTGGCTTATTAGTTATAACTCTTTGTCTTCTTATCTTATGGTTAATTTAGGGTTTTATGATGTACATATTTAACTTGTCAAATTCCACCTTCAAATGATAGTATACCACTTCACATATAGTATATGAACCTTATAACAACATACTTTGATTTCCGCTGATCTATTTATTTTTTAAAAATTCACTTCTCTTTCTGTATTTCATTTTGGATAGTTTCTATTGCTATCTCTTCAAGTTCACTATTTTTTTTCTTCTGCATTGTCTAAATTGAGGCTAATCTCTTCTAGTGATTTCTTCATTTTAAATCTCATACGTTGTGGTTTTCATCTACAGAAGTTTGATTTGGAATTTTAAAATATTTTCTATGTTCACGCTCTACTTTTATTTTTTGAACACGTGGAATATAGTTATAAACACCCTTTTTCTATTTTTGTTTACTAATTCTAATATCTGTGTTAGGCCTGGGTTAATTTCAAGTGATTAGTTTAGCTACTCATTAGGGGTCATATTTTCTAGTTTGTTTGCATACCTGGTAATTATTATTAGATTCCAGACATTGTAAATTTTACCTTGTTGGGTACTATATGTATTTTTTGTTCCTATAAATACTTTTGAACTTTTCTGTCATGTAGTTAAGTTAGTTGAAAACAATTTATCATTTCAATTGTTGCTTTTAAGATTTAAGTGTGATCAGAATATTGCTAAGTCCAAGGCAAATGGTTCTGCATTTTGCTCCTGTGTTCTCTACCCAATGTCCTGTGAATCTTGAGACCTTACAGTTTGACTGGTGGGAAGAGGCACTATTTTCATCTCTATATGAGCAGAAGGCACTGCTGCCTTTAATCCTTTGATATGGCTCTTTCTTTGGCCTCAGGTACATGCACTAACCAGGACTCATCTTAATACTTGAAGAACTTTTGAAGACTTTCAGACTTCTCTCTCTGTGAAGCTCTCCCTACTCTAGTGCTTTGTCCTGTGAGTTTTCACTGCCTTGGTTTTCCCAAACTCTCATCTCCATCTTCTTAAGGAGTCCACCAGGTTTTGGTTGAGTTCCCTGGCCACTCCCGTGGACTGTGGCCTGGAAACACTCTCAAGGCAAGAAGCTGAAACAATAGTTGGGCTCATCTCATCTGTTCTCTTCTCCCAGGGGTTGCTATTCTTCACTGCCTGGTTCGAATGTCTGTTCTTTAGTTGTTTCAGGTAGGAGAATAAATCTAGTCACTTTTAATGTATCTTGACCAGAAGTGTAAGTTTACACTATTCTTTTTGACTTTTGCAAAGTATTTCATTTTATGAATGTGCTGAATTTTTTTTAACCAATTTTGATTTAATTGATGTTTGGGCTAATTTTTTTGTATGTTATTATTGCAGAAAAATGCTATAGTAAAAAATCATTGCCTCATTGTGAATGCAGCTATATCATATTTTAGAAGCTAAATTCCTCCAACAAAATGTGTATCAATTTTAAATTTTGATTAACATTAAAAAATTGCCCATCAAAGTTTATACCAATTTTCATCCCAATAAAAATGTCTGAGAGAATATATTTCTCTAGAGATCATTTCTCAGATTTCCATTCTTTTCTGTCCCATCTAAATGCTTGGGAAATAGGAAGGAATGTATGGAGAAAAGTTTTAAAATTTCAAAGAATCATAGTATTTGAGGTTTTTTCTCTTATACCTATTATAAATGATTCTAAATTTGCCCCTCACTTGCCCATACATATATACACATTCTGTTAACAACATGTAATTTATATATTATTTAATTCTCATAGCATTATGAGATAAAGATTATTACTATTTCAAATTTACAAATGAGAAAATTAAGGCACATAGACATCTAGTAACATCTATGTTTATGTAGTTTTATCCAGACATTCTTGGACTTCCTGTCTGATTGCTACCCCTCCAAAATCTGGAGCTAGTCTTGTTCTCAGTTTTGGCTGCCCTTTATCCTTCGGTAACTCATGGGAGCCTATGACTCTGCCTTAGCCTGGAAAGAGGAAGATCTAATTAGAACTCCAACTCCACTCCTGGTGTCCTACCCTTGCCTTGTCTACACCCTTGTCAGGGTGCTTGGAGGGGTCCCAGGATTTTCCATGCGTCAGAACTTGCTGCTTGTACTCTGTCCACCAGTTCTGCCCTCTTGAGATACACTGTTTCCTGAAACCTTGTGAATAAAAGAAAGTTTTTCTCTTGCCTGTGCATGTGCTACTGGCTTCCTGCCATCCCACCCCGACCTTGCAGAGAGACCTCCATCACATCATGCTCACTCTTCCACTGTTCCTGGCACCAGGAGAGTCTATTCTTGCTTCTCTGTGGGTTTTTCACCACCACAAATCTTGCATTTTTTCTCCTGAGCAAATTCTGACTTCTCTCTTCTGATGGAACTTCCTGATCATGTGGTTATTGCCAGAATACTAAGTCAGTATCTATCTTTACATGAGGCCAGTTTCTCTGATGCATCAGTCCTACCTGGATCATTGATTCTATGCTCTTCTAGTGCATTTTGGGTAAACCACATCATTTTATTCATCTTCCTCACACTATCAGCATTTTTATTCCCTCACACAGCATCAGCTCCTATTATCGTCAGAAAGAGGATCACCATCCTTCCAGTTTAAAATCCAATTCTGTTTATCTTTTCTCTTTCTTGGCAGCTGAGCTGGGCTCTGCCTGGATATAACTTATGACCTATTCTGTATGGAGAGTTGGTTTTCTCACAGTTCCACTCCCTTCCCAGATATCAGCAAATGGCTCTCCTAGACCAGAAGTCTCCAGAGAGGTATTTATAATAGTCAAATTAGTGCAAATTTATAATTCTTTATCTTTAAACATTTGGAAGCTGAAATAAAAATAATTTCCCAGAGCCTTTTGCTGCAATGAAACTGGTAATCTTATTCCAAAAGTTATTATGCAGGGTTAACATGACCCAGCAATTTTATATGCGGTAGAAATAGACAAAGAATTGAGATTATTAGCCAATAACAGAAAGTGTTTAATTTAGACTTAAGAAAGTCTTTATGTATGGAAATTTTTAAAGAATGGGATTAAACCTATTTTAGTTTCCTGCCTTGGGCATCATGAGCAATTGCACTGTGGAGTAGGAAGAGTTGAGATAGCCGGCCATCCCAGCTTCCCTGAAAGTCATGCCCCTTAGGACAGGGACGTGTGCCTGCAGGAGAGTTTGTTCTCACTGTTCCTGCCCATAGTAGATAGGTCATAGGAAGACAACTGGCTAAAACAAGACCAACAAATTTAATTCTTAGAAACGTGCCATTGGAATTTAGAAAGCACAGCCTGTTAACGGACACGGGGTTTGGAAGCAGTACAAACCCAGGGGTGATGGCGTTGCCCATCATGTGCCCTGAGGAATAGCCAAAGCTAATCCTGGAGTATGAAAAAATCAGCCTATACACACAAATACAAGAGCAAATGACGATGGTGCTGAGGAGAGCAGAGACTGACCAGTTTCTGTGAAACCTGGCTGTCCTTCCTGATTACAGGTTTCAGGCAAATCCCTGATGTCCTCCTGATACATTGCACTTACTGTATTGTTATGCTGAATGTGTTTCTGTAGCTTGCAATTAAACAACATTTAATGCAGAGAGAGGTAAATTATGACATCTGGGGTCATTTAGGAGAAACCAACCTGAAAGCAGAAAGAATTAATAACATTGGAAGTTTTCTTCTCTTGATATAATTGAGTGAAAAGTACTGTTCTTAGCTAAAGGTTAACTTGCATAGGTACAGCTATCTTAGGCAGGACTCCTATCTTGAAAATTGGTACAGATAACATTTTAAGTAAAAGTATATGATAATAGTGTTACATTCTGCTACTAAAAATCCCAATAATAATTTTAATCCTGTATTTATTGAATACTTAGTATGTATCAGGTATGTAAACACTTTGCATGCATTATTTGCTCTACTACTGTCATGGGTCACTTAACGACGAGGATGCCTTATGGGAAATATGTCATTAGGCGATTTCGACATTATACGAGCATTGTAGAGTGAACTTACACAAACTTAGATGGTATAGCCTACTATACACCTAGGCTATTTGGTATAGCCTGTTGCTCCTAGGGGCATGTTACTATATTGAATACTGCAGGCAATTGTAACACAGTGGTAAGTATGTATCTAAACACATATAAACATAGACAAATTAGAGTAAAATATGGTATAAGATAAAAAATGGTTCCACTGTATAGGGCACTTACCATAAATGGAGTTTGCAGGACTGGAATTTCCTCTGCATGAGTCAATGAGTGAGTGGTATGTGAATGTAAAGACCTAAGACATTACCGTACACTGCTATAAACTATAAGTACTGTACAGTTAGGCTACATTAAATTTATAAAAAAAGTTTCTTCAATAATAAATTAACCTTAGTTTACTGTATTTTTTTCAATTTATAAGCTTTTAAGTTTTTTAAAACTTTTTGATTGTTTTATAATAACATTTAGCTTAAAATACACATTGTACAGCTGTGCAAAAATATTTTCTTTTTTGATAGCCTTCTCCTATAAGGTTTTATTCTATTTTAAAAATTTTTTATGTTTACTTCACTTTTTAAACTTTTTTGTTAAAAACTAAGACACAAACACATACATTAAAGTAGGCCTACGCAGGGCCCGCATCATCAATATCACACTGTTTTTTGCCTCCACATCTTGTCCCACCAGAAGGTCTTCAGGGGCAATAACACATATGGGAGTTGTCATCTCCCATGATATCAATGCCTTCTTCTAGAACACCTCCTGAAGGATCTGCCTAAGGCTGTTTTACAGTTAACATTTTTTATATTAATAAGTAGAAAGAGTGTGCTCACAAATAATAAATAGTATAATAAATTCATAAACCAGTAACATAATCATTTATTATCATTATCAAGTATTGGGTACTGTATATAATTGTGTGTGCTATGCTTTTATATGACAGGCATCACAGTATGTTTGTTTATACCAGCATCACCACAAAAACATGAATAGTGCATTGTCCTACAATGTTATGAGGCTATAATGTCACTAGGTGATATGAATTCTTCAGCTCATCTTATGAGACCACCATGGTATATATAGTCCTTCTTTGACTGGAATGTCATTATGTGCTGCATAGCTGTATTGCAACTTCATAACATGAGGACTGTTTTTGACTTGGTATTTTTATATGATTAGAAATATGAGGTAACCTCAGAATAAATGATCTTATTCCTATTTCAGAAGAAAGACCAATAGAAGGATGAAATATGATATGGTCTCTATGCCATGTGTTATCTCCTGGTTATAATATAGTTTGTGGATTTCTTAAAATGGCCAAGTCATGGAAAATAGCCTGACCAATGTAGTGGTATCATTAGCTTGAATGTTCTAGACAATACATTTCAATTAATTAATTGATGCACTCATAAGTCAACAAAGATTTAGTTGAAATCTAATGGAATTAGATTGAAATCTATATGGAAAATATTCTACTGAGTGCTAGGGGAGTAAAAATAAATTAGAAATAGTGGTGGAAGGATACATACAAACAGGCAGATGTTACTGCAGAAGTTAGAGCGAAGAACTGTGGCTGCACACTTTCTAGGAGGAAATCAGAGGTAGATGCTTAGGAGGTGTCAGGAAGGCTGAATATGGGTGTGTCAAGAGTGGCAAAGGAGGAGAAGCACTTCGGCCAGAGGGAATACACAAGCACAAAAGCACAAATCCTTGTGGTATCTTCAGAACAGCAGTTCTTTGTTGCTGGAGTAAAGATGTGTATATACTAGAAGAGAAGTCCTACAAGGACATGAGACTGGAATGTGTCTTTTATACTAAATAATGAGTCCACCCTTAGTCCTAAATGCCACCATGAGAACAGAGTTTGTAAAGTCAGGACTGATAAATGCCCATTTGTTTATCAGAAGGTAACTAACAGCTGTCAGGAGAATGGACTGAAGTCAGGAAAATGAGAAAGCTGTTACAGAAGTCTAGAGACTGGAAACAGTGGGGCTTGAAAAAGGCAAGGACAATGGACTAGAGAAATAAAAATGGGTATTCAGGTGATGTTTTCAGATAGAATCAGCATGATTTAGTGATGCATTAAACATGGGGCAGGAAGGAGACATGTGATAATTCCAAGGCTCCTAGCTGAGAACCCTGTGCGCAGTATACCAATAACCAAAGAAAGAACAGAGGAGTTCAAACAGTTTTGGAGGGAGATTGGGAAGGTAACAGGATTAGGCTTTGGCAAGCTGCATTTGAGAAGCATGTAGAATAGGCAGCTGGAGATGTCTAGCAGCCACTGAAAGTGCAACCTCAGATTACATTTGCTTTGTAAGCAATCATGACCCATCGTCAATTGACATTCACATCTTTTAGGACGTGTACTGTCATCAAGCACTTTTCCCACCCTTCCCATTATCCTGAAAAAGAAAACTTTTTATTTTCCTAACTGGGAAACTTATCTAATTTTCTTATTAAATTTTATTTTGTGGGTTTCTGTCAAGATAATTTTGCATCTTGATAGACAGAAGACTTGTTGGTTAATCACAGATTTCAGCTTTTTGTTATTCACAGTCTAATAATCTGGCACTATTTCTTTACCCAAGTGGTTAAAAATGTTGAGTGGGACCAAAAGCAAACACTAGGGTTCACCAGCACTGAGGAGTTGTGATTATTCCACATTTCGTGCCATGTCTTCGCCCCTAATCTGCTTACCCTTTTCTACCTTGCTTTTACTCCAGAAATTTGACTCTTACTGACTACGTAAATGGAGCACCTTTTCCCTCTGGCTTCTGGTTGGATCTGCCAGTGGAAGACACAGGAAGGGGATCTGACAGTGGAAGCAGGGAGAGATCAAGATACTGTTTTCTCTACTCTCTCTCTCTTCCTCAACTTTGGGGGCTCTGTCAGTGATTGTTTTGGCCATGCTCTCCTCCTTTCTTGGCTCCAACTGTCACTGGGCTCTAGTGACATCATGATCTCTCTTTAGCCCATCATGTCCACCAGCAGTAATGGGTTCTGAGTCCCTGGGTATCACAACATACCTGTTGGTACCCTTGGATCCACTCACATCTATGCAGAAAGACCATTACATTCTATCCAAAATCCTGGTGAAGCATCTTGTTCTACTGCCCTGGCCTGATGAATACACTATCACTGAATATGACATTTTAGGTGTCTCTATTATGTGATTTTTCAACATGATACAATGAAGTTATTACTATAGAGAACTTATAATATTTCACTTAAATAATTCTTCTATCATCCCAACACTATTTGTTACTACAAAATGATATAGTATAATAGCTTCAAACAATTGGAGGGGAAAAAAATCCCAGCTGTGATCAGAGAGTACACAGTGCACACACACTCCAAACCCTCACTTCCATTAGTTCATTATACAGTTGTTATTTCCCCACTGTGAAAATCATAAGTCGAGAGTAACTGTTTGAAGTAGAAATGATATACCAACTTATAAATGTCTCATGAAGAGTAATCATTTGTAATTTAGTCATATGAGGTCACTGCACAGTCCCAGGGTACCCTGGGTACTGTTTACTACATAACGAGCAACTAGGTTACTCTGATCATAGCTACTACCCATCAAATGTGATCCAGCTAAAAGAGATTTGGATGTTTACAGTCTCAGTCTTATTGATTGCACTACTGTAAGTAGAAAGAAGACTGTATTTGGTATCAAAAGCTTAGGAGTAAGGGTCTCTTTCTTGCCCTATGAAGGGTAGGCAAGGGCTCAGTTGCCGAGACCATAGAAGCAATGTTCAAATAGTCAGGGTTCTTGGAAGACTCTCTATTTGCTATTTAAAACACATCAGTCCCTTGACTGATGTGTCAAATATAGTGAAATGAGGGATGATGGGTAGGGAGTGGGGGCTAGAGGTGGGGAAGGACATAATTACTCTCAAGTCTTCTGGTGTAGAAATTTTCATCATGGTCCATTCTTTTCTTCCACCATAGGATATTCCTATTCCAGTTTTCTGAGAACATAAATGGCTGTTTGGTGACATCAAAAAATCCCAATCCCAAAGCCAAAGGCATTATTAAGCCCCAGTATGATGCTGGAAAGCTGAAAAACAGAAAACAAAACAAAACAAAATAAACAAACAAACAAAAAAAACTGAAGCAACTTCTGCCAGGACCAAATAGTAACTTGTCAGTAGTGGAGCAACATTTAGAAATGTGGCTACGTCTGTTACTCAGATGGTGACACGATAGGGAAATTCCAAGTGGTAATAATCTTCATTTAGAGTTGTGAAAACAATACATACCTTAAGTGATTTAACAATGCTTTCTTAAAAGGTTATGGTATGCAGATGATGTTCAATGAAAGTAGAAAGGTTTTCCCTGTATAATTAGATGTCACATTCCTCAAAATGGAAATTTAGGGCTTTCTCTGTTGGAATTTTTTTAAAAAGGCTTCAGGAAGTCTTATGTGTCCATCTTTTAAATCAGTTGAAATACTTTTATTACTCATGTTGAGATTGCTTAGTGCCCGTTATGAAACTTGGGTATTACATTATTAATAAATTAACTTTCTTTTTCTTAAAGCTTTGAAAGCACTAATATTATGTTTCTATTAAAACATCACATTTTTCCTGTTACTTTCTGTATTTTTCTACGATCTCTTAAGAGTAAAATTACCTTGATCTTCTCTTTTAATGTTGTCTTTTTCATTTTTCCTTTCTTCTATTGAATTTTGCTTTCATTGTCTAAAATAGAGAATAGAGATTTTTAAAAGACTGCAATGTGCATCCATCGAGCACTTGCTATAAGGCATGCACTATGCCCACCTCTTTGCATACATAGTCTACCACAATTTGGTTATTCCAAGATTCCACGGGAGAGTGTCTTACTTTATATTAAACATTTTTTAGAACTTAGAGAGTTAACTAACTCATGTAAAATAACACAGTCAGTAAGTGTTAGACTTGAGATTTGACCTCAAACTTGTCTAAGAGCAATGTTTTCCAGTCTTATAAAAAATTTGTTACTACTTGTAATTATTTCATGACACTTTGTGTTTCTTGCTCAAAGTAAAAGCAAAACAAGAAGGAAAAAAACACCACACAAAAGTAAATCTTGTGGAGCATTTCATATTTTGCTTCTTAAAGCAAAAATTAATTTACATTTTATTTTTGTGACTACTGGTAGACCATTTTTTCCCTCTAAAGTTCAAAGGTTTAAAAATCTCTTTAAAATAGCTTAAACCCTTCAAAGACGAAGAAATACTGCCATTTCTAAATCATTTTTTCTGATTTTTCACTTAAAACATACTATATTCTACATATGCCTACTAATTTTTTAATTGAGGAAAATCTCCTTTTTCCCCTAATTGCAAAATCATCTTAAAATATGACATATTTTTATTCATTGATTATCAGTAGAACAGTCTATTATATGAATTATACAATTTGTATAAGTTTATCTTTGAAATTGAGATTATTTTGCTTTTGTTGGGTACACACTGTAAACCAAAATTTGATGGATTTAATAAATTAGATTTCAGCAAGCAACCTGCTTGTGAGGAATAAAGACCCAATTGGTCAGCTCACTGAAGCAGGAGTGGATGTGATAGTGCCCCCATGGCCATTCAGTAAATCAATTTCCTGATAAATCTTTGCTTACAGAAAATATTTTAAGTATCAGGACAATATACCATATATTGGCCTATATTCTCTATGGCTAACTCTGAAGAGGAAGTTTGACCTGAAGCTTTGAGAGTTTGCTTGAAACTTGGAGATATTTCTTGGTCAAGGATAGTACAGTATAGCCCTTGTATAGAAGTCAACTTATTCCTGATTATTACAGGGCTAGATTACAGTATAGATTACAGGCTATAACTTAGGTATACCATTAATGAAGGACACAGTTTAGTGTAGAGGTTAAAAATGATGGATCTATATTAAAGCTGGGTTCGAATCCTGGGTTTACTACTTATTCTCATTGTCACCTTGGACAAATTACCTAATCCTTTTAAGTATTCATCTTCTCACTCTAAATAGATTAAGACTACCAATCTTATTGAGTTGTAGAGTATAGAAAATGGTCTATGTCTGGTACTTAGCACAGAGTCTGTTCTGCTTTGCAAAGGTTAGCTTTGACTTGGATATTAAACACAACATCTGTAACCATTAATGCAGCAGATTAGCCCATGGTGCTAGTAAGTGTATGGTTATGTGGTCAATGCTCTATGGAGGCCAATCAGCCTTACTCTGATTCGTGGCCTCAGCTTTACTCAGCAAGGCCATAAGTATGCCAGAATAAATCTATACCCATTACTGGAGAAAAAAATCAAATGTCTGCCCCTAGGCTGGTCAGTCAGTAAGGTCACCTTCATACACAAAGAACAATATTAATGTTAAGTCTGTCTGCTCAAAAATAAAATGTTCACCTGCAGTTACCTTTGAGGACTGGGAGAAGTCAATGAATTAGTAAAATCTTATGAAAGAGCGAAGTTACATTGGAAAGGAAGTTCACAGTGAGTAGATTTCAAGCAGGAGCTTGGTGAGGCTACTGCCACAGAACTAGTTATAAGAAGGACTAAATATGACTGGAATAATTTGGAGATATGATGTCAATTAAACCATATTGTCACATGAAATTCCTTACATAATTGGAGATGTGAAAATTGGTTCCCTTTCCAATAAAGAAGCACTCTTGAGTAGAAATTAAAAACAAAGTCAAAAGATAAACACTCTTTACTGGTGCTTATTCCACTCTTGCCAAATGTTGTATAAATAATAAAAGGATATTAGTTTCAGATTATCAGCTTGCCAGAGGCACAGAGCAGCAAAAGTAAACATCAGGGGTAATGTGGTTTCCTTGATGATGTATGAATATAATAGCGAGGTGGTAATATGAAGAGAACCTATGAATAAAAGAATTTGATTTTTTTCTGGTTTCTGCCATTGGCGAATCCTTTGGCACAGGCAGTGTGAGACGTACCTTGATAAGTAGTGGGGATGATGCTTTACTGAATTAGTCTGGTGAAAAACAGACCATAATATCATAATTTACTTATCATTTGGGGCTTACCTCAATTTTAGAGTTCTTGACAGCTACAAAAACTCATCAGGTTAACTAAAAAATCAAATTATCACCTTGCTTCCCTGGAGAAGGAGAACAAGCACATTCATCATCATTTAGAATTTTTTTTAACAACATAGATTAACAGTAAAGTAGTATCTTACATCTTTAAAGTATTTTACACTCTCTTGGGTGCTTTCACTTGCAGTAGCTCTCTGACACGCAGAAGTCAGGAGAACCAAGAAGACTACCTTCCTAACTATGCAGTTTTATGAAGACCAGGATGAATTAACAGGAGACATGGTGAAGGCTGCATTCATAAAAAGCTCATATCACAGTTTCTGGTGTACTTGGGAAGGACTCACAGAATTAAAACACATTTGCTGCCTGACAAAAAAAAATACCAAAACTATTTGGCCCACCTATGCAATTGAAACTACAGTTTCTTCTCATTCACGAAAGCTGTATTTCCCTTTATTTTCCTTGCTCTCTGCCCTGCTCCTTTAAAAAAAAAAAACTCAAATGAGAGCGGTATCAGGAGCCTCTTGCGGCCACAGAAACACTCAAAGTGCCTGCACCAGTACAGACTTTGACAAACATCAAAGATGAGAGGAATAAAAAAAAATGAGAATTTTTTTTTCTTCATTTGGTCTTTGCTGAATCTTCAGTCATTTTAGGCGCATGACATTACTTATTTGTGTCAATTCTTACCTCTTTTCCCCCAACATTTTCCTTCCATAAGGCCTTCAAGTCTTTGCTCAAATCTTACCTTCTCAGGGACGTTATCTTTTGAAACTTGCACACATCCCTTAACATTGTGTGTGTGTGTGTTGGGGTGGGGGAGGGGGGACGTGATCCCTTGTCTCACCCTAAATTTTTTCATCACCTTCTAAGGTAGTATATAATTTTCATATTTATGTTTGTTGTTCATGATCCATCTCTCCTCACTAGAATGCAAGCTCCAAGAGGGCAGGGATCTTTGTTTAGCTCACTGATGAACACGCAAAGAAATATATGCTGAGTGGAAGAACAAACCAATGGTTTTCTTTTGTTTTTCTTATAGGTAACTCAATACTAACAAGCATCCCAACCAACTCTCATTTTAAACTTTTAGAAGATGGCCAGGGAAAAACGTTAACATGCATGTGCTGAACATCTTATTTTGCAGAGAGGAATAGAAGCATGTTTCAATAGAGATATGAAAAAGCTGCTGAAGGTCTAGCACAGAACTTACTAATAGTGTGTAACAAATTATTGGGCTTTAGAAATTCAATTTAGTTCTCAACATGTGCCACTTCACCACCTGCATACACATGAGTCACACCCATACCCGCTCTCTCTGCCAGCTCCACCTTTTATCCTCCCCCTCATTAGCCAACACCTAATTACATACTAATTGGCCCAGAGAACACAAGCTTGTTATTGCACTAAAAACACTCAGAGCTCCCCCACAGACAGATTCTCATGAAAACCAAATATAAAAGGAGTTGGCCCACTGCCTGGTTTTCATTAGGACTAAGCTAGATTCTTCTAGGTCCTGGCCATACAGATTAGTGTTTGTTTTCAGGCTTCTCCTAAGTCATAGTTTTCAGGGGCACATTTCAATACTCGGGACCAGCCAATGGGACCAACCAGATTTGAGTCTCTCATGTGGGCAGCAATTTCAGCCAGAAAGGACCTTTATATATGACCTGGATCGTTATATGAATGGTTCACTAGACAGAGACACCTGCAGCTCACCAGGAAGATTTCTTCATTAAGCTTACTATTTTTCCCCTTATGTGATCCCTGAACATCAAAGTGTTCAAACTGCAACTCTCTAAGATTAGATAAACTGACTCTATAAATATATTAGGAACATGAACATGTAGCTCTTTTCACTGAAATACATTTTTCTTCCCATGGAAAACACACCAAACCATTCCTGCCATCAAAACACAAATAAATGAGCTGCGACTAATGACAGAATATTAGGAGTCTGAGTGGAGATGCAGTTTTGTGAAACTGTGGGTTTCTTTTTTTTTTCCAACTAGCATCTGGTACTGTAATTACCAGTAAGGATAGGTTCAGACACCTGGAGGAGGAGACAAAAATATAGAACAGAGTGTCCACATTGGCTGCATACTGCTCTCCCACACTCCCCTAGTGTGGGCGAGGTGGGGGCGGCACCAGGGGGAAGATGCTTGCCATGTTCGGAAATGGAATGCCATATCAGGGCAGGAAGAATTAAGAACAAGGAGGGAAGAAACCCTTCAAGCTACATCTGTCTCCCAAAAGGAGCCACAGTCCAGCTCCAATTGCGTATATAAAAGAGATGAACAATTTTGGAGAGTCCACTGCAAATTGTTGTTGCTTTGCTTTGATGGTGTGAGGCAGGGGCTGAAATATGGATTCCCTACTTGGATAAGCTGAGATTCTGAGTATTATTTAATCAAACTTCACTGCAATGCAGAGATCTCTTAAACAATATCTGTGTCAGATTATTATTCTATCTCTGAACAACTCTAGTGGTGGGAAACCTACTTGATAATCCAGTCCTTTTGAAGAAAGGCTGCATTTATATATACTCCTTTAAGTATCACAGATACCACAACGAACAATTATATGAGTGTAACTGTACTTTACATTTAAAGTGTTTATGTTCTTTTTCATTTAAACCTCATGCTATAATTTCCACATTCTGAGTATTGTTAATATTGTTATTATTATTAAATGAATAAATAATTAACGTACAAAGGGTGGTATACAGCATCCAACACATGGTAAGGCCTCAATAACTATTAGTTGAGTGAATAAATCTTTTTAAAGCACAGTGCCAGTTTCATATGTGCTGGAAACTTATTTGGTGAATGTCTTGGCCCGGGTTCTTAGTTACAGACAATAAAACCCACTTTAGCATGTTTAAATGGAGATGAATTTATTAAAAGGCATAAACAGCGTAGAATCATTGAGAAGCCTGAAGAAGCAGACTCTTCGTTTCCAGGAAAGCCCCAAACCGCACCACACAATTGGATTCTTTTTTTTTTTTTTTTTTTTTTTTTGAGACGGAGTCTTGCTCTGTCGCCCAGGCTGGAATGCAGTGGCTGGATCTCAGCTCACTGCAAGCTCCGCCTCCCGGGTTTACGCCATTCTCCTGCCTCAGCCTCCGGAGTAGCTGGGACTACAGGCGCCCGCCACCGCGGTGTGCTGCTGCTGATCCAATGGTTCAGAGTGAGAGTCCTTGCTGCCTGCTCTGGAACCATGCCAAGTCTGCCAGGGTGTGCATGGCTGACTGAATGCCTTTCAGCTGTTTCTCTCCACTCGTAACTACATTTCAAATTAAAACTCTGCATGAGTGTGTCTGATTGGTAGACTCTAATTCAAATAAGGAACCTCCTCCACTGGAACCTTAGAAATAGACTTTTTAATGTTTCATCTGTCTAAACACATCGAGTGAGCTGAACACTCACATCATCTGCCACAGTGGGGTGGGAGCTGTGAGCAGGGACCTGAGCAATAGCTCATGAGGACAAAGGACTTGGGCAAACTGACTTCTTCCCAGGCCATCAGCAGTATCTGAGCAATCTGAGATGAATTACACAAATTCATAAGATTTGCAAACAGTATGAACTACTCCACCAACCTCTTCACCCTCTTGTTCTCCCAACATGATGAATGTGTGATTCATCATGATCTGATTCTGGCCTTCACTTCTGCCCATCCTTACCTACAAATTAATATCAACACCTGCTTGGAGTCCACTGAGCAAATAAATTGCCATTTCTTGCCTCTGCATCTTTATTTTTATTATCTCTTTGCTTTATTTCACTTTTTCTTTCTGTGGGTTTTCCTGACTCAGGGTCAAGTTTGGGCATTACCTCTACTAGAAAGCCTTCCTTAATTCTCCAATACTGGGTCAGTTGTCTCTGCTGTAGTATCAAGTACATTATCTTTGTAAAACTTATAATATTTAATTATCATCACTTTGTGGGTACATGTCTCTCTCATTGTATTGTGAGTTCCTTGAAGGACAGGTCCACAAATTATTCATCCTCATGTTGAAATATAGTATCTAATAGTATTCATCAGGGATGGATAACTCCTTTAACAAACAATACAAACATTTCAATGGCTTGATTCAGTAAATATTTATTGAATAAACATCTATTGCTTACTCACATTATAGTTCAATTTGAGTCAGTGGAGGCTATGCTCCACCCAGTCATTCAGGAATCCAGGCTATTTTTATTATTCAACTCTGCCATATTTCAGGCTCCTATTTTCTTCTCCTTTATAAAGAAAATAGAAAAAGAAAAAAACAAAGAATTGTGGCAGAGGTATACTACTTTTTAGGTGGTAGACCTGGAAGAGGTATATACGACTTCTGTGTATGTTCCTTTGACTAGAACTTAGTCTCTTGTTCCCACCTAACTGCCAGGGAGTTGGAAAATGAAGTCTAACTGTGAGGTCAGGGAGAAGAAGAAATGCCATTTAGTTAATACACAGGATTACTTATACCACAATACACATTTCTGGCCACCAAATGTCTTTCTTTCTCTTATAGGAGAGACAACTCAGAGTCCCATTCAATCACAGTGTACAGCTCAAAGATCAGAATCTCTTGGTGATGCTCAGTTCTCTCCACCATGATCCTAGAAGTTAAGAATTAGAAAGACAAATTTTCTGCAAGTGCCACCCCACTCCAATCTTATGCACCCAATATATAGTGGTACAACAAGAACAAAATAACTTCAATAATATCTCCCATTCGGAAAAGTGAAAAATAAAAGATGCAGCAGTTACTTATTCATAGCATATTAAAATACTTTAGGCCAGGGGGTGAGCAAATATTTTCCCCTCCCTCCCTCCTTTCTTCCCTTCTTCCTTTCCCTTCCTTCCTCCCTTCCTTCTTTCTTTCCCTCCCTCCCTCCCTCCCTCCCTCCCACCCTCCCTCCCTCTCTCCCTCCCTCCCTCCCTCCCTCCCTCCCTCCCTCCCTCCTTCCTTCCTTCCTTCCTTCCTTCCTTCCTTCCTTCCTTCCTTCCTTCCTTCCTTCCTTCCTTCCTTCCTTCCTTCCTTCCTTCCTCTCTTTTTCTTCTCTTTCTCTTTCTTTCTCCTTTTGAGATGAGACCTTGCCACGTTGCCCAGGCTGGTCTCGAACTTCTGGGCTCAAGCAATCCTCCCACCTCAGCCTCCCAAACAAATGCTTTCCTGAAGGACATTCAATTCCTATTTCCTAAAATGGCCAATATTTTAGGTTTGCAGGCTATATACTGCCCACTGTGCCTCAACTATTACTCAACTATGCCATTGTAGTTCAAAAGAAGCTGTAGAGAATACATAAAGCCCAGCTGTATTTCAATGAAGCTTTATTTATAAAAACAGTACACATGCACCTGGCCTGTAGTCTGCAGATCTATGCTTGAGACAAACATTCCGAAGTCTGTCTAACTTAGAGGTGGGGAGAGTTGCTTGATTAGGGCCTGATCTCCCTTTTTGGGAAGAATTCCAGTGTCTGTTTTTACTCCAGAGCATCTGGCTCAACACTAAGAGATTTTTTTGGTTTATTATTCTACTGGACCATATCTGAAATGGGAATTGAGGAATATGCACAGCTATCTCAACTGCTTCTAGCTACAGCAAGTGGAAAACATAAAGTTTGTTTTATAGTACAGACCATCAAAGACTCACGTTGTCTTTGGCAATATGATTATCTCAACAAATCAGTAGGCTTCTGATTTATTTGGTCCCAGTCAGTTCCACATGTAAATGACTACATAGATCTTTTCTAACCATAGCTGTAAAACATGCCTTATTTTTAAGTTTATTTTCCTCATGTCTTTCTCAGTTTAATAAATTACCTTAATATCATCTAAACCAATGATTAGGAAGACCACACTAGTGCTGTACAGTAGGGTTTACTGTAGTGTTGATCAACTGACAATGTTTCCTGCTGCCTTGTTGGTCAAGATCTTTTAATTTTTTATCTTACTAACTGGGATCTGAAGCAATCAACTGTTCTAACTCTAGGATGCTTCATATTTCTGGATTCTGTATGCCCTTTCATTTCTGCTTAAAAATCAGACACTGAAAACCAATGATAATAAAAATATAGTGATACTTTAATGCTAATCACTTCCCCTAGAGCAACAGATTCAATAGGTATATGGATTATTAATAATTTCCTAGGGCTGCCATAACAAAGTATCACAAATTGGGTGACTTACAACAATAGAAATTTATTGTCTCAGAGTTATGGGGCTAGAAGTCTGAAATCAAGTTGTTGGCAGGGTTGGTTTCTAGTGCAAGGGTCTGAGGGAAAGTCTGTCCCATGCTTCTCTCCTGGCTACTGGTGGTGATTGGCAATCCTTCATGTCTCTTTGGCTGTTGATGCATCACTCCAACCTTTACTTCTGTCTTTGCATCATCTTCCCTCTGTGTGTATGTATCTCTGTCTGTGTCCAGATTTCCCTCTGCTTATAAGGAGAGTAATGTTGGAATAAGGCTTACTCAAATAATCCCTTTTTAACTTGAGTACAGCTGCAAAGATCCTATTTCAAAATAAGGTCACATGTACTGGGGATTAAAACTTCAAGATACTGGCCTGGTGTGGTGGCTCACACCTGTAATCACAGCACTTTGGGAGGCCGAGGTGGGCAGATCACGAGGTCAGGAAATCAAGACCATCCTGGCCAACATGGTGAAACCCCATCTCTACTAAAAATACAAAAAATTCAGCCGGGGGGGTGGCAGGTGCCTGTAGTCCCAGCTACTTGGGAGGCTGAGGCAGGAGAATCACTTGAACCCGGGAGGCAGAGGTTGCAGTGAGCCGAGATCACACCACTGTGCTCCAGCTTGGTGACAAAGCAAGACTCTGTCTTGGAAGCATATCATCTGCTTTCCAAGTTATTGCAGGTGACAATTTTTTTTGTTTGTTTTTTGTGAGACAGAGTCTCTCTCTTTTGCCCAGGCAGTAGTGCAGTGGCATGATCTCAGCTCACTGAAACCTCTGCCTCCCAGGTTCAAGCGATTCTCTCGTGCCTTAGCCTCACGAGTAGCTGGGACTACAAGCGTGCACCACCACACCAAGATAATTTTTGTATTTTTTTGTAGCGGTGGGGCTTCACCATGTTGGCCAGGCTGGTCTTGAACTCCTGGCCTCAAGTGATCTGCTTGCCTTGGCCTCCCAAAGTGCCAGGATTACAGGTATGAGCCACTGTGTATGGCTGCAGGTGATAGTTTTACCAAATGTTTCCGACACTGCATGAATTGTCAACATTCCAACCTCCAGTATCATTTTCCTTACCATGCACTATCTGACTGCTAAGTCAATTTCACATATTTTAGGTTTTGTTTTGGCAGCATCCTTTTCAAGCAATGAATATCCGTCTTATCAAGCAAGATAGGTTGACCGCGCAACAATGCCAAAATTTCTGCAGTTAACCCAATAAAAGTTTATTTCTCACTCACACTACATCCATTGTGGACCAGTGGGATACTCTGCTCCACACAGTCATTAGGGAATCCAGGATCCACATATCAGGTAGCTTTGCATCCTCTGTTCATGCTCCTCTGCTTTCAGAGGGTGGAGAGAGAAAAGTATGGAGGAACGAAGGTTGGAAAGTAAAGCATGCCACTCCCACTGGTATTTGACCAGTCAAAATGAGTTACACATCCCAAACTAGCTGCAGGCAAGACTCAGAAATGTGAATAAATTGTGTGCCCAGGAGGGAAAGAAAGAGAGCTTGGTAAACACACAGCCTTGCATTTGCCCCAAGTACTTTGAAAATATCTGAAATATGCTTTTGAACAAATTATTTTAAATAAATGAGTTTCAACAGGCTCAAGTCAGTTCCCAACATTTGTTAATATTTATAGCATCTCATCTGAAGGGATAAGGTGGTGTATGCTATCAAGACTTCTGGCTGGCCCTGGCACCTTGTTTGTATCTTGAGTCCAGCTGTGAATCTGGGAGAGGCCTGACAGTCTTTTCTGACCCCATAGTTAAGCAATAGCTGGGAATGAGAATTCCTCATATCTTAGCTGAAGTTTGAGGTAAAATTCTAAACAAATGAAGATGGATATGAAGAAATGTAAAAGACATGAATAAACCAAAGCCAGAAAGAAATTAGGAAAAGATATTAGGTATTAGATAGAAAGCTTCAGTTCAGTTCTAGAATTCTACTTATCTACATCTATTCGCCCATCCGTCATAGGATGACTTTCAGATTGCTCTAATAATAGTCCACTTCCCACCTAAATTTTCATTGGTTTTAAGTCTGGGTAGCGACAAAAATGCAAGTTAATAACTATTTTCCAGCTGAGCTGGAATGGTCAACTATTTTCATCGTTATGGTTGCTAGATATTTTCCTCTAAGAGTCTCATCTTTTGTTAGTCTACCTTTCATGGGGCCAAATTTCAGATAGGTATCTTGTTACCTTGTCTCATTAAGCCTTATTTCCAAGCCTCCTATGACAAGATGTCTGTCAGAATTCCTCATATGACATGGTATCTGTACCCTTCTTCCTGTCACTCTCCTAGGAATATGCTTTAATTTTTAAACTTCCTCCTAAAATTTTGAATCTGGAAATAAATTCAGGTCCCTGTATGTGGCTGGACTATGGCAGAATATTATAGGAGTGTTGTTTTTCTTTGTATACAACACCACTTTTCATTGTTTTGACCCCACCCTCGTATACAATTTCTAAAAAAAATTTGTTGTTTGGGACTCCTAATAACATTGGTCATCAAAAACTTGGAGATTTAAAGCTTTGCCTCAGTGCTGGTATCATAATGGACATTAGGAAAACATCATTCCTATGCTTTGCCTGTCCAAAGCGAAGGCTGCAAAATTTGTAGTACATACCACAAAGAATGTCTGGTTCTCCTTTTATCTTAACTCAATATCTCTCCGTTTGCTACTTTCTCAGCTTTTTGTCCTACAAATGCATTAATGCATTAGTTAACATGCAATATTTTCTACTATTATAGCTGATTCTTTTGAAAAGGAAAATTTCTATTGTTCTATTTCAAGAATGAGATATCCCTTCAAATCTCTCATTAATAACTCTTTGTTTATATTTTCTCAGGGTGTTAAAAGTTTCAGTGTTTTACTTATCTATATATCTATATATGATCTATCTATACCTTGTACATTGCTTTCTCTGGTTTTCTAGAAATTAGTTTTGATTTATTACTATTTCCTTAGAATGACTGGGCTTATTTTTCTAGTATATCTTTAGTCTTCCATGCTGCTGTTTTGTGTTTTTTCAGAGACATTGTTTAACCGCTATAGAAATATGTGAAGTTTGAAATCCTCTTGATTAAAACCAGTGATTAAAATAATAAATCTGACATTTGTAACTTGTACTATATCCTTCCCTTGACTGGAAAAATTAATGAAAACCTTTTCTGTACTTGACTGGCAATTTCTTTAGTTGAGGGTTTCAAGATTACAGAAATGACACTTTGTCTTTATATATGTATCATGCAGTCAGTGATCACTAAGACCTGGCAGTAGGTTTGATGGATTTCAACAGACTATCCAGGGAGTCAGAAACACTTCTTGTTGCACTTCACATCACCACCACTGTATCCAGATAGTCACCTGTTGCTGGAACTGGTAAAAGCATTCTTCTAGCTTCACTGTAAATGTACTTTAGCTTTGTGAAATATGAAATACAGGCCGGGCGCGGTGGCTCAAGCCTGTAATCCCAGCACTTTGGGAGGCCGAGACGGGCGGATCATGAGTTCAGGAGATCGAGACCATCCTGGCTAACACGGTGAAACCCCGTCTCTACTAAAATACAAAAAAAATTAGCCGGGCGAGGTGGCGGGCGCCTGTACTCCCAGCTACTCGGGAGGCTGAGGCAGGAGAATGGCGTGAACCCGGGAGGTGGGGCTTGCAGTGAGCTGAGATCCGGCCACTGCACTCCAGCTTGGGCAACAGAGCTAGACTCCGTCTCAAAAAAAAAAAAAAAAAAAAAAAAAAAAGAAATATGAAATACATTTTTTTTCACAAAGTCCAAAGCCACTTTCTATGAAAAGAACCTTGGCTTCTTTTTAAAAATATATATATTTCTGGAGATACAATTTACATACCATTAAAATATCCATGTAAGCATATAATTCAGTGGTTTTTAGTATATTCACAGAGTTATACAACCATCAGCACATTCTGATTTTAGAAAATTTTCATAAGCCTGAAAAGTCACCAAGGAAGAAAGGAATTATAGTCTGGGAAACATTGTTATGGATACATTATTCTCTGCTCCTCCCTGATAAATATAACAATAAATCTGGAAAACAGAACAAGGAGCAACCAAGGGAAAACTTTGAAAGGTGGTAAGAGAATGACAAACTAATTAGAAACCCTAGGACTGGAAGAACAACACAGCAGTATAGTGAACTATTCCTTCTACCTTCACTCAACTGCAGAAAGTGACCAAGACCAGGCAATTTCCACAAAAGGCAGCCCAGGGAGGCTTATTCCTCTCCCTAGATAGAATGCTTATACCTCCAACAATACCATGTGAGCGCAGCACCACTGGTAAGTAGAATCAACTGCCCTGCAAATAACAAGAGGCCAAGGGAAGTGCCCTCCTTTCACACCTGACCTGAGACTACTCCCCTGCTGAGAGAAACTGAGATGTCCTTGTGGCACTAGCAAAAGAGACCCTGCCACAACAAGCAACCTGACTTTGCACCTGTGAACCTGAGATTCCTATTCCCTACCCAGAGACACCTGGGATGACCAGGCCCTATCACACTACTACAACAAGCCCCTGTCCTGGGAGGCATCTTCATCACCACAGTCCCAGGAATCCTCCTTCAACACCCACATTGCCTCCCAATTCTGCAACGAAGCACATCTAGCAGCCTGACCTAGGGAAACACTTTCCATCCCCTCAGAGAGCATTAGAAGGTACAAATAGGAACCATGGCAACAGATAAACAAAGCAGACCGAAATAACATTGCAATGGCTCTGAGAAGCAAACTTATTGGAACTACAGTCCATGAAGTAGGCCAGGATCTGCATGCTAAACCTAAATGTGCTGATTTCTTGCTAAAATAGAGCATTTCAGTAGAACTTAGAGTTTACTAGCATAAGAGACAAAATATCCAGAATGCAATTGACAACCAAACATAATGAAGAATCAAGGAAATCACAACTTGAGAGCAGAGAGATAATGAATGCCAGCACTTAAGTAACTCACACATTGAAATTATCTGGCAAGGATTCTAAAACAATTATAATAAAAATGTTTCAACAATCAATTATAAATTCTCTTGAAACAAATGAAAAAATAGAAAATTGTAGCAAAGAAAGTGAAGGTATAAAAGAGAAACATGGTAAATACAGAACTAAAACATACAACAGAAAATTTAAAACTTACTAGATGGACTTAATAGTAGACTAGCGATAACAAAACATAGAATAAGTGAACTTGAAGATAGAATGATAAAATTTACCCAGTCTGAACAACAGAGAAAAAATATACTACACCAAAACAATAAAACAGAAAATAGAACCTCAGGAGCCTATTAACACAATAACCAAAGATCCAACATTTGTATCATTGGAACCCTAGAAGGAAAGGCAAGGGAAGGAGACAGACTGAAAGAAACTTTGAATAAATGATGCCTTAAAGTTTTCCAAATTGGTGAAAGACATGAATCCACAGATTCAAGAAGTTGAGTGAACCACAAATAATATAAATCCAAATAAATTAATACTAAGATATGCCATAATTAAACTTCTGAAAACTTAAGACAAAGATAAATCTTGAAAGCAGGCACAGAGAAATGACACATTACATACATGGGGATACCAATTTGAATGACAGTGAGTTTATTTTTGAAATCATGGTGGTCAGAGGAAGTGGCACAACATTTTTCATGTGTTGAAAGAGAGGAACTGTCAACTGCAAAGTCTAAACTCAGTGAAATTATTCTTCAGGAATAAAAAGGAACTGAAAACATTCCCAGAGAAAGTAAAGTTAAAAGAATTTGTTACTAGCAAACATTCTCTTAAGAAACTGAATGTGGTAGCTCATGTCTGTAATCCCAGCATTTTGGGAGGCTGAGGCAGGCAGATCAGTGAGGTCAGGAGTTTGAGACCAGTCTGGGCAACATGATGAAACCCTGTCTCTACAAAAAATTTAAAATTAGCTGGGTGTGGTGGTGCACACCTGCAGTCCCAGCTAATCAGGAGGATAAAGTGGATCACTTGAGCCTGGGAAATTGAGGCTACAGTGAACTGTGATCATGCCACTGCACTCCAGGCTGGGCAACAGAGTAAGACCCTGTCTCAAAAAAATAAAAAAAAAAAAGATTGGCAAATGAAAGTTACTCAAACAAAAAGGAAATCATAAAAGAAACAAGCTTGGAGCATCAGAAAGGAAGAAAAATAACAGACAGCAGACATATGGGTATATTTTTCCTCATGAACTTTCTAAACAATATTTGAGGGTAGAAGCAAAAATTATAGCAACTTTTAATATTCAAAACAATGATATTTAAAGTAGAAATGGTAAATGAACCTAAATGCACATAAAATTTCCACATTTCACTTGAAGTAATAAAATGTTGATACCATTAGATTGTAAATAAGTCACTGTTACAGGCTGAATTGTGCTTCCCCAAAATTTATGTGTTGAAGTCCTAACCCCCAGTACTTCAAAATGTGGCTGTGTTGGGAGATAGGGCTGTTAAAGAGGGAATTAGAGTAAAATGAGGTCATATGTATGGGCTGTAATCCAATATGACCAGTGTCTTTATAAGAAGAGGAGATTAAGACACAGATGTGTGTGCACATGGAGAAAAGACCAGGTGAGACACAGCAAGAAGGCAGCCAGCTGCAAGTCAAAGAGGCCTCAGAAAAAAAAACAAACTTGCTGACACCTTGATCATAGACTTCTAGCCTCCAGAACTGTGAGAAAATACATTTTGGTTGTTTAAGTTACCCATTCTGTAATATGTTGTTATGGTAGCCCCAGCTTGGTAATTCAGTCATATATGCATTTAAAAAAATATTCAGAGTAACCACTAAGAAAACTATAGGAGATACACTCAAAACCACTATAAAGAAATAGAAATTATTTTTTCAAAAAGTTCAATTAATATTCAGGTAGACAAGTAAAAAGAAATACAAGAATAAGACTTAGGGGAAATAAACAGAAAATAAGTAATAAAATGGCAAATGTAGGCACTAAGTATCAGTAATTGCTGTAAGGTAAATGGTGTAATTTACCATCAAAAGGCAGATATATGTAGAGTGGACATAATGAAAAAGCCAACAATATGATGTTTATAAGAAATTAACTTCAAATTCAACAACATAGGTAGATTGAAAGTAAAAGGATGGAAAAAGATATTTAATGCAACCATTATTTTGAAAAGGGACATGTAGCCATATTGATATCAGATAAATTAAATTTCACAGCAAAGGAAATTATTAAATAAAAGTGGGACAACTTGTAATGATAAAAGAAACAGTCTACCAAGAAGACATAAGGGTTTAAGTGTTTATGTACCAAGAAACAGTGTCAGGATGTATGAAGCAAAAGCTGATAGAGCTGAAAGGAGAAATGGACAAATCAACAGTCCTCAATGAGGATTTTGACATTTCCTTTTCAGCAACAGATAGAACTATTAGACAGAAAATCCACAAGAATATAGAAAATCTAACCCATGCAGTCAACCAACAGGGTCTATTTGATTTACATAGCACACTTTACCCACCAATAGCAGAATCACACATTTTAATACACCCATGGAATATTTACTAACATAGATTATATCCAGGACCATGAAACAAACCTCAGTGAATTTAAAAGAATTGAAATTATAGCGTATACACTCTTTGATCATAATATAATTAAGCTAGAAAGACAATAGGAAAATCTCTCAACACATGGAACTTAACAACACATTCTGAACAACTGATGGATCAAAGAAAAAGTCTCAAAGAAAATTAAAAACCCATAGAAGTGAATGAAAATGAAATGCAATATATCAAAACATGTGGCATATAGCTAAAGCTGTGCTGAGGGTGGGTGGGATTTAAGGCACTAAAACTTGCATTGGAAATGAGGAAATTTCTCAAATCCATAATCTAGGCTCTTACCAATGAAAATAGAAAAGCTAGAATAAAATGAACCCAAAGCAATTTGGAAGTAAATAATAAGGATTAAAAAAAAAAAACAGAAATCAATGATTAGCACCCTCTGAAGCCATGGCCCGAGCTGTACCTTGGCCCCTTTTAGCCATTGGTAGAGCACCTGGGATGCAGGCCACCAAGTCCCTAGTCTGCACACAGCAGGGGGTGCCCTGGGTCCAGACCACGAAACCATTTTGTTCTCCTAGGCCCTGGGCCCATGATGAGAGGGACTGCCACAAAGGTCTCTGATATGCCCTGGAGACATTTTCCCTATTGTTTTGGCAATTAATATTTGGCTCCTTATTACCTATGCAAACTTCTGCAACCAGTATGAGTTTCTCCTCAGAAAATGGGTTTTTCTTTTCTATTGTGTTGTAAGGCTGCACATTTTTCAAACTTTTATGCCGTTTCCCTTTTAAAACTGAATGCTTTTAACAGCACCCAAGTCACATCTTGAATACTTTGCTGCTTAGAAATTTCTTCTGCCAGATACCCTAAATCATCTCCCTCAAGTTCAAAGTTCCACAAATCTCTAGGGTGCAGCAAAATGCCACTAGTCTCTGATAAAACATGGCAAGAGTCACCTTTACTCCAGATCCCACCAAGTTCCTCATCTCCACCTGAGACCATATGAGCCTAGATTTCATTGTCCATACCATTATCAGCATTATTGATTAAAGCCATTCAACAAGTCTCTAGGAAGTTCCACACTTCCCCACATTCTTCTGTCTTGTTCTGAGCCCTTCAAACTGTTTCAACCTCTGCCTGTTACCCAGTTCCAAAGTTACTTCCACATTTTTGGTTATCTTTACAGCAGCACCCCACTCTACTGGTACCAATTTACTGTATTAGTCTATTTTTACACTGATGATAAAGACATACCTGAGACTGGGTAATTTATAAAGAAAAAGAGGTTTAATGGACTCACCATTCCATGTTGCTGGGGAGGCCTCACAATCATGGTGGAAGGTGAAAAACATAGTCTTACATGGTGGCAGGCAAGAGAGAATGAGCCAAGCAAAAGGGAAATGCCTTATAAAATCAATCCAATAAAGGACATCTATAAAAATCTCATAGTATCATAATTGTGAGTAATATTTTTCTTATAAGATCAGGATGACAAGATGTCTGCTTCCATCACTAGTATTCAACATTTTAATGAAGTTTCTAGCCAGGGCAATTACAAAAAGAAAAAGAAAAAAAGAAACAAAGGACATCAAGTTCAGAAGTGATGTAGTAAAAATTATGTCTATTTGAAGATGGTATGATTTTTTTGTATAGAAAATCCTAAGGAATTCACTAAAAGCTATTAGAGCTAATAAATGAGTTCAGAAATGTTGCAGGACATACCATCAACCTACAAAAATCAATCATATTTCTATACCTTAGCAGTTAATAATCCAAAAATGAAACTGAGAAAATAATTATATTTGCAATAGCATCTCAAACTATAAAATACTTTGCATGAATTTAGTGACATAAGTACAATATTTGTACACTGAATACCACAAAAATTCATGGAAAGAAATCACTTATGACTGTAAAGACGGCAATACTCTTCAAATTGATCTGCTGATTTGATAAAATCCTTATCAAAATATCAGCTGGTATTTTTGCAAAAATTGACAAGCTGATCCTAAAGTTCATATGGAAATACAAACCATCTTGAAAGAGATGCCAAACCATCTTGAAAATGAAAATCTTTTTTTTAAAAATTTATTATTTATTATTATTATACTTTAAGTTCTAGGGTACATGTGCATAACGTGCAGGTTTGTTACATATGTATACTTGTGCTATGTTGCTGTGCTGCACCCATCAACTCGTCAGCACCCATCAACTCATCATTTACATCAGGTATAACTCCCAATGCAATCCCTGCCCCCTCCCCCTTCCCCATGATAGGCCCCGGTGTGTGATGTTCCCCTTCCCGAGTCCAAGTGATCTCATTGTTCAGTTCCCACCTATGAGTGAGAACATGCAGTGCTTGGTTTTCTGTTCTTGTGATAGTTTGCTAAGAATGATGGTTTCCAGCTGCATCCATGTCCCTACAAAGGACACAAACTCATCCTTTTTTATAGCTGCATAGTATTCCATGGTGTATATGTGCCACATTTTCTTAATCCAGTCTGTCACTGATGGACATTTGGGTTGATTCCAAGTCTTTGCTATTGTGAATAGTGCCACAATAAACATACGTGTGCATGTGTCTTTATAGCAGCATAATTTATAATCCTTTGGGTATATACCGAGTAATGGGATGGCTGGGTCATATGGTACATCTAGTTTAAAAAAAAAAAAAAAAAAAAAAAGAATCTCTGGCAAAAAAGAATCTCCTGATAAAAACCATGTGTTGAAAAGAAAACAAAAACAGACTGGGAGTCTATGTTTTCACTCTGGGTTTGTGGACTAATACTTTATCTTGATCTATTTTATGTATGAAGCCCCTATATTGCTATGTTTACCTAAAAAGAGTTTGGCCTGATTTTTGAAAAGTATAAGATTAGATCATGCAACTGCACATAATCATATATTTCATATGTGTATGTGTGTATTCACAGGAGCATGTGCAAATATTCAACATTCAAACATGTATGTGTATCTGTAGATATACAAATAAATAGATATGTATAAAAAAAAGAAAATGAAAATCAAAGTGGGAGAACTCAAAATTATTATTATTAATAGTTGCACCTAGATTCTGTTATTTGAATGCACAATGTGTTTCAAAACAAATTGTGAATTATTGAATATTTAGGATGTCTTCACTTTTTTGCATAATGCAATAATATTTTTATAAATTTTTATGCAGATCTTTGATACCTTAGAATAAGATTTGTAGAGTTGAATTACCAGGGGAAAACATATGAATTACTTGCAGGTTTTGAGACATAAGCCCAAAAGGCTTTTAGTAAAGTTCTGAAAATATAATAGCCTTATCAGCATGCTTGACAATTTCCTCAATTTAAGAACACGTTATTGGGGGTGGAGCAAGATGGCCAAATAGGAACAGCTCCAGTCTCCAGCTCCCAGTGCAAGTGACACAGAAGATGGGTGATTTCTGCATTTTCAACTGAGGTACTGGGTTCATCTTACTAGGGAGTGCCGGACAATCCATGCTGGTCAGCTGCTGCAGCCCGACCAGTGAGAGCTGAAGCAGGGCGAGGCATCACCTCACCTGGGAAGCTCAAGGGGGAAGGGAATCCCTTTTCCTAGCCAGGGGAACTGAGACACACAACACCTGGAAAATTGGGTAACTCCCACCCCACTACTGCACTTTACCAAGGGTCTTAGCAAAGGGCACACTAGGAGATTATATCCCACACCTGGCCGGCAGGGTCCCACGCCTGCAGAGCCTCCCTCATTGCTAGCACAGCAGTCTGCGATCTAACTGCAAGGCAGCAGCAAGGCTGGGGGAGGGGTGCCTGCCATTGCTGAGGCTTAAGTAGGTAAACAAAGCCGCTGGGAGCTAGAACTGGGTGGAGCCCACAGCAGATCAAGGAGGCCTGCCTGTCTCTGTAGACTCCACCTCTGGGGACAGGGCACAACTAAACAAAGAAAGAAAGAAAAAAAAAAAGCAGCAGAAACCTCTGCAGACGCAAACGACCCTGTCTGACAGCTTTGAAGAGAGCAGTGGATTTCACAACATGGAGGTTGAGATCTGAGAATGGACAGACTGCCTGCTAAAGTGGGTCCCTGACCCCTGAGTAGCCTAACTGGGAGACATCCCCCACTGGGGCAGAGCGACACCCCACACCTCACACAGCGGGGTATACCCCTGAGACGAAGCTTCCAAAGCAAGAATCAGACAGGTACACTTGCTGTTCAGCAATATTCTATCTTCTGCAGCCTCTGCTGCTGATACCCAGGCAAACAGGGTCTGGAGTGGACCTCAAGCAATCTCCAACAGACCTACAGCTGAGGGTCCTGACTGTTAGAAGGAAAACTAACAAACAGGAAGGACACCCACACCAAAACCCCATCAGTACGTCACCATCATCAAAGACCAGAGGCAGATAAAACCACAAAGATGGGGAGAAAGCAGGGCAGAAAAGCTGGAAATTCAAAATCAAGAGCGCATCCCCCCTTCCAAAGGAACGCAGCTCATTGCCAGCAACGGATCAAAGCTGGACGGAGAATGAATGACTTTGACGAGATGAGAGAAGAAGGCTTCAGTCCATCAAACTTCTCAGAGCTAAAGGAGGAATTACGTACCCAGTGCAAAGAAACTAAAAATCTTGAAAAAAGATTGGAAGAATGGATAACTAGAATAATCAATGCAGAGAAGGCCATAAACGAACTGACAGAGATAAAAACCATGACACGAGAACTATGTGACAAATGCACAAGCTTCAGTAACCGACTCGATCAACTGGAAGAAAGAGTATCAGCGATTGAGGATCAAATGAATGAAATGAAGCGAGAAGAGAAATCTAAAGAAAAAAGAGGAAAAAGAAATGAACAAAGCCTTCAAGAAGTATGGGATTATGTGAAAAGACCAAATCTACATCTGATTGGGGTGCCTGAGGGGGAAAATGGAACCAAGTTGGAAAACACTCTTCAAGATATTGTCCAGGAGAACTTCCCCAACCTAGTAAGGCAAGCCAACATTCAAATTCAGGAAATACAGAGAACGCCACAAAGATACTCCTCGAGAAGAGCAATTCCAAGACACATAATTGTCAGATTCACCAAAGTTGAAATGAAGGAAAAACTGTTAAGGGCAGCCAGAGAGAAAGGTCGGGTTACCCACAAAGGGAAGCCCATCAGACTAACAGCAGATCTCTCGGCAGAAACTCTCCAAGCCAGAAGAGAGTGGGGGCCAATATTCAACATTCTTAAAGAAAAGAATTTTAAACCCAGAATTTCACATCTAGCCAAACTAAGTTTCATAAGTGAAGGAGAAATAAAATCCTTTACAGATAAGCAAATGCTTAGAGATTTTGTCACCACCAGGCCTGCCTTACAAGAGACCCTGAAGGAAGCACTAAACATGGAAAGGAACAACATGCAATGGTACCAGCCATTGCAAAAACATGCCAAAATGTAAAGACCATCGATGCCAGGAAGAAACTGCATCAACTAATGAGCAAAATAACCAGTTAATATCATAATGACAGGATCAAGTTCACACATAACAATCTTAACCTTAAATGTAAATGGACTAAATGGTCCAATTAAAAGACACAGATTGGCAAACTGGATAAAGAGTCAAGACCCATCAGTTTGCTATATTCAGGAGACCCATCTCACACGCAGAGACACACATAGACTCAAAATAAAGGGATGGAGGAATATCTACCAAGCAAATGGAGAACAAAAAAAAGCAGGGGTTGCAATCCTAGTCTCTGATAAAACAGACTTTAAACCATCAAAGATCAAAAGACACAAAGAAGGCCATTACATAATGGTAAAGGGATCAATTCAACAGGAAGAGCTAACTATCCTATTTATATATGCACCCAATACAGGAGCACCCAGATTCATAAAGCAAGTCCTTAGAGACTTACAAAGAGACTTAGACTCCCATACAATAATAATGGGAGACTTCAACACTCCACTGTCAACATTAGACAGATCAACGAGTCAGAAAGTTAACAAGGATATCCAGGAATTGAACTCATCTCTGCAGCAAGCAGACCTAATAGACATCTATAGAACTCTCCACCCTAAATCAACAGAATATACATTCTTCTCAGCACCACATCGCACTTATTCCAAAATTGATCACATAATTGGAAGTATAGCACTCCTCAGCAAACATACAAGAACAGAAATTATAACAAACTGTCTCTCAGACTACAGTGCAATCAAACAAGAGCTCAGGACTAAGAAACTCAACCAAAACCGCTCAACTACATGGAAACTGAACAACCTGCTCCTGAATGACTACTGGGTACATAACAAAATGAAGGCAGAAATAAAGATGTTCTTTGAAACCAATGAGAACAAAGAAACAACATACCAGAATCTCTGGGGCACATTTAAAGCAGTGTGTAGACGGAAATTTATAGCACTAAATGCACACAAGAGAAAGCTGGAAAGATTTAAAATTGACACCCTAACATCACAATTAAAAGAACTAGAGAAGCAAGAGCAAACACATTCAAAAGCTAGCAGAAGGCAAAAAATAACTAAGATCAGAGCAGAACTGAAGGAGATAGAGACACAAAAAAACCCTCTAAAAAGTCAACGAATCCAGGAGTTGGTTTTTTGAAAGATCAACAAAATTGATAGACCGCTAGCAAGACTAATAAAGAAGAAAGAGAGAAGAATCAAATAGACGCAATAAAAAATGATAAAGGGGATATCACAACCGACCCCACAGAAATACAAACTACCATCAGAGAATACTATAAACACCTCTACACAAATAAACTAGAAAATCTAGAAGAAATGGATAATTTCCTGGACACTTACACTCTCCCAAGACTAAACCAGGAAGAATTTGAATCCTTGAATAGACCAATAACATGCTCCTTAATGAAGGCAATAATGAATAGCCTACCAACCAAAAAAAGTCTAGGACCAGATGGATTCACAGCTGAATTATACCAGAGATACAAGGAGGAGCTGATACCATTCCTTCTGAAACTATTCCAATCAATAGAAAAAGAGGGAATCCTCCCTAACTCATTTTACGAGGCCAACACCATCCTGATACCAAAGACTGGCAGAGACACAACAAAAAAAGAGAATTTTAGACCAATATCCCTGATGAACATCGATGCAAAAATCCTCAATAAAATACTGGCAAACCAAATCCAGCAGCACATCACAAAGTTTATCCACTATGATCAAGTGGGCTTCATCCCTGGGATGCAAGGCTGGTTCAACATATGCAAATCAATAAAAGTAATCCAGCATATAAACAGAACCAAAGACAAAAACCACATGATTATCTCAATAGATGCAGAAAAGGCCTTTGACAAAATTCAACAGCCCTTCATGCTAAAAACTCTCAATGAATTCAGTATTGATGGAATGTATCTCAAAATCATTTGAGCTATTTATGACAAACTCACAGCCAATATCATACTGAATGGGCAGAAATTGGAAGGATTCCCTTTGAAAACTGGCACAAGGCAAGGATGCCCTCTCTCACCACTCCTATTCAACATAGTGTTGTAAGTTCTGGCTAGGGCAATCAGGCAAGAGAAAGAAATCAAGGGTATTCAGTTAGGAAAAGAAGAAATCAAATTGTCCCTGTTTGCAGATTGTATATTTAGAAAACCCCATCATCTCTGCCCAAAATCTCCTTAAGCTGATAAGAAACTTCAGCAAAGTCTCAGGATACAAAATCAATGTGCAAAAATCACAAGCATTCTTATACACCAGTAACAGACAAACAGTCAAATCATGAATGAACTTCCATTCACAATTGCTTCAAAGAGAATAAAATACCTAGGAATCCAACTTACAAGGGATATAAAGGACCTCTTCAAGGAGAACTACAAACCACTGCTCAGTGAAATAAAAGAGGACACGAACAAATGGAAGAACATACCATGCTCATGGATAGGAAGAATCAATATCGTGAAAATGGCCATACTGCCCAACGTAATTTATTGATTCAATGCCATTCCCATTAAGCTACCAGTGATTTTCTTCACAGAATTGGAAAAAACTACTTTAAAGTTCATATGGAACCAAAAAAGAGCCCGCATCTCCAAGACAATCCTAAGCCAAAAGAACAAAGCTGGAGGCATCATGCTACCTGACTTCAAACTATACTACAAGGCTACAGTAACCAAAACAGCATGGTACTGGTACCAAAACAGAGATATAGACCAATGGAGCAGAACAGAGTCCTCAGAAATAATACCACACATCTACAGCCATCTGATCTTTGACAAACCTGAGAGAAACAAGGAATGGGGAAAGGATTCCCTATTTAATAAATGGTGCTGGGAAAATTGGCTAGCCATAAGTAGAAAGCTGAAACTGGATCCTTTCCTTACTCCTTATTCGAAAATTAATTCAAGATGGATTAGAGACTTAAATGTTAGACCTAATACCATAAAAACCCTAGAAGAAAACCTAGGTAATACTATTCAGGACATAGGCATGGGCAAGGACTTCATGTCTAAAACACCAAAAGCAACGGCAACAAAAGCCAAAATTGATAAATGGGATCTAATTAAACCAAAGAGCTTCTGCACAGCAAAAGAAACTAGCATCAAAGTGAACAGGCAACCTACAGAATGCGAGAAAATTTTTGCAATCTACTCATCTGACAAAGGGCTAATACCCAGAACCTACAAAGAACTCAAATTTACAAGAAAAAAACAAACAACCCCATCAAAAAGTGGGCAAAGGATATGAACAGACATTTCTCAAAAGAAGACATGCATACAGCCAACAGACACATGAAAAAATGCTCGTCATCACTGGTCATCAGAGAAATGCAAATCAAAACCACAATGAGATACCATCTTACACCAGTTAGAATGGCAATCATTAAAAAGTCAGGAAACAACAGGTGCTGGAGAGGATGTGGAGAAACAGAAACACTTTTCCACTGTTGGTGGGATTGTAAACTAGTTCAACCATTAGGGAAAACAGTATGGTGATTCCTCAAGGATCTAGCACTAGAAGTACCTTATGACCCAGCCATCCCATTACTGGGTATATACCCAAAGAATTAAAAATCATGCTGCTATAAAGACACATGCACACGTATGTTCACTGCGGCACTATTCACAATAACAAAGACTTGGAATCAACCCAAATGTCCATCAGTGGCAGACTGGATTAAGAAAATGTGGCACATATACACTATGCAGCCATAAAAAAGGATGAGTTTATGTCCTTTGTAGGGACATGACTGCAGCTGGGAACCATCATTCTCAGCAAACTATAGCAAGAACAGAAAACCAAACACCGCATGTTCTCACTCATAGGTGGGAACTGAACAATGAGATCACTTGGACATGGGAAGGGGAACATCACATACCGGGGCCTATTATGGGGAGGGCGGGGGAGGGATTGCATTGGGCGTTATACCTGATGTAAATGACGAGTTGATGGGTGCTGACGAGTTAATGAGTGCAGCACACCAACATGGCACAAGTATACATATGTAACAAACCTTCACGTTATGCACATGTGCCCTAGAACTTAAAGTATAATAATAAAAAAATTTTTAAAAAAGAACATGTTAGATATTATAATATTGCAATGTTTCCTAAAATGTAGTTGTTACCTATTGTTTTTAACTTGCTGTTTTTGTTAATGAGTTGAAAGTACCATTTTCCATTATTTGTTGACCTTTTGTATTTCTTATTTAAAAAGTTTGGTCCTATTATTTACCTGTTCTGTTTGAGAACTTACCATTTTTAACAAAATATTATTGTCATTAAATTATTATAAGTTATACCATAAAATTTCTCTTCTGTGAATTTTTAAATACAACCAGTTTAGGGAGTAATCGATTTTATTTCAGAGTTGAAATGATATCGTAGATAAAACATTTAGAGTGTTTAGTTCGGTGCCCAGCACATAGAAAGTCCTTAATTAATGTTAATTATTCTTATTCTTATTATTGATGGTAATATTAACAATCATCCTCAAATGAGAAGAAATTTCTCCAAATTCTGACATTGTCTTTAAGTGAGGGTTGTGTGTTACTAGTGACCTCACTCTCTGACTATCTGGATGCTTGGAACCCTTAGATACTTGATTGGAAGTCTCATTTTGATAGCTCCCACTAAACACTCTAGAGACTGGGAGTCCTGTATCTCATAAAGCTTTGCATAACCAAGTTGGGACTTTCTCCTATGGAAACGATGGAATATATTGAAAAACAAAACAAAACAAACAAAAACTCCCCACAGCATACAGCAAGCCTTTGGAAGCACAGGGCTCTTTCTCATGCTTCAGTCATTTTAATAGAATCCACAGCCCTGGGAGTGCAGAGTTCCTCTTCCACTTCTCTTCCTCCTCCATCCTTACACCTCCATCCCTCATTCCCATAACATTCTACCCTTTCTTCCCTCTCTCTGTTTAGCTATACAAATATCAAGGTGGTGGGGACACTTCTCTGGCAAACCTAAAATGTAGCACCTAACCAATAGAGAAATGTCAACCTAGGTTTTCAGGGTGAGTAGTTTCTAGGTCTCTAAACTGAACAAGACAACAAAGAATGTTTATGTTGCTTCCTACCTTCTTTGACATAATTGTTCCTTTTTTCACTGTGTTTTCATTTTTTTTTTTTTTTGAATGGGAAGGCAGTTGTGAGAGGCTGCATCAGAACTTGCTAACAAGATAAGTATTTTTAGAGACTCATGCCAATGGTTGATTTTTGTAATTCTCAAAATACTGAGATACTACTAGAGTGTTTTGCATAAAGTAGGGCTCAATAAATATTCATTGAATGAGTCCATGAATGAATCTCCTTCTTTCCTTTAGTCTCTGTCTTGTCCTTCATCTAAAATAGTTGTCACACATTTAGAGTCTTTCATTTCTAGGGAAAATTCTCCCTCTGGAATTTGTATTAAAATTATGTCTTGGGATGTCTAATCTCTAATGTTCAGGGGTTCAGGAAAGCATTGCTGAAGTCTTTTCACATTCCACTCTGGAGAGGGTACCAGACTGCTTTTGTAACATGCAAAATTGATGACTCTCTAGGACATGAAGATAAATTCAGTTCATCTACTTCAGGTCACTGCTACTCATCGCTGTTTCCATGCCTCATAAGTTAGATTTGATTCCTTGCTCCCTTGGTGACCCAGCCATCTCAGGATGAATTGATTCTCTCTCTTTGTGCCAACACTCTGCTTTTATGAACCACAAGCATGGCTCTTGTCTTCTACTGAGACTTTTATATCCCTGATCCCTCAGCTGAAGGTGATTCAGGACAGAGATTTTGTCCTACTCATTTTTCCATGGAATCTACTATGAAGTTGGTGCACAATAAATGTTTTTAAACAAGTATTAATAGCTAATGAATAAACCGCTGGAACAAACTGAAAACTGTTTTTCATGGCTCTTTGTTGCTGAGCTTTTGTTGGCTAGACCCCCTGGGTAATGCTGTGTTTCTCCACCTTGACTTCTCCACAGTTGTGATTACATTCTAACATAGGTATCAAGGTTAGCCTATAGTAGAGGGTTGGCATCAAGACTCATATGGTGGGCTTGGAGAATTTGCTGAAGTCACTCAGAGGATAAGGCAAGAATCTTCCTACCAAGTTCAAAAGGTCAAAAAATCTGAGAAAAACAAGCAAAGTACTAGATTTTTAAAAACTAGAGGCTTCGAGAAATTGTTGCAGAGTAAGGACTAGTGTCCACATTGATACACAAGGAAAAGATGACGCAAATAGGCAGGAATCAAGGCAATCTCCAGCTTAAAACCCAACAAGTTCTCCAATACTATGGTACAGGGTCCAAACAAGTAGTAAGCCTACTTTACAAGATGGCACCTGTCCACCTTTTCTGCAACATCTTCCAAACTCTGCCTTTCAAGCAGATGCACCAGCAGTGTCCAAGAAGTTTAGAACGCTTCACATTCCATGTTGATTTGTAAAAACCTGTTGGGGAAAAATAACTGTAGACTCACGGTAAGTTGCAAAAATAATACAGAGATGTCCCGTGTACCCACCACCCAGTTTCCCCCAGTAGTGACATCCTATATAACTATAATGCATCATTGAAATCAGAATGTTGACTCTGCTGTTTGTAACCTCAGTAGCCTTGCTCAAGTGTTCCTTCTGTTTGTCATAATGCTCATTACCTAGCTTCAGTCAGATACCACCTCCTTTAGTAATTCTTTATTAGCCTTAAATTCTATTCATTCGGCACCCTGTGTATATTTATATCACACATATCTTATAATAATAATCTGTTTTCTCCTGCGTGGACTGTGAGCTCCTTAATGGCAAAATCTATGTTTGCTTCATCTATATATCCTTGCTCAGTGATAATTTATAATGTTAGCACATTATAGATAATGCGTACTTGTTGAAGAAATGAATGAATGAAATGTTTCAAGGTAACTAATGGAGTTATAATATCGATGGGAAGAAAGGGATTATTTAAGAAGTAGTCTGCAATACTTGGTGATTGATTATATGAGATAAGGGTTGAATGATGAGAAATAGAGAGAGGACACTGGGATCCTGTACTTTAGTAGGTTTAGTGGATAGGGTTGCTTGCCACCCAGAATCTACTCCAACTTTTTTTTTTCCTGGCACTAGAGTTGACTTTTAATTTGTCCTCAAGCTGCTGAAGCAAAATCCATGATAAAACATCCTGCTTTCTTTTCTTTTACAACCCCCGAATGCAAAAAATAAAACAATAACAACAACGAAAACCCAAACTATTTGTAGGAAAAAATGGTTTTGCCCGTGGGATAAAACAGTATAAATTCAAAACTTACAGATAAGAGTTAGCTCTATCACTCAACTCTTTAAAAAGCTTATATGAATATCCAGTCAAAACCAACAAGGTATTGCCCTTGAAATGTTATCTATACAGATTTCCAAGGAGACCCCAGGACTGTATACTGTCTTGGAATGACCTCAGAGGGCTCTGTCAGGCCTATACTCTTGATTCCAGTGGTGGAGCATTTGACAAAGGTCTAGACAATCAAAATGTTTTCCAAGGAATGTTGATCATTTTAGAGTTGGTCACCTGAACTAAGCTACTTCTTGTTCCTTTCAGGGGGCCTACCCCCACCAAAAGGCTTTTGATCTTTTCTTCTGCACTTGAAATGGGGAGGTTATGAATCAGAGGCTGCTGTAGCTCTTCTGATGCCCTCAGGGATGAATCTGGCTGTGTTGGAAGTCATCAAGTGAGAGAATTGAGAGAAAGCAAGTCTGGATGATACTTTATGTAACCCAAATTGAGCCATGCCTGAAGAAAACTCTTTACCCTGGATCACTAAAGATGACACTTTGAGTGAATGAATTACCTCTTTCATTAGAGCTATTCTGAATTGGTAATTTTTTAAAGAAAGGGTCCTAACTGACATCTAAAAATTCTGTTTGAGGGTATCAGAACTTTCTGGATTTTTCTTTCCTGATTCAGAGTGCTTTCTAGTAGATTTATAGTTGAAAGGTCTGACCAGGGTAAGAGCTTCTCTTCTTAAAAACTAAAACTCAGCAAAGATACTCAGTTCAAATAGTGCCTCAGCTCATTCAACTTTTTAGGAGGTCTCATTTTACAGTAGTTACAAGCATCCATGCATTTGAAACTGCAGGCAAACTTTTTTTTTTCTTTTCTCTCTCTCTCTCTCTCTTTTTTTTAAGAGAGATGGGAGATGGGGTATCCCTCTGTTACTGAGTCTGGAATTCAGCGACATGATCATAGGTGTCTGTAGCCTCAAAGTCTTGGGCTCAAGCAATCCTCCCAGCTTCCCAAGTAGTTAGGACAACAGGCATGCCTTGCCTGTTTTTTTTTTTTTTTTTTTTTTTTTTCCCCTGTGGAGACAGGGTCTCAGTATGTTGCCCAGGCTGGTCTCAAACTCCTGGCCACAAGTGATCTTCCCGCTTTGGCCTCCCAAGATGCTGGGATTACAGGCGTGAGCCACCATGTCCAGCCCAAACCTGGTTTCTAATCCTGACTTTTGCAAGTACGATCTGCATGACTTGTACATGTTTTTCACTTCTTGAAGCCTCAATTCTAGCATCGGATGAATGGGAATAAAAACATCTACCTAACTGCTGTGAAAATTAAATGAGATAATGTTTGTAAAACATTGTATCCAGCATTTAGCAAGTGCTAATTATTTGATAGAGAAGAAAAAGAGCAAGAACAATAAGGAGAAGAAAAAGAAGAAGAGGAGGAATAGGGAGGAGGAGAAAAAGGAAATTAAGGAAAGGAAAAGAAATAAGCTTTATACACTCTATCAAGTAAATCAAAATCTTGATCATGAATGAAGAATCTACAACACTGAGCATGAAAATCATTGCCCTGCTAATAGTCCGTCTTCCACTTCTACAGCATCTCAGGATATTGTTGGTCTCACGGGTAGTGACAGGTAAATTATTCTCCTGCTTTCACAATAGGAATCTCAATGCTGAATAAGTTTACTGAGAAGTTTTAAGTCTTTTTCTGTTTTATTGAACCTTTTCCTTTTTTTTTCTTTTTTTTTTTTTTTTTTTGAGATAAGGTTTTATTTTGTCAACCAGGCTGGAGTGCAGTGGCGTGAACACTGCTCACTGCAGCTTCAATCTCCTGAGGTCAAGCAATCTTCTCACTTCAGCCTCACAAGTAGCTAGGACTACAGGCATGTGCCACCATGCCCCACTAATTTTTTAATTTTTCTTTTGTGGAGACACAGTCTTGTTATCTTGAACAGGCTGGTCTTGAACTCTTGGATTCAAGCAATCCTTCTGCCTCAGACTCTCAAAGTGCTGGGATTACAGGCATGAGCCACCACACTCAGCCAGGAAAAGTTTTTGTACATTTAAAAATGTATAGGAGATTTGTTTATACAGTTTTGCTGGTTTGACTTCCTAGAATAGCTCCCAGTAGCACAAAGTGATTAACTGATTAGTATAAAATGATTATGCCATACTCACATGTTGGTTTTTTAAATGCACTTAATTTTTCTGATTAAGAACTCAAAACTATGCTGACCAGGGACACTGTAGACCTATGGCTCAGTTTTGCATAGAGGTTATGTGTTTTTTGTCCAATTTGGTCACGCCTATAGGTCAGTAGTGTTTTATTTTGAAATGTTTCAAACTTACGATAAGGCACAAAAATAATGATAGACAGCAGAGTCTCAGCATCCAGATTTAAGAAATGTTAAGATTTTACTATATTTGCTTCAGACTTTTCTAACACATACACAAAACACCAGAGATGCAGCCAAAACCCCATCTATCAATCCCTTCTTCTGCTCTCCAGAGGTAGCTATTACATTGAAGTTGGTATGTAATATTTCCATGTTTGGCTTTGTACAGGTTCTACTTATGTATGTATTCATTAACTTTGCACTACTTTTTAATGTTCTTACATAGTTTCATTAGTAATATCCCAGAGGGATATCATTTGTGAGTTTGATTTTCTTACTCTTCATTTCTTTTTTGGTGATAATTTATTCTTGATGATACATTTAGATATGCTCACTCCACTATAATTGCTTTATGGTACTTAATATATGAATAAACTATGGTATATTTATTTCCTACTGATGGACAGTTAGGCTGTTTCTCCTTTTTGTTATAACACTGGTGTAATGAATATCCTTGTACAATTCTAAAAACTTTCTTTGCTTTCTAGTTGTCTAGAAATCTAGGCATAGACTTTTTGAATCATTAACACTAACATCTTTAGCTTTTTAGGGTATTGCTAAATTGCAGTTCAAAGTAGTTTTACCAGTATATATTCACATAAACATTATGCTGGTTTCTACTTTTTCATATTCTTGCCATATTCTTGTTTGTAACTCTTAAAATGTTCCCATCCTGCAAATTCACACATAACAATATTTACCTTAAATGTAAATGGGCTAAATGCCCCAATTAAAAGGCACAGACTGGCAAATTGGATAAAGAATCACACCCATCAGTGTGCTGTATTCAGGAGACCCATCTAAAGTGCAAAGACACACATAGGCTCAAAATAAATGGATGGAGGAATATTTACCAAGCAAATAGAAAGCAAACAAGCAAACAAACAAACAAACAAAAACAGGGGTTGCAATTCTAGTCTCTGATAAAACAGATCTTAAACCAACAAAGATCAAAAAAGACAAAGAAGGGCATTACATAATTGTAAAGGAATCAATGCAACAAGAAGAGCAAATTATTCTAAATATATATGAACCCAATACAGGGATACCCAGATTCATAAAGCACGTTCTTAGAGACCTACAAAGAGACTTAGACTCTCACACAACAATAGTGGGAGACTTTAACACTCCACTGTCAATATTAGACCAACAAGACAGAAAATCAACAAGGATATTCAGACTTGAACTCAGCTCTGGACCAGGCAGAAATAAACATCTACATAACTCTCCACCCCAAATCAACAGAATATACATTCTTCTCAGCACAACATCACACTTATTTTAAAATTGACCACATAATTGGAAGTAAAACGCTCCTCAGCAAATGCAAAACATTGTAAATCATAACAATCTCTCAGACCACAGTGCAATCAAATTAGAACTCAGGATTAAGAAACTCACTCAAAACTGCACAACTACATGGAACCTGAACAACCTATTCAGGTAAATAACAAAATTAAGGCAGAAATAAATAAGTTCTTTGAAACTAGTGAGAACAAAGACACACATTACCGGAATCTCTGGGACACAGCTAAAGCAGTATTTAGAGGAAAATTTATAGCACTAAATGCCCACAGGAGAAAGCTAAAATCGACACCCTAATATCACAATTAAAAGAACTAGAGAAGCAAGAGCAAACACATTCAAAAACTAGCAGAAAACAAAAAATAACTAAGATCAGAGCAGAACTGAAGGAGACAGAGACACAAAAAAAAAACCTTCAAAAAATCAATGAATCCCAGAGCTATTTTTTTTGAAAAGATCAACAAAACAGACTGCTAGCAAGACTAATAAGGAAGAAAAGAGAGAAGAATCAAATAGACACAATAAAAAAATGATAAAGGGAATATCACCACTGATCCCACAGAAATACAAACTACCATCAGAGAATATTATAAACACCTCTATGCAAATAAACTAGAAAATCTAGAAGGAATAGATAAATTCCTGGACACATACACCCTCCCAAGACTAAACCAGGAAGAAGTTGAATCCCTAAATAGACCAATAACAAGTTCTGAAATTAAGGCAATAATTAATAGCCTACCCACCAAAAAAAAAAAGACCGGGACCACATGGATTCATAGCCAAATTCTACCAGGGGTACAAATAAAAGCTGGTACCATTCATTCTGAAGCTATTCCAAACAATAGAAAAAGAGGGAATCTTCCTGAACTCATTTTATGAGGCCAGCATCATCCTGATATCAAAACCTGGCAGAGACACAACAAAAAGAGAAAATTTTAGGCTAATATCCCTAATGAGCACTGATGCAAAAATCCTTAATAAAATACTGGCAAACCAAATCCAGCAGCACATCAAAAAGCTTATCCACCATGATCAAGTTGGTTTCATACCTGGGATGCAAGGCTGGTTCAACATACACAAATTAATAAATGTAATCCACACATAAACAGAAACAATGACAAAAAACCACATGATTATCTCAATAGATGCAGAAAAGGCCTTCAATAAAATTCAACACCCCTTCATGCTAAAACTGCTCAATAAACTAGGCATTGATGTAACGTATCTCAAAATAATAAGAGTTATTTATGAAAAACCCACAGCCAATATCATACTGAATGGGCAAAAGCTGGAAGCATTCTCTTTGAAAACCAACACAAGACAAGGATGCCCTCTCTCGTCACTCCTATTCAACATAGTATTGGAAGTTCTAGCCAGGGCAATCAGGCAACAGAAAGAAATAAAGTGTATTCAAATAGGAAGAGAGAAAGTCAAATTGTCTTTGTTTGCAGATGACATAATTGTATTTTTAGAAAATTCCATCGTCTCAGCCCAAAATCTCCTTAAGCTGATAAGCAACTTCAGCAAAGTCTCAGGATACAAAATCAATGTGCAAAAATCACAAGCATTTCTATACACCAATGATAAACAGAGACCCAAATCATGAGTGAACTCCCATTCACAATTGCTACAAAGAGAATAAAATACCTAGGGATCCAATTTACAAGGGATGTGAAGGACGTCTTCAAAGAGAACTACAAACCACTGCTCAAGGAAATAAGAGAGGACACAAACAAATCGAAAACATTCCATGCACATGGATTGGAAGAATCAATAACCTGAAAATGGCCATACTGGCCAAAATAATTCATAGATTCATTGCTATACCCATTAAGCTACTGTTGACTTTCTTCACAGAATTAGGAAAAACTACTTTAAATTTCATATGGAACCAAAAAACAGCCCATATAGCCAGGACAATCTGAAGCAAAAGAACAAAGCTGGAGGCATCACGCTACCTGTTTTCGAACTATATTACAAAGCTACAGTAACCAATACAGCATGGTACTGGTACCAAAACAGATATATAGACCAATAGAACAGAACAGAGGCCTCAGAAATAACACCACACATCTACAACCATCTGATCTTTGACAAACATGTCACAAACAAGCAATGGGGAAAGGAATCCCTATTTAATAAATGGTATTGGAAAAACTGGCTAGCCATATGCAGAAAACTGAAACTGGACCCCTTCCTTACACCTTATACAAAAATTAATTCAAGATGGATTAAAGACTTAAATGTAAGACCTAAAACCATAAAAACCCTAGAAGAAAACCTAGGCAATACCATTCAGGACATAGGCATGGGCAAATACTTCATGTCTAAAACACCAAAAGCAATGGTAACCAAAGCCAAAATTGACAAATGGGATCTAATTAAACTAAAGAGCTTCTTCACTGCAAAAGAAACTATCATCAGAGTGAACAGGTAACCTACAGAATGGGAGAAAATTTTTGCAATCTATCCATCTGACGAGGGCTAATATCCAGAATCTACAAGGAAATTAAACAAACTTAAAGAAAAAAAAACCATCAAAAAGTGGGTGAAAGATATGAACATATGCTTCTCAAAAGAAGACATTTATGTGGCCAACAAACATATGAAAAAAAGCTCATCATAACCGGTCATTAGAGAAATGCAAATCAAAACTACAATGAGATACCATCTCATGCCAGTTAGAATGGCGATCATTGAAAAATCAGGAAACAACAGATGCTGGAGATGTTGTGGAGAAATAGCAACACTTTTACACTGTTGCTGGGAGTGTAAATTAGTTCAACCACTGTGGAAGACAGTATGGAAATTCCTCAAGGATCTAGGACTTGGAATACCATTTGACCCAGCAATCCCATTACTGGGTATATCCCCAAAGGATTATAAATCATTCTACTACAAAGACTCATGCACATGTATGTTTACTGCAGCACTGTTCACAATAGCAAAGACTTGGAAACAACCCAAATTCCCATTAATAATAGACTGGATAAAGAAAATGTGGCACATATACACCGTGGAATACTAGGCAGCTGTAAAAAAGGATGAGTTCATGTCCTTTGCAGCGACATGGATGAAGCTGGAAACCATCATTCTCAGCAAACTAACACAAGAACAGAAAACCAAACACTACATGTTCTCACTCATGAGTGGGAGTTGAACAATGAGAACACATGGACACAGGGAGGGGAACATCATGGGGCCTGTCGGGGGCTGGGGTCAAGGGGAGGGATAGCATTAGAAGAAATACCTAATGTAGATGATGGGTTGATTGGTGCAGCAAACCACCATGGCACGTATATACCTATGAAACAAACATCAACGTTCTGCACATGTATCCAGAACTTAAAATACAATAATAATAATAAAAATGTTCCCATCCTGATAGGCAGGAGATAATGCCTTATTGATATTTTAACTTCTGTTCCCCTTGTTTTGGGAGAAAACAAATAGTCACATGGTCATAAACGACTGGGAAATGAAGTCTGGCCTTGGACAGCCACCCCCAGTGCCAACTCCACATTGTGGAAGGAGCACACGTTTCTGGTGGACAACTAACTGACTAATTAATGAGACTAGTGACTAGTCTAGCCACTGAATAATTTTTTAAAATGCTTCCACTGACTTAGCTCTCATTATCAATTACTGAAAGGTACAGGTTAAAATTCTCCATTATGATAGCATATTTGTCAAATTTTCTTTGTAACTAATTTTTTGCTTATATAAATTTTTATGTTGGGTTGTTAGGAGTCTACAGGTTCAATGTTATTTTGTTTTCCTAGTGAGTTGTTTATTTTCACTTCATGTAATGGCTCTCTTTATCGTGTGGTTTGTTATATCATTTTCCACTCACTTACCTTCAAGCTTTCTTGTTTGTTCTAGATGCATTTTTTATATACAGCCTATGGCTGGTTTTTTTTTTTTTTAATTTGAGAAACTATTTCTTTTAACTACTGTGTTTAGTCTGTTTACATTAGTAGGTCTTATTCATATTCTTCGATTTATTTTAGCATATTCTTCTGTTTTATTTAACATTAGCTTTACTACATTTTTTCATTATTCTTTTCTATTGGATAGAACACATTTTTCTTTTTATAATTTGCTTCATTTTAAAATTTTTATTTCTATAGATTTAGGGGTACAAGTGCAGTTTTCTTACATGGATATATTGCATAGCAGTAAAGTCTGGGCTAAAATGTAACTATTACTCAAATAATGTACATTGTATCCATTAGATACTTTCTCATCCGTCACTCTTCTCCTACTCTTCCATCTTTGCAAGCCTCTACTGCCTATAATTCCATATTCTCTGTCCATGTGTACACATTATTTAGCTCTCACAAGTTAGAACATGGGGTAGTTGACTTTCTGTTTCAGAGTTATTTCACTTAACATGATGTCCTCCAGTTATATCCATGTTGATACAAAATACATGATTTTATTCTGTTTTATGGTACAGTAGTATTCCATGGTGTGTACATATGGACAGACTGATAGATGTCATGATAGAGATATTTACAGATTATATATATATATATATATATATATATATATATATATGGCATCTATACCACATTTTATCTATTCATTCATTCATTGATGGACACTTAGGTTGATTCCATGTATTTGCTATTGTGAATAGTGCCATGATAAGCATACAAGTGGAGGTATCTTTTTGATAAAATAATTTCTTTCTCTTTAGGAAGATACTCAGGAAGTGGAATTGTGGATCCAATGGTAGTTCCATTTTTAGTTTTTTTGAGAGCTTTCCATATTGTTTTTGTTCGTTTGTTTGTTTTGTTTTGTTTGAGACAGGGTCTTGCTCTGTCGCCCAGGCTGGAGTGCAGTGGCGCAGCTCACTGCAAGCTCTGCCTCCCAGGTTCACACCATTTCTCCTGCCTCAGCCTCCTGAGTAGCTGGGACTACGGACACCCGCCACCACACCTGGCTAATTTTTTTGTATTTTTAGTAGAGATGGGGTTTCACCATGTTAGCCAGGATGGTCTCAATCTCCTGACCTCGTGATCCGCCTGCCTTGGCCTCCCTAAGTGCTGAGATTACAGGTGTGAGTCACTGCGCCCGGCCTCCATATTGTTTCACACAAAGGTTATACTAATTTACATTCCCACCAACAATGTATAAACATTTCTTTTTCTCCACACTTTTGACAACATCTGTTATTTTTTGACATTTTAGTAATAGCTCTTTTGACTGATGTGAGACTGTATCATTGTGGTTTTAATTTGTATTTCTCTGATGATTGGTGATGTTGAGCATTTTATTCATATGCTCATTGTCTATTTGTATATCTTCTTTTGCAAAATGTCTCTACACACACTTTGCCCACTTTCTAGCAAGGTTATTTGGGTTTTGTTGTTGTTGAGTGGTTTGAGCACCTTGTAGATTCTGGATATTAGTCCTTTTCCAGATGCATAGTGTGCAAATATTTTCTCTCATTCTGTATGTAGGTTGTCAACGCTGTTGTTTTTTGTTTGTTTGTTTATTTCTTGCTGTGCAGAGAAATAAACTTTTAAATTAAACCAAAAAGTTTAATGAAATCCCATTTGTCTATTTTCACTTTTGTTGCATTTGCTTTTGGTGTCTTAGTCATGAATTCTTTGCCTAGGCCAATGTCCAGAAGAGTTTTTCCTGGGTTTTCTTCTAGAATCTTTAGTTTCAGGTCTTACATTTAAGTCTTTAATCCATCTTGAGTTAATATTTGTATATGGTTAGAGATAGGATTCAGTTTCATTCTTCTGCATGTGGCTATCCAATTTTCCCAGCACAATTTATTGAGCAAGGTATCCTTTCCCTAGTGTAGGTTTTTGTCAACTTTGTCAAAGATTAGTTGGCTGTATGTATGTGGCTTTATTTCCGAGTTCTCTATCTGTTCCATTGATCTATATGTCTATTTTTTATACAAGTACCATGCTGTTTCTGGGTACTATAGCCTTGTAGTAAATTTGAAGTCAGTTAATACAGTATCTCCAGGTTTGTTCTTTTCACTTCGGATTGCTGTCATTCTCTGGGCTCTTTTTTCAGTTCCATATAGATTTTAGGATTGTGTTTTCTAATTCTGTAAAAAAAATGACATTGGTATTTTGATAGAAATTGTATTGAATCTGTAAATTACCTCGTGCAGTATGATCATGTTAAAGATATTGATTCTTCCAATCCATGAACATGGGCTGTCTTTCCAATTGTTTGTGTCATCTACAATTTCTTTCATTCTTGTTTTGTAGTGTTTCTTGTGGAGACCTTTCACCTCTTTAGTTAAATATAAACCTAGGTTTGGGTTGATTTGATTCTCAGCCTTATTTTTATTGGTGTATAGAAAGAGTACTGATTATTGTATTTTGGGCTTATATCCTGTAACTTCAGTGAATTGATTTTCAAATCTAGGAATCTTTTGGCAGAGTCTTTAGGATTTTCTAGATCTAAGATCGCATCATCAGCCAACAGAGATAATTTGACTTCCTCTTTTCCAATTTGGATGCCTTTTGTTTTTTTTTCTTGTCTGATTGCTCTGGCTAGATCTTTTAGTCCCACGTTGAATGGACATCCTTGAAATAGGATGAGCTTTTATTGTTTCCTTTTTGCCCTCTATTAGTTTAAAAGTTATACAATCTATTTCTATTTTCTTTTTACTCTTTATTCTTAAATACTTAACATGAATATTTGACTTAACAATGTCTGAAATTTATAAAAATACTCCATCTTTCTCCCAAATAATACCAGGATTTTGAATTCTTTAACTCAGATCATAAACCTCCTTCATAGTCCAAATTATTTTCCTTTTGATTTGATCTTATTTATAACTACTCTATCATATTAGTAATTCTTTTTTCCTTCATTTAGTCAATTATATAGATTGATTCATGCATGCATTATGTTGATGTTATTATTTTTTAACATTCTCTTGCATCCCCTTTTCTCCTTTTGAGTTCAACTTCCTTCTTTCTGAGGTACAGCCTTCAGTAGTTATTAACAGTAGATTCTCTCAATGTGTTTGCTTGAAAAATATCTGTATTTCTCTCCCACTTTTGAATAACAGTTTATCTGGGTTTACATACTAAGTTAAAATTTATTCTCCCTTACTACTAGGAGGATGTTATTACATTGTTTTCATTACTTCTTTTATCACTGTTGAAAAGTCTGCCCTAATTGTAATTGTTCCTGTGTGAAAAATTTGTCTGTTACCTGTGGTTGCTTTTAAATTTTCCTTTGCCTTGGTGTTCCAAAGTTTCCCTAAGGAATCACTTGATTTGGATTTTTAAAAAATAATTCTTGCTTTTGACATTCTATAATTTTTCAAGTTAAAGATTTATGAGTTTAATTAAATCTTGAAAATTTATGGCTATTTATTTTAAATATTAGTATTCTCTCCTCACAGAACAAATGTTATATAAATATTGACCTGGTTTTTTTTCTATCCTCAGAGCCATCTTTTAGTTTACTGATTTCTCTGTAGCTATTGCCACTATGTTATTTAAATAATCATCAAATCTTACATTTCAACTAATTTTTTTATTTTAAATTCCTACTTGGTTTTATTCCATAAGATGTTTATTTTTTAAAATTCATTAATCATTTTAAAGTTACTTATTTTAAAATTTTCTTTATGACTACCTTTCTATTGTTTCAAGTCTTTAGGTGCTTAATGTCATATTCATTTAATCTGATCTTTCATTCATGACTGATTGTTGCTCATATATTTTGTAAATTGTTACTGTGATCTCATCTTCATTGGGGCTGTTTTTCACCTGTGGAAATTTTTATGTTTTGAAATTTGCAAGTATTCCTCCTCAGTGATTTTGTTTTCTTCTGCCAGTCACCTCATAATCTTTTGTTAGTTTTTTGTCTTGGGAACCATAGAATTACATGAATAATGTAAAATGAGACTCCAAACCCATAAGACTCACAGGCCAGAGCATCAATTTTTTATGACAGACTTTTTCCCAGAAAGGCCTGATGGGAACAAGATTCCTACTCCCTTCAGAGTTAGTGAGTTACTGGAGCTCCTGCTTTATGCAAGGCCTGAGCTCTAATTTTCAGCTTCATATAGGCCCACATGTCTGGGTGTTATTCTCCACCTTCCAGAGTTGAAGAAATATCAGACTGCTCATTTACTTAAACTTCTTTTATCTTTATCTCTGACAACTGTGCATTTCCATTAACTATCCAGCAAACTCAGCTATAGATTAAGATTTATTAAATTTTTATTTTAAATCTATCATTTATAGTTTAAATATTAGAAGTATTACTAATTTTATTTGAGGATTATGTTATCAGAATTCCAAGTCCTCAGTTGTTATTTAGCCCAATTCTCAAGATAAGAAGATTGAGAGACCCACTGTGATCTAGATGGACCAAAATATCTTTCACCACTCACTGAAGCCTATTGGCTTGGCTTTAATAGTATGCAGCAGTTAGAATCCTGCCTGTAAAGTTTGCATCTACAGTGTAGACCAGTGCTTCTTGAACTATGGGCCCTACATCATTCTGTCTCAGAATTACCAGAGTGTGTGTTTAAAATGCATATTTCTAGTCTGAGACCTAGATCTACTAAATCAAAAGTTTTGCAGATGGAGTGTGGACACTTTATACATTTTCCATGCAATTTCTGTAAAGCCAAAGTTTGATAAATATTGGCTTATAAGTATCATTCAACAGGATCAAGATTCCTCTAAGTGGTAAGGAAGACATCTTTTTATTTTCCTGTGTTCTCCACAGCATTTAATATAATGCCTTACACATATTATGTGACTGACGATTTTTTTGATGATCAGATAGATAAATCAGGGTTGGCTGGAATCATCTTAGAGTTAAATGGGCTTGAAGTCTGCTGCATATAATCAGTGGTTACAACAAGACAACCTACCCCAACAGTGGGCTGAGCCCTAATCAAGATTTAAATTAGAAAAGTTAGGTATTCACTTATTTATCCAACTAGACGCATATCTGCAAAGAATGTATGTTGTATTGTGTCATAGCGTATATACAATTTGCTATATATATTATATTCATTAAATCAATATCATCAACTCATGATGAGCTACTAAATGACAGCAAAATTCTACCTGCTATAAGACCCAGTTTCCTCCCTAAAGGAACTCAGTTTGTTAGCATGTTGAATAAACCACATATAAAAGTACTTGATTCTTAAGTTAGAGCAGAAGTGAATACAATGGCTGTAAGACAGAATTGTGGGCATGGCAAGCTACAAAGCTCTCCCTTGTGTTTTACCAAAGGTCAAGAACAATAATGAGAAATTAGAAACATAATAATCTCAAAGACAGCTAGGATTGCTCCTTTTCATTACCTAAAAAGTGAAATCAAGACCTTAAACTTAACATATAATGTCATTGACAGCCAGGATGAAGAGAGGAAAAACTGATTGGATATGGTAACTGTCATTGGCAGACATGCGGCTACTTTGGGGATTATCTTTATTTCTCTGATTGTTTTTCTCTAGCTGAGTCAGTGGAGACCACTGGGATTAAGGTAACAAGTTCATATGTATTCATGTTGAAGGCAGGCATCTAGGTAATCATCTAGTCAGATAATAATAACCAAAACTCTCATGATGGAAGCTAAAAAATGACAGAAGTCTATGAGATTGTACATTAGGAAAGGCACATTCTAGCAAATGCCAAATGAAGTTCTTACTATGTGTCAGGCACTCTTCTAAGCACTTTAAGTATATCAAGTTATTTAAATCTTACAACAATCCCAAGTTAGGAGCTACTATTATCTTAGAATATTGAGGCATATAGAGGTTAAATAATGTGTTCAAGCTACACTTCAGTGAGTGAACTGTTGGGATTCAAATTCTGGTTATTTGGCTCCAGAATCTAGGCTTTTTGTGGAGGCAATGCTCTCTTAAACAGGACACAAAAAGCACCAACTATATGAGAAAATGTTTATATATTGGGCTAGATTAAAATTAGAAACTTTAATCATGAAAAGATAGGACTAAAGAGAAAAAAGCTCATATTCAAAAAATATAAAGAACCTTTACAAATCAGTAAGAAAAGAAAGATAATCTAAGAAAACAATGAAAAAAACACCTGATAGGAACTACACAAAAGAGGATATCTAAATAGCCAATAAACATATAAAAAATGCTGAATGTCTTTAAGCATCTGGAAAATTTAAACACAGATTATAATGGTAGCTGAAGCCATCACACTACCTGACTTCAAACTATACTGCAAGCCTATAGTAATCAAAACAGCATGGTACTAATACAAAAGTAGACACACAGATCAATAAAACAGAATAGGGAACCCAGAATAAAGCCACACACCTACAACTAACTGGTCTTCAACAAACAGAACAAAAAGAAACCAGGGGGAAAGGACACCCTATTCAATAAATGTTGCTGGAAAAACTGGTAAGCCATATGCAGAAGAATGAAGCTGGAAACCTATGTCAAACCATATACAAAAATTAACTCAAGATAGATTAAAGGCTTCAGTGTGAGACCTCAAACTATTAAAATTCTAGAAGAAAACTTAGGAAAAACTTCTGGACATTGGCTTAGGCAATGAATTCATAACTAAGACCCCAAAAGCAAATGCAACAAAAGCAAAAATAGACAAATGAGACTAAATGAAGCTAAAAAGCTTCTGCACTGCAGAAAAAAAATCAACAGAAGAAACAGACAACATACAGAGTGGGAGAAATATTTGTAAGTGATGCATCTGGCAAATGGCTAATATTCAGAATCTACAAGGAACATAATCAATTTGACATGCAAAAATCAACCCCAATAAAAAGTGGGTGAAGGACATGAACAGACACTTCTCAAAGGAAAACATACAATTGGCCAATAAGCATGAAAAAAATGCTCAACATTACTAATTGTGAGAGAGATGCAAATTAAAACCACAATGAGATACCATGTCACACCAGTCAGAATGGCTACTATTAAAAAGCCAAAAAACTAACAGATGTTGATGAGGATGTGGAAAAAAAAATGTAATGCTTATAAACTGTTGATAGGAATGTAAATTAGCACAGCCTCTATGGAAAACAGTGTGGAAACTTCTCAAAAAAATAAAAATGGAAGTACCATTTGATCCAGCAATCCTATTTATTGGAAAAGGAAAAGAAATCATTTTATCAAAAAAACACCTATTGATTGCAACACTATTCACAATACCACAGTCAAGGAATCAACCTAAGTGTCCATCAGTGGTTGACAGGATAAAGAAAACATGATATATATACACCATGGAATACTACATAGCCATAGTGAATAATGAAATCACATTCTTCAAAGAAATATGAACGGAGCTGGAGGCCATTATTCTACACGAAATAACTCAGAAACAGAAAATCAAATACTGCACGGTCTCACCTATAAGTGGGAGCTAAACAATGGCTACACATAGGAGTAAAGATGGAAATAATATATACTAAGAACTCCAAAAGGGAGGAGGGTAGGTGGGAGGGGTGAGGGTAAAAGAACTACCTATTGGATATTATGTTCACTGTTTGGGTGATAGATTCACTAGAAGCCCAAACCTCAGCATTACATAATTTACCCATGTAACAAATCGGCACATGTACCCCCGAAACTAAAATTTTTAAAAAAACTGTTTATGCATAGTGCAGTTCATGAAATAATATAGATTCAAGAAGAAAGGTGCAATCACTATAATATATAATTATTAATAATTATAATATTATATATACTATTAATATTGTGTATGTACTAGTGAATGCCTACAATGGGTCAGGTACTCCTATAAACACTTTACTTTCATTATCTCCCAATAATTCTCTCTGAGGTCAGTTTTAGTGTCTTTAATTTAGAGGCTAATTTATGAAATATATATATATAGTTATGAAATACATATATATGTCAGTTTTAGTATCCTTAATTTAGAGGCTAATTTATGAAATATATATAGTTATGAAATACATATATAGGTCAGTTTTAGTATCTTTAATTTAGAGGCTAATTTATGAAATACATATATATAGTTCAATAAGAAATTATTTAAAACATGCATAGAAGGCTTTCAAAAATATAATGTTGAAAGAAAAATGAAAATTACAGAAGTATATATAGCATGTAGCTTTATAGAAAGTTTTAAAACTTACAAAGTTAAACAATGTATTATTTAGAGATACCTATATACGAAGTGTAATTAAAATGAAAATCAAAGGAATAATAATTTTTCAAAACTTCAGATGAATGATGGGAAGGCAAAGAGTTGTATTTGGGAAAGACCATACTGCCAGCTTCAAAAGTAATGGCAAAATTTTATTAAGCAGATAATAGATACAGGGTGTTGATTTTATTTTTCTACACACACACACACACACCCCCACCCACCCACCCACCCACAGCATCAACCCTCAATATCTATGGGTTCCACATCTGTGGATTCAAACAAACTATGAATCAAATATGTAGTTAGGCCTATGATGGTTTTATCTGTACTAAACATGTACAGATATTTTGTTATCAATATCCTCTAAAAAACTATTGATAACGAGTGTTATCCTCTAAACAAACCATACAGTATCCTCTAAACAATATCCTCTAAACAAACAATAGTTTAGTAACTAATTGCATAACATTTACATTGTATTATAAGTAATGCAGAGCTTATTTAAAGTGAGATATGTTATATGCAAGTAATACTCCATTTTATATAAAGGACTTGAGCATCTAGGATTTTTTGTATCTGTGGGGGGGTTTTGAAACCAATCCTGTATAGGTACTGAAGGACAGCTGTATGTGTGTTTATTTGTATGTATAAAATTGTTCATAATATTTTGTTTTTACTTTTAAATAAAAAAAGTTTATTGAGATGCAATTTACATACAATTTGCTTTTTCATGTTTATAACAATCATGTGTATGTGCAAGCAACACTATAGTCAACTTTAGAACATTTCTATCACCTCTAAAGGAAACTCCATAACCTTTAGCTATTACCCTCCTATTCCTCCCAGCCTCCTCCACTAGCCTGAAGCAACCACTAATCTACTTTTTTTTTTTTTTTAGATTTTCTTATATTGGATAATTAATATAATTCATATATGGTATGGGGGAAATTTTTGGCTCCCAAGTGAATGTGAATGAGGAAGAGGAAGAGAGTGGAAGAATATTTATTGTACTGTGGGAAGCTGGGGGAAAGCCAATGTAATAGAGACAGCAAGAGAGAGAAAAGAAGGAAGGAGGGAGAATTGCTTGAAGTGGATAACAGAACTCTGAGCAAAGAAAGGCAGAATAGAAAGTGTGAGTACAGCCTGGAGACAGAATGAGGAGAACACAAACATCTTCCATTTGTTTGCATCTTTAAATTCTTTCAGAAATGTTTTGTGGTTTGCAGTGTCTGAGTCTTTTGCCTTCTTGGTTAATTTCTTAGTGGTTATATATATATATTTTTTGTATATATGTGTATGTATATGTATATATATGTGTGTGTGTATATATAGTTGTTAATGTTATTGCTTTCTTAATCTCTTTTCTAGAGTATTCATTGTTGGTGTGTTGAAGTACAATTAATTTTTTCTTGTTGATTTTGTATTGTGCAACTTTGCTAAATTCATGTATTAGTTCAAACAGTTTATGTATGTATAATCTTTGGAATTTTCTACACATGAGATCCTGTTGTCTGTGAACAGAGATAGTTTTGAGATAGTTTTGTCTCTTTCTTGTCCATGTGGATGCCCTTTGTTTATTTTCCTTGCCTGGTTGCTCTGGCTGGACCTTTCAATGCTATGTCAAGCTACTTTAAGCTTTTAAAATTTCACCATTGAGTATGATGGTCCTGTGGATTATTCATACATGGCGTTTTTTTCTTTCTTTTTTTTTTTTTTTTTTTTTTTTTTTTGAGACGGAGTCTCACTCTGTTGCCCAGGCTGAAGTGCAGTGGCGTGATCTTGGCTCACTGAAAACTCTGCCTCCTGGGTTCATGCCATTCTCCTGCCTCAGCCTCCTGAGTAGCTGGGATTACAGGCGCCTGCCACCATGCCCGGCTAATTTTTTTTTTTGTATTTTTTTGGTAGAGATGGGGTTTCACCATAGTAGACAGGATAGTCTTGATCTCCTGACCTCGTGATCCACCCGCCTCGGCTTCCCAAAGTGTTAGGATTACAGGCGTGAGCCTGTAATAGGCCGTCTGCAAGCTGAGGAGCCAGGAAATCAGTCTGAGTCCCAAAACTTCAAAAGTAGAGAAGCCAACAGCGGAGCCTTCAGTCAGTGGCTGAAGGCCTGAGAGCCCCTGGCAAATCACTGGTGTAAGTCCAAGAGTCCCAAAGCAAAAGAACTTGGAGTCTGATGTTCGAGGGCAGGAAGCATCTAGCACAGGAGAAAGATGGAGGCCAGAAGACTTAGCCAGTCTAGTCCTTCCACGTTCCTCTGCCTGCTTTTGTCCTAGCCTCACTGACAGCTGATAGATGGTGCCCACCCAGACTGAGGGTGGGTTGGCCTCTCCCACTCCACTGACTCAAATGTTAATCTCCTTTGGCAACACCCTCACAGACACACCCAGGAACAATACTTTGCATCCTTCAATCCAATCAAGGTGACGCTCAATATTAACCATCACAGGGAACTACAAAGGGTGATTAATATATTTTAAAATTTGTTTCAACTGTGGTGGATTGAAACAAAAAAGGTGCTCCAGAGCACCTAAAAACTATTCCAAGACACCCTCCTGGGCAACTGACCAGCTTCAATAACACACCAACTCATTGCTAGTATTTACTGTAAGTGTGGTTGAATCTATGTTCAACTTTCTAGATATATTTTTTCCTCCTAGGCCAAGGAGTCAGCCTTTCTGAGATCTATTCCTAGAATAAGATATATTTACATTCATTATTCTAGATACTTAACCTTAAATATACTCTATCTGATAGAAGGGAAACTGTTCTTGTCATAAAGATCTTTAATCTTAGAAAATGACAGAAAATTAACTCCATGTAGTCATTTCTACTGGTTTTCTTCTTGTTTTTGGTGACATGGTATAGTTTAATGGTTCTTAACTTTGGAACCCATCAGAGTCACCTGAGGCACTCTGTAAAGGTACACATGGTGAGGCCTTTCTGGGAGTTTAGATTTAGGAGGTGTGGAGTGAGACCAAAGCATCTCCATTTTGCAAGTGCCCCCAGGAAGTCCTGATGTTCATCCCTGGTTTGTGGAAGATCTCAGAGCTCTGTTTACAGATTTCAGACTTCAAAAGTTTAAAATTAAAAACCATTAATAATGTAAATTAAATTTAAAAATGCAGAGTCCAGTCCTCTCATCGTGAACCTCTAACTGAGTAACTTAGCTAAGATGCCTACTTAAGTCTCAGAGCCTGTGGCTCTGTATTTCTGTTTCTCATCTGCTTTGTTTGTTTTATAGGGTTGTTAAAAAAAAAGTTGGATAAAAGACAGAAAAGCATTTTCTTATACTCACGAAGTTCCCTAATAATGTGCTTTGGTACACATTCTCTCTCCAATTCTCTTTACTGCCCAACTCAAAGCTTTTCACCAGTCTCCCACAAAGTGGAGAATCATACTCAGCCTCAAATTTCTTGGAAAGTGTCAGCAAATGAAGAATGCAGTCGATTAGAAATTATAAGAAAGAAGAAGAGGTTCTCCAAGTTGAGTTTTGGGGCTCCATCTCTGTGTATACTCTTTACATATACTTTCATCCAGCATTGCACTCAAATACCTTGTCCTCATACAACAGGGCTTTTCAATGCCAGGATTGTGCCTGAGGGTCATTCCTAGTCTAAGACCTACCTGGCTGGAGCAATACATGACTCAGCACAGAATTAAATGAAAGACTCAATACCATGTCACTGGGAGGGATGAAATTCCCTCACCAAGTATCAATTTTAAGTATCCTCACATACTGTTGCAAAGATAACACACATTCACTTTTGATGCTCTGGTATAAAAAATAGGGTTAGGCCTGGAGGGGACAGAGATGGAGCCTGAATCTCTGAGGCTGTGACAGGCCAAGGTTGTGGATTCTGTAGATGCCAGGAGGCAGACAGGATGAACATCAGTGACTTCATTAACAAAGTTAGTGTGAATTACACAAAACCAAGCACATGCAAAGGACTGGAATAGTATGAGGGAAAAAAAAGATAAATGTCTTAGATATCTGTGCCCTCATCCAAGTGAGAAATAAACTATTGAGCAGAGTGCAGGACCACACACTATGTGACATACTGCAGCTTCCAATATCTATTTGCCTTTGATTCATGTTTAATCATTTCTGCATCACCTTCTGTGTCAACCTGGTATAGATCTTCAGCCTGTTTTCATATCCTGAACTGTTTTCTCCTATTATGAATACAATTTCCCTAGCCTTGCCTTTTAACCCAATCCACCCTTTGCTTTTATTGTTGTGGTTTTCCATGACCTCCTCATAGTGCAAATTCTTGATTGAATGCTCTGGAAGAAGCCAACATTGCAGAGAAATTCTTGGTAGGCTCAGTCAGTACGAATGAGCTGTCAGAACCAATCAGGGTGGTGCCTCTGAATGGCCAACATGGAAACAGGAACAGGACTACTAAATAAACAAACAAACATAAAACCTCTCTTAACTTTTAAAGTTATATTAAATTGTGGTTTATTCTTAAACCATTTAGCCTCCTGTGAGGTACTGACTGGGACATTTCCAAATCCAAGCAGAGCATCCAGGGGTTTGAAGAGAAAATATTCGCCCACTCTGGAAAATACATGCTGGCTCTAGGACAGATAATATCATTGAGGCCTAAAACATCATCCAACATCTCTTAAATCCAATGGAATGGGTGGGCGTTTTTCCTGGTTCACCTATTTCTTGCTTGCTTTGCAGTCTTTTCTGGTGTTCTTTTCTAAATCTGATCTCAATTTTTCCACACATTCTCAATTTCCCAGAAGCCATTTGAAAGTAGAATTATTACACAGGAACAGCAAGTATAAACCAAAAGCAGCTTGGAATAATCAGGATGATGTTCATTACAGCATGTCTGAATATCTAAGGCCTCATAAATCCAGCAGACCTGCCCCAAACTGAAGCAGGATATTTCCCTGACCCCTTTGCTGGCAGGAACTGGAGTGCACAGGCACTGGCAGGGGTGAACTCCACTCACTTACTGCTCTACCCTTTGTGGGAGGGGAGTTTAAGTAAGCAGGTACAAGAGCTAGGATGAGCATTTTTGGGTGCCAGCAAGAACAAACTCTGTACTGGTCCCTCGGCAGCATCTAGGGGAGGGTGCCTGTGACCCCTGAAGCCCCAGAGGAAGTGTAACAGTGCCTGTTTAGTTTTGCCGTCTGTGGATGGCTTAAGTGTTAATAGCTCAGTGGAGGGTCAGTGTGATAGCTTTTTGCACCCACACAGGTGACACCTGAGTTCTTGTCCAGCATCCAGGAGGAATGAAGGTGGTAAATGTGGGGGATTTTATTGCCAACGAAAGTGGTTCTCAGTGAAAAGGTGGCGGCTGAAAAAGGGATGGAGTGGGAAGGCAATCTTCTCCTGGAGTCTGGCTGGGGACTGTCCCTCTGATGTCAAGCCACTTCTCTCTGACATCCAACCATAGTCTCCAATGTCCAGCTGCTTCTCCTCTCTCTGTCAGCTGAGCCTGGGGTTTTTATGGTGCACAGGATGGGGGGAAGGGCAGGTGATGGATGGTTTTGGAAAATGCAACATTCAAGTGAGAAAACAGGGATGCAAGTCCTCACTTTGGACCACAGTATCAGGCTTTTCAGTTTGAGGGTGGGGACCTTGTTGGGGACCCACACTCTTTTGCCCAGAATTTCCCTGCCCCCTGTCCCTATCAAAACCACAGAGCTGGTATCACAAAAACATGGTCCTTGATATCCTCAAAATGTTCTCAGGTTCTGTCTTGACCAGGGCTTATCTCATGTCTCTTTTCAAATTTATTTCTGACACCAGTTCCAGGTTCTCAGATGGTTTTCCTATGTATAGACTTACCTTGGTCTTTGTCCTTATGCTTGAGGTAACTTCCATGTATGTTAGCCCTGGCTGCCATCTTTGACGTTGGTCAGCATTGCTTTGTAAATTGCCTATTGCTTCAGGATAAATTTTCTAGTCCCACCCCATTCTTCCTTACATTTCTGAAAACAAACATTCCATGATGTCCACGTGTTTTCTTCCTCATCCATCCATAACCATAACACATAAAAATCATAAACAGAATAACCTACCTCTGGATGAGAAAGATTGTTACAGACATATTTCATTTGATACTCATAGCAAACTTGTGAAAAACATGCATGACATTCATTTCACAGATGAGAAGCAGAAGCTCTAGAAAAAATAATGCTGATAACTTTGTCCTCCAATGTGATCCAGATGTTCCCAATAGAGTGTCACAAATTTATGTAAATATTTCCAGCTGCGACCAGGCATGATGGTTCATGCTTGTAATCTCAGCACTTTGGGAGACTGAGGTATCCACTTGAGTGATCACTCAAGTGATCCACTTGAGGACAGGAGTTCGAAACCAGCCTGGCCAACATGGTGAAACCCTGTCTCTACTAAAAAATAAAAAATAAAAATTAGCCAGATGTGGTGGTGGACACCTGTAGTCCCAGATGCTTGGGAGGCTGAGGCAGGAGAATTGCTTGAACCAGGAATGCAGAGGTTGCAGTGAACGGAGATTACACCACTGGATTGCAGCCTGGCAGATAGAGCAAGACTCTGTCTCAAAAAAAAAAAAAAAAAAAAAAAATCCAATTGGGATTATATATAAAGCTGACCAAGTTAAATGCTCAATCAGTTGAAATGATTTGCATTCCTGTGCTTGTCTTTACAGGTCTTACTTTTCAGTAGTTATTAGAAAAGGGCTGCTTCTTGTAGACTAAACCTTCCTATGTGGATCCCTTAACTTTCAAATTGAGTTTTACCCAAAACTCCACTCAATCACGGGGCATGAAGCATCCCATCTCACCTGCCTGCTGCCATGCCAACTTGAGACTTCCTCCCTGTGGATCACAGAGCTTATTACCTTTGTTACCCTGAGTTCTACTCAATGTGACACTTCCATCCTTGGGATCCTTAAGACAACACCACTTATATCTGATTCTACATCTGTCTGACATTATATGTTTTGATCCCAGCAATTACTATCAAGAACCAGGCCACTCTGGCCTTGGAGACACTCTGGCTTTGACATCAGCTTGGTATTTTAGCTAATGATACTGGCATCTTGCTGCCCCCTTTCCCCATAAGCTGACTTTGCTCTTTTGAGTCTTTATTCCAACTCACATTTCTCCATAATCATCCCTCAAAGAGAGGCACTATCCTTTGGGGTAGAACTCAGATACACGACTACTTTTATTCAGTTCCTAGTTTGCTTAAATCCCCTGGTTCTGCTTTCCTCATTTTAACTCATTTCACTTGAAGTCTGGTTCTGATGTTGTATCTTTGTCAATAACCCTAAGCATTCCCTTGGTAAGCAAAACATGTCATACTCAGCTGGATTCAGCCAGAAAGACTATGGGATCCCAGGAGTTTGTTCTAGCATGAAAGGGGAAGAAGCCAGAAACATGTAGAATTAGGGTTGGGGAAACTGACCTTGCTGTTGAGCAGATGCTCTGGCGAAGGTTGCCTGAGAGCCAGAGAACATATCAGTGATCTTGCTCCTGATCTGAGCCTGTGGCTGTGTCAATATCCAAAGGTTTCCGCTGCAAACTAAGGAGTTTTCAGGCCCCAGTGATACATTAGATCAAGTAACACTAGAGCTACAATAGTCAGTATCTTCAGTTCAGAACCCCAGTTAGAATCTGGATATTCAGAGGGACAGGTCATATGAATTGGCCAACATGATTGGGGGTGGTCAAAGGAAGATTGTGAGCAGAGAGGATACCAGGCCTTTGGCAACAGAATTAATACGAATTCTATATCAGGTGGTGAATGGAAACTCCCACTACACCTGCTCCCCAGTCAGAGCTGGAGTGTAACCAGCCAGGATAGATGAAGTGTCTCAGGGATTGCTGAGGAGAAATGAAATTTAAAATGCTACTTTTTTTTTTTTTTACATAATTTTTATTTTCTTTTGTTTAAAACACCCATTTATTCTCTCTCAATGTTCATGGATCAGAAGTATGGGCACAGCACAGATCTCTGCTTAGGGTCTCATAAGGCCCATATCAAGGGTATGATGGTTTTTTTTTTTTTTTTACCTCATGGGAGCTGTCGAGGAAAATCTGTTTCCAAGTTCACTTAAGATATTGGTAGAATTCAGCTCTATGCAATTGAAGGGCTGAAGTCCCTGTTTCCTTGCTGGCTATTGGCTGGGGATCATTCCCAGCTACTAGAGTCTGCCTGCATAGAAATAGTAGATAAAGTTCGTCTAACACTTCTCTCTGCTCTCCTTTTCCACCTTATCTCTCCTGCTTTACCTTCTCCTCCACATACTTCTGAAGGGCTCTTCTGCCTTCCTCTTCTGCTTTTTTCTAATTTTAATTTTTATTGATACATAATCATTGTATCTATTTAGGGGTATATGTGATATTTTGATGCATTCATACAATGTGTAATGATGATAAAAGGGTAATTAGGATATCATCATCTCAAACATTTATCATTTCTTTGTATTGGAAACATTTTAAATCATTTATTCTAGCTATTTTGAAATATACAGTAAATTATTGTTGACTATAGTTAACCCTACTGTGTTATCAAAAGTAGAATTTATTTCTTCTATGTGACTTTGTTTCCATTAACCAACCTCTATTCATCCCTCCCTTCTGCCTACCCTTCCCAGCCTCTAGTAAACATTATTCTACTTTCTACCTCTTTGAGATCAACTTTTTTAGCTCCCATATTTGAGTGAGAACATGTGATACTTGTCTTTCTGTGCCTGAATTATTTCACTTAACATAATGACTCTAGTTCTATTCATGTTGCTGCAAATTACAGATTTTATTCTTTTTTTTGTGGAGGAAAGATATTCCATAGTGTATATATAGCACATTTTCTTTATTCAGTCATCCATTGACAGATATTTGGATTGACTCCATATCTTGACCATTGTGAATAGTGCTGTTATAAATATGGGAATGCAAATGTCTTTGATGTGCTGACTTACTTTCTTATGGATACATACCCAGCGGTGGAACTGCTGGATCATACGGTAGGTGTGTTTTTAGATTTTTGGGAAACCTCCATACTGTTTTCCATAGTGGCTGTACTAATTTATATTCCTACCAATGATGTATGAGTGGTCTGCTTTCTCCACATCCTTGCTAGCATTTGTTACTTTTTGTCTTTTTGAAAGTAGCCATTTAACAGGTGAGAAAATATCTCATTGAGGTTTTGATTTTCATTTCCCTGATGATTAATGATGTTGAACATTGTTTCATACACCTGTTGGCCATTTGTATGTCTTCTCTTGTGAAATGTCTATTTAGACCATTTTCCCATTTTTAAATCAAATTATTTGTGTGTGTGTGTGTTTTGTTTTGTTTTTTGCTATTGAGTTATTAGATGTCTTTATGTAATCTGGTTATTAATCCCTTGTCAAATGGATAGTTTGTATATTTTCTCCCCATTCTGTAGGTTGTCTCTTCACGGCTGATTGTTTTCTTTGCTGTGAAAAAGCTTTTTAGCTCAATGTAATCCCATTTGTCTATTTTTGATTTTGTTGCCTGTGCTTTTGAGGTCTTATATTTTTAAAAAAAATTGCCTAGACCACTGTTCCTGAATGTTCTCCTTCTAGTAGTTTCATAGTTTTAGGTCTTACCTTTAAGTATTAATCCATTTTGATTTTATATATTTTGTTTTCTTCAGAGGTAGATTCTCACTCTGTCACACAGAATGGAGTATAGGGGTGCTATCACAGCTTACTGCAAGTTTGAGCTCCTGGGCTCATACAATCCTCCCACCTCAGCCTCCTGAGTAGCTAGGACTGCAGGAATGTGCCATTTCTCCTGCCTAATGATTTTTTAAAAAATATTTCAATTTTTCTTGAGACAGGGTCTCGCTATGTTGCCCAGGCTGGTTTTTCAAACTCTTGGGCTCAAACAATCCTCTCCTATCTTGGCTTCCCAAAGTGTTGGGATTACACGCATGAGCCACCGTGCCTGGCCTGATTTTTGCATATGGTAAGAAATGGAATTCTAGTTTTTATTCTTTTGCATGTGGATATCCAGTTTTCCCAGCACTATTTACTGAAAAGGGTGTCCTTTCCCTAATAAATGTTTTTGGTACCTTTGTCAAAAGTGAGTTGGCTGAAAATGCATGGATTTATTTCTGAGTTTTAAAAATTGTGTTCCATTGGTCTGTGTGTCTATTTCTATGCCAGTACAATGATGTTTTGGTTACTGTAACTTTGTAGTATATTTTGAAGTCAGGTAGTGTGATGGCTCTAGCTTTGTTCTTTCTGCTCAGGATTGCTTTAATTATTCAAGGACTTTTGTAGTTCCATGTAAAACTGCTTCTCATCATGCAATGCTGAATCCTACTGGTTATATTTTTAGTCATTTATTGATGCATGAATTACAGAATGTATTCATTAATTATTAATTGAGCACTTATTATATGTTCCAGGTTATATATAGTAGGTTCTGGGACATAGCAGTGAACAAAACAGGCATAAGTCCCCACCCTCCTGGAGCTATATTCTAGAGAATTAGAATATTCTCTAGACATTAGATAATATAAATAAACCATACATAGTCTCAGAAGGTGACAGGTGATATGGAGAAAAATAGACCAGAGAAGGATTATAGGCAGCACCAAGGGAGAGAAAATAATTATCATTACAATTTTAAATAGGGGTAGTTTGATGTCATTCAAAAGACCACCAGGATGGCTAAATAGTAAAAAACAGGGCTTCATTTGTGATATCAGTTTGCTACCAGGAAAAGTAGTTCTCCAAAATGTACTCAAGGTGCTTTCTCTTTGAAGAGGGGAAAGACAGATTGGGTGTTATGCCTCAGAAGCTCTGTATTAGACAACAGAGTCATACATATTCAGTATGTTTGGGCTAAAAGCTATGTAAATTTACGAAGGTAGCTGAGCACATGTGCAATGGATAAAGATGTATGTACATACATCCCAGGTTCATTTTGGGATTTAGCATTAAAGTGAGGTGGACTTTGGTTCTTTACATCAAAAGGTGAAATATAGGACACAAAGACAGTTTGTGTGTAGCCTTTATAAACTGGCCAAAACTGGCTAGAGATCAGTTGCTTATCAGAAAAACATGTAAGGCTAGTTCTCTGTCCAATAAGAGTTGGAGAGATCTAGGTTGTAATTCAGTTCTGACAATTTGTTAGATACCTGACAGCTCCGATTGTTAGGGAGTTTAACAAGAGTGTGGTTTTTCTTGTAGGGATTTAGAAATTTGCCATGTCAGCGAGGCCCTAAACCCTTGACCCATAGGCAACATTTTGTTTCTTTAACCTGAAAGTCCATCTCAGTTTGTAAAGGGGCATCTATTTTGGTCTCTCAGATCAGGTGGGGAAGGCCTTACTGAGAAGGTGCTGCTGCAAGACTTGAAGGAGGTGAAGGAGGAAGTTGAGTGCAGAAGTATGACTGGTGGGATGTGCTGTGAACAGCGAGCTAGTCCATGTAGCTGAAGAAGAGCTAGCAAGGTTGGGAGAAGTAGGAGATGAAGGGTAGCTGATGGTTATAGAACTTACTGGACCAGTGTAATGACTTTGGCTTTTATTCTGGAGTAAGAGTCCATCTTTGAAATAGAGAAGTGCATAGATCTGATTAATAGTTTAAAAGGACGGCTCTGGCTGATGTGTTGAAAGTAGATTCTAAAACACCAAAATCTTTGTGTGTTTGTTAGGATTAGTCTAGGTTGCAGTCATAAGAGGTTCTAAACAGCAATGGCTTAGAAAAGACAGATTATTATTTCCCAAAGCAGTTTAGGTTGTGATCAGGACTGGTAAAATGATAACACAGCATCAGGACTCTGTTATTTGCATGGTACTTCCTACCTTTTCAGAGTCGAAAATGGCTCAGTCCCATGGCTGCAGGAAGGCAGAAAGGGAAAGAGAGGGCATGCTGCCTTGCCTTTGATCGTGACCTAGATGTTGAAAGAACATCTCTTTCACTCACAATGCGTTGCCTGGGACTCAGGTACATGGCATACCCAGTTGCAAGAGACACTGGGAAAGGAAGTATTTGATGGTTGTATACCCAAATAAAACTGCTATTACTTATGAACAGTAGCTGTCAGAGTGTGGATCCTGAGCCAGCAGCATCAGGACTACCTAGCAACTTCTTACAAATGCAAATTCTTAGGCCCCACCCTAAATCCACTGATCAAAAACTCTGGGGATGGAATCCAGTGATCTTCATTTTAAGGAGCTCTCTAGGTGATTCTGGTTTATGCTACAAGGAGGACAGATGAAGGGAGACTTGTCGGGAAGACAAGGAAGCACAGCTTTAAACTATTAATTCTTTTTTCCCTAATATATTATCTAAAGGTGTGTCGATTTTCAATGTGAATTATTAATTAAAAGAAGTTGAGTCTGAATATTAAAGATAAGATGCAACATTTTTAGTCTCATTTTAGACTTTGCAATAAGTATTTTTTAAAATTTCTTTAGTATTGTGAAGGCTTCACCTGCAAAAGACTATGAAAGAAAAGTGACTGAAAACACATTGCTTCTATTTTCTTCTTAGGCTATCTTTATTTTCCTGCTTTGTTTTGTTTGGTTTCCATTTCATCTTGTCAGAAACCTACTGTGTGTTGCCAGAGTTAATTGATATTTCTAAGTGTCTTAAATATCAACACACCATAATGAACAAATGAAAATGGCTAAATCTGCCTGGAGAGGAGAAAGAAAAAGTGTCCTGGGAAAGTCATTCAACTTTCCCCCATTTATAAATAGAGGACTGTCTTATGCAGAGAACTCAGGAATTAAAGTTAAAAGAATGGAGTTGAAAGTCCAACAACAGGTCCAGCTCTGAGACTTTGGATGAGTTACTGGAGACTTGGACCAGAATTTGGTTACCGGATAATCTTTAGTGCATGAGGCACTTTATGAACCAAAGAAGGATATCTTGTATTGACAAAAGGGTATGATTTATCAAGAATATTACTAAAATTATGATGATAGTTTCAAAATATGTAACACAAAAACTGATAGGATTGAAATAAAAAATCCACATATTGACAATCATCTAATGTGTCTTTAACATATGTTCTTCAGAAATCAACAGATCAAGTTGATATAAAACAAATTAAGTAGCACAAATGATTGCTCTGTGTTGAGATACCACATATCAGAGGATACACACTATTTTCACTCAATCCACATTCACAAACCTGAATATATACTAAACACAAAATTTGGTATAACCCCCATTCAGAGAATACACATTATTTTTGCTCAGTCAACATTTAAAATTGACTCTATATTACCTACAAAAAATTTTTCAGTGAGTCCCAAGCGGTTATATTCTTTGGGCACAGTGTAATAAAAGTAAAAATTAAAATAAAATAATACTAATAAATTACCCCATTAGTAACTTGTGTTAAAGAAGAAGTTAACAGCAGAAATTAAAAACTTTTAGAAATACAGCCATACCTCATTTTGCGGGGGGGCTTGTTTTATTGTGCTTTGCAGATACTGCATTTTTTTAGCATATTAAAGTTTTGTGGCAACCCTGCATCGAGCAAGTCTATCAGTGCCATTCTTCCAACATCATGTGCCCATTTCATGTCTTTGTGTCACATTTTGGTAATTTTCACAATATTTCAAACATTTTGTTATTATTATATTTGTAGTGGTGATCTATGATCAGTAATCTTTAATGTGACTCTTGTAATTGTTTGGGTGCACCACAAACTGGTCCCATACACATGGCAAACTTTATATATGTTGGGTGTGTTCTGACTACTCTACTCACTGGTTATTTCCCATCTCTCTCTCTCTCTCTCTTTTTAGGCGTCTCTATTTTCCACAAAGCAATATTGAAGTTAGGCCAATTAATAACCCTACAATGGCTTCTAAGTGTTTGAGGGAAAGGAAGTGTTTCATGTTTCTCACTTTGAATCAAAAGCTAGAAATGATGAAGCTTAGAGAGAAAGGCATGTCAAAAACCAACATAAGCTGAAAGCTGGGCCTTTTGTGCCTAACAGCCAAGTTGTTAATGCAAAGGAAAGGTTCTTGGGAGAAATTGAAAATGTTATTTGTGTGTTCACAAATGATATGAATGAGAGCAAAGCAACCTCATTTCTGATATGGAGGAAGTCGGCGTGATCAGGATAGAAGGTCAAAACAGCCATAACATTTACTTAAGCCAAAGTCTAATCCAGAGCAAGGACCTAACTCTTTAATTCTGTGAAGAGTAAGAGAGTTGAGGAAGCTGCAAAGAAAAGTTTAAAGCTAGCAGAGCTTGGTTCACGAGGTTTAAGGAAAAAGGCCATCTCCATAACATAAAAGTGCAAGGTTAGGCCGTAAGTACTAATAGGGAAGCTGCAGTAAGTTATCCGGAAGATCTAGCTACAATCATTAATGAACATGGCTGTGCTAAACAAATTTTTTATGTAGGTGAAAGAATCTTACTCTGTATTAGAAGAAGAAGCCATATAAAACTCTCATAGCAAGTCAGGTGCGTTGGATCACACCTGTAATCCCAGCACTTTGGGAGGCTAAGGCAGGAGGATCACTTGAGCCCAGGAGTTAAGGACCCATCTGGGCAACATGGCAAAACCCAGTCTCTACCAAAAATATAAAAATTAGCCAGGTGTAGTGGCATGTGCCTGTAGTCCTAGCTACTTGAGATTTGCAAGGCTGAGGTAGGAGACTCGCTTGAACCAAGGAAGTCAAGGTTACAGTGAGCCATGATCATGCCACTGCTTTCCAGCCTGGGCGAAAGAGCAAGACTGTCTCAAAAAAAGAACAACAACAACAACAAATCCCCCAAAACAAAAAAACTCTCATAGCTAAAGAGGAAAAGTCAGTGACTCTCTTGTGAAGAGCTAATCCAGCTGGTTACTAAGTTGAAGCCAGTGCTCCTTTACTATTCCAAAAATCCTAGGTCCCTTAAGAATTATGCTAAGTCTACTCTCCCTGTGTGCTACAAATGAATGACAGCACATCTGTTTAGAGCATCGTTGGCTGAATATTTTAAGCCCACTATTGATATCCACTGCTCAGAAGGACAGATTCCTTTAAAAATATTACTGCTCATTGACAGTGCACCTGGTCACTCAAGAGCTCTGAGGGAGACGTAAAAGGAGATTAACATTGTTTTAATGCCTGCTAACACATGACCTATTCTGCAGCCCAAGGATTAAGGAGTAATCTTGATAGTCAAGTATTGTTATTTAAGAAATACATTTTGTAAGGCTATAGCTGCCATACACCGTGGTTTCTCTGATGGACCTAAACAAAGTAAATTGAAATGACCTTCTGGAAAGGATTTGTCATTCTAGATGCCACTAAAAACATTCATGGTTCATGACAAAAGGTCAAAATATTCACATTAATGGAAGTTTAGAAGAAGCTGACTCTAACCCTCATAGATTACTTTGAAAGATTCAAGACTTCAGCAGAGGAAGTAACTGCAGAGATGTTGAACAACAAAAGAACTGGAATTAAAAGTGGAACTTAAAGATGTGACTGAATTGCTGCAATCTCAGAATTGAACTTTTATTGAACTATAATAGATGAGGAGTTGCTTCTTATGGATGAGCAAAGAAAGTGGTTTTTGAGATGGATTCTACTCCTGGTGAAGAGGCGTAAACATTGCTGAAGTGACAGCAAAAGACTTAGAAGCTTATGTAAACATATCTGATAAGGTGGTAGGGTTTAAGAAAGTTGACTTCAATTTTGAAAGACATTCTACTGTGTTTAATATGCTATCACATGGCATTGCATGCTACAGAGAACTCTTTCAGAAAATAAACAACCAATACAATAAATTTTATTGTTATTTTGTTTTCAGAAACTGACACAGCCACCCCAGTTTTCAACAACTATGACCCAGTCAGCAGCCATCAACATGCAGCCAACAACATGGAGTCAAGACCCTCTACCAGCAAAAACATTAGAACTCACTGAAGGATGAGATGATTGTTAGCATTTTTTAGCAATCAAGTATTTTTAATTAAGGCATGTACATTATTTTTTACAAATAATGCTATTGCATACTTAACAGACTATGGCATAGTATAACATAACTTTTGTATGCACTAGAAAATCAAAAAAAGTGTGTGACTTACTTAATTGCAATATTTGTTGTATTGTGGTGGTCTGGAATTGACTGCATAGTATCTTTGATATTGCTTATAATCTGCAATATCAAAACTTGTTTGAAGCAGTCAAAACAGAAATGTTAGAGCCTTGGTGCTTAAGATAATATTAAACACATTGTTGCATTGCTTATATGATATGAAGAAAAATGAGGCATAAACTAAACATTTAAGTAAAGAAGCCAAACATGATTAATAAAGAAAATCCTTTAAAGAATAGTAATTAAAAATATAAATGCAAAAACAAATTCAGTAGAAAACAAAACAGTAGACTTAATAAAATCAGAAGATTCTGTGAAACAGACAAAATATAAAATTTTTGAAGTGTTTGGTTAAGGACAAAAGAGGTGACGTAAGCAAACTATATTAGGAATGAGAAAGATGACATAGATGGAATCATGAAAGGTATTTTAAAATAAAACAGTATTACAGTTTAAAAAATTGATTGTAATATAGATTGAACAGACAATTTTCTATGAAAATGAATTGCTAAATCTGAATCACAAAGGAATAGAAAATTAAAATTTACTAGTAACAATTACAGTAATTAAAATATTGGTAAACGATCTGCTCTCAAAAGAAGCCAATGGATCTGCATAGATTTCAAGGAATGATAAATTTTGATATCCCAAAGCATAGAGAGTTTTCAAAAAAACAGGAGAATTTTTTAATTCACTCAAAAGGGTTAGCCTTATACTAATATTTAAGCCATGCAAGAATAGCACTAAAAAAACCCCCATAGGTTATAACTCATTTATAAAAGGAGGTGAAAAGTCTTAAATAAATTGTTAGCAAATAGAATAAAAAGGTATCAAAAATATAAAGACATGAACTGATTCCAAGAATAATTATTTAACATTCGAAAAAATTCTAAGTGCAATTAATTCTTCAGAAAAAGTTTAAATATAATTACCTAGAAAGATTCTAAGGACAATCCCCTAGAATCATTAAGGCAACTGCAACTTAATAAAATTTATACTCATGCCTGAATTTGTAAAAATCTATTTCAGCAAACAAAGGAAAAAAACACTTTCTTAGCCTGAAAAGGCTGTTTACTATAAATCTACAGTAAGTATCATACTTTTTCAACATTGGAAAACATTCCTAATACAATTAGGAATAAAACAAGAATTTATGCTATTATCACTACTATTCAAGCAGGGCTACTAATAATGCAATATAATAAGAAAACTAAATAAAGACTCAAAATATCATTATTAGCAGCCATCATGATCGCCTACTTAGAAATCAAAAGAGAATCAGCTGAGAAGCTTTCACATGTAAGAAGAGAGTTCAATAAGAAAAGCAGATATAAATAAGAATGGTTACATTTCACCAGCAACAGTCAATCAAAATATTTATAATAACAATGAACTCAAAATAAGTAGAGATAAACTTAATAAGAAATTAGCAAAACCTTTATGAGTAAAGCTGTAAAGCTTTACAGAACAAAGATAATACCTGAGTAAATGGAGAAATATCCTGTGTTTATAAAAGGTAAGATTTACTACTTTAACATTATACATTAGCATCTATAGATTTATAGATTATATATTTAATAAGTTATAATAAAAATTGCAAGAGGATTTATCAATAGAACTTTAGATAATTCTAAAGGTCATCTGAGAAAAATACATAGAAATAAAAACTTTGGGGGATAAAATAAGGAATGATTTCTACCCAATATGAAAACATATTATAAAGTTAGATTAAATCATTTAAGTATTATTTTAGAAACAGACAGATTAGTAGAACACAAGAGGGTCATAAAAATATTTATTTGTATGATATTTAGTTTATGGTAAAGAAAATTTGTTCTATTAGTGAGCAAAAGACAGAGCTTTCAACAAATGGCACAGAGATGATTGGCAACCCAAGCAAGGGAAAAAATGGTTTTTAAATCACAGCATGTAATCCCAGCACTTTGGGAAGCCGAGACGGGCAGATCACGAGGTCAGGAGATTGAGACCATCCTGGCTAACACGGTGAAACCCCGTCTCTACTAAAAAATACAAAAAACTAGCTGGGCGAGGTGGCGGGCACCTGTAGTCCCAGCTACACGGGAGGCTGAGGCAGGAGAATGACATAAACCTGGGAGGCAGAGCTTGCAGTGAGCTGAGATCCAGCCACTGCACTCCAGCCGGGGCGACAGAGCAAGACTCCGTCTCAAAAAATATATATATAAATATAAATAAATAAATAAATAATTTGCAGACACATTAAATGTTTAAATATTAGACAGAATATAGGGGACAAGTTTTGTAATTTTGGTAATTGGAAAGTCCTTACTATATAAGATTTACAACCTAAAGGTATAAAGGAAAAGACTGAGCTTTTACTACATTAATTAAAAGCTTCTGAGCTATGAGTGATACCATAAACAAAGTAAAACATAAAGGAACACGCGGAGCAAAACAGCGATATAGCTGTATTTAGTGTTACCTATTTAAAAGGTGAAGATACATGTTCGCAGTGTATAATGTTTTATAAGCATTCAGGAAAAAGACAAATAACATCGTTGAAAACATGGACAAAGACTGAACAAAAATTATACGCAGAAGAAATATAAATGTACATAAAAACAAGTGAAAAGATGATCAGTCTTGTTAGTGTTCAATGAAAGGCAGATTAATATACAAACAATTTTTTTCTCATTAGATTGACAAAAATAATATTAAAAGTCAACAGATAACATTCAAAACTAAAGTATGGGCAAATTTCATATTATCTGTGGTTATATAAATTGGGCTGACACTTTTAGAACACAAATTCCCAATATTTTGATTAGAGAAATTTACAAATATAGGTAGGTCTCACACCAATTTTCCTTCTGGAGGAGTTGGACGGTAAGACTGGAGAAGGGAGGAGAAAAAATATTCACTTTGTATACTTCTATATCACTGAATATTTTAGAGTAAGAATATCTTCATTACTTAATTCTTATTAAGAATTTACTTATAAAGTAAATACATATTTACTTTAAAAAAATAATTGCATTGAGTTAGAACTGTCTACACAAATAGAAAACACACTCAACTTGAAGCACAAATGTGTTAATGAGGGTTCACTTTCGTGTCAAGTGAAGACACGTCCCTCTAGAATGTATAGCTTAGATTACAAATTACCAAAATGTCATCTCATTTGTAAGAAAACACAAGACACGGTTTGCTCTCAATCTCTGTATTGCTACTGAAACTTTTGTAAACATTCTTTTTCCCTTTTAATGAACATAAATTCAACTTCTCTGCTGATTCCCAGAGACTCCTTAGTTGTTTCCACTGCATATGCCTCACTAAATCAGACTTCAGTTAATTAAATTTGCTTTACAGCTGCTACAATTCTTTTGGGCCATTAGGCTTAAGGGGATCTATTAAATATATAATTTTATGGTGTCAAATTCAAGAGAAAATAGAAGATACCGGACTTGGGCAGGATGGTGAACTATTTTTAAGCAAATAAAGTCACTGTCTACCTATTATTCTTACTTTCAATAAACAAGTTAAGAAAACTCTTCTGCCCATCCATTATACTTTCTTAGCAAAACTCCAAACTAGGCTCAACCTTAATGTTCGCCTGCTCTTTGTCTAAATCTGTACTGCCAAGTTCTGCTAAAGAAAATTATAGAACCATTAAGACGAGTACCATTAAAACTACAGTCAGTGACCCAAACTGGGCCCTCAAAGCTCAGGATTGATTTTTTCTCCCAAACCTCCATTCTCCTCAAACCTAGACCTCTGTGTGCTGCCTTGCCTTCTACTTCTCTGAGAAACTAGATGCTGTTACAATGCTGAGGAGCCTATAAAACCACCCTCCCTCCTTCATTCTGGACTGTAAGAGACATTCTTCTTTCTGTCTAAGATTATTGGACTCCACAGTGATCTGGGTCCCAGCCCCTACAACCCTCACAGGGACTTCGCTCTATTGATAAATCCCTCTTTCTTGCTATTTCTACTTCTCTCTTTCTATTGGCCCTTTCCCACTATTATTTAAATATTCTCTCTTTCTATTGGCCCTTTCCCATTATTATTTAAATATGCTTAAGTCTTTTTCTTCTTACAAAATGAAACCCCCACTCAAACCCACATCTGCCTCCAGCTTCCATGCTCCTTTCTTTTAGAGTCAAGCTTCTGGAAAATATATTGTCCTTATATGAATGGAACTATCTTTAAGTTATTAATATCAAATAATTACAATATTTCACACATCTCTTTCTCCCTATTGAAGCAGATAGTTGCCTCTTTGATCATTTTCTCAAGAGGATGATTGACTAGGGAGAAATTACAGTGTGACTTTGAGTCTTCTCTTTAATTCCATTGTGAAAAAGGATGTTTAGATGGTAGATAAAATATATGGGAAAGGAGAGAGAAGAATTACTATGCGTGCCCTGTCATTCCCTCTCCCTGTTGAAGGATGCATTTGGGTTGAGGGTAGGAGAGAAGATGGGCAAGTAGCCTCATAGGTGTGGCACTTCCCAGTGAGGTCAGTAGATCAAGAGGACAAAGGTAGAAGTCCTTGCTCTTTAGGAGGACCCAGAAAGAAATATCTTCCTTGTGTATCTAGCCATTGGGACCATGGATGCTTGTGTCCAAAGTGTGGCATAGAAGTTGAGTGGGAGCCTCAGAACTTAAGAGCCCCTGAAAGCACAAACAGGGGATGTCTAAGTTAGAAGCATCCTGTATGTATCAATAGGTGAAAACCACCCTCCCACAACATTCCCGAGTGCCAAACCTCCTCAGGAACTTGATTAGATCCTGAAGATGGGAGAAGCCTCCAAAAGAGGTGATAGTTTGTGCCTCTCTAACATGTGCAATTGAAATAGCATAGCCAAATATCTAAGCTGAAATTTATGTCAAGGTAAGCAACAACCTTCATTCTTGTTAAATCTAATTTATGTGTTTTAGACATTTTCATATTTGACCTCTCTCTTACAGGTGACTCAGTTGACCATTCCTTCCTTTAAACCCTCTCTTTCTGTGGAATTCATGACACTAAAAAATTCTGATACTTTTACTATTTTTTTTTGCAATTCAATCTCTTTTATGAAATTCTTCTGCTGCTTGTTCTTTAACTGATGCTACTCATTCTTTCATTTAACAAATGTTTGTTCAGTATCCACCATGTAGCTGGCACTGTTCTCAGTACTGGACATACAACAATGAACAAGGCAAATTTGGCCCCTTCCCTTATAGAGTTTACAGTCTAGTGTAACTGAGAAACTGAATGTGAACAGGGACCTGATGAGTGAGACCCAACATGAACCCAGATCAGGTTTGAATCACACACTTCCATCCCACTCCATGATTTTGTCAGAAGTTATTAATTCAAATTCCTCTGTAGTAAGGACTTACACATCTCTAAAGCAAGACAGATATCTGTTTAGAGCTCTGGCCACCTTTTATCCATCTGCCTCCTGGATCTTCTCTCTTGATATATTTTAGAACTTCAAACTCAAGATGTCAAAAATTGGTCTGTTTTCTTATTCTGTGAATGGCATACTATTATCAGGCAAAGCACTTGCCTCTTGTTCTTTTTTTCTCTCTTACCTTCATCCTAAGTTCCAAAGTTCTATCGTGATACATCCTAACTATCACTTGAATGTGCTCCCTATTAACTCTTGCCTAGGTTACTTAAAAAGGCGCCTAATGGTCCCTATTGGTTTTAATCAAATCCCACTCAACCATTCTTCACAGTATAGTCAGAGTCACCTTTTCAAAAATATGTAATTTGGGAGTGGGCTCTTTAAGAAAAATAATACAAAAGAATACAGCTTTTATCAGGACTCTCCCTACTTAAAACTCTTCAGCGATTTCCCCAATATTCTTGTGGGAAAGCCCACCCATTCATATGACCCATAAGTTACTGCCTGATGTTATACCTATAACCCTTCCCACTCGCATCTCCTCTGCAAAACCTATGCCCACGAATACCATTCCTGCATCTCATAGCACGATTTAGTCATCTATTTTTTTTCCAATTTTTTAGTCATGCCATGAACTCTGTTACATCCAGTTCTTTCCATGAGGAATTTTACACTGTTGCCATTTCCTTCCCACCTTCATTGGGAAACTCCTAATTCATCCTTCAAGTCCTGGCTTTGACTTTGTGGAGGAGTTGTATCCCTCCAGCAGGTTGCCATGTGGTACTTTTCTTGTAATATCCCTTAATCACTTTGTATTGTGACATTTACTTATTTGTAATCCTCCATCAACAGTAAGCCTTTGAGGGCTAAGATTCTCTGTTATTTTCACCATTGCCTCACATGTATGAATGCTTGAGATATATATACATACACTTTACATGTACTTATTGGCATTTTCAATAAATAAATGTATCCATACTGTAGAACTTCTAAATGGAACTAAAGCTAGCAATATTTATAGTAAACCAAGAAGGCTTTTGAGTTTTTCATTTGACTAAATGCTATTTGAGATGCTGAGAGGTCTTAGGTAGTGACCCCTGTTATTAGACAGATGAAAAACTGTCACCTGAATTTCCTTCTAAGGCAGACTTACTGTGAAGCTGATGGAGCTGAAATTTCAGGGCCCCTCAGTTATGCAGTCTCTTCCAAAGTCCCAGAAGCGACCTAGCAGTATAATCACAGTCCTGTGATATTGTACATTTTGAAAAAGCACAGTATTTTAACCACAGTCGTCTCTTTCACTCATGCTTCTCTTCTGCCATTATTTCTCCTGTTATCCTGTCATGCTGGAGTAGCTGGAGGCATTTTTGAAAAGTGGCTAAGGGGAAACTGAATCCTGGATACATTTAGTTTGGATTTCGTGGAATATATTGGTTGAGTTGGCAGTTATTTCTGTTCAAGTAAGTTGTCACTAACTAATTAAAATATTACATTGTTTCTCTGGATGTTCTGATGTTTGTTGTTTTAGTCAGTTTTTAAAAGTCTGTAATTTTAATGAATTGTTTTTTATCATTAATAAATAACTTTTATACTTAATTTTGTATATATAATTTTGTATTTGTTTCCTTAAAGGGTCTACTCCCAAATTACGTAAGTTTCTGGCCCCACACTTACTTGGATGTTTCTTCAGTTTTTCCGAGTATAAACAAAAGGAATGGATTGTGGGGCAGGAGGAAATGGAAAGTGGGTTCTCTCCCAATTGTTGGAAAACAATTCAATATTTTCCAACCTTCTTTGCACTTTCACATTTCTCTATGCCTTGGCTCACTTTATTCCATCTCCTGGAAATGCCTCCTGCACCTGCTTCTCTGGTCCTTAACAGGACCATCCTGGCAAGGTCCTGTTAAGATGTCAAGAGTCACAGGGTCACACCGTTGGCAGGGAGTGCAGAGCCTGGAGAGCAGACACTTCATCTCCAGGTTCCAATGTGCACTGAGACTGTCCTTAGCATGGTTCCTCTTCATTCCACTGACCACATTCTCTGAATTTGTTCCTTTACCATGGTCTACCCTATCCAACCCACTAAGAATGCTAATAATGCAGATGCAAAATGCCATAGATACTATGATATATTTTTGTTTCCAATGGTTTTTTAATCTGCCTTCTGTCTGTACTAATACTGGAGATGGTCCTCTCCATTAAGGAGATCTTGATCTAATAAATGTTCAGATAGGAAAATAGGCAACCAGCACATAATCCAAGCACACACAGCTGATGATCCAGATGTCTATCTTTATGACGGTCTTGCATTTTTGTACTTACTCAACAAATACAAATTGAACCCAAACTCTGTGCATAGAGTTATTTATCTAAATGAGAGGTAGACAAAGAAAGTACTCAACTGTGACTTTTGTCAAAATAGTGTCTCATTTTAATTGGAACAAAGAGATACCAGTGAACTGTCAGTTGACAGTCTCAGGCAAATCTCACCATGGTTAATTGAAAGCAGAGAAACAAATTTCAGTCTCTGCCAAAAAGCCTTAGTGTTGTTTAAATAAGTTAACATGTGTAAAACGATCTAATGTTGAAAATATTCTGCTTCTGCTTCATAATCAAAGAAAATGAAAAAACCCTCAGAGGAAATGGAAAATTATGAGCTTGTCTGCCAGCTTCACTAAGGCATAAATCTCTTAGCTTCCAACTAGACAATTGGCTATTCCATGTTATTACATAGCAACATGACTGTTCTCAACAGTGAATGACTAATCAGCAAGGGATAGGGAATAATGTCATTTGTTTTCAGGAAATCTCAGGAAAGTAAAGAAAATATGCTGTATCTAAGCTGCAATTAGCATGTATACTATGCTAAACTTTCTTCTCTCTCTTGTGTGATTCTCCCCTTGATGGAGAGTAATGTTTTATAAGGTGAAGGAAAGAAAATTAAGCCTCTGCAGCAGAGGTACCGTTTATTGAGAATCTGTTATTTCCATGTATTATCACAATGAATTCTCACAAGAACCCTGTAAGATAAATATTTTCATTTTACAAATGAGAACCCAGCTTCAAAGAGGTTACATAACATACCCAATGCAGCTAGTAAGTAGTTGAGTCAGAATTTAGACTCAAGTCTTACTGCACTAAGTTATATTCTGTGGTGCAATGCAAGGTATTTAGTTCCTCATATATAGACTCGGGCTTGTTTAGACTTTTCAAAAGGCCACTCTTGGGCTTAGAAAGGATGTGAACAGAGTTGGCCACCACAGGTACCTGGCTGACTGTGATCACCATGGGGCACAGAGTATGCACTCTACATAGAGTTGGCCTCTATAATACTTCTGTCGGAAAGCAATGTCTAGAAGGGATGGCCTGGGAGATGTTAGTTGATTGCTTTGCACAATACTGGTGAATTTGGGAAGACTGGGCCTTTTTCCTTCTACATCTCAGATATCAACTAAAGAACTAACTCTTCACCTAAAGTCATCACATAAATATGCCTAATACCATGCAAGAAATCTGCCTAGATAGATAAAATCCGTTCAGTCCTTCACAGCATTAAAGGCATGTCCTTCCATGTTTCAATGTTTAGCTCTCTTTTGATCACAGGATAAATCCAAACTCTCAAGAATAGCAAATCTTTAAATAACTATTCCTTACCCTAACCCATGTATCCTCTAACACATGTATCCTCTAACAACAATTCAATATTTTCCAACCTTCTTTGCACTTTCACATTTCTCTATGCCTTGGCTCACTTTATTCCATCTCCTGGAAATGCCTCCTGCACCTGCTTCTCTGGTAAAACTCTTTTGGTTCTCCAATATGTAGCTCAGTTAGTGTATTTCTGAAGAATCTCTTGACCCCTTCAAGCAAAATTAAGTTTCACAGCCTCTGAGCTCCGAAATAATTTGTGTAGACCTTTATGAGAGCATTAATAATATTATAGCATGATTATATAACTGTCTACCTGTCTTAGCCTTCCACTGGATTACATTATTTCCTATTTCCTATTCATATCTCTAATTAGGTTCAATAAATAAATGGGTAATGTCCTCATTTATCAGGCTTCATTCTTCTATTTTATTTAAGTTAAAGTCTTATACTATATTTGTTTTTTCTTTTTTGGTAGTATGAACTCAGAGCCTTTGATTCGAGGGAAATGTATAATTATATTCCAGAAGCCAAAAGAGAAGAAGAAGGAACAGAAGTAGAAGGGGTGGTTATAGAACTAGTAAAAGGAGGCAGAGCTTGGGACATTTTTTACCAGGCTTTTTGCAATGAGAATAATCTGTTTTTGAAGGAGCGCTTTTTTTCTTAGCCTCTCTGTTAGAATGCAGTTAGACATGTCACATTTGAAATATTCCTAGGAGAGGATGAATACAAAGCATGACTAAAAGGTCTTTTTCTAAACTGTCCAATATTCTTTAGAGATACCTTAGTTCAACTGAGGTCATGGGTAAAGAGAGATTGATGTATTGCTCATTGAACTGAGTGCAGCATGGTACAGTTGAAAAAACATGCAGATTGCAGTTAGAAGTCCTGAGGATGCTCACCAGCTTTGCCATTTATTCAGTGTGTCCTTGGACAGGTTATATAACTTCTCCATGCCTCACCCCACTAGCCCCCAACATTAGAATTACAAAAGCTCCAAAGAGCATAAAATATCTCAATGTCTGGTCCAGAGTAAGGGCTCATTAATGCTATTTCTCTTCCTTTGAAAAAAGGCATATTTTTACATTAAGAATTAAGTATGTTTAGCAATTTCCTAAAAATTACAATGGATATAATTGGAAATTTTTCTAATTCCTCCAGTCCTTAGTTTGAGAAATACTATAGAATGCTGGTTGTAACATAAGTGAGACAGAATTAGTTATCCCAGATGGGAAAGTAAGGACAGTACTGAGCTGGAATTCCTTTTAATGAACTCCCCTGCTCCAGAGAATGAAAAGGAAGTTCTATTTCTTGGATCTTGGAAAGAAATGTTTTTAGAGAGAAAATCATACTATTATTCATGCTGACAATATGGATATGCTCAACCTATGAACCCAAACAGTCTTAGTTAATGACAAGCTGTAATGTGCATTTTTGCTAAAATGTACCTAATTGGAAGCTTTCATAAATTGTGTGGTTTTCCCTTTTTCCTTTCAAAATAAATACATACATACATAAATAAAATTGGGGTGTTTGTGGTAAAATACCCCAGATTGTTAGTGAATAGGTTTATCCTGAACTTTTCTATTTCCATATAGTAAACATCACTGCTGAGTATCAATAATGTTAGAATTTACTTCGGAAAAATGCTACTAATGGTATAATTTGAGCACCATCTGTATGTATATAGTATTTTATTCAGGTAACATGAGCACAGTATGACATTACTTGTGCAATTTTGAAAGGTTAATTGAATTGTTGAACAATATTTTAATTTATTCTAATTTGCTTCATTGGAATTCTTCCAATAGTTTTGAATATCTTTGCATGCATTAAAGTCTATTAAATTCTTCTCTTTTTTTTTTAACCCAAATATACATTTGTGGCCACATTTTAAATTTGAACCCCATTGTTAGCTAAATGTCAAACCCTTTAAAAATCTTTTCATTAAAGCTCCTTTTTTTTTCCCTGAGAACTGAAGTCATCTTATTCACATTATTTCCTGAAAAAGAAAGGGCTTGGTTATCCAAAAGTCTTATTTCTATCTTTTAAATAGGGTGCAGATAAAGATTATAGTGCTCTTATAGGTGTGGCAATGTTGCCAAATAAATTTCTAGAATTTCATTTTTATAAGTACAAGTCAGAATATTTGATGAATTGCAAGTGTGGAATCAGAGACCTGCATGTTAAAATAGATTGTTACTATACAAGCAAATGGCACACTGCTACCACCATAAGACATTTTCATTATTTCCCATTCACAACAGACACCACGATTTTCCCACCAGTCATAAAGATCATTTTAAGTAAAGAGATGGAGCAACATTTTCAGAATGAGATGTTTTAAGAATATTTTATGAACTTATTCCAAAAATCAATGAATAAAAGTAGAGAAAATCAATTCACTCATGAGTTCTAGAGTCAAATCCACACCAACAGTCAGAGGGTGTCCTTTTTCTGTCTTTTAGAATTACAGATGTGAGAAAACTGCCACCAAAATATATTTTCAAAGTGTTAAAGTATACGTATCGGAAGATAAAAATCATGACTCTAAAAAACTTTATTTAACTCTTCAATTTATGAGGGAACCAGTAAGTGTTATGACTGGCTCAAAAATATTTAAAATGCTAGGATATTTATAGGAGATTTAAGAAAGAAATGTTAGGATAAGATTGCTGATTTTGATTAAAAATAAAAACAAAAGGGGCTGGGCTTGGTGGCTCACTCCTGTAATCCCAGCACTTTGGGAGGCCAAGGTAGGTGGGTTGCAAGGTCAGGAGTTCGAGACCAGTCTGGCCAACGTGGTGAAACCCTGTCTCTACTAAAAATACAAAAATTAGCCAGGCGTGGTGGTGTGCACCTGTAATCCCAGCTACTCGAGAGGCTGAGGCAGGAGAATTGCTTGAAAGCAGGAGGTGGAGGTTGCAGTGAACTGAGATCATGCCACTGCACGCCAGTCTGGGCAAAAGAGCAAGACTCTGTCTCAGAAAAAAAAAAGGAAAAAAAGGCTCCATTATAGTCCAACAGATCATATGTCTTTGGCACCATTTATTTCACTACATGAAAATTATTTTCATTGTTACTGGACAAAAATCTATCAGTAAGGTAACTTCATTAAGTCTGGGACCTCTTGTCAATAACCAACAATAAGATGAACTGAGAACATTCTTCTATCCAGTCCTTGGGTGGCCTTTCCCCCAATATTATATGAAAAAAGCACACCAAAATTTTCTGCCTTTTTTCAAGTTTTGATAACTTTACTGACAAAAATAGTAAATCGTGCAGGCCATGCTTCTCAAAAGTTTTAAAGCACCACCAGTGAACATCTATATTTCACCAAAACATTGTTATGAGTATTGACTCTTTGGTTTGTTTTCTTGTATGTAAAGAATTGTAGAAAGCTCACTCAACACTATATTAGCAGATATGAAAATTGAGTTGCAAATGTATAGTGAGTATTAAGGTTACACTTGAAAGACACATTACACTGTTTCGTATTTTAAAGCCATTACCTTTTTCTCATGACACATGAATTTCTATAGCTTTCAAAAGGGCAGAGTATACAGATACTCTCTATCATGGTTGTCAGATAAAATGACCTTGCTCTGACCAATGTGGACCTACCAAGAATTACATTTCCACAAGGTCGATGAATTGTTTTTGTAACGTCCACGTCTATATGCCTCTGCATAAATGCCAAGGTCTTTCATGTTCCTCCCCAAATATTTCTCTGCAATTTCCCAACATGCAGGCTTGATTTGGGCACATATCAAGGTCACCTAGAGTCTACTTCATGAGGACAAAGGCCTTGAAGTCAGATTCATTGCTTTGAGTCCAGATTAAGAGGTTCCAGGCAAGTTGCTCAAACCCTCTAAGAACCTCTCCTCATTTTTAAAATGGTTCAAAAACATTACCCTCTACAGAGAGCTCCTGTGAAGATTAATGAATAAATTTTAGTCACTTAGGGCATTGATTGGGGCAGAGTGAGTGCACAATAATTGCATAATAAATACGTATGCTTTATGTAGATAAATATCATTGTATTTATAATAATAATAAAGTGTCATCTTTTTTTGGTAACTTCAGCCTTCTCATTCTCTATTCTGTTTGTTTTTTTCTTTTCACTTTTGTCTCTCCTCCCACCTGGAAAATGCTCTCAATCTGTGCCATCTTTCCATGCTGTACCACAATCTCCAGTTTCTCTAACTCCTAATGATCTCTTCTTCTAAAACAGCCATTGCATTTAATTATATATTACAATATTTGCTGCTATTTCATGTATGCAGCTATTTCTGCTGTTAAACATAAGCATCTTGAGGACAGTGTGACTTCAAGTGTGTACTAATTTTTATAAGGGATCCTTCTATCTAGGAAAACAAGCTCCAGCCTAAATGTTCCAGGCTTAAAAGAAATTAGAATAAGGATAATAAAAAGGAGGTACAGTTTGGCCATTAAGCCAAACCTCTCCTCCTACCTACTGTGCACCCACCAATCTGTGGGTGTGATGCCAGTTGGCTTCCATGGGAATCTATGCTTATGGGGCTGCTGTCTGCATTTGATTTTGCTGCTCTAGTGTCCTGGAGAGCAGTCTAAGAAAACACAGATGTATAAAAGCCTGGGAAGACATCATGAAACAGTTCCTATGTTGTTTCCATCTTCAAGAAAATCTTTGGACTGTCTGTTGTGCACCAAACTATACTGAGTACCACTGGTCTACAAGACATTGTTCTTTCTTTCAAACTGCTTTTATTAATTTATATTTTTGTAGATCCATAATAATTTTAATAATCTGTATCAATTTTAAATATGAGACCAGAAAGATGTACAATCAATCTCAAATATGGATAATTTATTTGGTTTTCCACCCCTCCACCTATTTCTGCTCCGTAGAACTTTCTGTAACATGGTAGAGCTCTAAGGGGAAAGAGAAGAGTTCACAAAAACTTTTTGCAGCCACTTTCAGCACAGCTCACACCGCCAAGTACTTGAGCCCAAGCAGCACTTGCTCTGAGCACTGTGGCTCATCCCCAGATCGGTTCCATTGCTGGTGCTGGTGCTGCTGCTGCTGCTGGTATCACAACTGAAGTTATGTCTACGCCCTGCATTTTTGACATGATCCTCTGTGAAAAGTGTCATTGTGTGTAGGCTCACCAGCTGTCCTGGTTGCCTGTGACTGTCTGGGTTTGAAGCACTGAAAGTCAAGTGTCTCAGAAAATCTTGAACACCCAAACAAACTGGAATAGTTGGTCACTGGGACATTTATGTACAGCTGAACCTTCTTCCAGGCAGTGCGTTAGAGACTCTGCATCCACCAACTCCTACGCCAGGCACTAAGTCTACTCCCTGATTCTTTCTTTAAAGCATTTTAGGTCAATTTCTCCTGCTAGAATTCTGTATCACTCAACACCACTCTCCTGAAGGGATGAAATAGATAACCAACAAGCATCATGCAGTGTTTTTCTGTTCCTCTCCTCTATGACAGCATTGGATTCTATTATCCTTCCTCCGTCCTATTGCCCTCAGCAGCTTTAGCCCCTCTTTCCTTCTCCTCTCCCTCCCTCCACCCAATCCTCAGAGGTTCTGCCTTTTGAGAAGAATCAACCATTAGCTCTCCAAAAGGTTGCATATTTGTTTAATTACTTTTTGAGACAGAGTCTTGCTCTATCACCCAGGCTGGAGTGCAGTGTCAAGATCGTGGCTTACTGCAACTTCAACCTTCCAGGCTTAAGTGATTCTCCTGCCCCAGCCACCCTAGTAGCTGGGACTACAGGCATGCACCACCATATCTGGACTATTATTTTATTTTTTAATTTTTTGTGGAAACGGGGTCTCGCCATGTTGCCCAGCTGGTCTCAAACTCCCGGGCTCAAGAGATCCTTCCACCTTGGTCTCCCAAAATGCTGGGATTACAGGCATGAGCCACTGTGCCTAGCCAAGTTGCATATTTAAACATAACTCTTTAGTATTTCCTTATAATCTCTGAGCCAAGATTCTTACCTCAATGTCTACTTCTGTCTACAGAAGAAAAATACATCCACCAACGATGATTTATTTAAATATCTGAGACTGGAATCAAGGCCAATTTTCCTTTGGCCAGAGTATGTGTTCTGCATTTGCTTTTACCAAATGCTAAGTCCAAATGTAAAAAAAAAAAAAATACAACCACTTTAAGAGTGTTAGGAATAAAATGGTAAAAGAAGTTGAAGAGCATCTCTAGCTAAATAAGGGTTGTCATTTGATTAATGCAAGAAAAATCAAATAGTCACAAAGCTCTCCAAACATCTTTCTTTCAGAAATAGAGCCATAATATACATTTGATTCCCCAAAACACATTTCTGAAAGTTCTAAGCTAGTGAACATATGAATTGGTAATGAACCCTGCAGGATTCATAATTATAACTTTGCAATCATGACACAACAATATGCTCAAAAGCAATGTTTGGGTACTCTTTGAACGTAATTGATAGCTAGGCATATGCATTTTATTGGTAGGTGATGAGAATCACACGTAAAAGTTTTTATCTTGGTATAGCCGGAGGGGGCTATGTGAGGAGGTAAAATGATTATTTTACAGGAGAAAGAAGATGTCCTTATCCTGTGTGCCATAGATCTGTCACATTCTCTGACAGGATTCTACTGAAATCCTTCAGGACTTTCCTAGTGCTCTGCCTATAAAGGCCCCCGATCTGTACATAGTCTAAAGAGATCTACATGATCAAAAACAGTGACTCTTACCTGGGGGCGATGATTTCACCTTCACCCCCACCAGCGAAAATTTGGCAATATCTGGAAATATTTTCAGTTGTTATAACTGAAGGGAAGGAATATGACTGGCATCTAGTGTGTAGAGGCCAGAGGTACTGCTAAAATTGTGCAAAGGGCTGCTCCCCACAACAGAGAATCATCCAGCCCCAAATGTTAATCAACAGTGCCAAGGTAGAAAACCTTGATATTAAGCCCTTTGTTTCTCTGGTTTCTTCTCATACCCCTCACTCCTTCCTGTACTGTGTTCCTATTTTATTTTCCTTTCCATTCTTTGAATGGGCCCCTATCCTTCCCACAAATTGGACTTTTCCATTCTATTCCTGCTGCCAGAGGCTCCTCCTCCAGAATCCTCTCCCTTTCCTGATTAACTATTCTTTCTCCAGCTCTCAGCAATTAAAGCAATTTTTTTCAGAGCATCTCACCCCATTAGACCAGATATCTCTGCTACACAGTCTCCTGACACGTTGCAGTTTTCCTTCATAGCCTGTATCACAGTTTATGGGAATGCTCAATTACAGGCATACCTCAGAGATATTGGGGGCTTAGTTCCAGACCACTGCAATAAATTGAATATTCCAATAAAATACATGATATGAATTTTTTCGTTTCTCACTGCATATAAAAGTTGTGTTCACCCTATGCCATAGTCTATTAAGTATGTAATAGCATAATGGTTAAAAGAGCAGTGTAAAAGCCTTAATTTAAAAATACGTTAGAGCTGAAAAATACTAACAACCATTCAAGCCTTCATCGAGACCTAATCTTTCTCCTGGTGGGGGGATCTCCTCGATGTTGATGGCTCCTGGCTGATGGGGCAGCAGTTGCTGAAGGTTAAGGTGCTTTTGGCAAATTCTTAAAATAAGAAACCATGAAGTTTATCCCATCAATTGATTCTTTCTTTTATAAAATATTTCTCTGCACCATGTGATGCTCTTTGACATCATTTTACCCACTTTCAAAACTGGAGTCAGTCCTCTCAAACTCTGCCACTGCTTTGCCAACTAAGTTGATGTAATCTTCTGAATCCTCTGTTGCCATTTCAGCGATGTTCACCCCATCTTCACCAGAAGTAGAATCCATCTCAAAACAAAACAAAACAAAAAAAAAACCAAACTTTCTTTACTCATCCATAAGAAGCAGCAACTCCTCATCCATTATAATTTAATTATGAGATTGAAGCAATTCAGTCACGTCTTCAGGCTCCACATGTAATTCTAATTATTTTGCTATTTCTACCATCTCTGCAGTTACTCCTCTACTGAAGTCTTAAACTCCTCAAAGTCATTCATGAGAACTAGAATCAATGTCTTCCAACCCCAATTAATGTGAATATTTTTACCTTTTCCCATAAATCACAAATGTTCACAAAGTCATCTAGATGGTAAATTCCTTCCAGAAGGCTTTCAAATTTACTTTGCCCAGATCCTTCAGAAAAATCGCTATCGATGGCAGCTATAGCCATATAAAAGGTAATTTTGAATAATAAGACATGCAGTCCAGATTACTCCTTGATTCATGGGCTGCAGAATAGATTTTGTGTCAGCAGACATGAAAACAATGTTAATCTCCTTGCACGTCTCCATCAGAGCTCTTGGGTGACCAGGTGCATTATCAATGAGCAGTAGTATTTTTGAAAGGAATCTGTTTTTCTGAGCAGTAGGTACCACTAATGGGCTTAAAAATATTCAGTAAACCATACTATAAACAGATGTACCGTCACCCATGCTTTGTTCCATTTATAGAGCACAGACAGATTAGATTAAGCATAATTCTTAAGTACGCTAGGGATTTCGGAATGGGAAATTAACATTGGCTGCAACTTAAAATCACCAGCTACATTAGTCTCTAATAAGAGAGTCAGCCTGTTCTTCAAAAGCTTTGAAGCCAGGCACTGACTTCTCTTCTTTAGCTATAAGAGTTCTAGATGGCATCTTCTTCCAATATAATATAAGGATATTTTACCTGCTTTGAAAATCTGTTGTATCGTGTAGCCACCTTCATGAATTATCTTAGCCAGATCTTCCGGATAATTTGCTGCAACCTCTACATCAGCAATTGCTGCTTCACCTTGCACTTTTAGTTAAAGGAGAAAGATTCATACGATCTGAAGAGAAACCACCAGAGTATCATCTTGCACTTTTATGTTATGGACATGACTTCTTAAATCTCATGAACCAACCTCTGCTAGTTTCAAACTTTTCTTCTGCAGCTTCCTCACTTCTCTCAGCCTTCATAGAATTGAAGAGAGTTAGGACATTGCTCTGGATTAGGCTTTGGCTTAAGATAATGTTGTAACTGGTTCTATCCTCTATTGAGACCACACACACTTTCTCCACATCAGTAATAAGGCTGTTTTGCTTTCTTATCATTTGTGTGTTCATTAGAGTAGAACTTCCAATTTCCTTCAAGAACCTTTCCTTTGCATTCACAACTTAACCAACTGTTTGATGCAAGATGTCTAGCTTTCATCCTATCTCAGCTTTCAACATGTCTTCTTCTTGCTCAGCATAATCATTTCTAGCTTTTGATTAAAGGGAGAGATGTATGAAATTTCCTTTCACTTGAACACTTAGATGACGCTTTAAGGTTATTTTTTTCTAATTTAACAGTGTTTACTTCAAAAAAGGGTAATTCAAGATTGGGCTTTCTCCCAGGCCAGAATGCTTTCAGAGACATTATGGCACTTCCATGTGGTTAGAGAAGATTTATGGGCAGAACAAAGAAAGTGGGTGCAAAAACAGAAGTGAGGTACAGAAACAGCTGGACTGGTTACAGCTTGGGGTGTTTGCCTTATTTGAACAGCTGGCTGACTGTGATTGGCTGAAACTCCATGATCGGCATAAGAGTAGGTTACAGTCTGTTTAGACATCCAGTTAGAATACAGTTTACTATGTATGAGAAACTTTTAGGCCAAAATTACATGGAGGCAGCTATAGGCTAAACTTAATGTAACAACCATTGCAGGGTTATTAATTGGCCTGATTTCAATGTTGTTATTTCTCAGGGAACAGGGAGGCTTCAGGAGAGGTAGCAAGATGAGGGAAGGGCCAATAGGTGGAATGGCCAGAACACAAACATTTAAGGATTAAGTTCCCCATCTTACGTGAGCATTTTTTTTGGTGTCCCAAAACAATTAAAAAAGTAACAACTAAGTTCACTGATCACAGATTACAATAACAGATATAATCATAAGGAAATGTTTGAAATACGTGAGAATTACCAAAATGTGACACAGAGACATGAAGTGAGCACAAAGAGTTGGAAAAATGGCACGGGTAGACTTTGGATAGACTTGCTCGATGCAGGGTTCTGCAAACCTTCCACTTTTTTCTTTCTTTCTTTCTTTTTTTTTTTTTTTTTTTACCAAAAGGCAGTATCTATGAACCGCAATAAAATGAGATATGCCTGTAAATCACTGTCCTTCAGTTGGAATAATGAATGGTGCTCAGGGGACCTAAAAATAGTTTCTGGGCAAGAAATTTGGCTGAGATAGTAAGGAAAACCTGAAATAATATTTTAGAGTAAAGCAAGATCAATAAACAGAGTTAGAATTCAAATCTGGCACAATTCGATTTGGAACCAGGTCCTGCTTAGGGCACCAGCCATCCCTCTTTCATGGTGCCTGTTTCAGCATGAGACACAATACGGATGTTCACTAAGGAAGGGACTACGACGTAGGCTCCTTATGTTTCCATTATATGAAGCAGTAACATGCAGAGTTGCTGGTACATTATGTAGCTCTTTGCACTGAAAATTTTCACTACCTTTAAGATTTAAAATAGACCACTATCAGACGGTTTTCACCTGGACATAGTAACTCCTAATAATTGCCCTGACAAATTTCAAAAGAAGATCATTCTCTAACATATAGGAGAGAAGAAAAGCTTGCATCAACCTGGGAAGTGTAGCAACCTCTTTCTTTACTTCCTCATTCCTTCAATGTGTATTTACAGAGCATCTATTATATACCTAATACTTTGGTAAACTGTAAGAATAAACCAGTAAATAAGTCAGATGTATTTCAACACATAAGGCTTACATCTGATAAAGAAGACAAAAACCAGTAGCAATATTGAAAGGAATATTAATAACTGATCCAATGGATCTATTCAAAAATGGCTGTGGGTTTTTCTAGAGTGTTTGTCCTCTGTAATAGGAAGACACAGTGACACAGCCACTCATTCTTTTAACAAAATTTATTCAGCATCTGCTGAGCACCAGGCAATGTTTTTTCCCAGATATTTGGACATCAGTGAAATGCAGTAGTCCTGCCTTTTCAAAAGTAAACAAAATGAATGCTAATCCTCCCTGAATTAGCCACGTGTTGTGTAACTGAAGACTATGTTGTCCTTCAATTTCAATAACAACTGCAATGGGTCATTGCAGAGCATGACATTTCTACCTATGAGATATTATCATAAAAATCATGACAGGAACATGAAATGCCAGTGGCCTTAATTTCTCTTGTGCACACTATATTCACACATAAATGCTTTGGGTAGAAGTCATACAGATGTGAACCCACAGAGATGATTTTGAAGTTTTCTGTGCAATGAAAAGAAAGGGAGATAATTGTTTTCCCATTTATGGGCAGTCCATCCTTGGGTGGCCTCAAACCCAGCCTCTGAGCTACAGCTGGGCAGGGCAGGGCCACGCAATGTCCACTGCAGGAACAAAGCCCATTGTGTTGGCCTTCATGCATCCTTCATAATAAGGCTGGAAGTAGAAAAAATTTAGACACGGATACCCTGCAATCCAGAGAAACGATTTCTTTTGAAAGTGCCTTAGTCTAGTTCAAGCAGACAATGCAGGAATTGATTTTCCTGTCTCTCCAGTCCCTCTTGTCCTTCTGTTAGCTCCTGCTGAGCTAATGGCTCCTCTTCTGTGGTGCCTGTGAACATCTTTCGTATTATGTTGACAGTTTCCGTTCAAGTGTTGGTCTCATGCACAAAACTGTAATATCCAAAATCTATATAATAGGTACCACCTGCCAGGCGCTTTTGTAAGTGCTTTATGTCCTTTAATCTGACAAAAACTCTATGAGAAAAATATAATTTCTATCTTGATTTTATAGGTGTGGAAACTGAGGCATAAAGAGGTTAAATAGCTTGCCCAAGTGGCACATCTAGTAACAGAGCTAGGATTTGAAACCAGATGCGACTCCACAGCCTCTTAGTAGCATATAGAAGCCACACAATAAATATTTATTAGCACTCATTTGGTCACTTGACTCCTCCACTAGTTCCTGCAGGTTTTTACTCTCCAAGGGGTGATCTCAGTAAGTAGTTTCCTTACGTGACCGTGTATCACAATGACCAGAGGAGACTTTTAAAACTATAGTTCTCTGAGAGTGGCGTTTGACATTTTATGTTTTTCTAATGTGTCTCAGAAGATGATGATTTGGCCACATGGGAAACAATGGTACTAGACAGTGATGTGAAAACAGTGGAGTTGGCACTGGCCCTCTCTACCTTCCCTTTCCAAATCTCTCTTATATTGACAATGCCCCTGTCCACTCCTAAATATCTCTGCTCAGGCTCACTCTCCTAGAACCTTAATCTTAGCCCAAATAATCTTTCCTAAAGTGTTGGAAGGTAAGCAACATACTTCCTAGGACTCCAGTCTAGGAATCAAGATGTTATCTTTCATTACTAGCCACACAATTTTAATGTATTTCAGAGCATTTCAGAGTTTGTCTCTTCATTTGTAAAATACAGTGAGATAAGACAATGATTTATATTGTCTAATATGATAGCTACTAGCCATGCGTGGCTATTTACATTTATATTTAAATTAATTAAAAATTAAATAAAATTTAAAATGTAGTTCCTCTATTAAACTAGCCACATTTCAAGAACTTGATGGCTACATGAGGCTATAGGCTAACATACTGGATAGACATAGAACATTTTCATCAGGACACTAAGTTCTATTGAACAGCATGAATCCTATGCTCAAATGAGATCAGATATCTGAAGACCTTTTCATTTTCGCCACCCTCAGATGAAGGCATGCAAGATATGTAGCCATCTTTATTTTTCTATTATGTAACTTAATTTTTCCTTTGTGCCGTCATCAGCCTTTTGGCTGAAAATATAAACTTAGTTAATTTCGGCAAATAAAACCCTTTAAAGTTGGAACACAGGCACTTTGGAATTGTCCCCTTGAAATGCTTCTCCTTCAGATAGCACATAAGTTTTAGGCATCATAACAATTTGGGCTTGCACCCAGGCCTCAACGCCTTCTAGGCTGGAGCCCCTCCAAGAACCAATCTGTGTTAGTGGTACCCTTTAGTTAAAGCTTGTGTGTATGTATTTATGTGCATACATGCTTATGGGTTAATGGGATGGAATGAGAGAAAAGAGAGAGGGTATAAGAATCTGGAGAGAATTGTTTAATCTGCTTTGCACTTTTTGAATGGTACTCCATAGATAGTCACCTACAAAGCATCAGGGAATGTGTATCTGGGTTCTATGGGAGTGAGTTCTCAAAGTCATAAAAAATGTCTCCCACCTATCAGTTTTCATTAATCAAAATGTCAGTGACCCTGAAAAATTTTCATAAACCATTCATTCAAAGTATTTATTAGCAAGAAACAAATTACTGTTTTTTATTTTTTGTAATCATTTATTCACATTGCTAGCCTTTGGTCAGACAATGGCTTCTTTTAAAACACAAATAATCAACATGTTCTGAATCCTGCACATATCATTCTGTTTAGGGAGTTGCTTCTTATGATTGGCACTATCACAGCCTTGCTTCAGTTTATTACACTGTTGGTAAGTGGAATCGCTAAAGCTGTCACATCAAAAGCCTTCTGGATTTTCAGAATCCTTCACTAGCATTCTTCTCTGGCAAGAAATGAATTGTTCTTTTGTTGTTGCATAATCTGATTGACAAGACTAACATGAATAGGGTCTATTGCATGGAGGAAATTAGGAACCATTTCTCTTGTCAAAATTTCTGTCTTTGCTTTTGTCTTTCCTGTCTAAGCACAGATATGGTCACAATAAGGAGCGGGCAGCCTAAGAAGGCAGTGGTGCAGCTTAAAGAGCACATGTCATCACCTTGTTTTCTTGGGGAGCCATAACCTGCAAAAGAAGGGCAGGGTCCATGCTATAATTCTGAAGCTGCCAGGGACCCTTCGAGATAGCAATTTCTGTTTCTACCCTTCTTTTCTCACTTTCTATCATTTCATGTTAAATAACAAAGGAGTTTTGTGGAGTGTTACATAAAATTCTGCATGTTAAAGATACAGATTATAAGCCTTTCATATTTTTCTCTCACCACTATTAGCAGTAAGTTAGACATTTCTAGGAAATAGATTTAGGAATTGTATGTCACTAAGAAACAGTAACCCACACTATGGGCAAATCATGTAACCTCTTCAGGCAACAGTGTTTTCACTGGCAAAGGAGTTTAGAAACAGCTATCTTGCAGAGGTCTTATGAGTAATAAATGATAAAAATGGGAGTGAGGATTGCATAGTGGGAAGAGCTCAGAATCTGGATTCAAAGAGCACTGGATTTGAGTGCTAGCTGTACTACTAACTAGTTTCATGATCTTGGAAAAATTACATGAACTCTGAGAATTTAATGAGGAAATGCCTACAAAGTACGAAGCACAGTGCCTGGAAAAAAACAAATTCCGTGTTTAGTAGCTGTTTGTTACAATTATTATTACAAAAAGTATGTGAAAATATCTGACACAACATATGTTACAAAAAAACACAAAAATAGTGTTTTCTTCCTTTTCTATTTTTCCCCCCTTTTTTCCTAATATATATTAAGGTTTTGACATTGGAAAATGTGTCATGGCAAATGTTCTAACTAGTACCCTGAGTGTCTCCTGGTGCAGGAAGTAAAAATCAGATTATCAGTTCTATTAGGACAAGGACAATATACTATTTTCTCATTAAAATCTTATAAGAACAGATAGACCAGCAAAATGTGTATTTCAAGTAATATTAGTTTGTTAATTCTTTCTCATTGGCTGGTCCTGGTTTTATTAATAAAATATATTTTCTATTTTTTTAACGGAAATATTTCAGGCCTTTTCAAACTGAGGATTTTTTCTCTGAAAATGGTTAATAAAAATAAATCAGTGAGGAGAGAAAATATTAACAGGACCTACTCAAAATATATGAAAACATATGTCTGCAACCAACCAACCAACAAACAAAAACTTGAAGAATAATAATCTTTGAAACGTTCTTCTTCATAGTGGCCCCAAAATGGAAAAAATCCAAATGGCCATCAAAAGAAAAATGAGTAAGAAATTGTACTGTACTCATACAATGGACTACTACTTGGCACACAAAGGGAAATTAACTACTGATAAAGGTATTAACGTGGATAGACCTCAATATATTTATGTTGAGTAAAAAAAAAAAAAACAGGAAGAAGGAAGTGCATATTATATGGATCCATTTACAGAAAGTTCTAGAACAGGCAAAACCATCCATGGTGATAGAAATCAGGATGAGATTGCCTCTGGGAAGGGAGAGGGAAATAATTGACTTGAAAGGTCATAACCCAGAGAGTAACACAATAAAATATAACACAATAAAATATAAGTGCTCTCATAGGAGACACTGTGATATTTTAAATGATTGCTGAAAGAACTAATATTCTTAAGAATAAAATACTATGAAATCCAGGGCCCTCTGGGCTTTTAATGATGAAAAAATATTCTGTCATCTGGGGAAGCCAAAAACTAACTTTAGTCTACTAAGTGTCAACAAAGTTGTAAATGTCAATTAATGAACTGTCAATCTTGACTCATAGCCTCAATATTCTTTTAGTTGTTCTTTGGGATCAGCATTGATCAAATGAAGAAGCAATTTCCCAATTCCTTCTCTTGAACTTTTATTCTCTCTGGTTTATTTTGTAATTGACTTTTATTTTATACACGTTAAACCACCCTTTTCCTTATAACTTAAAGACAAGAATATAAATTTGAATTATAATTTACTTTTTCTTGAGATGTTGGTTAGATAGACAGCTTTAATTTTTCTTTCATTAGTGAATACTTAAATTTAGTTTATACCTTTTACACAAAGACACAGGTATGATTTAGGAATGGATTTTATTCTACTTTCAAATATATTGGCTTTGTCATTCTAATTCTGTATTTGTAAGCTTAGAAGCAGTTATATGACTTTTGAGTCACCTGGTACCACTGCTTTAGTTTGGGAGGAGTTGCAGAAATAGGATCCAGCATTGTCAGACCAATCATTCCTGATTCTGACTTTTAGTTCAATCTTAGACATCTGTCCTGTGAGTTTATAGTGAGAAGATGGCCATCTATGAACCAGGAAGTAGGGCCTCTCCAGACACCAAATCTGCTGGCACCTTGATCTTGGACTCCCCAGCCTCCAGAACTGTGAGAAATAAATTTATGTTGTTTGTATACTCAGTTTATAGTATTTTGTTAGAGCAACCCAAATAGACAAAGACAGACATTTGTGTATAATTTCTGACATATTAAAATGGATGTAATATCAAAGACTAAATTTATTTACTCTAGAAGTAAGCCAGCCATGTATCCAAAAATTTCATGTGTTTCATCAAATGCTGAGTTTTAGAAGGAGCTATGGACCAAAAGCAAGACTTGTAACACAAGTCTGAATTTCACCCCCTGTTGGCCGTGTGAATTTACTTACACACTTCCTATAAATTCTCTAGACCAAGTTTCACAATCTTTCCTTCTCCCCAGTAAGTTAGGGTTGAGGCTGAAAATTTGGGCATTAGGTCAGGTAGTCTGATTACGGGTAAGTTATGAAAGCTTAATAAGTGATAGTGGTGACACAATGTATTACAAAACACTTAGCATAGTGGTCAATAAAAAAGTGGCAGCTATAATTATAGTTCATAGCCATTTAATTATTATTCGTAACAAAACAATATAGAATTCCATAATTGGTACTTTATCATTGTTGCAGAAATGTGTTGACCAGAATAATAAAATCACTAACAGCATGGATGTAAAGCTTGGCCAGACACCAGGCCTGCAGTGACAACTAAAGAGAACTTGTCAAAAAGATACTCAAGAGGCTGCTATTCAGGGAACCCATAGGGGCACAGCAGGATTCGCTGTTGCAAGGATACTGCATTAAGTACAGGCAGGTATTATTTGCCAGCCCAATTTGCAGCAATCAGGACTCAGCGGTGGTCTCCTAGGGCCAGTCATCACTGAGATGTCTAGGCCCTGAGGCACTTGGTGCTGTTGCTACCACATGTAACAAGAAATAAAGATAACTGGTGGAGATTTTGCAACATATTGTACCCAGTATTTTAAATCTTTTATTTTGCAACATAAAATTTTTCACATTTTACCTATCTATATCAATAGAGAATGTTATTTGCTGTATCATATATCACAGCCACCAACACTGGATGATGATCTAGAGCCAAGAATTCCCACCCAGGGTGGGAAATTGAACCAGCTGGAATGTAAAGATTTCCTCAGACTCAATATTCTGTGATTATATAATCATTGAAAGTTCAAAATTATTTTCATCTAAAGCAGTTAACATGAAACACGTCACCAATTACTAAGTTCTACAGTCACTACATATGTGTATATATATACACACACATATATATATATGCATATATACTAATTAATTAAATATGTATATTTAATTCTGGAAAGAAAAAGAATGTGGCCAACTCTAATTGTGGCTGCTTGGATGGGAGTCACACATGAGTCAATAAACATGATGCATGGTTTGAAAAAGCAGATTAAGCTCTGTTAGAATTAAATGATTATTTTCTTGGAAAATATGTTAGTGACAGGTAAATCAAAATTAGACTGCTGAGTAAGGCCCCAGACTACATTAAAGGGCTTTGACAACACTAATCAATATTTATTATACTATATTGACTTTAAAACATTAATTTTTTAAAAAGTTAACCACAAAGAAGTTAGGATACGTCTTAAAAGCAATGACAACTCAAAATTACCATCAGTCATGAGATAGATATGATACAGTTGTGTGAAAACCTTTTGATAAGATAAAGAAAACTCCAGCATCAATATGTATTAAATTTGATGAAATACAGGTCAGTGCCCAGGGGTATAATGTGGCAGTAACGTGAGCACTATGCAGAATGTTCCAGTCTGCTTGTTCTTTCCTGGACTGGATTGGCTTTTTGGGCAGTAAAAGAGGTCATGAAAAGTTTGATGTAGACAAAAAAAACACAGTCGAGCACAGGGGGTAAAGTTGTGGATTTTGGATATAGACAGCTGGCTCCAAGTGCCTCTCCTGACATTCACCAGCACTGTGTATTTGCCATGCTCTTTAATCTCTGCACATCAGTTTTTTTTTTTAAAGTGGAAATGCTAAAAATAGTACTTAACTCATTGATATGTAAGAATTAAATAAGATTATTCATTTGAGAGTTTAGCTTAGTGGCACACAGTAAGAATTCAATAAATATAAGGTCATTGAGCTTTCTGATACCTTTGTGCAAAAGCCATATTTAGGAAACAAGTCTCAAGGGTTGCATCAGCTCCTGCCTAGAGAGTTGACATTTGTTGACTCTGGACACAAGAATGGAAATGTGAAAGTACACTTTACGCAAAGATCTGATTGAGTTTGTGGACCAGCAACCCATGACATAATTTTGATAGCTGATTATTGCTCAGTAAGTGATTTGACTCTTGAAAAAGAATGGTTTTATTAATCCACTGTTAAATTGCAATTATTAGCTAGTATTGAAATTTATATTCTTCCTGTTAAGTAACCCCAAAACCTAAAAATTTAAACCAGAACCAAGTATTTCAATTTTTACAGCACACCAGTGTCATACTTTGTCTCATCTAGCTTTAGGTCAGAATAGCTACATATTGCTAAGGCAATGAATGATTGTTACCAAGTGTTTATAAAGTTCTTGTACAAGTTTAAAATCAAAAAACTTTGAATGCACACAATGGAGACAACTGTAAGCACCATATGGAAGTGTATGATTAACATGCTAATATTGTGAATGCTCATTTTAATGTTTTATTTTATTAACAAATCATACACAATGGCTGTGAATACTTTTTTGAGAGCACACCAGTTGGTGAATATTCTTTCATAATGTTGCAGTATTTCTTTATTATGAACCATGAAAATGGGCCCTTTCCAACAGCAACTTCCTCAAGCAGCAATGTGCTTACTTACAGGATGCTTCAAATATGCCGCAAAAGAATTTTAACGACTTTTTAAGAGGAGCGAATTTGTAGGAGGACAGAATTGCTTATCCATATAGTTTCACCCAAGCTTTCCCATTTGGATAATTTCTATTTCAAGGAGTTATCTTAACCCTATGAAATGCATCATAGGCATAAAAAAAAATCAAATGCTTATGATCAGTAACTCAAATTTAATTCAGGACATAGCATCAACTGGAGAGTACTTGAGCAAGTTGGAAAATCAGAATTCAAGGTATTTTATTACAGATCTCAGTTTTGCAGCTCTCGCTAGTTATTTACCTCCAGAAGGAAGTCCATCCTCTAGGAGGCTCTTCTAAACATGCACAGGCATAGTGTGGAGGCCATCACACTCTAATACCAGACTATATATTTGAGCCTTTGATCAGATTTAAATAAAGGCAGTATTATAGAATGAAAACCTTACTAGATTTTATTGTTTGTTACCCATCAGAAAGCAGAGCAGTTATACACAAAGGTGCATATTTGAGCCATGATCTTTAAAAAAATCTGTAAATTATATGTTCATATGAAATTCACAACTTTTTTTTTATCAGGAGTACATAGGTGCTTCTGAAACTTGACTTCACATATTCAGTGCCCTACAACCCTGAAAGGACACAGATTTTTCTGCTTGAACATAGCAATGAAATTTCTTAGCTGAATCTTTTAGGCGCATGTTTTCCTTCTAATTATAGGTGTTCTAATATGTACATTGTTATTTTGCTGCTAAAAAATTATCATTTGTTGAGTTATTACTACGGGTCAAATGCTGAGTTAAGTGCTTAATGCATATATTTGCTCAAATAATATCCACAATGTCTCTATGAGGTGGTTATTTCTTTTATCAGATGAAGAAGAGCAAAGACTGTTTAAGCAGTCTGTTAAAGGCCAGCCATGAGGCTATAGTTGACAGAATGGAGAGTAAAACCCAAGACTGAGATGGCCATGTATACTGTGAAAAGGAATCTGGATTTTTAAAAAATGCCGTGAATATTAAGCAGGTCACTGAAGGTGTTTGGCAAGGGAGAAAGGGAGGGGCTATATCTTGAATATACCCAAAACCCCATCTGCAGGAATGATAAACTCCTTGGGCCAGAAAAAACATGAAGCTTATCAGCATAAAATGTCACGATGTTCATCTTTCCAAGTCCCATGTCATTCTCTGCTACAGAATACTAGCAATATGTACTCCTTGCTTTCCTAGAAGAACATGATGATCAGATTTTTCTGCCTTCCTTTGCAGCATTGTCTGCAGCCACTCAGCACTCCACTAGCTACTCTCCAGCCACCTGAGTAGCTTTCTGTTCCACACACTTGCCAGTATCTTGTGTACGTATTGCAGGATCTGCATACACAGTTCCCTGTGCCTAGACTTCTTAGCCCCTCTTCATCCTTCAGATCTGGGTTGTCCTTCCCCAACATTCTATTCCATCTCACAGGGTCTTAGTTTGAGTTCCCCTGAGTTCCTCACTAACCTATGAACCCTGAAACAATGAGAACTCAGATTTTTGTGTATCATTGTTTCCTTAGCAGCCTGAGCATGTTTCCTGGCCTGTAATCAGAACACAATAAACGTTGCTGACTGAAAAAATGTAATTGATTTAAGCTTCCCTACAAATCTTTCCTTTTATGTTAATTGTGAGAAGAAGCTCAGCATCTTCTCAAGGGCTTTTTCTCATTCCCACAGTGGAAGCCTCTTAAAGCAAGTCTCTCTTTTCTGCATATACAGGCTTTAGCTCTGGTGAACCTCAGCCTTCTCTGTCTTTAAGTTAGGGTGATCAACATATAAAGTACCTTGTGTCTTCTGTGAGAATCACATTCCTTTTCTGCTGGGATTCTCTTTACCAGCAGAGTTGTATTCACTCCCCAGTTATTGAGAATCACTTGTGCAGGAATCAGAATTGTCATTCTCAAAGTGGCATCTTTGATCATTCAATAGCTTACTCTTGGACCCATCATACAAAATTAAGAAGAAAACAAATTCAAAAATCGTCATAGTTTACACTGTCTTCGAAGTTTCAAGCACAATAATTAGGTATGGGAAACTCATGTGTTCATCAAACCTCACTAGACATTAGGCTCTTGGAAAGCTAGGATGACTTGTCATTCTTGTCCTCCTCCTCATCTTCATCACTATCATCACCAAAAATAACGGTTATCATTTTTGCGCAACCTACTATGTACAAAGGACTGTACTAGAGCCTTGTTCATTTCATCCTTACGACAGCTTTATAGAATGAGCATCAGTCCTCTTTGAAAATGAAGACATTTCTGCTGAGAATGAATTATCTAGCCCAGGTCACTGAGCTAGTACATGAAAGGGCTGTACTGCCTTTCATCTTTGAATACCCAGCAGCTAGCACAATGCCTGGCATGTAGCAGGCGCTCACCGAGTAGAAACTGAGTACCAGGGCTTCACCACATGCTGGGATACAGTGAAACTCAAAGCAAATAACCCCAACCTCCTCCTGTCATGGGCTACTTTACCTGTGCCTACAGCCACCCTATGCTATGCTAGACCTTGTTAACCAGATAGAGAGATAACTTATAACCTATATTATGGCCACCATGGACATAGGGCCTATGACATTGGTGGAATAACACAGCCAGAAAGTATCGGAGGAAAGAAGAGATGCACAGAAAGAAATGATTGGAGACAGAGACACTTAACCTCTGTTCTCTCATGACTCTCCAGAAAGGCCTCCACACACTCACAGCACACAGGGAATACAGATCATTCACCTCCAATGTTACCAGAATCTTATGTCCCCCGAAACAGCGTTCAAGACCGAAGAGAACATATACAAAACAAGATGAAAAGCATATTGGAAGGCAATGGGAAATAGAGTTAGAAAAAGTCAGCCTCGCTTAGCACATTCCTTTGAAAGAAAGTTAAAAAGTGCAGAATGGGGCAATAGTACGCTTGATCATGTCCATTGTTGTTTTTAATTGGGTTTTTTGAAAACAAGTTCTAATTTCATAGAAATTTCTGACTGTTCTTGTGAGCTCTTCAATCTTTTCTCTTGGTCACTTCTTTTATGTGGTTTTTCAGATGATGTAGTTTTATGAAACAACTAGCTTCACAGTAGAGTTACGTCTTTTTTTTCTTTAAGAAATTGCCTTTGATCTTGATTTCATAATAGTTAGGTGAAGTGCTAAAAGAAGTTTAAAAGCTCATACAAATTGGAAATGAAAAAAAAATCAGAAGTTGTAATCATTTTCTTCACCTTTGGAAAGACCCCAGAGAGCTCCCAGTATAAACTTAACTGGAGGCTATTATTATGAGCACTCTAGGAGAATGAGTTTTCACCCAAGTCTATCATTTTTCTGGCAGGTACTTTTTTTCCAAAGCCCTCCACAAAATGAAGTGGGTATTTTAAAGATAATCCTCAGTTCTATGAGTGTAGATAATAAATACTTGTTGAATGAATGGATCAATTATTAATATAAAGGGTAGAAAACAAGACAATAAAAAGAGGATAATTGAAAAAGCTTTATATTTGTTATTTCCTCATCCTTTAATTTTTACAACAGAGTTGTGTGCATCACCTTCTGTGAGTCAGACACTGGAAGTGCTGCAGCCAGAATGACAGCTCACACTAATATAAGTACGAAGCATGTTCTGAGCATTTACATATGTTAATTTACTTGATCCTCACAATGCTATAAGGTAAATACTCTTAGTATTCTCATTTTATCTATGAGGACACTGGGGCACAGAAGGGTTAGATAACTTTCACTGAGTCACACAACTAAGAAGTGGTAGCCCTGATATTTGAACCCAAGCACTCTGGCCGCAGTGTCTGTGCATGTAGCTACTGGTCAATACTGCCTCCAATAAAACCACATAGCTACTGGTCAGTACTGCCTCCAATAAAACCTAACAAGCTAGTCATGAAAACAGAAACTATATTATCCCTGCCCTCGGGGAAATTATATTTTATTAAAAGAGCAATACAAAATGTATAATGACAATAAAGCATGGTAGGTAGTATGAGTGTAGTGCACAGAGGATCTTACATAAATATCAAGGAGGATGTCAGATTCCATCATGAGAAGGGGGTGAACAGTGAGCAGGAGTTAAGTATGCAGACAGGGGAGAAGAGTTGGGGTTTCAAGTGTGGAAGAAGCATTTGCAAAGGCATTGAAGTCATAAAGCTAGAAGACTAAGGTAAGAAAAATAATTCAGAAAAGCTTCAGTGAAGAGTCTGACAGTGCTGAGAGATGGGACTGCAGAATTAAGCAGGCTCCACATCAGGAAAAGCCTTATAAACCGTGCTGTTAGGCAGGCTGCTGCTACCAGCACCAGCCTTTGAAGGATTTTATGCAAGGATGTATGATTCAGTCAGATTTTCATGGAGACTTTGTGAGATTCATCTAGAAAAGTGTGGAGAACAGGTTGGAACAGGGCTGGATGGGGAAATGTAGGAAGATATTAAGAGGATTTTGCAACAATTATCTGGAAAATGATGAGGGCATTTTATATGGTTTGGCTGTGTCCCCACCCAAATCTCATCTTTAATTGTAGCTACCGTAATTCCCATGTGTTGTAGGAGGGGCCCAGTGGGAGATAATTTAATCATCGGGGCAGTTTCCGCCATACTGTTCTTGTGGTAGTGAAGACCAGATGGTTTTATAAGGGACAACCTCTTTCACTTGGTTCTCATTTTCTCTTCCCTGCTGCCATATAAGACGTGCCTTTCGCCTTCTGTCAATGATTATGAGGCCTGCCCATCCATGTGGAACTGTGAGTTCATTAAACCGCTTTTCCTTTATAAATTACCCAGTCTCCGGTATGTCTTTGTCAGCAGTATAAAAGCAGGCTAATATAACATTAAATCTTAAAAGTCCTATATACTTTTCAGTGAGGCTGTACGCTGTAGAGAAGTGACCCCTTCATGGTAAAAGTCCATATTTCCCATGTATTCTTTCAATTACTTTTGATAAGAATTTTCTTAATAATGACATTCATTACACATCAGAGTTTTCTTACAAATAAGTCTGTGCTTATGCATAGATGGTAATATGAATACCCAAATATCTAGACTTTATTTGTATACTATAATACCACACTTTCCTTTAAATAAGTGGAAGCCTTCTTGGAGGTCTTTTGTCAAACTAGTATTTTAAAATTGTAATGAGAATTCAAAAGTAAAATGAAAGAGATAAAGGCTGATAATACTAAGAAACAATGATCAAATTCCCAACTTTTGGAGATTGAAATGGAAAAAAAAATCATGTTTGAGGGAAAGTGGATTATGTTAATACAATTTTAGGTTAATTTATCCATCCTTTCCTTTTGATTGCTCTGGGTTTATAATGTGCTTCCATCACTTCATACTTATATCAAGGGCAGGAACACACCCCTTTCTTGGCTACATTTAGCACATCCCAGGCAAGCAGTATGCATTATACCCCTTACGCTGTGCTGCTCTCTGAGAAGTGGGAGAACAGTTATGACTATTACATGCAGAGAAAAATGTCTTAAACTTTCCAAAAAAGCAGTGTAAAAATGTGGAAATAGTTAACAGGAAAGAAAAAAGTTGTATTCTGACAGTAAGTGTAATTTGGAAAGAGGTATTTAAGTAATATCATCTCTTTTTATAACAGAAATAAAATAATGATGGCTGTTTGCTGAAAGAGATATCATGTCTTCAAGACAACAAACATATAACCCAGGCATACCTGGGTAGAATCTGACTTTGAAGCTCAAGGTTCTGTCTAGTTTTTGCTACTCTCCCTGTAACCTAGCCAATTAAGTCCTTGTTGCCATAGTGAGTATAGTCATTTGTTTTTCACAGTTATTATGAAACAGTAGTATCTAAATTTTTCAATAGATATTACTAAAGGCCGTTTACCTAAAATAAACTTGTACTCTGAAATTATTTATAGCCCCAGATTGTAAATAAATAGATAGATGGATAGATATAAATATAGATATATAGATATAGATATTGTCTCATATATATCCACTTTAAATACTTTCATTAATGGAAAATAAATTACCTAGGGAAAGCTCCATATGATGCTTTTTCTGTGTTAAGCCATTTGTTATCTGTCCAATTTGATATTTCTAGTGTCATTAACATACCCATTTTAAGGATGACTGGCTTTGACTTTTTTTGGTGAAGTGTTTCATAATAGAGATTTCAGCCTTGCCCATCATCAGGACTAATTTAAGAGTTCTGATTCAGAGAAATATGTGTTCATTACAAATCTAGGCTAGAAATGCTTTCACTTCAGTTTTCTGAAGTGAAACAAAGGAAACAAAGCGATGGTTTTCATCAACTTGTTTTCAATATATTTGAATACTTTCCTAATTTTCTAAGAAGACATATTCAAATAACTTGGCATTTGTGAATGAGACCCTTCACTACATGTTCTAAATATACCATCGTTCCTTTTGTTCCAATCTTTTGGATCTTTTATATTACCACAGAGCTAGTTATAAACACAAAACAAGGTCATTTCTTACAAAATCTGAGTTCAGTGGCCAGCCTGCCTATTAAGAAATCGGGTGAAGGTGATGGAGATTCTGATTATTAGCATGTAAATAACAACTAAACCACCACAGAGAAATATTGGTACATTTCTTACAAAGAGTATCATGTAGGCCACTGAGAGGTGTAAGCTAAGCTCATATTCATCAGTGAGAGCACTGAGCTATCTCTATACTGATTAATACATTAAATTGAGTCATAATCGGAGGGTTTCATAAGACTTTCTCCTTGAAATCCTGAAAGAAATGCTGCTAGGACCCACATCGTGAACTTCTCCTTGTGTAAAAGAGCCAGAAGGTCGGTAATTAGTCAGACATGATACCTGCTTTTTACAAAACATGCATTTCCATTGACGTCAAACCAAGTGAGATTGCACAAGGGGCTTTCACCTCCTGTGCTTGTGAGCGTGGGTTTCAGCGAGTGCCAACCACAGCTCCTAAGTACATGGCCCACACTGAGTTTCATCTGTGTCTAGACTCGAGTAGATTTTAGCAAGGGGGCAATTTGAGTCATCAATTAGCAAATCCATCCCATTCAAATCGCAGTGCCCATTGCTTCCACATACGTCCAGGGATCGCAGTGGGCAGTCAACTGTGTGTCTATGCTAGGGCTGTGGCACCTGATGCAGTCACACCTCAAAATGATTTCTCCCTGACAGTTCACTGTGGCACTTTTCCAGAGTAATCTGAGACATGCTAAGGAAGGCACTGACCTCCTTTTGGAATCCCATAAAGGGCTAATTCACTTTTTTTTTCTCTCTCTCTCTCAGACCAATTTCTGAGCAGAAAGTATTCAGTGTAAACGAAGGTCTAGAAACAAAGCCCAACCCTAATTCTTTATGCTTAAAAATCACTCACTCACTAATTTTTGCTGCTTCTTACCTTCAAAACATCTAGTCAAATTTTCAAGTTTTAGAGACAAACTCCAACTTTATATCATTAAAAAAAATTAGTATAGCCTAGTTTTTGTATCTTAATTAGGTTACCAGATCTCTATTCTTTGCTACATAAATCCCACTTCATATATTTAACAGTACTTTAAGCATAGTAACAATACCTTATATTTGTGCAACGTCTGATTTTTTAAAAAGTATCTTTATATACATTGCCTCAAATAATCCTTACTCCTTACCTCTCAAAACCAAAACATTAATTTAATTAATGAGACAACCCCTTTCACTTTGCAGACATGTATACAGACATGTAGAGAGGTACATGACATGCTACATAGCTGTAAATGGCAGAGCCAGGTGCAGATTTTAGTCACACATACTCTTCCCACTAATTTAAACATTGTACGTTTCAACATTTTCATCTTTGATGTATTCTTAAATATGAATTAGGTGCAGAGATAGACCTATTTGTTGTAGCAGCATCTTTCTTCTGTTAAAAGATAAATTCTAGCAATGTTATTATTTATTTTGTTAGTTTCTTAAATCTGCAAACTTCTTGAGACATTTATGTGGAAATTCTGAGTACATGTTTAGATTTTCTTTTTATTTTCTATTGAAATTTCCTTAGTTTGCTATAAAGATCTCAGTACTTTTGATAAAATGTATTGGTTGATTCAAGCCATAAAAACGAAGATAGAGTCATATAAGATAAGTTTCTTTTTGTTTTTGTTTTTGAGACAAAAGTCTCAATCTGACACCCAGGCTGGAGTACAGTGGCGTGAGCCAAGATCATGCCAACAACCTCCAACTCCCCAGCTCAAGCAATCCTCCCACCTCAATCTCCTGAGAAACTGAGACTACAAGTGCATGCCACCATGCCCGGCTAATTTTTTTTTTCTGTATTTTTTTGTAAAGATGGGCTTTCGCCATGTTGCCCAGGCTGCTCTCGAACTCCTGAACTCAAACAATCCACCCGTTTTGACCTCCCAAAGTGTTGGAATTACAGGTGTAAGCTACCGCATCTTGTCATGCTATGCTACTTGTACCAAGAGGTATTGGGACTACCAATCTTTGTTTAGAAATGTATGCTGGCTATTTAGTATCTAATGGCTATCACTCAGTTTCTATTTATTACATTTCTAAACTGAGTTTCCTTTATTTGTTGCAATGGTTGACAGGTCAAAGGCTCAAATTCTTCCTCTTTACCATTCTAAGATATTTTCTTTAAGCATTTAAGCTGTTCCTATATTTGACCAGCTACTAACTTTGTACTTGTATTTACCTTTTTAATATTTGGTAAGATACATTTTAATAGAGTTAACTCAAGTTACCATAGGTTGCAGTATTCTTATCTATTCTGTTTAATTCATTTTTTATTGATAAAGGTAAGATTTTTAACAGCTTAGTATGAGCTACAAGAGCATGACTTTTAAGTCAACTTAACGGTTTAAGAAAAGTATGAAAAAAGAGGTTTAGATATAAAGGTTAGTTTTGTTTTAAGCCAGAATTTTTCCCCAATTTAATAGTAATGCAGTCTCTTCCCAGCGGAAAGGGAGATTAGGAATCTAGTAGAAAAAAATGTAAATATACCATTTGGATTTTATAATGTTAATGTCATATTTAAAGGATCGCTATTCCAAAATGTTATGTACCCTTATTCAAATATAGGAATAAATTTTCATAAAAATAAAATAGTAACAACAGTATTCAGAAATTGGCAATGACTTTTGATAGCTTTACCTATGATCCTTCCAGTCGATGAATAACTTGACTCAGGTTTTTTATAATCTCTGTTGTCAATTTATCATAGTAACTTTTTTTACTTTTTCCTAAAGTTGTAATAATTGTTCTTTTTGAAGTTTCATTTATATTTACATGTACATTTATGCATTACATTTAAAATTCAGAATTAGAATATTCTTGACATAAGTTATTTTATACATGGAGAAACTCTTTAAAAATAATTCTCAAGCCTTAGTATTTCATATTTTAATAGGGTTTTATATGGCCTGCAATTGCATGCTCATCTTTCAATTATTTGCTTATGAACTATGAATTTAATTTTTAATTCTCTACATCCAAGGGCTTGTTTATGTAGGAATGGCTATTTCAACTCAATACCACCTCTTTATTTTGAAACAAACGTTAACCAATGCACAGTAAATTAGGAAATAAATATGATAGTAAAGCAATCATATGATGAAAGTCACATGGGATTCTCCAAACCATTTTTATTCCTCCTTTAGCTTAGAAGCCTAGAAGAAGGTTGATGATTCTTCTTAGAATGAAACTATCCTCTGATGGTTACATTTCTAGGATTCAATTTCTGCTCTTGTGAAAATAATGCATTCTTGAGTATGATGAACTACATAAACTGACAGTGTCTTATCTACTTGTATTTATTGGTTTTTAATATGCAAGAGCTTTGCTGTGGTTTATTGTTATGTGATCGGTTTTGTCATCTATATATCACCAAATACCTTTCCATTCAGAGACAACATGGAGAACAGTGGTGGGGAAGCCGTATTTTATGATACCTTTATTCTTCTACAGTCCATATTAGTAATAGACTGCTTCTGCACTCACATTAACAAAAAGTCCTTGCTCAAGCAAATCTTTAATTATCACTAAACTTATTAGTTTATACTTTTCCTGAGGAAGACAGACCACTGTTTTGACTTACAGACCATAATGTCCTAGGTCTTGCAAACTAAATAAGGATTCTAATTTTATCATAAAATATTGACTCAAACTGACTGGGAGATATTATATATCACTTATAGAAACCTATGAATTAGCTATTTCAATTTAACAAAAATATTTCTTATCAATCAATGATTAAAAAAAATCAATATAACTGTGGCAATATTTTTTAGATCCCAGTTCTCTTATTTTCTCATTGAGCAGAGATCCTCAGAGGCTATTTTTCTAAGACAGAGACATGTGATTGTGGAGGCCTACACCACCACAGGGATGATGCAGTGCTCAGGAGAGCACGATACAGAGAGGAAAGACAGTATGTGTTGCTTTAGGTCATAATTTGAGTAAAGAGGTTCAATCATCGCTGTCTTTGGCCAGGAGAGCATATGCGTTTCTACTCACTCCATAAGGAAAGATCAAAGTCAAGGACAAGGACATTTTATTTAACTCCAGCTTTGGGAATAGTGCTTTCATTCTGATGAGCAAGTCAATCAGTTAGGTTCAGAGTGCATGTAGGGTATCTTGTGCTCTCTTTCTTTAGATTTTCTCTTTTATATGTAGCTGGAGTGGTGACAAGGTGCAGTGCTCTTCATACTTGTTTGCAAAAGGAGTGAACCAAAAGCTTTTCTTCCCAGGATGTGTGTATGGTGCTTCTGTGCACATGCTCGCGTGTGTACACGTACACACACACACACACACACACACACACACACATCAAATGTAAGGTGCAGGGAGTAGAGATTTGGGGAGCAAGTGAGAAAAGGAAAAGAGAGCTCTGCTCCTCCTTTGTTTTAGGTTCCTTAAATAGAACTCTAGTCTATGCACAAAAAGCCCTTTTCAAGGTCCAGCATGGTTGTAAATCTCCCCTCTCCTTGCTGTGCTCTCTTTTCACATCTCCTGGGACCCGGAGAAGCTTACATGTCCTGAGGCTGACAAAACATCAGTTTCACCTCTCTGGAATCTTCGTGTTCCACACTTCCTGTGATTCACTTTATTCTACAATAATGTAGTCAAGTTTACAGTGCTATATACATCACAGTGGAAACTCCTTGGTTAACAGCTCTCTTCCCTATGACACTGTAAGTGCCATAAATGAGGAGCCATGTCTGTTTTGTCCTATGAGGGACCTTCCTGCACACAACACAGTGACTTACAGGTAGCAGATACCCAATGTAATATTCACTGAATTAATAAGAGGTTAAATAAAAGATGCAGGATTTAAACTCCACACTTCTCATTCTTTCACTTCCAACAGTCTGCCTATAGCATATAAACCCTTTGGATCCCTCTGAAATGTCACTTCTTCACATGGACTTTACCTGACCTCCTTATCTACAGTAGCTGTCTCTCCCACCTTCCACTGCCACTCATCATTCTGTACCTCAGCATCCTGTCTTCTTTCCTTCATGACACTTATCAACTTGTTTTCTCATCCACCCTTCCTCCCTTCCTTCCTTCCTCCCTCTCTCTCCTCCTTCCTCCCTCCCTTCCTTCCTTCTTTCCTTCCTTGTCTCTTTCTCCTTCCTTCCTTCCTTCCTTCCTTCCTTCCTTCCTTCCTTCCTTCCTTCCTTCCTTCCTCCCTCCCTCCCTCTCTACATTCCTCCCTCCCTCCCTCTCTTCCTTCCTTCTTTCCTTCCTTCCTTGTCTCTTTCTCTTTCCTTTTGAGATTTATCTCATCCACTCCTGCTGTGGAAGCACCATCAGCATGAGGGCAGTGGCTTATTCCCTCCTGTTCATGATAGTGCACCCATCATCTAACTCAGTGCAGAAGCACAATTAGAATAATACTCCTAGTGCTTACTTTTAGGTTAAAATATTGAGATGAGAATGCAACATTTCTGGAAGCAAAAGATACATCTGATTTTGGAAAATCCATGGTTCTTAGCCCCAGTGGAAAACAAATACATCACTCCTGCCCATAGATTATGGCAGTTGTGAGAACGATCTCAACAATATCTCACTCTGTCTTTCCCTTTTCTTGGTCAGCCTGAAATCTACTAGCTAAAGGTAGCCATCTATCTGCCTTCAGGAAGAATGCAGTTATGTGAGACCATATGCTATTAAAGCACAAATAACTTTCTCCTACATGATTCACAAGCTTGGGAATCTTATGTAAAAATAATGTAAATCACCCTAGCGTTAATGAAAGAGTAAATTATTAGGTATTATAGGTATCAGTATGCCTAAGTGGGTTCATTTTATTTTCTGGAACACCAAACATTATTTCTTTCCCTCCAACTAAGAATTTATATGTCTCAGATTAGAAATTACTGTTTTAGGAGCTCTCAGAGGATGAGCATTTGTTTACCAAATACACAACCACTCTCTTGCACATCCAACTAACATTGAATTGGGTGTTCTCTGTTTTTCTCCTTTTTGACATGACTTGACACATTAGAATGTGACAAAAGAATTTCTATTTGGCAGAATTTCCTGCTCCATATTTAATTAACCTGTCCATACTAATGCCACGTTTGAATAAACAACTAGTAGCCCAACCCCCTGGAGAAGATTTTAACATAATGTATGAAGATTCTGTCAAGTCCACCTTTGAAGTTGTCTCCTCTGATTATTAGAAACTTACCACTGGTTTCAGGTATAATCACTATGGGAGATAGAATGTATTACACAGCAATTTCAGTTCATGGTCAGTAGTCATGGCAACACAGGAGGATAAATCTTAAAATGAGAAATAATCTCCAAGGGCAAGAGTTTGCATCTTGCTTCCAGATGTTTGCAGTTTTATTTTTGGAAATAAATAAGCTATTTGGGATTTTTAAAGTCTTAAAAATCTATTTTGAAGGTACAATGTTTAAATGTTTTTCAAAGTGAAAAACTGCACCATGTTTTCTAAATAGCACCATATGCTAAATTTTCTTTATAGCTTTTTGGATGCTTTAAAAATTTTCTCATTTAAGAATTACACCAATTTTTTTCTAATTCATTCACAGTCAATAAATATTTATTGAGCACTTGATTTGTGCCAGACACCTTGCTAGATATTGAGAATTCAGAGATGATTTTCTTTTGCTGACTTTGAATATGAACAAGGGATGGTTCTATGTATGCAGATACAGGAAACATTTATATTTGCTATATTTGTGACACAAATCCTCAAGAATCAGAAGTATTTAGTCAAAGAAAAAAATAAAGAGACAGAATTATTCTTTATCTGTAATATGTATAGAATAGGAAATACTGTGTATAATTATATATTTAGTTTACAAGCAAATTTAAGTAACAAGTATAATTATTTATTACCTGGTACTATTCTCATCCACTGGTACCTTTGTCCTGGAGGGAAAAAAATCCTGTGTCATGCTTACAGAATAACATCAAGCATTGTGAAGACATTGAGTCAGTAAAATGTGGGTACTTTTAGAAATACAGTGAAACTTTGGTGATTCTGCCCTTCTGCTCCTCTCCTTGTACCCTCTCTCGGGTATCCCAAGAATACCCAAGATGTTCCTGAACAAAACAAATCTATAACATTGTTAAACAACTCAAACAACTCGTTCTACATGCTCTCCAATGTTTTCTAATTTCCTGCTGGGTATGTCCATTTGAAATGTTACCAGCACCCCAAGCCCGATTCACTTGAATGTAAAAATAACGGTCTCTCCTTCCTCCTCTGTTTCCTGAGAACGGCCATATTATTTGCTCACAGTATATTCAACTTCTTTCTCACTCATATTTGCAGTCACTCACCACTCCACACACTCTTCCCATTCATCTTTTCTCCTACATGAACTTGACAACCACAGTCCTATTAGACTTTTATGATCATTTTATTCCTACATTACAAACTTTCAAATGAATCCTCTTGCCTCCATGCTTATTTTTCTTTCCTCCATCTGCACACTACTGTCAGATCAATCTTTCTTAGCAGAATCTCTTAAATAAGCCAATTGGAAGATGGGTGTGTGGAACTTGTAGAACCACAACCCATTTCTCTGACTAGGAAATGTCTGTATAATGATGATTTTGTTTAAGGGCAGGGGTTGGCTGAAAAAAAAGAGAGATAATGCTTGAGGCATGAGTGGATACCTGAAGTGGAATGACAGTAGAAGGAGATATATCTAGGGTGAACAGGAGAGATGGAGAGTGCTCATTTCTTAGAGAGTATGAACCACCAGGTATGCCCCTTGTATAAGAAAAAGGGAAGCAAGAACCTGCTGGAATCTGTGGAATTTAGGCTCGAGTTGCTTTTCTCCAGTACTTTGTAAGCAGCAAACCTATACAAAAGGCTAGAGGAAAAGAATATGAACAAGTTTGTTGCTAAGCATATGCAGTTTACTCCCTGGGACCTCCACAATTAATTCGCCTTGGGGGATGGTTCTTGAGTTCCTGAAGAAGTGATGGTAAGGACCATATACTAAAAAATCAGCTGTTAATGTACACATTTTGATCAAAGGCTGTTGATACTTGGGAGAATATGCTTACGAATAATCTTTAAGGCCACTTTTCAATTTAACAAAATAAAATTGATTAATTATCTATAGTAAAAAGTTCAAAAATTTTTATATTTCTGTTTTTAAAGTCTTTCTCAAACCCATTCCAATTTACTATTCCATACTTATTCCTATTTTCCCACAGAGTTCTGTTGGCTCATTTCAAGGTTAAGTTATTAAATGTGTCTTCAGTGTGCCAGGGACCAGAACTACAAAGGTAGATCAGAATTCCTGTTTTCAGGGAATACTCAGTGCAGTAGGGGGAAACAACTGTCTAATCAGTAATTACATTGCAACGTGATACATACAACAAAATGTGAATGTGCAGAAGACACAGATGGACCAGAAGTGAGAATGGCTTGTGGAAGCCTTCACAGAGGAGGGAACTTCTGGCCTAGCATTTACACACCTGTTTGTTTTTCCTCATGCTTCCTTCTGCCCATGACCTCCTGCCTCCTGATTAACTATGCAAAGCCCTCCCAAAGTTCAGTACCAACTTTAATTGCACCTCTCCCATACATCATTTCTGTCCCCACCTGAGGTGAGCATTTCCTTAGTTAGTGTCTGAAGGATATATTCAGCAATCAATAATCTGCTTGTGGAACTTCACGGTCTTGAAATGTGATTTAAATATTTTATTTGTTTATATTACTTCACCAAGAAGCTTCTAAATTACTTTAGAGCTGGAATCAGTTCATAATGCCTTCTTTGTAGTAACTGCAGTGCCTTAAGAAATATATACATTATATTATATTATATAATTATATTATATATAAATATATATATACACACACACATATATAAAATCTAGTGAAGTGTTGGTTTCTTGATATTAGTGGAGGTTAACTTTTTAGGACCTAGTTCTATTCATGACTTACAGTTTTCATCAATTATTTTATAAATTAATTTGACATTCAAATTACTCTTTTCCTCTCACACCACATTATTTATTCCTTTCTTTGAATTAGAGCCTATCTTTCATAGTGGATTTTTATATGCTTTTTTCTCTCAGTGGACTCTGAACATCTCATGGTCGATATACAAGTTTTATTTACATTTTATTTCCTATCATATCTTGTCAAGTGTTTTCTATGCTAGTCAGGTGAACAACATTTGTTTAATTAAGTGATATATATTCTGAATAAAAATTTTATAACCAAGAACAGTATTATTGAATGCAGAGTTAAAATTCCATAATCATGTAACAAACTTGATGAAGATTGTAAGTTTTTATAATCAATAACATATTTTTCATTCATTCCTGTTTGTCTCTGCCACGCCTCTAGCTGATGTGTGCTTCAGATTTGAAAATTAATTTGAGAAGCCAAACTGTTTCATGCTTTTCAAAGTTATAAGTATAGTTACATATGTTTATATTTATATGTACACACAAATGTAAAGCAATGATGCCTGTATTACAATGATGGTCAGTTAATATTGTTTGTGAGAATTGTAAATTATCTCACTATCCTTTATTTCTACTTTGCACTAGATACATCTATGAGTTTGTGACACGTGTCTTGTAAGTACCTCTCATCTCATCTGAGGGGTTTCAAGGGAAAAGTAAGCCACAGACACCAAATGTTCCCATCCTCAAGTTAGAAAGTTAGCAAGAATGGGACATTAGACATATACTTAAAGGGAAATGGTTACAGAAAAGAGGAAAAATATAATATTAAAAAAGGATGTGAGATTGAAGACAAATTTTACCTACTGTATATTTGTGTATCATGCACTTAGCTGAATGCAATGTTCATGTAGAATATATTTCAGTAGGAACTTCATTTTCATTACAGCTAGCTCATACTTACATACGCCTAACAGTTTGTGAAGCACTTTCAAGCACATCAGCTCTTTTGACATTTACAACAGTTTCTAAATGAGAAAGGAAAGCCGTTTGTATATCTGTGCCTTGTCCAATGTCAGGCAGTTATTGCCAGAGTCAAGAACTTCTGATAGTTTTCAAGTCAACAAAGATTATCAATTTCCCAAAGAATGATGAAAAATCAACTTTCTCACTATTATACATCCTGAATTAGTTTTCTAATTAACATGGAAAGTTTATGAAATCACTTTATAAAAGCAATCTCCCAATTTTTAGTGGGATCTGTGCAAAAGGACTTCCCTTTGCTTGGGTCCTTGGTGCTTTTCTTTCTTCTGTTTTAACATGCACTGATTATATTAGACCCCCAAATCTCTTCCTTTTGGGAGCAATTAAAAGACTAACAGTATTTTTAATCCAAATATGCAAAGTACTAACCTTTAAAGGTCCACTCCATAAAATGCTTGTTTTTCTGTATGACCTTTTACGCTTCCACACTAAGTCACCTTATAGAGCAAGACATTCAACTTGTTAATGTTGCAAATCTCTGCTCTTCCAAAAGAATGCTAGTATTTAAGGGAACACCACCGAAAAACCCTTTCCATGCTGGCCATTCAGAGTGGTCTGAGCAGCTTGGGCATTTTTACATCATGCAGACATACTCTCTGAGTGCCATGAACACTTTACAGGCTTGCCATTAAATTTCATTCAACATATAACATTTATTTTTGCTTTAATTGAGCTTACCTATTGTTTCAGTAGCATTCTATCGAGTGAAGTGTTGACTCCACTGCATATTGCAAGCAGTAGAATTAGGCTCACTATGAGTAAAGAGACAGAGCAAAATGTCAAGTCAAGGCCAAAATAAGCTCTAGGGTATAATGAAACACATAAGGAAGAACAGCTCAGGAAGGGAATAATTAGATTCAATATAACACAGTGCTGAAGGGCCAACCCAGGAATTGTCATTATTGTGCAGCTTTTATATTCACTGGAAGACACGGCAACTCTTAATAGTGATTTCATCACCATTATTGCTGACTTGTTCAGTGTTGTTATGAGTGCTATATTCCTTCTTATGAGCCATTGAAATGCTAATATTTAAATGTGTAGTGTATGGCTACAATGTCCAATATTTGGATGACGGGTACGCTAGAAGCTTAAACCCCACTATTACTTATGTAATACCCATTTAATAAACAAGCACATATGCCCCTTGAATCTAAAATAAATAAATACATAAATAGATGGGTAGTGTATACAAAAAAGTTTAAAGACTTGTTTAAGGGGAGTGCTAACATGGCTAGAGGAATGGGGCACTGGAATCTTTATAATTTTAGAATTGCGATAACATATGGTATTTCATTTATAAGGCTAAAACTACAGAACTGGAATACGGATAAGCTTTGAAATTTCTCTCCAATGACAATACTATTTCAATCCATTTATTAATTGCCATCAATTCATCAATGATGGCACTAATGTTATGGTTTTTGTGGCATGGCTTTCTGAATACAAGTTGTGCCAAAAACTGTGAATTATACCCCAATGTTTGTTTTCTCGTATTTCTTTCCTATAGTAGACCTCCTTGAGTTTTAGCTGGGAAATGGATGCCCAAGCTAGACATCACATTTTCCAACCTTGCTTGCAGCTTAGAGTGGATATATGGAAAAGTTAAGCCAATAGGATGTAAGTGGTGATATGTGCAACTTCTGCTTACTCTGACTTCCTCCCTTCCCACTGGCGAGGGAATTGCAATGACTGAAGAAAACCCAAAAGCCACATGGTAAGGTTCAAAGATCCTCTGTACTGGCCTTGAACCACTCACTTCTGAACTATCTATGAAAGAAAAATAAACTTATATTTAAAGTCAACAAATAGCTGTTGCGGCAGGTTTGTTTGTAGCCTAAATAATGCAGAAATGCAACGCCTCTGTTGATGAGACTGAATTTCATTAGTCTAGAGAAATTTAAAATCTATGACATTGTCCTCACTGACATTCTGTACTAACCAACAAACTCCCAACAGAATAGATTCCGAAGGCTAAAAGAAACTAAATGAAATGCCGTAATTCACAAACTAGAATTTGTTTGAGGAGAAGTAACTTTTCTGAGAGTGCTAATCTTCTACTAAAATAATTGATCCTTTGTTTTGAATAGGTCTGTAAAGCAAAAGTGAAACTTTTTTAGGGTTAAAAAAATCCAAGTAAGTCATTATGACATGTGCCATTCTTTGCTAAGTTTGGGTTTTTAAGAAACTATTGACTCATAATAAAGCTTAGATTAAGCTACTCCCAACTACTCCCAACTGAATACTGAAATCTGGATTGTGGCCTGCCTTTCTAAACAACCAGACTCACTGTAGATCAGCTTAATAGGAATGCATGAAGTAACATGTTTTTCATTCAATTATTCTTCTCCTTACAATTCGAATTCTTATATTAAAGTATCCAGTGATGTACTCACCAAAAGCAAACTAGTTGAGCACAATACTTAAAATACAAGTACTTTTTAAAAGGCAAAATCCTACATACTGTTATACATGAACCTTAAGAATTATGGGGCATTGTCCATGTCTTCTTTTCTCTTTGTAGTGTTAGTAAGAAGGATTTCTAATTTCCCTCCTTTGATAACAGAAGTGTCAATGACCCCTGGCTCTCAGAGTTGATCTTCCTTTTGGAGTTTATAAACCTTATGGTTTTCCGGGAGATAAAATAGGTTTTGAGTGTGACTCACAGTTCCACCACTTATTTACCATCTGTCTTTCTGGAGGTTAATTTACTAAGCCTTGCTTTTTTCCCATATTTCACTTCTCTTTTCAATTGATACATAGTATTTGTAAGTATTTGGGGGGTATATGTGATATTTTGACACATGCATACAATGTGTAATAATCAAATTAGAGTAATTGGGACATCCATCACCTCAAACGCTTATCATTTTCTTTGTTTTAGGGAAATTCCAAATCTTCTCTTATGGATTTTTTGAAATATAAAACAAATTATTGTTAACTACAGTCCCCCGACCATTTTTCTGTGCTCATTACCAAGCTCTCTTCATCCCATCCTGTCCCATACCCTTTCTAGCCCCCGGCAACCATTCCATTCTCCGTCTGTTTGAGACCAACTCTTTCTAGCTCCCACATGTGACAGAGTACATGTGATATTTGTCTTTCTGTGCCTGGCTTGTTTCACTTTTGTTCTCCAGACATCCATTTTGCTGCAAATGACAGGATTTCATTCTTGTGTATGGCTGAATAATACCCTTTTGTGTATATATACCACATTTTCTTTATTCATTCATGCATTGTTGGACATTTAGGTTGATTCCATATCTTTTCTATTGTGATTATGCTGTGATAAAAACGGGAGTACAAATATCCCCTCAAGCATATCTCATACTGCTTTTCTTTCTTTTGCATATATGTCCAGCAGTGGGATTGCTGATCATATGGAAGTCCTATTTTTAGTTTTTTGAGGAAACTCCATTCCGTTTTTCATAGTGGCTTCACTAGTTTACATTCCCCCAATAGTATAGGTGAGTTCCCCTTTCTCTGCATCCTTCTCTGCATCCTTGCCAGCAATTATTACCTTTTTGTCTTTTTTATGATAGCCATTGTAACTGGAGTGAGATTACATCTTATTGTGGTTTTGATTTGCATTTCCCTCCTGGTTAGTGATGCTGAGTATTTTTTCATACACCTGTTGGCCATTTGTATGTCTTTTGGTCTCGTCAATAAATGGTGCTGGAAAAACTGAGTATCCACATGCAGCAGAATGAACCTAGACCTCCATCTCTCACCATATACAAAAATCAAATCAAATTGATTTAAAGATGTAAATATAAGACCTTAAACTACGAAACTACTAAAAGAAAATATGCTGGAAACACTTCGGGACATTGGTGTGAACAAAGTTTTTTTGAGGTAAGACCCCAAAAATGCAGCCAAGAAACAGATCTTATGTCAGACGGTGATAAAAGTTATAGAGAGGAATAAAGAAAGGTAAAGGAAACAGTACTAATGGGCATGGGTAGGGTATTGCTGTTTTTTAAGACAGTCATGGAAAAGCTCTTTGAAACACTGACAGTGGAGGAGAGACCCAAAAGCTTGACTGAGCATCTTTCAGTGAAAGAGCATTTCTGGTGGGGAAGTAGCAAGTACAAAAATTTTGAAGCAAGAATATTCTTGACATATTCAAAGAAAAGCAAAGTGGTCACGATGGCAGAAGTGGGCCAGGCAAGAGAGAGGGTGGTAGAAAATGGGATAGGACAGGAAGACTAAAGATCCTCCAGGACCTTTAATGCTATTGTTAGGAAAGTTTCTTACTCTGAATGAGACAAGAAGCCAGTAAAAGCATTTGTGCAAAGAGACCATCTGATTTAATGTTTAGAAGGAACTCTCTGTAGTGGATAGAACAGTAGAGCAAGACTAGAGACCTCACATCTGCTCAACCCCTACCACTTGTTTGGTTTACTGCTGTATCTCCAGCATTGAGAACAATATCTGCAGCATTGTAAGCACATAATAAACATTTGTTGAATGAAGGTGTTGATTAAATGAAAGCATATAAATTACTTATTTAAGACATGGAACAATCAAAGGGCTCAATAAATGGTAGCCGGTAATTTTTTATCTCTATCAAAATAACAGCCACTCACTTCCCTGGATTCTTCCTTGCTTAACTCTTAGAATAATTTCACAAAGATTTAAAATTATTTTCTACAGCTCAATTTTTTCCTATAAGTAAACTAGTAATAAAAAATGCATAACATAAATACAATTACACTGCAATATATCTTTACAATTATTTTTTCCAAACAGAAAAGAATGTTTTTAAATTTCAAGGTAACATCCTGCCCACAAGCTCAAGAAAGAATATATACATATAATATTTTAATTTTCTGATTCAAGACTAAGTGTTCTAACTTCCCTACACTAGTAATACAAATATCATGCAAAATCCTTGTCACTTAAAGCTACTGTTAAATATTAGAGCATAAGTAGTCATATGTAGAGAATGAAACTGGACAAGCAATTATCATATACAAAAATTAACTTGAGATGGATTAAAGACTTAAATGAAAGGCCTCCAACTATAAAAATTCTAAAAGAAACCTAGGAAATACCCTTCTAGACATCAGCCTTGGCAAAGAATTTATTACTAAGTCCTCAAAAGTAATCGCAATAAAAACAAAAATTGACAAGTGGGACCTAATTAAACTAAAGATCTTCTGCACAACAAAAGAAACTATCAACAGAAGAAACAGACAACCTACAGAATGGCAGAAAATATTCGCAAACTATGTATTCAAGAATTGTCTAATATCTAGAATCTATAATGAACTTAAATCAATGAGAAAAAAACAAATAATCCCATTAAAAAGTAGTCAAAGAGGCCAGGTACAATGGCTCACACCTGTAATCTCCGCACTTTGGGAAGCTAAGAGAGGTGGATCACTTCAACCCAGGAGTTCAAGACCAGCCTGTGCAACATGGCAAAACCTCGTCTCTACAAAAAAATTTAAAAATTAGCCAGACATGGTTGTGTGCACCTGTAGACTCAGCTACTCAGGAGGCTCAAGTGGGAGAATCATCTGAGCCCAGGGTGACTAAGGCTGTAGTGAGCCATGATTGTGCCACTACACTCCAGGCTGGGTGACAGAGTGGTGAGACCCTGTCTCAAAAAAAAAAAAAAAAAAAAAGAAAAAGAAAAAGAAAAAGAAAAGGACATGAACAGACACATCTCAAAAGAAGACATACAAGTGGCCAAAAAATATGAAAAAATACTCACCATGACTAACTATCAGATAAATGCTAAGCAAAACCACAATAAGATACCATCTCATCAACTTGTCATCTACATTAGGTATTTCTCCTAATGCTATCCATCCCCCAGCCCCCCAGCCCCCAAAAGGCCCTAGTGTGTGATCTTCCCCTCCCTGTGTCCATGTGATCTTATTGTTCAACTCCCACTTGTGAGTGAGAACATGCAGTGTTTGGTTTAATGTTCCTGTGTTAGTTTGCTGAGACAAGAACTCATGTTTAATGTTCCTGTGTTAGTTTGCTGCAAAAGACATTAACTCATCCTTTTATATGGCTGCATAGTATTCCATGTTGTATATGTGCCACATTTTCTTAATCCAGTCTATCATGGATGGATATTTGAGTTGGTTCTAAGTCTTTATTATTGTGAACAGTGCTGCAATCAACATACGTGTGCATGTGTCTTTATAGCAGAATGATTTATAATCCTTTGGGTATATACCCAGTAATGGGATTGCTGGGTCAAAGGGTATTTCTGGTTCTAGATCCTTGAGGAATTGCCACATTGTCTTCCACATTGGTTGAACTAATTTACGCTCCCCACAACAGTGTAACAGTGTTCCTATTTCTCCACATATTCTCCAGCATCGGTTGTTTCCTGACTTTTTAACGATCCCCATTCTAACTGGCATGAGATGATATCTTATTGTGTTTTTGATTTGCATTTCTCTAATGGCCAGTGATGATGAGTTTTTTTTCACGTTTGTTGGCCACATAAATGTTTTCTTTTCAAAAGTGTCTGTTCATATCCTTTGTCTACTTTTTATGAGTTCTTAGTTTTATTCTTGTAAATTTGTTTTATTCTTGTAAATTTGTTTAACTTCCTTGTAGATTCTGGAGATTAGCCGTTTGTCAGATGGATAGATTGCAAAAATTTTCTATCATTCTGTAGGTTGACTGTTCACTCTGATGATAGCTTCTTTTGCTGTGCAGAAGTTCTTTAGTTTAATTAGATCCCATTTGTCTATTTTGGCTTTTGTTGCCATTGCTTTTGGTGTTTTAGTCATGAAGTCTTTGCTCTTGCCTATGTCCTGAATGGTACTGCCTAGGTTTTCTTCTAGGGTTTTTATGGTTTTAGGTCTTACGTTTAAGTGTGTAATCCATCTTGAGTTAATTTTTGTATAAGGTGTAAGGAAGGGGTCCAGTTCCAGTTTTCTGCAGCTGGCTAGCCAGTTTTCCCAACACCACTTATTAAATAGGGAATCCTTTCCCTATTGCTTATTTTTGTCAGGTTTGTCAAAGATCAGATGGTGCTAGATGTGTGGCATTATTTCTGAGGCCTCTGTTCTGTTCCATTGGTCTATATATCTGTTTTGGTACCAGAACCATGCTGTTTTGGTTACTGTAGCCTTGTAGTATAGTTTGAAGTCAGGCAGCATGACACCTCCAACTTTGTTCTTTTTATTTAGGATTGTCTTGGCTATACGGGCTTTTTTTTTTTTTTTTTTTTTTTTTTTTAGCTCCATATGAAATTTAAAGCTGTCTTTTCTAATTCTGTGAAAAAAGTCAATAATAGCTTGATAGGATAGCATTGAATCTATAAATTTCTTTGGGCAGTATGGCCATTTTCATGATACTGATTCTTCCTTTCCATGAGCATGGAATGCTTTTCCACTTGTTTGTGTCTTCTCTGATTTCCATGAACAGTGGTTTGTAGTTCTCTTTGAAGAGGTCCTTCACATCCCTTGTAAGTTGAATTCCTAGGTATTTTATTCTTTTTGTAGCAATTGTGAGTGGGAATTCACTCATGATTTGGCTCTCTGTCTATTATTGGTGTATAAGAATGCTTGTGATTTTTGCACATTGATTTTGTATCCTGAGACTTTGCTGAATTTGCTTATCAGCTTAAGGAGATTTTGGGCTGAGACGATGGGGCTTTCTAAAAATACAATCATGTCATCTGCAAAGAGAGACAATTTGACTTCCTCTCTTCCTCTTTGAATACCCTTTATTTCTTTCTCTTGCCTGATTGCCCTGCCAAAACTTCCAATACTATGTTGAATAGGAGTGGTGAGAGAGGGCATGCTTGTCTTGTGCCAGTTTTCAAAGGGAATGCTTCCAGCTTGTACCCATTCAGTATGATATTGGCTGTGGGTTTGTCATAAATAGTTCTTGTTATTTTGAGATATGGTCCATCAATACCTAGTTTATTGAGAGTTTTTAGCATGAAGGGGTACTGAATTTTATCAAAGGCCTTTTCAGCATCTATTGAGATAATCATGTGGTTTTTGTCATTAGTTCTGTTTATGTGTGATTTGCATATGTTGAACCAGCCTTGCATCCCAGGGACGAAGCTGACTTGATCCTGGTGGATAAGCTGGGTTTTTTCTTGTTGTTGCTTTTGTTTTCTTCATTCAGAGATGGAGATTCTCTCTGTCATCCAGCCTGGAGTGAAGTGGTGCGATCTCGGCTCACTACAACCTCTGCCTCTCAGGTTGAAGCAATTCTCCTGCCTCAGCCTCCTGAGTAGCTGGGACTACAGGCGTATGCTGCTATACTTGGCTCATTTCTTTTCCATTTTAGTAGAGATGGGGTTTCACCACATTGCCCAGGCTGGTCAGGAACTCCTGAGCTCAGGCAATCCGCCTGTCTTGGCCTCCCAAAATGCTAGGATTGCAGATGTAAGCCACCGTGCCTGGCCGGATAAACTTTTTGATGTGTTGCTGGATTCAGTTTGCCAGTATTTTATTGAAAATTTTTGCATCAATGTTCATCAGGGATATTGGCCTGAAATTTTCTTTTTTTGTTGCGTCTCTGCCAGGTTTTGGTATTAGGATGATGCCATAAAATGAGTTAGGGAGAAGCCCCTCTTTTTCCATTGATTGGAATAATTTCAGAAGGAATGGTACCAGCTTCTCTTTGTACCTCTCGTAGAATTCGGCTGTGAATCCATCTGATCCTGGGCTTTTTTTGGTTGGTAGACTATTACTTACTGCCTCAATTTTAGGACTTGTTATTGGTCTATTCAGGGATTCATCTTCTTCCTGATTTAGCCTTGGGAGGGTGTAGGTGTCTAGGAATGTTTCCATTTATTCTAGATTTTCTAGTTTATTTGCATAGAGGTGTTTATAGTAGTCTTTGATAATAGTTTGTATTTCTGTGGGATCAGTGGTGATATCCCCATTATCATTTTTTAATTGTGTCTATTTGATTCTTCTCTCTTTTCTTCCTTGTTAGTCTGGCTAGCCATCTATCTATTTTGTTAATCTTTTAAAAAACCAGCTCCTGAGTTTACTGATTTTTTTGAAGAGTTTTTCATGTCTCTATCTCCTTCAGTTCTGCTCTGATCTTAGTTATTTCTTGTCTTCTGTTAGCTTTTGAATTTGTTCTTGCTTCTCTAGTTATTTTAATTGTGATGTTAGGATGTCAATTTTAAATCTTTCCCACTTTCTCCTGTGGGCATTTAGAGCTATACATTTTCCCCTAAACACTATTTTAGCTGTGTCCCAGAGATTCTGATATGTTGTGTCTTTGTCCTCATTGGTTTCAAAAAACTTATTTATTTCTGCGTTAATTTCATTATTTACCCAGTAGTCATTCAGGAGCAGATTGTTCAGTTTCCATGTAGTTGTGCAGTTTTGAGTGAGTTTCTTAATCCTGAGTTCTTATTTGATTGTACTGTCTGAGAGACTGTTTGTCACTGGTTTGACAGACTATTTGTATATCTATGTAACAAACCTGCACATTCTGCACATGTATCCCAGAGCTTAAAGTAAAAAAAAAAAAAAAAAAAAAAAAAACCATCTCACACCAGTCAGAATCGTTAGTATTAAATAGTCAAAAAATAACATATGCTGTTGAGGCTGCAGCATAAGTTCTACATTATTTCGTGAAAATGTAAATTAGTTCAGTCACTGTGGAAAGCAGTTTGGAGATTTCTCAAAAATTAAAAATATAGCTACCACTTAGCCCAGCAATGACAATTGGGTTGATACGCAAAAGACAATAAATCATTGTACCAAAACCACATATGCACTCATACGTTCATTACAGCACTATTCACAAGAGCAAAGACATGGAATCAACCTAAGGGCCCATCAACAATGGACTGGATAAAGAAAATATGGTACATATAAACCATGGAATACTATGCACCCAGGAGAAAGAATAAAATAATGTCCTTTGCAGCAGCATAGATGCAGCTGGGGGGCATTATCCTAAGTGAATGACACAGAAATAGAAAACCAAATACTGCATATTTTCACTTACAAGTGGAATTTAAACATCGAGTACACATGGAGATAAAGATGGGAAATGGACAATGGGGACTACAGGGGAGAGAGAGAAGGATGGGGAAAAAGGACTAAAAAAGTGTCTATTGGGTATTATGCTGACTACTTGGATGATGCATTCAATTATACCCCAAACAGCACCACACAGTATACCCTGGTAGCAAACCAGCATATGTACCCCCTGAATCTAAAGTAAAAAGTTGAAATTTTAAAAAATAAAGCAAAATATTTTCAGAAATATCTAAATTACCTTATTTATATATCCATGAAATAAATACCAATTACAATTTTTAAGTAGGTTATATACTCTAATTTGAATTTGGAGAAAGGTACTCAGACTTAAGGGGATGGGGAAAGATTACAGGGGGAAGGAAAAGAGGAGATATTCAATGACCCAATTCATTGAATAAACAACCCTAATTGAGTGATTTTTAACTGGAGAAGTTTTGCCCCCGCAGGGTATGTTTGGCAATGTCTAGAGGCGTTTGGTAGTCATAGGTCACTCTGTCTCTCTCCGTGAATGTATGTGTGTGTGTGTGTGTGTGTGAGAGAGAGAGAGAGAGAGAGAGAGACAGAGAGACTGACATCTAATAAGTAGAGGCCAAGAGATGTGATATGTGATTAAACATCCTATTATGCACAGGACAACCCTCACAATGAAGCATTATCCTACCCAAAATGTCAGTAATGCTTAGATTGAGAAACCCTGATAATCCAAACCTTTCCAGGCCCATAAGCAGACTTGACATTCAATTTTGCACTATTACAGCACAGAAGCCAACATCTGTTCTGATTAGCTTGAGACCTACCAGTTGTTAAATATTTTGAGTATCAATCACTTAATGGCAAAACTGAGACTGAGACCTATACCTTAAGATTCCAATAATCATTTTTCTTACTATGACGCTACTTCATGTAATGTGTCTGGAGGTCGGTAGTGTTTATTCTGTATTTGTTTTGTAGGAAAGTAATAGCTTGTCGTTTGCTTCATATGAGGAAGGTAAAGATTTTGAGAAAGAAACTCATTTTTTTAGGAATGAATTTTTCTCTGATCTTCTGCTCTATTGCTGTGTGCTGCACACTAGAAGAATGAAAGCAAATGAGTAGTCACTTCTCTGAGCTCCAGCAAAATCAGAAGGAGGTCTGTTCCTTGAGAGTTCTAGCTACTCTGCTTAAACAGCTTTTTGTGCTCTTATCATGCTGAGTATATTTCAGCACTGCAATGTGTATTCTTGTCTTGATTTTGACAAGCTATGGAAATGGGATTTTATGTCCTTGTATGCTTTCATTTGCCGGGTAACTCTTTCTTTCTTTCTTTCTTTTGAGACGGAGTCTCACTCTGTTGCCAGGCTGGAGTTCAGTGGCGCGATCTCGGCTCACTGCAAGCTCTGCTTCCCAGGTTCACGTCATTCTCCTGCCTCAGCTTCCCAAGTAGCTGGGACTACAGGCACCCACCACCAAGGGCTAATTTTTTTTTTTTTTTTTTTTTTTTTGTATATTTAGTAGAGACAAGATTTCACCATGTTAGCCAGGATGGTAGCTGGGTAACTCTTAATAATAGAATTATATTTTACACCTATTAAGAAGTGAATAAGAACCCACTTGTGAATTAGACCCTCAAATCTGTCAATAACACTTTGGTTCCATCAGCAACAATTCACTGGGTTTGAGTGAGGGTATCACTCTTTCCAATTCTTAAAAAGCAAATCCTTCTCTAAATTAAAACTGAAAATAAAATTTCAGTATCCAGCTCTGTTTTGCCTCTTCAAATTACCTTGAAATTTGTTGTATATCCTTGTCCCAAACAATCTCACCAGTAATCGTAAAATATTAAAAGATTTCAAAGAAAGAGTGGCAGAGAGAGATTGAGATGTCGGTTATCAGGGGGAAAATATGGTAGAGTATCTGGTTCTGGCTGCATTCCCTAAATTAATTCATTAGGTTAAATGAGTAATTTAGTGAATAATAAGATTTATTAAACACAAGGATTTTTTTTTTCCAGTGGGGTTTCAACCAACAGTTTCTGAACTGAAGACTAAATCCAGCTCTCACTAAAATTTGAACTACCAAGTGCCCTTACTAATTGCATTTATTTTTTATTTTTAACTGCCAATGCCACTGCCTAGTTGAGCCTTCTATTACTCTTCAATTACACTTTTTTTTTTTTTTTGACGGAGTCTTGTTCTGTCGCTCAGGCTGGAATGCAATGGCACGATCTTGGCTCACTGCAATCCCCACCTCTTGGGTTCAAGCAGTTCTCCCTGCCTCAGCTTCCTGAGTAGCTGGGATTACAGGGGCCCACCACCATGCCTGGATAATTTTTGTATTTTTTAGTAGAGACAGGCTTTCACTATGTTGGTCAGGCTGGTCCTGAACTCCTGAGCTCAGGTGATCCACCTGCCTTGGCCTGCCAAAGTGCTGGCATTACAGGTGTAAGCCACTGTGCCAGGTTACAATAGCTTCTTAACATTCCATTTCCCCAGCCTGGAATTCAAGTCTTCCAGCTTTAAACTCCAGTCTAACCTCCAAAATTATGTGTTACATTGGTAACACCAACCTCGTGGAAGACATAGTATTGGTGTTAACTGTTGTCCTTCTCCCCATATATAATATCTAAGAGGCCCTACCATCAAGTGGACACACATTTTTCCAGACTTTCATCTCTTCATAGTCCATGTAGAAGCAGCAATGTTTCAGAGTCAATTAAAAATACTCCTTTGGGAGGCCAAGGCGGGCAGATCACCTGAGGTCTGGAGTTGGAGACCAGCCTGACCAACGTAGAGAAACCTTGTCTCTATTAAAAATACAAAATTAGCCAGGCATTGTGGCACATGCCTGTAGTCTCAGCTACTTGGGAGGCTGAGGCAGGAGTACTGCTTGAACCTGGGAGGTGGAGGTTGTAGTGAGCTGAGATCAGGCCATTGCACTCCAGCCTGGGCAACAAGAACAAAACTGCATCTCAAAAAAAAAAAAAAAAAAAAAAAAAAAAAAAAATCCCCGGGATATCTGAGGGAAAATGGCAGAGAGGAGGCGGGACTAACTTGTAGTTCCCACTTGGATGGACAGAGCAGCATGTAGAGACCCACATCATGAACTTTTGCTCCATGAACTACTGCAGGAACATGCCAGCAAAGCTCAGGGAATCTACAGACCCTTTGAAGGAGGTGCATTGCAGCTGCAGGCTCCATGGGACAGCTGAAGAACTGTGAGCTGGCTTGCTTTTTCAGGTGGGAGGCTTGCAATCTGGGGCAAGTTCTCAGCCATGCTCATCAGCTGCCTGGAAATAAACCCAGCGCTCTTGGGAAGCACTGTGGGAATAAGACTGGACTTTCAGGCTGTGGGCTGCATGGGAGATGGGTGAAGCCTGTGGCTGTGGCTTTCCCCAACTTCCCTGGAGACCCACATATGTAATGCAGCAGGCAAAATCCTCCTCAGAACATAACTCCACTGGCCTGGGAACCACAACTCCAAACCCCTACCCAAGGAGAATCTGAGCTCAGGCCCGCCCTCAACCCTGCCCCAACCTGATGGTCTTTATCTACCTGTTCTGGTAGCCAAAGACAAAGAATATAATCTCTTGGGAGCTCTAGGGCCCCACCCACTGCCTGACCCTCTCTATACTGCCACAGTTGATGTACTTTTGAAAGGGCCACCTCCTGCATGGAGGCCAACCAATACAAAACCAGTGCACTTAACAAAAACAACCAAAGACTTCTAGAGTCCACTTTACTCCCCTGCTACCTTCACCACAGCAGGTGCTAGTGTCCACAGCTGAGAGACCTGAAGATGGACCACATAACGGGACTCTTTCCAGATACTCCCTGGTACTAGCAGAGCCCGGTAGCTCCGCTGGGTGCCTAGATCCAGAAGAGATGCAACAATCACTTCCTGAGAGTTGGCTCTCAGGAAGCCCCATCCCTAGGGGAAAGAAGAAAGCACCACATCAAGGGAGTACCCCATGGGATAAAAGAGTCTGAACAGCAGCCCTGAGTCCCAGATCTTCCCTCTGACATAGTCTAACCAAATGAGAAGGAACCAGAGAAACAATTCTGGTAATATGACAAAACAAGGTTTTGTACCAACCCCAAAAGATCACACAAGCTCACCAGCAATGGATCCAAACCAAGATAAAATCTCTGAATTGCCAGAAAAAGAATTCAGAAGGTCAACTATTAAGCCAATCAAGGAGGCACCAGAGAAAGGTGAAGTCCAACTTAAAGAAATCAATAAAATGATACAGGATATGAATGGAAAAATGTCTAGTGACATAGATAGCATAAATAAAAAACAAACACAATTTCTAGATATGAAGAACACACTTAGAGAATTGCAAAATGCCCTGGAAAATCTCAGCAATAGAATCAAACAAGTAGAATAAAGAATTTCAGAGCTCAAGGACAAAGCTTTCGAATTAACCCAATCCAACAAAGACAACTAAAAAAGAATTTTAAAAAATGAACAAAGCCTCGAAGAAGTTTGGAATTATGTTAAATGACCAAACCTAAGAATAATTGGTGTTCCCAAGGAAGAAGATAAATCTAAAAGTTTGGAAAACATATTTGAGGGAATAATTGAGGAAAACATACCTCGTTTTGCTAGTGATCTAGACATCCAAATACAAGAAGCTCAAAGAACACCTAGAAAATTTATTGCAAAAAGTGCCTTTTACTCCAAAAAGGCACATAGTCATCAGGTTATCTGAATTACAAAGGAAAGAATCTTAAGAGCTCTGAGGCAAAAGAATCAGGTAACCTGTAAAGGAAAACCTATCAGATTAACAGCAGATTTCTCAGCAGAAGCCCTGCAAGCAAGAAGGGATTGGGGTCCTATCTTCAGCTTCCTTAAAACAATTATCAGTCAAGAATTTTGTATCCTGCAAAACTAGGCTTCACAAATGAAGGAAAGACAGTCTTTTTCTGACCAACAAATGCTGAGAGAATTTGCCACTACCAAGTCAGCACCAGAAGTACTGCTGAAAGGAACTCTAAATCTTGAAACAAATCTTTGAAATATAACAAAATAGAATCTCCCTAGAGCATAAATCTCACAGGTCCTATAAAACAACAACACAATGAAAAAAAAAGCCAAGGTATTCAGGCAACAAATAGTATGATTAATAAACTAGTACCTCACATCTCAATACTAATGTTGAATATAAAAGGTCTAAATGTTCCACTTAAAAGATACAGAATGGCAGAATGGATAAGAATTAACCAACCAAGTATATGCTGTCTTCAAGAGATTCACCTAATACATAAGGACTCACATAAGATTAAGGTAAAGTGGTGGAAAAGATATTTCATGTGAATGGACACCAAAAGTGGGCAGGAGTCGATATTCTTATATCAGACAAAATAAACTTTAAGGCAAAAGCAGTTTAAAAAGACAAAGAGAAACATTATATAATGATAAAAGGACTAGTCCAACAGGAAAATTCCACAGTTCTAAATACAGATGTACCTAACACTGGAGCTCACAAATTTATAAAACAATTACTACTAGACCTAAGAAATGACATAGATAGCAACACAATAATAGTGGGGAACTTCAATACTCCACTGACAGCACCAGACAGGTCATCAAGAGAGAAAAAGTCAAAAAGAAAACAATGGACTTAAAGTATACCCTACAACAAATGGACTTAACAGATATAAACAGAACTTTCTACCCAACAACTGCAGAATATGGATTCTATTCAACAGCACATGAAACATTTTCCAAGATAGACACTGTGATAGGCTACAAAACAAGTCTTAACAAATTTAAGAAAATCAAAATTACAGTGAGTACTCTTAGACCTCAGTGGAATAAAATTGGAAATCAACTCCAAAAGGAACCCTCAAAACCAAGCAAATATGTGGAAATTAAATAACCTGCTCCTGAACGATCACTGGGCCAACAATGAAATCAAGATGAAAATTAAAAAATTCTTTGAGCTGAATGATAATAGTGACACAACCTATCAGAACCTCTGGGATACAGCAAGGCAGTGCTAAGAGGAAAGTTCATAGTATATTTCATGCCTACATCAAAAGTCTGAAAGATCACAAATAGACAATCTAAAGTCACACCTCAAGGAACTAGAGAAACAAGAACAAACCAAACCCAAGCACAGCAGAAGAAAAGAAATAACCAAGATCAGAGCAGAAATAAATGAAATTGAAACAAAAAAAAAAATACAAAAGATAAATGAAACAAAAATGCTGGTCCTTTGAAAAGATAAATAAAACGGATAGACCACTAGCTAAATTAACCAAGAAAAGAAGACAAAAGATCCAAATAAGCTCAATTAGAAGAAAATGGGAGATATTACAACTGATACAACAGAAATACCAAAGATCATTCAAAGCTACTATGAACACCTTTATGTGTATAAACTAGAAAACCTAGAGAAGACGGGTAAGTTCCTGGAAATGTACAACTCTCCTAAATTAAACCAGGAAGAAATAGACACGCTGAACAGACCAATAACAAGCAGTGAGACTGAAATGGTAATTAAAAAGTTACCAACTGAAAAAAGTCCAGGACCAGACGGATTCACAGCTAAATTCCATGAGACATTCAAAGAATTGGTACCAATCCTACTGACACTATTCCAAAAGATATAGAAAGAGGGAATCCTCCCTAAATTATTTGATGAAGCCAGTATCACCCTAATACCAAAACCAGGAAAGGACATAAAAGAAAAGAAAACTACAGACAAATATCCCTAGTGAACATAGGTGCAAAAATCCTCAACAAATTACTAGTTAAGTGAATCTAACAGCATATCAAAAAGATAATCCATCATGATCAAGAAGGTTTCACAACAGGGATGCGGGGATGGTTTAAGTCAATAAGATAAACCACATAAACAGAAGTATAAACAAAAATCAGATGATCATCTTAATAGATGCAGAAAAAGGATTTGACAAAATCCAGCATCCCTTTATGATTAAAACCATCAGCAGAATCAGCATAGAAAGGACATACCTTAAGGTAATAAAAGCCATCTATGACAAACCCACAGCCAACATTACGCTAAGTGGGGAAAAGATGAAAGCATTCCCTTTGAGAGCTGTAACAAGACAAAGATGCCCACTTTCTTTTTTTAAAATTATTATTATACTTTAAGTTCTAGGGTACATGTGCACAACATGCAGGTTTGATATATAGGTATACATGTGCCATGTTTGTTTGCGGCAACCATCAACTGGTCATTTACATTAGGTATTTCTCCTAATGCTATCCCTCCCCCAGACCCCCAAGCCCCAACAGGCCCTGATGTTCCCTGCCCTGTGTCCAAGTGTTCTCATTGTTCAATTCCCACCTATGAGTGAGAACACGCGGTGTTTGGTTTTCAGTCCTTGTGACAGTTTGCTGAGAATGATGGTTTCCAGCTTCATCCACATCCCTGGAAAGGACATGAACGCATCCTTTCTTATGGCTGCATAGTATTCCATGGTGCATATGTGCCACATCTTCTTACTCTGGTCTATCATTGATGGACATTTGGGTTGGTTCCAAGTCTTTGCTATTGTGAATAGTGCTGCAATAAACATATGTGTGCATGTGTCTTTATAGTAGCATGATCTATAATCCTTTGGGTATATACCCAGTAATGGGGTTGCTGAGCCAAATGGTATTTCTAGTTCTAGATCCTTGAGGAATCGCCACACTGTCATCCACAATGGTTGAACTAATTTACACTCCCACCAACAGTGTAAAAGTGTTCCTATTTCTCCACATCCTCTCCAGCATCTATTGTTTCCTGACTTTTTAATGATTGCCATTCTAACTGGCATGAGATGGTATCTCATAGTGGTTTTGATGTGCATTTCTCTGATGACCAGTAATGATGAGCATTTTTTCACATCTCTGTTGGCTGCACAAATGTCTTCTTTTGAGAAGTGTTTGTTCATATCCTTTGCCCACTTTTTGATGGGGTTGTTTTTTTCTTATAAATTTGTTTGTGCTCTTTGCAGATTCTGGATATTAGCCCTTCGTCAGATGGATAGATTGCAAAAATTTTCTCCCATTTTTTAGGTTGCCTGTTCACTGTGATGGTAGTTTCTTTTGCTGCACAGAAGCTGTTTAGTTTAATTGTATCCCATTTGTCAATTTTGGCTTCTGTTGCCATTGTTTTTGGTGTTTTAGTCATGAAGTCTTTGCCCATGCCTATGTTATGAATGGTATTGTTGATGTTTTCTTCTAGGGTTTTTATGATTTTTAGGTCTAACATTTAAATCTTTAATCCATCTTGAATTAATTGTTTTTATAAGGTGTAAGGAAGGGATCCAGATCAGCTTTTTCAGCTTTCTACATGTGGCTAGTGAGTTTTTCCAGCACCATTTATTAAATAGGAAATCCTTTCCCCATTTCTTGTTTTGGTCAGGTCTGTGAAAGATCAGATGGTTGTAGATGTGTGGTGTTATTTCTGAGGCCACTGATCTGTTCCCTTGGTCTATGTATCTGTTTTGCTACCAGTACCATGCTGTTTTGGTTACTGTAGCCTTATAGTATAGTTTGAAGTCAGGTAGAATGATGCTTCCAGCTTTGTTCTTTTGACTTAGGATTGTCTTGGAGATGCGGGCTCTTTTTTGGTTCCATATGAAATTTAAAGTAGTTTTTTCCAATTCTGTGAAGAAAGTCATTGGTAGCTTGATGGGGATGGCATTGAATCTATAAATTACTATGGGCAGTATGGCCATTTTGACGATATTGATTCTTCCTATCTATGAGCATGGAATGTTCTTCCTTTTGTTTATGTCCTCTTTTATTTCGTTGAGCAGTGGTTTGTAGCTCTCCTTGAAGAGGTCCTTCACATCCCTTGTAAGTTGGATTCCTAAGTATTTTATTCTCTTTGTAGCAATTGTAAATGGGAGTTCACTCATGATTTGGCTCTCTGTTGGTTTGTTATTGGTATATAGGAATACTTGTTATTTTTGCACATTGAATTTGTATCCTGAGACTGCTGAAGTTGCTTATCAGCTTAAGGAGATTTCGGGCTGAGACGATGGGGTTTTCTTAATACATAATCATGTCATCTGCAAAAAGGGACAATTTGACTTCCTCTTTTCCTAATTGAATATCCTTTATTTCTTTCTCTTGCCTGATTGTCCTGGACAGAAGTTCCAACACTGTGTTCAATAGGAGTGACGAGAGAGGGCATCCTTGCCTTGTGCCAGTTTTCAAAAGGAGTGCTTCCAGCTTGTACCCATTCTGTATGATATTGGCTATGGGTTTTTCATAAATAGCTCTTATTATTTTGAGATACGTTCCATCAATACCTAGTTTATTGAGAGGTTTTAGAATGAAGTGCTGTTGAATTTTATTGAAAGTCTTTTCTGCATCTATTGAGATAATCATCTGGCTTTTGTCTTTGGTTCTGTTTATGTGATGGATTATGTTTATTGAATTGCATATGTTGAACCAGCTTTGAATCCCAGGGATGAAGTCGACTTGATCTTGGTGGATAAGCTTTTTGGTGTGCTGCTGGATTCAGTTTGCCAGTATTTTATTGAGGATTTTTGCATCAATGTCCATCAGAGATATTGGTCTAAAATTATCTTTTTTTTGTTGTGTCTCTGTCAGGCTTTGGTATCAGGATGATGCTGGCCTTGTAAAATGAGTTAGGGAGGATTTCCTCTTTTTCCATTGATTGGAATAGTTTCAGAAGGAATGGTAGTAGATCCTCTTTGTAGCTCTGGTAGAATTTGGCTGTGAATCCTACTGGTCCTGGACTCTTTTTGGTTGATAGGCTACTAATTATTGCCTCAATTTCATGGCGTGTTATTGGTCTATTCAGAGATTCAACTTCTTTCTGGTTTAGTCTTGGGAGAATGTATGTGTTCAGGAATTTATCCATTTCTTCCAGATTTTCTAGTTTATTTGCATAGAGGTGTTTATAGTATTCTCTGATGGTAGTTTATATTTCTGTGGGATTGGTGGTGATATCTACTTTATCATTTTTTATTTCATCTGTTTGATTCTTCTCTCTTTTCTTCTTTATTAGTCTTGCTAGCAGTCTATCAATTTTGATGATCTTTTAAAAAAAAAAACAGCTCCTGGATTCATTGATTTTTGAAGGGTTTTTGTGTCTCTATCTCCTTCAGTTCTGCTCTGATCTTAGTTATTTCTTGCCTTCTGCTAGCTTTTGAATTTGTTTGCTCTTGCTTCTCTAGTTCTTTTAACTGTGATGTTAGCGTGTCGACTTTAGATCTTTCCTGCTTTCTCTTGTGGGCATTTAAGTGCTATAAATTTCTCTCTACACACTGCTTTAAATATGTCCCAGAGATTCTGGTATGTTATGTCGTTGTTCTTATTGGTTTCAAAGAACATCTTTATTTCTGCCTTCATTTTGTTATTTACCCAGTAGTCATTCAGGAGCAGATTGTTCAGTTTCCATGTAGTTGTGTGGTTTTGAGTGAGTTTCTTAAATCTGAGTTCTAATTTGATTGCACTGTGGTCTGAGAGACAGTTTGTTGTGATTTCTGTTCTTTTACATTTGCTGAGGATTGTTTTACTGCCAATTATGTGGTAAATTTTAGAATAAGTTCAATGTGGTGCCGAGAAGAATGTATATTCTGTTGACTTCGGGCGGAGAGTTCTGTAGATGTCTATTAGGTCTGCTTGGTGTAGAGCTGAGTTCAAGTCTTGGATATCCTTGTTAACCTTCTGTCTCATTGATATGTCTAATATTGACAGTGGGGAGTTAAAATCTCCCATTATTATTGTGTGGGAGTCTAAGTCTCTTTGTAAGTCTCTAAGGACTTGCTTTATGAGTCTGAGTGCTCCTGTATTGGGTGCATATATAGTTAGGATAGTTAGCTCTTCTTGTTGAATTGATCCCTTTACTGTTATGTAATGGCCTTCTTTGTCTCTTTTGATTTTCGTTGGTTTAAAGTCTGTTTTATCATAGGCTAGGATTGCAACCTCTGCTTTTTTTTTTTTTTCTCTTTCCATTTGCTTGGTAGATCTTCCTCCATCCCTTTATTTTGAGCCTCTGTGTGTCTCTGCTCATGAGATGGGTCTCCTGAATACAGCACACTGAGGGGTCTTGACTCTTTATCCAATTTGCTGGTCTGTGTCTTTTAATTGGGGCATTTAATCCATTTACATTTAAGGTTAATATATTATGTGTGAATTTGATCCTGTCATTATGATGTTAGCTGGCTATTTTGCCCATTAATTGATGCAGTTTCTTCATAGCATCAATGATCTTTACAATTTGGCATGTTTTTGCAGTGGCTGGTACCAGTTGTTTCTTTCCATGTTTACTGCTTCCTTCAGGAGCTCTTGTAGGCCTGGTGGTGGCAAAATCTCTCAGCATTTGCTTGTCTGTAAAGGATTTTATTTCTCCTTCACTTACGAAGCTTAGTCTGACTGGATATGAAATTCTGGGTTGAAAATTCTTTTCTTTAAAAATGTTGAATATTGGCCCTTAGTCTCTTTTGGCTTTGTAGGGTTTCTGCTGAGACATCCATTGTTAGTCTGATGGGCTTCCCTTTGTGGGTAACCTGACCTTTCTCTCTGGCTGCCTTTAACATTTTTTCCTTCGTTTCAACCTTGGTGAATCTGACAATTATGTGTCTTAGGGTTGCTATTCTTAAGGAGTATCTTTGTGGTGTTCTCTGTGTTTCTTTAATTTGAATGTGGCCTGTCTTGCTAGGTTGGGGAAGTTCTCCTGGATAATATCCTGAAGAGTGTTTTCCAACGTGTTTCCATTCTCCCCATCACTTTCAAGTACACCAATCAAACGTAGATTTGGTTTTTCCACATAGTCCCATATTTCTTGGAGGCTTTGTTCATTTCTTTTTACCCTTTTCTCTAACCTTGTCTTCTCACTTTATTTCATTAATTTGATCTTCAATCACTGATACCCTTTCTTTCACTTGATCAAATTGGCTAGTGAAGCTTGTGCATGTGTCACAAAGTTCTCATGACATGGTTTTCAGCTCCATCAGGTCATTTAAGGTCTTCTCTACACTGTTTATTCTAGTTAGCCTTTCATCTAATATTTTTTCAAGGTTTTCAGCTTTCTTGTGATGAGTTCAAGGCTGCTCCTTTAGCTCAGAGAAGTTTGTTATTAACCAACTTTCTGTAGCCTACTTCTGTCAACTTGTCAAAGTCATTCTCCATCCAGCTTTGTTCCATTGCTGTCAGTGAGCTGCAATCCTTTGGAGAAGAGGCACTCCAGTTTTGAGAATTTTCAGCTTTTCTGCTCTGGTTTCTCCTCATCTTTATGGTTTTTATCTAGCTTTTATCTTTGATGATTGTGACCTACAGATGGGGTTTTGGTGTAGATGTCCTTTTTGTTGACGTTGATGCTATTCCTTTCTGTTTGTTAGTTTTCCTTCTGACAGTCAAGTCCCTCAGGGGCAGGTCTGTTGGAGTTGGCTGGAGGTCCACTCCTGTTTGTCTGGTATCACCAGCAGAGGCTGCAGAACAGCAAATATTGCAAAACAGCAAATACTGCTTCCTGATCCTTCCTCTGGAAGCTTCGTCCCAGAGGAGCACCCACCCATATGAGGTGTCTGTCGGCCTCTACTGGAAGGTGTCTCCCAGTTAGGCTACATGGGGGTCAGGGACCCACTTGAGGAGGCAGTCTATCTCTTCTCAGAGCTCAAACACCACGCTGGGAGAAACACTGCTCTCTTCAGAGCTGTCAGACAGGGACATTTAAGTCTGCAGAAGTTGTCTGTTGTCTGCTGCCTTTTGTTCAGCTATGCCCCGCCCACATAGGTGGAGTCTATAGAGGCAGTAGGCCTTGCTGAGCTGTGGTGGGCTCCACCAAGTTTGAGCTTCCTGGCCACTTTGTTTACCTAGTCAAGCCTCAGCAATGGTGGACAGTGCTTCCCCAGCCAGTCTGCCACCTTTGATCTCAGACTGCTGCGCTAGCAGTGAGCAAGGCTCCGTGGGTGTGGGACCCACCGAGCCAGGCACAGGAGAGCACCTCCTTGTCTTCCAGTTGCTAAGACCTTGGGAAAAGTGCAGTATCTGGGCAAAAGTGTCCCGTTTTTCCAGGTACAGTCTGTCTTCCCTTGGCTAGGAAAAGGAAATCCCCCAACCCCTTGTACTTCCTGGGTGAGGTAACGCCGTGCCCTGCTTCAGCTCAACCTCCATGGGCTGCACCCACTGTCCAACCTGTCCCCATGAAATGAACTGGGTACCTCAGTTGCAAATTCAGGAATCACCTGTCTTCTGCACTGATCACACTGGGAGCTGTAGACCAGAGCTGTTTATATTCGGCCATCTTGGAACAGAGCCAAAGATGCCCATTTTCACCACTTCAATGCAACACAGTACTAGAAATCCTAGCCACAGCAATTGGACAAGAGAAAGAAATCAAGAGCATCCAGATCTGTAAAGAGGAAGTCAAACTGTTGCTATTTGCTGATGATATAATTGTATAAGCCTAAAGACTCATTCAAAAAGCTCCTAGAACTGATAAATGAATTCAGCACAGTTTCAGGATACAAAATTAATGTGCACAAATCAGTAGCACTGCTATACACCAACAGTGACCAAGCTGAGAATCAAATCAAATCAAATCAAGAACTCAACCTGTTTTACAACAGCTGCAGAAAACCAAACCAAAACAAAACAAAACTTAGAAATATACCTAACCAGGATGGGTGAATGACCTCTACAGGGAAAACTACAAAACACTGCTGAAAGAAATCACAGATGACACAAATGAAAACACATCCCATGCTCAGGGATGGGTAGGATGAATATTGTAAAAATGACTACATTTCCAAAAGCAGTCTACAAATTCAATGCAATTCTCATCAAAATACCACCATCATTGTTCACAAAAGTAGAAAAAACATCCTAAAATTCATATGAAACCAAAAAAGTTCCTGCATAGCCAAAGTAAGCCTAAGCAAAAAGAACAAATCTGGAGGTATTATATTACCCAACTTTAACTATTCTACAAGGTCATAGTGATAAAAACAGCATGGTACTGGTATAAAAACAGACATATAGGCCAATGAAACAGGATAGAGAACACAGAAATAAAGCCAAATACTTATAGTAAACTGATCTTCGACAAAGCAAACAGAAACATAAAGTGGGGAAAGAACACCCTATTCAACAAATGGTGCTGGGATAATTGGCAAGCCACATGTAGAAGAATGTAACTGAATCCTCATCTCTCACCTTATTCAAAAATCAACTCAAGATGGATCAAAAAATTATATCTAAGAAATGAAACCATAACAATTCTAGAAAATAACATTGGGAAAAACCCTTCTAGACATTGGCTTAGGCAAAGACTTCATGACCAAAAAAAATAATAATCCCATTAAGAAGTGGGCAATGACACGAAGAGATATTTTTCAAAAGAAGATATACAAATGGCCAATAAACATATGAAAAAAATTCAACATCACTAATCACCAGGGGAATGCAAATTAAAAATACAATGAGGTCGGGTGCAGTGGCTCACACCTGTAATCTGCAGCACTTAGGGAGGCCGAGATGGGTGGATCGCTAGAGATCAGGAGTTTGAGACCAGTCTGGTCAACATGGTGAAACCCCATCTCTACTAAAAACATAAAAAATTAGCTGGGAATGGTGGCACATGCCTATAATCCCAGCTACTTGGGATGCTGAGGGAGGAGAATTGCTTGAACATTGCTTGGACCTGATTCAAGCAATTCTCCATAGCCCCACTGCACTCCAGCTTGGGCAACAAAGTGAGACTCCATCTCAAAAAACAAACAAGCAAATAAAAAAACACAATGAGGTACCACCTTACCCCAGTCAGAATAGTGATTATTAAAAGGTCAAAAAACAATAGATGGCGCAAATGTGGTAAAATGAGAACACTTACACACTGTTGGTAAGAATGTATATTAATACAACCTCTGTGGAAAAGAGGAGATGTCTCAAATAACTAATAGTAGATATATCATTTGATCCAGCAATCCTACTAGTGGGTATCTACCCAAAGGAAAATAAGTCATTATATCAAAAAGACTGGACAATTCATACATGAAAAAACACTTGTAACCCTAAAGCTTTGAAATTAAAAAAATTTTTTTGCTACAAACTAGCATTTAATCTCCAAAATTAAAATAAAAAATACTATTTAAAATCTACTTAACAAATTTCAAGTATATAATACAGTATTATTAACTGTCATCACCATGCTGTATGTTAGATCTGCAGAATGTATTCATCCTGTGTAACTTAAACTTTGTACCCTCTCCCAACATCTCTCCAACAACCCACCCGCAGCCCCCAGCAACCACCATTCTACTTTCTGCTTCTGTGAGTTCATCTTTTTTAGATTTTACATAAAAGTGAGATCACGCAGTATTTGTCTTTTCATGCTTGGCTTATTTCACTAAATGTTCCTCAGGTTCCTCCATGTAGTCACAAATGACAGGATTTCCTTTTTTAAGGCTGAGCAATGTTCTATCATAAATATATACACACACACCACATTTTCCTTTTCCATTTATTCATCAGTGGATACCTGGGTTATTTCCATATCTTGGCTATTGTGAATACAACATAATTCCCAGAACTGAAGTCTAAAACTGGAAGAAAACATAGGGAAAAAGCCTATTGACATTGATCTGGGCAACGATTTCTTGGCTATAATACCAAAAGCACGGGCAACAAAAGCAAACAGACAAATAAGACTGCATCAAACTAAAAAGCTTCTCAAGGCAAAGGAAACAATCAACAAAAGGCAAAGACAATCTACAGAATGGGAGAAATATATCTGCAAACAATGTATCTGATAAAGGGTCAATATCCCAAATATATAAGGAAGGCAAACAACTCAATAGCAACAAAGCGAATCACCTGATTCAAAAATCAAAGGAAAAGAACAGACATTTCCCAAAAGAAGTACAAATGGCCAGCAGGCATATGAAAAAAAAACGTTGTATCATTTATGCCAGAGAAATGCAAATCAAAACCACAATGAGATACCACTTCACACCTATTAGAATGGCTAGTATAAAAAAGACAAAAGGTAAAAACTGTTGGCAAAGATATGCAAAAAAGAGAACCCTTGTAGCTGTTGGTGGAAATGTTTATTTGTAAAGCCATTAGAGAAAACTGGCTAGAGATTCCTCAAAAATAAAAAATATATATATACCTACCATATAATTTAGCAATCCCACTTCTGGGTATATACCCAAAGGAATTGAAATCAGCATGTTGAAAAGATACCTGTATTTTCATTCTCGTTATTTAAGTTGTAAGGCTTACAATATTAAGATAATGATCATGCAAATTGTACAAATAATTGGATGAAAAAATGTTTCACTGCAATTATTCATTTAATACAATTACCTATTTCTAAAGCATTTGGTTGGATTATAGATGTTTACTCTCATGATTTTTTTAAATCATTAGAGAATCAACAGAATAAAATAGGCCTTTTATTTATAAAATAAAATGGTAAAAACAGGCCTTATGGAGAAACCCAAAGGGACAGAATTTCCTTCCCACTTACATTATCTCACATGCATTCAAACTAAACACCCCTTCATGTACAAATAGATTGTTTTCATGGGACTAATGTGATCAGTAGGTTTTGTTTAAAAATATTTTCATTCTTTGAAGCTAGAAAATTAGGATAAAACTAAGCATAAAATGCAAATTAAGAGAATTATATTTCCCATCATCCTATTTAAGATTTCTCCATTAAAAAAAAAAAAAAAAGAGAATGTGGCTGGGTGCGGTGGCTCACACCTGTAATCCCTGGACTTGGGGAGGCTGAAGCAGGTAGATCACCTGAGGTCAGGAGTTCGAGACCAGCCTGGCCAACATGATGAAACCCCATCTCTACTAAAAATACAAAAAATTAGCTGAGTGTGGTGGCAGGCATGCCTATAATCCCAGCTACTCAGGAGGCTGAGGCAGGAGAATTGCTTGAACCCACGAGGCGGAGATTGCAGTGAGCCAAAATTGCACCACTGTACTCCAGCCTGGGCAACAAGAGCAAAATTCCATCATAAAAAAAAAAAAGGGGTGGAGCAAGATGGCCAAATAGGAACAGCTCCAGTCTCCAACTCCCAGTGCGAGCGACACAGAAGACCAGTGATTTCTGCATTTTCAACTGAGGTACTGGGTTCATCTCACTAGGGAGTGCCGGACAATCGGTGCTGGTCAGCTGCTGCAGCCCGACCAGCGAGAGCTGAAGCAGGGTGAGGCATCACCTCACCTGGGAAGCGGAAGGGGAAAGGGAATCCTCTTTCCTAGCCAAGGGAACTGAGACACACAACACCTGGAAAATCGGGTAACTCCCACCCCAATACTGCGCTTTAAGCAAACAGGCACACCAGAAGATTATATCCCACACCTGGCCGGGAGGGTCCCATGCCTGCAGAGCCTCCCTCATTGTTAGCACAGCAGTCTGCGATCTCCTGGCAAGGCAGCAGCGAGGCTGGGGTAGGGGCGCCCGCCATTGCTGAGGCTTAAGTAGGTAAACAAAGCTGCTGGGAAGCTCGAACTGGGTGGCGCTAACAGCAGCTCAAGGAAACCTGCCTGTCTCTGTAGACTCCACCTCTGGGACAGGGCACAGTAAAAAACAACAAAAGCCAAAAGCAGCAGAAACCTCTGCAGACGCAAACGACTCTGTCTGACAGCTTTGAAGAGAGCAGTGGATCTCCCAACACGGAGGTTGAGATCTGAGAAGGGACAGACTCCCTGCTCAAGTGGGTCCCTGACCCCTGAGTAGCCTAACTGGGAGACATCCCCCACTAGGGGCAGTCTGACACCCCACACCTCACAGGCTGGAGTACACCCCTGAGAGGAAACCTCCAGAGCAAGAATCAGACAGGTACACTCGCTGTTCAGCAATATTCTATCTTCTGCAGCCTCTGCTGCTGACACCCAGGCAAACAGGGTCTGGAGTGGACCTCAAGCTATCTCCAACAGACCTACAGCTGAGGGTCTTGACTGTTAGAAGGAAAACTATCAAACAGGAAGGACACCTACACCAAAACCCCATCAGTACATCACCATCATCATCAAAGACCAGAGGCAGATAAAACCACAAAGATGGGGAAAAAGCAGGGCAGAGAAGCTGGAAATTCAAAAAATAAGAGCGCATCTCCCCCAGCAAAGGAACGCAGCTCATTGCCAGCAACAGATCAAAGCTTGACGGAGAATGACTTTCACGAGATGAGAGAAGAAGGCTTCAGTCCATCAAACTTCTCAGAGCTAAAGGAGGAATTACGTACCCAGCGCAAAGAAACTAAAAATCTTGAAAAAAAAGTGGAAGAATTGATGGCTAGAGTAATTATTGCAGAGAAGGTCATAAACGAAATGAAAGAGATGAAAACCATGACACGAAAAATACATGACAAATGCACAAGCTTCAGTAACCGACTCGATCAACTGGAAGAAAGAGTATCTGTGATTGAGGATCAAATGAATGAAATGAAGCGAGAAGAGAAACCAAAAGAAAAAAGAAGAAAAAGAAATGAACAAAGCCTGCAAGAAGTATGGGATTATGTAAAAAGACCAAATCTACGTCTGACTGGGGTGCCTGAAAGTGAGGTGGAAAATGAACCAAGTTTGAAAACACTCTTCAGGATATCATCCAGGAGAACTTCCCCAACCTATTAGGCCAGGCCAACATTCAAATCCAGGAAATACAGAGAACGCCACAAAGATACTCCTCGAGAAGAGCAACTCCAAGGCACATCATTGCCAGATTCACTAAAGTTGAAATGAAGGAAAAAATCTTAAGGGCAGCCAGAGAGAAAGGTCGGGTTACCCACAAAGGGAAGCCCATCAGACTAACAGCAGATCTCTCAGCAGAAACTCTACAAGCCAGAAGAGAGTGGGGGCCAATATTCAACATTCTTAAAGAAAAGAATTTTAAACCCAGAATTTCATATCCAGCCAAACAAAGTTTCATAAGTGAAGGAGAAATAAAATCCTTTACAGATAAGCAAATGCTTAGAGATTTTATCAACACTAGGCCTGCCTTACAAGAAACCCTGAAGGAAGCACTAAACATGGAAAGGAACAACCAGTACCAGCCATTGCAAAAACATGCCAAAATGTAAAGACCATTTAGGCTAGGAAGAAACTACATCAACTAACGAGCAAAATAACCAGTTAATATCATAATGGCAGGATCAAGCTCACACATAAAAATCTTAACCTTAAATGTAAATGGACTAAATGCTCCAATTAAAAGACACAGACTGGCAAACTGGATAAAGAGTCAAGACCCATCAGTTTGCTGTATTCAGGAGACCCATCTCACACGCAGAGACATACATAGACTCAAAATAACGGGATGGAGGAAGATTTACCAAGCAAATGGAGAACAAAAAAAAGCAGGGGTTGCAATACTAGTCTCTGATAAAACAGACTGTAAACCATCAAAGATCAAAAGAGGCAAAGAAGGCCATTACATAATGGTAAAAGGATAAATTCAACAGGAAGAGCTAACTATCCTAAATATATATGCACCCAATACAGGAGCACCCAGATTCATAAAGCAAGTCCTTAGAGACTTACAAAGAGACTTAGACTCCCATACAATAATAATGGGAGACTTCAACACTCCACTGTCAACATTAGACAGATCAACGAGACAGAAAGTTAACAAGGATATCCAGGAATTGAACTCAGCTCTGCAGCAAGCAGACCTAATAGACATCTATAGAACTCTCCACCCCAAATCAACAGAATATACATTCTTCTCAGCACCATATCACACTTATTCCAAAGTTGACCACATAATTGGAAGTAAAGCACTCCTCAGCAAATGTACAAGAACAGAAATTGTAACAAACTGTCTCTCAGACCACAGTGCAATCAAACTAGAACTAAGAAACTCAATCAAAACCGCTCAACTACATGGAAACTGAACAACCTGCTCCTGAATGACTACTGGGTACATAACGAAATGAAGGCAGAAATAAAGACGTTCTTTGAAACCAATGAGAACAAAGATACAACATACCAGAATCTCTGGGACACATTTAAAGCAGTGTGTAGAGGGAAATTTATAGCACTAAATGCCCACAAGAGAAAGCAGGAAAGATCTAAAATTGACACTCTAACATCACAATTAAAAGAACTAGAGAAGCAAGAGCAAACACATTCAAAACCTAGCAGAAGGCAAGAAATAACTAAGATCAGAGCACAACTGAAGGAGATAGAGACACAAAAAACCCTCCAAAGAATCAATGAATCCAGGAGTTGGTTTTTTGAAAAGATCAACAAAATTGACAGACCACTAGCAAGACTAATAAAGAAGAAAAGAGAGAAGAATCAAATAGATGCAATAAAAAATGATAAAGGGGATATCACCACCGACCCCACAGAAATACAAACTACCATCAGAGAATACTATAAACACCTCTACGCAAATAAACTAGAAAATCTAGAAGAAATGGATAATTTCCTGGACACGTACACTCTTCCAAGACTAAACCAGGAAGAAGTTGAATCCCTGAATAGACCAATAGCAGGCTCTGAAATTGAGGCAATAATTAATAGCCTACCAACCAAAAAAAGTCCAGGACCAGATGGATTCACAGCTGAATTCTACCAGCAGTACAAGGAGGAGCTGGTACCATTCCTTCTGAAACTATTCCAATCAATAGAAAAAGAGGGAATCCTCCCTAACGCATTTTATGAGGCCAACATCATCCTGATACCAAAGCCTGGCAGAGACACAACAAACAAAGATAATTTTAGACCAATATCCCTGATGAACATCGATGCAAAAATCCTCAGTAAAATACTGGCAAACCGGATTCAGCAGCACATCAAAAAGCTTATCCACCATGATCAAGTGGGCTTCATCCCTGGGATGCAAGGCTGGTTCAACATACGCAAATCAATAAACATAATCCAGCATATAAACAGAACCAAAGACAAAAACCACATGATTATCTCAATAGATGCAGAAAAGGCCTTTGACAAAATTCAACAGCCCTTCATGCTAAAAACGCTCAATAAATTCGGTATTGATGGAACGTACCTCAAAATAATAAGAGCTATTTATGACAAACCCACAGCCAATATCATACCGAATGGGCAAAAACTGGAAAAATTCCCTTTGAAAACTGGCACAAGACAGGGATGCCCTCTCTCACCACTCCTATTCCACATAGTGTTGGAAGTTCTGGCTAGGGCAATCAGGCAAGAGAAAGAAATCAAGGGTATTCAGTTAGGAAAAGAAGAAGTCAAATTGTCCCTGTTTGCAGATGACATGATTGTATATTTAGAAAACCCCATTGTCTCAGCCCAAAATCTCCTTAAGCTGATAAGAAACTTCAGCAAAGTCTCAGGATACAAAATTAATGTGCAAAAATCACAAACATTCTTATACACCAGTAACAGACAAACACAGAGCCAAATCATGAATGAACTTCCATTCACAATTGCTTCAAAGAGAATAAAATACCTAGGAATCCAACTTACAAGGGATGTAAAGGACCTCTTCAAGGAGAACTACAAACCACTGCTCAGTGAAATAAAAGAGGACACAAACAAATGGAAGAACATACCATGCTCATGGTTAGGAAGAATCAATATCGTGAAAATGGCCATACTGCCCAAGGTTATTTATAGATTCAATGCCATCCCCATCAAGCTACCAACGAGTTTCTTCACAGAATTGGAAAAAACTGCTTTAAAGTTCATATGGAACCAAAAAAGAGCCCGCATCTCCAAGACAATCCTAAGTCAAAAGAACAAAGCTGGAGGCATCACACTACCTGACTTCAAACTATACTACAAGGCTACAGTAACCAAAACAGCATGGTACTGGTACCAAAACAGAGATATAGACCAATGGAACAGAACAGAGTCCTCAGAAATAATACCACACATCTACAGCCATCTGATCTTTGACAAACCTGAGAGAAACAAGAAATGGGGAAAGGATTCCCTATTTAATAAATGGTGCTGGGAAAATTGGCTAGCCATAAGTAGAAAGCTGAAACTGGATCCTTTCCTTACTCCTTATACGAAAATTAATTCAAGGTGGATTAGAGACTTAAATGTTATACCTAATACCATAAAAACCCTAGAGGAAAACCTAGGTAGTACCATTCAGGACATAGGCATGGGCAAAGACTTCATGTCTAAAACACCAAAAGCAACGGCAGCAAAAGCCAAAATTGACAAATGGGATCTCATTAAACTAAAGAGCTTCTGCACTGCAAAGGAAACTACCATCAGAGTGAACAGGCAACCTACAGAATGGGAGAAAATTTTTGCAATCTACTCATCAGACAAAGGGCTAATACCCAGAATCTACAAAGAACTCAAACACATTTACAAGAAAAAACAAACAACCCCATCAAAAAGTGGGCAAAGGATATGAACAGACATTTCTCAAAAGAAGACTTTCATACAGCCAACAGACACATGAAAAAATGCTCATTATCACTGGCCATCAGAGAAATGCAAATCAAAACCACAATGAGATACCATCTCACACCAGTTAGAATGGCAATCATTAAAAACTCAGGAAACAACAGGTGCTGGAGAGGATGTGGAGAAATAGGAACACTTTTACACTGTTGGTGGGATTGTAAACTAGTTCAACCATTATGGAAAACAGTATGGCGATTCCTCAAGGATCTAGAACTAGATGTACCATGTGACCCAGCCATCCCATTACTGGGTATATACACAAAGGATTATAAATCATGCTGCTATAAAGACATATGCACACGTATGTTTATTGTGGCACTATTCACAATAGCAAAGACTTGGAATCAACCCAAATGTCCATCAGTGACACACTGGATTAAGAAAATGTGGCACATATGCACCATGGAATACTATGCAGCCATAAAAAAGGATGAGTTTGTGTCCTTTGTAGGGACATGGATGCAGCTGGAAACCATCATTCTTAGCAAACTATCACAAGAACAGAAAACCAAACACCGCATGTTCTCACTCATAGGTGGGAACTGAACAATGAGATCACTTGGACTCGGGAAGGGGAACATCACACACCAGGGCCTATCATGGGGAGGGGGTGGGGGGAGGGATTGCATTGGGAGTTATACCTGATGTAAATGACGAGTTGATGGGTGCTGACGAGTTGATGGGTGCAGCACAGCAAAATGGCACAAGTATACATATGTAACAAACCTGCATGTTATGCACATGTACCCTAGAACTTAAAGTATAATAATAAAAAATAATTACAAAAAAAAAATGAGAATGTATAGAGAAAATTGTCTCTCTTTTCTGGTTCCCGAGGGCGTGTTTCCTCAGGAGTTTTGGAAAAGGGAGTCAAGCCGTGAGTTTTTGTTTGCAATGGTATGCTTGAAAAGAAAGGAAAGGTGTGGTGGCTCACACTTGTAATCCCAACACTTTGGGAGGCCAAGGTGGGTGGATCACCTGAGGTCAGGAGATCGAGACCAGCCTGGCCAACATGGTGAAACCCCCTCTCTACTAAAAATACAAAAATTATCTGGGCATGGTGGCGCAGGACTGTAATCCCAGCTACTCAAGAGGCTGGGGAAGGAGAATCGCTTGAACCCAGGAGGTGGAGGTTGCAGTGAGCCAGGATAGCACTACTGCACTCCAGCCTGGGTGACACAGCCAGACTCTATCTCAAAAAAATAACAATAATAAAAGAAAGGAAAGCATAAAACATGAAGAAAAATTAGTGTAATAGTAAATTAATATAATAATTCTTGTTTCCTTTGAATGAAGAAAATATAATTTAATATGTAAGGAAGTATATAATGGAATCAAATGATTTGGGGGAAAAGTGCGTGTGTGTGTGTGTATGTGTGTGTGTGTGTGTGTGTGCGCGCGCGTGTGTGTGTATCTAATACCTGACATTTAACAATCAGCAAATACTAAAGAGGCAGCTGGCAGAATTCTCTCTGCACTAGTACCAGCCCACATCTAAATAACTGCCTTGTAGTCTGTTGGCTAGCTCCCAGCCTTCTCTGTGTAGCCAGCTGGGTTTTCTTGAAGAAAATCTTTCCTTGCTTTTTTCAGATGACTTACCTCCTTACGTGGGTCCTCCAATTAGACAGGAAAAAAATGTAAGCCTTCATGTATCATTGCCAAAAAAGTAGAATCTTTAGTAAGGCTTCTGTGTTCTAAATTTTGATGAAACATAAATTGTGTAACTCAGTGTAGGAGATGATTTTTAACAGACAGGTTTGAAGAAATAGTGTAAGCAACAGCATGAATATTTAAATGCATGAATATTTTGTTGTTGTGGTTACTTTTATTTTTTTTACAGTGAAACATTCCAAGAAGTTTCAAGAAACCACCACATCAAATTTTCAGACAGCAATTTTTCTTAGCTGCTAAGAGTTTCACCTATTTATAACCTCTTTTCAAGTTTTTTGTCAATAATATTTATTTCAAGATTATTTGCATAGTCTTTTCAACCTTTCCTTAGCTGTATGAACCTTTTTAAACCTGCTCATAAGTATGTTTCAGTTTCCTTCTGTAATTAATGAGACATTTATTGTGTTATTCCCTGACTGGCTCTGTTGAAAATAGCTGATATCTGTTATCTGATCTTGGGAGAGATTCTTTTTTTTGTTTTTAAATATCAGCATTGTCTGCAAGCACTGCAAAACCAGCCCTGTTTATTCATTATTCTATTTAATGGAAATGTCTATTTCATAGAAGAGAAGTGACCATGGCAACATGCAGTTGTAAAAACAATCCCCAGGAGGTGGCAGCAATTTGCAGCATTTTAGTACATTTCCATCCATTAAAATACACTTTATATATGCCCTGTCTACTATTTAACCAGCTCATCAGTTTAATATTTCTCTAATGTATCTTTTACCACCTGCCAATTCCCATTTTTCCCTTCTTATTTTCACGGGAGGCAAAGAAACCCACTAGAGTCCCCTTGTGGGGCTCATGATCATCTCCTCAACTCATAGGTAGCTCCCAGTCCAAACGCTCACTGTGGGGGTTTGCTGGATCTTTCGGCTATTTGTTCTCATTTTTACTTATTTCCTCTCCAGCCCTGTGACAAATGATTTTGATTTTTACTCTATTGAGTGGTCAACATTCTTTTTACAGTGGAAACTTTAGTAATCCTAAGGGTTTTTATTTCTTAGCTGTTGCTGTTTTTCTTCAGAACTAACAATTTCTATTCTTATTGAGTGTTTTTTTTTTTATCTTTTGTTGCATGAACACTATTACTACTTTCTGCTATATAAATATACATATATTTATACATATAATCAACCAGTGTTAATACTTTCTGGTGTGTGTGTGTGTGTGTGTGTGTGTGTGTGTGTGTGTGTATCTATCCACAGATAGATACAGATTTATTTTTTTCTTCTAGAAGATATTAGTGGCCATGTTTCTAATAAAGAAAAGGCTTAGACAATTATTTGCTAGCATACTTACACCAAAGAAGTGTTTCTCCTTTTCCTATCTACCACTAGCTCAAGAGTTAGTATGTTAAATATTTAAGTCTTTGAAGAGACAAGTAAATGTCAACTATTGAAGAGCATGACTTTATTGACCTATTACAATTATTCTAAAAACATATGTGTTAGTCAGTTCAGGCTGCTATAAGAAATCACAATAGAGTTGGTGACTTAAATAACGAGCATTTATTTCTCACAGTTCTGGAGGCTGGGAAGTCCAAGGTAAAGGTGCTTACAGACCTGGTGTCTGGTGAGGACCCACTTCCTGGTTTTCAGATAGCCATCTCCTCACTGTATCTTCACATAGCAGAGAAGAGAAAGAAAGAGGGAAAGAGAGCTCCTCTCTCTTCTATGATGCACTAATCCCATTTACACGACCTCTACCCTTATAACCTAATCACCTCCCAAAGGCGTCATTTCCTAATATTATCACATTGGAGGTTGGAATTTCAATATAAGGATTTTAGTGGTACACAAACATTTGGTTTGTAACATCACGCTTTTTAAATATTTTCTACAGTTTCAAGGTCTCCTTTTTTCCAAAGGAAAGAATCTACCTACCTACCTACCTACCTACCTACCTATCACACATAAACACATGCAAGAGTATAGAGCCCAACTGCTCTGGTTGAAGTGGAGAGGACCCACAGACTTCCTGCTAGACTTCTACCTATCCTACCCAATCCCTAAAATGATCCCTGAGACACCACCAGGAGTTCCAGGGTTCCACAGAACACAGTTTTAAAACTCCCATTGTAAGGTAATTTTTAAGAATGCTAAAGTAAATTGAAATTGTATGACTATCAGACAAAAGTCGGGAAAATGATTAATGGATCAATTCAAATGGTTTCAAAATAGAATCATGGCAAGATAACCTCTTTATTTCCTATCACACAGGCATCATGCTAGTCCTCGTATCTTTTTAACCCCAGGAGCATCAGACTCTAAGGAGCAGCCTTCCCATATGTCACCTCATGCTTGAGAGACAGGGTGTGGGGGAGCTAACTGCTCGGTGGAAAGCAGAATTGTCACTTCCTCCAGCTTCATAATTCTCAACCCTTGCTGCACATCAAGTAATTGATGAACTTTAAAAAGATATATATGCATATACAGGTCACAACCATTAACAAATGATTCAGTCAGACTCTGGGGACTGAGCCTGCATGGTCCTGTTTCGAGAACCCATCCTTAGGTGATATTTATGTGAAACCAGAGTACAGAGCCACCAAGAACTCCTAATTTCCTTTTTTCTGTTTTCAAGAGAACATATATCTAGTTAAATTTTGACTCCTCAAAGTTGTTTTCCTCTAACCATGCATTACACAGGGACCCACAGCCTATCAGATATTATGCCACACCTAAAATGAATTAACTCTTATAAAGTAAAAACATGGATATCAAAAATAGAAATTATTTGCTAAAGCCACCCACACTATGCTTCTTTAAGTTGTGGAGGATTCGTTGCCTCAAAAAATGCAGCTTTAGTGCTAGAACAGAGAAGAAAAGATATTCTAGGTAGTTAAATATGTTCTGTAATATGTTTTAAGGGGCCAAATTGAATTATTAAATTCTAGAATTTAATTGTTTGTTTACTGTGTTTTTTAAAGTTTATTGTTTAAAAATTACTAAAATTTAAAGGGTTTATTTTTAATAGCCTTATCTTTTCCTTAAAGTTCTAAAATTATAAAAGAATATTAGAAATGGGAAGGACAATAAAAGCATCCATCTCTCTGTCAGAGTCAGAAAAAAAATGCCTTAGTTCTGACATTTGAAAGAACTCACTACACTGCACAGAGCATAATCATGTACAGTTTTTATTCAAAGGCAATGAATACAATGCCACAAGAGAAAGAGAGTGCAGGAATCATTAGGGGTCCGACTGGCAACCCATGAGTAAGTTCCCAGTGTAATTAGTCACACAAGGATCTGACCACGCTCTGTCTCCAGACTGAATCATCAAGATCTCTATAAAGAATCCAGGCTTCAGGAGAGCTCAAAGCAGGAGTTCCCACTGGTGGTTCTATGCTCCTACAGTCATATGAACAGACCAGGTTATGCCAATTGTAAGCCATTGGTAAATATTCTGACCCTGAGGGGTCCAAGGGAGCTTAGAATTTTAAACAGCATATACCTTAAACAGAACTGTTTTTATCTTGGCCAAGAGTCATAAATCAAGTACCCAGGATTTCCCTGAGGTAAAGGTAGAGTATTTCCAGTACAGCTATAAACCAACTCTATCTTCCACAGGTTCATAGTTCAGAAAAATAAAAATGAAACCCAATTTACTATATTTTAAGTGAAGTAGATGTTGTAAATTTTCCTTTATGAAAAATCTATACACTTTGTGTTTCCCCATTCTATTCCAACCATTTTTTTCTAACCAGCATCCTTGCCATTCCTCTTCTACTTTCAGATTTTAGACTTTCCATATCTGGCTTATATAATGTTCCTTTATTTGTATGTTACATAAAAATATAAATGAGTGCTCTTTCTAGAGCTCACTTCTTCATTGCCTTTGGGAAAGAGCCTAAAGCTGGGCTTGATCTGATCTTGCCCATCCAGCACCTTCCATTCCAGCGTCCCTAAAGCAACTGTGGTTTCTCTAGTACTGAGTTATTTCATCTTTGTTTACTTCCCACAATTCAAATGTCTTACAGTTTTCTGAACCTACCAGGATATTTAAAACCCTAAGCCTTTATACATGCTGCTTCCTCTCTGTGATAAAACCATTTCCCCAGATAGGGGGGAAATTTTATCTTTGCCTGAGCAATTATTGGTCATCTTTGAAGACAGCTCAGGCTGCATCTCCTCTCTGTGCCTTTCTGAATATGCTGTTACTCAAGCTCAAGTAGAATTGTACACACTTTGCTATCACATCGCTTTAATTATATACTTGTAAATATATTGGTTTAATGTTTCTTTACCTCGTTATATTGCAAGCTCCTTGAAGGCAAAGTTCCTGTCATTTTATTCATAATATCCCAGCACATACCACAGTGTCAAGCTCATAGAAATGAGTCATCCATCCATTCATGTATCAAAAGTTTTTGAGTGTCTAATTTGTACCAGATACTGTTCTAGGCACTGATGACATAAGTGAAGAGGCAAATATCTGACTTTATGAGCCTTATATTTTAGTGGAAGATTAAAAAATTTGTATATCTATATATATATATATTCGATAGGCATAAATGATGCTTAATAAATACATGTTGAACACGTAGCCACTGTTAGCCTATAATTATTTCTAATTGGACCATAAGCTCCTTGAGGGCAGATTTAATGTTATTCCCATGAACCACACACAGAGCTTGATAATTTTTACTTAAGTATTTTTCATCGAAGCCAATAAAGAACTGTTCTGACAGTAATTTTTTGTAAAAAGAATCAATTACCATCTTTGGAAATGTAATTGACAGAAGCCTAAAAGTAACAGTTATTCTTGTCATGTCTTCATTTAGAACAATAGTATTATCTTCCCTCTAAATAGCATTTGATTTAGAAAGTTTACAGTGAACTTTTATATTTTCTGCTTTATCTTGTTACATTTGAAATGGATGCTTTCTAAGGTGTTCTTACAGTACTCTTTCTATGTAAATTGTTCTCCCCTCATGTTCCCTATCAACTCCTTGGAGGTTAAAATCCAGAAGCTGTGTATATCCTGAGTGATCTTGTCCCTCAGAAAATAAGGATGAGACTGACCAGTGGTGGATACCTGTCCCATGTTGAATCAAACAGATTCTCTGTCCCATGAATTTAGACTTGGGTCTGAGAGGCAGCATACCATTCTCCACATGTGTCTGCAACTATAATAAATAAACTGGGAGCTGTGGGATGAGGGAAGAGAATTGAGAAGTTTGAGATGATTTCAGAGATTTACTGCGGAAAGAGCACAGAGAAATTTTAAAAAGAGAAACAAATGCATCTATTTGGAAGGCAAGAGGGAAAGGGTAGAATTGAGCAAGGGCTGGCAAAGGCTGATTTGGGGGTTGTGATGGTTAATACTGAGTGTCAACTTGATTGGATTGAAGGATGCAAAGTATTGTTCCTGGGTGTGTCTGTGAGGGTATTCCAAAAAGGATTCACATTTGAGTCAGTGGACTGGGAAAGGCAGACCCACCCTCAACCTAGGTGGGCACCATCTAATCAGCTGCCAGCATGGCCAGAATAAAAGTAGACAGAAGAACATGGAAAGACTAGACTGGTTTAGTCTTCTGGCTTACATCTTTCTCCCCGGCTGAGTGCTTCCTGCCCTGGATCATCGGACTCCAAGTTCTTCAGCTTTGGGACTCAGACTGGCTCCCTTGCTCCTCAATTTGCAGACTATTGTGGGATTTCACCTTGTGATAGTCCAAGTCAATACTCCTTAATAAATTCCCCTTTATATATACATCTATCCTATTAGTTCTGTCCCTCTAGAGAACCTTGACTAATGCAGGAATATGCAGAAGAAGCGAGAGCTTGGTTTCACAACATTGCAAGTTGTGTGGAGTGCCTCTCTCACTGAGTGACAATTTGTGTCCATATATGGATAAAAATATCATTTTTGCTGTTTTGATGCCTTCTCTAATAACTTTTTTCTCCCTATCTAAATAAGGAAAATTTTATCTTATTATTTTGTTCTAGATAGCTCCAGCAAATTGAATTGAATTTTGAGCTAGCTTTGTCAGTGTAAAAAGCTATCAAATATTAATGTCTTGAGGCAATTCCCTTGTCATTTGGGAACAATATAGGCCAGCTCTATCCTTCAAGGTTAATTGCAGTTAAAATACATGTTTATAATTTTTCTGGAAGAAGTGCTTGTAAACTTGGGTAACAAATCTAAAAATAGCATTGTAAGTCCTAATTGTAGTAATAATTATGTATTATTTACATGATGTAGTTACTTAAGGCTATTAAAATATCTTGAGTCTACCAACTCATTTGTAATCTTAATGTGCAAAGTTACTACAAAGGAAGAATTATAGCAAGAATAACCCAACACAAGATGTAACAGTGACAGCGCTTCATATTTATCAAGTCACTGGGTCATATATATTGTATTTTTTTCTTTATATTAATCTTCTGAGGCAGAAAACCTACTCCCATTTCATAGGTGGAAATAACTTATTGATCTTGTATTTATGGTACTCTTTCTAAATTCTCCTTGATTGGAATTCTGTAATTACAGAGAATCTTATAAATTAATCTGGCCAGTCATTTTAAATAAAATTAAAGCCCAGAGAAAAGTGACATATTTAGGCCACAGAACTTTTGTTTGTTTGCTTGACTAATGTTTTAATTATTTACTTTGGTTCAAAATATCAATAGTGATGAGGCTGAGAAGCTCTGCTTTAAGCCACCTCTTTCATATTCTGTCTAGTTTATTTCATTCTGTGTTCTTCCTTAATACCATCACCCCAGGAAAATGCATGTAAATCCTTAGTCTCTGCTACATGAAGGCTGCCCTTATGGCTGGTAGCTAGGCAGTGATTGAAGATACAGTAGATGTGGAGTAATAGGTAACAGCACTTTTTTCTTTTTTTTAAAGAAAATGCTGTTTGTTGAAAAAAAAGGAAAAGAAAACTCCAAACCCGTCTTTGTTCATATTTAAAACTAAATTCTATTTATTTATGTATGCTTAAAAAGATTGTTAGCAATGGTTTATTTTGGAGAATGAAAATGAAGACAGGGATATGAAAGATGACTTTTTAAAAAATACTTTTCTATATATGTGAGTATTTAATAACAGAAACACTACATTTTTGCATCAAAAACACGTTATAAAATCTTCATTAAAAAGTTGAAGTTTTCTAAATGGAACCTAGAAATGAACACTGGTAGAGTTTAGGTATATGCTTTTTCTTAGAATACAATTTTGAATTATTTCAAAGTCAAGCCATATGGGACTAATCTATCCATTCAGCAAACAAGTAGGTATTGGGTGCTTATCCACACAAGGATACAGTCATGAAGGATGCAATTCTTATATTCAATTTGCTAACTATCTTATGATAATTATTATGTGACTGCAGAAGAGGGATGCCTAACTTAATCTGGAAGTACCACAGAAGACTTCCTGAAGGAAGTGTCTTGGCCTGAGTCTCAAAGAATGAGTAGTTATTAATTGGATGAGGTCAGTAGGGAAGAATGCTCAAAGAAAAAACAATCTGAAGATAAGGACTCTATGTTTCAGCGCTGAAGGGCCTGGTCATTAGGGAAACGGAAACCTTCTGTTCCTGCTCCTTGCCGTTTCCATCCACTTCGCTTCCCCTCATTTTCCTCCCTTTGTTTGAAAAATAGTTAAGACAAACATTTCACCTATCCAGTAAGCCAGTAAAGAGAGAAAGGGTAAAAATAAAAGAGAGGAAAGGAATACATTATGGAGAGATGTCTACTGAGAGGTGAGAGAGGCTCAGAACCAGGGCAAGCACCAGAAGTTTAGCCTTGGGTAGGAGGATGGTGGCCATTCAGGAAGCAGATCAGAAAAGACTTACGTGAAAGTATATTTAATAGGGTGATTTAGGGTCAGGAAATATAAGTTGCTACCTGATGCTATTTTTCTATTGTTTCCTGAGAATGTAGAACTTACTGAGTAAACTGGGTACCTAAGGGCTTATAGAAAGGTATGCAAGATAAAGTTCCTATCTTTGTGTAATCTAATAGAAGAGAGGAGACACATATTCCAATAATGACTAAAAAGAGAATGAGTGATAAGTATAGTGAGATAATGAAAAATAAAGTGTTAGGGAGTTCAGAGATGGGGATATTCTTTCAGGCAAGGATGTTATTGCTTATTGATTTACAACTGCCAGATAATAAAGGTAATTGCATATTGGTAAAAATTGGAGTTTAATCTAAAAATCAGATGAGTAGATAAATAGGTCAAACCAAATTAATCACCAAAGTGAAAATTAAATATTCATCACCAGTATGTTCTTCAATACACAGGGGCTGTTGCTTTTCAATTAGTTATAATAATGGGCTAAATTGTCTACTCTAAATAATCCCTTTCTCTTTCATCTTCTTTCTCTTCATCAATCCCTTCTTCCTTCATTCCTCTTTTTTCTCCTCTGCCCTTTTCTTATTCTCACATATTTAAGAATCTATTAAAGTTTTCTGAGATTCACAGAATTGATCTTACTCTAGTGACAAGCACCAGAGATCTCACTAGAGGAATCCTAACAGGTAAGTTTGCGAGAACTAAAGAAGAAAAAGAAGAAGGAGTAACAAATAGCATTGAATATAGCAGAGAGAAAGGTATTAAGATTAAATTAAGAAGGAGGAAGAGACAGAATAAACCAAACTCTGGCTCTCCCAGGAGACTAGGGAGACTGAGATACAAGATTATTATGATACACGAGAACCAGGACGTAATCTTTCTATTAATAAAAAAGAAAACATATTACTACATTATATCTGTTTTTTCTTCTTCAGATGATGATGGAGACACTGAAGGAGGCTCAGAAAATAATTAGTCAACAAGCATTTATTATACCTCTACCCCAGGGGATATTTGGCAATGTCTGAGGACATTTTTGATCTTCACAACTTGGGAAGGAATGCTACTGGCATCAAGTGGGTAGGGCCAGAGATGCAGCTAAGTATCCAACAATGCACACAGCACAGCCCCCACAACAAAGAATTAGCCCCATATGTCAACAGTGCCAAGGTTGAGAAACTGTCCAGAACTCTCTTCCTCCAGTCACCCATCTCCTTTAAGTCTGTACTCAAATATCATGTTAATGAGGCTTAGCCCGACTGCCTTCTGGGCAAAACTGTTACCTCTCTCGGTACTTCCTCAGCTCCCTCTCTGATTTTATTTTACTGTAGTACTTCTCACTTTTGACTCTATTGAACCATTTACTTATTATTTTATTATCAGTATCTCTCCACTAAAATATAAATTCTGTGAGGGTGGAAAATTATTGTTGGGTTGGCTGTCTCTGTTTTGTTTATGGTTGCAGCTTTCCCAGTTCTCAGTAAATATTTGATATCTGTGGGGAGAAAAGAATGGGCCCTAGGGTGAAGAACACACTTTGGGGGTGAGGCATGGGGTTATCTAAACTATCAATGGAAATACAGTGTAGAGATTGGGAGAAGAGTAGAGCAAATACTACTTTCGGAAAGGGAGCTTGATTAGGAGTTAGGGTAGGCAGAACCCCAGAAGACCCTAAAAAGGATTTGGCTTCCTGAGTGTGAGGCAAGGTTATATCTCATAGTATGAATCTGGATGTATGTGATGTTTCTGACCCCTTTCTCTCTCTCTCTCTCTCTCTCACACACACACACACACACACACACACACACACACACACACAACCAGAGGGCCCTTTTCCCTCTCTCCAGCTTTTTAACTGCATTACTAACAAAGATTCAAAAAATGCCTGAACCAAATTCAAGACAAAGATTATTTTCTTGGAGACATCTGTACAGGGTCATTTAAAAAATAAAAAGCTTTCAAGATATTAGATAAGATCAGCCTAAAGGGAAGAAGAGAAGTAAAATGAAAATGAATGAAAAGAGGAGGAATTTGAAGGGAGGAAGATGAGAAGATGCAGTCACTCTAGGGCAGAATCTCAGAATATAAAGAAGTCTCAGACACCCTGAACAGGCCTGATCTTGTCTGAATTTGGAAGCTAAGCAGGGTTGTGTCTGGTTAGTACTTTGATGGGAGACCACCTGGGAATATCGGGTACCATAGGCTTGGCCAGGCATGGTAGCTCATGCCTGTAATCCCAGCACTGTGGGAGACCCAGGCAGGCAGATCACTTGAGACCAGGAACTCAAGACCAGCCTGGCCAACATGGTGAAACCCTGTCTCTACTATTAAAAATACAAAAATTAGCTGGGCATGGTGGTTCACACTGGTAGTCCCAACTACTTGGGAGGCTGAGGTGTGAAAATCACTTGAGCCCGGGAGGTGGAGGTTAGAGTGAGCTGAGATAGTGCCACTGAATTCCGTCCTGGATAACAAAGCAAAACTCTGTCTCAAAAAAGCCACACCTACACCCACACCCACAACCCAACAGAGTCACTGCTTGGAAACGACTGCTGATCAACAGTCGCAGTCCCTGAGCCCAGTCACAAGCCTCCTGAGCAGCAGGTAGGGAGGCAGCTTGTGTGATAGCAAACAGCCAAGACAGCCCTAAGGTTCCCTGCGGTTTGGCTGAACTTTAGACAGGCCTCTCCCTAACTCTAGACACTGACCTCTCTTTTCTTAGAGCATTTGCTTTAGAAAGTTTATATTTATAAATGCTTTATCTACCCCTTTGAGATGTAAATATTTTAAAAAGCCTCTTGCCACCAGTAAATGCAAGAATGTCTTTCTCAAGGACCTGGAAATCAACTCTTTGAAATGGAGTCATCAAGGAAGACGGAACCTCTATTTTCCAGTCTCTTTGTGAGAGTAGGAGCCTAACTTTAGTGGACATCTTGTTCTTCTTCTCATGAAGATACAAAGTTAGCCACATAGTGAGAAAGATGAATATTAATCAAATTCATTGTAATATATAATTGCAATAAGAAAAGTACCCCAGTGGAATAGAACACAGATCTCTGAATGCACATATCAAAGGAACCTAGCCTAGATGTTTGGGGGTGGAAGAAAGTTTGGGCTGAGAAATGAAAGTTGTGAAATGCTAGGAGTCAATAAGGTGAAGGGAGTGTAAAGGGATGAGGATGCTAGTGAATATTCTAGGAAGAGGGATGAACACTAGCAAAGGCCCTGTAACCAAAGAAGGCATGGTAATAAGAAATCAAAGAAGACTGTGATGGGCCCAGGAAAAGGGGAAAAGCTAGCACTGAATAAAACTAGAGAAGACAGATATAAAAGAAGCTTTTTCTTAATCCTAAGGACAATAGACAAACTCTGAAAGGCTTTAAGCTTGAGCAGGGGGAGGGGATATAATATTTTTGTTAAACTGAGGCCAGATATAATTCCAGGAATCAGGAAGTTCTTGAACTAGTTCAGGTGAGAGTTGATGATGGTTTAGCTAGAGAGAAGTAAAGTTGGTGGATTGAAGATGCTGAGAAAGCAGTATGACAGGTCTTGGTGAAGGATTGTAACAGAGATTGAGATAAAGGGATGTCTTGTAGCTGAATAGGTGTTTTGATTGTGCACAGGATACAAAGGGGCCACCCACTGAGCAGTCTGGGAAGACACTCTTTGCAAACAAGCCTTTATATTGAATTTTGCTTGGGTTTATAATTGACTGTCCCCATTTTTATTAATATTATTATTCAATATAGACCAAAATCTCAATACTCTTATTAGAGAAAAATTATCCATTAAAGTTCCAAAAATCACTATGCAGAAAATTGATACTGAACCCCTTCTTTACACCATATACAAAAATCAACTCAAGACAGATTAAACACTTAAATGTAAAACCCAAAACTATAAAAACCCTAGAAGAAAATCTTGGCAATACCATTTAGGACATAGGCACAGGCAAAGATTCCATAACAAAAATACCAAAAGCAATTGCAACAAAAGCAAAAATTGACAAATGAGATCTAATTAAACTAAAGAGCTTATGCACAGCAAAAGAAACTATCATCAGAGTGAACAGACAACCCACAGAAAGGGAGAAAAATTTTGCAATCTATTCATCTGACAAAAGTCTAATATCCAGAACCTACAAGGAACTTAAACAAACTTTACTTCTCTCTAGCTAAACAAAGGACATGAACAGACACTTCTCAAAAGAAGACATACATGAGGCCAACAGACATATAAAAAAAAGCTGAACATCACTGATCATTAGAGAAATGCAAATCAAAAGCACAAGATACCATCTCACACCAGTCAGAATGGCTATTATTAAAAAGTCAAAAAGCAACAGATACTGGCAAGGTTGTGGAGAAAACAGAATGCTTTTACACTGCTGGTGGGAGTGTAAATTAGTTCAACCATTGTGGAAGACAGTGTGGTGATTCCTCAAAGACCCAGAGGCAGAAATACCATTTGACCCAGAAATCCCATTACTGGGTATATACACAAAGGAAGATAAATCATTCTTTTATGAAGATACAGGCACATGTATGTCCATTACAGCACGATTCACAATAGCAAAGACGTGGAATCAACCCAAATGCCCATCAGTGATAGACTGGGTAAAGAAAATGTGGTACATATACACCATGGAATGCTATGCATCCATAAAACAGAATGAGATTATGTCCCTTGTGGGGACATAGATGAAGGTGGAAGCCATTATCCTCAGCATACTAACACAGGAACAGAAAACCCAATACTGCATGTTCTCACTTATAAGTGGGAGCTGAATTATGAGAACACAAGGACACATGGTGGGGAACAACACACACTGGGGCCTGTCAGAGAGTGTGGGGTGGGAGGAGGGAGAGCATCAGAAAGAATAGCTAATGGATGCTGGGCTTAATACCTAGATGATGGGATGACCTGTGCATCAAACCACCATGGCACACATTTACTGATGTAACAAACCTGCACATCCTGCACATGTACTCCTGAACTTAAAATAAAAGTTGGAAATTAAAAAAAAGAAAAGCAATCAGACTCTAATAGATAAACAGACAAAGAATATGAAAAAAGAATTATTTAAAAAGCAAATAGAGCTAATAAATATTTGAACATGTGCTCAACCTAATTAGTAATGAAATAAATGCATATTAATGTAACAAAAATAACAACTTTTATAATAATACTAATCTTTACAGATGAAGTCTCTCTGTCACCCAGTGCAGTGGCATGATCATAGTTCACAGCACCCTCAAACTCTAGTCAAGTCATCTCACCTCAGCCTCCCAGAGTAGCTAGGCTTACTGGTGCACACCACAATGCCTGGTTAATTTTTTTTTCCCAAATGGGGTCTCACTATGTTGACTAGGCTTAGTCTTAAACTGACTAGCCTGGATCTTAAGCAATCTCAGACTCAAGCAATCCTCCTGCATCCGCCTACTTATAAGTAAAACAAGATGAAAACCTTGCTGGTGAAGATAAATGAGACAGGACCTCTGAAAAAACGCCAACAAGCATATAAATTAATACAGTATTGTAGATAAAAATTAGCAATAAGTCTCAAGTGGTTTTTAAAATATTGATGGTCCCATGCCTAATAATTCTATGCATGGGAAACTATATAATATAACTGACCAAAACTTTAGACACAGACTTATGTGCAAAGATGTTCATCACAGACATATATAATTGTATAATTGCAAAGAAAGAAAAGAAAAAGGAAATGAAATAAATAGTTCTAATTCCCCAAATTATAAGTACATAAGTAAATCATGGTATATGTATATATTGGCATATTATGTGATTGTATAAAGTAATAATTGTGAAGATTTCTTAACAACATAAAAAATTATGATATATGAGCTAGGCTAATTAACCAAAGAATACAAAGTTGTAAGTACCATACATCAATTCCATTGAAATGCATAGATAAAAAACTGAAAGATTGTATGTAAAGTATTAATATTGGTTAATTCTGGGGGCCTTACAGTTAACTTATTTTCCATATAATTTTCTGTATTTCCCAAAGATGCAATAATGAATACATATTACATTTTAACTAAACGAACACATTATGTAAGTCTGGTGTGATATACAGTTCAGATGAGCTCTCAGAAAACTTCCAGTCTGTGATCACAGTAGTATCACTTTAGCAATCATTAAGAACAATTAATCTATATTCATTGGAGAATAAACTAAAATATAAAAGAATGTAGTAGATATAAAGTTAGTCATTGCTTTTCACATCATAAAATACAGTTCATAATTAGCATCTTTGTTATTTTTCCTTTGGTTTCATGTGTAAATTGGGTTATAAATTGGATCTTGAGTTATAAATTAGATCTTATCAGGTTTTTCTAGCCCAAATGACACCTAGTATAAAGTAGATATGGGGGCAACAGAGCAATCTCCATTCTTTACATCAGTGAGAAAATAGAAATCTGTTGTCTTTTGTTTAGACACATGACTGATTTTATGTGAAGGCTGGGATCAAATATGACCTTCAGTTTCATTCAGACACAATTATCTTATGATAATACTGTAGAATACTGCTACAAAATAATTTGAATATATTGCTACCTCTATATGATTATTTGTTACACTTATGTTGGCATCTTCATGTTTACATTACTCTCCAGAACAGGTCTCAAACTTTATCAGGTGTCAGAATCACCACGTTAGAGAGCCTGTCAAATCAGAATATTGTACTGCACCCCACAGTGTCTGATTTGGTAAGTCTGGGGCCAATTATGAATTTCCACTTCTAACAAGGTCCCAGGTGATTCTGATGCTGCTGGTCTGAGAGCCACTGCTCCATATTGATCACTTCAATTGGTATTGTAAGCTACTTAAAGCAGAAGATCATCTGTTTTCATCAATAATATTTACTCTAGTCACTTATTTTTTGGAGGTAGGGGAATAGGGGAGTATTCTCGTTCCCTTCAACAGAAATTTCTGATAACAGATACTAATGGCATAAGCACGCCTCCAAACAGAAATAAGGCCACAGATCAGTTACATGAAATATAACATTGGTGCCTTTAATTCCTGTTACCATGACTGCAATATGCCCAAGGAATAGTGGCACGTCTCACATAAACATTGGGATTATGTGCTCCTTCCTCAATGGCACACATTAATGAATGAACATGAAGTTTTTGTAATAAGACTCTCAGAAGGTGATATCAGGGGATTATCTGTAAAATGTATAAAAGTTGTCATCAAAGAAAAGATTACACTAAGTATTATATTCTGAGAATTTTGGTCTATACTGCAAGCCTCTCTAGCAGAGTCAGAGCTCTTTACTCTCAGCCTGATTTTAAATGAGTTTTATAAAAAGCGTAAAGTCCGCCAGGTGCAGTGGCTCACGTCTGTAATCCCAGCACTTTGGGAAGCTGACATGGGTGGATCACCTGAGGACAGGAGTTCGAGATCAGCCTGGCCAACATGGTGAAACCCTGTCACTACTAAAAATGCCAAAAAAAAAAAAAAAAAAAGAAGAAAGAAAGAAAGAAAAATAGCCGGGCATGGTGGTGCATGCCTGTAATCCCAGCTTCTTGGGAGGCTGAGACAGGAGAATCACTTGAACCCAGGAGGTGGAGATTACACTGAGCTGAGATGGTACGACTGCACTCCAGCCTGGGTGACAGAGCAAGACTCTGTCTCAAAAAAAGAAAAAAAGAAAGAAAGAAAAAAGAGTATAAAGTCACTGACCTGAGATCCTACAGGAATAGAGAGGAAAACATAATTTTGGATGAACCCATCTAACATTCAGTTTAGCTACATTATCTTTCATTTAATTTACATAGATATGAATTTTATTACATTTGCTTAGTGCTACATATTAAATTCCCATCATTTCCATTTGAATCAAGTGAAGCAATACATTTGGAGCTCAGAAAGAGAGTTCAATACAAATGTAAAAGTGTGATGGTAGTTACTTTTTTTTCCATCATCTGAATGAGAGAACTGGACAAAAGGGTTTAATAATACCTCTCTAGGTTCACTGGTACAATCAAGAACATGATGAAAACTCACTATTTCTAAGTGAGTGAGTAAGTGGGACTTAGTAAGCAATTGAGTAAGTGAGTAAGTGGGAAAATCTTGGACTTTGGAGACAGATAGACTTTTGTTCAAATACATTACCTGTCCTTCCTACGTGTGAGGTTTTGGGCAAGCCTCTTAGTCTCTTTGAGCCTGATCCAGTGTGGTTGTCACAGAAACGGTGGTAATGATAGCTACTGATACAGTTTGTTTCTGTGTCCCCACCCAAATCTCAGGTTGAATTGTAATCCCCAATGTTGGGGGACAGCCCTGGTGGGAGGTGATTGGATCTTGGGTGCAGACTTCTCCCTTGTTGATCTCATGACAGTGAGTGAGTTCTCATGAGATCTGATGATTTAAAAGTATATAGCACATCCCCCTTTGCTCTCTGTCTGTCTTTTGCTCCAATATGGTATGATGGGCTTGCTTCCCTTTCACCTTCTGCCACGACTGTAAGTTTCCTGAGGCCTCCCAGCCATGCTTACTGTTAAGCCTGTGGAACTTTGAGTCACTTAAACCTCTTTCTTCATACATTACCCAGTCTCAGGTGGTCCTTTGCTTTTTTGTTTTGTTTTGTTTTTTTGTTTTTTTTTTGAGACAGAGTCTCACTCTGTTGCCAGGCTGGAGTGCAGTAGTGCAATCTCAGCTCACTACAACCTCCAACTCTCTGGTTCAAGCAAGTCTCTTGCCTCAGCCTCCCGAGTAGCTGGGATTACAGGCACACTCCACGATGTTCAGCTAATTTTTGTATTTTTAGTAGATACTGGTTTCACCAGTTGGCCAGGATGGTCTGGATCTCCTGACCTCGTGATCCTCCCACCTTGGCCTCCCAAAGTGCTGGGATTACAGTCGTGAGCCACAGCGCCTGGCCTTCAGGTGGTTCTTTAAAGCAGTGTCAGAATAGACTAATACATAAAATTGGTACCAGGGAAATGGGGCATTGCTATGAAGATACCTGAAAATGTGGAAGCAACTTTGGAACTGGGTAATGGGCAGAGGCTGGAACTCTTTGGAGGGATCAGAAGACAGGAAGATGACGGAAAGTTTGCAACTTCCTAGAGACTTATTGAATGGTTGTGACTCAAATGCTGATAGTGACATAGATAGTGAAGCCCAGGCTGAGGTGGCCTCTGATAGAGATGAGGAACTTATTGGGGATTGAAGCAAAGGTCACTTGCTGTGCTTTAGCAAAAAAACTGGTGTTATTGTGCCCTTGCTCTAGGGATCTGTGGAATTTTGAACTTGACAGATAATTTAGAGTATCAGGTAGAAGAAATTTCTAAGCAGCAAACCATTCAATATGTGGCCTGGCTGCTTCTAAAAGCCTATGCTCATTTGCAGAAACAAAGATAACATATTTAAAAGGAAAATGAAGTATACAAGTTTGGAAAATTTGCAGCCCTTCTATTTTCTGGGGAGGAATTCAAGCTGGTTGCAGAAATTTGCATAAGTAAAGAAGAGCCAAATTTTAACAGCCAAGACAATGGATAAAATGGCTCCAGTTCATTTCAGAGACCTTTGTGGCAGCCTCTCCCATCACAGGCCCAGAGACTTAGGAAGGAAAAAGTTTTGTGGTCCAGGCCCAGGACCCTGCTGCTCTGTGCAGCCTCAAGACATGGCTTCTGTGTCCCAGCCACTCTGGTTCCAGCTGTGGCTAAAAGGGGCCAAGATAAAACTTGGGCCATTGCTTCACAGGATGAAAGCCCCAAGCCTTGGCAGCTTACATGTGGTGTTGGGCCTGTGAGTACACAGAAGGGAAGAGCTGAGGTTTGGTAACCTTCACCTAGATTTCAGAGGATGTATGGAAATGCCTAGATGTCCATGCAGAAGTCTGCTGTAGGGGTAGAGCCCTCATGGAGAACCTCTACTAGGGAAATGCAGAGGGGAAATGTGGGGTTGGAGCTTACACACAGAGTCCCCACTGGGGCACTACCTAGTTGAGCTACGAGAAGAGGGCCACTGTCCTCCAGACCCCCGAATGGTAGATTCACCAGCAGTTTGCACTGTGTAGTGGGGTTGGAGCTCCCACACAGAGTCCTCACTGGAGCACTGCCTAGTTGAACTATGAGAAGAGGGCCACTGTCCTCCAGACCCCAGAATGATAGATTTACCAACAGTTTGCACTGTGTACCTGGAAAAGCTGCAGGCACTCAACACCAACCCTTGAAAGCAGCCAAGGGGACTGTACCCTGCAGAACCACAGGGGCAGGGCTGCCCACCCTTGGGAGCCCACCCCTTGAATTAGGGTGCCTTGGATGTGAAACATGAAGTCAAAGGAGATTATTTTGAAGTCTTAAGATTTCATGATTGCCCTGCTGGGTTTCAGATTTGCATGGGGCCTGTAGTCCCTTTGTTTTGCCCAATTTATCCCTTTTGGAATAGAAGCATTTATCAAATGCCTGTACCCTCATTGTATCTTGGAAGTAAGTACCTTTTTTATTATTTTATTTTATAGGCTCATAGGCAGAAGGGACTTGTCTTGTCTCAGATGAGACTTTGGACTTGGACTTTTGAGTTAATGCTGAAAAGAATGCAAATTTTGGGGGACTACTGGGAAGGCATGATTGTGTTTTGAAATGTGAAAAGGACATTAGATTTGGGAAAGACCAGGGAGTAATGATATGGCTTGGGTCTGTGTCCCTATCCAAAACACATATTGAATTATAATTCCTAGTGTTGGGAAAAGGATCTGGTGGAAGGTGATTGTATCATGTGGGCAGATTTCCGCCTTATTGTTCTCATGATAGTAAATGAGTTCTCATGAGATCTGATGATTTAAATGTGTGTGGCACTTCCCCCTTCACCCTCTCTCCTGCTGCCATGTAAAGAAGGTGCTTGCTTCCCCTTCACCTTCTGCTATGATTGTAACTTTCCTGAGGCCTTCCATAAATGCCTCTTGTTAAGACTGAAGAACGTGAATCAATTAAACCTCTTTTCTTCATAAATTACCCAGTCTCAAGTAGTTATTTATACCAGCATGAGAACAGATTAATACAGCTACTGTTAAGATTGATAGGATTAAATGAAATGAAGTCTGTAGAAAGCACATAGCAAGTTGCACAAATTTGTGGCTATAATAGAAATCACTAAATTTTATGCATTATACTTACATTTTTAAAATTTAAAAGTGTGAATTTTATGCTATAGGAATTAAATGTCAATGATAAATAAATTCTATAACAAAGTACCTGCCATGGAGTATCACTTAACATAACTTTTTTCTGTCTGCTGCGTAGCCTAATAGTCAGGGAATAGTAACCATAGTAAACACACAGCTGGATGGCATAAAATGCAATTGGGGTTCTCACTTTGTTGAAGACTGGCAGAAGTTTTAAGTCAAGTTACACTAAGAAGAGCGTGCATTTTTGAGGGATATATGGTTAAAAGTGTAAGATTGAACAGAGTTATCACCATTTCTTTATCAAATAACACTACTAAAGCAGTAAGAAAATAATGCTATAAATCCACAAAGAAAAAGAGAACAAGAGAGGAAATAACAACAAACAAGAAATGTCAATAGATTTTTGGAAAGACAGAATCCTGAAATGCCCTGCAGGAGAAGATACATGGCTTTTGAGGTGCCAAAGGATTTCGGATTTGGAAGATTAGGGTGGAATTAAATATAAGAGAACTGATTGAAAGTCTGTATATCTAAAAGTTAGAACCTATCTAACTCCTATCCCTTATCCCGTGCTCCCAGATAACAAACCTTTTGCCAAACCTAGTAAAAGAGAGGAGGTTAATTCTCTGGGAAGAAATAGCAAGACTCCAACTTGGGAATACAGAAAAGGGTGAGAAATCAGGCAGTAAACAGGGAATGTTAAGGAGAAGCATACTGACTTCAGAGTGAGGACTCCAAATTTCCTCCTCTGGGTTATCAGAAAGCTGGAGTCCAGATTTACATTTCTCATCTCCTTTTCACCACCAAGTAGAATTGTGGAGAATTCCTCTGGAAATACCAGCCAACTGCAGGCTCAAGGCATGCACAGCAGTCACATCCCTGTGTATTCAGCCTGGTGAAAAGCCTGTCCACATCCACTAAGTATGTATCAGCTTTTCAAGCCTCACTGTCAAATCCAAAAGAACAGCCAAGGATTGCTAGGCATTTGAGAAATTTATATAGTCTGGAAAATAAGACCAAAGCAAAACAAAGTGAAATCCCTGTCTTAATTATTAAATATAGGCAAGTTTATGCTACACAACAAACTTGAAATTTCAGCAGTATAAAATTATGACAACTGGGTTTTCTTCTTTGCTATGTGCTCATCATGGGTTACCAGGCAGGCTCTGCACATTATAGTAACTCAGTGACCTAGATGGGTAGAGCAACCATCCTCTTGAGCCTGGTCAATCACCATGCCAGGTACAGGGAAAAAACTGGAGATGCTGCAATGAGCAGTTAAATTCTCTGGACTGAAAGTGACACATGTTCTTTCTGCTCAATACAATTGCCCTGAAGTGGTCATATGGTTCCATTCAACAACACAGGAACCCAAAGCAGCATATTACCATGTATGAAGAAAGCAGAAATGTGAAAATGTTAGTGAATAGCACCTACAAAAAGGAAACAGGTAATTCATAGAAAGTTTTATTTTAAGTTATAACAAACATACTTGAATACATTTTAAAATATTGTATCCATTAAACAAGAAGAGAATGTCATCAAAAATAGACTAAGAACATAAATTGCCTTTGAAAATTAAATTATAATTATATTAAGTTGTATTTAATATACAGAGTTTATATATTATACATATAACCTATATTAGACTTATATACATATAATATATAAACTTGAAAATTCAATAGAGTGAAAACTCAAAAAATTCAATAGAAATACCTTTAAAAAATAAAATATAAAGAAAAAAATGGGAAAGAAGAGAGTATGATTACAAAAATGAAGCACTCCAGTTTTCAACAATTGATTGATATGATTTCCTAAAAAATATAGCCAAGAAAAAATAAGTTACGAGCTTATCAAATAAGGAAGTCAGTAAAACTTCCTATGGCTTGGGTTTCCAGATTAGAAAGCTCACCAAATGCAAGCGGAATAAATAACGGACTGAATCAAGGCAACTGGTGCAAAGGGTCATCCCTACCTTTCTAAGTTCTTTCTTCCACCATGGGCATAGGGCCTGGAAACTATATTTCCCATGTTCCCTTACCTCAGGATTTTGGTTAAATTTTACCAGTGAGAAGCACTATGAGAGATTGGAAGGCAGAAGAGAAGGGAAAACTATTATTCCTGGGCAGTGGCTGTGGAGTGGCTCACAGGTATTGGCAAAAGTGGAATTTTCCCCACAGTTTTAGATTCTTCTTGAGGACCATACACTTTGGTGTTGCAGAAAGCTGAGATTCATAATTGCCACCTTCCTGAGGGACCTATACTTACTCACTTTCACCACTCAGTTTTCCAAAGTTTTGCAAATTTATAACCCAAACTATTAAACCCCTTCCTCCTTGAAACAATCTAGAAATATATAGATGATACAGAATACTTGATTCTACATTCCTGAATAAAACTGATGATTATAGTACATTAGCATGAAATTCCCAAATACTAATGATAAAAGAAAAAATCCTGAAAGCTTGTCAGAGATGGGATGAGAGGAAAACATTCAAAACTTTAGTATCAGAATGACCTCAGGTGCTCAACCCTGAATACTAAAAGTAAATGAAGTAATGCCTTCAAAATAGGCATAATTATTTCTAGCCTAGAATTTACAATTCTTACATAATATTTTTAGGTAACATGAATTATAATCTGGAAGTATGATTAATCAAGTATGAAGATAGAGACATTAACAAAAATCAAAGGTCCTCTAAAATGTACTGCTGTGGAGAAATTCTTTTTCTCAGAAAGCAACTGGAGGATGTGATCCCCCAAGTCTAGAGAGGACACCAAGAAGGTGAAAGACTAGGAGCTATGGGATCAAGTGCAGGAAACAGAGAAAGAAAATACCCAGGATGTGTTAGAATGACATATGAGTAGCAGGACTAGAAGTCAAGAGTCCACATTGGAGGCCAGATGCTCCAGGAAGGATGTCTCCAGAAGAAAATTACCTACTGTGTTTAATCCTGTTGAAAAGCATGGTGTCATCGTGTGAGAAAGTTTGGGAAAGAAGTGGTGATACTGTGGTAGACAGTGTTATTTGTTCAAAAATATTGCTGTGTCTCCCTAATACTTTGCTCTAGGGGAAAAGCACATTTTCTGAATTATCGATGTCAGGAGTGGCCAATGCAATGCAAGCAAAAGTAGCACAGCCACTTCTGTATGGAAATTTGAAAAGCCATGACAGAATTTTTGCATTCATTCTTTTCTCCCTGCCAGGAGTCCAGCAGGTCCTAGATAAAGACTGCTCCTTCATCCCAGGTCCTAGGAAAGGGGAACCTGGGGGATATCAGTAGCAATTTTGACATGGAAAATAACCCAGCAAGAAATGAGCCTTCACTGTTATAAGCTTCTGGGACCTAGGGGTTACTTATTATCTCAGCATAATTTAGCCTAAAGTGACTAAATATTTAGAAAACCAAACAATCTAACAAACAGAAGTGGTATTAACACCAAGGCAGTGAAACAGTTGCAAAAGAAAATAGTAGTAGTATACTACATTACTCAAGTATCAGCCAACTTATTCACTCAACAGATATGTAATCAGCACTTATTAGAGTGTGTGGATACAGACAATAAATAAATATCAAGTAACTATATCAAGTAAATCAGAGAAAAATAAAGCAAGAGGGGAAAAGGCTTGCCATGAGAAGCAGGTATTTTTTATATAAAATGTACATTTGCACTGAGCTTTAAAGATGTGAAGGATTGAGCTATGGGGCATCTGAAAGTGGAGTCTTAAAGGAAAGAAAATAAGTCCTTGAGGGGGCAACAGAGTTGGAATTTTTTAGGACCATTATGGGGACCAGTGTGGCTGAAAAAGATTAGTAAGAGTGACAGAAAATGATGTGAGATTGGAGAGGTGGGTGGGGGCAGGCGGTGCTCCATCTGGGAACTCAACTGCCATTGCAAGGCCCCTGCTCTTACTTTGAATGAATGAGAAGCCATTGAAGGGTTTGAGCAGGACTGCCCAGATATGATATGAGAGTTTTGGAGCTCACTCTGACTGGTGTGCTGCAAATTTTCAGTAGGTAGAAAAGGGCAGAAGTAGACAGACCAGTTAACAGGCTACTGCAAAAATTTGGAAAATGAGGGTGTCTTGGACGGATAATATAAGAGGATGAGAAGTATATAGATTTTTGGATGTATTTGGAATGCACAGCCATATTATGACTATAAAACAATATAATTTATAAAATAATGTAAACCCTGAAGGTTGATTTAAAACAAAATAGTAATAGAAATGCACTGAGGAGATGAGAAGAAAGATATCTGTGTTGTGTCTACGTGTGTGTGTGTGTGTGTTGAGAGTGTTATAAAAGAACAAAATCCTATCTTTCAACTGAAGAATCAAAAAATAGCAGTGTAAGCACATTATTTGAAACATAGAGATAAAAGTCAGAGAAAAACAATACAAAGAATTAGAAGTGTTAGCCTTTGGAAATGGGGAATGCAATTGGGAGCAGGTTGGTGAAGAGGCAGAAGACAGCTATTTTATGATAAGCCTTATAGCACTGTTAAATCTGTGTACATACATGATTTTGACAAAACTAGAAATCAATGTTTTGAAAATATACTTTTAAATATACATTTTTAATAAAACACCTACAATGTAAAGAACAGTATATGATAATCGTGGATGGCAAAGGAGAGTTATACAAAATGGAAGCTTTGTTCTCAAGTATTAGAGCTCTGTATTGTTTAGAATCTAGATTCAGCCCCTGTTATAGAGACCTCCAAAATAAGACAGAAGTTTATTTTTCTCCCATGCAACATTCAGCTCAAGGCTAGTATAGAAGACTCATGCTTAGGAATTTAGAATCTTTTCATCCTTCTCCTGCCATCAATATACAGATCAATACCCAAGTCATTCTTGGTTTCCTTGGATACTTTGTCTCTATAGGATTCCTTATGTAGAAGAAACAGCATTGTGGTGAAATGAGTGTGGGCTTTAGGGCAAGACAGGCCTGGGCTTGAATCCCAGCTCAATCAGTTATTAGCAGAGACAAATCGTTTATTAAACCCCTTGCTCTTCTATTTTCCCGTCTATAAGGCTAGACTATCTCCTAATAGAGTTATTGCAAAGACGAAAGAAAATAATATGTAAAACTAAACAATGGCAGCCATGAAGGAATTGCTCAATAAACTGGAGCTGTATTATTATTAGCTAAAGTGGGGGTCTTAAGTAAAATAGTTAAAATGTAAATCTGATCATATGACCTTCATTTAGAATCAGGTCTAAATTCCTTACTACAGCCTGCAAGATCTCATGTGATCTGATTCTTGGCTACCACGCTTCACTCCACTCCACCAAAGCAAACTCACATCTTAGGCTTAGGCTGTTGCCATTTCCCCTGCCTGGAATTCCCCTCTCCTCAATTTACACATGACTTTCTATTTCATTTTATTCACATTTATGCTAAAATATTACCTCCTCAGAAAGATATTTCCTAGCCATGCAACTAAAATAATAACCACCATCACATTGTCCCCTAAGTCTGGTTTCTATTTGATGCAAAATACTCACCAATCTATAGAATTATACACTGTCTGTCTCTCGCAAGAGAATGCGAGTCCCTTGAGGGCAAGGACCTTGTGATGTTTCACAATTGTATCCTCAGCATCTAAAAATACGCCTGGCGTATTGTAGGCCCTCACTCAAGGTATGTTGCAGATGCAGTACTCAGCCTCATTTAGACATGTATACATTGCACCCATTCCTACTCTGGATCATCATAGTGAAAATGGATTTCAGCAGAAAAGAGAAGTGGGTAAGGCAGGGAGTGGGGAATGAAAGGAAGCAGTGACTGAGGTTTGTATTTGCGCTCCATGAAAGGAAAGCATCAACCTTGGAATGAGGCCCATTAGCTGTGAGGCAATAACCCCTTCATCTGGTGTTTGCTTTGAGTGCCCTATTTCTTGGCTTTGTGGGAATGATTTCTACAGTACCAAACTGAGCTTTGAATCCATGCTCTCACCACTTAAAAGTGGCGAAACAGTGTTCCTCTGGGGTGAGATGTTCTGGTCCAGCTGTCTATATGGATCAAATAAATTAATTAGTGACCAAGGTATCTTTCATTTTATACTGGACACTTTGTACTTAATAAAGACTTATGAAACAGAAGAGCAATATGGAAAGTTAAAAAATATCCCTTTAGAACAGAAACAGCTTTAGTGTTTGGACATGGTTAATTTAAACACACATGTTTGATATAAACAAATGAAAGATTGTGTTTTCTCTTACCAAATGTTATTAACCTGGAACCTTGAATAGAGACTGAGAAAACTCTGACCTTGGACTTCAAAATTATCCAAAAAGATAAAAAGGTAAAATATAAAGTATAAAATTCAGAGCCAAAATTAAATAAATGGTTCCCACAAATTCCCTAATGTGACCATTTTCCCTGTTAATAAACATAACTTTAAAAGCAAGAATTGAGATGGTTTGCCTTTTGACTAAGTTTGAAAATCATACTTAACACAATCAGTGCTTTACATAAACAGGAGACACTTATGAAATAATATTGATTAATTGACCCAACAGATGTTCAGTTTAGCTTTCTAGATTAAATTAGACACATATGGATGAAAAAAAATCTAATGCTTTCCTATACTGGCTAATATGACTTAAATTTATCTTCTGTTACTTTACAATCCATTTATGCTTTACCTCTTGATTTTGCTTGGTAGCTTTTTTACTTTAAAAATCCTAAGGTGTTACCAACTAATGAACACAAAGCTTTATTCCTCTTATAAATATAGTATCAGCTCAAATATGCTTAAAATCCTATGTCACATGATATTTCACTCTCCTGTTAGCACCTCTCTATCCAGGTTCGTTGCTTGGCCAACTCCACACATAGTGATAAACCACTTCTTTGGTTTTTAGTGCTTGACATCAACTGACCGAACAGTCATCAGGCTTCCTCTCCATGAAAACCTAAAAGTTGCTATTGAGCAGAATTTGAAGAGGGAGTAACCCTTGTATTACTTCTCTAATTACAACTATGATGCAGAAGAGTTTCCTCAGCTAAGTCATATTTATTTTTTTGCCAATTCTATAATGTGTATTTGAAGCATCTAGGAGTATAGTATTCAAGTCTCCTCAGTAATTTCTAGAAAACATTTGTTTGTAAAGTACTGTCAGCCAAATTACAGCTGGTCCTCCATATCCATGGGCTCCACATCCACAGATTCAACCAACCATAATTGAAAATACAGTATTTGTGGATATGGAACCCACAGAGATGAAGGGCAGACTTTTCCTATCTTCAGGATCCACAGACCACAGGACTTGGGCATTCTTGGATTTTTGTATCTGTGCTGGATCTTGGAAACAATTCTTTTTTGTTTTTATTTTTATTTCTGTTTTTGTTTTTTTGAGACGCTGTCTTGCTCTGTCACCCAGGCTGGAGTGCAGTGGTCCGATCTTGGCTCACTGCAACCTCCGCCCCTGGATTCAAACAATTCTCCTGTCTCAGCCTCCCAGGTAGCTGGGATTACAAGTGCCTGCCACCACACCCGGCTAATGTATTTTTAATAGAGACAGGGTCTCAACACATTGTTCAGACTGGTCTCGAACTCCTGATCGCAGGTGATCTACCAGCCTCTGCCTCCCAAAGTACTGGGATTATAGACGTGAGCCACCATGCCCAGCCAGAAACAATTCTTTGTGGATATCAAGGGATGACTGTACTACAGATTTGATTTGTATTTAATTAAAAAATGTTATGTTATCTTATGTCGCGAGTGGTCTACATACAAATGAATCTCCCAGTGATGCACACCTACCCGCATTTATGCCCTGGTAGATTAACTTGTACATTGTTGACTCTGAGTTTAGCCATGTGAATTGCTTTGGCAAATGAGATATAAGCAAACGTGATGGAAACAGAGGCTTGAAAGGTGCCTGTGTGAAGGGTCTTGTCCTTTCTTGCTGCCCTGAAACCACAAACGTGAAGAAATCCAGGCCAGCCTATGAGAAAATGAGACACATGGAGCAGAAAGCAAACATCACAGCTCAGGATTCCTAGAACACTTGCGCTCAGCCTACCTGACAGCTACCTGACAGCTACCTGCAATAAGTGACCCCCAACAAGGTCAGCAGAACAACCCAGCTGGGACCAGCCCCGTGTGTTGACCCACAGAATCATGAGCAAATGAGCAAATAAGATGGGTTTTATTTTAAGCCACCAGGTTTAGTCATGGTTTGTTACACAGCAATACATAACTAATACACATCTCTTCATGTGATTTCTACTACAAGAATCCTACTAAGAGAAGAATCCTGGGATGAACTCATATTTTAATAAGGGATGGTTTCAAATACCTTCTTTTCTCTAGAACAGTTTTTCTCAAAATGTGATCTATGAAGCATCTGCATGAGAATCACCTGAGGAGTATCTCAAAATTACAGATTCCTGGCCCCATCTTGTCTCCACTGAAGACAGTGTCTGAGGGAAAACCTGGAAATTTGCATTTTCACAAAGAGCTTCTGCTGATTCGTGTGTGTGGGTGTGGGGGTGTGTGTGTGTGTTTCCAATTTATTGTTTTTAGCTTGAGGTATAATTGACAAATAAAAATTATGCATATCCAAGGTACACAATGTGTTGTTTTGATATAGGTATACACTATGAAATGATTACCACAATGGAGCTTACAGAATTACCCTTTTTAAATTTGAGAACCACCTGCTTTAGGGCAGTGGTCTCCCAAGTGGAGTGCACATGACAATCTACTGGGGTGGGGGAAGAAAATACAAGAAAATTCTATTTCTATCAATTTTTATGTCATTCTTTTGTCATTTACATTTTGTGTATGGTGCATGATATACATGATATATTAATGGAGTAATCCACTTTATTATTTAATGTATAAACATGACTATTTTTAGCATACCTGCAGAAAATAAGGTAAGGCTTCCTAGAGGTGTGGCAACTGAAATTAATGTTAAAAGATGGATAGGATTGACAGAGCTCAAAGAGCCACTTATTGCCCTTATTAAAGCTGCAGGAGTTTGGGGGTCAAACCTATCAGTGAGAACATTGTGAGAAAAAGAAAAGAAAAATTGTGATGTGTTCTTGAAATTACAAATAGTATGGTGCTCTTGTAAGACAAAGAAGCAGATGAGATGTGGCAAGAAACGAAGATAGAAACAGAAATGAAGTGGTGGGTTGAAGCACATACACAAGCTGAGCAAATGCCCTAAGCATAGCAAAGCAAGACAAGCTGGCCTCTGGTCCATAAGGTATCCTGAAAAGAGCCTAACTTTTGTTTTCCCAGGATTGGGCTCAGTTCCTGGCTTGACCATGGAACAGCTTATGCCATGCAGGAACCTCTTAATGTCTCTGAGTCCCACTTGTTAGAAAAACTATGTTTAATATCAATTCCTGCAGCCACTGTCTAACAAATTCTCATGAGCATTGAGTATCAAGGTCCTTAGGTTACTTATTAGCACTGATTCCTAAAAGTGTGTCTTCATGTAATATAAGTCTGTGATTGTATATGTCTCAACACACCACAATGCTAAGATAGGAAATATAATTTTTTAAACAAAAACACGATTTACATAAACACACAATTTTCATCTGTTTATCAAAATTGACTCTACCTAAAGCAAAGTCTATGGTATGATTTAATCAAGCTTTCTCCTGGTCATGTTATTATTCAGATCCATATTTCTTGTAAACCAACTTTAACTGAGAGGCTAGTTACAGCTCACATGCCTTACCCCCTCTTCTTAATAAGAGTTGATGGTATTAAGTCTTACTGAAAAGAGCTAAATTTGGAAACATAATGATTAAATGAGAATAGCCGAATGTACCCCTTCAGCTGGTCAAATTAAAAGTACTCAATGTTTGAGGAGAGTGCAATGTGTGGTCCAGAGGCTATCTCATTCTCTAGGAATAATTTTATAATCAGTGTAACCTAATAGCAGGATAAAATCTTCAGTGTGATTTTAACTGTTAGAAAATCATCCCTCCTCCTTTCAAACCCTTCTTTCTACCCCAATCCCTACACTACTTGAAATTCATCAAAACTTTAACACGGTGTGAGATTATAACTTTATTTCTGTGAATATGCTCTTATTTCAAAATATTATTTCTTTGGGAAACTTTCCGGTAATCTATCTTTTAGGGTTAACTAGATAACTATATTTCATTCTAGCACATAGTTGAGATGCGTGCCACCAAGGGATTTAGGAGTATTGTTGATGGACAGAAAGCAGAAGTAATTAAGGAGCAAGAGGAAGTTGGGGAGGACAGTCAACTTTGAGACTTGGAGTAGCCAAAGACAGTATTGAAGATTCTGGGATATTCTGGAAGCAGATTGAGGGCTTGAAGAAAACAAGATCTGTGCTTATATAGAATATCCTTTACATATACACTAATATCATCAAATACCCTTTTCCAGATATATCTAACTTGGTTGTCCCTTTGGAAGAGTGAGAGTTCTTTCCCAAATTAGTGACTGGTGCTTCAATGTGAGTGCAGAATTCTCTAATTTCCAAGTAACAGCAGCAACAACAATAACAGCAATGACCCCGTAATAGTAACTATCATTCACTGAGAAGGCATAACGACATTAATATGATTCACAGTGTGAGCCTATTACATTATTTTAGATGGAGACAATTAAATTCAAAGAGTCTGAGTTATTGATCAACACCACACAAATAGAAAGAGATAGAAGCAAGATTCCAGCACAGTTCTGAGTGATACAGAGTCCAAGATCTGAGCAAGTATGCCTTCCTGCAGTGTTATGTGAGGTACTCATAATGACACAGAGAAGTCACCAAGTTCCCCGTATGTTAAGTAGGAAGTATTAGGTTGGAGTGAAAGTAATTGTGGTTTTTGCCATTAAAAGTAATGGCAAATTACTATAGAATAACTCTCTGCTACTAGATCTATTATATTCCCCCACTGCCTTGAGTTGGGATTCACAGGGTAATGCTAGGTAGCTTCAGCCAATTTCTTCTGAAAAATAAAGCGATCCCTTACTCTTTGCTTACTGACTTAACCCTAAATTCTCTGAAAAAAATAAAAATTTCTTTCTCTGTATCTAGAATATTTATGCCATAACTACTACATATATTTGGCCATACTTCAGATAAAGATACAGATTCGTGCACTGGAATTTTTCTTGATGAGTGTAAACAAAATATTTTCCTCCCAATATTTAAATATATCAAAACATAGGATCCAGGTAGATACAACCCAGCCAGTTTCTTCCCTGCAGCCTTCAACTTTTAGCACAAATGCCAAAGAGCCAGCTAGAAAATTAGAGAAAATCAGGCTGGGCGCGGTGGCTCAAGCCTGTAATCCCAGCATTTGTGAGGCCGAGACGGGCGGATCACGAGCTCAGGAGATCGAGACCATCCTGGCCTACACGGTGAAACCCCGTCTCTACTAAAAAATACAAAAAACTAGCCGGGCGAGGAGGCGGGCGCCTGTAGTCCCAGCTACTCGGGAGGCTGAGGCAGGAGAATGGCCTCAACTCAGGAGGCGGAGCTTGCAGTGAGCTGAGATCCGGCCACTGCGCTCCAGCCTGGGTGACAGAGCAAGACTCCGTCTCAAAAAAAAAAAAAAAAAAGAAAAGAAAATTAGAGAAAATCCAATTCACCCTACAGAAATTGGTTTTGAAAAGAGATGACCAATAATAAAGATGGTGCTTAACTATCAAGCATTTTATACCACTAAGACGTGGATAAGCTGCTTTCTCTCAAAAAATTCAGGTCTGAAGCAAAATATCCGATATTTATAACGCCCACATGCAATATCTACTTCAGAGCTATCACCTGAATGAAAGCTAGAAGTTCTGATTCTTCACCTAGAAATGACTGCTACAGGCAAAACACTAGGAAATGGGAAATGGACATTTCACTGTGGACAACTTTAGACTGTGTACTCAGTTAACTGTGTATCTCCTCTGGAAGCTTCCTTCAATCACCAGGTCTGGCCTCAGCAGCCACATTTATACCCTGTGACCCTATGTCTCTGGAAATGGTAGTTCGATCCAACAGTGGACCAATAAAACTGGGTCAATCAGAGTCACACATGTCATAACTGGTCTACACATGCAACTGGACCACTGACACGCAATTACAGGAATTGTGGGATGGCCAGATGTGGTTATGGGGGCATCTCCTATTTCCTGGAACTTGGTTTCTATTCCTTGAAACAAAGAAGGCTGGCTCTTAGAGAGATGGATGATAAAAGCAGTGATTGAAGGTTAGAGAAGAGACACAAGGAGAGCAAGCTACCTCTTGGGGACCTCCTTCCAGCAGAATCCCCATTTATGGACCAAACAGGAAAAATGCAAGACAGATCCATTGACGGACCTGTTAAGAGTCAAAGTATAAAAGCCAATCATTAAATCCATTGATCATGCCCTGTAACTTACATATATGCTAAATGTATTCTTTGGTATATATAAAATATTTGTTTCTTTGAAAAATTAAAAATTAAATACTCCACTTCTATTAGTAAATAGTCTTTTCTGCTCTTACAAAGGTGACCCACTATTTAAAATATTCTTGAGGTATGAACTCTGTAGTATACATCTATGGGCTTTAGAAACTGAATCTTATTTTATATGCGCAGGAAATATTTCATTGAATGAATCCAGGCATAAAAAAATTTAGCCCAATTACCACCATTCAGCATTGTTAAGCTATCAAAGCAAGTCATGTAATTTTCATCAGTAGCCTTTGATGCATATTCAAGAATATACAATAACAGTAGGAAATACCCATTTCTACAGTGAACTAATTAGAGAGAAAAATTAAGTTTGAATTCATTGACTGGGAATTTTTTAGATTAATTATTGATGAATTGTTCATCAGGTGTACATAAGACCACAGTGATATAATTGTCTTAAATTTGAAAAGTGCTTTATTTACAGTAGCTCTAAATAATGAATCATATTACAAGTAAGATTTCAGAGTAGCATGTTTTCTGTTGGGGATAGTTTTTCTCAACCATACTCGAAATATTGATCCACAGTAAGCTTGGTGACATTATTTATCCCTCATGAATTTGTTCAGAAAATTATACCGCATTTACTAGATACCCAAGCAAAGAAAAATATAGAATAAAACCTCTCGAGAAAACACTGGAGGAAAGGCGAGGGAATGAGGTAAATTAATTAAAGAATCTATTTCAATTCTTCATTTTATGTTGAGTATTAATGTAGATACAACTCAATATTAAGTACCATTCTTATGTATGTATGAAGTTTATAGCTAGGTATATTTCATTATTTTATAAGCAGTATGTATCACTATTTTAAATTTATTGCAACAAACAGCAATTCCTTCTTTTACTTATTCTCTTTTTTCTTCTTTTTAATTTCCCCAAGTTTCCTTTACTCATAAGTTTAGAGAGTAGATAAGGCAATGAAGATACTTACAGGAAAAGTGTGTCCACCCCACCTTCAGATTATAATATACTAGAGTAAACAATTGGGTCCCTTGAAGGACTGAATAAGCACTAGGGATGGAATGAACTCATTAGAAGAGAGCCTACAAGATTACAGCCACAGGGTCCCAGACTGGGAATCTTGGATAACTTCAGCTAACATGAAACTAACTTTCTATTCCCTGGAAGTTAATGAAAGCTTAGATGTTTTATTTTTTTTTTGACTTTTTCAAAAGAGTAGTCGATATTGAATAAGCTTACAAACCTTAAATAATACCACAAAGTGTGAATCTTCAAATGCTAGAAATGATGAAATATAGGCATGTGTCACTTAAAAACTGGTACACATTCTGAGAAATGCATCCTTACGTGATTTCATTGGTATGTAAATATCATAGAGTGCACTTACACAAACCTAGATAGTGCAGCCTACAACACACTGAGACTATATAGTATAGCCCATGGTTCCTAGGCAACAAATCCATGCAGCATGTTACTGTATTGAATACCACAAGGCAGTGGCAACACAATGAAAGTATTTGTGTAACTAAACATATCTAAGCAGAAAAGGGACAATAAAAATGCAGTATTATAATCCTTTTTTTTTTAATACTTTAAGTTCTAGGGTACATGTGCATAACATGCAGGTTTGTTACATATGTATACTTGTGCCATGTTGGTGTGCTGCACCCATCAACTCGTCAGCACCCAGCAACTCGTCATTTACATCAAGTATAACTCCCAATGCAATCCCTCCCCCCTCCCCCTTCCCCGTGATAGGCCCTGGTGTGTGATGTTCCCCTTCCCGAGTCCAAGTGATCTCATTGTTCAGTTCCCACCTATGAGTGAGAACAAGCAGTGTTTGGTTTTCTGTTCTTGCGATAGTTTGCTGAGAATGATGGTTTCCAGCTGCATCCATGTCCCTACAAAGGACACGAACTCATCCTTTTTTATGGCTGCATAGTATTCCATGGTGTATATGTGCCACATTTTCTTAATCCAGTCTGTCACTGATGGACATTTGGGTTGATTCCAAGTCTTTGCTATTGTGAATAGTGCCACAATAAACATACCTGTGCATGTGTCTTTATAGCAGCATGATTTATAATCCTTTGGGTATATACCCAGTAATGGGATGGCTGGGTCATATGGTACTTCTAGTTCTAAATCCTTGAGGAATCACCATACTGTTTTCCATAATGGTTGAACTAGTTTACAATCCCACCAACAGTGTAAAAGTGTTCCTATTTCTCCACATCCTCTCCAGCACCTGTTGTTTCCTGATTTTTTAATGATTGTCATTCTAACTGGTGTGAGATGGTATCTCATTGTGGTTTTGATTTGCATTTCTCTGATGGCCAGTGATGATGAGCATTTTTTCATGTGTCTGTTGGCTGTATGGATGTCCTCTTTTGAGAAATGTCTATTCATATACTTTGCCCACTTGTTGATGGGGTTGTTTTTTTCTTGTAAATTTGTTTGAGTTCTTTGTAGGTTCTGGATATTAGCCCTTTGTCTGATGAGTAGATTGCAAAATTTTTCTCCCATTCTGTAGGTTTCCTGTTCACTCTGATGGTAGTTTCTTTGGCTGTGCAGAAGCTCTTTTGTTTAATTAGATCCCATTTGTCAATTTTGGCTTTTGTTGCCGTTGCTTTTGGTGTTTTAGACATGAAGTCCTTGCCCATGCCTATGTCCTGAATGGTATTACCTAGGTTTTCTTCTAGAGTTTTTATGGTATTAGGTCTAACATTTAAGTCTCTAATCCATCTTGAATTAATTTTCGTATAAGGAGTAAGGAAAGGATCCAGTTTCAGCTTTCTACTTATGGCTAGCCAATTATCCCGGCACCATTTATTAAATAGGGAATCCTTTCCCCATTTCTTGTTTTTCTCAGGTTTATCAAAGATCAGATGGCTGTAGATGTGTGGTATTATTTCTGAGGACTCTGTTCTGTTCCATTGGTCTATATCTCTGTTTTGGTACCAGTACCATGCTGTTTTGGTTACTGTAGCCTTGTAGTATAGTTTGAAGTCAGGTAGCGTGATGCCTCCAGCTTTGTTCTTTTGACTTAGGATTGTCTTGGAGATGCGGGCTCTTTTTTGGTTCCATATGAACTTTAAAGCAGTTTTTTCCAATTCTGTGAAGAAACTCATTGGTAGCTTGATGGGGATGGCATTGAATCTATAAATTACCTTGGGCAGTATGGCCATTTTCACGATATTGATTCTTCCTATCCATGAGCATGATATGTACTTCCATTTGTTTATGTCCTCTTTTATTTCACTGAGCAGTGGTTTGTAGTTCTCCTTGAAGAGGTCCTTTACATCCCTTGTAAGTTGGATTCCTAGGTATTTTATTCTCTTTGAAGCAATTGTGAATGGAAGTTCATTCATGATTTGGCTCTCTGTTTGTCTGTTACTGGTGTATAAGAATGCTTGTGATTTTTGCACATTAATTTTGTATCCTGAGACTTTGCTGAAGTTTCTTATCAGCTTAAGGAGATTTTGGGCTGAGACAATGGGATTTTCTAAATATACAATCATGTCATCTGCAAACAGGGACAATTTGACTTCTTCTTTTCCTAACTGAATACCCTTGATTTCTTTCTCTTGCCTGATTGCCCTAGCCAGAACTTCCAACACTATGTTGAATAGGAGTGGTGAGAGAGGGCATCCCTGTCTTGTGCCAGTTTTCAAAGGGAATTTTTCCAGTTTTTGCCCATTCAGTATGATATTGGCTGTGGGTTTGTCATAAATAGCTCTTATGATTTTGAGATACGTTCCATCAATACCAAATTTATTGAGAGTTTTTAGCATGAAGGGCTGTTGAATTTTGTCAAAGGCCTTTTCTGCATCTATTGAGATAATCATGTGGTTTTTGTCTTTGGTTCTGTTTATATGCTGGATTACGTTTATTGATTTGCGTATGTTGAACTAGCCTTGTATCCCAGGGATGAAGCCCACTTGATCATGGTGGATAAGCTTTGTGATGTGCTGCTGGATCTGGTTTGTCAGTATTTTATTGAGGATTTTTGCATCGATGTTCATCAGGGATATTGGTCTAAAATTATCTTTGTTTGTTGTGTCTCTGCCAGGCTTTGGTATCAAGATGATGTTGGCCTCATAAAATGAGTTAGGGAGGATTCCCTCTTTTTCTATTGATTGGAATAGTTTCAGAAGGAATGGTACCAGCTCCTCCTTGTACCTCTGGTAGAATTCAGCTGTGAATCCATCTGGTCCTGGACTTTTTTTGGTTGGTAGGCTATTAATTATTGCCTCAATTTCAGAGCCTGCTATTGGTCTATTCAGGGATTCAGCTTCTTCCTGGTTTAGTCTTGGGAGAGTGTAAGTGTCCAGGAAATTATCCATTTCTTCTAGATTTTCTAGTTTATTTGCGTAGAGGTGTTTATAGTATTCTCTGATGGTAGTTTGTATTTCTGTGGGGTCGGTGGTGATATCCCCTTTATCATTTTTTATTGCGTCTATTTGATTCTTCTCTCTTTTCTTCTTTATTAGTCTTGCTAGCGGTCTATCAATTTTGTTGATCTTTTCAAAAAACCAACTCCTGGATTCATTGATTTTTTGGAGGGTTTTTTGTGTCTCTATCTCCTTCAGTTCTGCTCTGATCTTAGTTATTTCTTGCCTTCTGCTAGCTTTTGAATGTGTTTGCTCTTGCTTCTCTAGTTCTTTTAATTGTGATGTTAGAGTGTCAATTTTAGATCTCTCCAGCTTTCTCTTGTGGGCATTTAGTGCTATAAATTTCCCTTACACACTGCTTTAAATGTGTCCCAGAGATTCTGGTATGTTGTATCTTTGTTCTCATTGGTTTCAAAGAACATCTTTATTTCTGCCTTCATTTTGATGTGTACCCAGTAGTCATTCAGGAGCAGGTTGTTCAGTTTCCATGTAGTTGAGCGGTTTTGATTGAGTTTCTTAGTCCTGATTTCTAGTTTGATTGCACTACAGTATTATAATCTTATTGGACTACTGTCATGTATGTAGTCTGTCATTAATGGAAATGTCATTATGTGGAACATGACTGTAAAAACAAACCATCTGAAAAATGCCGAGTGAATTCCAATGGAATAGCTGATAGCCTGCTCCCACATGTATTTACATCAAACTGTTTCAGGTATTTACCTTAAAACTTTTGAAGATCTGTTAGAACATGGTGAATTTGTTTGATATTGTATCATTTCCTTTTCTTCTTTTATTCGGTATGTATTAGAGTTACAGAAAAGAAGTATAATCTTCAAGAAAACTTGGAACATGCATGGACTATTGTTTTGACCATTTTACCATGGGTGAGGTATGGTGGCTATCGTGAGGCCAGATGCAGGTCAAGAGAGAAAAAGCAGGGTTTTTATAGTTTTGTTATACTTACAGCTCCGTAGGGAGAACACTATACAGGGCCACACAGGGGTTGGCCAAGAAGCAGAGGCAGGGAGAACAATTTTTATGGTGGTTTCTGTGGGAAGAAACAGAGAAGCCATGGTAAACAGGTTTAGAATTGGCTACTTTGAATACTATCAGCAGGCTCTGGGGCACAGGGGCTGTCCCTGGTCATCTGGCACCAGGCCCTGGGTTGACTGGAGCTCATTGATAGTGACCCAAATTAGAAAAGACCAAGAAGGGAGGTGGTTGAAATTTTGGATTTAGTCAGCTTCTCCAGAAGTAAAACTGCCTAGCCTCAAGCCAGGGTCTCCAAACTGAATTAGTACTGTACTTATAAAAACCGTATTGCATCTATACAACAGATATAGCATAGAAGTAAATAGAAATAGAAAAAAGAGATAGAAAAGCCTCAGGCTGCTACAATCAGAGAAAATGTCTCTTAAGAAAGACCGTGAGGCTATTATTCCACCACCGTCGGAGTAAATGCAGGACAGTTTTAATGTACAAGTTCCTTACAGATCAAATAGAGGGTGTAATGTTATTCTCCCGAAACACTGATGCAAATTGGTAGAGACACAAAGGGCAAAAAAGGGGTTATCAACCAGAATTTCCAAAAATACAATTTTGTACAGCATATAAGCAAAAGTAAGCACCTTTAATGATTCATTTCATAAGCAATTTCTTATTAAACTCTAACCATTGAGTAATTGCAGGAAAAGAAATTGAGGAATCCTCTGCAGGTGATATTTAGAAATTTATTCCATGGAAACAAGCATTGCAGCATGGACTGGCACGGGAGAAGTTCAGTGAGACCGAGGGAAAAAAGTGGATCAATGAACAAAGACAGCAGAAGACATATCACAGACCTGGTTACTAAAACCACCCCATAGTCCCACCTGCTGAGGGGTTTTACCACTCCCATAGGGAGGTCAGGAAGTTTATGACAGAATTCCACTAAATTCATTTGCAATACCTTGCTTAGACCTTCATTTTGTTGTTGTTGTTTCCTGCATAGCAACTTCATACAATTCTTATCCCAGAGGGTGGTTTGATTATTCTTGACTTTTTATTTTGTTGTAATCATAAGTAACTTTTATTTTGTTAAAGATAAAAATCTACTCAGAATTTCAGTATCCAGAATAAGCAGACCAATTGATGTGCAATCCCTTAAATTAAGGAAATTGACTTTTCTCGTCAGGGCATTCCTCCTATTTCCCATGACTCACTGATAGACCCAATGCTCAGTTGTTAGGAATGTACATGGTACGAGTAACTGTGAGAAACACTTGTGTGAAAATAAGATGCAATAGATTCATTCTGCCTTATACTGTTTTCATTACTCTTAGCAAAATCTTAAGCTGCTCAAGAATGATCTTCAATTCATCAAGGTCAAAGATAACCTACTTTGTTCAGGCCCTTGGCCATAGGATCGAGGTAATGATACCCAATCCCAACGGCAGCATATCTGAAAATGTAGAAAAGCTGATGTAGCTGGTCCCCAACCCAGACTGATTTAGAATATCTGTGGGTAAGCATGGGGCTTTGCCTTATAACAAGCTCATCTGGCGATACATTGCATTTGCAAAGAGAGCTCCTGCCCTCCAGCCTGAAGAAATGTTATGGCTCTTTCTGTTGTTTTGGAGTTGTCCCCTCCCAACACAGACCCAGGTTTTTTAGTATAAAGGGAAAAGGAAAGTAAGGAAGGGTTCAACTCTGTCACTACCCATTAGTGGCAAGTATAACAAGAGTTAAGACTTCACAGTAATTTACTCAATGACGCAGAACAGGTAGCCTGATGGGTAAAACTTTTACCAAAATATACTCCTGAAATAAGGATCTGTCCAATATGTATTTGTTTCATTGAGTCTCGTGCCTGAAAGTTTGTTTTAGATTTCAGTCTTCTTTATCCAGATGGTATTTGATTGACTTGAAGTTCTTCTCATCTTTCACTGTGTCACTTTTTCTGGAGGATCACTCACTCACACATATTAAGCGTGTTCTTTATTCCATCAACATAATAGTTTTCTTTTCTCAGTTTGGATATGATATAGCAGAAAATAAACTGGGCTAAGGAGACCAAGAATCCAGGCTTGCTTCTGTTCTTGAGTGCCTGTGTCCAGTTGATTCAGTGAACTAACTTCAGTTCTTTCTACCACTCAGTTTTCCCATACACAAAATAAGGGAATTGGACTTGAAGTACCTTACAACCCTGAAATTTAGCAAGTGAATAAATGTCTAGTAGTCCTTAGAAAGTACAACACTGACTTTCTGAACTTTCCATTCTGGGTGAGGAAAATTTGGGCATAAATTCCGAAAATGTGTTTTATGTCCCAATAGTAGATTAAATCAACCCTGCCTGCATTTCTAGGATGACTCAGTTCCGCCTTACCTCCAGTACTGTTTTGTTCTCCTGTGCTCCAAAGAAGTCAGTTAACCCAGAATATCAGGTCTCCTAAGCCAAAGACAACCTATAAATGAAGGCCAGAATTATCCCCTCTCTATTCTTGCAGTCAATCCAGGTGAAACCAGAGATTTTGTGTCTGATAACCCAGCAAATATTAGAATATCTCCTTGGCTATGAAGTCACAAACTAAAACATACTTAATTTCTGGGGCCTTATCAGCCAACCAGCTAACTGGAGTCCCGTGAGGCTTTCCTCCCCGACCCTTCTCTTTCATTATATAGAAAGAGAAGGCAGGTGAGAAGTGAGAGATGTCACCCTGCAAATATTCAGAATCTCCTGCTTTTAAATTTGGAGGATAGTAGTAAGCAGTGTTTAGGACTATTTTACCATAATCTGTGAACAATGTAAAATAGATAACTGAATTATTATTGTTGATAATTTAAATTCATATACCTAGATGCCAGAAAAGCCTCCACAATTTTTCATGTGATACTTATTAGAACTATATGATCTAGACGGAAAGGGCCTCAGGTGCTAGGGTGAGAAGAGCTCAGCACAGGGGTCAGAAGACATGGTCTGCTACTCTTCAATCAACTGCTGGGATGTTGGGCAGGACGTAAGTTTTTTGAGCTTCCTCATGAGCAAAGCAAGAGCGTTCACTAGGTGACCCCTAAGATCATTCCTGGAGCTAAAGTTCCACGAAACTATGAGATCCACTTGTTTACAAAGAGGGAACTGAGGCCTAACAGGGTTGACTGAATTGCCTAAGGTCAACACAAACCTAGACTTCAAGTGTCCTGACCTTTGGTCGTTTTTTGTTTTTTGTTTTTTTTTCCAACTAATCCAACCAATCCAATTCCATTATTATATAACGGTCCAGCAAACAAGGGGATTAAGGCTTGAAGAACAATTTATTTCTACATTATATGACTAACTGGTGGTAGAGTAAATGTAGGAACAGAACTATTTTGCTTTTCAGTCCACAGATGTTGTGCCTAACGAATAGAGGTCAGCATTGACTAGAGAGAAAAAAGCTAGTAAGTAGGATAGATGTAAGAGCACAACTGACAGAGGAATGACCATTAAAGTAGTTAGGAAAACAAGTGGAAACAATTTTTCTATAATTGGCTAGTGGTCATACAAAGAGTGAATACAGGAGATGGATTAAATAAGATCAAAGTCATTAAACAGCATAGATACTAAACTGAGGTAATTTTTAATTTATTACGAAGTCTCCTTTAATCCAATTTCCCATTATAAGCATGCTTGTGAACTTGTGTGGTTGGTAGAAATATTAATGCTAGAGATAAGACTAAAATCAATATAATCCCTAAATTGTGTTTCAGTGTCTGACGGAGTCTTCAGTTAGATGGTACACTACTGCACACCATTATATTCATTACATAAATGGCTTTCACAATGATTTATTCTTGGCTCCGTCCTCTTACCTGCAAGGCATTTAGATACTGAAATACAACTCCTACCTACAGTTTGTTTCTTTTTTTAAGATTTGTATTGTTTCTCCAAAGAAAGCATGGTAAGTTTGAATAACAATTAATTCTGATAGTTCTAGGCATAGCTTAGGATTCCCTCTTCCTATCTACAGACTCTTCCTACAACTCATTTTCTAACATTTTTGGTGGCTGAAGGAAAAGACAGTTTATGCTTTGGAAGGAGTAAGAGAAAGGTAAAGAAAGAGAAGCAGTAATTACTGCATACATTGCCTATCAAACAATACAGTGTGTTTATGTACATTTCTCATTTAATCCTCAGGATATCCCAGTGAGATTGGTGCTATTATTTCTACTTCACAGATGAAGAAAGACAAATTAGGAGGTCAAATCACATAGTCATAAGGTCACATACTTTGTAAGTGACTTGGGAGACCAGAATTATAGCTTCTATCTTTCTTTAGTTCTCATCCCATCAAATTTTTATATTTAGAAGATCTAAAAAGGTTTGAAATAAAAGGCATCCTTAAAACCAATCACTAATAAAGAAATGTCTCAAATTAAAATTGAGATCAATAAGCACACAAATAATTGCAACTTGTTTCAAGCTATAGTCTGATCCATGCACTATATGGCCTTCTATTCAGAGCAAGCTGACTTTGCAGGTGTTTAATAAGCAGACAGTAGTGCAGATGTTGTCTTAGAAATGATTATTTACTTGCTTATAAATAACACTGTAATTTGCATAAATACAGACAGAATAGGCAACTAAGAATCACACCCACATAAAAAGTTTAGTACAGAAGCTAAGGAACTTCCAGCTGTGCTAGCTCAAAACCAGCAGATGTGGTTCACTTTGTAGATTTGTCAAGTAATCATGACAGCATCTTATAAATACACAAACATGAGCAAAGAGCAAGTCAAAAACTCACTCTTATTTTTTTTTCAGATTGTTCCTGTAAAGACAATAGATGCTGTAATGCAGAAATTGAGAGATGGTACCAATAGATATTATGGGAACTCACTAAATTCAGAATGTACAGGAAAAGAATGTTTCAGAAGAGTAAAAGACTATTTTGGAATGAATCATAGAGTCTTTTTTAAAGAAATGCAATTTTCTTCATTTCCTTCCTGTTTATCCCCATTTACAGAAAATGTTTACAGGTAATTTAAGAGACTCATTATCATTTGAAAAATTTTCTGATCCTCTTACCACCCAACATACACTAGTATTTTTCAGTATGTAACCACACATTTCCCATCAGAAGTTTTACAAAGTGGAATTAAATAGACCCAATAGTTTCAGGCTTGCTGAAGAGATGAATAAACAACATAGCAAAAACCCTTTAAATCTACTAACAAAGGAGACTTTCAAGTATAATGTGTTATTTCATTTCTAACCGCTTATGAATTTGGAATTAATTTATTGACATTGAGATAACACCTAAATCAGTTAGATTTCAGGCAATAATGCAGAAAAATATCATAGTCTGTCACTGATCAAGAAACAGCTAATAGAGTGGAGATCTGCAACATTTTTCTGTAAAGGTCCAGATGGAAACTATTTTAGGCTTTGCAGTCCATATTGTCTCTATTGTAGTCAATACATAAACTAATATGGCCATGTTCTAATAAAACTTTATCAAAACAGACAGTGGGTGGATTTGGGCAGAAGGCCATAGTTTGCTCATCTCTGTTATTGAGTATAAGTCTCACAATGACTTTTTCCTCTTAGCATTAGCAGGGCCTCAGGCACGTTAGAATTGAACTTTAAAGCCCTTTGAACAGCAAGAAAATGTAAGGTTAAGGTTTGATCTTAATTAATTACATAAAGGATTAATTCCCTGATCAAGTAAATTGTAAGACCTGAAGCTAGCACAGTGCTGTGTCCTTCAATGAGAAATAGGCACTGCAGGCATCTATTCCAAATTCTAGTTTTTTTGTAAAATGTGCTAATATTGTATAGCTCAAAATAAAATTTTTATATCCTTTCTTCAAGCAGATGTCAACATTACTGGCATCATTACTAGAAGCTAAATTGGCAATGAATGGTCAAGAAAAATTATCTTCAGAATCAGCTTAAGCAGAATCACACAACATATTGAAAACTCTTCCTCCCCAAAGATGAGCATAATTACCACGCCATTGATTCCCTCTCCTAGTACTGAAAGGAAACAAAACATCCTTTCCTCAGTAGCAGGCAAGAGAACATCCCTTACCTTTCTGCCAGATTCATATTTGCATTTCTATTCAACTAGACTGTGCACGGCTTAGGGAAAGGAGCACAGATATCCAGGCCACATTGATGATCAGTATATATTTATTTTATGAATAAAGCCTGAATAATAATTTTCAACACATGACGAGGAAAACACAGGTGGATCATAGGGCTGCTGTCTGGAAGTCCATAGCTGAATTGTTCTATCACAGCACTTCCCCTATTTCTGGCAGCTAACCACAGAATAGAATAGCATCAAGACACTTTAAATTCAATCAAATGCTTATAAATCACCTACCGTGTGTCAGTCACAGTGCAAATGCTATGAATACAAGGAAAGGTGAATTTTCTGCTTCCTCCCACAACATGTAGCCTACACTCATAAGCTTAATGCCCAAATTAGTCTCATAAGTATTCTAATGAAAACTGCCTAAGATTCATTTTGTAACTGTGATATTTTAATGAAAATGTATTTAGCTATATTTGGTGGTATTAGAAACGCAAGTGAACAAATATAATAACTCAGACTTCAAAAAGGAAGAAATACAAAATGAAAACTCACTGACACAAAGGCATTTTCCAAGTGCTCCACATGTGTATATTAATGCTGTTTCATGAGATCAATTCACAAATTCAGCTATTCCTAAGTGAATACACATAACAAACTGTGGCAAATATTAAACCAGTTTTTGAATATTAAAATTTAACTGTTTTACTTAATTTGCACGGAGATTTTTTCTGTTGGTTTTGGGGATACTAATACTGCATATAAAACAACCCCAAAAACATTGCAGTGGCCACCAACATAAGCTAAGGTCTTATTCACACATCTAGAGATGGGCTACAATGGTTCCACTTCAGGCTGAAAGTCATGTTTAGGTCGACTTTGTCTGTCATTGTAGGACCCAGGTCAAAGGGGAAACAATCCCCTGAGCCATTCCCTTCGCATTTTCCCATTCAGAGGCAGCAGTGAAAGAGGCCAAGTGAGTCAAATCGTAACTATGGAAGTCCATAAAAAGCTCGAGTGAGTGTGGGGAAATCACAGTCACTCATACTCCATGCAAAGCATACAGTCAAGTCCAACATCAATGGAACAAGAACATTTTCTTTTTGCATTAGAGAAGAGGAAAAGGAACAATAAATATTTACTGAACAACACTTGCAAAGTTAAAAGTGAAGTTCAAAATATAAAAGAAAAATTTTACTTGGAAGTTACAAAAATACTTTATATATACAAAATCACAAACTTCTAGGATAATCAAAGGCCAGGACTCCAGAGAAAGAGAAAGCGAGTGGTGGTATATGGAGGAAATCAGACAGGCTAATCTGTTCCAGCAGGGGCAGTTTTAATCCCTATGGAATGCAATTTGAGCTTATCACCAGAGGAGAGCAAACAGCATATTTTTAAAAATTTCTGCTCCAAAAGACAACATTGAGGATAAAAATTTTCTTGGAGTTTTAGTTTTACTTTTTCAGTTTTAGGTTTTTTTTAAAGCTATGTTGTTGCTTGCAATAAATGTAATTACTGTGTTACTGACTAGTTTATCCAGAAAGAACAAAGTCTAAAATTGTTACCATCAAAAAATAAAACACTTTCTCTTCTGTTGATTTTAATTGGCAAATAAAAATTGAATATATTTATTGTGTACAACATGATGTTTTGAAATATGTACACATTGCGGAATGGCTCAACTGAGCTAATTAACATATCTATCACCTCACATGCTTACTGTTTCTTATAATAAGAACACTTAAAATATATTCTCCAGCAATTTTCAAAATATAATACAATGCTATAAACTATAGTCACCATGTTGTACTATATTCTATGAAATTTTTTCCGAATAGATTTGGATAAAAATGTAACCAAAATTAAAATAAAGAACAAAAGGCATCATTTCCCAGAATTAAAAAGAAGTATAGCATTCACTACCCTGAAGCAATGGCTACGCTGTAAAGAAAAGGAACTTTCTGAGATTAATTACAGCATATTTGGTCATTTCTGAAGAGCAACCCAGACCACTGAGAGCTACTAAATTATAAGTTATGAATAATCAGTGCAAAGGAGTGAACAAAATAAGAGTTGAAAAAAGTTATAAATATCCACCAACAGTTTCCAGAAGAAACACTCCAAGAAACTGAAAAAGCATCCCCAAGCCAAGTCACATGAGAAATATTGGTCTCCTTCCTTCTTGGATTAAGAAATCCTATTTTCTAGTTCAGCTCAGCAGGTATCTATTAAGCACTGTTCACTGATTTGGTGAATACTTACTGCATGCTTGCTAGGTGCATGCTTTTGCTAAGTGCAGGGAATACAGATAGAAAATGCAAACCTTGCTCTTGAAAGCACTCTAGCCAGGTCAACAGCAAACAAATAATTATAACATACTGAGGGGAGCAAGATGGCCGAATAAGAACAGCTCCAGTCTCCAGCTCCCAGCGTGAGTGACACAGAAGACAGGTGATTTCTGCATTATCAGCTGAGGTACTGGGTTCATCTCACTGGGGAGTGCCGGACAATCGGTGCTGGTCAGCTGTTGCAGCCCGACCAGCCAGAGCTGAAGCAGGGCAAGGCGTTGCCTCATCTGGGAAGCGCAAGGGGGAAGGGAATCCCTTTTCCTAGCCAGGGGAACAGAGACACACAACACCTGGAAAATCGGGTAACTCCCACCCCAATACTGCGCTTTAAGCAAACGGGCACACCAGGAGATTATATCCCACACCTGGCCGGGAGGGTCCCAAGCCCACGGAGCCTTCCTCATTGCTAGCACAGCAGTCTGCGATCTAACCACAAGGCATCAGCGAGGCTGGGGGAGGGGTGCCCGCCATTGCTGAGGCTTAAGTAGGTAAACAAAGCCCTGGGAAGATCGAACTGGGTGGAGCTCACAGCAGCTCAAGGAGGCCTGCCAGTCTCTGTAGACTCCACCTCTGGGGACAGGTCACAGTTAAACAACAACAACAACAACAAAAAGCAGCAGAAACCTCTGCAGATGCAAGCAACTCTGTCTGACAGCTTTGAAGAGAGCGGTGGATCTCCCAACACGGAGGCTGAGATCTGAGAACAGACAGATTGCCTGCTCAAGTGGGTCCCTGACCCCTGAGTAGCCTAACTGGGAGACATCCCCCACTGGGGGCAGACCAACACCCCACACCTCACACGGTGGAGTACACCCCTGAGAGGAAGCTTCCAAAGCAAGAATCACACGGGTACACTCGCTGTTCAGCAGTATTCTATCTTCTGCAGCCTCTGCTGCTGATACCCCAGGCAAACAGGGTCTGGAGTGGACCTCAAGCAATCTCTAACAGACCAACAGCTGAGGGTCCTGACTGGTAGAAGGAAAACTAACAAACAGGAAGGACACCTACACCAAAACCCCATCAGTACATCACTATCATCAAAGACCAGAAGCTGATAAAACCACAAAGATAGGGAAAAAGCAGGGCAGAAAAGCTGGAAATTCAAAAAATAAAAGCGCATCGCCCCCTGCAAAGGAACGCAGCTCATTGCCAGCAACGGATCAAAGCTGGATGGAGAATGACTTTGACAAGATGAGAGAAGGCTTCAGTCCATCAAACTTCTCAGAGCTAAAGGAGGAATTACATACCCAGTGCAAAGAAACTAAAAATCTTGAAAAAAAAGTGGAAGAATTGATAACCAGAATAATTAATGCAGAGAAGCCCATAAACGAATGGGCAGAGAGGAAAACCATGACATGAGAAATACGTGACAAATGCACAAGCTTCAGTAAGCGACTCAATCAACTGGAAGAAAGAGTATCAGCGATTGAGGATCAAATGAATGAAATGAAGCGAGAAGAGAAACCAAAAGAAAAAAGAAGAAAAAGAAATGAACAAAGCCTGCAAGAAGTATGGGATTATGTAAAAAGACCAAATCTACGTCTGACTGGGGTGCCTGAAAGTGAGGGGGAAAATGGAACCAAGTTTGAAAACACTCTTCAGGATATCATCCAGGAGAACTTCCCCAACCCAGTAGGGCAGGCCAACATTCAAATCCAGGAAATACAGAGAACGCCACAAAGATACTCCTTGAGAAGAGCAACTCCAAGACACATAATTGCCAGATTCACCAAAGTTGAAATGAAGGAAAAAATCTTAAGGGCAGCCAGAGAGAAAGGTTGGGTTACCCACAAAGGGAAGCCCATCAGACTAACAGCAGATCTCTCGGCAGAAACTCTCCAAGCCAGAAGAGAGTGGGGACCAATATTCAACATTCTTAAAGAAAAGAATTTTAAACCCAGAATTTCACATCCAGCCAAACTAAGTTTCATAAGTGAAGGAGAAATAAAATCCTTTACAGATAAGCAAATGCTTAGAGATTTTGTCACCATCAGGCCTGCCTTACAAGAGACACTGAAGAAAGCACTAAACATGGAAAGGAACAACTGGTACCAGCCATTGCAAAAACATGCCAAAATGTAAAGACCATCGAGGCTAGGAAGAAACTGCATCAACTAACGAGCAAAATAACCAGTTAATATCATAATGGCAGGATCAAGTTCACACATAACAATATTAACCTTAAATGTAAATGGACTAAATGCTCCAATTAAAAGACATAGACTGGCAAACTGGATAAAGAATCAAGACCCATCAGTCTGCTGTATTCAGGAGACCCATCTCACACGCAAAGACATACATAGACTCAAAATAAAGGGATGGAGGAAGATCTACCAAGCAAATGGAGAACAAAAAAAAGCAGGGATTGCAATACTAGTCTCTGATAAAACAGACTTTAAAGCATCAAAGATCAAAAGAGACAAAGAAGGCCGTTACATAATGGTAACGGGATCAATTCAACGGGAAGAGCTAACTATCCTAAATATATATGCACCCAATACAGGAGCACCCAGATTCATAAAGCAAGTCCTTAGAGACTTACAAAGAGACTTAGACTCCCATACAATAATAATGGGAGAGTTCAACACCCCACTGTCAACATTAGACAGATCAACGAGACAGAAAGTTAACAAGGATATCCAGGAATTGAACTCATCTCTGCAGCAAGCACACCTAATAGACATCTACAGAACTCTCCACCCCAAATCAACAGAATATACATTCTTCTCAGCACCACATCACACTTATTCCAAAATTGACCACGTAATTGGAAGTAAAGCACTCCTCAGCAAATGTACAAGAACAGAAATTATAACAAACTGTCTCTCAGACCACAGTGCAATCAAACTAGAACTCAGGACTAAGAAACTCAATCAAAACTGCTCAACTACATGGAAACTGAATAACCTGCTCCTGAATGACTACTGGGTACACATCAAAATGAAGGCAGAAATAAAGATGTTCTTTGAAACCAATGAGAACAAAGATACGACATACCAGAATCTCTGGGACACATTTGAAGGAGTGTGTAGAGAGAAATTTATAGCACTATGCCCAAAAGAGAAAGCTGGAAAGATCTAAAATTGACACTCTAACATCACAATTAAAAGAACTAGAGAAGCAAGAGCAAACACATTCAAAACCTAGCAGAAGGCAAGAAATAACTAAGATCAGAGCAGAACTGAAGGAGATAGAGACACAAAAAACCCTCCAAAAAATCAATGAATCCAGGAGTTGGTTTTTTGAAAAGATCAACAAAATTGATAGACCGCTAGCAAGACTAATAAAGAAGAAAAGAGAAAAGAATCAAATAGACGCAATAAAAAATGATAAAGGGGATATCACCACCGACCCCACAGAAATACAAACTACCATCAGAGAATACTATAAACACCTCTACACAAATAAACTAGAAAATCTAGAAGAAATGGATAATTTCCTGGACACTTACACTCTCCCAAGACTAAACCAGGAAGAAGCTGAATCCCTGAATAGACCAATAGCAGGCTCTGAAATTGAGGCAATAATTAATAGCCTACCAACCAAAAAAAGTCCAGGACCAGATGGATTCACAGCTGAATTCTACCAGAGGTACAAGGAGGAGCTGGTACCATTCCTTCTGAAACTATTCCAATCAATAGAAAAAGAGGGAATCCTCCCTAACTCATTTTATGAGGCCAACATCATCCTGATACCAAAGCCTGGCAGAGACACAACAAACAAAGATAATTTTAGACCAATATCCCTGATGAACATCGATGCAAAAATCCTCAATAAAATACTGACAAACCAGATCCAGCAGCACATCACAAAGCTTATCCACCATGATCAAGTGGGCTTCATCCCTGGGATACAAGGCTGGTTCAACATACGCAAATCAATAAACGTAATCCAGCATATAAACAGAACCAAAGACAAAAACCACATGATTATCTCAACTGATGCAGAAAAGGTCTTTGACAAAATTCAACAGCCCTTCATGCTAAAAACTCTCAATAAATTTGGTATTGATGGAACGTATCTCAAAATCATAAGAGCTATTTATGACAAACCCACAGCCAATATCATACTGAATGGGCAAAAACTGGAAAAATTCCCTTTGAAAACTGGCACAAGACAGGGATGCCCTCTCTCACCACTCCTATTCAACATAGTGTTGGAAGTTCTGGCTAGGGCAATCAGGCAAGAGAAAGAAATCAAGGGTATTCAGTTAGGAAAAGAAGAAGTCAAATTGTCCCTGTTTGCAGATGACATGATTGTATATTTAGAAAATCCCATTGTCTCAGCCCAAAATCTCCTTAAGCTGATAAGAAACTTCAGCAAAGTCTCAGGATACAAAATTAATGTGCAAAAATCACAAGCATTCTTATACACCAGTAACAGACAAACAGAGAGCCAAATCATGAATGAACTTCCATTCACAATTGCTTCAAAGAGAATAAAATACCTAGGAATCCAACTTACAAGGGATATAAAGGACCTCTTCAAGGAGAACTACAAACCACTGCTCAGTGAAATAAAAGAGGACATAAACAAATGGAAGAACATACAATGCTCATGGATAGGAAGAATCAATATCGTGAAAATGGCCATACTGCCCAAGGTAATTTATAGATTCAATGCCATCCCCATCAAGCTACCAATGAGTTTCTTCACAGAATTGGAAAAAACTGCTTTAAAGTTCATATGGAACCAAAAAAGAGCCCGCATCTCCAAGACAATCCTAAGTCAAAAGAACAAAGCTGGAGGCATCACGCTACCTGACTTCAAACTATACTACAAGGCTACAGTAACCAAAACAGCATGGTACTGGTACCAAAACAGAGATATAGACCAATGGAACAGAACAGAGTCCTCAGAAATAATACCACACATCTACAGCCATCTGATCTTTGATAAACCTGAGAAAAACAAGAAATGGGGAAAGGATTCCCTATTTAATAAATGGTGCCGAGATAATTGGCTAGCCATAAGTAGAAAGCTGAAACTGGATCCTTTCCTTACTCCTTATATGAAAATTAATTCAAGATGGATTAGAGACTTAAATGTTAGACCTAATACCATAAAAACTCTTGAAGAAAACCTAGATAATACCATTCAGGACATAGGCATGGGCAAGGACTTCAAGTTTAAAACACCAAAAGCAACGGCAACAAAAGCCAAAATTGACAAATGGGATCTAATTAAACAAAAGAGCTTCTGCACAGCCAAAGAAACTACCATCAGAGTGAACAGGAAACCTACAGAATGGGAGAAAATTTTTGCAATCTACTCATCAGACAAAGGGCTAATATCCAGAACCTACAAAGAACTCAAACAAATTTACAAGAAAAAACCAAACAACCCCATCAAAAAGTGGGCAAAGGATATGAACAGACATTTCTCAAAAGAGGACATTCATACAGCCAACAGACACATGAAAAAATGCTCATCATCACTGGCCATCAGAGAAATGCAAATCAAAACCGCAATGAGATACCATCTCACACCAGTTAGAATGGCAATCATTAAAAACTCAGGAAACAACAGGTGCTGGAGAGGATGTGGAGAAATAGGAACACTTTTACACTGTTGGTGGGATTGTAAACTAGTTCAACCATTATGGAAAACAGTATGGTGATTCCTCAAGGATTTAGAACTAGAAGTACCATATGACCCAGCCATCCCATTACTGGGTATATACCCAAAGGATTATAAATCATGCTGCTATAAAGACACATGCACACGTATGTTTATTGCGGCACTATTCACAATAGCAAAGACTTGGAATCAACCCAAATGTCCATCAGTGACAGACTGGATTAAGAAAATGTGGCACATATACACCATGGAATACTATGCAGCCATAAAAAAGGATGAGTTTGTGTCCTTTGTAGGGACATGGATGCAGCTGGAAACCATCATTCTCAGCAAACTATCGCAAGAGCAGAAAACCAAACACCGCTTGTTCTCACTCATAGGTGGGAACTGAACAATGAGATCACTTGGACTCGGGAAGGGGAACATCACACACCAGGGCCTATCACGGGGAGGGGGGAGGGGGGAGGGATTGCATTGGGAGTTATATTTGATGTAAATGACGATTTGATGGGTGCTGACGAGTTGATGGGTGCAGCACACCAACATAGCACAAGTATACATATGTAACAAACCTGCACGTTATGCACATGTACCCTAGAACTTAAAGTATAATAAAAAATTTAAAAAAAAAAAAACCTTCTGAGATAAGTGTGATGGAATTCTTTCTTAGTTTTGCTTCCCCCAAGAAACAGACCTAATACAAGGATTTGAGTGAAAATTATTTATTTGGGAGGTGAAGGAAACACCAGTTAGGAAGTGGAAAAAAAAAAAAATAAGAAAGGAAGGAAAGGCCACCAATAATGCATGCAATATAAAGCAAGGTACTGCTGTAAGCCACTACTGGGCAACTCAGCATGACAGTGTGGAACACACCTCAAAGTCTGAGTGGGCCATAAGCTTCCCAGCATTCTCCACGTGCATGTGAGAAGCAGCGAGCGAGCTTCAGAAGGCCTTCAGGCAAACAGAGGCAGTCGTTGGCTGTTGGAAGCTTGGCAGATATGAGCTACTTCCCATTACATGCACACACAAGTCTGAGGGCATGTAGACATCTGCTGTAGAAGCATTAGCTTCACAGCCAATCCTGTCAGGAAAAGGAGGTGATTACCCTTGAGATCATAAGGTGTATAAGACTCATGCAGGTTCAGAAAGAAGGAAAATGGTATTTCTGGCAGAAGGACAAGTGTGAGGGCATTCCAACCAGAAAATCTGTGGCACTTAGAGAAGTCCCAAGTCCTAGCATACAGGAACATGCCAAGAAGAGAGACGGGAGGGAAAACTGCTGAGAATTGAGGCTAGATGGGGAGGCAGGACAAAGTCAGAGTCAGCCTTGAACCCCATCTAAAGATCTGGATCCAGCACCATGAGATACTTGTGATGCATAGAAATAGGGATACACTATAAAGGATTATGGCACGATTTAAATAGCATAAACTTGGTGACAATCAGGACCTCTTTTGACTTTCAGATCTTTTGCTTTGTAATTGAATGACTTCAGTCAAGGAATTTGAGTCCCCACTCTGGTACTGGGGGCATATCAATGCACAGAACACAAATGGAAGCCCCGCCTTCATTAGATTTGGGGGTGAAGGGTAATGTATAATTACATAAGTAGTAAATAACAATATCAGATAGAAGTATATTGATGAAAGGGCAGTGGGACAAAGAGTGACTGGGCTATGCAGCTAGACATATCAGGAAAGGCTGGTCTGAAAAGGGTACATTGAAGCTAAGACCCAAATAATGAGGAGGCAAAAATGCTGAGGAAAAGGCATACTGTGTATGAGATATAGCAAATGAGACTATTCTAAAGCAGAGATCTGAAATGTGGCTTAAGATGTGGGCAGGAGGCAGATCACATTATAAGGAATTAGGAATTTCATCTAAGGGTAATAGGAAGCCACTGGATAGTTTCAAGCAGTGGAGTGAAAAATGATAAAATATACAATTTTTAACTTACTCGTGCTCCTCTCTGGAGAGTGGATCATAGGCAGGCAAGCATGGAAACAAGGAGACCAGAGGGGAGGCTGTTACAGTAGTCTAAGGGAGAAATGAGGGTGGCCTGGGTCCACAGCTGTGGAGAAGGTGAGAAGTGGTTGGAATCCACTATTTTAGAGACTGTCAGGGCTTATTCACAAATGATGAGAAGGACTGTTGTTCATAAACAATGAGAAGGATGAGGAAGGGAAAGAGATGATTTGAAGCTACTGAGTGAATGGTGGTTTGATTAATGTTCTGTGTCTTATGTTATCTAAATTTCACGTTATTGTGGAAAAAGGACTGCAAAGTATAAACCCAGACTTTAAAAGTCTTCAGTAGTCGTAACAGCATCTCTATTATTATTATGTCATGATGCAAAAGTAATTTGATGTATTAAAAATAATTGTAGGCCAAACCCTGCCCATTTTCCAGAAGTAAGCATGATTCCTTGTGCCTCATCTCTTGTAACATCCCCTGTCTTACCTGTAATCTCTTATAAACTCTTCCTCCACTTCCCCAGGTGATTATTTCTCATCTACCACTCTGTTACTTAACCTCCTTAACTTTTCTTGGCTTCTGTTTTTCAGATGGCTCTACCCCATCCTCATGTCTCTACCCCATCCTCATGTCTCTTGACCCATGAACTAAATCTTGAGCCTCTGTTTGCTCACTCCACTAATCAGCAACTTAACTCAGGCTGACTTGACGAAATACCATAGACTGGGTGGTTTAAACAACAGAAATTGATTTCTCACAATTCTGGAGGCTGTAAGTTTGAGATTATAGTGCCAGTGTGGTTGGGTTCTGGTGAGGGCCCTCATGTGGTGAGGTGAGCAAGCTCCTATCTTTCCCTTCTTTGTCATCCTATAAGGGTACTGATCCCATCATGGGGACCCACCCTCGTGACCTTTTCTAAACCTAGTTACCTCCCAAAGGTCATGTGTCCAAATACCATCACATTGTAGGACAAGGCTTCAACGTATGAATTATACAGGAATAGAAACATTGAGTCCATCATAAAAGGGCATCGTGGTAGTGACAATAGTATGAACAGCTGTGAGGGTGAGAAGGAACACTTTATTGTGTGTATCTTTACCATGAGCTCCCATTCTGCTGAACTGATGATAGGAAATTTAAAAGTCATGCAGGAGGTCACCCAGTCTATGCCACATTTTGTATTTCATATGCAGTGTCAAAGAGTTAAGAAGAGGGTATTTCGGCCGGGCGCGGTGGCTCAAGCCTGTAATCCCAGCACTTTGGGAGGCCGAGACGGGCGGATCACAAGGTCAGGAGATCGAGACCATCCTGGCTAACACGGCGAAACCCCGTCTCTACTAAAAACACAAAAAATTACCGGGCGAGGTGGCGGCGCCTGTGGTCCCAGCTACTCGGGAGGCTGAGGCAGGAGAATGGCGGGAACCCGGGAGGCGGAGCTTGCAGTGAGCTGAGATCTGGCCACTGCACTCCAGCCTGGGTGACAGAGCGAGACTCCGTCTCAAAAAAAAAAAAAAAAAAAAAAAAAGAGGGTATTTCTGGTTATTGGTCATTTCTCCACATAGGTTTCTTCTGACACGTCCATGTGAATGTCTCCTTAATCCCCTCTTTGTGTTCTTTTCTTCCAGTCTCAGGGTGTTGTCAAAGAAAAATTACACTGAAAAAACTTAAACGGGCAAGGAAACTTTATTCAAGACTATTGCAATAAGGATCAAGACTATGACAATAAGGGAGAGATGTTGAACTCAACTTTGTTGGAATGAAAAGCAAGACAGGTTTTAAGCATTGGGGTGAACTGCTGGAAAAGTATTGGAGGACCATTGAGTGGGGAGATTGATCAATGTGATTAGGCCTTTGGTATTTTCTCACTGGCGCTGATCTAAGTCAGGCCCCTACCCTCCTACAAAGATGAGGAGATAGGACCCTATCTTTCTTGATGATTACATTTCAAGGGGATGACTCACAGGTCATTGAAAATGACATTCTTTGGGTGCAAAACTGGCAAAAGGCTGAGAGATTTATATACCTCTTGCAGAAAAAATAACTTGCAATTCCAAGTTTTCTAAAGCAAATGCACTAAGAAAAAAGAGGCCGGGAACTTATAGTCAGAAAGAAACCTATCTGAAATACAGTGAGGCTGCAGGTAAGAATGAAGGCATCTTGGTGAATGTGGAGGATTTGCTTAAGGTCCTATAATTCCTGGTCTTGGCAGTATCACCCAAGCACTCTTCTCTGGAATCTTTCAGCTTCCCAGGAGTTTTCGCCAGGGAAGTGTTATGAGTATCCTGCTCCAGTGCTTCAGCCCTCTCTCCATCAACCCTAGTGAGGGAATCCTCCTTTGCTTTATAGGCAGGGGCATAAGGGCTTGGAGGAGTGGGCTCTTGTCTACTTCCCTTTTCTTCCAAGTCACTCTGCTTCTTTGGGAAATCTCTCTATTCTTTTTGTTTGTTTCCTAATTGACCTCAGTGATCCATTACAAGGAAAATCAACCAACGAAAAATGAGTTTCTTTTTCATCCAGGATTGGACGAAGGTAATTTTCAAACCCTCCCAGTGAGCGGAGGGCAAGTGGAGGGTAAGGAGGAAATTTTACATTTTGACTTTCCAATGTAACAAAAAAAAAAAAAAAAGAAGGAAGGAAAATGAAAAACAGTGCTAAGTTTTCATACTTAAACAATTATGTTCATACTCTGGCACAAAGATAATGTACTTCATAGAACGGTTGTGAGTTTAATGGGAAAACTCATATTTCTGGAAGAAATTCTGACTCTTAAGTACTCATTAAATAAGCTCCTTTCTCCCTCCTACACTTTCATTAAGAAATGAAGTATTACCTGTATGTTGGTAAAACACAGAGTGCCTTTTCCAAGATCTTTCTAAATCCTTTCTCTTCTGAATTTCAAACTTCAGCCTATCAATCTTTACAAAATTCTACAGAAATTGTTGATCAAATTTCAATGTTTAGGACAAAAGAAAAAGTACCACCCTTTAATTTCTCAGTGGAAAGGCCTTGTGGGTCAGCCTTATCATTAACAAGTTCATTTATTACTGCTATGAGGCAGTCGAGCTTGCAGTGTTAATTAACTCTATGAGGGATGCCTCATAGAGTTAATTATGTTATTTTCTATGTTGCCCTACAAAATAACAGTAGGCACTGTGAGGTACTGTCACCCGCTGGTGCTCCACCTAAGCTCATCTTCATGTTCACTGCCCCACTATTACCTAGAAACCACTTTTTTCCTGATTTAGGACTAAACAGCAGATAATGTGGATGTGAGAAATGTGACTATATATATAAGATATATATGAGATACATAAGATATATATATATATATCTTAGTTTCTCACTTTTAGGTAAAGACAATGGAATCAGGGTACAGAGGGAAGTACTTAGACTTTCAGATTCTGCTCGGTCCATAGTAAGCTTCCCATGATGTTATGTCCCTACTCTTCCGATGATACATAGGCAGATTCCAAGTATTTAGAAATTGTTCACTTGCATCTCCTTCCTTTCCTCACTTTGTTTTCATACTTGTCCCCTGCTTGCTGTGCATATGCATAGATTATGAGAACTGTGACTCCACTAATTGAGGCTGCTGTTGCCTGGTAGGGTTCAAAGGCAGCAGCAGTCGTGCTGGAACTGCATATTCCTTCTGTCACATTCTTCTTGTCTCTATTCCATGTACACAGCTCTATACCACAGAGTCCAAATGCAGACTGCTTGTTTCCATTGTTTTGATTCCGGCATCTATTCCTCCTGCCCTGGGGATGATGAATAATTGAAAACTGAACATGAGCTTAATTTGGTATGCCTTGGAAGTGGTTTTTTATGCTGATTTGGTTTTATGTTCTCTGAAACATCAAGGGCCAGGCTCCAATGTCAGGAATAATTACTATATCCCATATGTGACACACCTCAAAAATGAACAGGGGACACAGATGACTTCCTACATCATTAGGAATAGTTTTAGATATCTTAATAAATGTCAAGGATGATAAAGAGAATTTTATAGCCCTCTTTTTGGGAAAATAAATCTTTTCTATTTTGGAAATAAATGTTTTCATTTTACAAGGGATTGTAGAAAATTATGTCCAAAACTCTATGCTCCTTGTGTCATTCAATTGCTTTCCCTAGATAATCAGTCAGGGTAGAACCTTCATTAATAGGATACCAAAGATGCTCACACTTCTCTGCTGCTCTATTAAAGAATGCACCTGAAACTGGAGGTCATCATGTTAACTAAAACAAGCCAGGCACAGAAAAACAAATATCACATGTTCTCACATATTTGTGGGACCTAAAAATCAAAACAATTGAACTCATGGAGATAGAGAATAGAAGGAGGGTTGCTGGAGGATGGGAAGGGTAGCGGGGAGGATGGAGGAAAGGTGGGGTTGGTTAATGGGTACAAAAAAATAGAAAAAAATGAGTAAGACCTAGTGTTTGATAGCACAACAGGGGAACTATAGTAAATAATAAATTAATTGTACATTTAAAAATAACTAAAAGGGTATAATTGGATTGTTTCTAATACTAAGGATAAATGCTTGAAGGGCTGGATACCCAATTTTCCATGACATGATTTTTACGCATTGCATGCCTGTACCAAAATATCTCATGTATCTCATAAATACATACACCTACTATGTATCCCCCAAAATCTAAACTTTAAAAAAATTTTTAAGGCCAGGCGCAGTGGTTCATGCTTGTAATGCCAGCACTTTCGGAGTCCAAGGTGGGCAGATCACCTGACGTCAGGAGTTCGAGACCAGCCTCAACACAGAGAAACCCCGTCTCTACTAAAAATACAAAATTAGCTGGGCGTGGTGGTGCATGCCTGTAATCCCAGCTACTCAGGAGGCTGAGGAAGGAGAATTGCTTGAACCTGGGAGGCAGAGGTTGCAGTGAGCCAAGATCACGCCATTGCACTCCAGCCTGGGTAACAAGAGCAAAACTCTGTCTCAAAAAAAATAAAATAAATCAATAAGTCAATAAATCAATAGAGATTTAAAAGAATGAAGCTGATATGCACTAGCCCCGACCGCCCTACACAAAATTTATATGCTGAAGTTGCATTCTCTGGCACCTCAGAATGTGGTCATATTTAGAGACATGATCTTTACAGATGTAGTTAGGTTAAAATTAGGTCATTAGAGTGAGCCCTATCCAATATGACTAATACCTTTATAAAAGGAGGAAATTTGTACAGTCACCTAACAGAGGGATGATGATGTGAACATAACAGGGAGAAGACAGCCATCTATAAGCCAAAGAAAGAAGCCTGGAATAGACAAACCCTTCCTTTATGGCTTAACATCTTGATCTCAGACTTCAAGTCTTCAGAAATGTGAAAAAATACATTTCTGTTTTTTAAGCCACCCAGTTTCTGATACCATGTTATTGCAGCCCTAGCAAACTAACACAGCATTTTTCTGTCAACCCAAGGCAGGAACACCTGTGACTAGCTGACTCCATCCTTCCTGTTCACAGCTGATTGGACCAGAGAAAGTACACCTAATCCAAGAGAGCAAAACCACTGACTGTCCAGCAGTCAATGAGAGTTTCTAAAAAATCTGAACCAAAAGGCAAAGCTGAAAAGGAGGACGTTGTTGTCTTTAAGGGCAGAGCACTGTAGTGGGTCTGGCTTCTATGTGGCCCTTTGTTGGGCTCGGTGGTTGTTGGCTCGGTGGTTGTTGGCTCCGTGATTGTGGGCTCTGTGGTTGTTCCACTCTTTTGTTTGTTTGTTTGGATTCCACATGGTCTGTGGCCTTAACATAAACTGGGGTAAAAAATTTCAAATAATTCTTACCTCAGAAAACAGAAGTCAGTCAAGAAGGGACCAGACGCAAGCCGACAAAGGTGAACCGGGGAAGAGAGGAGAAAAATGAGGAAGTGAGAGGTGCAACATGCTAGCAGCCCTCGCTTGCTCTCGGCGTCTCCTGGGCCTCAGCGTCCGCTCTGGCCACATTCGAGGAGCCCTTTAGCCCGCCGGTGCGCTATGACAGCCCCTCTCTGGGGCTGGCCGAGGCCAAAGCCGGCTCCCTCTGCTCACGGGGAGATGTGGAGGAAGAGACGCGGGCGGGAGCCGGGGCTGCGCGCTACGGTGCGGGTTCCGGGTGGGCGCGGGCTCGGCGGGTCCAGCACTCGGTGTGGCCGGCCGGCGCCTGCTGGGCCTGATTGGAGGCTAGGTCCCGTGCGTGGACCGCCGTTGCCTCTTCGCGGGGTCGTCGGCCACGATGGCAGGTCTCCCTCTCTTTCTTGTTTCCCCCCTTTTCCTCTTGGGACAAGCTCCCGCTAGGCTGCCGGAGTGCCCAGGCTAGGAGCTGCAAAGTCCCCAGGGCACTGGCAGTGAAACATGAACCCAGCTGGGCTTCTGGGAGGGGTAGGGACTCGGAGAACTTTTCTGTCTAGCTGAAGGATTGTAAACGCACCAATCAGCACTCTGTGTCTAGCTAACGGTTTGTAAACAGCACCAATCAGCACTCTGTCAAAACGGACCAATCAGCTCTCTGTAAAACGGACCAATCAGCTATCTGCAAAATGGACCAATCAGCAAAATGTGCGTGGGGGGGAGGGGGGGGCAGGCAAGGGAATAAAAGCAGGCCACCCTGCCATGAATTTTGCTGCTGCCCACTGCTTGTGTCTCTGCTGCCTGTATGAGCTGTAACACTGCAGAAGGCTGCAGCTTCACTGCTGAAGCTAGCAAAACCACGGACCCACGGGGAGAGACGAACAACTCTAGACAGGAGGAACCAACGTCTCCCGACGCGCCACCTTTATGAACTGTAACAGTCACTTAAAAGGTCTGTAGTTTCACTCCTGAAGTCAGTGAGACCAGGAAGCCACCAGAAGGAAGAAAGTCTGGACACATCTGAAGGAACAAACCCCGAACACACCATCTTTAAGAACTGTAGCACTCGTGGCTGGGGTCCGCGGCTTCATTCTTGAAGTCAAGGAGAGCAAGAACCCACCAATTCCGGACACAGAAAGGAGAATAAACATGTTACTGTCTTGATTGTGAAGCCAAATTCATCCATTCATTCATACTATAGAGCCCCTGTGTTAGGCCCTGGGCTAGATGCTGGTAACCCAGTAATAACTAAGACTTCGTCTCCATATCCAAGAAGCTTAAGGTCTAGAAATATTTGGCTTATTGGTTATTTTGAACTTGCCTTACCTCTGTCTCTTTGATTACAATAGATCAGTTAACAATTTCTCCCTCATTATGTCCAGCTGTGTTTTTAAATGATTCATTCTTGCCTGTATGTCTGCGCATATATATATATATACACACACACAATGTAATTTTTTCTGCCACTCCTATTATTTATTATAAACTAGGAGGGAAGCAGTGTCCACATAGTTATGAGAGAGAATAAGTCAGAAAAATTAACTTTCCTTCTTTCTTATGTTTAACGATGGATCTAGAAAAAAAAATTCTGGAACCAAGGAAGTATATTATTTTAATATCCCTCTCTCCTTTTATACCTCTTTCTTATCACTTACGTCCTCTGTCTCCAGGTTGTAAGCGTGTCTGAGAATCACTTCCGGGCTTGATCCCTGATCCATGAAGTACACCATGCTCTGAAGTTTTTTATTCCTCCTCCCATCTTCTCCACTTCTGCATTAAAAACCTCCAATAAATTCAGTGCAAGTGAATTACCTGGTGTCAGGAAAAGTGTAATCAGAGGGAACTCAAATGTATGAATGTTTTTGACTAATAATACTTTACCCTCCTTGTAGGTTTTCTGGCCTTTCAAAGAAGATACTTATTAATATAAATTACTGTCCATCTATTAGAATTACAGGCAATGTAGAAAAATGAAGTTTCAAAATTCTAGAGATACGTGTACAATGGACCACCAAAAGAGCAGGAAAATTCCCTGTTGGATTCTATCCCTGTTGTCAACATCCCTAACTGCCTCTTCATTCAGTTTGTCTTCTTCCATTCCTTAGAGACTGTTTGCAAGATTTTTTGCAAAATCCAGGGTTTCGTGGGATTTATTTTTCTTAAAGGAGGTGAGATGAAGTTACAAGAGAAATGTGGAACAGGAGTACCTGTCTTCTGTATAGGTCAACTAACTTAATCATCCTTTTATTCCTTTTTATTTAAGAAGTATGTATTAAGAGTCTACTTTCTTGTCTTTTCCATACTTGGGATACAAGTAACCAGTATGGAAATTGGTTACTTGGCATACAGTAATACAAAGCCTCTGCCTTTGTAATACTCACTTTTGGGAGCGTGCAAGGTTCATAAAGCTACATGATCTGGCCAAAGTTTGTCACTGCAGGAGTATGAAGTGCACGTGAGGGAAGAGTGGCTTACAGCAGATGAGGTAATAAAAACAGTGTTCAAAGCTAAGACATGCGTGGTGCTTGCTATGTGCCAGGTGACAGTATGTCCTTTACATACAACTCTCATATAATTATTTTGTTCTCAAAAACTCTGGGAATTAGATACTATTGTTACCATCATCATTCCTGTTTTACAAATGAGGAAACTGAAACACAAAATAATGAGAGCCATGGAGCTGATTATTGATGAAGTTGGGCTGTGGACACAGGCATCTGGCTGCCAAATCTATATGCTTCACCACCACCCTATTGCTGGCATGAGATTGTTTTCTGTAAGTTGAATTTTAAAAACAGAAATTTTGGATACAATGCCATTAGGCTGAAACTAACCCTGTGAGATCCTCTAGGATTCTAAGTGGGAAATGTGGACATGCTATGCTTTTGTAAAATTATTGCAGTGATATTTATAATTAAAACTTGAAACTAAAAACTGTCGTTTTCTGAAATGTTAGAAAAGCAGATTAATATGTAAAGTGGTAAAGAAAAGCAACTTTTTAAAATTTGTCCAGTTCTGTCATTAACTTACTGCATGTCTGAAGGTTAGATCACATGAACTCTCCAGATTTGAAATTCCTCATATGGTGGGTGATCATATAATTAATTGTCCAAATGGGGACACTTAGAAATGAAGGGGGGCCCTATTAATAATTACACTGGGACAATATTGCCAGGCAAACCACAGTAGATGGTTCAACTTATGTATCAAAATGAGGCTACAAGAGCTGATCCCTAAATTCACTTCTAGTTGCAGTGGGTGTGTTTGTGTTGGCCTGACCGACTGTTTATCCAATGTATTAGGATCAGTTAGTAAGAGGCAGAAGGAAAACTCAGAGGTCTGACTTAACCCTGTTATGGTTAACAAGGTCTGTGCCTAGATTAGGACATTTTTATTCTAGCAAATAAAATAATAACAATGTATAAATTGACCACATTTATATTAAATTGAAATTGTGCAGGAGAAAACAAATGCAAGTTAATTCCAAGTAGGCTTAATGCCCAATCAGTACTATGAAAATACAACAAAACGAAACCAATGCCCAAGAAAGGCTGCCAATTAGAAAGAAAGAATTAATTTAATTCATAACAGGTTTTAATTTTGAGTCCTCAAGACTGAACAGCTAACTTGGGTACCTCCAACCAGCATGACACTGAGAACAGTGTGACCTGATTTAAAAGAATATTGAGTTTGTACAAAGACCATTGGCAGGAGATCTTAGAGTCTTCATTCATGTATTCATTTAATGGATTGGCAAAAGCTTGTTATGTGCCAAACATTGCTATGGGCTGATGATACAACTAAGTAAAAACATAACCCTTGCCCCGGAGGAAATACCAGTCTGATCTTGACACCGCCATATACATGCAGTGAGGCTTTGGATGTATCATTTAACTTTTCTGAGTCTCGGTTTCCTTAAAGTAAAATGAGGGAACTAAAAATGCATGGTCACTAAAAATCATCATTTGGCTAGTTAAATTTTATGAAATCAGAAGTTCTGTCTGGATAAATGTTAACCTTTAGCTGGTTTCACTATGTTAGATAATAATGTTAGGGAAAGTTTTGAAAATACAATAGGCATGCTACTGTTTGTCTCCATAATCACTGTGTTGAAAAAAAGAGATGTTTTCCTTTCACCCATAATTTTCCCTTTGTTCACTATCTTCAGGCCACATTTTCCATGTGTTTGGCAGCATGTGCTATGGTCTGAATGTGTCCCCCAAAAAGCTGGTGTTGGAAACTTAATCCTCAATGCAACAGTGTTGGGAGAGAAGCCTAATGGGAGGTTTGGATCATGAGGTCTTGGCTCTCAAGAATGGATTAATGCTGATTATAAAGGTGGTTTGCCAGATTCCAGCCCCTCAATCTTGAACTTCCTAGCCTCCAGGACTATGAGTAATCAATTTCTGTTCCTTTGAAATTACCTAGTCCAAGATATTCTGTTATAAGCATCACAAAATGGACTAAAACAGCCTGTAAGTATGCAGTTTCAGAATACATGATACCAGTGGTCTTCAAATGTAGATAGCTAGGCCTCACCTCCAGGGTTTCTGTTTGGTAGGTCTGATGTGTCAGATTAAAATGACCAACTACCCCACGTTTCCTGGGACTATAAGTTTTAGCACTAAAAGTTTTTTCTCTTTCCAACCCACCCCCCCCCCCCGCCTTTTTTTGGATATAGAGTCTTACTCTATTGCCCAAGCTGAAGTGTAGTGACATGATCATGGCTCACTGCAAGCTTCAAACTCTTGGACTCAAGGGAAACTCTCAGCTTGGCCTCCCAAGTAGCTGGGACTACAGGTGCACACTACAATGTCTGACTATTTAAAAAAATATTTTTTGTAGAGATGGGGGTCTTGCTATGTTGCTCAGGCTGGTGCTGAACTCCTAGGCTCAAGCAATCCTCCTGCCTTGGCCTCCCAAAGTGCTGGGATTATATATGTGTGCCACCTTGCCCACCTCTTTTATCTCAAGAAACTCTTCAGTCTCAGATAAGACAGACCAGTTGTTCACCCTAGGTAGAGCATAAGAATTCGTATTTTTAACAAGTTCCCAAATGATACATATACAGATGATCCAGGGGCCACATATTGAGAACTACTGCTCTATAGCTATGGTTTTCATCCTTGGCTGTCCATTAGAATTATTTGAGGAGTGTAAAAACGATATTTATTCTTATCTAACTGATCTCAGTTACAGCCAGGTAATTGTCCTTGTTAAAAGCTTCTCAGGTGATCCTAGAATACAGTCAAATTTAAGAACCACTGCTTAGATCCATGAAGCTAATCACTGAACACTTTTGACTCTGTCCTGTTAACCTCCTGTAATTGCATTGTCTTGCCGTCTTTACTGCCCCTGCTGTGATTCAAGACATCATTTCCTGCTTGTATGGTTGCACTAATCACATGACTGACTTCCCTCCCTTCAAGTTTCTCACACCATCTCTACTTCATGCTTTCTGCAACTGCTGGAGGAAGCTTACTAACATTAATACTTGATTATATTACTCCGTTTCTGAGGATCTGATGGACTTTCTTATATTAATGTAATTCATGTTATCTGCTCTAAAAAGTAATTGCCAAATCCCAGCTACTTACCACAACAAAGGTTTATTTCTTTGCCGTGCCATAGTCCAACGGCTGTTCTCCTGAACAATTCTTATTCCAGAACTGTGGTGACAGCAATTCTCCCATTTTGTAGCTTCAAGATCCCTAGGGCTTCCTTGGAGTCCTCCCTTGCATCACTTCCATTTAGTTAACTGAGAGATGGATGGACAGAATGTGGAACATGACACAGGATATTTAGAGGCTGGGCCCTGAGGTCGTATACATCACTTCTGCACATATTCCGTTGGCCAGAATAAAAACCTTGTAGCCCCAGCTAGATGCCAGGTGATCTGGAGAATGTCTTATTGTGTGCCTAGAATGAAAATGAAATAGTACAGTGACTATAAAGTATTATCTCTGTTGCAACTTTTATCAGAGTAATACAAACTCAAACACATTGTGGGTAATTTATTGGGTTGTATTACACTCATTAAAATTACTCCTCATTGCCTTCAGTATAAAGTTCAAAGTCTTGTGCTTGACTTGCAGTGATCTTAAGATTCTGGTCCTGACTCACTTTTCAGTGTCAACTTTTGATACTTTTCACAGGCATTCCCTGTCCGTATTCCCAAAATGTCCCATGCCGTCATGCCAATTTGAGGGTCTGAAAAATCTTTCTCCATTTCTTCACTTAACTCTTTCTTCCTAGCTTCTCAGAGCTCAGTTCAAGAGCCAACTCAGAAAGCATTTTCTGAATCTCCATCACCTTCTGCTTCCCAATTTGAAATTGTTGCTCCTATTCTCCATTCTAATAGCCCCTGGCATTCCACACTCATAGACCTCATTCCATTGTATATCTTTGACATGGTCCAGAACATCTTGATTATGAGCATCTTGTGGGTGACAAAAGTGCTTTTTCTCATTGTGCTTAATACTACGTGACACCTGGCATGTAACAGATCTTGAATAAATGCTTGTTTGGTTAAATGAATGACTGTTTAAAGACAATTTTTTAAAACCCTGATATCATACCACAGAGTAGTCGAGATGGTTTCCATTGCAATTTGATAGGCGTAAGCAGAGTCCCCTACTTCAGACACTTGTGTGTGTTGAACTATTGAATATCCCTTTCATATTTCAAATGGGGCACTGTATTAAACATGTATTCACCATTAAACACAGCCTTTCTTGGATTGATTTCTCAGTTTGTATATCAAATTGTTATGCAGATTCCATCAGAATAGGATCCAGAAGTGTTTTAATAAGAGCTGAGATTTTTAAACTGAAAAATATATTCAGAGTATGGGCTATTTAATGAAAAAAGACCTGGATTTTATACCACACTGGAAGTCTTAGCCAGATATAGCATAAAAACATATGACTGAGGTCCAAAGGACACACAAATAAGTGGGTAAGGACAGGGGGCAGGGCAAGATAGCAGAATAGAGGCCTCCACTAATTGCACCCCCAATAAGGACACCAACTTAACAATTATCTATGCCAAAAAAAAAGCACTTTCATAAGAACCAAAAATCAGGTGAGCACCCACAGTACCTGGTTTTAACTTCATTATCACTGAAAGAAGCACTAAAGAGATAGGAAAAATAATTTTGAATCACCAATGCCACCCCTTCCCCATCCCGCCACAGTGGGAATGAGGTGCAGAGAGCATTTTGCCATGCTGGGGAGAGGAAAACACAGCATAGATGGAGGCATTGAACTCATTGTTGCCCTATTATAACAGAAAACAAAACTGAACCAAACTCAGCTGACGCTCACCCATGGAGGGAGCATTTAAACCATCCCTAGCCAGAGGGGAATCACTGATCCCAGTGGTCCAAACGTCAGTTCCTACAAACCTCACTACAGTGGGCTAAAGTACTCTGGAGTTCTACCTAAGCTAGAAAGACAATCTAGGTGACATGGACAGGAAATCCTAGGTAAGTCCTAATGTTAAACTGGGCCCAGAGACAATAAACTGGGTGGCATGCAACATACACAGACACCAGAGGGGTGGCTAAGGGAGTGCTGGCATTACCACTCCCCTAACCCCAAGCTGAACAGCTAATAGCTTTAAAAGAGACCTCTTCCCTCTGCTTGAGGAGAGGAGAGAAAAGAGTGCGGGAAGACTTTGTCTTGCATTATGGATACCAGCTCAGACACAGCTCAGAGTGAACTATTACTTTGGGAGGTTGAGGCAGGCAGATCACTTGAGATCAGGAGTTTGAGACTAGCCTGGCCAACATAGTGAAGCCCCATCTCTACTAAAAATACAAAAATTAGCATAGCGTGATGGTGCACACCTGTAATCCCAGCTACTTGAGAGGCTGAGGCAGGAGAATTGCTTGAACCTGGGAGGCAGAGGTTGTAGTGAACCAAGATGGCACCATTGCACTCCAACCTGGGCAACAGAGTAAGACTCTGTCTCAAAAATAAACAAACAAACAAATAAATAATTAAAGAACTTTATGGTATGTGAATTGTGTCTCAATAAATCTGGTTTTGTTTTTTTTTTTTTTTTTGAGATAGAGTCTCACTCTGTCGCCCAGGCTAGAGTGCAGTGACGCGATCTCTACTCACTGCAAGCTCCGCCGCCTCCCGGGTTAATGCCATTCTCCTGTCTCAGCCTCCCTAGAAGCTGGGACTACAGGCGCCCACCACCACACCCGGCTAATTTTTTTGTATTTTCACTAGAGACGGGGTTTCACCATGTTCGCCAGGATGGTCTCAATCTCCTGACCTCGTGATCCACCTGCCTCGACCTCCCAAAGTGCTGGGATTACAGGCGTGAGCCACCACGCCCAGCCAATAAATCTGTTTTTATAATAGATATACACACACACACACACACATATATATATATATATATAGAGAGAGAGAGAGAGAGAGAGAGAGAAAGTTGCTGAAGACAAATCTCAGCTTTCATTGTTTTTTTCCTTGAACAGCCCTTGGGATTATATATTAATAGTTATAAATGCAGTGGCCTGATGGCCTTAATGAGGGCTCAGCTAGCTCCACTAACTAGTCAATGACCCAGTAACAGCAGCAGACAAAGTTGTCACCTTCCAATGGAAATCACCTTTATTTTCCTTAGCATTGATCTGTTGTACACCATCCTGTAAATATATACTGGATAATTATCTTCCCTTGTTTGCATTTTTAGCATGAGAGATGGTCAGAGCTTATATCAGAAAGATAATTCCAAGGTTCCTTCCCATTTTCATCTACCATCTTCTGGGATATAGTTGGCATAGAAAGATGGCAATGTATATGTGACTGTACAAAAATATATTTCTGGAGTATTTCCATTTGCCTTTCTATATCCATTCTTTACTCCTCTCAACTCTGGGAGCTGACCTTTACTGACTGTGTCTACAAATTCCCTTACCTTTTCTGACTAGGTTTGTTCATAGGCTGCATGAACAGTGAATCAGAGGTTGGAGAAAAGGTTCTGTACAATTATCCAACTGGCTCCCTCCCTGTGGGTTACAACAGGTAAGATGCCTATCTACAGAAGTCCACAGGTCCAGTAGGTTGACCTCTAGGATGCTGGAAGTCACCTCCAGTTACTCAGCAAGGTTGTGTTAATTGCTCCTTCTGGATTGGTGTTGGTTCCGTGCAATTGCTAGTCCCATAGTGTTTTATTACCTCTCATCGGTTTCCCTTAATCCAGTAAATAGTCTCTTAAACATTGGAAATGCCTCTTTACTGAAGTTTCCAGCTGGAGAATGCCCTTTCTTTCCTACAGGGCTCTGACTGATACAGTAACTGTCTGACTAGCAACACATAGTTGATATTTAGCAGCCAGTTGAAAGGCTGCAAATAGACTGTGTGCTTAATCTCTTTTCATAAACTACAAATGTTTAAAAAGTTATTTATGACCAATGCAAAAGTGTCATATATTTAATACTATTTGGAAGACATTTCCAGGTGCATAATGCCAATCCACAATTCAATCCCTCCTGGCAAACGATGTTATAAATAAGAGGGAGAGAGTTTAAATTAGTGCTCTCTAGACTCAGAGTTAGGGGTTAAGAGCACTACACATCGAATTGAAATCTCCAGTTCCATAAAAAGTGCCAAGCATTCTCTTAATGTAACTTTTGGAATACTATTGACTGAGTGAAATTTTGAGGTCTCAGAAGTTGAACATTCACATGGCCATCGTAAGTGCCCTGTCTGACATGTCTCTGCTTAGTCAACATGTCTGCATTTAATTACCACCATGAGTAAATTTATCTCCAGCCCTACTTGCACTACATGGATATATGTTTTAAAAATCATTTTGCTTATTAATGCATATTAATACATAGTCTTAAGGTGCACATATTGCAAAATAAAATAAGCTATGGGTGACATGACAACTCTCCCACTTACTAGCTGTCTCACAAAGTTAATCTCTCTAAACCTCAGCGTTCTGAAATTAAAGAGGATGATAACAATTTTTACATCATGGATTCTTGTAAGATACAAACGAATTAGTAAATCTAAGTGTTTAGCACAGTAACTCATAAAAAGCACTAAGTGAATGGTGACTATCCTGTTATGTGTCTCTCTTTTCCTAGTGATAAACTGTTATGTAACAATTTATTACATAACAGAGCGTGGTACATTTTCTTCTGTGGCCAGCAGCTTCCAGGCTACCATGTCTGTTCCCACAGTCACTGTATTTATTTCTGGGAATGGCATTCCAGCTGAGAGTTCAGAAACTGTAGAATAGGAAGCAACTTTAGACATGAGGTAGTCCAACCTGCTCAATTTAATGATGAGAAATCCAGGACCCAGATGAGTAAAATGGCCTATGGGCTTACTGATGCAGCAGCCACGCAGGAGCTGGCAGCAGCGCTTCCATTTCCCGTGTAGTTACCCTGTTCACCACACAGTGGAGATGCCTGCAGAAATGGTTTCTGAGAGCATAGCTTCTGCCCTGAGTCCCAGATCTCTCTTTGGATCACACTGCTTGGTCTTTCATGCCTATGGCCCAGTGAAGTTTCCAATCCTGTTCTCACCACCACCACCACCACCACCACAACCACGAACTCAAACTGGACATTATAACATTATAAGACAGGTGCTAAGAGCTCTGCTTACAACTCTCCAAGAGGCAAGCTCAAGTCAGAGCTCCTAATTTAGGCATAAATTAACTGGAAGACATTTTGAAATAAATAATTTTCTCCTGCCTTCAGGGCAAAGAAATCAGATGCATGAAGGGTAAAGACCCTGGTCAAAATCACCAGACACAAAAGGTCATATATTGTGTGATTCGCTTTATATGGAATATCCAGAAAAAGTACATCTAGAGACATGGAAAATAGAGTAGTGATTGTTAGGCTGGAGGAAGGGTAAATGGGCACTGATTTTGCGTTTGGAGTGAGGAAAATGTGGAACTAGATAAAGGTGATGGCCTTGTATATAAAGATACGGAATGTCTCTGAATTGTATACTTTAAAATTATTAATTTTATGTTATGTGAACTTGATTTCAATTTTTAAAAATCACATTAATACAATTATATTATTGCTTGCCAATGATATACAGTGTCAGACAATCACCTAGTCTGAGAATTCTCATACACTGATTGCTTTTGTCTTCTCTTCTAGTCTGTGCCCACTTACAATTTTATTTTTACAAAGCTGTGCTCAAAAATCTTTGCAGCTTTGCTGAAAGTTTCTTCAAGGAGTCAATTTTTTTCTTTCTGTAAATGATTCCTTCAAGATACCAAGTGTTTCATTCAACTGATATATTGAGGAGAGATGTTGATCCATAATTTTCTTTTCTTGCCACATCCCTCTCTGGTTTAGTTACCACGATTATGCTGCTTTAGTAAAATAAGTTGGGGATTCCTTTTTCTCTATTTTCTGAAAGAGTTTATAGAAGACTTATATTACTTTTTTCTACGATATTTTTGTAGAATATACCAGTGCAGCAATTTGGACCTGGAATTTTATATCTTGGAAAAGTTTTTATTATTAATTCAACCTCTTTAATAAATGCAGATTTTCTGTTAAACAGATCAGTATTTGCTTTTACTTCTTTTCTCAGTTTTACTAACATAACTTTGTTAGCATTCTTATTCATTTTGAAAAATTTTACTAATTTTCTTATTATTTCTTCTTGATTCATGGATTATTTATAAACATGCTATTTAATTTCTAATTACTTTTTTTTTTTTTTTTTTTTTGCTATTGACTTCTATTTTAACTGTGCTGTGGTCAGAAAATAAACTTGTATTATTACAGTCTTATATAAGCTAGATAATACTATCAAAATCAGGAAGGTAATACTGACATACTGCTACCATTGAATACTCAGGGCCAATTTTCAGCTGTTCCAGTAATACCTTTACAGAATGAGGACTCAGTTCAGAAACAATCATTACATTATTTTTGATCATTTTTTTAAAGTCTGCTTCAGTCTGGAAAAGTTTCTCAAAATTTCCTTGATTTTCATGAGCTTGACACTTTTGGCATTTGCAGGCCAATTATTTTGTAGAATGTCCCCTGGTTTGGACCCGTCTGATGCTTGTTCCTCATTACATTTGGGTGCTATGTCTTTGGCAGGAGTATCAGAGGTAGTGCTGTGTTCTTGTTGCTTCCTATCAGAGAGTGCACACGATCATTTTTTTCCTTCTCCCATGATGTTCACTTTGATCACTTGTTTAGGACCCTGTCTGCCAGGTGACATTACTCTTTCCAATTTGTAATTAATATGTATTTGTGAGAAGTTACTTTGAAACTATATAATATGCTATTCTTCACCAAACTTTTTATTGATTCACTAATTGATTTACATCCTTATGGTCTCATGGTTTCTTGTTTAATTCAATGAGTTAGAATCTACTACTGACTATATTTATTTTCACAGTCAAATTATCCCTGCTCAGACCAGTAAGAGCTTTTGCAGTTTTTGACAGGTTCTGTCTTTCTCTCTCTCTCTCTCTCTCTCACTCTCTCTCTCTCTTTTATTGTCATTGAGCTTATGCATTCTTTGACATTTTATTACTTTTCGGCACAACAAGATATCTCAGGCTTGTGTCGTACTTTTCCTGATTCAGCCCCGAAATTGACCATTCTTTTAGGAAGCCCTAATTCCTTTTAGAGGAAAATGGTAGTTGGAAGACAAGATTTAGGCTCTAGTTCTGCTAATCAGTATTGGATGATTGCTTCTCCCAATCCCACTCAGTAGATAAGACTGGAAAATATATATGTATATACAAACACATATTTACATCTACGTTTATTTCTATATTTATTATAAACCATGAGCTCACATTAAAACCTTAATTCCAATCCAACACTCTAGAATTCATCCCAGATTTTCCACTTTCTAAACTTCCCATCAGCTTAGTGAGATCTCCATGATCTGCTTGGACCCTATAACCCCCGCTTTGGTCCAAAAACTGCTTCCAGACAAAAGAGTAGAGTGATTGTTGACTCACTTAGGTAGGTGTTTCTTCTTTCTTAGGGATCATGGTCCTGTGTGGCCTATGTCTAATGTCTGAAAGGGTTGCTTTATGTACCTGATGTGGTTTCATTTTAGTTTACAGCAGGAGGGTGGATTCACAATCACATACTCCCTCATTGCTGGATAGGAAACAATATCGCATTAAATGTTCACAGCACTCATGTTAATATATCAAACACAGCTCACACAGACTGTTACAACAATCCAGGCAATAAATCTATGACATCTGTAGTTGACAAAGCACAGAGGAAGAGATCTGAAGACAGCCACACCTATGTCAACGTTACTTTTTTCTACTGTGTGACCTTAGGCAATATACACAGCACATTTGGTCTCAATTTCTTCATCTCTAAAGTGGGGGGTTTGGGAGAAGACTAAAGGATGTAATGTATGTGAATCACCACTGGAGAACAATACACAGAGGTCTTCAATATGGGGAAGTTTATTCCTCAAATACTTCTGACATTTATTAAAATTTATTTTGAAAGAATAAAGTTTTTTCAAAAAAATATACTGAAATTCCTCCACAAACATTTTTCTCACGACTTTTATAACTTCAAATTTTCACTCTATTAAAAAAGAAAATTATTTTATAAATTGAACATCAGCATTTATCTTGTCAACCACCACTGAAAAGTCAGAGTATCTGGGGGTAGAATATGTTAGCTTTTAAATGGTGTGCAGATACAGCTTGGTTCAACTTTGAATAGAAAGTTAAAATACTTCAATCACCCAAATCTGCAAGATACATTCAAAAGTCAGGCATCAGCCAGGTGTGGTAGCTCACGCCTGTAATCCCAGCACTTTGGGAGGCCAAGTCAGGTGGATCGCTTGAGGTCAGGAGTTTGAGACCAGCCTGGCCAACATGATGAAACGCTGTCTCTACTAAAAATACAAAAATTAGCCAGATGTGGTGGTGCCCATCTGTAATCCCAGCTACTCGAGAGGCTGAGGCATGAGAACCTGGGAAGTGGATGTTGCAGTGAGCTGAGATCGCACCACTACACTCCAGCCTGGGCGACTCCATCTCAAAAAAAAGAAGTCAGGCAAGATGTCTTTTACCAAGTGAGCACTAAACAGTCACTGCACTTGTTTTTGGTACTTGTGTTTGATACAGCTGGTTACTTGTTACTATTCTTCACAGCTGAACTTTGAAAAGATGTTGAATATATAGCATTTCCAACTTTGGAAATTGTTTTCCCACCTCTCTGGAAATAAAGTCCTTTATATAAAAATTTTAATAGGCTTGTATGTAAAACAGTAAGTTTTGTTATGCAATACCCAGTGTATGTGTGGATATGTATGGGGGGGGGGGTGTGTGTGTGTGTATATATGTTCAGTATATGCATACACACATATATATGTAACTTTTTCCAGGATTTTTTTTTTAGTACTTAAGGCTTCTCCTCCTCCTTCTCTTCCTCCTCCTTCACCCAGGGCTTTATTTTTCCCTCCTTTCTCCCTCCTTCCATTGCCTTCCCTCCTTCCTTCTCTCCTTTCTTTCTTCTTTGCTTCCTCCACATATATTCATTAAGCTCCTTTTATGTGCCAAGAATATTAGGGACTTGATGTACACGATAAATTAGAAACCACTCCTGAGCCCAGAGTGTCAGGGGTAATGACAAAATATGTAAAGTTGGAGCACAGATCAAGGGCAGCCAACCCAATTCGTGGAATCAGGTGAGGCTCTTCAAAAAATGTAAGCCCTGATGTAAATCCTTCCTCTGCCCCATCTACTTTTTTTCAGTTCTGGAAAACTCCTAGCCATTATCACTTTGAACATTGCCTGTACCCCGTTCTCCTACCATTCACCTTTGGCACTTCTACTAATGCTTATGTTTAACTTTTTAGTTAATTTATTCATCTTATAACTTCTTTTTCATATTTCCTATTTCTTTTTTCCACTATTTTGCGTTCTGAGTGAGTTCCTCAAATCTAGTTTCTAATTCACAAATGCTTTCTTCAGCTGGGTCTAGCCTACCATTTATCTATTAATTAGTTTAAGTTTCAATGATCATACTTCAACTATCATATTTCTACTTTTAGAACTATTATGTTCTTAATAAATCCAATTGTGCTTTTCCCCAATATCCTGAATGTATTTCATACATCCCGTTTATTTCTCTATATCTTTGATTAATTAAAATATTTATTTGAAAAATTCCTTTCGTATAATTCAACAGTCTGTCCATTCTGCACGTGAATGGTCACAGCTGTTCTGTGTTTTGAACCTCTACTGGTGGTGAATTTTTTAATATTATTTGACTGAGCTCATTTCTAGCAGAAGTTATGGAAATGCTTCCTGTGCTTGCAAAATTTGGTGAGTTTTATTGGTTCCATGCTAGTTTCGACATTGGCTTCTCAGCCAAGTCCCTGCCCTGGAAAGTAGTGTGTATCCATGCCCCACCCACAGTCTTAGGTCCTCTGCCTGTTTATCACAGTTCAGTACGGTGATCTGGCATCCAACTGTGCCCAAGAATTGCTACTAATGAATACAGTTAATTTACTCATAATTCATGAACTGCACAGTTCCTTGAAAGTTCCACTATTTAGGGAGTCCAATGCCAACTTCCTAACACCTTGTAGGTGTTGGGAGACCAGCCTATAACATATACCACCAAGGACTACTTGGCATCCATTTTCATTCATCAAAAATGGCTTTGAGTTTTCTCTTTGCATCAGACTCCTAATTTGTTCCTGTTCTTTCATTTGAACTTATCTAAGATGTAATATTTTAACATCTATTTTGTCCAGTGTTTCTCTGCGTATAGACCTAGGCAGGGCAGAGGAATGGAGTGACAGTTTCCGTATCTGCTCAGCCCACAATGTTGCCTCTATAATTATGAAGCAGAGTCTTAAAGGTTGAGAAGGATGTGCATATACTGTGCTAACTCCACATTCACTCCAACTATAAGGATTTTACCCCTTACGGAATTCCCGTGTACTGTGTCAGTTTTTGTTCACTTAATGACAAACTTCCTTGAATTCATGTAACTAGTTATCCATACTCCATATTCACCCACATTGGTTTTACCTCAGGAAATAATGAGTGAATACAAGAGAAATAGGATTTTGAATGGATGCTGGGCTTAATTCCCAGGTCATGGGATGATCTGTGCAGCAATCCACATGGCACACATTTACCCATGTAACAGACCTGCACATGTAACCATGACCTTAAAATTAAAGTTGAAGAAAAAAGATTTACACCTAAGTTTAAGGAGAGAGAGAGAAAACAACAACAACAACAACAAAAAAAAAAAAAAACAAGGATTTTGTACCTTAACAAAATGTGTGATCTGAACATGGAGGGACATACCTAGAGTTAGCAACCTGCAATGTCTCCACTGTGCTGGATTGTCAAGAGAAGGATGTTGTAGTGAGGGTCAAGAGGTGTATGAGTTGCAAACGGATTCCAGGAAATGATGCCCTAACACCTCTCTCACCCTCTCTGTTAGCTTCCTCTCATTTTTTTCATTTAGTAATCATTCCCTAATCACTGTATATGAAATTATACATCGTTCATCTATATACTGTGTTATGGGATGAGGTATATAATAATCCACAGGGCAGGGGTGTTAAAGGTTGTGAGGTACAGATGACCCATCCATGAGGTGACAACACAGCAGAAGCTCTGAGGCCACATATGCCCAGATATAACTTTGGATCTTAGAACACGTGTCAAGGGCCTAGGAAAAGCTGCCCTTTGCATGTGTAACTCTACATTACCCAGCATTTAGGCCAGTTTCAATTCCAGATATATTCTAATAGTGATAAACTACTAGATACTGTCTAATTTGATCCTTACCACAATCCCATCAGGAAAGAATTATGCATGTTGTATGAGTCTTATATTTTTCATTCAACAAACATTAATTCCATTCCCTCTGTGTGACATGCCCTATTCCAGGCAGAGAGTTTGCAGCTGGTCAGACAGAAAAGTTTAAGTAAGTTTTCCACAGGCTACACTGCCATCAGGCACCTGTCTGAATGTAAATGAAGATCTCTAACTACTAAAATGCAAACCACTACCCAGTACTTCCTTCCAAATGTTCCAAATAAACTTTTATAATTGTGGTATTGTTATTTTCTTTCTCTTTCTTTCTTCTTTCTTTCTTTCTCTCTCTCCTTTCTTTCTTTCTTTCTTCTTTTTCTTCTTTCTCTCTCTCACCTTCCTTCCTTCCTTCCTTCCTTCCTTCCTTCCTTCCTTCCTTCCTTCTCTCTCTCTCTCTCTCTCTCATTCTTTCTTTTCTTTTCTTTTTTTATTTTTTGACATGGTCTTACTCTGTTGCCCAGGCTGGAGTGTAGTGGTGCAATCATGGTTCACTGCAGATTTGGCCTCTCTGGCTTAAGTAATCCTCCCACCTCAGCCTCCCAAGTAGATGGGATTATAGGTGCATGCCACCATTACTAGATATTATATATATATGGAGAGAGAGAGAGAGAGAGAGATGGAGTCTTATGTTGTCCAGGCTGCTTTAGAACTCCTGGGCTCAAGTGATCCTCCTACCTCCATCTCCCAAAGTGCTGAGATTACAGGCATGAGCCACCCTGCCTAGCCAGTATTATGATCGATGTTTTTTTTCTCTGTTTTCCATTTTCCTTCCTCCTAGTCATGTCCTGTCCTAGGGCTGCTTCTCTTCATGAAGGGACTAAGTCAGGTACTGGCTTAAATTTTCAACAGAAATTTAAAATGTTGCAATAAAATAAATCCAGTGAAATCCTAAGTATGACACTATATATTAAAAAAATTCAGACAAAATAAAAACTCAAAAGATTTATAGCTTAATATTATCTAAAGCTTAATATTATCTAATGCCCTTTTTTCTAAAGACTTCTAAATTCTTCTTTCTTTTCTTCTTTTTGCTTTTTTTTCTCAGTGTTCAGGTGTGTACTTTATTTTATCTCTAAAAAGGAAGTGGCTTAATGTTCAACTTCTTGTTCTTTTCTAGTTGTTCGCATCTATTTTTTGCGTTGCTTTCCAAGTTAAATCTTCACTTTTTTTTTCACTGTTAGCCTCTTCCCATCCTTCAAATGGTTTCTTTATAGTTCTTTAGTTTTTAAAACTCTTTCTTCACAGACAACTTGCCTTTTTTCTAAAATGTTTTGAAGATTTTCCTGTGGTACAGGAACTAAGACATAAGGGAAACCTTGAAAACTTATGTTTCAGTCATTTACAAAAGCTTCCTGCTGTACTGAAAAGGAAAAAAAAAAAACATTAAAGATATTTTGTTTCTGATTTCAGCTTATGTTGACACACTGTTCTAGGAAGAAAACAGAACATTTCTGCTCATCAATGTTTTGTAGTAAGAACTTGTGACCCCTAATTGTCAATATATCCTGCAGGACGGCAGGTTTTGTGCCTTAACAGAGGCCACGTCAGTCTGCCCTCTGCCCAAATAGCCCTCTTCCCATCACTTGGATGACATTGGGTAGGGCATTGACACTGAGTAGAGTACTGTCTAACTCATGGTTCACCTCTTAGAATGGAAGGATAACACATTTAGTTGTTGCTAATGCCTTGGAACGAATGTGTTTATTGGATGTCTCTTTTGGGGCTAGTTCAAAAAGGCCACTGACAAGAATGGGAGGAGATTAAATGGGTCATGTTGGGGGAGTAAAGGGTGAGGTGAAGGATCCATGAAACAGCCATACATGTGGATTCCCTGGGAGAGCCCATGAGGACCCTGGTACCTGGAGAGTGGAGTGGGCAAGAAATAAACGGGCAATTCTGAAAGGAGAGTGGTAGCCTGAACAGAAACTTCCAAACTGGAATCAAGGATTGGGAGAAAGCTTAATATGGGGATCTCCAGAGACTGAATTTGCAGAAGAGAAGCGGCACAGGGGCTGCCGTTGGTAATCATTCTAACCTTGGTCACCCAGTTAATGTGCTATAGCTTCTGGGGATACACGTGTCGTAACTGCCACCAAACAGTGAGGTTTTCCTTGAGTGATGAAAAGAAAAATGCATTCACTACCTCAATTCAGTACACAAAGCCCCCTCTCAGTACCAAGGATAGTTTTACAGGGTTTTAATGTCTTCCTGAGCTTTCTGAGGAGGGAAAGGAAGCACGTCACAAGCTTTGCTGAGGCTTTAAGATTAATGTGACTGGGTGCTGTGGCTCATGCCTGTAATCCCAGCACTTTGGGAGGCCTAGGCAGGTGGATCACCTGAGGTCAGGAGCTCAAGACCAGCCTGCCCAACATGGTGAAACCCCATCTCTACTAAAAATACAAAAATTAACCAGGTTTGGTATCGGGTGCCTGTAATCTCAGCTACTTGGGAGGCTGAGGCAGGAGAATCTCTGGAACCCGGGAGGTGGAGGTTGCATGAGCCAAGGTCATGCCACTGCACTCCAGCCTGAGAGCGAGACTCCATCTCAAAAAAATATATATTAATGTACAAGAAGTAAAATACGTGGTAAAAAAATAAGCTGTCCATATTCAATACTTTTAAAAGCAAACTTTGCAGATTGTGCTTTTAATTCATTCATGACAAAAAAGCTCCACCAAGCTTCCAATCAGCACTGGCAAACATTGCATCAACACTCCCCCTCCTTTATTCCAGACAGATATTACACGTTGGCCACAGTCTCTTACACAGCTGAAATCTTTATTATCTTATATGTCAATGCTGTGCTGCAGGAAGCCATGAAAAATTAATTGGGACTGGCATCTCAGGTGGAGCTTGTGTGAACCTGGTAACTTAATCCCTGCCATGTACTAGGAGAACCCAGGTTATATAAAATCATGCCATTACATAAGGTTGTCTTTTCTGTCCTGGTCACTGGCCACTTTGCCTTCCTCCCATGTTGCTCACACACTTAAATATTCAGGGCTTTTCTGTGTTCTCAAGGCCACACTCCTCAACCAAATAAGAAAGAACTCACATGATTCTGTTCATTTATTGACTAATTATAGAAAACTATAGATAGTTTTTAAAGGGGTCAGTTGGTGGTATTGTCAATGTTTCCTTCCTCCCAAATGTTTCTTTGATTTTCCTAAGGATGAATTAGCTGCCCTGCTTCCAAGCATAACAAGAAATGTAAGTGCATTTCTACTGAAAGTAAATCTCCCTCTCACAGTGTCCAGCATTATGGGATCTCTGTTGATCACTGTTTATATGTGAGCCTTTAGAGAATGGACACAATGTCAGTTTCGGCTGGGATAAATTTTTTTATTCCTTATTCAATTTTCTTACCCAAAAGATTTTCCATCTGAATCACTTTTACCTGGTTTGTTTGACGGGCAGGTGGATCCACTTACTGAGATTCCAACTCAAGTTCATTTGGAGAAAAACTAGAGACTGCACATTTTGAAACAGAAATTCTCCAGGACCCGATCCTGGAATCTTCCATGTCTCTCTCGGGTCTAGAAAGCATACCTGCTTTCACTGATTCTGATAGAGGCCTCTGCTGATTTTCAAAAGGGTCATATGAGAATTCTGAGAGTTCTGTATGACTTAAGATGCCTCTTGGGAGAATGAGCAAGACTAGGAGATGGACCCTTTCCCCATGCTGTGCTTGTAGGGTTACCTGACAACAAATGTTTGCTCCCTACCTCTCAAAACACCATGCACTTTTCTGACTCAGCCTTGAGTCACACTACTGAAGGTGGCAGGCTATGCCACCCCCAAATATGCCACTTTCACATAAGGCACTTAAAAAAGCCAAAGGCACTTGAAAAAGAGCAGATTCAAGAAGATTAGGTGTATTCTAATCTTCCCCTTCTTTTCCCTGAAGGTAGGAGATAAAAACTGCCACGTGGAAGATGGCCTCCCTGTGCCAAGAGAAAAGAAACATTCTTCCATGGGGAGTCACAGCTGAGATAATTCTGTATAAACAGACCTTGTTAAAAGAATTATCCCCCTTTGGTCTCCCCACAAAATTTAGTTACTTTTCCACCATTGCCTCTTTATAACATCAGGTAAACTCTGCTCTTGTTTTTCATCTTCATTTTCTCATGAGGGCTCCCACGTCATAAATTTATATGCTTTTCTCTTGTTAATCTATCTTATGTCAATTTAATTCTCAAGCCCAGCCAAAACCCTAGAAGGGCAGAGGTAGAGTTTTGGCTGCACTGCACTGTTGATTCCAACACACACACACACACACACACACACACAGAGAGAGAGAGAGAGAGAGAGAGAGAGAGAGAGAGAACTCTCTTCCTATTCTGTGCCAGGGAAATTCTGACATCCCCTCAGACTCAAAGTTCCCACACTAGCCAAAAATGCACCCTCTGTCTTGATTCCAGTTTGCATTCATTCTGTCTTATATTGTTAATTACTGTTTGGTGGAAAGCATGTGACTCCCAACTTCCCTTCTTGAATCCTGGTATAAATCCTGGTATAAATCCAAGCTGGTCTTGAACTCTCAACCTCAGGTGATGCGCTCGCCTCGGCCTCCCAAAGTGCTGAGATTGCAGGCAAGAGCCACTGCGCTCAGCCGTATTTAAGCTTTTCTATCTGAGCTTTGGAAAGTCCAGTTGAGATGGCTGTTTCTGAAATCCAAAAATTTTGCTTCATGGTTTTCAATCAATTCAGTAACATGGAATATTTTCACTTTCTTCCTTAGGTAAGCACCAAACTTTAAAAACAAAAGACACTCACTATAAGTGTGCTACGGTGTTATAATGGCTATGAGGTCACTAAGAGATAGCAATTTTTCAGCTTGTTATAATCTTAGGGGACTATTGTATACGCAGTCTATCGTTGACTAAAATATTATTATGTAGTATATGACTATACTTTTAAGATCTTATGACAAATCCACATTAAAAGAAAAAATAAGATAAATGAAAAGAAAGGTTTATCATTTCTTGTACCATATGGAGCTATATACTAACTGACACGTATATGGTTCACAGTAGGCCTTTCTTTGGGGTTTTAGAATGAATGAGAGTCCATTTGGTCCAGAAGTTTATAAAAGTCACAAAAATTATTATTTGTGTTAGGATTAATAAGAATGTATTTCTACCAGCTGAATATTTGATTGGCATTACATTTATCTACTTATCACTCTAAATAAATAAACAAATCTATACACTCGCATTTTTTTTATTTTAAACGCTCCCTCCCTCAAAAAGAAAATAAAAAAGAGAGAGAGAAAGAGAATTTCCAAAAAAGATAAAGGCAGGTTTAGTGAAGCAGAGTGAAAAAGTGTTAGTGTCCTGCCATCCTGTGGTTAGGAACAGTACTACAGCATTGTCTTAGAAATTTCCACCTAAGACTCAGAAATGCAGTTAGCTTCATCAATAAATTAACTTTAAAAAGAACTCAGAACATAAGGAAGCATTCTAAAGGATCTACAAAGTTATTTCATCCTAAAATGTAAAAACTTCCTGGTTGAGTTGGGTCCCTGAAAGAAAATGTTGTCATTATATGTACAGTGTTTTAAATGTTGATTGTTTTTGACAGATACTCAAGCAGTTAATAGATATTATGAATGACAAATTAACATCTCAATAAGCTAAAGCTTTTATATTTTAATAAACAGACAATCCTGTCAGACCAAGCAGAAAAAAATATGATTTTAATATTCTAAGCATAGCACTGATCTTTAACTAAACAGGTGAGTTTGATGCTTTGAAAAGACTAGCAAGTATCTGGAGGACACAGGAATAGCTCTTGGGCTTGAAGGGGAGTAAAGCCTCTTATTACTCCAGTCTTCCACCCTCCACCTCAGCCTAACTTAGTCTAGAGGCACATAGTAGGTTTTTATTTTATAATGCAGATTTTGTGCTAGGGTCCCACATTTCATCAAGCCTGTAAAATAAAATATCTATCAAATAGTGAAGGACCAGAATTGTCATTCTAAATTTAGTTGAATACTGTTTCACTCCCCATACCTTTCCCAAATCTAGTAAGATGCCACCTTCAGTGCCAAGCAATTACAAAGGCCCCCAGCAGCTACCACCAGTAAACAGTGCAAAAAATTATGAGCAACTATCTACAACAATCTTCATATTCCCACCTGCACCATTAGAGAAGTAACAGCTTAGTAAAACTTCCTGACATCTTGTTCCAAGAACCATCAAACGTTGGATATTTGGAAGTATCTGCAGTTTGTTTTCATCCACCTTTCAAGTAGGCCACAGCTTGGCAATATGTACATTTATAAATCTAGCTGTTGAACTTAATGGACAAATAAAAGGTTATTTAAAATTTATATCAAATTATTGTTCAGGTCAAATTGTAATAAAGATCAGGCTGTGATTTCATCGTGCACGCATTTGCTTATCCCACTTTTATGGTCTCTTTAGGACTCTTCTAGGCTTCTTCCTTCCCTCTTCTCTAGTTTTGCTTTCTGCTTTTATCTGTAGCTCTTCTTCCCACTTTCCCCTCTGGGCATCTTTTGCTTCAACTCTCTATTACAATTGGACTTATGTCCTCTGTAACACACTGAATAAAAATAAAAGATTCCAACGTGAGGCTTAGGTAAGTTTGCCACAGGTTGGCAGAGGTCAGCTCACGTGTTCAGTCTGCTTTCCCTCTGTATTTGCTTTGTGGTGGGAACAGGCAAGTTGTATCACTTAATCTGAACTTTTAAAGCTAAATTGTCAAACTGGTTTACTGAAGGCAAGGGTCTTGAGAAGATTTACATGCAGAGATTAGAAGTAACCTTGGGGAAACCAGCTTTTTAAAGTTTCAACTCAGAATGACTGCAAACATTGATTTAAGGGCTGATAAAAGAATGATAGGAAGTGACAAGAGAGAGGAAGGTAGAAAGAGAAGGAAGAAAGGGAGGGAGGGAGGAAAAGAGGGAGGGAAAGAGGGAGGGAAAGAGGGAGGGAAAGAGGGAGGGAAAGAGGGAGAGAGAGAGGTAAGGACAGAGGATGGAAGGGAGTAAAGGAAGAAAGGAAGGAAAGAAAGGAAGATCTAAGCCTCAGTACAAAAATGCTAATAGCTCATTGAGTCTTTAGGTTATGCTCTGAATTTAGTATCTCATCCTCTAATGATACCCAACACTGAGACTCCCATTTTTCACACAGCAATGTGAGTCTTTATTGAGCACACACCATGTGTGTTCTGAGCATTTTACATATAACCGTTTAATCTTGACAATGACCCTGTGAGATAAGTACTAATTTGATCTCCATTTCACAAATGAGAAACCTGAATTACAAGACAGGTGAAAGAACTTGCTAGAAAGCGAGGGTTTGAAACTTGGCAGACAGCTGCCTGTGAGGAAACAAGCCCCAGATATTACATAGCGCGCCACAAGAAGACACCCATAAGAAGACGGGCCAGGATGTGAATACAGACCTCCCTGTTGTTCCAGCAGCACCCTGTGCTATGGGCACACTGCCCAAATGCTATGGCTTTGGTGACCCTTTCTGCCTTACATCCCTGCTCTTACTCCTCCTTGACTTCTATTCTTTCTCTTTCTTTCTTTCACATCTTGACTTTCTCTTTTCTCTTCCTGTTTCTAGATGCTTTTCTATATTTACTAAGGTAGTATCTTTCTTCCCTTTTCCTTTAACCTGAAAACCATGACAAGCAGGAATAGTGAAATGCAGTGGTTAAGTGTACGTAGGCCTGAGTTTGACCCCTGCTCCACTGTTCTTCTGCTGTGGGACTTTGAGCAAGGTACTTAATCTTAAATCTCAGGTTCCCCATTTGCAAACTAAAACACTAGGACAAACCTCATGAGGTTAATCTGAAGGTTAAAATACATAGCCCCTGTAAATAGCCTTTTATAATATCTGGCTTATAGCAGGAATGCCTGTCAGCGCCACCACCTCCTCCACTGCCTCCTCCTCCTCCTCCTCCTGTCATCGTCATCGTCGTCGTTATTAAATGTTATTCATTTAAAAATTATTTTTGAGTATAAAAGTCAAAATGCCTTTCTCATTAAAATTTTCCTTCTTCCTTTTAGATGGCAAATTGCTCAAGGGAGGCAACCTCTCTTTTTGAATGCCACAGATTAGCAAAAGTTAAATAGTTGCTATTATAATCCAATCTCTGTCTCTAGTGTAAAGTTGGTGAAGTCTAAATTTAGAACAAATTGTTACATTAAAAGTCAATTCCACAGTGAGGACAAGGGATATATTGCTTTTTGCTTTAAAGTGAGGCATGAGCGGAAGAGGGATGGATTTAAGAGGCATCCTGCTGCCACAGGGCTTGGTGCTTGTTAAGGACACCAAGGCTGCAGGACCCAGCGAGGGTGGACCTCAAGAGGCAGAGTGATATGTCCCCTACGGCTGACCTTCAGTTACCCACTGCCTCTCAACCAACTGTTGCTTTCCCTAAAACAATCTGCCACTTGGACTTCTCCAAAGAATTGAGAAAATTGAAGGCCGCATGAATTCAACTTCTGAAAAAGCATTTCCACTCAGCCAAGGAGCGAGTGAACAGAGTTTAGGGAGATAACAGTAGTTGCTCACAATAAAACTGTCTTAATCAATACAGATAATTCTCGTTTTCAAAAAAATAAACACATTATGTTCTTAATTGGTTTAGTAAATATAAGCACAAGTTTAAATATTAAATTCCATTAATATCTGTGTTAACAGACTTAAAAGAAACTTTGATTTCTAATTTCCCAGCCACACTATACTTCTGGTTTGTAAATTTCCTATCCTAAGCATACAGGAATTTGCCCAAACATGAGGAAACTGTTTCCATTTTCTGCTGTGTTCCGAGTATCTCCCTCTTAGTGCCATGTTCACACTGCCCTGTTCCCTACACCCCTTCTTTCCATTTAAGGATTGAAAAACAGAATAAGCAGATGTTCAGTTAGTCCACTGCTTGGAACACAGTTCACATATCATAATATTTAATGAACACTGCATCCTCCTAAAGCAGATATTTAACTTCAATAACTATACAAATGGCATGCACGTGTGTCTGTCCCTTCCTTCAAATCCATGAAAAAGAAAGTCATTCTGGTAAAATATCCAAACTGCCTGTAAAAACATCCTCAGACTTGCTGTGTAAATCTCTGATGGGAAGGACAGGCGAACCCTGGAGGCTTTATTGCCGTTGTTGCTTAAATCATACTGCTACCATTCCCCGGAGATACCTGATGGTACGTTACGAATTCGGTGTTCATGTTCCCCGGGACATTTCTGCAATACTATTTTTGAATAACAGTAATTTTTGAGTTTTTACCAACTTGACTTCAAAATACCATCACGAATCATTCACATGTCTTAGCCTTACTTATGCTTTTGGTATTTTTCATGAAAAGCTAGCACACGTTGCCTTTAGCAAAATGATAATGATCACAGAAATTATTTTGATCAGAAAACTGATTCGCATGGGGTAAGGGTCTCCTGGTCCATCCAGACTCACACTGGTTAGGTTAGTCAATTCTGTATGAGGTTAACAATTTACTTGCCTGCTCTGAAAATCAGTCACATTCTTCTAATCAGCCTCCACTGTTTGGATAAAGTATATCAAAACAAATCTAGAAATATTGGTTCCAAGACAATGCACCAAAATTGCTCCTTGTTCTTAATAAAGAAATCTTCTGAGCTCACGAGCGACAAGGTCTTCTAATCAGTATTCCCTCTTCTTTCTGCCAGGCTTATCTCATGTCAAAAGGAGATATTTTGAAAGAATCATTCAATATATAGACCCAAGGGACTCTCTGGGGTGGGGAATAAGGGTGGGGCTAGCAGATACAGAGCTGCCATGTCTGTTTTTAATCTGCAGCTGCTCCTGCTGATGAGTTGAACTGAGGAAGGGAATCCTGCCTAAGGGTGGAGCTGCCCTGGCTGACGCCCATCTGCCTGGCACACAGTTCATGAATGCATTTTACAGCACACCATCTGCATCTTTGAGCTCCCAAATATGTGAGAATTTCACTGTGACCTTCCAGCTCTACTGCATACATTATTTTAGCTCGCATCTAGTACCCTGAGTCCTCTAACTCCTACACTGGATCCTGCTTCTCTGGAAACACCAGGTTCCAAATTGGACCAACCAGGGCTACTACAAACTCCCTGTATATTTGACCCTGCTAATTTAGGATTTCCATCTATCAGAAAGCAAATGGTTTCAAGGTTGACTCATCAAGTAAATTAGGTAGCAGTTAAAGTTGATCCCTGAGTTGTAGATAAGTCTCTTGAGGCCTTTCCAAAAAAAGAAAAATGTAGCAGAATGTTTAAAATGTAGCTTGTGCTCAATAAATACATATTAAATGCACAAGAACCATAATGATTTTAAATCCCCAACAGAATTAAAAAGTCCCTTTTAATGTTCACTTGGAAAAGGCTTTTAAAGTAATGTAAGAGCCTCAGTACACACCACAAAAACTCAGTGCTGTGTAGCTGGGGGAACAGAAATTATCATAGGCCCCCAAATCTTTGGCACTATATATATATACACACACACTATATATATATATGTGTGTGTGTGTATATATGGTTTCTAAATTTCCTATCCTAAGCATACTGGATATATACACATATGCACATATATAGTGTGTGTATATGTATATATAGTGTATATATATACAATAGCATATATATAGCACATAGAGCATATATATAGCATATATACTATATATGCATATATGTGCTATATGTATGCTATACATATGCTACATATATGCTATTATGCTCTATGTGCTATATATATATGCTATATATATATACACGCTACTGGGGAGAAACAGGAAGATACAATTTGCCAGAGTTTATTCTTTCCCCAAAATGGATGTGTAGAGAAGTAACTGAGCTTCCAGTGTCATTTATTCTGGTTTCTTGAAGTCTGTATAATGTGTGTCCACATACAACAGAAGGAGGGAACCTCAGCATCATCGCAGAATTTTGTTGGTTGGGAAAAAGAAATGGGAGACAGAGGAGCAGTCACTCTGAATAACTGAATGAAGGTTTAGAGCCATTGTGAAATTTTTGAATGGGGCTTATAGAATTTTGTTAAATCTAAGCCATGACTTTGGCATCAACCAACCAATAAATAACAGTGCCTCCCTTTGCCACCTTTCTGCACGGTGCAGGCTCTGCCTCCTGCTGACCCTGGCTTTTGCCTCATCCAGCCCTGCAGTTCCTCCATTGCCTCCTAGTCTTGTGAGCCTTTAGTCTTTCCAACTATACTCAGTTTCTTCGCTGACGATCAACTGTGTAACTTAGGGAAATTGTTCACCACTCTGAAGTTCAGCTTCCATATCTCTAAAACAGGGATAATATAACATCTACATCAGAGGGATTGTGAGAATCACTTTACTCCATGGAGTAAAGAACCCCTGTAGTGCCATACATAAGCACCTTTGAATCCTACATCTCTTTTGTCTATGGTTGCTGACAATCACAGGGAAAAACCCACCCTCTGTTTTCTCTGCTCCTGCTCACATTGTCTACACTTAGGAAGATCAGCACCCCAGCTTCTCAAACTTCTCCAGAGGCCTTCCTCTAATAGCAAAAGAGATTTGAACAGATACCCACAACCTCCCAGAGATGGTTGTGGTTATCATTCAAAACAGTTTAGTGGGCCATGCTCGGTGGCTCATGCCTGCAAGCCCAACAATTTGAGAGGTTGAGATGGGAGGATCACTTGAGCCTAGGAGTCCAAGACCAGCCCGGGCAACCATATTAGTCTGTTCTCACGCTGCTAATAAAGATATACCTGAGACTGGGTAATTTATAAAGGAAAGAGGTTTAATAGACTCACAGTTCCACATGGCTGGGAGGCCTCACAATCATGGTGGAAGCAAATGAGGAGCAAAGTCATGTCTTACATGGCAGCAGGCAAGAGAGCTTGTGCAGGGAACTCTCATTTATAAACCCATTAGCTCTCATAAGACTTATTCACTACCACAAGAACAGAATGGGGGAAACAGCTCCCATGATTCAATTATCTCCTACCTGGTCCTGCCCTTGACACGTGGAGATCATTATAATTCAATGTGAGATTTGGGTAGGGACACAGTCAAATCATATCAGCAACATAGTGAGAACTTGTTTGTACTAAAAATAAAGCAAAAAAACCTAGCTGGGTGTAGTGATGTGTGCCTATAGGCCCAGCTACTGGGGAGTCTGAGGTTGGAAGATTGCTAGAGCCCAGGAGTTAAAGGTCATAGTGAGTTATGATTGCACCGTTGCACTCCAGCCTGTGTGACAGAGTGATTCCCTGTCCCCATCTCTAAAAAAGGAAAGAAAAACAAAAAAGAAAAGAACAAAAAAAGGCTTACCACAGTATTTACTTGAAGTTTTCCATTTACCTTAAAAATTTTATACTGATTTTCATCCTATCCTTCTATATTAAAATAATTTTTAAAATATTGCTGTAAGCAATTACAATTTCATTGCAAATGTTCCAAGTAAAATTGACACTAGAGGAAGATGTGTTGTGTTCCATGGTCACATGTATCCTAGGCACAATGTCCATAGACCCGAGGGTGTGGAAACCTGGATTTGGACAGCATGGCCTAACGGATTGTTCTATTACAGACTTGTGATATGCAGCCTCACCCTGGCTGTCATTCAGATCCACAATCTTTTCATTCATTTAATATTGACTTTCTGCCATATTATTCAGCAATATTATATTGAACATTTCCCCTCTTCAAATTCTAATCTCACTTGTATTTTCTTCACTGAAATAGATACCATCTGAAATCCTTCAACTCTAATTTCAAAAGCTAGCAAATCAACACTTAATCCCACCTTTTCCCTTTCTCTTCTAATTCCATGACTGTACCCCTCCTCTGTTACAAATTTAACTTTCCTTGAGCTCTCCTGCCTCATCTGAACTTGTGTCTCTGTCCCCCTCTTTTCTTTGTATTTTTAGTTTATTCTCCTAATTGAACCCTTCTTTCTAGCCAGTGCCCCCTGTAACCTAGCTAAGCTTACCCAATACTCAGCCTGCTAGCCAAGCATCTTGTCTTTTACTTATTAGGATTCCTAGATTTCCGCTAAGACTTGAAGTATGTACACAATGAATTATGAAAAGGATTCACCACCCACGGAGAGCAGGCAACTTCAACTTTAGCTCTAAAGTCAGTAACTGCTTTTCAATTTGCACCATAAAAACAACACCCAAATGTATAAGAACTGTAAAGCTTTAGCTTTAACTGATAGCAGGTTCAAATATGGATAAAATTCCATTTGTCTTAAATGTCTTTATTAGGAAGTTTGAGGCAAATCTTCACATAAACATTATTGAAGAAAAAAATTTTAATCACTAATTTCTGCATTCCAATAAATAACTCCTTGTCAAAATTGGAAAACTGATGTTCTGTGTTCTTAAACCAGGATCATTTGCCACAAAGAACAAAGTGGCATCTTGCAACAAGTCATTTTAAATAAGGCTGGAAGGCATCTGTGTGTTTCCTTTTTCAGAGTGTATTCATCAGTAAGGTACTAGCCTAAGATAAACCAGCACCATGGAGCCCTGAAATCACCATGCCTAAGTGGAAGGTGGCTTTGAGGTGTTTTGGCTAAGTACCAAGTAGGACTCAGAAATCTGAGCAGCAGTAGAACTGGGTCAAAGCCTAAGAACCTCTCTAAAATATCCACTTGCTGATCTGCTATCATTAACTACACTCTCTTGAGAATGAAATTTGAAAAGGAAAGTAGCTGAATCCAAAGGTCTTTTGTGAAGTCTAATTGGAATATAGGTTTTGAATATAAATTCCTAAAAGACACAGGAAAGTATGTTGGGGGGTAGTGGGGGAGCAGGGGCAACATTCTAACTGGTTTACATAATAAAAATCAAAGAGACTGGTAATTAGTATGCACATTTATTTGACATTCTTTAATAACCTTTGCTCTGCTTCACTTTTGTAAAGGACTATTCAGCATTTTCCCAGACTTACAGTTTGGCCCAGATATTAGAAATAAGCAGCTAATAGAGACCTGGTGTACAGAAGAGAATAACAGGAAATGCATACAACTAGATAAATTTGTGGTCTGTAGCCTGAGTCTCAGCACTAAAAGGTCAGTGGGTTATACTCAAGGACACTCAAGAACTCCCCCTCCCATTTCTTGCAAACATAGACACCCACTATATTATGCCAACTGAGGAAAGAATATTAAAAGACAAATTTGTGACCTACGTTAATTCACACATTTCCTCAAAAGAAGGGTTGTGTGTTATTTTAAGATCCATTACTGGGCTGCCAGTGACAATTATTCAGCCCCGTATTAGTAAAACTGAGTGAAATGCTGTGAAGGAGTTATTATTTTCTGAAATTGTCTTGATAAAAAAGAAAAAAATGGTAACATTTCAGATATCTTGGACTCATTCTATTTAAAGTTCAAAATATGAGTGCATTGGTTTCCTATGGCTGTTCTGACTGACGCAGGAATAATACAGGGTGGTCACAGGAGAAAAGAAAATTCCAGGCAGCAGTTTCCCATGACTAAGCAAAAGGAAACCGTTGAAATAGCTGCATAAGCGAGGGGCTGATAAGACCCTGAAGAACAAAGGTGTGGGCCAAGCTGGCTAGACCGACTAGACCCAACATGGTGCTGAATTTGACCTAGGTTTCACCTAGGACTTCATCACATGCTCATTACCATGCTAAATCACACATCTTTCCAGGGCCATGACAGTTCTGGAAACACCCACATTTGGTATAAAAAAAATGGGTGGTACTACAGTTCCAAGAAGTCTTAATGCTTTTCCAGGAATCTTCATGAATATTCTACCCACTGGTTAAAGAAACCCATAAAAGCAGAAACCCCAAACCCTCTGGTACAACTCACTCTCATGAGTGCACCAGCACTCCCCTTTCTTGAGTGTGTACTCTTTGCTCTGCAATAGATCTCTATACTTTCACTATCTTCTGACTCATCCTTGAATAACTTCTTGTAATGGTATCAAGAGTCGGGACACCAGCTGGGGTCAAAGTCCCACTGGCATTTGGGGCCCTCCCGCAGCCCACTGGCATCATTACAAATTAACACAAATGTAGTGCTTAAAACAATACACATTTATGTTCTTACGATTCTGAATGTTAGAAGTCTGAAATTAGTTTCACTGGGTTAAAGTCAAAGTGTTGACAGGTTACCCTCCCTCTGGAGGCCCCTGGGAGAATCCCTTTCCTTGCCTTTTCCAGTTTTCAAAGCTGCATTCCTTACATTCCTCAGCTCAGGGCCTGTTCTTTCCTTTTCAGATACAGTAGCATAGCCTCTTGAAATCGCTGCTTCCATCACATTGCCTACTCCTCTGCAGTCAGAGCTCCCTCTGCCTTCTCTTGTAAGGACACTTGGAATTACATTTAGTATCCACCCAGATAATTCAGGATAATCTTTCTCATCCTCGAATCCTTAATCACATCTGCAAAGTCCCTTTTGCCATATAAGGTAACATTCACAGGTTTTCAGAATGAGGACATGAACATAAATGGCCATTATTCAGGCTACCACAATGAGTGTCCATATGGTTGTTTGATTTAAATCCTATAATGTGAGCCAGAAGAAAGAAGGCGCAGTGTGGTGGCTAGATCCTTATCCCCGCTGATGCTAAGACCCATCTTGTCATTGTCCATTGTGCAAGCCTGGAACTATTCAAGTTCCTACACAAAACAAGTTCAGACCCAAATCTCTGTGACTCCAGATCCGCAGCTTTGTAAAAGGGCAAGCCAGCTAGATCACTCTGACAAAAACAGAGACAATCATCCTGGGCTGGTGATTAGAAATCAGGAGGCATATTTGTAGCACATTCCAAGTGGGCATAATTCTCTGCCCTCTCATAAAAGCCCTTGAACCCAGAGCTAAACTGCAGTCAAAGCACTACTGAGGGAAAAAATAATATTAATGAAATGATAAGGATAGCTGGAAGGGGTGGGAGGACATTTTGCAGAAAACCTGTAAATACTCTCCTAAAAGAAGTAGGTTAGATGGTATTGAATCTTGAGATGTCTGAACTGGGCAGTGACAGCGATTAAGTTGGCATTATAGATGGCAATAATAATTCCCTGAACAGGCTGAATAGGAACATTTTAAATACTAACACACCTAAGCCTGAATTCCAGCTCTGCCACTCACTGCTGGGTTACATTAGGCAAGTTACTTTCTGAGCCTTAGATTTCTTACCTTATAGCAAGATAAAATAAAATTATTTCTTAGGATTATGGTAAGGTAACAGGAGATCATATATTATCTGAGTGCCTGGAACACATGGCTGTTCATGTAGCTCTAAGTACAAGGGCAGTGGTAGGTGATGGAGAAGGAGTATGATGTGGAGCTAATGAAACAGCTTAAGGGCATCCAGCTATAGGCAGTGATTATAAACCTCCACCTCCGTTGCCACACTGCCAGGCATATTGGTTGTCTTGCCCTGGTTTACTGCTGTGTATGGCACAATGGTCACCTAAAGAGTTACTAAGGTTCAAGTGTAGCAAGGTCCCATGCTATCTTCCCTGCACACGTGAGTCTGTGGCATCACAGCCAATGCTGTGTATTTCCGGACTTATTGTGTCTCTGACTTAATTGGCTTTAGCGTAGGGGTGCAAGCTGCAGTTTGTAGCAACACATTGAAGACTTCATTAATACTCAATATTGACTTACTGACTTGCCTCATATTGACATCAAGATGCCTGCTTATTTGCAGTCTGCTGCCACAATCATCATGGAGATTTCCCGTCAAGGCGTTTGCCACCATTAGCCCTCTTCTTCTGACTGCTTGTTGTCTGTACTTCCTGGAGGCTTTAGTCATGTATCAGCCCTACTCATTTCAAGATCACACAAAAAGGGGGGCCTTTTATAGACACTATGAACTAATCACATAAAGTAATACTATTGGTAAACTGACCAGATATCATATGGGGAACATCTTTGGGTCTTCGCTACTTTTTACTGATGGTTGCACAAGAGTTTTCCTGGATCCAAAAGGCATGATTCCCCACCCACTCCCTTTTTTCCTAATCAATAGCTGTTCAGCACTCAAGGTCCAAACACTGTTCTCTAGCTACTAATTCTAATTTCTCTGGGAAAATGGCAGATAAGAACTAACTTCTAGGGAACATGTACTATTATTTATTTGTTTAAACACTGCAATTACTTTTTCTTTCATTTCTGAAAGGTTTTAAAACTGCTTATGAATTAAGTCAAAATGAAATGAGAATATGAGAGAACATTTAAAGGAAGAAACAGAGTAGGTGTTCAGGCACGAGTTTGACGGATTATAGCTTTGGGGCAATACTCTTGGCTCTAAGTTTTCCAGATGCCTAGAGTAAAAAGGGAAACACATTAAGATTTTAAAAAGGAAAGCATACATATTAGCATACAAAACTATTTTTACAACTAAACTTAAGTAGAAATTTATTATAACGGCCTTTATTATAGCATGTCAGTATATTAACAACAGCTTTGCAAAACAGAAAGTCTTATTTAAAAATAACATTTTCATATCAACATTCTGAAGGCATAGAGATATAGATTTAACTCTAAATCAATGAATGTCTTTTTTTTTAAGGACCATATATCAGTTTGCCAGAACAGCCATAACAAACTAGATTGCTTAAACAATAGAAATGTATTGTTAGAAATCCAAGATCAAGGTGTCAGCAGGATTGTGTTTTTCTGAAGATTATAAGAGAGAATCTGCTCCATGTCACCCTCTGAGCTTCTGGTGTTTTGCTGGCAATCTGGGGTTCCTTGGCTTGTAGATGCATCACTCTGAACTCTGCCTTCATGCTCACATGGCATTCTCCCTGTATGTATGTCCCTGTGTCCAAATGTCCCCTTTTAATGACACTAGTCATATTATTTTAGGAGCCCACCTTACTCCAGTGTAACGTCATGTTTACTTAACTAATTACATCTGTAATGACCCTATTTCCAAATAAGATCACATTCTGAGGTTCTGGGAGTTAGGACTTCAACATATGAATTTGGGCGAGGCAGGGGTGGGGCACAGTTCAACCTCTAACAGATTCAGATGAGGTAGGATAAATACTTTACTTGCAAATGAGCTGTCCCAACACAGACACAGACCTGTAGCACTTAAATAGACTACAGCACTGCACAATGTCTTAAGCAAACTTTGGACAAGTCCTAGGTCATGGTTAATTCCTATCTATGTGTGTGCAGCAAGTCTTTGCTGTTGACGACTTAGGAATGAGATTCTAACTACAAGGGACGCTCTGAATTATTTTTCCAGGAGTAATGATTAAGTAGATACATCCATACCCACTCCATTAAAACTTCACCTCAATACTCCAAGATCGTTCCAAGCTTCTCTGACTTACTGGATCTTACCAGATGTCCTAAAAACATGCCACTAGAATAAATGAAAGAATAGGACCACATTTATGTGCAGCAATTATCACTAGCAGGGAAAGTAGCTTCACTTCATGATCTACTGACATTAACTTCATATAAAATATAGGCGTATTATTATAGTAAAATAAAGATATGCAGTCCCTCTGTGGATTATAGCATTTGAAGAAGGCCACATATTTCCTCTCCAAATGTGAGAATTAGAAAACCAAAACACAAAACAAACAAAAACACCCCCCACCCCAATGTCTGACTTCTGAGACATTTCTAAAACTAGAATACAGGTACCAGGTAATAAACAACAACCAGGTAATAAGCAAATAACCAGGTAGTGGGTAGACAGATAAAACAGAAAAAAAAAAAAATCCTCATGATGAAGTACTCAATGTCCTGTGTAACACTACATTACAGTGATTAAAACCAAGGTTGATGCCAGGTTTTAACATTATTATTCCCACACTGCTGCCACTATCATAGACATAACAAGCGTCATATCAACATAACATTCTATTTTTCTTGTTAAAAAGATCTATCTTTTAAATAATCTATTCAGAGGAAGCTACGTATTCTCTCTGCTATTCGATTTTTAGCATAGTTCCAGGTACATATTAAATGCCAATATTTTCCAGGAATAATTATTGTGAGTAAATTTACTTTTTCTGAAGAAAAGAAAAACCCTGTAATTCAATGCTAATTGATAAAGTGGCTGTGTTCCACATGTTATTGGTTGAGAAATATAGGGGGTAGATGTCCATATTCAAATTATTAATTAAAACCTTTTTTTGGAACATTTCTAACATCAATCAAACTCAAAGCATCTGAAGGATTCTTGTTAACGCTAACAACCAGGCAAAAATTGATGCTAAGAAACCAAATCTTGACAGAATTCTTTACTAGTAACAAGGGAATATGCTATTCTGACTCATTATGGTAATATATTACTCTTTAACCAAATGAACAGTAAACAACTCATAGAAATACTAAATGAGAAAATTACACAGATGCTAGAATGATATATAGAAAAAATTGTAAATGTTTTATGTATTTATACATCGGGTAGTTTGTTATAATAAGGCAACATTTTCCCTGAGGTGCTAGAGACGTAATACCCTGACAATGTATCTCTAAAAGAATTTTAGATATAAGCATGAAACAAAGATAGGTTTGGTTAGAAAACTCTATGCATCACAGTTTTTATTTAAAATAAAGCATTTTAGTGGCTCGCCCCTGTAATCTCAGCACTTTGGGAGGCCAAAGCAGGCAGATTGCTTAAGCCCAGGAGTCCAAGACAGGCCTGGGCAACGTGGTGAAACCCTGTCTCTACAAAAAATTAGCACCAGGCATGGTGGTGTGTGCCTATAGTCCCAGGTACTATGGGAGGCTGAGGTGGGAGATCACCTGAGCCTGGGAAGTCGAAGCTGTTGTGAGTCATGATCATACCACTGCACCCCAGCCTGGGCAACAGAGACCATGTCTCAAAAATAATAATTAATAAAATAAAGTATTTTAATGTGATATTTATTCCCTTCTCTTATTATAGTAACTTGTCTGGAAAGAGGCTCTGTACCCAGCCTTAATTTGGGTTGACAGTTTGCAATGTTAAACCTTGACGTGTGGTCTGAAAATAGTGATGAACACAGTATACAGAATATTGACTTTTCCTTATTTGAGTGGAATCTTCTGAGTTTCACAAAAAGCGTAATTTATTTACTTCATTCTGATTACCAATTTTGAAGTAATATATTATTTTATTCAAAATCCAAATTATTAAAGTTGACAGGAGCCAGAACAAAAGAGAGTCCTAAAGCTTTTCTTTAATGAGTCATTCTTTATCATTGAAAATTCCTCAACTTGAAATATTTGAAACTTAATATGTTTTTCATGTCTCTGATCCAATACTTTGTTGTACGGAGATGGCTTTAAATCAATGGTTAGTCCTATGGGTCTGGTGAAGAATTGAAGAAAAAAGTGATAGGGCAATGATAGAGTAGGATAAGAACAGACAAGAAGAGAGAAAATGAGATATTTAGAAATAAGGATGATGACAAGATCAAAAAAATTTTTGAAGTGTTCAGGATATAATTAACTAAAAACATAAATGTATATGGGTCAAAACTGGGTTCTTCTACTCACAAGATTTGAACTTTAAAAATGTTGAAAGAAAGTGAATTCCTTTGGCCCAATTTATTTCAAAGTATGTTCTCCAGTCAGCAATAGGATATCCATTGGAACTCCTTGGAAAAAAAGTACAGACCACTTTAGATAAACATAATCCACTAATACTTCATCCTCTTTCATCCTAGACCCTCTCACTGGGAAGAGGTATTTGAGATGGGGAAAATAATATTAAAATGTTTTGGAGCCTCACAATTAAAAAATGTTTATGAAAAGAAAGTTCAGAAGTGTTTTTAAAAATATTGTGGACTCTAAAACTCACCAAAAATTATGTAATCGTTATTAGCATCAAGTAGTTATACCACAATGGCAGAGTTGAGAGCTCATTGAACTTAGGTTGTTAAAACTGTGAGAATTTTCTTTTAGAATTATACTGGAATTAATTAAAATATAAGAAACAATTGCTCAGCATAAAGTCAATGAGTAGCAAAAATAAGTGAAATACATTGGAAGAATTTAATGAAATATTTCCCTGGCCATGGCAGAAAAGCAATCATCAGCCTTGCTTGGTGAAACACCCTGGTTGATCCATGTAATGTTAACATCAGATACAAGTGCACACCTAGGCAATCAAGCAAAGGCAAGGCAGAATATTTCATACCTCATTTTAAAATAAGCTGGATCTTAGGGGAGGCAGCAGTGTGGATTCCAATGTACACTGGTGGAAGCATCAGGGGATCTGCATTTAGACGCTTGGCCATTTAAGAGTTAATTATACAAATTTGGACAGCTCACTTAACCCGGGCAAAGTAAGAACAAAACTAGAACCTTCCTTTTCAACTCACAGGATTTCTATAAGGATTAAATGACCCCAAATAAAGAGTAATATAAATTACACAGCTCTGAAAATTTTAGTGGTTACTATTGCTAAAATAAATATTTGTTAGAATTCACTTTCAAAAGAGCTTTGATATTTTTCACCTTCCCATGTAATCCTATTGTTGTGTATAAAACATGGGTTTAATTGATTCAAGTTTGTGGTCAATTAACTTTTCAAAATTCTACCTTAATAAAATGCTGAATCACAGTGCAAACATTTCAAATCAGTGCCCCTTAATACAATCATTCCTAACACAGAGCACATATTTCCATTTTCTTCAGCACTTTAAATTGAGTGCTGCTGTCCCTTTGAGAATGCAATGCCAACATCCTAATTTATTTTCAATTAGTGGTTAATTTGCTTTAAAAGGCATGTTATCAACACTTCCTAGTCCTGAGAGTTTCCTGGATAGGACAAGAGTATTGGGAACCCAACTCATTTTCCTTTTGTGAAACATTAATAGGTCACACAAAATCACAGCCTACTGAGTAAACTTTCAGAGACACACAAGGTTGCCAAAACCTCAGCATCCTTCTGTGGCAGCTCACTCGCTGATCATTTTATCCTCAGCCTTCTACAGGACAGGTAACAAAAGTCATCTGCTTAGAAACAGTATGTTAGATAAGATAGTCCCCCAAAATATAGTATAAATAATAACTTTCCTATATGACAACCATAACAAAGTAGTAACATTTTTTGTAAAAAACAAAAACAAAAACTTCACTTACCAGAAATCCTCTTTATAAAATAAAAATCTAGGAATAAACTCTAAAACTTTCTCAAATAACACTGTAAAAATCTCAGATTTCTGGTGTAACATAATATATTCTTGAATCAGAAAACTCACTATAGTAAAATGTCAAATTGATTCAAAGCTTTAGTTAGAGAGTAAATACTCCAGTATACTTAAGAAATTTTTTAAAGAATAATAAAACAGGAGCTGTCTTCCTGAATTTAACAATGTAAAATAATGCTACAGACATTTAAAAATCTGGCCCTGGTATTAGAATAGATAAACATATCAATGGAACAGAATAGAGAGGCCAAAAATAAACTCAGATATATATGGGAAGTCATCTATAACAAAGGTGGGACTTCAAAGCAAAGTTTGGACAACTAGGCCATATAGGGAACAACCCCAATCATTTAAAAAACAAATTTCAAATGTATGAAATATCTAAATTTAATATAATAATAGATAATATATGTGTAATATAAACACACGTATAACTATATCAGAAAATATAGGTGAATATTTGTATAATCTTGAAGAGAAAATGGCCTTTGCAAGTATGACCTAGAACTCAGAAGACACATAGGAAATATTTGGTTTGCTGATTTGATTACACACAGTAATGTAAATTTCCATGCAGTAAAAGGCAGTTCAAAGCTGAACTACATGACTCACAGTCAAAAGTTGACAGAAAATATTGAGCTCCTCCTATAAATCAAGAACTAAGGCAAAAAACCTAGTAGAAAAATGAGTGAAAGTTATCGGCAAACAATTTATTGAAGAATATCAATGGCCAATTGACATTGTTTTATTAAAATTATTGTACTGAGTTCTGAGAATGTAAATATGTATTTTTTCTCTATAAAAATTGTTCCAGAAGTTCTGAAAAATATACATTTTAAAGTTTGACTGTTAATGATCAGGAAGTGTTCTATTAAAAAAAACAAAAGAACTGATAAGAATTTGCTTGTGTAGTCTTTTTCTCTCATTTTTCACAAATAGATATTCTATTTATCACTATTGCTTTTTTCACTTAATTTTATAGCCACATACACACAATTTTAGATTAAAAGAAAGTGACAAACAGAATGTATATTAGGAAATTAGTGACTATCTCTAGATAGTCAGATTATGGCTGATTGTTTTCTTTTTATCTGTGTTTTCTAGATTCCTTATATTTTGCACTAAAAAAGATTTTAAGGGTATAATTTTTAAAAAATGAATCAGTTCAACTATTCATTAAAAAATTACTCCTGAGACTTCACTTCAAACAAATCAGATAACTAAGAAGAAAAGATAAACTCACTAATATATAAATGCAACATGATTCATATATACATGGTCCTCCAATCAATCATCTGTATATTTAATTGGAACAAATTATCGACATTTCCTATGATAATTCTAATAATATAAGCCTTAGGATGTTTACTTCATCATGTAAAAACCATTTAAAGGCAAGTGAAGATATCTTGGTTTTTTTTAAATACTTTAAGTTCTAGGGTACATGTGCACAATGTGCAGGTTTGTTACATATGTATACATGTGCCATGTTGGTGTGCTGCACCCATTAACTCGTCATTTACATTAGGTATATCTCCTAATACTATCCCTCCCCTCTTCCCCCTCCCCACAATAGGACCTGGTGTGTGGTGCTCCCCTTCCTGTGTCCAAGTGATCGCATTGTTCAATTCCCACCTATGAGTGAGAACATGCGGTATTTGGTTTTCTGTTCTTGCGATTGTTTGCTGAGAATGATGGTTTCCAGCTGCATCCATGTCCCTACAAAGGACACGAACTCATCCTTTTTTATGGCTGCATAGTATTCCATGATGTGTATTGCCACATTTTCTTAATCCAGTCTGTCACTGATGGACATTTGGGTTGATTCCAAGTCTTAGCTATTATGAATAGTGCCGCAATAAACATACGTGTGCATGTGTCTTTATAGCAGCATGACTTAAAATCCTTTGGATATATCCCCAGTAATAGGATGGCCAGGTCGAATGGTATTTCTAGTTCTAGATCCTTGAGGAATCACCACACTGTTTTCCACACTGGCTGAACTAGTTCACATTGCCACCAACAGTGTAAAAGTGTTCCTATTTCTCCACATCCTCTCTAGCACCTGTTGTTTCCTGATTTTTAAATGATTGTCATTCTAACTGGTGTGAGATGGTATCTCATTGTGGTTTTGATTTGCATTTCTCTGATGGTAAGTGATGATGAGCATTTTTTCATGTGTCTGTTGGCTATATGAATGTCTTCTTTTGAGAAGTGTCTGTTCATATCCTTTGCCCACTTTTTGATGGGGTTGTTTGTTTTTTCCTTGTAAATTTGATTGAGTTCTTTATAGGTTCTGGATATTAGCCCTTTATCAGATGAGTAGATTGCGAAATTTTCTCCCATTCTGTAGGTTTCCTGTTCACTCTGATGGTAGTTTCTTTTGCTGTGCAGAAGCTCTTTGGTTTAATTAGATCTCATTTGTCAATTTTGGCTTTTGTTGCTGTTGCTTTTGGTGTTTTAGACATGAAGTCCTTGCCCATGCCTATGTCCTGAATGGTATTCCTAAGTTTTCTTCTAGAGTTTTTATGGTTTTAGGTCTAACATTTAAGTCTCTAATCCATCTTGAATTAATTTTTGTATAAGGAGTAAGTAAAGGATCCAGTTTCAGCTTTCTACTTATGGCTAGCCAATTTTCCCAGCACCATTTATTAAATAGGGAATCCTTTCCCCATTTCTTGTTTCTCTCAGGTTTGTCAAAGATCAGATGGCTGTAGATGTGTGGTATTATTTCTGAGGACTCTGTTCTGTTCCATTGGTCTATGTCTCTGTTTTGGTACCAGCACCATGCTGTTTTGGTTACTGTAGCCTTGTAGTATAATTTGAAGTCAGGTAGCGTGATGCCTCCAGCTTTGTTCTTTTGACTTAGGATTGTCTTGGCAATGCGGGCTCTTTTTTGGTTCCATATGACCTTTAAAGCAGTTTTTTCTAATTCTGTGAAGAAAGTCATTGGTAGCTTAATGGGGATGGCATTGAAGCTATAAATTACCTTGGGCAGTATGGCCATTTTCACAATATTGATTTTTCCTATCCATGAGCATGGTATGTTCTTCCATTTGTTTGTGTCCTCTTTTATTTCACTGAGCAGTGGTTTGTAGTTCTCCTTGAAGAGGTCCTTTACATCCCTTGTAAGTTGGATTCCTAGGTATTTTATTCTCTTTGAAGCTATTGTGAATGGGAGTTCAATCATGATTTGGTTCTCTGTTTGCCTGTTACTGGTGTATAAGAATGCTTGTGATTTTTGCACATTGATTTTGTATCCTGAGACTTTGCTGAAGTTTCTTATCAGCTTAAGGAGATTTTGGGCTGAGACAATGGGGTTTTCCAAATATACAATCATGTCATCTGCAAACAGGGACAATTTGACTTCTTCTTTTCCTGAGTACCCTTTATTTCTTTCTCTTGCCTGATTGCCCTAGCCAGAACTTCCAACACTATGTTGAATAAGAGTGGTGAGAGAGGGCATCCCTGTCTTGTGCCAGTTTTCAAAGGGAATGCTTCCAGTTTTTGCCCATTCAGTATGATATTGGCTGTGGATTTATCATAAATAGCTCTTATGATTTTGAGATACGTTCCATCAATACCGAATTTATTGAGAGTTTTTAGCACGAAGGGCTGTTGAATTTTGTCAAAGGCCTTTTCTGCATCTATTGAGATAATCATGTGGTTTTTGTCTTTGGTTCTGTTTATATGCTGGATTACATTTATTGATTTGTGTATGTTGAACCAGCCTTGTATCCCAGGGATGAAGCCCACTTGATCATGGTGGATAAACTTTTTGATGTGCTGCTGGATCTGGTTTGCTAGTATTTTATTGAGGATTTTTGCATCGATGTTCACCAGGGATATTGGTCTAAAATTCTCTTTTTTTGTTGTCTCTCTGTCAGGCTTTGGTATCAGGATGATGTTGGCCTCGTAAAATGAGTTAGGGAGGATTCCCTCTTTTTCTGTTGATTGGAATAGTTTCAGAAGGAATGCTACCAACTCCTCCTTGTACCTCTGGTAGAATTCAGCTGTGAATCCATCTGGTCCTGGACTTTTTTTGGTTGGTAGGCTATTAATTATTGCCTCAATTTCAGAGCCTGCTATTATTCTATTCAGGGATTCAACTTCTTCGTGGTTTAGTCTTGGGAGAGTGTAAGTGTCCAGGAAATTATCCATTTCTTCTAGATTTTCTAGTTTATTTGTGTAGAGATGTTTATAGTATTCTCTGATGGTAGTTTGTATTTCTGTGGGGTCGGTGGTGATATCCCCTTTATCATTTTTTATTGCATCTATTTGATTCTTCTCTCTTTTCTTCTTTATTAGTCTTGCTAATGGTCTATCAATTTTGTTGATCTTTTCAAAAAACCAACTCCTGGATTCATTGATTTTTTGGAGGGTTTTTTGTGTCTCTATCTCCTTCAGTTGTGCTCTGATCTTAGTTATTTCTTGCCTTCTGCTAGCTTTTGAATGTGTTTGCTCTTGCTTCTCTAGTTCTTTTAATTGTGATGTTAGGGTGTCAATTTTAGATCTTTCCTGCTTTCTCTTGTGGGCATTTAGTGCTATAAATTTCCCTCTACACACTGCTTTAAATGTGTCCCAAAGATTCTGGTATGTTGTATCTTTGTTCTCATTGGTTTCAAAAAACATCTTTATTTCTGCCTTCATTTCATTATGTATCCAGTAGTCATTCAGGAGCAGGTTGTTCAGTTTCCATGTAGTTGAGCGGTTTTGATTGAGTTTCTTAGTCCTGAGTTCTAGTTTAATTGCACTGTGGTCTGAGAGACAGTTTGTTATAATTTCTGTTCTTTTACATGTGCTGAGGAGTGCTTTACTTCCAACTATGTGGTCAATTTTGGATAATTGTGATGTGGTGCTGAGAAGAATGTCTATTCTGTTGATTTGCGGTGGAGAGTTCTGTAGATGTCTATTAGGTCTACTGAAGATATCTTTAAGTCAGAATTTCACAGTTAAGGCCCGGCACGGTGGCTCAAGCCTATAATTCCCGCACTTTGGGAGGTCAAGGTGAGTAGATCACCTGAGGTCAGGGTTTCAAGACCAGCCTGGGCAACATAGTGAAACCTGGTCTCTACTAAAAATACAAACATTAGCCGTGCATGGTGGTACATGCTTGTAATCCCAGCTATCTGGGAGGCTGAGGCAGAAGAATTTGAAACCTGTAATCCCAGCTATTTGGGAAGCTGAGGTGGAGGTGGCAATGAGCTGAGATCACACTATTGCACTCCAGCCTGGGTTACAGAGTGAGACTCTCTCTTAACCAAAAAAAAGAAAAAAGAATTTCACAGTTAAATTTACAGCTAGTTAAATGAGTTTTTCCCACTTATTAAAATATTTCAAAGAAAGCTTTGTTCACTAAGAAATTGACAAACAATTTAAGGCATGATCTTGCAAGAACATTAAAGTCAGTAATAGCCCTACAAACAACAGAAAAATGATTGTAAAAATATATCTTGAAGATGATGCCTATTTTTAAATGATCTGTCTATTTTGTTTAAGTTAGCACTGGCGAAAGAGGGGCAGAGCAAATCTGTAACTCAGGTCCACAAAAGAAATATTATACACAACAAAAATGTAAATAAAATGCTTTTCAAATCAACTAACAGGAATAAAACATAAATCTGAATTCACGATCCAGAAAAGTGGCTGAAGAGTGGCTATAATATACACTGTCTTGCAATTAAATAAAGTCAAAGTCTTATTTGAATTAGGACATAAACAAAACAGAATTTCAAGTAATTCAGCAATGTTTTTCCCTTCATAGTCAAATACAATTCTGCTGACAGCGTAATTTCTAGCATCTGTACCCTGGAGTCAAGTGAATATAAAGATGGAGAAAATGCATTTTCTTATTTAGGAAAAAAGAGATTCGAAATTTAGGGGAAAAAAACCTAGGGCTTTCCCAAATTAGAGGACATTTGTATTAAAAGACGGATTGTAGATCAAGGCTCAAAAATCCTGTAGAATCTTGTCTCATCTAAAATCCACTTGGCCCATCTCTTCTCACGCTCCAAGTGCTTTTGCTTGTTCTCTGCTTAGCAGCACTTCTCATCTGGCCGCTGGATCAACACATGCTTTGCTGACACTGCTTAAAGGACCAAGATTAATTTTCTATAAAGTGTAGGTAGATGGAGAAAAACCAGAAGGATTCACAGGACTAGTCTGTCATTCTAACAAACAGAAAAGCCAGAAAAAAGGAAGAGAAGGGAAAAGGAAAAAGGAAGGAAAAATGAAGAAATTGATATAGGAATTAAAAAGAAATTATTCAGGCAGATAGTGTAAGGAAGTCCTTGGTAAGGTTTCCCTTTTAATGAAAAGCAGTTCCAAACTCGTTTCTTTTCTCACAAAGAGCAGCCTGTAAAATCGAGCTGCAGACCTAGATAAGCAAGCTGAAAGTTTGCACAGGTGAATGCTGGAAGTTGTGCCAACAGGAAAGGGGCCACCTTGGAACCAGGCATGTTCAAAATGACAGCTCCATCTTTCCTTTTCCTTGCCAACCACGTGCGCAGTAGAGAGCAGAAAACATGGCTGCAGGTCAGGAAAGACTCCATTTTCATCATGATTAGGGTGGGGCTGACAGCTTCCACGTGTGCTGTGTAAATGTCACCACTGGTCCAACCAATCTCTGGGCCCCATGTAACTCAGACACCACCTCCTCAAGCCTGTCTATAAAACCTGTGCACTCCGCCACAGGCGGGAAGATCCACTTGGGCACCTCTCTCTCTGCAGGAGAGAGAGCTATTTTCCTTTCTTTTTCTTTTGCCTATTAAACCTCCCCTCCTGAACCCGCTTCTTGGTGTGTCCGCGTACTTGATTTCTTCGGCATGAGAGGACAAACCTACGGTATTTACCCCAAATGAGGCTGCTTCAAAATCATTAAGTGAAGATATCAAAGCATCTAATTAACAGTCTACAAAGCTTAAACCAGTTGATGAGGGAGAGTGTGCAAGAGTGTGCAGTACCATGTAAGGGGCAGAGAAGCTTCCCCAATCCGTGAGTAGGTAGGCTTCAGTCATGCACCATTATTTATCCACCTAGATGTGGGTCCAGGGAATTGAGTCCAGACAGGCCCATCTGCAAAAATGTGAGGTGAGTGTTACAAATGTAGGGTTGGAAGACAGACATCTGAGCATGTGATGTGATAAATGATAAAGGAAAGGAGATTACAGGATGCCACGGAACACGTAGCAGAGGCAACTCATTTAAACTAGGGGGAAGGAAAATATTTTAGCTGAGACTGAAAGCGTGGGAAGGAGTTAGGCAAAGCAGGGAAAGGGTGCTTTCTCTGAGAAAAAGGAAATGGAATCTGTAAATGCCCAAAGGCAAGAAATGTGTTAAAGAATTAGTGAAAGTTGTTTTGGAGGAGAGTACTGGAGACCAACCAGGTAGGATTGGACCATCGGGATACTGGAAGGTCTTGTAGGCCCTATCAGGGACAATGGGAGCCACAGACAGTGTAAGCAAATAACTTGAAAAAATGAAACTCACTTAATGACTGGCACTATATATAATTTTACTTCTAAACTAGAAGCAATTAAGAAAATTTAGACTAGAGGACAATTAAGAGTTTTGCAAGGCCCCAAGGACATTTTTATGGCTTTTAGTCATCATTATACTTTACTGGAGATGAACCCAGCACATCCTACAAATGACCTTTTAGCTTTATCACCTGATATATGTACTATGATTTAGCTGTTTCTTATGGAAATCTTTATTTTTCTCTTTTTTTTTTTAAGTTCTGGTTATTTGGACTACTGGTTGGTTGGATCACGAATAAATGCTTGTTAAATTTTAGAAATGTTAGAAGTGTAACTCTCAAATTTATAAGAATTCCTAATATTTTATAATTCCAAAGATCTATAAACTGGTGTACTCCAGACCATTTTTGATCACATATTTCATCAACAAAATGTTTTTGAGCTGTACCTTATATGTATATCATAGTAATAGTACATAATTTCAAATATAAATTATGTATTATTATGCACATTATTAAAAATTTATGTATATTTTAAAATATATACAAAAGTAGGAAATAAAAAACAATGAGAAAAAAAAACAGAAACTGAAGTTCTAATAGAGGAAATAGAACCCTCCCAAGAGGCTATGTTGTGGGCCACTCTGGAAACCATATGAAATATTTTACTAAGTGATTCCTGATTTTTTTTAATATAGATAACAAGTTCTACATATGGGATATTTTATTTCTGATTTGAAGAAATATTATATTATGCATGGAGCATTCCTAATTCTTAATTTATAGGCACACCTTATCAGGTACTTAATCAACAGGTTCTCAACTATTTTCATTACAAAAAATATTCCAACCACAAGAATCACTGAGATCACCATTTAATCTTGAATGGATTCATCATGTTACGTCACCACGTTCTGGACAAGGAATTTCAAACATGTACAGTTGTATGGCCTTCTCGAAGCCTTATGTTTCTTACTGCAAGGAACAGAGAAGAACAGATAGATTTAGTATTTAAAAATTAACCCTAAAGGCCTCAGTAAAAGAAAAATAAAGAGGGTAAGAAGAAAAAAAATGTGTAGTAAAAAGGACCATCATTTAAACCTCTCCATAAGCTTCCTAAATAAAAGAAATAGTTCAGTATTATCTTTTCTTTATTGAGTAACTGCCTTTAAACATACCACTGAATATTCTGCTGTAGTGGACAGACCATGGTTCAGGTCTGTCCGGTTTTGACCCAGCTCTGCCACTTACTGTGGGATATTAGGCGAGTTATCTAACCCAAGTCTTTTATTCTTTATTTATAAAATGGATTATAGCAGCATCTACCTCCTAGGATTGCTGGGTGTATTACATTAAATAATATATGTGAGGTGCTTAGCACAGTGTCTGGGCTACTGTAAGTACTCAATAAACCAGCATAATTGTTCAAATAAGTAAAAGGATATGTGAAACATAACATTGCCTTTTCTGATAAAGAGCCCAGGGTTAATGTGAATTATAAACACTTTTTTTAAAAATCTTGTTCTTACAGAATTTTTGTCTCCCTTGGTGATCACAGTGTCCTTTCAAATGTCTGTCTGAATCAATGCCATTTTTTTAGATTAAAAGGTACAGATAGGAGGCTATCAAACTTGCTCTGCAAATCAGCAGAGTCCTGAGGGCCAAGGGGATGGATGAGATAAAAGTAATTAAATTACCAAATGTAGTGGCTTCTAGCGGCAGTTTTAGCTTATGCCAGGCAGACTGCCCAAGGCTGAACAAGCCTTGAGAGTGAGTGGGTAAATGAGGTGGAAACTTCAGTTCCCAAATATGGGAGCCAGCAGCTACAATATAGTTATTAGGAGACAAAGGAGAAACAGTTTCAAGGAGGAAGAAGGCTGGAAAAGTACAATGTGCGTGCTCACGTACTTCTTTCCTAAATCTAGTATTTACCTGTACATATACTGTGCTAGTCATTCTCACAAGCTATCTTTCTCCTCATATTTTACAGATGAAGCAACCAAGGTTTAGATACAATAAACTGCTCACCCAAGATTATATAAAGAAAGCAAAAATTGCAGTCAGAAGTGGCATTTGTTGGTTGTAGTAACAGTTATCATAATCTGTGCCATGGACATCAGAAAGGCCAAGTGTGAAGGAGCTAAACCAAGGAGAAACTGTTTTTTAAGTGGGAGGTTTAAGACATACCAGTTGACAGACAGAGGCATGTTTGCATTGATAAGTCACTAGAGTAAAGAGGTAAAAATCCTAAGAGATTTCACGTGGCTGATTGATTGCTACAGAAACAACTTCCTTGGTATCTGATGGTTATAAGCTTAATGATTCTTGCTTTGGTTCCATGAATGAATTGGCATCATTATGGAGAACTGAGGAAATGCAGACTTTTGAGGCAGGGAAACATTTCATTTAGCTCATATACATGATAAAAAGAAACAGATTGTGTAATTACTACACATCTGTGATCACATTTTTTAAAATAGAGCTCTTCCTGAATAATTAATCACATCTCTTGATTCAGGCCTTGGTAGTTTTTAATAAATTTTAAATATTTATGCCTTGTTGCCAACTATTTAATTGCTTACCAACTGCACAATATACAGTCACTTTGGGAGAGGAATAAAGAGGCTGATAAATAAAAATGGCGTTATCCACAGGCTGAAATTTTTTAACCTCACCTGTAATTAAAGTACCCAAGAACTTTTCAGAGCTACCTTTCAGAAGTGTTTTCAGATTTTATACAGTCTTCTTCAAAGAGTTCTGCTCCTGTAATGTTGTTGAAATATATTTGGACACCTAAAGCGTGTGCCATAGACTGCTTTTCTCCTAGGAACATTATGCCTGTAATTAGTAGATATTATCAGGAAGATGATAGAATTTAAGTTTATGCATTGGGACCCATGCAGTACAGAAACCCTGGCAACCAATGACCAACCAGTCCAGATTCATTCAGCTTTTGCTACTAAAAAAATTCTTAGTAAGCTAGACACAAAAGGACAAATATTGTATGATTCCATTTACATGAGGTCCCTAGAATAGGCAAATTCACAGAGACAGAGTTAGTATAGTGATTACCAGGGAAACAAAGATTTGTTTAATGAGTACATTGTTTCAATTTGGGATGCAAAAATGTTCTGAAGATGGATGATGGTGATGATTTCACAACAATGTAAATATACTTACTGTCTCTTAGCTGTACACTTAAAATGGTTAAAATTGTAAGTTTCATGTTGTTTATATTTTGCCACAATAAAAAAGTTTTAAGCAATAACAACACCAATAGTATTCACTAGTTTTGACTGCCCTGCTATATGATATGCTAAGTGCTTTTCATGAATTTTGTTATTTAACCCCTAAGTAAGCACTGCAGAGAACGTGATATAAAAGCTTAAGTCACCTGCTTAAGCTTCACACAGGTAGAAAATGGCAGAGTAGGCTTTGGACCTAAGTTTATTTGCAAAGCCCACACTCTATCTTTATCATTATATGTTTAGGATTTTATAGAACTTTTTAAAGTTTAGATGAAACTTTGATTTATTTATTTTTTCATATCAAATCAAGAACAATGTTTAAATAAATAAAATCACCAAGCATCAATGTTTTAATGCCAACAAGTGGCCTTACTGTCAGCTGATCTTTTTCTCTTCTTAAACTCTCCTTCATCTATGGAACCTCAAACATACAACAAAGGCAACTCCAGGCTTAGTATCCTTTTCTCTGGTAGTCAGTTGTAATTTTGACAATAAGAGGGAGGAAGAGAAAAGTGAATTCACTCCGTTTCCCTAGCTGTCCTCCACTATTGGTTTCAGATCATGATGCCACTTATGAGCACCTGATTGCCTCCTTTTCAATTTGGGCCAGTTCACTCCTCCTTAGACAATCTTATGGGACCCTGCTCCCAGAAAATCACCATATTGATGCCAACCTTAATGCGGACCCCGGATTGGCATAGCACACTACAGCCCAGAACTTCTGGCTTAAGCCATCCTCTCACCTCCACTTCCTGAGGGCCTCTTGTATGATTTCTAGAATGGACTTCTGTTAGTTTGTTTTTACCCCATGTCACACCCTGCTTCACAAACTGTCACTTCCTGTCCCATGGGTAGTCCCACCAGGGGCCCTTACCTCCTTGATAGGCAAGTGACCCCAAGAGACAGAATCATTTTGAAGGAGTAGATGCTGACTCTGCTGCCACTTAGAGAGAGCTTGCTTGAAAAGAAGCCAGTACCTAGATCACCAGAGCTGAGAGATGCAGAGAGTCCTGCTGATGTTGTCTAATAATGTCTGACCCTTGTTCCAGGAATGGCTGGCATGTAATGGGTGTCCAATTATATTTTATTTGAAATAACATGTCATCAGACCACTTTATCAGAACTCCAAGATCTTGATATCTGAAATGAGGCCTTAAGTACAATCTTTTCTCATTTCATTTCTTCTGTTAATTTACTCAATGAATATTTTATATCACTGAATTTTGTTCTTATGACACAAGAACATAAACAAGTAATGATATTCTGGTAAATGCAGTGTCAGAAACATAGAGTATTACAGGAGCACAAAGGAAGCACCTGAACCCTTGTGGGAGGAGCATTGCAGGCTGAGGATGGAAGGTGCAGGCCCCAGTAGGGTTGTGCTTGGTGGTTTAGGAACATCAAGGAGGCCAGCTGGCCTGTCTCCTTTGCTGCCCAACTTTGACTTTCTCCTCCTGTTAAGGTGGCTAACCAGGTAATGTGATGAGGCCTATTTTTATCAAGCTTATCTTTATCCTTTCTTCCTTTAGGTCTCTTTCACCCCTACTGTTATGAGTACCTATGAGTAGAGTACCATGACTCTAAACCGCCAGTCCTAATCTCTGCACATGACTCCAAGCAAGAATTTCCAATTGCTTTCACTAACTCTCCTCTTGGGTCTCTCCCTGGTTCCTGCAGATCTACATGCTCCCCAACGAATTCACATCCTCTCCACCTCACAGCACATTCATTCACCTCATCTTCCTGGTAATATTTTCCCTGATAATGGCTCATTTTATTATTAGGTCCATGAGGTTTACAAGCTCAGAGTCACCTTCTTTGCTTCCCCCTGCCTTATATTTCATATGTAATCGGGTATTCAGACGAGATCACCAATAGTCAAAGCTCCCTAAATAGTCCCTAGCAAGTCACTAAACTAGATCAGATGTATGTAAGTGGGCAATCATTCTCTGGCTATTGCAATCAAGAGGAAATGAATTTTTCCTCTTTGATTTATCTGCAACATGTTTTATCTTTACCTGGAAACTTCTATTGAGAAAAAAATGTGGAAAACCACAAACCACACACTTTCAGATGAACTTCCATGATGAATGCATTGTGAAAAAAAATCATTTTAAACACAATGAAAACACTTGAGTGTAAGTGTTCATGCATCACTACAATCTCATTTAAGCCAATCTGGATTACCAGCTGGGTTCCCCTGAGCTGTTCCTGTGGTGTCAGAAATCCTGAACTATTTTGTATTTCTTCATTAATGGTACTAAGTAATATATAGTCTCCGACACCACTTCAGTGCTATTCCAGGGCTCCTGAACAACACAAATCATTCCTTATCAAGACAGTATACATATTCTTTCCATCATATTTTTTTAAACTTGCAAATATCATTTCTTTAGAAAATGTTCCCTTATTAACCTCATTCACCCTTGTGTACTTCAGCATTTAAGCCTAAATATTTGCCAATTCTGATAACTGGGAAGTAGGCAGTTCATAGGAACAGTAACAACAACAACAACAAAAGTATCAATAACAATTAAATGAATTCAATTTTAATGATGTAAAGACTTCATTTTAACTCTAGTTAGGATATATGTTGTCTAATAAGGAGTTAAGAATAACTGACATGCAGCATAACAAAATATCAATGGAAAAAATAGTCTTTGCACTCAAACCATTTTTCATATGTAATACTTGGACAAAAAGTAAAATAAAGTAGAATTATACAAGGTGTAAAAGTTATCCCTTGTCAGAGGATTGCTGAATCTGAAATTTTATTTTAATGTTAGCTAAAAATTAGAAAATATATTTAATATATTTATTTCTAAACGTTTTCTTTGCTCTAGGGTGTGTGCTTGTCAAACTTTTTTGCTTCACAGCACATGTAGAAAACCATCATCTTTGTATAGCACTCTGGTCTAAGTAGATGAAGCTTCTCACCGATATAAGAAGAGACCTGGGATGCTGGGCTCCAGGTCCTGTCCAGCAACGTCAAAGGCTGAGGGGATCAGTACCTGGGTATATCTGTAGCACATTCATGGCTGAGAAGGTCTAGTCTAGAAAGTGGGAAGGCATATTGCATAGTGGTCCTAAGCTCAGTTCTAGAATCAAACTAAAGGACTTCCCAGTCACTAGAGCTCACTGCCCTTCAGTTGCTTCATCCATAAAGGTCTAATAAAGTCCACCTCATATGGTTAGGTTATTCCTGTTAAGTGCCTGGACAGTTGGAGCTCAAAAAACGTGACCTATGGCATTGTTCCAAACCCTGGGATAATTCCAAAAGACTATGAGTAAGCCAGATCAGCTGCAGTGGAACAGAAAGGCACACAGCTTCCCAGGAGATGAGTGGGCCGATCAGGAAAGAAAATGCTAGGTAGTTACTGTGGAAATCTCCGTGCCTTCTCTTAAGAGCAATGTCACAACTAAACTAGATTGTGGCATTTATTTTTCCAAAGAATAACTCCAGACATTAACAAAGTATAACTCAATGGGCAAACAACCAATTTACAGGATTCACAACACAGATCCTTATTTCAGAAATAACTCTATGTTCTACACTAAAAAAAAAAAAAAATCATTTAAACTATTTTTTTTATTTTGACCATACCAGCATATAAACCTAAGATAACATGGGCTTTGCAATACAACAAGTTAATATGAAAATTTTGTAAGTTTGAATGTAAATTTAATGAAGTCAAGAGGTAATTTTACTTATGAAAGGAGCTATAACATGAAATAAACAAAGTACTTGTTAATATGAAAAGAGTGTTAATACTTAAATATTTTTAGATAGAGTTTAATTCTCAAAGTTTTCCATCTCTACCTTGTATGTGTAATTAGCATCATTTAGTCAATTCGCATGTTCTATGATGGGGACAAAATTAATTAGTACTTTACTTACCACCAGATAAAATTAGAACATAAAATCAATATCTGAAATCTGTGGAGAATTAATTTCGCGTTTTCTGTGTTTTCACCTATAGAAAATTTGCTTCAAAGAAATTTCTTTGCAAAATTAAAAAATAATTCTACTCTAGAATAATATAAATCTCAAGAAGCATAAAAAAGAAGAAAACTCAAGATGGACACATTTTCAACATTAATTTATCAAGGTAGCTGGGCAAAAATACTAGGATACATTTATTGTCATTATTTCTAGTGACAGGAATAAGTTCATATATCTGAAGCAAGAGATATCACATGACATGCTCAGTAGAATTTATCCAAATATGCTTTGACTGGGTCCCAAACATTTCAGTGACTTTTTGTTTGTTTTATATTGGCTGGATTGTCAGTATACCTTCTCAGTTATATATCTAATGACGGTAATAATATGCAGCTCATTTATGCACATTTTCCCCTGGAAACATAAGTGCATTTTTTTTCATTTTGATTTTTTTGTTTTTGTTTTTTTGAGACTGAGTCTTGCTCTGTTGCCCAGGCTGGAATGCAGCGGCATGATCTTGGCTCACTGCAACCTCTGCCTCAAGGGTTCAAGCAAGCCTCAGCCTCCCAAATAGCTGGAATTACAGGTGCCTGCCATCATGCCTGGCTAATTTTTGTATTTTTAGTAGAGACGGGGGTTTCACCATGTTAGCCAGGCTGGTCTCGAACTCCTGATTTCTGGTAATCCGCCCACCTTGACCTCCCAAAGTCCTGGGATTGCAAGCATGAGCCACCATGCCCAGCCCGTTTTTTTGCAATGTTAATAAAAATTTAGAGGCAACAAGCCATGGTAATTAGAAAAATGTATTTTGAAGTTTAGGAAAATCAAGAATTTATTTTTAATTGAGTAGTGTTAAGCCAATCACATAATTTTCTTTCTACTAAATTATTTCTATAATCAGAGGACAAAAATATTTCTTATTACAAAGGCAAAGAGCCAGTATTTATTCATTTATATAATCTATTTGAATTATTACTATGAGTCATTTAAACATACTTAGAAATCATCTTGATAAATATAATATTTATGACTCTTTGGAACCCATTTAATTAATATGAATTTTTAGTTCCATAAAGAATGCTTGCAGTTTTAAAATACTGTTTTAGGGGATGATATTTTCAGGGTAATTGATGTATTTTCTCATCATTTCTAAAAATCTGTGTCTATACATCTAAAATAAACTCCTCTCCTTTTTGTGAAATACAAAATTATCTAACATAAAAGTAGATTTTTAAACATAAACACTGGAACTACTGAAAGTACAAGTACAATTTCTAAATCCTAATGACCATATTCATTATACTGAATTCTATAATAACACTCTTTAATAAATTCATTTTAAAAATTCAGAAAGTTTCTATCAAATTCACAAGAAATGAAATGTTTTTGTTTTCAGTAATCCAGAAAAAGTAAGATCCTTGGTATAGCATAAGTGTGAGTATTAAATTATATCCCCTGGCATTTACATAACACATTAAAAGTGAAAAATGATTAATGTCAACACTTTTAAATATGTATTAAATCCAATAAAGTAAGCAAATAATATTAATATTTGAACTGTAAAAATTAATAATAATTTTACTATTTCACAAGTCAACAAATGTATAATATATCTTCTAGGTACCAGGCATTGTACTAGGTGCTGCCATATGGTAATGACTGAGACAGAAAACAAGACAAATGCTTCCGAGAGGGCAAGGATGTTGAAGCAAGAGAATTGAGTGTACCTTAGTAGGCATCTCTAAAGCTCCATAAAACATTCTATTTCCATATATCTGCTTCAGCTGAACGCTAATCGGAGTCCCTGTTCTATTCCAGAAAAGAGAAGGAAAGCAATTGTGCATAGGCTAAACAGAGAAAGGAATAGAGATTGGCTTCTTCTTTTGCTCTGTGAAATGGTAAGTAGTATCGAGTAACCCAAAATACTACTAGTGATTTCACTGTTAAAATTTTGAATTTTAGAAATTAGAATAACACGCAACAGTACATTCTTCAAAACAGATAAAGTAGGAAATATTGTAAAGTTGTAAATATAGCCTAGAAATTAATTTAGAACAAAAGACTTCTTTACAATTTGATTTCCAAATAAAATTATAGCAGACCTTGTTTCTTTGAACTTGACAATAAATAATGTGATTTTAAAGGTCATCTTGTTTCTAAAATATATTGTGCACTGAAAAAAAAATTAAAGATAATAATAGTGTATATAGCACAGTCCCATTATAGTCAGTGAGGCAAATGCATACAAACATATGTTTATATACTTGCACAGAAAGAGAAAAAACTCCAAAGTGTTTTACACAAACTGTTAGCTATGAATTACCTATACCTGCAAAAAAAGATGACTGTTAAAATACCCATTACAATGATAATTTAAAATATTACACAGACCTAAGAAAGAGCATAATACTAAATAAAATGGAATATAAAATGTAATAAACACATGTTTCTGCATTAGACAGTATGTATAGAATAACAGATGAGAATAAATTAAGTATTTTAGGGAGGTGGAATGAAGGTTTGGATTTTCAAGTTAAAAATTTAAAATTTATCCATGCGCCTTCATTCTGGTAATAGCATGTTGTATTTAATTTTTCCCATTTTAAACCTCTGATTTTTATTTAAACTTTTCAAAAGATAATTTTTTTTCTAAATGCTATTTATTGATATTACTTTTTAAATATAATATATTCTATGTACACTAGGTCTCATTCTAGACTTTCTCTTCTGTTCCATTAGTCTAACTGTTTCTTCTGATTTCCATGATTTATACACATTAAATTTTGGTACAGGAAGTCCTTCTTTATAATTTTCTTTTCAAAGTTTTGCTGGCCATTTTCACAAATTTTTATTGCAGATGATCCTTGCATCATTTTGTTAATTAAAAACAAGAACAATGCTTTGGAATATTTATTGTAAGGAAACTACATTGATAGGATAAGTTGAAAGAACTCAATATGTGATGTGACTCAACTGGCCTCTCTCACCTCACAATAAGGGCACAGTCCTGCTTACTCATTCCCAGCTAAAAGTTAGAACTGACATTTAAATATAAAACAAATATATAACAAGCTCTGTAAGAAAAGCAGTAGGGCATTTTTCTTTCTTTTTTATTCAAGGGGGTGATATGAAATACAGTAAATCATAATAAACAAGGTAGTTCTAATTTGATTACAAAATTTTAAAATGCTTTATCAAGGGGTGATAGGTGCAGCAAACCACCATGGCGCATGTATATCTATGTAACAAAACTGCATATTCTGCACGTGTATCCCAGAACTTAAAGCAAAATTAAAAAAAAAAAATGCTTTATCAATTCAGAGGTTAAACAACCTCAAATTAAATCAACTCATTTGTCAGAAGTACGAAGCCAAGAAATTCAATGTACTCAAGTGTTATTAAATGGTAACAGCTGCACCTAAACAAGCTAATTCTTAACTTATTAGTCAAGAGTAACTGACACTCAAAAAAGACATAACTGTAATTCTGTTGTTGTTGTTTGTTTGTTTTGAGATGGAGTCTCGCTCTGTCACCCAGGCTGGAGTACAGTGACGTGATCTCGGCTCACTGCAACCTCTGCCTCCCAGGTTCAAGCAATTCTCCATCCTCAGCCTCCCAAGTAACTGGGACCACAGGTGCATGCTACTCCAGCCAGATAATTTTTGTATTTTTCGTAGAGAACGGGTCTCATCATGTTGGCCAGGCTGGTCTCAAACTCCTGACCTCAGGTGATCCACCCGCCTCAGCTCCCAAAGTGCTGTGATTACAGGCGTGAGTCACCGTGCCTGGCCACATAATTGTAAATTATTTGGTCTCCTACACCTTAGTGAAAATATTTGAGCCTCTTTCGTCACTGAATGCTCCTCCATACACTGTGCCCTGCAGAAATGGTCATTAATTCTGTCACTTACAGAAAGCAAAGCAGTGAGAAAAGAAATTCACATTTCTCAAGTGTCTGTAATGGATGGCTTAGGTCTTCTGCATATGTTATCATCATTTCATAACTTTTGGTGGTGGGGGGAAATGTAGCACAAAAATTGTGATCCAAAACCAAATCAAGTTTCACTTCTCTGACATCAGAGTTAACTCACTGAGTACTTTAATTCAGAACCTTAGGTTAAAGGACTAGTAAAAGCAGTTCCTATATACACTTCAATCTTTCCATAGTATTACAAATAAAATTGTTTCTTTTGATCGGTTTGAATAAATCCCATGTTGTTTCTAATTGTGTCTATCAAATCAATAAGTACAAAAGGTTTGTAAGCTAAATTCAAAGAATTCCATTGATAACATCTGCTCCTAAATGTTCAGCACACATTTTAACCCTGAAAGCATATTATGAATATATGCATCTCCAGAACTTTATCATTTCTTAAGCTTGAAGCTAATGCTAGAGCAAAAATTATCTTATATCTGACCTAATGTCCTACATATACAGCCAGGAGATATGACAAGGCTTGCAACTATTCCTTAGGAATAATTTTCCTTTCTTTTCAATTACTTCTTATAAGTGTCTCTGCATTTTTAAAGAAGATTCTGCTTTTTTTGCTGAGTAGAAAGTGTATCTACTTTGACAAGTAGCAAACTTTTCTATCACTAACTAAACTAAATACCCTAAAATTCATTTTTCTTTATTTCAATGGCAAAGATTTAAAACTAAAGGATTGTGGCACACACACACACATACACACACCATATATATACCATAAGTCTCAAATTATTCATTATCATTAGATATGCAATTTTCTGGAAATTAATATTTTTGTTGTTGTTGTTTGAGATGGAGTCTTGCTCTGTTACCTAGGCTGGAGTGCAGTGGCAGCAATCTAGGCTCGCTGCAACCTCCACCTCCCGGGTTCAAGTGATTCTCCTGCCTCAGCCTCCGGAGTAGGTGGGACTACAGGCGCATGACACCACTCCCGACTGATTTTTTGTATTTATAGTAGAGATGGAGTCTCACTGTGTTAACCAGGATAATCTTGATCTTCTGATCTCGTGATCCTCCTGCCCTGGCCTCCCAAAGTGCTGGGATTACAGGCGTGAGCCACCGTGCCCAGCCGGAACTTAATATTTTTAAAGAATTCAGCTTTAATCAAATTCTATGAAGTTTAAGTGGTTGTGGAGTAAAGTTTTCAATAAATTAGGAAATTCTAAAGGTGCTCGGGAGCCTCCCGTGTCACCAAGGCAACATAGGCTGGATGCTGTTCTGTCACTGCTTCTGCTGGCCTCCTGTTACCACTGAGTTGACTAGCATAGAAAGACAGAATGGGGCAATGATACACTGAAATGCTCTGCCACTAACTTTCTCTCAACCTAGGAAAAATCCTTTTTTCAACATGAAAAATCTGAACTAGATAATCTTTGTTACTTTCAGGTTTAAAACATGTTTTTCTAAAATTAAACTAATTTTAAAATAAATTTCACTGGAATATGAATGTTGAGGGTAGAGAACACAGAATGAGTTTTCCCTAAGTCCTGCAGTTCTCCAGGAAGGGTATCAGATATGTTTCATCATATGAATCTTTTGATATTCTTATTTAGGAAATCAAAGAATAAAATGTTAACAAAGCATCCTAAGATTGATTAGAGTTGGGATTATATTTAACCCCAGGGACAAATCAGTTACTTGGTCTAGAGAGCCATGATTCTGCTAAAAAGATAGTTGAAAACTAAAACAAAATTTAGACTGGAATGGACCTTAGGTAAAGGATCTCAGCCTCCACACTGTAAATATGTGGAAATTTTTTACCTGCACAAAATTATGTAGCTAACTGGCAAGAGTAAGAATTAAAATGCATTATGTTTCTTAACTCCCAGACAAATGCTATATTTACTTGTATAGTATCAGTATCTTGTGATGTAGGCTAAGGATATCTCTAATTAACGAGTTACAACACACTAATATAAATTATAGAAGGCTTCTCTCTCTCAGTATTTAAGTAGGCTTCAGTCACTCCTATCTTAACTGAAAAGCCCTTCCTCTGCAGTTTTCCAGTCTCACACTCTTACTAGGCATCAGAATTAGCTGGGGCTCTTACATAAAAGTCAATGCCCAGGCCTTACATGGAAAGGTTATGATTAATTGATGGTAATGGCCAGGTATGGGCTATTTATTTTTAAAAGTTCTCCAGGTGACTTTAATATGAGAGAACTACAGTCTTACCTCTTCATCTTTTCCTACTCCTCAGCTACTGCTTTCTCCTCTTTAACTCAGTCTGACTTTCCAACACTTACAATGACATAATTAATAACTATATTAAAAACTTCAAAAGAGGTATGAAATTTACAGTAAAGGGTAAAGAAGTGCAAGTCTCTTTGAAAAGCAGGCCCCTTTCTAACAAGCCTCAATGTTTATATTGTATTCTTTCACTGCCACTGCTAAACTTATCCAGAGTGGTCTACATTTTCCCATCTCCCCTCTCCCATTCGCAACTCAGCACTGTGGCAAGACGTCTATGTTCCCAGGTTGCCTGTAATTACTGCCAGCAAGCTACTAATGACTGCTTAAATTGTCAAACTCAATCAATGTTTCTAAGCTAACACATTTGGCCTCTCTGTAGTATTTAACAGCGTCCTGTTTCTCAACACTTTCTGCTTCCTCTTAGCTGTTTTTTGTTTGTTTGTTTGTTTGTGATGGAGTCTGGCACTGTCGCCCAGGCTGGAGTGCAGTGGCGCCATCTCGGCTCGCTGCAAGCTCCGCCTCCCGGGGGTTCACTCCATTCTCCTGCCTCGGCCTCCCGAGTAGCTGGAACTATAGGCCCCCGCCACCATGCCCAGCTAATTTTTTGTATTTTTAGTAGAGACTGGGTTTCACCATGTTAGCCAGGATGGTCTCGATCTGCTGACCTCATGATCCGCCTGCCTCAGCCTCCCAAAGTGCTGGGATTACAGGCGTGAGCCACCGCGACTGGCTGCTGTTTTTTAATCTGACTCCTTTGTGGGACTCTCATGCCTGGCCCTAGTCTTAGTCACCATTTCTTCTCACTTGGTACCAAATCCACACCAAACGCTTGATATATCACCTATGGATGTTGATAAATTTTCAAACCTCTGTCTCCAGCCTCTATCTCTTCTTGAGTTTCAGCTCCATAAGTCCACTTATCCAGTGTCTCTTGATTTCCATGGCACATAGGCATTTCAAATAAAATATTTTCTCCTCTGCCTCCAAATTGCTCATACTTACATCACCATCTGCTATAGTTTGAATGTGTGTCCCATCCAAAACTCATGTTGAAATTTCATTGCCATTGTAACAGTATTAAAAGGTGGGAAATTTAACAGATGATTTGGTAGAATTAATGCTGTTACAAAAGGACAGGTTAAACCCCTTTTTGTCTCTTGGTCCTTCTGCCTTTTGCTGAGTAACCAGGCTTTCTCCTCTCCAGAGTCTGCAAAGCATCGTTTTGGATGAAGAGAACGGCCTCACCAGACACCAAATCTGCCAACCCGGACCTTAGACCCCAGCCTTCAGAACCATGAGCCAATAAATTTCTGATCTTTATAAATTACGCAGTCTCAGGTATTCTGATATAGCAGCACAAAACAGACTAAGACACCACCCATTCCAAAAACTGAGGAGCCATCACATCTTCTTCCCTCTTTTGATACCCTTCATCCTATCCTTGCCTAATTTATTTTCTTTATACTAATGGCTCTCAAATATAACTGCTCCCTATATTTGTTGTCATGTCCTATTTCTGGCCTTCATTATTTCTTCTGCAGTCAGTCTTCAGACTGGTACTTTTGAACCTCTTCAATTTCTCCAAACTTCTATGAGTGTGATTTAAAATGTAGACCCAACTGTCACTTTAATATCACCTCATCCATACATATAAAACCCACACTCGTCTGGGCCTGGTGGCTCAGCCTGTAATCCCAGCACTTTGGGAGGCCGAGGTGGGTGGATCACGAGGTCAAGAAATCGAGACCATCCTGGCTAACATGGTGAAACCCCGTCTCTACTAAAAATACAAAAGAAAAAATTAGCCGGGTGTGGTGGTGGGCGCTTGTAGTCCCAGCTACTCAGGAGGCTGAGGCAGGAGAATGGCGTGACCTCGGGAGGCAGAGCTTGCAGTGAACCCAGATTGTGCCACTGCACTCCAGCCTGGGCAACAGAGCGAGACTCCATCTCAAATAAATAAATAAATTAATTAATTAAATTAAATTAAAATAAAAACCCACACTTGTTAATTCTTAATATTTTACATTACTCTATTTATATACATGTTGTAACATGCAGACATACACACACACACCCCCATATGCAAATCTCCAGCCTCATTTCTATAACCCCCTCTAGCCCTCTATATTCTAGCTGTTCTGAACTACTTGCCAATCTCTCCTGTGCTTTTGTTTTTAAAACACCCTTCCTCCTCTTTTCCCCTGGGACAATTTGTGTTTTTTTCTTCCAAATTCAAATCAGCAATCACTAGCTGGAGCATACCTTCCAACTCTGTTTCAACCCCTCCCACCCCCAGTGCCCTCTGTCCCTACCACCGAAACTGCCTTTGCAAAAATTATAACACTAATTATGACAGTAAAATTATGACAATCTAACCAACTCCATCCTGTCTTTGACCTCCAAACTGGGTCGTTCCTGGGTGTGGGCCAAGCTAGCTAGGAGAAAAATTTAGATTATAGTTTAAATAATAATAGCGCCTCCTTTATAAAACTAATAAACATTTACTAGATTTAAAAAAAGGACCTAAATTCTGCTAAAATATAGGCACAGTTAAACAATTACCCATCATTATTCTAAAAGTCACAAAATTTACAACTTCCTCAATTACTTCTGTAAATATCATCACTATTATAAAACTGAAGACTGGCCCTCTGAGATGTCTTTACAGGCTTTTGCATTTTTGACGACCAGATGTCCCTACCTGAATCTGTGATTCTGACTCAATTGGTCCTGTGAATCCCACCCAGAAGTGAACTCAATGCAGAAAGCCCATTTTCCATACCTCTATGATTACATCCCTAACCAATCAGCATTCTCCATTCTCTAGCTCCTGCCCAGCAAACTATCTTTGAAAAACCCTAGCCTCCACATTTTCAGGGAGGCTGGTTTGAGTAATAACTCCAGTTTCCTGTTTAGCTGGGTCTATGTGTATTGAGCTCTTTCTCTATTGCAGTTCTCCTGTCTTGATAAATTGGCTTCATCTCAGCAGAGGACAAGAGAAACCCTTTGGGTAGTTACAGATTTGGGAGCTCATCTGGGATAGTTGTTGCAGGCATCTGCCTGCAGTTTGGCAGCCCCTCACTGGTGATGGGTCTGGAGGTCAGCCCAAATGGCCACCTCAATCTATTGGACTAAGGGCTATCTCTGGCACTGCAGCTACCAGCAAATTGCTATTGACCCATAGTGGATGGATCTAATCGCAATAGAGAAATATTGGTGAGTATTCCAGACACTGTCAATACCCCCTTACTTCTCTTGATCTGTTGGCCTCTCTGAGGCATTTATTATTTTTTTCCTCCATTTTTCCCATCACAGGGACTGTCTGGCTCTATAGCCTATCATGGGGACTGCTTGGGTCTCCCTAGATTGTAGGAAGAGTTTTGCTTTGGGGATATTTCTCCCCAAATGTATGGAGAATAGGGGACCCTGTTTGGAGGAATATTTTTCTTGTTTGGAATCTGGTTTGGAAGGTCTTGTGTCTTTAATTTGTTGTCTGTGTTTATGTAGAGGAGATCGCTGAAGGAATTGCTGATTGAAGTCTAGCAGCCTCTCATAGTTTATCTGGTATGTCACATTCGGTGAGCCCTGAAGGAACTGTTAGCAGGAGCTCAACAGGTCTAACTCAAGGTGATCCTCTGTCCTTCCATCTTGCCCAGAGACCACTTGTTGAAATTCCTGGTCAGAAATCATCTGACCCCACTTTGAGTAGATCAAGGATGACAAGGTCCAATAGGAGCAACTTTGAGGCTTCCCAGGTCAATACTCAGGTGCTGAGTGAGGTGACTGGTGTGTGTTTTGTTATGTGTATTTTGTTCCAGTCAGAATAAGAGATGTTCATTCAGCTCCCCCATGAAAATTGAGAGGCTTTTGCCTATGGTTCCATGAAGTGGAGAAGGATGACTTCCTTTTGTAATGCAGCTTGGTCCCTCTTATCTATGGCACAGCAAACATGGTCACCAAAGTCACTCACAGAAAGCGAAACTGGAAACCTGTCAAACTGGCAAAAGGATAAGAATGGCTTAACAGGCAGGCTTCTGGCCTCTATCTGAGCAAACCAGTTAGCTGAATGAATTGGTAAGAAACATGTCTCCTCTGCAAGGTTTTAATAGGAAACAAGATTTGTGAGACTAGACACTGGCTGTAGCAAATCTGGTATATATTGTGCCATAAATTTGTCTGTGTTGTTCTATTGTGGAGAGGGGTACCATAGGATAGAATGTGGGCCTTAGACCCCTATAAACCCATTGTTCGAACCCACCCTGAAGACTGATGAGATACAAACTTTGCTGCACATCCCTGAAACAAAATCATGAGGTTTCCCTCTTGTCTTATGTCCTTAAAAACTTGACTTTGTGACCAGATGCAGGCACTCTCTCTTGGTCTCTGCCATTTGAAGGGAAAGAATTTTCGGGTTCATGTCATGGCTAGCCTTAAGAATTCTCTTGAGCAGTTAAAATCCTTTACAAGCTTAAAAATGACACTACTCTAGACTCCTTCTGGGAGAGCAATGACAATTGTCCCATGCTGTAGCTCAGTAGCTAAGGCATTGCCCTTTCACAATGGTGGCCTGAGCTCAATTCCCAGATTAGGGAATGAGTCCTTTCCAGTTTAAAAATTGTGGGACTTTTGCCATTTATTAGTTTTTCTTCCATGTACAGCTTTTGATATGCTGTCTTAAATTTTTCTTTCCCTGAGCTACCTTAAGGGTGATTTTAGATCATGTAAAGCTTACCTGCCATCTCTTTGGAGACACCTCATGTGTCCGTGGTTAAGTCATAGCCTTAGTTAAGGATTATTAATTTTATTTGGGAGGTTACCTTTGGTAAAAAATTCAAAAGCTAACAATATCCACTGTTTTTTCCTGCTGAAATCTGGTAATAAGAAATTTTTTAAAGGATTGTTTTTTTGAAACCTATGTAGTTAAAACTGATTTAATTTGGACTATATGGGTACAGATATTGTTTTAAGGCGCTTGCTCTCCCTCTGTAAAAACTTCTCCGTCAACTGAATTCTGTTTCTCATTTACTCCTCTTTGTCCCTCCTTCCACTGTATCTATTCTCTTTAACTTTTGGGGGCACCAGGATTACTCTGCATTATGAGAAAATTTAACCTTAATGTATAATAGCTAGATAGGAGATATACTTTTTTAAATGACTGATATCACTTGCTTCCAGTGAACGATGATCACCACAGGGTTGTACGTCTTTCTTTGTATGTTTAGATAAGGAAAGCATGCTTATAAACACCTAGAAGGTACAGAATGGAAGATGGGGTGATTATAGCATAGGCTGATTGGCGTTGGTTTGCCAAGCAGCCAGGAGAAATGTCCTTTCAATGAGATACACTGTGGAATCATTGCACTGTCTTGTCTTGTAGTATTTCCCTCTTTTGGGGACCCAGGATTTGGTGTAAAAATGAGATCCTTGATCTTGGGGATCTGTTTTGCCTTCCTGCTGTGCCTACTTATTGGACCCTAAAAACTGCATGCTTTCCTGGCCCAGTTGCCTAAAAGACTCCACCCTAAAAGCCAATAATCCAATCAAGAAACAGATCTTTAAAAATTCTCCCTGTGTAAGGTGGAGGTTGCAGTGAGCTGAGATCACGCCACTGCACTCCAGCCTGGGTGAGAGAGCAAGCCTCTGTCTCAAAAAAAAAATAAATAAATAAAACAAAACAAAAAAAAACCTCCCTGTGTAGGAGTGTCTGTTTTTCCTGGTCATCTTGACTAAACTTTTATCCACACCATTTTCCCTTGGTTTAAATAAAATATAAATTCTCTATTTAGTTTCACCTAAAAATTATCCATTTAAAAACAGAAATTTAGAATTGCCTGGCTGACAATTATTTAGGTCAGAGAATAGATAATCAAGAGACTAATGGTCTGAGGTCAAAAAGGAAAACTTAAAAACTGACAAATAAAGAATCTTATCACAATTAGCCAGACACAGTACAGTGGTGTGCACCTGTACTCCCAGCTACTTGGGAGGCTGAGGTGGGAGGATTGCTTGAGCTCAGAAGGTCAGGGCTGCAATAAGCCATGATTATGCTAGTGCACTCCAGCCTGGACAACAGAGACATTGTCTCAATAATAATTATAATAATAATCATCATCATCATGATCATCTTATCCCCCCACCAGATCTGCTTCTGTCTATTTATATATGCTGAGTATACATTTTGTTACCAAAATACATAAAAGAACTATAATTAATTGGCTTTAACAAAATTCTGTATATAAGCAAGTTGGCCAAAATTAAAAGGATATTACTTAGTTTTTCCATAAATTAAAATATTAAAATAAGAGTATACTGATGCAGAGCCAGAATCTAGGTCCATCTGTTAAATAACAGTTTCCTTAGAGCACTGATCTGCCCTTTAATAAAAAATTAGAAAGGATTATAAAAAGACTTATAAAAATTATACTCCATAGTCAAACTAATTAAAACTGGACATATTTATTTATAAAATGTTATTAAAATTGAGTTTAACATTAAGAATATACTAATGCAAAATTAAAATTTGGCTTTCTCTTTTAAATAAGATTTTCATAATATTAAGAAATAAATTTTATTTGTCATTTAAATACAGGGGAGAGAGAAAAGACAGATTCAGTTGGCTTCATGCTATCTGTATTGGTCTTAACAAGTTAAGACTCCTCTCTATTAACAAGTAAAGATTTTTGCCTTTTTGAAATTTTAAATTATCATTTTGGCTAAGTAAATGACTTACAATGACCTAGAATTCTGTTTTGTGCTATCAAGTGTTAAACCTTTGATATTTGACAAACATTCCAAAATCAAATTCTGATTTAAGTATTTTTTTGACCTCATTAACTTTTAAATATTAGGTCCCCTGAAGTCCAAAAGAGACATATTTGACTGATTTGGTATACTAAAATCATACAGAAAGCATTGTCAAATATAAAATGGTATTCAACTTTTTTGGCTACAGTCAATAAATGTGTTATTAATATGTGTTCCAAAATTATATACATTTCCTATAATTCTGATATGTCTGAGTATGTGTTATAAATAATAATTACTATATAGTTATGTACCATAAAAATGACCATGCTTCCTTTTCAGTTGCATCTTTAACTGTGGCTGTCCTGACTTTTGTTTTCCACAGATAACTGTCTTGTTTTGATCCTTTTCAAAAGGCTGTTTAAAACCAGCTATAAGATGCTAATGGGTGCTGTTGGATGCAGGTTTCTGATAATTGTAGAGACTGTGCCATTAAAACAAAAAACAAACAAACAAACCAACAAAAAAAAAACCTTCCAGGACTGTCATAGAGAGCTAGTGTGTTCATGAGGACTCCTGGTCCAGTATTGAGCAAAACAGCAATTGCATGGACTGAATTAATAAAAGACCAACATCAGGTGCAGTGGCTCACATCTGTAATCACAGCACTTTGAGAGACTGAGGCAGGAGGAATGCTTGAGCCCAAGAGTTTGAGACCAGCCTGGAACTTAGGGAGGCTCTGTCTCTTAAGAAAACAAAACAAAACAAAAAAGACAAATAATATTTATGACATTTTGTTTAACATATTGCTAATTCTTTTGTTTTGCAGTCTAGAAAACTTTTTTCTTTTAAGCTATTTACAGGGTATACTCATGGGAGTAAAAGTTAAAACATATTTCTTTCTATCTTATTTCTCCAGAATTTAAAAACTATTTGTAAGCATATACTTAACTTATAACAGTATAGTTACATGCATAATTTCAATAAAAATCTGTTTTCTTTTATGATAAGACACCATTGGTTATTTTACCAAGGCTTTAACTAGAATGGCATGCTTTCAAATATAAACAGACTGCTTTAAGGAATCAAACTGACTTACAGAGCTGATAAAAGCCACTTGAAAAAATTAACTTAATACCTTGTCTACCTAGTCCCTATACAGGGTTTCTGACCTATGATTTAAAAAAAAAAAAAAAAAAAAAAATCACTTTCTGATAGGCCTGGGAGCCTCAAGTTATCTTGGGACCTGGAGAAAAGAAAAATTATCCAATTCATACAGGTATTTATAGGCACAGATAAATCCATGGCTGGCTCAAGGCTTTAAACTTTCAAATCTGCAATTCCTTATTTTGAAAAATTCCAGCAAAGCCAATGTTTAGAAAGCCTATATGGCAAATAATTGTTCTTGCTGTACTTTATGTAAATAATCAGGCCAAGTATAAAAAAACTTAGACTTATTTTGCAAATAAATTTGTCCTACTATGATTTGTCATTAATAAAATAGAAACGAGAAAAAAAATTATGTTTCAAATAAAAAAACCTATAATACATCTGTTTTTAGGTTCTAGTCTTGGCCACTGTTTTGGGGTTTTTATTATTTTCTGCAATTTGGACCAAATCTTGAATTCTTTCCAGCTACAAGCTACAAGTCCCTAAACTTAATGTTTTCAAATTTTTCTTCCATTTCTCTTTTTTTCTTTTTGAGAGTCTCGCGCTGTCGCCCAGGCTGGAGTGCAGTGGCGCGATCTCGGCTCACTGCAAGTTCCGCCTCCTGGGTTCACACCATTCTCCTGCCTCAGCCTCCCTAGTAGCTGGGACTACAGGCACCTGCCACCACGCCCAACTAAATTTTTGTATTTTTTTTTTAGTAGAGATGGGGTTTCACCATGTTAGCCAGGATGGTCTCGATCTCCTGACCTCATGATCTGCCTGCCTCGGCCTCCCAAAGTGCTAGGTTGCTACTTTTCCCTAAGACCTTGAAAGCTAGAACTTACTCCTTGTAATACAGGCAAGAAAATCATGTCAGATCAGATTGCCACACCTTTTTCCTCTGTAACTAAAAATGCTTTGAGTCTAATATCTGGATAAATTGTGCCCAACATTACCTTTGTTTTCCTTTTATTTCTATAAAAATGCCTTTTATTAAAAACATTTGCCTTCAGCAACCCATCTACAACCTACAGGCCTAGTCCATCTACAACCTCCTGAAATGAGACACAGTTGTTTAACTGATCTAGTCACAGAACTAAAAATTGACTATAAAAGATATGGTGTATTTAAATTTACTCTTTCCTGTTTATCCCAATTTGTCTTTTTAACAACCTCTGACCCTAATCTCTCTCTATTAGCAAACCCATATCTGATTGGCTCTCAGGGCTATTCATCAGGATCTCTCAGGGCTTCAGATGAATTCTACAAGAACTCCTGCAGTCAGAACTTTTGCTTGTTATATTAGGCATGCAGACAGCTGCAAAGCAGTTTCATTTCTCTTACCCTGGGACTAACCCCTATCTCAACGAAGCCCCCGTCAGCAGGAAGTTGGAGCAGTCATTGGCTTTTTTCCATCTCTGACTGGTTTGGCTGTGTCCTCACCCAAATCTCATCTTGAATTGTAGATCTCATAATTCCCACATGTCGTGGGAGGGAGCTGGTGGGAGGTAAATTAATCATGGGGGTAGGTCTTCCCCATGCTCATGATAGTGAATAAGTCTCACAAAATCTGATGGTTTTATAAAGGGGAGTCCCCCTGCACATGCTCTCTTGCCTGCCACCATGTAAGACATGACTTCGCTCCTCATTTGCCTTCCACCACGATTTTGAGGTCTCTTCAGTCATGCAGAACTGAGAGTCTATTAAATATCTTTTATAAATTACCCAGTTTCAGGTATGTTTCTATTAGCAGTGTGAAAACAGACTAATAGAGTAAATTGGTAGCGAGAGTGGCACACTGATGTCAAGATACCCAAAAATGTGGATGCAACTTTGGAACTAGCAGGCAGAGCTTCAAACAGTTAAGAAGGCTCAGAAGAAGACAGAAAGATGTGGGAAAGTTTGGAACTTCCTAGAGACTTGTTGAATGGCTTTGACCAAAATGCTGATAGTAATATGGACAATAAAGTCCAGGGTGGGGCAGTGTCAGATGGAGATAAGTAACTTGTTGGGAACTGGAACAAAGGTGACTCTTGCTATGTTTTAGCAAAGAGACTGGTGGCATTTTGCCCCTGTGCTAGAGATTTGTGGAGCTTTGAACTTCAGAGAGATGATTTAGGGCCTCTGGCAGAAGAAATTTCTAAGCAGCAAAGCATTCAAGAGGTGACTTGGATGCTATTAAAGACATCCAGTTTTTTGTATTCAAAAAGAATATGGTTTGGAATTGGAACTTATGTTTAAAAGAGAAGCAGAGCATAAAAGTTTGAAAAATGTGCATCCTGATGATGCAACAGAAAAAACCATTTTCTTTTAAAAAATTCAAGCCAGCGGAAGAAGTGTGCATAAGTACCAAGAAGCTAAATATTAATCGCCAAGACAATGGGGAAAATGTCTCCAGGGCATGTCAGAGGTCTTCACGGCAGCCCCTCCCATCATAGGCCTGGAGGCCTAGGAGGAAAAAATGGTTTTGTGGGCTGGACCCAGGGCCTTGTTGCTTTGTGCAGTTTCAGCACTTACTGCCCTGCATCCCAGCTGTGGCTAAAAGAGGCCAATATACAGCTCTGGCTGTGGCGTCAGATGGTGCAAGCCCCAAGCCCTGACAGCTTCCACATGGTGTTGAGCATGTAGATGCACAGAAGTCAAGAATTGAGATTTGGGGATCTCCACTTAAGATTTCAGAGGATGTATGGAAATGCCTGGATGTCCAGGCAGAAGCCCTGATGAAGAACCTCTGCTAGGGCAGTGCAGAAGGGAAATGTAGGGTGGAAACCCCCACACTGAGTCACCACTGGGGCACTGCCTAGTGGAGCTGTGAGGAGAGGGCCATTGTCTTCCAGACCCCAGAAGGGTGGATCCACTGAAAGCTTGTACCAGGCGTCTGAAAATCCATAGATACTCAATGCCAGCCTGTGAAAACAGCCAGGAGGTCAGGCTGTACCCTGCAAAACCACAGGGATGGAGCTTCCCAAGACCATGGGAACCCACCTCTTGCATCAGTATGACCTAGATGTGAGACATGGAGTCAAAGGAAATCATTTTGGAGCTTTAAGATTTGACTGGCCCACTGAATTTTGAACTTGTATGGGGCCTGTCCTTTGTTCTGGCCAATTTCTCCCAATTGGAACAGATGTATTTATCCCATATCTGTATACCCCATTGTATTTAGGATGTAACTAACTTGCTTTTGATTTTACAGGTTTATAGTCAGAAGGGACTTGTCTCAGATGAGATTTTGGACTGTGAGCTTTTAAGTAATGAGTTAAGACTTTGAGGGACCATTGGGATGGCATGATTGGTTTTGAAATGTGAGGACGTGAGATTTGGGAGGGGTCAGAGGTGGAAATATATGGTTTGCCTATGTCTCCACCCAAATCTCATCTTGAATTGTAGCTCCCATAATTTCCACGTACTGTGGGATGGGGGTAATTGAATCATGGGGGCGGGTCTTTCCTGTGCTATACTCGTGATGGTAAATAAGTCTCACACGATCTGATGGTTTTATAAAAGGGAGTTCTCCTGCACACGATCTCTTGACTGCCACTATGTAAGACATGACTTTGCTCCTCATTTGCCTTCTGCCATGATTGTGAGGCCTCCCTAGTCATGTGGAACTGAGAGTCAGTTAAACCTCTTTCCTTTATAAATTATCCAGTCTTGGGTATATCTTTATTAGCATGAGAACAGACTAATAGAATATCCAAAGCTCACACCTTAAGAATAAGGTATGGCAAAACCCTAAAGGGAGGACAGAAACTATCTTTGCAAAAATTATAACAACTTATGTCAACTTTCATAACAGTAAAAGAGATCCAATCTAACCAACTCCAACTTGCCTCTAACCTCCAGATTGTCCTTGGTCATTCCTGGGTATGGCCAAGCTAACTTTGGAAAAAAACATTTAGCTTATAGTTCAAATAATAATCGCCCTTCCCAAAACTAAACCACCTTTATAAAACTAATAAATGTCCACCAAGTTAAAAAAAAAAATGAGAGGGTCCTAAATTCTCCTAAAACATAGGCATAAACAAATATCCACCATTATTCTGGAGGTCACAAGATTTACAACTTCCTCAATTACTTCTGTAAATAACATCACTATTATAAACAGAAGACTGGCCTTTTGAGATGTCTTTTTAGGCTTTTGCTCTTCTGACAACAGGATGGCCCCACCTGAGCCTGTAACTTTTGACTTATCTAGTTCTCTGACCCCCACCCAAAAGCGGACTCCATGCACAGGGCCATTTTCCGTACCCCTACGATAGCATCCCCAACCCGTCAGCAACACTTACTTCCTAGCCCCTGCTTGCCAAACTATCTTTTAAAAACCCTAGTGTCCAAATTTTCAGGGAGGCTAATTTGCGTAAAAAAAAAACTCCAGTCTCCCATTTAGCCAGCTCTATGTGTATTGAACTCTTTATTACAATTCTCCTGTCTTAATCAGCTCTATCTGGGCAGTGGGCAAGAAAAATACACTGAGTAGTTACACCACAGCTCCTATTTCTACCTTATTCTTCTGCTTTTACAGTAGAAACCGTCATCATAGACCTGGTTGGCCACATTTTAATGTAATTGTGTCTTCACTTTTCTACCTTCCCCACTAACTGAGAATCCCTCTAGTGTTATTTCTATTTCTGTAACCCCAAAGCCTAACAAATGCTTGATATCTAGCCTATTTTCTCCATTTGCTCAAAAAATGACTACGTGGAAATTCAGAAAATTTAAATCTTACTTCCTCACTAATAATATATGGGAATATACAGATAACCGAAAAATTGACATAAAAAAATCACAAGAATTCGATAAACTTAACCTTAATTGTTTATGAAGGAAATAACTTGGATAACTCAAAAGATATGAATCAAATGAGTCTAAGTTATGTGTTAGCTGAACAACTTTTTAAAGGTGCTGGTGGAGGTGGTAGTCAACTGAGGAAAAACTCACTAGACTGAAAATTCATTTGTTTACACCACCCTGAAAAAAGTTCCTACTTGCATGACTTTTACCTTTTGCCTCAATTCTTCTTAATCCTTTTTTGGTCAGAGACCCCCTTGAGTACCATGAACTTTATAGTTCCTACCTGCAAAATACAAAAACAAGGTAAAAAACGTATCTTTTTAAGAAAATTTCCCCAACCAGCCCCACATGCAATGATTTAAGTACTCCTTTCACCACTCAGTTTGTGCTATAGTAATTTTTACATTGATATTTTACCCTGTAAGTATCGTATTGTTGTTATTTTTGTTATATTTGTTGTCTCTCTACCTTCATTGTGTGCTCTGTAAAGACAGGAGCCAGGTAACTTTTAATACTCTGTCCTACTTTAGCCCATATGCCATCTGCTAAATACTCAGATACTGAAAGAGCTTCTCAATGCCTAAGAACAAGCTGGTGCCAGGTAATAATAGCTAATGCTTACTGTGTACTTGCTACCTACCAAGTGTTACTCTCAACACATAACTGTATTAAACTCTGTAATTTTGACAATCACCTCCATGAGCTAAGCTAGGCTACCATCATCCAGGTGAGGCAACTGAAACACAGAAGTAACTTCTTAACTTCTCAAGATCATGTATCCAAGAAACAGTGGCCCTGGTGTTTGAATACTAGTAGCTGGCCTTAAGAAAGGACACTCCTCAATTCTCTACTACATCACCTCAAGCACTTGGGCAGAACAACTATCAGCTGGGATGTTTTAAGAAGAGAATGACTTCTAACATGCCAGTGAAAGAAATACAGGCCCATTTTGCTCTTAAAAATAATTGATTTTTTCCCTTCCTTTTTGGCTTTATTATCTTCCCCCTCTCTCCTCTTCATTCTATCCCCATCAAATCCCTGAACCCAGCTTTCCACCCCCACCAGAGAAATCCATCTTAAACTAGTTTTCCTTCCATATTTTTATCCATACTAATACTATATGAGGAGATGCAGATATTCACATGCATACAAACCACACATACCAAGGAAGAAAGGGCATTTTCTTCAAAATGCAATATTTTTACAGCTTTCTGCATCTTCTTTCACAAAACAATACTTCCTGGAAACGTCTCTAACTCACTGGAATACATCTAGTTCATCCTTTCTGATAGCTACTCAATCTTCCTTGTGTGGATCTATCACAATGTATTCATAAGAGAAGGGCTGAAAACAAAGTTCACTTTGTTTCCAGTTGTTTGACACCAAGAACAAAGCTGCAATTAATATAAGACATCAGAAATGTCAGTGGTGGAACATGAAGCAGGCAGGCTGAGTTTCTTGGAGGAAGCTTCTCTGTCTCTGGTCTTCCTGAATTCTCTTCTCAGGCAGCAGGGAACACTCCCTCCTTCTCGGCCATTTGTTGGGGGTCAGGAAGGGAGAAGTGACATATTTTGGTGGGGACAATATCAAACTTCTCTTCAGAAGTTCAAATTTGAAAGCCAAAGAGATCTTCAAGATCTGCTCTCCAGTCTTTTCCCCTGGCACTTGCCAGCCCATGTATGAGAAAATCCTGTCCTGGTTTTCTCTGCCAAGGCCCCCACCAGAGAGCAAGGCCTTATATGCACTCAGCACCAAGTGGAGGGAAGGAAAAACCCAGGTTCTATGTTCCCAGAACCTATTCCAAATCCATCTAATAATTTAATGCTCTGCTACGAAAACTACTTGAAATGCTCATTCCAAACAAAGCTGTTCTATTGTATAAAGTAGAAATGTGATGATACAAAACCAGCTAATTTACTTAAAATCAGAGTAATTAACTGGAAAGAAAAAAAAAAAAAAACTAGTGGAAAATAACTCAGTTCCTGCCTTGCCTGCCAAGGTCAACTTAGGACAGGACTATAAGAGCTAGAGCATGAAACAGGCCAAAATCACTTTACTGAAAATGGCTTGACAATCAACAAAGACAGAACCAAAGAGTTCCCTCTTAGCTTCTCCTACTTTGTGGTGGTCATGAATTTTATGTCTCCTAGGATAAACGTACTTACATTGAAGCATACCACTCAAATTGTACTCTAAAATTTTTGTAATTTTGGAATTATTATTTTTTTGTTCAATACATACTCTATTCACTCTTTCTTACTGAACTTCACTGAATATTTTAGGATTTTCGAGTCTTTCATCTAGCAGGTGACCTTATAGAACACTAAGTCACATTTAAGACAGTGATATCAGTTAGCAGTTTGGATAATCAACTTGGTTGAAACTTGGCAGAGTGCTTAAATATAAATTTACTATATACATATGTCTTGTTTAATATCACCATGCATATAATGCTACACCATAAATGTTAAATATTTAACTTATAATACAGTATACCACTAATACATACTTTCCCCACACTCCTGATGCTAATAGGCACTGTCAACCAAGAAGAGCAAGCATGGCAGACAGTATCGTACAACCTTGAATAACAAGCACACCACAATGTCAAAATGCTTATCGTCATGACGAATGCTCCTCTACATCACCTGGGTGAAAGTAGTCTGCAACATGTAGCTACGTCTTGTGGCCCATTTTATAAACTAGCAAATAATTTTGGTCCAAAATGGCTAACAAAAGGTGTACAACGGTATTGGAGCTTCTACAAATAGACAAGGACAAATATTGTTCTTGGTGCTAAGATGAAAATGTTATGGCAAATGGAATGCGGCTTTTAGGAAACAGTCATGGAAATAGGGTAGAGATCAACAGAAAATTAAATTGGTTAAAGTCCTTTGACATTATGAAAAGCATCGTAAATATTGCCACTAGCTGGGATGAACGAATAACAATTGTTTGGCAGGTGGCATTTCATGACTTAAAGATGTAGAAAAAAACTGGAGTGAGTGCCAATTTAAGATGTCAGAACCATTTCTCCTTAGGGCTTCTTCCAGAATCATAACCACCCCATGGAGCGTCAATTATCAGCATTCTCATTTTTAGGAGCACATCCTCCCTATCCCCTGAAACACTGCTTCTCATGGGTCAGGTCTCTACATCCATTAAAATATAAAGACAAAGAAAGAAAAGCGAGAAGTAAAATATTACCTTTTATTTTCTCAGGCACACAAGTGATTTGGATACCAATTATCAAGACATTTTACTGATTTCCCTTTAGAATGATCTATTTTAAATCTTCAGCCACCTTAGAAAATAGTTTGCAGCAATCACTTTGCAATTCATAAGTATCAGGTTAGAATTAAGTTGTGGAGTAAGTTAACAGTTTATGTTCAATATGTGAGGTTATTTGAACTCCTGAGTTTTAAATGTCCTGTAGAACAGTGATTCCTCTCCCTTCTAATGGCTTTTCAGATTAAAGCAATGACTTTAAAAAATTATATACTAAATACTTGATTACAACAGAAATTGGCCAATCTAAAAATCAGATAGTGTTATACTGAACATCATTCTGATATAGTGAGTAGCCTCTGGCTGAAACAAAATTCCACCACCAAGGCCATCAACTAGGTTAGTACTGTTTTTCCTGGGGTCTATGTAAAACTCTCCTTTTCTCTGCAAATGCTGCTTGGCTATGAACAGCATGGGTTTACCTGCACCAACCTGGCATACACCTAGCGACTTTCTCAAGCATTCTAAAGATGTCCCTAGAGACAATAAATATTGACATATGTAAGTCACAGCACCTTTCTCAAGAACAGTCCAAATCAGCAGTGCACATTCACACACAGGAATGCTGGGGATATGCTTGTACTTGCACCACTTAATTACAACAAGGGGAAATAAGAGTAACTAATGAACTTAATAGCTTCATAAGAAGAAAAATGTTTCATAGTAATACACTTGACCCTATCAGGCAAAAGCCACCTAAAAGGATTTGTAACTGGTTACAAAGTGCATCAAGGGAGAGAATGGCTGGCTCTGAATAAACCCAGTCACTTCTGAACATAAAATACACATTCTAATGACAGAGAGTTGGTAATATTATTTTCACAAACCAAACAGTACAAATTTCAAGTTATTTCACAAATCAGATGATCAAATAAAAATGGACATGAATATACTTAGTAAATTAGTATATACACTTTTAAAAGGTGCTATTGTAAAATAACCTACATGACAAAATTTGGCAAAGAGTAAACAAAATCATTAACAATAAACCAAAAAATATGTAAAACTTAAGAAAACGCCCAAAGAATTAAAAAAGAACACATCTTTCAAAAGATTCAGAAATTATATACCATTTTTAAGTGTGCATTAAGCAACTTTATACTGCACTTTAACAGTCTGAGAAATTTGACATTTCTATAAATATACATGACTGGAGACATTTTATAAGTATATATGACTGACAGCAATATTTGGACAACATAAAAGTACCCTATAGATGTGTGTTGCTGCCATAAATCCGGGATACAGGATTAAAAATGGAGTAAATAAGGCATGGCAATGCTTTGCACGATTTATTGTGAATGCAACCTGAAAACCCAGCAACCAAATTCACCCAGCAGGTAGCAGGACTGTAAGGGACTACTGTTTACTTGGATGCTGGAAATGCTGAAGAAAAGAAAAACCACAGCCATAGATTGGTATTTTAGAAACAGTCAATCCATACTATTTTAAGAAAAAAATGGATGATTTATTATATAAAATTAAGATTGGCAGAATACAGAAAAATTATTTCTTTTACCTTTACATATCTATTATAAGTACCAAGCAAAGTGTAACAATTAGAACTCATTACAAACTATCAAAAAGTATTCATTTGGTGAAATTATTCAAGTCACAAATGCTAAGTAAATAAATGCACTTCCAAATACGTGAAGTGTAAAACAAGTATGAAAATAGTGATCTTAAATAATGATTCTTTTCACAAAAACTAACCAACAAACAAGAAGCACACGAAAAAGACTGTCAGGTTAGACAGAAAAAAATAAATCAAATGTATTGTTGGTTGGGATTGTTAAACTAAAATCATTAAAAACCAGCAACTAGGATTCAAAAGAAAGTAAGAAAAAAGAAAAAGAAATGAGTAATTAGGACTCAAAAAAGAATAAGGGTATTCCAATACTATATCTATTTTCCTATTATTAACAAGAAAGGAGGATTTGGAGGCCAATTATGTCCTGTAGACCCAGGTGCTCTCAAAGTATTTGCACTGAAGTCTTCTTGGTATGGACATATAAATGAACTTTACTGTTAGTCAAAGGTGAGAAAACTTACACATTATAAAGGAAAGGAAAGCAATTACACCTGATAGGGAAAAAAGATCACCCATTAAAATGAACAAATTCATCTCTAGCATAAGACTAAAATAATCTGCTTCCAAATAATTCCTTTGTACTTTAGTAGATGAGGACAAAGCTTTTACCATGATGAAAAGGCAAATGGGAGGTCTCTGATAAGTTGGAATCGTCATAGCAATAAAAGAGATACCTACCAGAAAATTTGCATTAATAGCTATAATCTCATTTGTTAAAAAAAACTCATTAAGTTTATAATTAAACTATTTTTAAAATAAAATAAATGAATAATACATATGTAATATGAATCATATGCCAAATTATATTCTATAGTCGTAAGTGCTATTAATAAATACATTTGATTCATGCTACAAGAGAAAGAATTGAGACAATTTCACATTTCAGAATTCCTGAGTCTTATCAGAGAAAAACAAGTACCGAAAAAACAAAGAAAATAAACTTACTTAAAGTAGGGCAAATAACACAAATTTGGGCATTAACTTAATATCATATTTATAGTTTTAAAGCTGAAGACTATGGGAACAATATATATGTACTTCATGAAATTATAAACATGTTTTTAAAGCTTGGTTTTTAAAAAAGGCGTTTTGATCAAACAAGGCCACCTGAGTGACATCTTCAATGATGGTAAGCCCACCATTTTAAACGAATAATATTTTTATTTAAAAGCCTAATTATTAATATAAAAAGGAAAAAAGTTTATTTTAACAAAATGTTTTAGTAAGATTGCAATGGGACAGCCCTTTGATGAAAAATCTAAGGAGGGTAAAGCCAATGTAAATGAATTAGAACAAGAGTTCTAATTTTGAGTCACTACCCACTAAATAATTTCCCTTTTGCTTTGCATATTACACAGTGAAAATAAACAGTTATCTTAAGAGCACTTCAGTCCCACAAGGTAGGATTTAAGCTTTGTGAATAGGTGTAAATGGCCCTGTAACAACATGATGCCTGCAAAAATACATTCCACTGAAAATTAATGTCTGTTCTCTAACTAGTAAGGAAACGGGAAGCTAAGTGGTCCCACTTAAACAATAAAACAAAACAAAACAAAACCCACTGTTTATCCTTTCTGGAAAGACTACCAAAGCAAAGAACATCCAATAATATTACACATTTAAAACTGCATACTTTTACTCATCTTTACAAGTAGGAAATATGCATACAAATAACTCATGGGCTTTATAAATAAAGACACTAATCAGAAATAATATTTGGGTTATTTCTCTGTTCGTAAATACCCAGAAATAAAACAATTAAAAAACACTAAAGTGCAGACCTATAGGCCAATACAGGCATGATAAAGAGGTGCAGCCAAATTTGCATCTACATTTACACTTACATATCCAGAAAATGATTCTTGCTTTAAAAAAAAAAATTGTGCAATTTAAAAACGAGTCAGTTTTGTTTGTGCCGTAATACAATTAGAACTTGTCTCTGCCCACTAGTGAAGTGACTGCTAGACCTTAGACAGCACACTAGGCTCTTGACAATCACATATCTCATTAGAATCATACAACATTGATTCCACCTCCAGAAAATGTTAGGGTCCTCTTGTTGTAGAATGAAGAGCCACTGGTATTTGGTTGATTGCCTTTAACCAGAGAGGACTTCAGTTCCATTTCACAAGCTACAATAGCTGCATTCAATTCCACTTGAGCTCGATGAACTACATAAAACATGAGGCCTATACTTATCATAATCTGTGAATAAAAATAAAACATTACAGTTATCAATATTTTATACAGAAAAAAAGATAAATCCAATAAATATTTGGTTTAGAAATGCTTCAAACCGGGTGCTTCTCAAAGATGGTAGGTAAAAGGCTATACATTTTTAAATAGTTTACATACAGTTATTGTTTATTCTTTCCTTTGCTGCTTCTCCTGGGAGTGGAGGACCGAAGTCTACAGGTAACCATGACACGGTATTAGGAAAACACACATTCCTTTTGGTTCACTTGATACAAGCCAAACCTGTCTCTTTGTACCAAAAAGCTTTCTTCAAGGAATAAAAAATGTCTACAACAGAGGTAACAGCTGGCTAAACTTTGTTGGTATAATTAACGTATTATACCTTTGCATGACTATAAATGTCCATAGGTATTTCTAAGCCAACTTAGTGAGAAGCACTACCATTTACAATGAACTATCTGGTGCAGACAAAATTAAAAGTATTATGGACCACTTAAAAAAATGAAATGCCAATAAACTTCCAAAGAAATTAACAAGAGATTGTGAACAAGAAACTGCCTATCCTTAGGAAAAAACAAAATCAGAGGAAAATACGATGATTATTTTAAAATGTTAGTCAAAGGGATACTAGAAAAAATAATCACACCGATCAAATTGAAAGTTAGGTTTCTAGTCTTAGCTTAGCTACTCACTAGTGATGTGATTTAGGGAAGCTTCAGTTTCTCATTGTCTTATAGGAAGCTATGGTCCCTCTGTACATTTTTCCTTTTTCCTCTTTTGAGATGGAGTCTCGCTCTGTCACCCGGGCTGGAGTGCAGTGGCACAATCTCAACTCACTGCAACCTCCACCTCATGGGTTCAAGCGATTCTCCTGTCTCAGCCTCCTGAGTAGCTGGGATTACATGCATGCTTCCCATGCCCAGTTAATTTTTGTATTCTCAGTAGAGACGGGGTTTTACCATGTTGGCCAGGCTGGTCTCGAACGCCTGACCTCGTGATCTGCCGGCCTCGGCCTCCCAAAGTGCTGGGATTACAGGGGTAAGCCACAGCACCTAGCCCACTTTAACATTCTATGTACAATTCCTCAGAATGTCTAAGCAGTGTACATTTTCTAAATGAGTTTTATTCCAAAGTTCATTTATAAATCAGTTCTTTAGGACTTGGAGCAAATACAGCAGGTGTTATTTAATGTCCCAGCAAGTTTACAAAGGCTGCTGTAACCAAAAGTGATGCTGAAATATAATACAATTTCAATGAAATCTACCCATAATTATAACATAAGCTTTATGGGGAAAGTATTTTAAATCCAAGTGCTGAGGGTGGTTGGGGAAGAGAAAATAGAAGCAGAGCATACTTGGGGTATGGTAAATGTGAGAGGGGAGGAACTTGGAACTTGCGCTAGGGGGTGCCATTAAATGAGTACCCATCACTCAGTAAAATTGTAAATAAGTTAGGCATCTTAAAGCTGGGTCTTTAAATTCTGTAATTGCTTTCTGTTAATTCTCTTAAAAGAAACAAGATATATTTACTGAAAACTCCTACGTTTGCTACATATCAATAAAGGGAAACACCATTTAAAGAGATGAAGAAAATATTGGGGGGGGTGCGTTGTGAATTAAATGCTACGTTCTGTTTTAGACATGCTGAATTCGAGGTGCCTGTTAGATATCCAAAAAAGTTCACGGATGTCAGGGAATGGGTCTGAAGCTATAGAAAGAGGACTGAGCTAAAGACAGTGCTGGGGAGTAGGATGAGGGTGGGGGGAGGATCTTTACCCAAATGCACATCTCAGCAACCATCAGAGTAATTGGATTTGCTGTTAAAGAAAAAAGTTTTCAGAGTAGGACTAGAAAACTTAAGCTAGAATCTTCAAAAACACAGATATAAGGGGTGAAAGGAAGAAGTTAAGCATAAGCCAGGCAAGTGGGAAAAAAAGTTAAGACACTGGTATCAAACAAACTAAGGGAAGAGTGTTTTAATAATGAAGACACTGTCAAGAGTCTTAGACTGCTAACAGGTCAAGCTAGATGAGAACTGGAAAGTGCATCTCATTTAGAAAAGGTTACTGACAGCCTTAAAAAGAGCAGTTTGAGGGAAGGAAGTGGCAGGGCCACAGATAGCAAGGGTGAAATGGTTGTATCTTTAAGTGGGACTTTCCCAGCTGCACTTCTGATCCCAGGGCCTGATGATTTGGACTATCCCCCAACAAGCCCTCCCCATCTTCCTTAGCCAAGTGAAGTGTTAAAAGCATTTAGAAAATGGAAACAGAAGGTATAGTCAATTTTTAAAAAAGTTTTCTTATTAAAATGAAATCAAAGAAACAGGCAGAAGGTCATGCGTCACACAGAAAGACAGGCATCTCTTAATGCTAACTGGAAAGCAGGCTAAGCATGGGCGGGAACATAAGAAGTTAACAGATTTCTTATATGAAAATTCAGGGGTTTCTCAGTTGAAGGCTTCTGATTTTTCTGTTAAGCAAGAGAGGTAATCTGTTGACAATAAAGAGGGAAGCAAGTGAAGGAGTCAAATTGTGAGGAGAAGTGAAGATAGTTTAAAATAATTAACTATTTCAAGACAACAGGAGGGGAGTGAGAAGACAAAGGAGAGAGATGGGATGTGGGGTAGTGTTGAGAAACTAGGTGAAGATTTGCAACCATGAGTTAAATATCAATCCGTTTGGTTACATGACTTCCCCAAAAGAATAGGGGCAAAGCAGATAAAACTTGGATGGTTTCGGTTGGTAGGTACATAGAAAAATAACAGGCATGGAAGAGTAACTAAATAGACCACAGAATCTAAGCTGGATTTCAGTACAGGTTGAGAATCCCTAATCCAGAAATTCCAAATCTCAAAGGCTCCAACCAAAAGTTTTTGAGCACTAACAAGACACTCAAAGAAAATGCTCATTCAAACACTTTAGATTCCAGACATTTGGATTAGGGATACTCAACAGGTAAGCACAATGTAAATATATTAAAAATCTGAGGAAATTCAAAATCTAAAACATTTCTGGCCCCAAGCATTTCGGATAAGGGATAATCAAACTATACAAGAAATGGTTGTGGCTTCCTATGAACATTTATTTTATACTGCTTTATTTTAGGCTGGCAGCCATAAAACTCAGAGGCAAATTTGTGGCTCATTTCTAGAAAATATGAGGAATCTCATGAATATACTTATTCTGCTAGCTTTAACCTAAGCTATCTTCTTATTCTTTTGTATGTATTTTGTAAGCTGCATTAAATGCCTCCTGATACAAATTAAGCTGTAACTAATATCAATTAAATCAAGCAAGCGTAAACATGTCTTCACTTCTTTTCATAAATCCCTAGGCTAAGAAATATGTGATTTCCCCACTGTTTTGTATTCTAAGCTTAAATCTGCCAGCTTAACCAAAGGGTGAGAAATCACTAAATAAAAGAAGATTCTATAGTTTAAAAAGTACCATGAACTTCATTGACTATGGTTGAATAATTTACTAAGACACATAAAAAGTTTTAAATAGTAAAAGTTATCTCCAAGCTATTAACAATGAGGGATTCTAATTACTCAAATGTAAAGTCAAAGGGAAAAAATGTTTCAAATAGATTACTTATTTTCAGGAAACTAAAAAAAAAATATGCTTAACTTCATACTAAAAAAGTCTGAGAACGTGATACACATTAATTTTACAGTACTGTAGGATGATCATAAATGATATACGGTGCTATAGATATAATGCATAGAAAGTTTAACTTTGTATGATTAGCGTGCTGTATTAATATAAATAAACCAACTGTAATATAAACATTTAACTTAGATTCAGATTATCTAAAGAAAATATAGCTCTGGGGAAAAAAGTAAAGAAAAAAACTGACTCTACATATCAAACATACTACAAAATTTTTCTTAAAGCAAGTACTTTTATTGATAAGCTTTATTTGGGCAATATTTCAATGTAAATATTCATGGTTTTACTTTATGTACTAAACTTGTACCTCGTAAGCACAAAGAAAATTAACTCTGGCTTTATTTTATCATAGTATTTTAAACACAATAGAGTCTCAAAAACTTGAGAATAATGCCACCAAAATAAAATCTGTAATATGGTACCATATACTCAGTAACAGTTAAAACTAATAAGTTAAAAGACCAGTAAGTCTGGAGGACCATCTCATTAGTATTATTTGCTTAGAGGAGTATAGTGTTGTCCCATGTATCTGTGGGGTATCAGTTCCTGGATCCCCCCAGATTTCAAAATCTGCATATACTCAAATCCCTTACATAAAATGGCATGGTAGCTGCATATAACTTTTGCATATCCGTCCATATGCTTTAAATGATTTCTACATTACTTATAATACCTAATATGATGTAAATGCTATGTAGTTATTGCAATACATTGCTTTTTTGTGCTATTTTTTGTTATATTGTTATTTTTAATTTTTTTCCCAAATATTTTTAATCTGTAGTTGGCTGAATCCATGAATGTGGAACCAATGGATACAGAGGTCTGACTATATTCTACTGGTTTTGAGCATGATCTCTAGAACCAACCACCTTGGTTCAAATCCTGGCTCTACCACTTATTAGTGGGGACTTTAAACAAGTTACTATCTAATGGTGTCTTTGTGAACCAGTTCTTGTGGATCAGAGATAGGGGGCTTGATTTACAGCACTTGCCATTTCCCATGGTATAAATATTCCCATCATGGGCAATTTCAAACTATCAATGTGATGTCACTGAATGCAGATTTGGGAAGAGATGTATAATAAATAACCAGCTCAAGATAATAAACATCTGTACCTCCTAGGGTTTTCGTAGGGACTAAATGGGCTGAAATATGTGGCATATAAAGCATGGAATAAAGGTTAACTATCATCATCATCTCACTAGTTCATGAAAAATTACGATTTTCTATTTTGTTAAATCTCAGGAATAAAATCAATCACAAATAAATTTTTAACTATTTCTGCATGCAAATTTAAAGGCTCTAAAGAAATTTGCCTACATGGCAGTATTTTCCTCTTTCATCAACCTCTTACGTAAAATTTTATGTGCCCCAAACTATATTACAATTTGCATGGTAATAATAATCCATTACACAAGTCTTATTTGGACTTGTAATAGAAAACCTTAGACATTTTTATGAGGTAATACTTTTTAAAACAAATCTTTTGTTTCACATCAAATTGTACTAGAAAGAAATTTACATTGTCAACATAATACTTTAAAAAATGCAAACAGGTGAGTTTCAATAATTTGAATATAAAGTAACAAGATAAACACTCAACTCTGCCCAATCTTACTAAAATTATTTTCAGGCACATTTCACACAAAGTCAAAATACAGTATTTGATTTGTGATGACTCTGAAAATAATCACTACAAAAATAATCTTACTTTTGTCATTCTTTTTGCCTCTTTAAGAGGATTTTTCTGTATCAGTTCAGTTCTGCACACTTGCATATATCCACACAATTAAAAAATTTTAATGTTGTCAAAATATGAGGTAGTACCAAAAGAACTAAGAAAAAAAAATCTAAAATGGAAAAACCCTCCTATTATTTTCAATGAAATCTCTCAAATCAGCAATGCCATACCAAAAGAAAAAGAGAGAAAAAAAAGAGACAACCCTTGGCCTTAAACTCACCTGTAAACAAAAAACAAAATATCCACTAACACTCTGTTCTGCAATGACATCTTCCATTGTCCGCAGGGTGGTACCCAAGTAAGAATTCAGAAGCTGGGTAGGAAGCAGTCCAACCGAAGATGCCATCAGATAGTTGGGTAATGAGAGATCAGTAATCTAGAAGAGTAGATTAAAGGGAATGATTCATTACCAAGTAAAATCTCAATTCAACATAAAAAAATGTGTGTATACGTCTAACTAGTGGTATTTCCTTGGGAAGGAGCTGACATCTTTACAACAGTATCCTGAATTTACAAAATGATTATAAAGAGAATACATGCAGAATGTAGAATATTTAGAATGAAATAAAAGTAAATTTTAATATTCTATTATACTACCATCAAAAGATAACATTTGTGACTTTTTCTTTCATGTAAATAAAATCCACACGTAGATAACTTTGTAAAAACAGTTTTGTAAGTCTTCCTCATATCATTAAATATTCTTCAAAAGCATTCTTAAATAGCAGTGTGGTCGCTGGGCTTTGAAGCCAGACAACCCTAGAATGGCATTCTGGTGCTGAGAATTCAATAAGCTACTCTGTCTCTAAATCTCTGTTTTGTTTTGTTTGGAGACAGAATCTCGCTCTGTCGCCCGGGGTTGAGTGTAGTGGTGCGACCTGGGTTCACTGCAACCTCCGCCACCTGGGTTCAAGAAATTTTTCTGCCTCAGCCTCCCAAGTAGCTGGGCCTACAGGCGCACGCCACCACACTGCTACTTCTTTCTTTTTTTTTTTTTTTTTTTTTTGAGACACAGTCTTGCTCTGGAGTGCAGCGGCCCGATTTCAGCTCACTGCAAGCTCCTCCTGAGTAGCTGGGACTACAGGCGCCCGCCACCACGCCCGGCTAATTTTTTGTATTTTTAGTAGAGATGCGGTTTCACCATGTTAGCCAGCGTGGTCTCAATCTCCTAACATTGTGATCCCCCTGCCTCGGCCTCCTAAAGTACTGGGATTACAGGCGTAAGTCACCGCGCCCGGCCCTACTTTTTTGTATTTTAGTAGAGACAGGGTTTCACCGTGTTGCCCAGGCTGGTCTTGAATTCCTGAGCTCAGGCAATTCGCCCACCTCAGTTTCCCAAAGTGCTAACTATCAGTTTTTTCATTTGTAAAATGAAATTCATCACCAGCTTAGATGGCTGTTAGGATCAGAAATATTTCTAAAGTATCTAGGAAATACCTGGCATATGACTGACACTCAAAAAAGGTGAAAATTATCATTATTATGCAATTATACTACCATTGTCTGAATGTAGCACGATTTAACCGCTCCTACTGTAGAATATTTACATTGCTTCATTTTTTGTATATATGGAATTACATTTATTTTTGGCTATTAAAAAATTCTAAAATTATGATAACGTCTTTTGGATATTAACCTCTGTGTTAGGCAACATCTAAAATATTCCTAACGACCTGATCTCCTGGTATTCATGTCCTTGTGTGATCCCTTCCCCTAGAGTGTGGGCTGGACCTCGTGCTTACTTCTAGCAAACAGGCAAGAGCAGAAGTGAGGAGATGTCACTTCCAAAATTAGGTTACAAAAAGAATAGGACTTCCACTTTTTCCTCAAGCAAGTAAGCTGCCATGCTCTAAGTAGTTCCCATGGAGAGACGCACGTGGCAAGGAACTGATGTGTTCAGTCAATAGCTAGCAAAAATAGCCTGGAAAAATAGCCAGTCAATAGCCCAGAAGTGAATCCTGCCCCAGTCAAGCCTTAAGATGACTGCAGCCCTGGCCAAAACCTTGACTGCAGCATTGTGAGGGATCCTGAGTCAGACGCACCCAGCTAGTTGCAGAGGAATCCCTGACCCAGAGAAATTGTGAGACAATAAATGATTGTTTTAAGCTACTAAGTTTTGATCTGATATACAGCAATACATGACATATGTATCTTAACTCTGGTAGGATAGATCACTAGAATTATTGGTTCAAATAGTAAAAAACTTCATTTTCCAAAATGTTCACAATGATTCAACACACCTGTCAGTATGTGATACATGAACGCATCCATTGTCATACTGTTACCAACTGTAAATATTAAATTTTAATCTTTATTTCGATAGGAGTAAAAACGATGTTTCATCATTATTTAATCTGTACTATTTTAACTTATATTGGCACATTTTCTATATACATTTTTTATTCACATTTCCTTATGGGTTTATTTGTTCACATTTGCTCTTTTTTATTGGGATATTAAGTGTTTTTCTTATTTGTAAGAACTATTTATATAGTGAGGGCAACCTGTTGTCTATTATATGTGGCATATAGTTTTTGCTAAAGTGTCCTTTATCTCTTAATTTTATGTTTTGACATACAAATGTTTTTAAATTTTTACATAATAAAATATTATCTATTTTGTCCTCTTATTTTTCCAATGCATTTAGCTTTGGAAAGTGTTTTAAGAGTCTATTGTTGATTTCTACCTATATATTTCTTCTGATTATGTTTTTCTTTTTAGCATTCACCACTTATTCCTTCCGGAATTTACTCAAATTCGAGGTGAGGATATAGCCTGATCCCTCCCCTTTCCCAATAGCCAATTTTCCCAGCATTAGATACTAAATAATCAATAACTTCTCCATTGACTTATTATGTTTACTTTAGTAGAAATAAAAGTTATTTCATATAAAAAGGGCTTATTTGGAGCTCTAAAACTGTCCATTTATATTTAAAATCTTGTATAGAACTAAAACATTGGTGTCTCAAATCTTGTACTGAAACTAAATTGTAATAAAGACTACCAGTTAATACCTGGCAAGGAATTTCCCATTCTATTCAAACTTCTTCATTATGTTTCTTTTAAAAATGGCCATAACTGTTCTCAGCCATATTTATTCTTGCAGATCATTCTATCACTCAAAAAAAAAGAGTAAATTTTATACTGGGATTAAGGCAAATCTGCAAATTAATCTGGATAGACCTGAAATCTCTACCATATTAGGTATTCTTATCCAGAAATTTTTCTATAATTACTCAAAATCTTCTTTTATACCTCTTACTAAAGTTTGGTCACTTTATTCACGTATCCCATGCATTTCTTATTAGTTTATTTCTAAGCATTTCATGTTATTATTGTTACCACTACTATTGATTTTCAAAGTAACTTTTCCACACCCCCATCTGAGTATTACTGGTATATAAGAAAGCTACTGGCCACTTTATTAAACCTTTTTACTAATTTTAAAATCTGATATTTTAAACAGCTATAGGTGACTCTACAACTATTAATACAACCTAATCTAAAAATCATTTCATATTTTCAATAAAACTACATTCAACTCTATTAATAGATAATGAACTGGAGATGTATTACTGCTGATTTGGAAAGAATATTACAGTGACTGGTTGTTAACAATCCACCTTATCGATCACTGACTCAATAACTACTAATGCAAGATGCTCCAAGAGGTGCTTGGAAGAGATAAAAAGACACAGTGCCTACCACTGATGGATTTACACACTGACAAGTAAACATAAACTACCTGAGAAATAGGCAGAATGGGGAGCACTGAGAAGGACTACATGCTGAGCATTAAAGAATAAAGGATGAAAATTAATTGTAGAAGTGGAGGCCAAAGGGTAACTTTTTGGGAAAAGAGGGATTCAAGGCAGACACTGAAAGCCTAGTATGAGTTCGGCAAGCAAAGATAGATAGGATGAGGAAGGCAGGTGTTCCAAGAAGAGAATGAACAAAAGATGAACAGCTGCTTCCAAATTATTTTATTTATTTTTTTATTTTATTTTATTTTATTTTATTTTTTTGAGACAGAATCTCGCTCTGTCGCCCACGCTACAGTGCAATGGCAGGGAAAGTACAGAATGTACTCATAAAGTTGGCAGCACAGCTAGGATTGTCTATAGGGCACACACAAAGAAATCGTGTAAAATAAAGACAGGAAAACTAGATGGGGTGATACATGTTGGGGCCTTAGATAAAAGAGGAAGGAGCCTATACTCAGAGGAAAGGTACCAGGGAGTCTAGTCAAAGAATGATGTGAATGGAGCTAAGCTGAGCAAGGTTCCTTCTTCAATTTAGAGCACTTATAGGAGCAGAGAACTTTCTTTAGAATAAACATGTCAGATATAGAAAGTAAGAACATACGACAAAAATGAATGTTATAAAAATTACATTGCAGTTAATAACAAAACATTCCATATTATGGAAGTTATCTTTAAAATAAATATTTCAGTTCAGAAATTTCAGAATGCAACACTTCTGGCCACAACCTTTACCTTTAAATGTAATGAAGTTTCTCTAAATAGAACACATAATTGACATTCACAGATGACATCAATAATATTCAAATGGGTAATTTAAGAACAGATTTCATAAATCTGAAACAACTCTATCACTCAACTCAACAAGACCATCACCCATGCATAAACTGCATAAATTGAAGTTTATCAAATCTTTCATGACCAAACCTTACCCTTGGGAAAAAGTGTTATTATACATACATATAATTTTAGTTAATAATCGTAAATATTTTTGCTGGAGTGTTCAATGCTTTAACCAATGGAGCAACACAGTAACATACATGTACACAGGTTTTAAACTACTAAGAACTTTATTAAAGATGAACAGCTTCTTCCAAAATATTTTATTTTATTAATTTATTTTGAGACAGAGTCTCGCTCTGTCGCCCAGGCTGGAGTGCAATGGCACGATCTTGTTCTCACTGCAACCTCCGCCTCCCAGGTTCAAGCAATTCTCCTGCCTCAGCCTCCTGAGTAGCTGGATTACAAGCGTGCACCACCACACCTGGCTAATTTTTGTATTTTTAGTAGAGACAGGGTTTCACCATGTTGGTCAGGCTGGTCTTGAACTCCTGCCCTTGTGATCCGCCCACCTCAGCCTCCCAAAGTGCTGGGATTACAGGCGTGAGCCACTGCGCCCGGCCTATTTTTAATACAGCATTTCCTATAAGCAAAAATTTTTCTCAGAATTTCCATCTAGCTCAGTCTTTGACAAACATATTTGGAATACTTGTTTTCAAAAGGAGATGCATCCAGCCTTCTCTCCGCAGTCTTCAAGCATCAAAGTTCTAAAATTTTGTCTCCTTGTTTTACTTTGTAGAAAGACATTAAACATGAGCCTAGATCAATACCATTGGAATTCTTGCCTGCAAGTACCCCAGCATTTTAGCTCAGGATTTGTATTCCAAATCAAAGAACCCCTAGATTTCTCTACCTAGGATATCAATGCTATCTTGCCAGTTAGTTTCTGTGATGAGATACCACAGCGAGAGTTTAAGGGATGGCAAACACCACCTGACTGCTATCCTCTCATGTTTTAAAAACTCTAGAAGCACTATAAAAGTATATATCCTTTATTCCCAGAGGTACATGATGTACTTGAAGATGTGATTCACTTAACATGGGGTTAACATGTAGAACATCATTTCACCACTATACCAAATAGATCCTGAAAACAAAGAAGTATTCCATCTGGGAAGGGAAAAATAAATGAGAGGAAAAAAAAAAACTGTAATTCTGAAGAGCAAGAGCTGATTCACCTCTGAACATGGCATTTTTGGAGCTGACAACAGAGAACCTCCGTCTTTGAGATCTATCACTAGGACATTCACTGAAGCTGGGGCTGTGGTCGGTCCTCTTAGGCAAAGCACCAAGCACAGCTCTCAGGAAACCTGACCCAGCTCTTCTGCTTTCTAAGATTATAGCTGTTTACACAATGGTTTTACCACTTTAATTTAACCCACCAAGAAACTTTGTTTTTACATAGACTATCCTGGCATGGATGTAATAAAGAATATAAAGGTGACCTGTATTCAGAAGACCTCAAATTTTATGTGCAGCTCTGTGAATCTAGCATTCATTTTGGCAAATTATACCTTCCTGTACAGACGTGTTGCTTGGTATTTGGGATGCTGCTTATTAACAAAATTACTGTTAAAATATTATAAATTCCAATTAAAATATATTAAATTACATTATATAGGAAAAAATCATGAATCCCTAAGACTGTTAAGAAAGGATTGGTCAAGAGAAATTAAAATGACCAGTTTGGTCTTTTCATCTAATTAATATTTACTGATAAAGTATTTTACTGTATATATCCCCAAAATACTTCCTACTAATATTTCAGAAAAATTGGGGAAGAGATGGCCGGGCACAGTGAGTGGCTCCGCCTGTAATCCAAGCACTTTGGGAGGCCGAGGCGGGCGGATCACGAGGTCAGGAAATCGAGACCATCCTGGCTAACAGAGTGAAACCCCGTCTCTATTAAAAAATAAAAAAAAAATTAGCCAGGCGTGGTGGCGGTCGCCTGTAGTCCCAGCTACTCGGGAGGCTGAGGCAGGAGAATGGCGTGAACGCAGGAGGCGGAGCTTGCAGTGAGCCGAGATCGCGCCACTGCATTCATAAATGGCAACTATTTTTCACTCTCAGAAAATCAAAAGTTTAAAAATCAGTTTAAAGAAAAACGTTAACTGCATATTCTCTTTCCTTTGCTCCTCAAAATACCTCTTCATCTTTTCTGTGTTCCCAAACTCAGCGGCCATAGCTGGAAACCTCGTCAGTCAGGCACACAGCTAATTCCTCATTTCCCACATCCAATATCTACTACCTCTTGTCAACCGCACCTTCTCTGGGGAAATCTATCCACCGTCTGGGCCTATTCCTAATTTAGTCTCCTCTCCGGCCCTGACACACAGACTACCCCACTCACTACCTATGCTAACTCCTGCAGAAATCTTTTTAAAAAGGGAGAATAATCCTGCTTAAACTCCCTCCTACTGCCATGAGGTTCTTCACAGCACAAAGTGCTTCATGATCTGGCCTCTGAGCATTTCACACATCCTGTCACACTATGTCCCAGTCACATCAAAATTGTCTCAGTTCCTAGAACACTACTTGCTCCCCTTTCCCTCTGGGCCTTTCTACATTGTTCCTTCTGGGGAGTACAACAAGCACATCCTTCTTTCCACTCCATTTACTCCAAAAAGTCCTACACTGTCTTTCACTACTCAGTCATCAATTACTCTAGGAAACCTTCCCAGATGCCACAAGCCTTTTAAGTGCTTTCAAGTGCTCTGACAGAAACTATACTTCCCTGTCCCCTTTGCACTGGAGAACAACTGAAGGTTTTGCCATTTGTTTGCCCCTCAGTCCTTTCCCAAACTATAAATTCTGTGAGGAAAGGGATCTGCCTGTCTTGGTCCTCATTGTGTCCCTAGATCTTAACAAATGCCTACTATATATTAGGTGCTAAATATATGTTTATTGGAAGTTGGATGTATCAACACCAACAATGTTTTATTTATAAACATGGAAACCTAGAGTAGTTGCCAGTTTATAAACAAGTTGGAATGCAAAGTCCATTTTTAATTGGATTTTCAGAAATTAAGAACACTCTGCCAAGCACACAGAAAAAATGTTATAAATGAAAATTAACTTATTTTCAGCAAAACTTACACCATGATTTACCTAGAATGCTATTTCTCCACTGGAATGCTACCACCTCAAGGGAGAGACTTTATTTTATTCACGGCTACACCTCCAGCATTTAAAACAGCAGCAGGCACATGCTAGGCACCTACCAATTATTTACTGAATGAATACTAAAAATATTTCCAGAAACCTCCAAGGTGAACCTAATGTCAAGGCTAAGACCCTCTTGTTAGGGTCTCTCAAGCAACCCTGAGAGTACTGAAAAAAGTCTTGCTACTGGAGAAAAAAAAACAAAACAAACAAAAAAAAAAACACAAGGCCATAGCAGTGCTGAGACCCTACCCTAACAGCTAGAGAGGGCTTCAGAGTAAAGAGATTTCTACTGACAGAAATGGTTAGGTCAATGTCTGTCTACGACACAGAAGCATCTTCATCTATGCAAGCTTCTTCAAGAGTTCACTGTCCCTAAATTAGGAACTGCTTTTAATGGCTCCCAAATATCTTAGGGAGGGGTCACCAATTTATCTGACAATTTGGTTGAACCACCCTTCCACCCTCCCACCCCCATACACACAGAGGTCTTGAATCTTCCCCCAAGGGGGGAAAAATGTGTCTCTTATTGTACATAATTTCTGGAACACAAGTTGAAAAGATTTTCTTCATACAATCTGACATACTATAGGTTTATTGTTTGTACTAAAAAAATGTATCATATGCCTTCTATATATATCTAAGGCCCAGTTCTAAGCAGGAATAAAAAAGATACAAAGATAGAAAACTACAGCTGACTATGCAATCATTAAAAGTCATGTTGCAATACATGTAATGACAAGATGTTCATTACATCAAGTAAAAGAAGTTCACAAAAATCATTAACTCAATATTATATTAAAAATACATATCAATAAAATGCAAAAGAGAAAAATTAACACTAAAATGCTAAGGACTTTTTTCTTTGTACTTGCTATACTTTTCAAAGTTTTTACAATGAATACATATAGACAGAAAAAACAAATATTGTTAAAATATGTTTTAATAACCTCTTTGCTTTTAAACAAATTTTTTTAAATCTAGAAAGGGTTAATAAAACATACTGTATATACATTAATATAACAGGCTAGAGATATAGATTAGTGAATTATAAGCCTACATATGACACAAAAAAACGCAGAAGCTGATGAGATAACTAAAGACACACAAAGAGGGGAAAACAGTTTCAAGGAAATAAAGGTCAGCTGCATTCAGTGGTATTGTGAGGTCTCAGGATGTGTACTGAGATGACATTACACAACTTGGTCATCCTATCTGACCCTTAAGGGCCAGCCTCCAACTCTTTCAAAACACAGACTGCATCTGCCTTTCTATTTTGCCTGAACTGTACCACTGGCAGCAAATCATTACACTTTACTAGTAAGAAGAAATCATCATTACATACACTGATACAGTGACAAGTATTACGACTATCATATCTTTATCTGAATCTATGGCTATATCTACAGCACAGAATAAGAATTTAAGAAAATAAGAAAACATTACAGAATAAGAACTTAAGAAAATGAGAAAATGTTTATTTTTATAACACACACTATCACTAAACTGTTAAAAAATAAAACGTAATGTTACATTGTTGCTCAGAACACTTGTCTTTTTAAAAGCAAACTCTGACCTAATCTATACCCTCTCATTTTGCAAATAAGGAAAACTGGAGGCCAGAATCATTAAATGACTTCACCAGGGCTACAAAGGAGCTAAGACAGAACCAGAAGACCCCACAGCATAAGCCAAGATACTATACTGTATTTGTGGTCTTAGAGTCATTTGCCAAAAACTTTTCTTTAGTTGTAATAAATTTCAGTTCAAATATAAACTAAATTACTAAAAGTAATTTATCTTCTTGATAACTCAATGCAAACTCTAGGAAAACTTGAAAAACAGTTATATCTGCTTAAAGTTATAATGACATCCTTCACTATTATTATTTCAGTCAGTACCAGTTTCACAGCTCCCTGGCTCCCTCCAAAACAAAGAATCTATTTGTTGCTTCAAACCTATGGTGGGCTCACATAAATAACCAAGTAATTGGTGGTTTGGTAACAAACAATTCTATAAAGCAGTTCACTAAGAAGTGAGCCACAGTGATGGGTAAGGTCTTGCACTTTTAAATTTACTAATTTCTATTTTATTTGCATTTTACACACAATACCCATTGATTGCTTTTGTTTAAAAATTTTTTCTGTTAAATAAAAATATAAGATATATGTGAGAAATTAAGGGCCTCTTCCTACAGTTGCAGGGGCTCAGGCTTGGTAGCTGTTTTGTTGCTGTGACTCTAAGGCAGAATAAGTTGGCAAACTTTATCCATGAAGCACCAGATAGTACACAGTTCAGGCTCTGTAGGCAGTAAGGTCTGTAGTAACTAGTCAATTTGCCATTTTGGATTAAAAGGATACACACATAGCACACACATAAGTGAGCACAGCTGTATTCCAATAACACCATTTACAGATGCTGAAATTTGAATTTCATATAATTCTCATGTACATGAAATATTCTTGTGGTATTTTTTCCAACTATTTAAAAATGGAAGAATCATTCTTAGCTTGTATGCCATACAAAATTGGGCTGTGGTTTTCTGACCCCTGCTCTAACATCTGGGATGATACCTAAGTCAACTGTATAGAACCTTCCCCAGTCCTCCATAATGTCCGATATTCAAGGTGCGCTAGGACAAGTATTCTACAACTGGAATCAGGATGTGTCTGGGAAATCCAGCTCTTCTTGGACCAACACTAGTACCCTGAGTAAGTTAATGACTGTAAACATTTACTAACTGTGTAATCTTGGGCAAGTTATTTCACCACTGTGCCTCAACTGCCTCAGCTATATGATGAGGATCATGGCTGAAATGAACAGTAAATAAGTTATGAGTGCATGATTAAACAGTGCCTGGCAATTAGTTAAGTACAATATAGGTATTTGTTAAATTTTTTTTTAAAGTAGCTCAGTTTCAGTATCCTCATTTTGGAATGCAGAGGATGGTGAGAAAGAAATAGCAAATAATGAGCAAACTATCACAGCTCTGCAGCATGTATTATTAAACACATCTCACAACAGAAAGTATGGCTCAAAAGAGTAACTATAACTACTTCAAGATGACACTGTAAATGTTGGAACCAATCTGATTTCAAGTTTCTAGTATGCATGGGAGAAGGGGAAAAAAATGGTTCAGAGGAGATAAGCAAGGGAAAGCGCCTTTCCTTCTTCCATATATTATCCTTTACAATCAGCTCCTGCTTCTAAAATGTGAATACAACTACCTCCACCACTACAAATAATAATAACACTTAACAATTACTGGGAAGTGACTATGAGCCAGACAAAATACTTAATGCCTTCACAGTATCAGCTTTTTTAAGCCTCATAACTCTACTTCATTTTACAGATGAGGAAATGAAGAAGGCCAGATGGCACGGACTAATTCAGGATCATCTATTTCCAAAGCCTGGGCCTCTCATGACCACTACACCTAACTTCTTTGAGGTAAGCCCAGATGAATTTCTCTAATTATGGGCACCAAAAAAAAAAAAAAAAGAGTTTTAACTGGAATTTTTTTTTTTTTTTTTAAAAAGGATGATTTCAAAGATAAGGAGGGATGTAGCAAACACAAGAAATATGCCTAGAAAGGGGGCAGCTATGGTCAGCAGGAGGGGTATGAGGTAGAGAGGGTATATGAGGAGGCAGAATGGAGTTCTAGAAGGCAGAAAGGAAAGTCAGACTAAAACTAACATCAGCCTTAACTAAGCTTTCTTTTCTTTCACATATCCTGGGTGAATTCAGTAAACTGTTCTAGTTGAAAGGACTACTTCTGTAAGCAGGCAGTTCAGGACAATAGGTATAAACAGGACATAACAGACCATATCCAGTGGCTTCACAGCCCACCCTGCTATGGCTATGAGTAAAAACTTTACAGTAAGATGCACCATATCAGCTGATCCTGAGTTCAAACCCTAGCTCACCCACTTGGTAGGTGGGTGACTGAAGAAGTTCCTGGATGGTTGAGCTTCTGTTTCTTTCTCAGTGAAATGGTGACAATAATACCTATTGCAAGAGGCCATTTTTCTTTTTTTTCCCCTTCTTTTTTATTGATCACACAATGCTAAATTCAGAGTTGTCCCTTGTCAAGCTCAGTTTCAACTACATGATTACCTTAAATTATTACCAAGTACAAAATACAACTTCTTAGTCACATACTTAATATGTAACAGACATAATCAAAAGAAAAGCCTACCTTATTGTCAATCAGTAAATACATAATGAGCCCTTACTATTTACCCATGACTATACCCGGCATTAAATATATATTGAAGAAATGAAGAGGTGGTGGGTTGAGACCCTACCATCAGACCATGGTTCAAAGTCTGACTCCACCATTAGTTTAGTACCTTGGTGACCTTGGGTCATAACAACAGAAACGACAAAAGCTAACACGTGTTTGTTAAGCCAGGCTCTGTTGCATGTATTCATCTCATGTAATCTTCTCAATAATCCTATGGAAGTAGGTATCATTACTTTCCTTATTTTACAAATAAGAAATTGAAGCACAGAGAGAATAAACAACTTGCCCAAAGTCACTAGACTCTAAGCAGACAGCAGGAATCCACAGCACCAGCCCTGTGCTCCTAACTAGTAGACACTAGTCTATAATATGTGCATAATCAACTTCTGCAGGGCTGGTTTAAGGATCAGAAATATGTGGAAAGAGCCTAGGATAGTAGTTGGCATGCAGTAGGTGGACAAGAAAAGGCCCAAGGATACATGCTATACTGAAACACAAACTAACAATCAATCTATTCAGGTTCCTTAGCCTAACCTTCTTTCAAAGTTCTGGGATAGTTTATTTATTATTACCCAAGACTGGATCAAAGTTCAAGTTTATATTTCATACTATAGGAGGGTATGAAAAAGAAATTTAAGACTATACCAAACTACTGCTAACACTAAACTTCATCTCTACAGAAAACCGCTTATCTGTTTCCACTGCCTCTACCAAATACCATTATAGTCATTGCTGCTGTTGCTTGGAATCAAGAGGTTTGCAAAAGGCATTTAAAAGAAAAGAAAAAAGGGAAATATTTTAATTTCATCACAAAGAGGTAGATTGGTTAGAATTATTCCTAATTCAAAACAAAATGAGAAAGTTTCCAGAGACTAACAATGATTTACTTTTTGAAACAATGCATCAGAATCACTTAAAATACATCAATTCCTATGGTTTTGAGTGCAATTATCTTTTTACTTCAGTACAGTTTTCTTTAAGTCTAGCTGAAGGGTTGAGTTCCTGGGAATCTACATAAACTCTCGGTAGTTTAGAATAATTGAATTTGGGGAACGCGGTAATCTACTTTTTTAAGTCCTTCACTTTATAAAAGAGAAAAGTGAAGCCAGACAGGGTCAGTAATTTGATCCAAAGTCACAAAGTTTGTAGACCAGATTCCTTTCTTCCAGTAAAATGATCTCTTCACTAGCAGTGTTTCTATCCTAAATCAGTTACATGGAGATGCACACTAGCTATAAAAACCTGGGCAAGCAAAACATATGAATACAAGCACAGAAAAGTCTATAATGGTGCATATATTGAAGAAAAATAAACGCTAATTGAGCAAAAGGTTATCTGTTCTGTTTTATTCACCGCCCTGCGATTTCGAAATGAAGTTCCTCCAAAGAAAGATAAACAGTAGCATTTTCTCCTTTACATCGCATTAAAGCACAATTACTTGAAGAAGAAAAAGCCCATTACAAATATAGGAAACTCCAAAAATCGGAGTCTGCAACTAGCTCCTCCACTGTTTACTGAAACACTTCCTTCGGTCCATGTTGCTAAAAACTTGAATCAAAACCCTGGATGTATTTATGCAAGCAAGAGATAAAGCTAAAAACGTGAAGCTTTCCTCCCTAAATGTTGCCAAAGCTGCTACAAAAGATGACAAGTATTAAAGATGTGCATTTCCATTCATGTCCCTGCATGCCCACTGTTAAGAGGGCTTTTCATTTTTAATTACGTTCCCATCCCGAAAAGGAACATTAGTTTTTTATCTAACAAACTGTCTTTCGAGAATCCGCGTTAGGTATGTTTTATGTGTATGACAGATTTCCCAGGGTGCGATGGAAAGTAATTGTAACTCCTGCCCTCAATGTCACTTCTCTGCTGGTGTTTATCTGATAGAGCGCCCTCCTAGGGCCGCCACAAGACCGCTCAAAAACAGACTTGGAGAGGGATAGGCCAGCGGGACCCTACTTACCGAAAACACTGCATTCTGAAGCCCAAAAGGTATGGGGGTCAGTCTGGCCAGCGCCACCACTTTCAGGCCGCTTCCTCCCTCCACGACGCGAATAACGGCGCTCAGTTTGTCGCTGCTCTGGATCCTGGCGGCCACCCAGGCAGTGAGCAACCGCTTGCAGACCACATGGGCGATGAAGGTGCCGATGAGGACGCCCACCACCATCAGACCCATGCCCAGCACGAAGCCGTACAGGTAGCCAGCGGCCACGTTGAGCACGATGTAGCCCCAGCCGCAGGGGAAGGAGACCACGATGAAGCCCACGACGAAAAGCAGGACCCCTAGCAGCGAGTCAAGGCTCTCCACCCACAGCAGGAGGTGCTGAAGGTAGCGGCGGACCAGGGCCAGGGAAGCGAAGCACAGGGCGGCCAGCACGCAGACCAGCACGAGGCTCCGGCACCAACAGGTGCTGCTGAGGCAGCAGCAGCGCCAGTTTCTCACCTCGGCCACGCCGACCACCACGCCGCCGCCGCCGCTCCCGGGGCAGCCCGCCAAGGCCCCGCCCGGCTCCGGCAGCTCCGAAGCCGCTGGCGGACCGTGGCGTTCCAGATAGGCGCCGAGCAGGGCGCCCGAGGCCGCCGCCGCCGCTGCCGCCGCCGCGCTCGCCCCGCCCCCTCGGGGAAGGCGGTCCGCCAGGCCGTCCCCGCCCGCACCCCGCGGCAGGGCCCAGCGGACAGGCAGCTCTGCAAGGCCCGGGAGGGCCGCGTGCTGCAGCAGCCGGGGCAGCGCCTGGAGCAGGATCCCGCCCGGGCTCCGCATGCCACAGCCCGGCGCGGGCCCTCAGCCGACTAGCCCCTCCGCCGCGGCGCCTGTTAGGCAGCTGCCCTTCATGGCGCCCGGTTCGCCCGGCCTCGACTCCCTGCGTCCGCTCAGGGGGTGGGAGACAGCCCGGACAAGGGCGCCGAATCAGCGGAGGAGCGACGGCCGGGCGGAGTGAGGAAACTCCCGCCCCAGCGCCCACGGAGCCCACTCCGGCGGTGCCCGCCCCTTGTCGGCCAGAGGGGCGGGGCCGCGGGCGCTCGGGGCGGAGCGGGCTGTGTTCTGGCCCCGCCCCCGTGACGCCTGCCCGCCAGGCTGCAGGGGTCGCGGGGCGTCTGCGTGGGCCAGCGGAGGCCCAGGGCTGCTGAGAGCAACTGCTGGGAGGGCAGGAGCTCTGGGGAGGGCGGGGCGACTGGCAGGGGCGCGCTCCCCGACTTCCCACAGGCGCGCGCATGCCTGCGTGTCAGGGCGCGCGCACCCCTTCTCGGACAGAGGCGACCCCAGTCCGTGAGCTGCTTGGATCCTCGCCCGTTCCCTCCTGGTCGTTTCCGCAGTAACCTCTTATCGGAGCGGGCAGCTGTGAGTGGCGCTCACATCCGCCGCTACCCTGTCGAATTGGGGAAAGCGTTCTTGTCCTGTTCTGAGGAGGGTTTGGCTATTGTCCTTGGCCCTATTCTCCCTGTCTCAGACTTACCTCCCAGGTAGCGAGGTCACCCTGTGGGTTTCATATGGCTTGGTCCTTTAGGAGCTGGAAAAATTAGGTATAAAGTCCCCCCACCCCCTTGACAGAACGCCCCTTTTGACTCCAGCGGTCCTTTATCGAGTGCCAGGCATTGGTCTAGGGGCTTTTGAAAGATTCACTGAAGGACATTTCTTAAGGGTTCGCTTTCTCAGAGGGCAGCTTCTCAAACTCATTCGCTGGTTTCTTTTCCTCTTTTTGCCTGTTTAAAGTTAGTGTTCCCCAGGTCCTCTTGCCTTCTTCCTTTTTAGAGTTCCCTGAGTCATCTCATCCAGGCCCACAGCTTTGATCCTGCCGTGCCCCCCATAAGCAGTGACCCCTAAGTCAATGTCTCTGCCCACACTTCCCAGCTTGTGGTCCGGCCTGTGGACACATCCAGACGGAATTCCTGCAGGCAGCTCAAACTCAGCAGAGCTTGGTAGATAGATGATCAACCTGGGCTCTGGTGCAAATCACGTTTAGTAACTGGTCAAACCGTCAGTCCCTGAATCTCATTGTTTCTTTTTAAATTGCAAAATGAAGATAATGGTACAATTTGCTTCGTAAGAGTGTTGTGAGGATTAAACAAAATAGTAAAGTAAGGTGATTAGCACTATGCCTGAAATTAGTCTTCAGTAAATGTTAACCATGTGATTGTATCCCTCATTAAAAGTGTGATCCCCCATAGACCGACTCTTCCTTCTGGGTTTGATATCTCAGTGGATGACCTTCCACCCAGTTGCCTGCCAAATAATGGCTCAGGACACCTTAGGTCCTTGCTGATCAGGCTCCTTCTTGCTCCTCCATGCCATTCCCTTCTATCCACCCTGGTTGGACTGAGTCAGAGTCCCTACTAGATGCCAGGCAAGTGCTGCATCCTTCAACTCCTTTTTCCAAGCCTTGTGACTCACACGGAGGAGCAGCTCTTACTGCTCCCACAGCATTTACCTAAAGTTTTACTTTGGTAAAACAGTATCAAGGAGGGGTGGTGCTAAACCATTCATGGGAACTCCACCTCCATGATCCAATCACCTCCCATCAGGCCTCTCCTCCAACAATGGGGATTACATACAGTTTGACATGAGATTTGGGCAGGGACACAAATCCAAACCATGTCAGTCCTACACTACCTTCCCATCACCATCACCATCACCCTCAATTTGGTCTTTCCTTTCCTTTCCCAGGCTACTTTCCATATGGCCATTATCACGTTTGTCCCATTGTATTGTAATTTTTTGTTTACATCACTGTCTCTCTCTTTAGGCTTTGAGTTTCTTCTGATGGGCCCTTTACTTATTAAATCTAAGGAGCACTGAGCCCTCTTTAAATGTTTATTGAATACACAAATGATTGCCGTTTGTAGGGGGAAAGTGAAGGCAGGAAAACCAGACAAAATTGCATAAGCAAGAAGCTGTCAGGATCCATGAAGTAGGATAATGGTCCTGGTGTTGGTTGAATGGGGATAAGTTTAAAGAGGAGCTGGGCAACTGATTTGTTTTCAGAAGAGAGGGAGGGGTCAAGGATAACACCTGGATTTCTTATTTGAAGTAATAGATAATGGGGCCATTGGCCAAGAAAGCGACTACAAGTCTGTAGGAAAGATAGGGTTCACTCTTGATACATGAGACTTGAGGTGTCTCAAGTCTCATCCAAATGTGCTATTCCAGTAGGTGGTTGAAAATATAGATATGGAATTAAATGGGGCATCTCTCCTAGAAATTTTGACCTGGGTGTATAGGCAGCAATTAAGACCATGGTTATGAATCAGTGCATGGTGATAGGTGTGTCAAATATTTCCTGTCTTGTTTTCCTGCCTTCATTTCCCCCCTACAAACGGCAATCATTTGTGTATTCAACAAACATTTAAAGAGGGCTCATTGCTCCTTAGATTAAATAAGTAATGGGCCCATCTTGAAGAAACGCAAATATTTCCTGTTCTCTTTCAGGAATATTGCAGGATTGCATGCCCTGGCCTCCCTGTGATGGGGTTGAACTACATGACATGTTCTCCCAATTAATTGTGAACATAACATTTAATTGTTGATGCAAGACGTTCCAGAACTCTTTTTCTCTTTGCCATGGCAATCATCAGTGTTCCAGAGAGCATATGCACTATCAGTCTTGGTATTGGAGGGAAGATGATTCAGAACAGAGTCCCAGTCACATCATGAAGGACATGTAAACCTTGGTTGTTTTAAGCCACTGAGATTTGAGTTTTGTTACCAGTGCCGATCTTTGTCATCCTGGCTAATGTGCATAAGAAGAAGAGGTTTAAGGAGGAAAACCTGGGAACACCAATGTGCTTGTTAGACTCTTTTGCTTGTAAGAAAGAGAAACTCAGGAGACTACTTTAATTAAAAGAAGGAGCAGCTGGGCACGGTGGCGCAAGCCTGTAATCCCAGCACTTTGGGAGGCCAAGACAGGCGGATCACGTGGTCAGGAGATCGAGACCATCCTGGCTAACACGGTGAAACCCCGTCTCTACTAAAAAATACAAAAAAAACTAGCCGGGCGAGGTGGCGGGCGCCTGTAGTCCCAGCTACTTGGGAGGCTGAGGCAGGAGAATGGGGTAAACCCGGGAGGCAGAGCTTGCAATGAGCCGAGATTTGGCCACTGCACTCCAGCCTGGGTGACAGAGCGAGACTCTGTCTCAAAAAAAGAAAAAAAAAAAAAAGGAGCAAGTGTTTATATGGGTATATGAGTAGCTATTAGGAGCCCAGGCATAAGCTACTCTCTTATTTCTTTCTCATTATGTCTCTGCTTTTTGCTACCTCTTTAATCTATTCTCATAGTACCAACTGGCTGATTAATCCACTTCTTATCCTCTAGTCTGTATTTCAGAAGAATGTAAGCCAGTTCAGAGTTCTTAGCTGTAAGTCGCTTCATGGGCTGCTAGCCAACCTGAAAATGAGCTGCTCTTGGGTCAGGTGCTCATCCTTCTCTAAACAGTGTCACTCCTACCTGAAACATCATTCAGCTTTCCTGGGTATGGGACCTCTGGGAGGGCAGTGCAAGCTGTAGTGGGATATTTCTACTCTCATCCCACTACAATTTATTTTTCACAGAATTGTGAAAGGTTATATTTTACAGTTGGACATCAGATGTGTCTTAATCTACATCTACCAGCCCACCACAACCAGCCTAAAACCCTTATATTGCATTCAGGAAAGACCCAACTGCCTGCCTGGCCTACAAAGCCCTTTATGATCTAGCCTCTGCCTGACATTCCTACCTCACCTCCTGCCACCCTCCTTCTCACATGTTCCAGCCACCCAGGCCTCCTGTGTCTCCCTTGGATGAGTCAAGCTGGTTTCCTCCTCGGGACATTTGCGCTGTGCCCTTGCCAATCTTTCTTGTTTGAACACGCTGCCCTTGACTCTGAGAAAGCCTGGTCTCCTCCTTCTTGTTCATTTTAAGCTCTCCTGTCATCTCCTCAGAGATGACTTTCCTGATTACCCTCATCTAAAGGACTGCCCTCTCTACATCGGGTTACTGGTATCCCTTATTTTCTTCATAGCACTTATCATCACCTGAAATTGCCTTGTTTATTCCTTTCTGTCTGTCTTCCTTAAGCAGAATGAAATACCATGAAAGTACATATCATTCCTGTCTTGTGAACCCCTGTACTCTGATTCCCTAGAATAGTCCCTGTCACACTAAATATTTTTTAAGTGAAGGAAAGGGCAGTGGGCAGTGTGCTCAAGTGCTGGTTGTTCTCTGGTGTCCTCTACCCAGGTTCAGTGTCTACCCTTCCCTGGCTTGCTGTGTGTCTCAGGAGGTTGGCCTCTAGAGACGGTGTCACTCAGACTCCACTGGGCTCTGGATTTCCAGTTAGGCTTGACCAGTGAGAGGCACCAGCAGAATACTGGAGGATAGTACAAGTGAGAAGTGGTCAGGGTATTTATCACTTCCCAATTGATTTTCACTATGGTTTTGGCAGTGGTTCCATTTTGTGAACAAAGTTCTTATTTACCAAGTTTCCAACTCTTTCCCAGCTCTAGTTATGGTTTTCGAATGCTTTGTCATCCCTTTTAATACTTCCTTGATTAGACTCTATTTACAGTTGCTTTTGTTGCCTGCAGAGACTCTCACTGACACAGCAGGGGCAGGTCAGAGGCTGACAAGCGCAGTACAACCATCACTTGAGTTCATACAACTCACCCATAGCCACACAGAGAAAGTGGTAGAAGCAGATTTCAAATGTAAATTCAGGGAGTATGAGGAGATCTACAGAAACTGTTAGAAGTCCGAGGAAGAGAGAATGTTAAGACGTTAAGATGGAAAGATGGAATGTTAAGATGGCTTGTCAAGTGTGATTGGAGTCCCTTTTTCTTCTGGGTTTGGTGGCCTGCTGTTCTCTGATGCTTATTAAAATCTTTAATTAAAGGGTATTTTAGAGTCCTGGGCTCAAAATTAAAATTTGATTTATTTTGTAATAGGGCTCCAGAAGCCTTTAATTCTCTATTTTATTTTATTTCTAAAAGAAAAAGATTGGGCACTACTAAGATTGGACACTGCTGACCTAAGATAAAGACCCAAGATGAGAGAAGGACCAATGAGTGTCTCTTAGATATTTCTTTTAAAGGTAGCCACTAGGGCCTTAGGGAAAGTACTTTCAGGAATAGGCAAATTGCACCAGTTTGAGAGTGAATGGAAGGTAACTACAAAAGAGTGAGTTTAGATAGCACTTTTAATGATTTTGGATGCAAAGGAAGAAAAGGGTGATAGCTAGAAGGTAATACAGGGTGAGGAAGATGGGGACATTCTAACTGAAGGATTCCAGTGTGTTTATAGATTGAAGTAAAGAAGGCTGGAGAGAAGAGAGCATTTAAGTAAGAGAAGAGAGGAAATGTTATGAAGCCAGGTTGTAAAGGAGATGAAAGAGGATGTGGTTAAGATATTAGGGGAAGAATTAGATGCAGGGGAGAGACAGTGCTTCCTCTGAGATTCAAAGGAAAGATGTAGAGATGAATGCAAATTTTCCACTGCTTATTTCTAATTGTAACAGATTCTGTCATTTCAGGATTTATTTTAATGTAGTTGGGGAGCGGCAGGTAGTTTTTCTCTCCCTTTTAATAGCCTGGGGCTTCATTTCTGTGATTTTTCCTGATCAAAAATGAGAACCAATCTATCTCCTCAGCTCTTCAGGTGTCAATTATACAATAAGCAAATTTTTTCAGGCTGCCTGTTAGAGACTTGCCACTATACTTCTGACTTAGATGTGGTACTTTGTTAGTATCTGTGAGGACTGAAAATGAGATAGAAGAGAAAAATCCAATCAAGCATCAAGTAATCACATTTAAATGGAAAATGGGAAGATACTATAAAAAATGAATTCAATGGTACATCACTCTCCAAACTCTAAATTTGCTATTTTATAATTATGAATTTCCATGTACTGTGCAACATTAGCTTCAGTTAAAGTGCACCCATAACGTTAAATGTGTTTTGATATGTGGTTGTTGAAGCTAACTGTTAAAATTAGTTTGCTGTGATTTATTGTTATTCATGCAAGTGGTTATCAAATACAACTGGAGTCCCCTTTTCTTCTGGGTTTGGTGGCCTGCTGTGTTTTTGCTTTTCTCTGGCTCCCATTAAAATCTTTAATTAAGGGAGATTTTAGAGTTCTGGGCTCAAAATTATAATTTGGTTTATTTTGTAATAGGGCTCCAGAAGGCTTGACTCATTTATTTTATTTTGTTTTTTATTTTTGAGACAGGGTCTTGGTCTCTCACCCTGGCTGGAATGCAGTGGCATGTGCATGACTCACTGCAGCCTCCACCTCCTGGCTTAAGTGATCCTCCCACCTCAGCCTCCTGAGTGGCTGGGACTATAGATGTATGCCACCCCACCTGGCTAATTTTTGTATTTTTTATACAGATGGTGTTATGCCATGTTGCCCAAGCTTCTTTAGAACTCCTGGGCTCAAGCAATACACCTGCCTCGACCTCCCAAAGTGCTGAGTTTCCAGGTGTGAGCCACAGTGGCTAACCAGAAGCTTTGAATTCTTCATGAAACTCTGAAGCACATAAACACATAAGCCAGGTATCCCTCAGTGAATAACTCCTGCAGCAAAAGGAAGTGAAAGTATAAGTGCATTGCATCAAATGGTGGCTTCAGGAGAACAATGCTGTTCTTCAACAGGCTCTTCAGCTAGCAAGGCAAATAGTCTGTAGACCCTTTTTGGTGCATTTTACAGAAGACAAGTGCCTTTTTTTCTGACTTGCTTAAGATCTGTAATTTAAATAAGTACATTTGAACCCTGTATGAAATTGCTCTTCACTGTTAGCAACTAATTCTTCCTGAATGAGGTGTATGCAGCTTATTTCTTCAAGAAGAGTATATTGAGGGTATATACTTTGCTAGACTCTTTTGAGAATATAAAGGTGAATTAAAGGCATTTCCTGCCTTCAGGGAGTACAATCCAATTGTGGAGAAAAGACCAATAACTCCATTACAAAGCCTGTGCGGTGCATGCATCAGAGTGGTGTTGAAAGGTTTAGGATGGCAAGGGAAAGCACAATGACCCCAGATGGGGTGGCCATTTCTAAATAGTGCTCCTAGTTCTATTCCTCAGATGTGTTAACTAGACACTTGAAACTGAAGGTGTCCTTGATACTCTGAGCTAATGGTGAAAATAAGCAATCTTGGACAACTATCCCATGCAAGGTTACAGTTGTAGTGGGAAATGCTGCAATCTCATCCGTCTTGATCTGCTAGCCTCATGTGCACACACTTGCCCATGCTTCACCAAGTATGCACTGCCCTGAGGAATCTCTCCAGTCTCCCTCTCACACTGCTCCTCACTACATATTTGACCCAAAGAAGTGAGTCTTGGTGAAGGCAACATATAAAGATTAGTAGAGAAAGGGGAAGCCCCAACTCATATTAGCTAAGTAATTGTTTAGCTAATTACCACTCCCAGCCAGAAAATGAAAAATTATAGGTTAACTTTGCAGATGTGACTTCCAGTTCAGAAGAGTCAGAATATTTGGTATTTCCAGTTTCCGTTAGTCTCAATTTCATGGGAAATAGTATTTCAGAATTCCAAAAAGAAAACTGTTGTTCATTTATAACAGTGAATGAAAATGCCAAATCTTACTGTTATTATACTTATCATACCATACAGGTTGATATACACACAAAGTACTTCTCAGTCTAGCCACTACACTAATTAACACCATATAGGATATTAAGAAGAAAAACTAGTATAAACTATCCACTTTAAATTTTTGTTTAAAAATGTAAGAAAAAGCAAAATTCAGAATATTCTACTACCAATGAACCTTTGTTTACTAGTATAGAAAATATGATTAGAAACTTATATTGATTACTTTCACAGAATAAATTCATTACTTTTTAGCCACACATACCCAGAATAATGTCTTTCAAGATTTATTAAATATGTATGGTTTTTTAACTCTTCTCATTAATCAAGACTTAAATAAAATCTATGATTGGAGAAAATTTTAAGAATTTGAACTTGAATCTGGATTTACATCAAGATTATTTGTTTCATTTATAAGACATGAGTTAGGGAGGAAAGATCTACTCTGTGGAACTCTAGGCTTAATGTGACTGACCTAATCTTTTTACAACCTTCTCTCCCAAACCTGTGCTCTCAGTTGAAGAGGAAGAAGAGGGGAAACTTCATCTTCAGTTGAAAAAAAGGAGTGAAAAACAAAGCACAGAAAGAGAGGGGCTTGCCTGCTAAGCCAGCAAATAAGCTTTTACTCAAAAATGTCTTGTTGGGCATCTACTGTGATCCCAGCATTTTAAAGGATACTTTGGAGGTGTGCCCTCAAGAATCCATCTTTCAGTGTGAGAAGGCCTAAACAACTCACCACAAAGTGTTAATTACAGTGACAGCACTGTCAGAAGGAATAGCTAAATCTGCCTGGGAGTCAGAGAAGGTTTTGCAGCCATGATGATATTTGAGCTGCGTGTTGAAGGGTAAGTATACAGTTATTTATATCTTACTCATTTCAAAAGGATTTAAGCTGTCTCCGGGTTTTGAGCAGACAGTGGGAGAGTAGAATAGCCTTTCAGGTACAGAAAGTGCCAAAGCACAGAAGTGCGAAAAGGTGCAATGTGCTTGGGAAGTGGCAAGCTGTTCTGAGGACACATGCATAGAATGCACCTCTATGTACTCTGGAGGAAGCCAGGCAAATAATATCAACAAATATGCCATCCTCTAACAGTGGTTTGCAGACTTGAGCATGCATCAAAATTCCCAGGAGAGCTTTTCAAAGAACTGTTTACTGGGCCTCATTCCCAGAGTTTTTAATTCTGCTGGTGTGTGGCCTTGGAAAGCAAGAATTTGCATTTTTCACAAATTCCCAAGTGATACTGGTGCAGCTGGTCTTGGGACCATACTTTAAGAACCATTCAGGGAAGGAAACACTTGGTAGATTATGTCACATGTCCAAGAGACAGAGTAAATAGACTGCAACCCATTTATGGAAAGATGAAATAAACTTGAGAATGTCTAAAGCATAACAAGATTACTTGGAATGATGGCATATGGGGAATAAGAGAAAGGGAAGGAGTCCAGGATGTTAAAATTATGTTCCATAATATAAATGAAATACTATAGTGTTTACGAATTCAAAGAATCTTATTCCACCAACAAACCGTACTGTTGCAGGAAGTCAGGGACCCCAAACGGAGGGACTGGCTAAAGCCGTGGCAGAAGAACATAAATTGTGAAGATTTCATGGACGTTTATCAGTTCCCCAAATTAATACTTTTATAATTTCTTACACCTGTCTTTACTGTAATCTCTGAACATAAATTGTGAAGATTTCATGGACACGTATCACTTCCCCAGTGAATATCCTTGTGATTTCCTATGCCTGTCTTTAATCTCTTAATCCCATCATCTTCTTTGTAAGCTGAGGAGGATGAATGTCGCCTCAGGACCCTGTGATTGTATCAACTGCAGAAATTGTTTGTAGAGCATGTGTGTTTGAACAATGTGAAATCTGGGCATCTTAAAAAAGAACAGGATAACAGCGATGTTCAGGGAACAAGAGAGGTAACTTTGAACTGGCTGCCAGTGAGCCAGAAAGAACAGAGCTATATTGCTCCTCTTTCATAAGCAAATTGGAGAAATATCGCTGAATTCTTTTTCTCAGCAAGGAACATCCCTGAGAAAGAGAATGCACCCTGAAGGTAGGCTTATAGACGGCCCCTTTTTAAGGCGTCCCGTCTTTTCTAGTCGAAGCCGAAGGGATGAAATAAGCTCCGGTCTCCTATAGTGCTCCCAGGCTTATCAGGTGGACAGAAATTCCCACCTAATAAATTTTGGTCAGACAAGTTATCTGCTCTCAAACCCTGTTTCCTGATAAGATGTTATCAATGACAATGCGTGCCCGAGGCTTCATTAGCAATTTTAATTTCACCTCATCCGGTGGTCCTGTGATCTCGCCCTGCCTCCATTTGCTTTGTGATATTTTATTACCTTGTGAAGTATGTGATCTCTGTGACCCACACCCTATTCGTGCACTCCCTCCCCTTTTGAAAATCACTAATAAAACCTTGCTGGTTTTACGGCTCGGAGAACATCATGGATCCTGCCGACATGTGATGTCTCCCCCGGACACCCAGCTTTAAATTTCTCTCTCGTGCTCTTTCCCTTTATTTCTCAACCCAGTCAAGACACTTGGGAAATAGAAAAGAACCCATGTTAAAATTGGGGGCGGGTTCTCCCGATACCATACAAAGTTTTAGATCATTTTCTTGCCAGTGTCATGAGTTAGGTCTTTACAGCTAGATAAAGAGATGGCCCAGTCATGGTCATTCAGCAGTCATACCTCAAAAATGTGTAACATGAAGTCCACTCAGATAGGAGCAAACCTTCCTAAGGAATCTTCTAGGGGTGCTGAACCCACTTCCAGTGGTTGCAGTACTCATTGCACCCACTCTTAGTATCAGAACCTTGGCTGTAAGTCACTTGTGGTGTTTCAGCAAAAGAAACTTAACAAAGGCCGGGCGCGGTGGCTCAAGCCTGTAATCCCAGCACTTTGGGAGGCCGAGGCGGGCGGATCACGAGGTCAGGAGATCGAGACCATCCTGGCTAACACGGTGAAACCCCGTCTCTACTAAAAATACAAAAAGAAATTAGCCGGGCGCGGTGGCGGGCGCCTGTAGTCCCAGCTACTCCGGAGGCTGAGGCAGGAGAATGGCGTGAACCCGGGAGGCGGAGCTTGCAGTGAGCCGAGATCGCGCCACTGCACTCCAGTCTGGGCGACAGAGCAAGACTCTGTCTCAAAAAAAAAAAAAAAAAAAAAAAAAAAAAAAAAAAAAAGAAACTTAACAGAGTAGACAGACAACCTACAAAATAGGAGAAAATATTTGCAAACTATGCATCTGACAAATGTCTAATATCCAGGATCCGTATGGAACTTAAACAAATTTTCGAGCAAAAACTAAACACCACCATTAAATAATAAGCAATGGCCATGAACACTTCTCAAAAAAAGACATACATGTGGCCAAAAAGCATATGAAGAAATGTTCACTATTATTAATCACTAGAGAAATGGTAATCAAAACCACAATGGGATACCATCTCACATCAATTAGAATGGCCATTACTAAAAAGTCAAAAAGTAATGGATACTGGCAAGGTTGTGGAGAAAAGAGAGGGAGGAGTGTAAATTAGTTCAGCCATTGTAGAAATAAGTGTTGTGATTCCTCAAATAACTCAAAACAGAATTACCATTCAACCTAGCAATCTCATTATTGGGTATATATCCAAAGGAATATAAATTGTTCTGCCACAAAGACACATGCATGCATATATTCATTGCAGCACTATTCACAAATAGCAAAGACAGGAAATCAATCTGAATACCCATCAATGGTAGACTTGATAAATAAAATGTGGTATATGTGCACCATGAAATACTATATAGCCATGAAAAAGAATGAGATAATGTTCTTTGCAACCACATGGATGGAGCTGGAGGCCATTATCCTGAGGGAACTAACGCAGGAACAGAAAACCAAAATACCTCATGTTCTCACTTATAAGCGAGAGCTAAACAATAAGAACACATGGACGCAAAGAAGGGAAAGCAGACACCAGTACCTACTTAGGGTAGAGGGTTGCAGAAGGGAGAGGATCAGAAAAAATACCTATTGGGTACTATGCTTATTATCTGGGTGACTAAATAATCTGTACACCAAAGTTCCATGACACACAGTTTACCCATATGACAAATCTGCACATGTACCCTTGAACCTAAAATAAAAGTTAAAATAAAATTGTGGTGTTTCTAGCCTCAGTGTACTTCAGTAAGTGTAGGATCCCTGTCCCCTGACCTCCAGTACATAAGAGACTTGGTAACAACTATAAAAATGTGATAAATTGAGACTGGTAGAAGCCATAAAATGGAAAGATAAATATATTTGAGTAAGTTGATACCAATTATATTAAACACTTACATGAAAGCTTTGAAATTAACTTCCAGTTTCTCTGTCTAGCAACTATGGAGCCCTTAGCCAAGAATACTTAAGGAATAGTCTCTGTTCTGATCTCTCCTCCTTTGAATGTTTTTATTCTTCGGGTGCCTTGGTTCGGATGACACTCTTCTTGAATTATATGATGTTCTTGACTCTTGCAGGGCTGTTGAAATAATCAAATCTTTATTAAGTACAAATGCTTATTTATCTTTTTGCAGATTTTGAATTTTCGCATCAATATAATTTCTGCCAATAGTATATCCAAAGCGGTTGCTTTCCTTAATCCTCGTTGCTAAATATTTATAACTCATTAGCCTTTCTGTTTTTACAGCCCATGAACCCTCTGCCTCTCTTGGATTGGACTACAGCCTTTGTGGTATGCCCTTGGTTAAGACTGCATAGGGGATGGAAGGAAAGTATGGAGTGGGTGGGAGTAAGATAGGTGTTACATTTTACTCCTTTTGACTGGCAGAATAACTTTCATATGGGGTTTAAACTGAAAAAAGACTGGTGCAGTGGGTCACGCCTGTAATCCCAGCACTTTGGGAGGCTGAGGTGGGTGGATCACTCGAGGTCAGGAGTTCGAGACCAGCCTGGCCAACATGGTGAAACCCAGTCTCTAGTAAAAATACAAAAAATAGCCAGGCGTAGTGGGGGGCCCCTGTAATCCAGCTACTCGGGAAGCTGAGGCAGGGAGAATAGATTGAACCCAGGAGGTGGAGTTTGCAGTGTGCCGAGATCATGCCTCTGTACTCCAGCCTGGGTGACAGAGTGAGACTCCATCTAAAAAAATAATAATAATAAATTGAAAAAAAAATTCTTCCCTTGGACAGAAATTTTACCCTTTCTTTATGGCAACATTTAACAGTCTTTGGCTGCAGCCTTTCAGGAATTTCTCTGATTCACCATTTTGTGCTCACAAATCATATGGGAAACAAAAACTTGCATAATACATTTCCACAGTATTGGGGTAAGAGGGGATTAATAAATTATACCTCCTCACCACTTAGGTTTTGAACTGTTGAGAGAGACATGGGTCAGTCAAATGAAGGTGAAAACTTTAACAATATTCCTGATAGAGCTGATGGAGAATGGACCGTAGAATGAGAGCCAAATAATAACTCTCTGCTGCCAGTAGGAACTTTGGAATAGCCCAGTAGCTGGAAGATTTGAGTGTAGAGCAGACAGACTGACCTAGGCCAATCACTGTGACCCATTTACCAGGTAATTAATTCAACCACCACAGAGAGCAAGAAGCCACGAGAAATACTTCCTCATGGAAAGCAAAGGATAAGTTATGTAAGACGTATATTTTATAAGGGAGTTTTAAAGACAGTAATTTAAAAAATGGCTAGGTACAGTGGCTCACACCTGTAATCCCAGAACTTTGGGCAGCCAAGGCAGGAGGATCACTTGAGACCAGGAGTTTGAGACCAGCCTGGACAGCAGAGTGAGACCCCATCTCTGCAAAATACGTTTTTAAAAAAGAAAATAACAATGACTAACACTAACTGTGTCTAACAATGACTTCTAAACTGTAGAAAAATAGTTTCTTCCCTCAAAGGTGATAAATGTCAAACACAATAAGGAATTTTAAAAATTCAAGAAAGTTAATATTTATTTTTCCATCTGTGAATGAAGATGATGATTAATTACATGCGTATCTTGTGTTGACTCCACTAAAAGCCTGTTTAATTTTTTAAAAGGTACCGTTAGGAGGGTTAAGGTTTTCTAACATTGTCACACACTAGTTCTTCTTCCATCTGTCCTCCAGATTGCATAGTGGTAGAGTTAAAGCTGGATGCATGGCCACCCAGCTAGAAATACAATTGTTATTTTTACTTGCAACTAGAAGTAGCCACATGAATAAGTTCTCTCCAGCGGAATGGTAACATAAGAGTGATGTGTGCAACTCTAACTTCATTTATTTGTTTTTTGGGGTTTTTTGTGAGACACAGTCTCACTCTGTTGCCCAGACTGGAGTGCAGTGGCACAATCACAGCTCATTGCCTCCTCATCCTTCCAGGCTCAAGCAATTCTCCCACCTCAGCCTCCCAAATAGCTAGGACTACAGTGCATGCTACTATACCCAGTTATTTTTTTGTATGTTTTGTAGAGGCGGGTTTTTGCCATGTTTCCTAGGCTGGTCTTGAACACCCGGGCTCAAGTGATACTCCCACTCGGCCTCCCAAAGTGCTGGGGTTATAGGCGTGAGCTGCTGTGCCCAGCCAAACTTTACTTGTTTAAAATGAGATGAGTTGTTGTTCCCCACTTTCATTCCCCCTCTGAGCTGAAATGCCAACATGGCAGAGACCCAAGGCACCAGGGACCCTTTGTGACCTAACAGAGCAGAGCCACTCTAACCGCTTAGCCTGGCCAGACTGTGAGATGAGAAATAAACTCCTACCTTATTTAGGCCACTATACGTTTAGTGTCTTTTTTTCTGTTTGTTTTCGTATCAGCTTAACATATTATTTAACACAAATATGTATGCCCCATTTAAAAGGTATTTTTAAAAATATTCAATAGAAAGATATCTGTACAATTAGCAACTGTGGTGGATTCGATAATAGACCCCAAATGATATGCCTACTCAGAACCTGTGAATGTGAATTTATTTGGAAGTATAGTCTTTGCAGATACAATGAAGGTAAGGATCGCCAGATGATATCATCTGGGATTAACCAGGTGAGCCCTAAATCCAATGGCACATGTCTTCGTAAGAGACAGAAAAGAAAAACAGAAGAGAAGAAAACCACATGAAGGCAGAGGCAGAAATGGAAGTGAGGCATCTGAAGCCTAGGGACACCTGGTATCTGCAGGAGCTGGAAAAGGCAAGGAAGGATTCTCCCCTAGAGCTTTTATAGAGAGCATAGCCCAGCTGACAATTTGGTTTTAGACTTCTGGCCTCCAAAGTGTGAGAAAATAAGTTTCTGTTGTTTTTAAGCCACATACATAGTTTGTGGTGATGTCTTATGGCAGCTCCAGGAAACTAGAACAGCTACCTAATAAAATTTGATTGTGAAGATGGAGAAACTGGACATGGAGAAATAAAAAGAATAATTTCTTGTATTGTTGTGAAATGCTGAGAGAAGCACAGAGCACTATTTACATTAGTTTTATATACTGGCTCATTCATTCATGACTTTTTTTTTAAATGATCTGAAATGCCTCAACTGCTGAAAGGTGCAGGGCATATAAAATGAACCACAGGTCATATATAAAATGAACCACAGGGAAGATCCACCTGCAGATCCTCCAATGGCAGGCACAAGTACCACTACTGAGGGAGCATCCAGTGGGTGGCCACCAAGTGCCCAAAGGTGTGCCTAGGCGTGGAGCTGAGAAACCTCTTTAGCCCCAAGTTCTCTGCATGGGAATGAGGATAGTGGGTACTCTAGGTTCCTGGAGATCTGCCTAGGTATGGGGTGGACAGGGCCCCTCTGCACCCAGATCTCTGCACAGGAAAGGTAGATCAGCTCATGTAGCTGAACTAGGTGAGCTGTTGTTCCAAATACTTGAAGATCTGCCTGGACGTGAAGCAGAGAGGGTCCCTCTGCACCCAGATCTTTGCCCAGGAAGGGTGGGGTGGCTCAGGTTGTCAATCCAGGTGAGCAGATGCTTTGAATGCCTGGAGATATGCTGTGCATGGAGTGGAGAGGGCCTGACTGCACCACAATCTATATATAGGCATAGTGGAGCAGCTCAGGCTGCTGATCCAGGTGAGGGGTGCTCTGAATACCTGGAGAGACCTGCCTGTGTATGGAGCAGAGAGGGACCTGCTACACCATGTTTATGTCCCATGCTACACCATGTCCATGTCCATGAAGGGTCAGGCAGCTTAGGCTGCTGGTCCAGGCAGGTGGGTGCTCTGAGTGCCTGGATTTCTGCCTAGGAGTGGAATATAGAAGACCTTGCTGCACCATGATCACTGGGGAGCAGGCTGGGGCACCCAGCAAGGACACACGCAGACTGATTCCAGGTCACCAAGCTGGCCCTAGCTGCAAGTCTTGCCACCCAGGAGAAACTCTAGCTGTAGCAGCTCTCTCCTGCCCCACCTTTGTGATAGGAGAGAGCACAATTCCAGTGCCTACTGCTGAGGCACTTCCCAAATTGTGGCTATATAATTCCCTACCCCACTCCAGGGCAGGTGCTCCAATCTCTTGGCAGAGACTAAAATGCTTCCACAGCCAGGCTACCAGGTTGACAAAGAATGGCTGACTTTGTACGCATCTGGATTAAAAATGGCATCCTGCTTTAGGTCCTGGGTCTGGGAAAATGCCTGCAGCTTTTCCTGGTGTCTTTCCCTCACAGTGTCTCCAAGCCTTTCCCCAAGTTAATTCAGAGCTTGGGATAAACAAAGTGCTCTCCATTGGCCTGAGTTTCTTGGATCCCCAGTGGAAAGGTGAGTCACAGAGGAAGGCTTTCTGCCTCTTTCACATACTGGGGCTGCACTCACTTTTAGTAGCCAGATGCTATCACAGGAGCTGTTTGCCCACATTCTCCTACCTGGGATCTGGGGTGTCTTTCACAATTCCAGTGTATTCCCATTTTTCTTCCTGAATTGAAGTTCACAGAATTGATCTTTAGGCACTATCTTGTTATTTCTAAGTTGCTGAGGCATGCTAAAAGCCTCTGATCTTGGAGGGCAAAAACTGCTTTCTAATTTCTATAATAAAATCTAATAGATATTTATGTTCGTTTATTTGCAATTTAAAGTGTCAACATTATCCTACAAATGTAAATAGGTGGAAGGAGATAGCTGTGGGGTCTCTAATGCCTGTCCTCCAGGGAAGACAGCTGGGTTTACAGTTGTCTTCCCCAGGATCAGTTAGAGAATCTGGAGAATCCCATTAATCCCTTTTAAGGAATCCTTATCTAGGTGGGGATACCTGTGTAGGGCAAAGTTAGTGTTGAAGAGTCTTCTTGCATCTTACCAATGCATGACGCACATAAGCACCAAGGAGCCAGCGTTGTGCATATTTTACTTAATCCAAATTCATTGTAAATGAGAAATATTTAAAATGATATTTAGAAACTATTGTCCAATGGAAGAGAAAAATCAAATGGGATCACTGACATACTCAATTTTACCTTAAGTTAAAAAGAAAAGGTGATAAAATTATATTTTTGTTTAAGTACCTAGGTATCTACTATGATTTTAGAATGCCACATGGTGGTTATCAATTTATTAGACAGAGGCTTGAAATGTATTTGTATACATTTGCAGATGCATATAATTTTAATGAATTATCTTTTTGTCATGAAATTCTGTGGGTAGCTTATCTCAGCAGTATTGCTTTTTGGTAATATATTATTTGATAAATCTTTGGAAAAGTTAACATGAAATCCATTGTTGTTCTAGTCAAGCATCCAGAAAGCACTTTATTTTAAGCATGATTCAGGTGGTAGAAAGAATAAAATCAGTTTTGTGTTGGTGTTGCTGCTTTTTCACTCTGAAAAAGATTTTTGTTGTGTTAAAGCCATTTTGCTTCTCGAAGTGAATCTTCTTTTGTGTATTTACAGTAAGGTTTCTTATGGGCATTTTCAAATAAAATACATAAGTGGAGACATATTAAACCAGTAATTCTGCTTTCCAGGTGTTCAGTTTCAACTTCTAAACACAAAGAAAAATGTCAAATAGGACTTAGAATAAAGTTGCACTAGGTTTTTAAGACTTACAACATTCACTTATGGAACTACTCATATTTTAAGACAAATAGAAAAATGTTCCTCCTGGTGAAATGTTTGCTATTATATGATACATAGTTAAATCAATGAGAAATAAGGGCAAAAATAGACAAATACTAAACAAAAGCTTCGTTGTACAAATATACTCAGAAAACCCTTGAAAAACATACCTCCTAGTTGTAAATATTACAGCTGAGTTTACACGAAATGTCTATTAAAGCCAGTAGGAGTCATGCATTCATACATTTCTGGCTAGTATAAGAGTGTTTAATAATCACTAAAGCCTTATATAAAGGTCTATATGATTCCTTGTCTTAATTATTTTAAGTAGCAGTTCCTGTTTCAATGTCCAACTTTTCTGCTGATTTAATGTTTGAAACACCAATTTCTAAAAATAAGGGGATAATCACTATTTCAGTTGTAAATTAGTAGGTATCACATTTGCTTTTGTAAACTTGATTTGCAATTGTTGTTTAAGCATTTACATATTAGCATAACAACACATAACCTCGTATTATGTTTTGCTAATGACTATGTAGACATTTTATCTGTGATAGGGCTAATGCCTGTCATGGATCAACCCACTAGTAACTTGTGCTTATTTAAATCTGGTTTTAGCCTAATGGTTTGCTTCTCTCACTTTGAGGGGCTGTTAAAGAGCAAAAATAATTTAGAAGTTAAAAATTTTGTATTACTTTTCGGAAATAGAAAAAAACATGTTATAAAGAATAAACTAAAGCAGTTTGAGCACAACAGATTTGATGAAGGCCATCTGCATTTGCTGCCTCCATAATCTGCCTTCCTTAACCTATTTATTTGCAGATGCTGTAGAAGAACCTCTTCTTGCAAGATCATTCATTCGTGCCTTGAGACAGTATGACTCAAGCTGACTTTTTTTTTTCCCAAGGAGTTTTTAAGTAAGTAAATGAATACACCAGTCAGGAGATGGAAGAGAAGTCCAGCCTGGAGATGCAAATATAGAAGGTACCAGTATTTTAGTAGTTGGTAAAACCAAGGCAGTGTATGAGATTATCTAGGAAAAAGATTATCTATCAGTTTTCTAAAGCCCATGCCTTTTTTGAATAAACAGAACACCTTTTTCCCCACCCCATCGTCACTGAGAATCTTAGCCTTAACATCCACCTAGTTCCAGCTTTGTTTTTGTGTTCTACATTATAAAACCAACATTTTTGGCTGCATTTTCAAATTACTATAACATTTAATATGCCTTTTCAGACTATATATATGATACCCCTGATGAATAAGAAGAGCAGCCAGCTGAGCATGGGAACTCTACAAAGGGAACAGCTGTGACTGACCTAGTCATCTCACAGGGTGGCTAAGAGCAGCAAACCATATAGCTACCATATAAGTCTTTGGGACTCAGTATATAAAAGCCAGAATTTACACAATACTCTTGCTAAAAACAGATAATATCTATTTTTAAGAATGTGTGCAAAAGGAAATTTTTATGTTAGCACTTGCTTTTGGAAAGTCTAGCATGGTATATTACAGCAATTAGTAGTTCTATTCATTGCAAAATTTCAACCACATAGCTGCGAAGTAACTCAGGGTAGATATATTTTGTTACCAGCGTTCAAACCATTCTCTTCTCTCTTAATATTTAATAGTTCTCTAATTCTAAATTTAGCAAGTCAAATGGAACAGCTCATGAACAGTGTAGGTAGTAGTATGGGTATCCTTTGTTCATTGTGGGCAGTGTTGGGTTCACTGTCAAGATTTTGTTGAAATCCATGGACTGGTTTGTAAATATATAATTGCTCTGTATATTATGCTGTTTACAGTGAATGTCAAGTCCTTTACTGACACCAATATCAGTAAAATATATTCTGCAAACAAAAACAGTATTTTTTACTTTTAAATCAATAGTTCATGTGTACATTGTTTAGAAATTTCAGGGAGATTGGGTTACTATTTAATATGTTTTATCAGAGTACTAAAAGTATCTCGAAACTTGTCTTAACTAAGTCTCCTCCCCAATACCTCTGAGAGGTGTATTCTCACAAAGCAAATGATTCAAAGGAGAAAATAACCAAGCAACAACATAATAAATAAATAAAAATAAAAACTTTATTAGTTAGGAATTTAGCTTCAAGCCACTCTACAAAGCTCTAGTAAGCTTGGCTGAGTACATGAAAGGCTTCTTTTTCCTGGCTCATTAGGCCTGAACAGCCTCAAGCAAAGGCAGGCTCTTAGGATGCTCTCTCTTCACTTTTTTTTTCTTTTCTTAGATTCCAGTGGGCACTAATGGAAACGGAGAGAAAGACAAACAAGAGGTCCCTGTTAGCTCCCTGTGTGCTGCAGAAGTGGTGTAGGCTGTGCTCCGAACTTAGAGAGAAGGAAAAGAGGACAACCCCTCTATCCCCAGATTCCCTCCCAGCCCTGTTCTGCCAGTCAGCTGATTGGAAACAAGAGAGAAGGGAGGCCTGTGGTGACCTCTTGACACCAGGGGAAAACCTGACCCTAGAAAAATCAGCTCGATCAATATCATGTGATCTTACCAAGGCAAGTGACCCTACTCCCTAAACTGGTGGAAAGGGTGTGAATGTCAACTAGAGTTCTATACTTTAAAAACAACCAAAATATTGCAAATTTTGAGTATCTTTCCTAAAGAAAGCAACATATTGTAATCTTGTTTTCTGTTAGATAAATCTCTGTTAAAAAGAAGCTTTGTTGAGACTCTCAAGTCTCTAAAAAATAACTCAGCCATCTTTTGATTCCTTGGGGACCCATGAAAAAGTCTGAGCACACACGCATTCTTTACAATGAGTCTCTGGCACGAAACCAGAGCCCTAGTGAGTGAGGCTGAGTCACGGCATTCCGCAAAGCCTCCTTTTGTGCCACTGGCCTAAAGCCTAGATGAAAAGAAAGCAAAGAGGCTCCTTTGACTCCACTGCCCTAGGCCTACGCCCTAATTGTTGCTTTCAGAGTCTTGTAACTTCAGCAGTAAGAAGGGGGAAAGTCAACTTTAAGAAAAAAAGTGCCAAGGGTAAAAGATCAGTTCTCCTTCATAACGTTGAACTGATCTTACCTGTGTTACCCAGTTGTGAGCCATTGGTGTGCATGTTTGAGTGAGTGTGTGTGTTGGGGGGAAAGGGAGCATTTGAATATGAAAACTATGTGAAAAGGCACACTCTATAAGAGGCAAAGAACATCAAATCCCACAGAATGCTAAAGGTGCCAAAGGTAGAGCTTGTCTGCAAATCTCTTAGAAACCTTCAGTCAACAGGTGACTGGGTCAGCTTCTAAATTGTATCTTCCCTTGGCTCTCTGGCCTTCTCCCACTGAGATAATCATCATGTTGTATTATTCTTCAACAGCCATCATTTTCCTAGACTGGAAGCTCCCCGAGAGCCAAGATATGTCTGTCTTGTTCTCCAGCACTTACTAGGCACTCAATAGATTTTGTTTTTCCTGTTGAATGGCATTTAATCTACACTTGACTATAACCTTTATTCAGAACACTATTGGGGAAGGTATTTAGGGGAAGGCTTCTTCATGTCTCCTAAAGCATACAGTCTTTAACCAAGATTAACTCTGGAAGTATTATAATTTAAATAACTGATTAAGTTAGGAAAACTAAACTCACGCACACACACAGACACAATTTTAATTTGTTAGCCACTCAGACTAGGTTTTGTGTGTCTATAGCCCCATGAACCATCCTCTTTTTGTATGCTCACTTGTAATTTCATTATGAAAATTTTTGTTTCAGCTAGGTTGTAAACCACAGGAGTACAGTAGACTGTGTCTTTTTTGTTTACTGCTGGATTCCTTGGGCCTAACACCTGGCCTAGCATATATTAGATATTCAATAGGTATTCACCGAATAAATGAATGAAATACTCAGCAATCCCTTTTTACAGACAAATCAGTAATCTCTTTTTGTCAGTTGCTCATTTGATCACTTCCAGGTTTTCATTAAAAGACCATTAAAGGTCTAATGTGTATGCTAACTATTGAAGTTACGGCAGCTATTCATGATCAGTTATGTCTATGCTTCAATAACTCTTATATTTCATTAGAAAGACAAGGAAAAATAAATTGTTACATTACTATATCAGAAATTAATTTTACAAGATATCTGAAACTCAACTCTGAAATACATCTAACTTTTTGACATTATAAAATGGTGCATACATCTCTATATACAATATATGATACATCTATATAAATCTGGACAGTATAATATAGTTTTTACTGCATCAAAACTTTTCAATAAAGTTACATATAAGTAAAAGTTTAAACTATAGGCCAAATTTATTTTTGTATTTACACATGGTCACAAATAACTCTTGGTGCACAATTGTATTTCTATTCTAGACAATCCCCACAGTTCCACTTATGTAAGGTACCTTGCAAAAAAGATCTTTTCAGTATTTAATCTAAATACAGATATCAAAACTGATTCTTCATTTTTTGAATTACTGAATTTTCAACAGATGATACCTTATGTTTAATCAAAAGAGATAAATAGGACTGGAAAAGTCAATTATAAAAGTAGTTGCTGCTTGCTAGTCTTACACAAATTTTTATATTCCTTTAAAGTGGAAACTTGAGACAGCAGAAGATAGTGATAAATTCTTACTTACAATGTGTGTGCTTTTTTAAAAAAAAAAAAACAAATTTATGTATCATTTTTATGGTAGATGCCTTTTAATTAACATTGTCAAATTTTAAGGCACTCAGTATTAAAAGGAATCCAGAAAGATGTTCATTCTGAGAAAAAAAAATGGTAATTTAAATACAGTATTTCTATTGAATCCCGGAAAGTTCAACTTTGCTCAATTCATAAACATTTAAACATGATTTATTTCCATAATAGGAACAGCTATGCGGAGGAGGAATGACAAGTAGAAGAGGGGAAAAGGGAAAATATAAACAAAAATAAATAGTACATTTCACACAGAAGCAGAGGAACAGAAAGTGAAATCTGAGATGTGAGTAAAGCACTCTTGTTACACCATGTTAACCACTTAGGCTGTAACATTCAGCATGTGACACAATTTCCTGAGACTTTTGAAGTGGTAATACTAAGTATATGATTAAGTATAGTATTCTTAACCTTGACCCCGGAAGCTCCAGGAGCTTTCATTCATTATTTATTCATGGAGCTCAGACTATACTACTCTGGAGGTACAGAGATGACTATTTGCCTTTGAGGGATATACAACCAATTAGAGAAGACAGACAAATAATCAGAGGATGCTAATATAGTTTCATATGTACTATAATACTGGAAATGCTATTTTTTGTGGCAAAACATGCTAAGAAAAGAGTCCAAAAACTCTTTCTCAGGATTTCATGTGTCAGATGTTAAAGTGGCATTGTACAGCTATATTTTTTAAACTGGCATTAGTTGCACTTAAAATAAGCATTTCATAGCAATAATATTCAATATTATTTTATAGTTCCCTATATAATAAGTGAATACTATTTTAATCATATATTATTTCGAGTCAGTGTGCAACTTTTTCCCACAGTTAATATGGGACCATCTAATTTCATAATTGATATATTAGAGCAAATTCAGCAGAGTGGGAAGGAATGAATTTGACATTTAATTCCTTGCTTCAGAATATAGTAAAATGGTAACACCTTTGAAGTGGCCCCCAACTTTTTCTGAGTTTGGGGTTCTGTGAATATATTTGGTTCTGTGAGAGTTGCAACAGTGTTGCTGGAGGGAACTATAGCACTAAATACCATTTTGACACCTTTGTTTATATGGGTGATCATAGTGACAGCTTTTGATATAAAATCAGGAAAAACTCTGGATACTTCAAAGGAATCACTCCACCATTTAAATTAGTATTTCCACTGAGCAAGGATTCTATGCAAAGGTTACTCCAAGTAGTGTCATGAGGAGGATGCAATAAAGAGAGGTCCTATTGGCTGATTTGTTTCATTAAGTATACATTAGGATTACCCACTCAAAAACACTAATCACAGTTTGGGCAAACATCCTCTCCCTCCTCTGAAGAAGTTTAAGACTGAACTGAAAGGTAATTCTACCAGAACCCTGAAGACAGTGTTGTGTAAAATATTCCCAGTGAAAATAAATTAGTGGAGAAAAATCTTAAAGAGAGGGCAAAATGTACGCAGCAGAAATTACCGAGAGCAGAGATACATTAGAAGGAACAGAGATACAGCAGGAAGGGTTGGTGAAGGGATTAGCTTGAGACCAAAAGAAACTGAAAGGTGAAGAACTGGGGATTTTAGAAATGCACTGATAACCAGTTTGGCTTGATTTCAGTCACATATTTGATTTCTTCATTCTTACTCTTAGGAGTATGCCTAAGAACATGCTGCACTGTCTCTGCTCCTTCACCCAAACCATCTCAAGAGAGGTGGAACCAATGATATATGTAGTAAATTTGATTAGAATAAGAGTATCCTTGGCTGAGCTTCAGCCATCGTTCCTTTTAGGAGCATTATTTCCTGCAGAGAGCAAATGTTCTATTGCTCCTCCAAGGACAAGCTCTTTCTCCCATATAAGAAGACTTGTTTGGGTCCAATGCTGCCCTGAACTTGGTTAAATCTTCTGTATTCTGAGATTTGGCATTATCAAATTCCTGTGGCTAACAGACATAAAGCTATATTCTCCAACCTGGTCTCTATTATTAATAAAAATGTTATGCTAGTTTCTGTCTGTTATTCTTTTGTTTCTCAATGAGATCAGTATTGGATGGGAGAAAGGACTGTTATCTCTCGTACCAATTAATTATTTACTCATCAAGTATAGCATTCATTACATGAGTGTGGCAGACTGCTAGTAGGCCCCCCAAATCTGCCTTTCCATTCTTAATAATATAAGGATATCCAGCTAGAGACCGTATTTCCAGTTCCCCTTGCACAAAATGTGACCATAGAGCTTAGTATCACCATGGAAAATGATCAGAAGCAATGAGTGCAACTTCTACCTCACTTGCTTCAAAGGAAGTTACTTTCTCTTGTCTTCCTGTGAACTAGACCTTAGGAATGGCTTCAAGTTAATTTGACTATTCAGAGGAGGACTGAGTCCCAGGAGTTAGTAGAACAGCATTGTGGAGGGAATCTGAGTTGCTGAATGTCCTTAGAGAGTAGACTTGGCCCACTATGCTTCCCTGCACTGTTACATATAAGTGAAATAAACATTTGTCTCATTTCCATTGTGTAGTTGGGGCTCTTTCTTAAAGAAGCTTCGTGTTTACCCTAAAACCCAGGATCAAGTTGATTTGGCCTTAAATAATCACTATTATAAGATGTAGAGAGGTAGATTGAATTTATCATATGAATGTCGTTAGCTACAAATTAGCCCTATGGTGTATAGCTACTATTACTTCTTAGAGAAATGAGTGGCATAATTTTAATATAAATAATATAACAACCATTAGTACATTATTAATACATCCCAAGAATGGGACAAGAAGCTCCTTGGTTATGCTTGTATCTGTAAGAAAGGTAGCTTAAGTAAACATAGGCTTGCTCTAATTCTTTTGAACCAGTTAATTTTCAGTTACATCAAGAAAGTTTAATTGATAAAATCCTTCAGGGCTTTCAGGTAGAGAGGACAGCAAGCATAAAGGTTCTAAGCCAGGAATGAACTTGGCATGTGTGAGAGTCAAAAAGAGCAGTGTACCTGGTACATGATGGATAAAGAAGAGTTGTAAGGAATGAATTTAAGCAGATTGGCAGGGACCAGATCGGACAAGTCCTTGAAAACCAGGATAAGAAATTTGGATTTTATTCTAGGCATGATGGGAAGCCATTGGAAAACTTTAAGCAACTAGATGGCATTAGCAGGTCTCTTCTTTTTTTTGTTGTTTTTTTGTTTTTTTTTTTTAAAAAGCACCCTATCAAAAATGGACACATACACACACACAAAAGGCAGGAAAACTGGTTAGTGTAGTAACTTAGGCAACAGAAGACGGTGACTTGGGTAATGGTTCAGCCCTTTGGGAACACTAAACAATAATATATCAAAGATTTTATTTCATCTGGCACTCATTAGGCAGAACATTCCTTCACTCCCAAGCTCCAGTACTGCTCCTGGCTGCTTCTTCCAACATGCCTTTGTTGTCAAAGAGTGAATGTCTTGGCTCAGCTCAGCAACCCCAAACAGAGGCCTGGAGTGCAGCTGCTTGCTTATGGAAATATGGTCCACAAAATGGATGTCTAGATTGCAGTTAATCAAATCAAACACCAGCTAGCACTTTTTGTTTGGTGCTTCCAAAGCAAGTTGCTGCCAAGTCCAGTCATCATTCTAAACCATTTTTAAAAGAGGCTTCTGCAGCTGCCTGGCTCTGGTGAGGCTTCTAATGGTAAGGCTATAGACAGATCACAGATTCTGATATTATTTCATCCAATGTGCTGAAAAAAGAAGAAAATAACAAAATTGGCAAGTGATAGGTGTAGAAATGAGGTACCAGGAAATTGAAGCAGATCATGATCCAAAGAGTATACTTAGAATGGACAGTAGATGCTTGTGTTTTCCTTGAAAATGTAGTCTGTCTGGAAAGGTGAGACATATCAAAGTTGGGACTTTCAGGTAATAGGTGGATTCAAACATTTTCTGATTAACAATTGATTGAGTTTATCTAAGACTTGGAATCATTAGAAGACAGTGTCTGGGTTAAATAAGGGGTTATGGAGACCAAGGTTTTTGTTATGCAGATGAAGCCTCCAGGTAGCAGGCTTCAGAGAGAATAAATTGTAAATATTTCTTTTCTTTTTTTTTTTTTTTTTGAGAGGGAGTCTCGCTCTGTCGCCCAGGCTGGAGTGCCGTGGCGCGATCTCTGCTCACTGCAAGCTCTGCCTCCCGGGTTCACGCCATTCTCCTGCCTCAGCCTCCCGAGTAGCTGGGACTACAGGCGCCCGCCACCTCGCCCGGCTAGTTTTTTGTATTTTTTAGTAGAGACGGGGTTTCACCGGGTTAGCCAGGATGGTCTCGATTTCCTGACCTCGTGATCCGCCCGTCTCGGCCTCCCAAAGTGCTGGGATTACAGGCTTGAGCCACCGCGCCCCGCCGATAAGGTACTAGACTTTTAGTTAATTCTCTCCTGGACAGGAAAAAGACCTGGAGAGAGAACGGGATTCTCTAGAGAATGTAGATTTTTTCCACAACAGACAGCTTTGCAAGACCATTTCAAAATATCTCAAAGAAATATATTTTGTGGTAAAATACTTTGATTTCTTTCAGGGCCTGCTGTCTGTCATACTGGTATTTTATTGTTACAAATAGCCTGTTTTGTCAGTCTTAATGTTGCTGTTGCAATGTTAATCCTGGTCAGCTGTGCCTGAATTCCAACGAAAGGAAGATATAATGAGACATGTCCAACCATCTATACCCATTGTGGCCTGAAATAGAGTTTCAGGTTTACTTTCGATTATTCTTGACTGAGAGGAGAGATCCATTCAATTTGTTGCAGGGCTTAGAATTTTATTTTTGCTTTACAAAGGTACAGAGATTTCCCATATACTCCCATCCTTAAATGTGCACAGCCTGCTCATTATCAATATCCCACACCAGACTGGTACATTTGTTACCATCAATGAACATACATTGACACATCATCATAACCCAAACTTCACAGTCTAGGTTAGGGTTCATTCTTGGGTTTGCACAAATATATAATATCATGTATCTATCACTATAATATGATTTTCACTGCCCTAAAAAGCCTCTGTGCTCTGCTTGTTCCTCTATCCCTTCCCCCAGCATCTGGCAACCACTGATCTTTTTTCTGTCTTCATAGTTTTGTTGGAATCATACCATAGCCTTTCCAGATTGGCTTATTTCACTTAGTGACATGCATTTAAGTTTCCTCCATGTCTTTTCATGAGTTGATAACTCATTTCTTTTTAGTGCTGAATAATATTCCATTGTCTGGATGTACCACAGTTTATTTATTCATTACTTTACTGAAGAACATATTGCTAGGTTATATGGTAAGAGTAATTGACATGTAATTTTGTTGGATGGCTAGTACATAGCCTGCTGCAGTATACTACAACAAATTATCAAAAAATGAATAGTTAGGTGTATCCACTAAGGGTACAACAAGAAAGTATATTCATGCATAACAAGAGGAGAAAGTTAGGATAGATATAAAGCATGGAAGGATATGGAATCTCCTCCATGAAAAACAAAGGGAAGAGAGAAGAACAGGCAGTTACCTCCTGGGTTTTATTCTTAAGCTTTGAATCATCTACATGAGATTGATTCTAAATGTCTTCCTCACCTGTACAGTTTGAGTGATGGGCCAGGTTTTCTTTTATCTGAATAACCACTGTGAGATGGCAGTAGGGGCTCCATGTGGCAAGGTGGCCCAATAGAGAGAAGGCAAAGTGCAGGGGAAGTTAAGTAGCTTTATATTGAAGGAAAGGCAAGAATGAAAAATGTCTTGGCCAACCTCAAAATGGACCCTCAATTAAAGTGTATTCCAGCATTTGTCTTTTATAAATAATATGTTTAAATAAGCACAGCACTTTAGAGAAGGTATCAGCTAAAGCGTACTTACTTTACCTAGGCAGAGCTGGCTCCAAGAACAGCTTATTTCCTTTATCGGAGTTTGTTGTTATTAACACAGTTGAGGAGTTGGGCAATTATTGCTTATTTTATTTATTTTATGCAAAAGTGCTTCTTTTGCTTGACTCATCTCATTAACTTAATTATCTACTAGTTAAGTATCTTTCAAATGGAAACATGTTTATGCTGAGTATTTTTAAATGGATAATGTAGTGTGTCAGGAGATGGGTTTGGTAAAAGTAGAAAAAAAAAGTTGAGGCTCAGCCTTTCATGAGAATGCAAAGAATCACATTTTTTTTCCCTCCAGTTTCTGATTTTGTTAAAAAGAAGGAAAGAAGTTTCAGTCAAATTTGAATCAAACTTAGAAGAACTCTGTTTAGACACAGTATATTAGTCCATTCTCACACTGCTATAAAGTGTAGCAGTACGAGCCGCAGACAAGAACCCCTCAGACACCGAGTTGTGGGAGGAAAGGGCTTTGTTCAGCTGGGGGCATTGGCAAAGTCACGTCTCCAAAAACCAAGCTCCCTGAGTGAGCAATTCCTATCCCTTTTAAGGGCTTACAATTCTAAGGGAGTCTGCGTGAGAGGGTTGTGATCGATTGAGCAAGCAGTGGGTACATGACTGGAAGCTGCATGCACCAGTAATCAGAATGGAACAGAACAGGACAGGAATTTTCACAGTGCTTTTCCATACAATGTCTGGAATCTACAGATAACATAACCAGTTAGGTCAGGGGTCGATCTTTAACTACAAGGCCTGGAATGCAGCACTGGGCTGTTTGACTGCTGATTTCATTTCTGTCTTTTCTTTAACTCCTACTTTTACTTTGAGGCAGAAATTGGGCATAAGACAATATGAGGGGTGGTCTCCTCCCTTAAAAGAACTACCCAAGTTCTTTATATGACTCACAGTTCTTCAGGCTATACAGGAAGCATGGCTGGGAGGCCTCAGGAAACTTACAATCATGGTGAGGCAGGAATATAGGGTCTAGAGGCAGGGAACATAAGGCTGATTCACACTTCAGCAATGACAGGAAATATCCTCTCTACAGGGTGTAGGCTAAGTAAATGACTTTGTAACTTTACTTTATCCTCTTCATTTACATAGGGTGTACCCCAAGTAACCAATAGAATCCTCTGGAGGGTATTTAAACTCCCACAAAATCAGTAATGGATCCCTTAAGCCCCTATGCTTGGGCCTGCTCCCACACTGTGGAGTGTACTTTCATTTTCAATAAATCCCTTCCTTCCTTGCTTGCTTTGTTTGTGCGTTTTGTCCAATTTTTTCCTTTCTGCCCCATAGTTTACTGTCTAATGGCAAAGTGGAATAGTGTTGCATGTATCCAGGTTTTTACTGTTGTTCTAGCAGGGAGCCTGGTTAATGTGTGATGCTCTCCTTTGGTACTGTTTGGTCCCAGTGCTCTTTGGAGGCTGGGGAGGCTTGACCTTTAAAAATCAAACTGCCATGGCGACTGCTTTACCCGAAATTTTGGTTCACAACCTTCATTGGATTATCTGTTGGGGCAAAGTAAAACCAGCAAGCCTGTATTGCTATCTCATGGTTAAGGTTCCAAGCTATTGGATCTTTGTTTATGTGTGTGTATGCATGTCTAGATGTGTTTATTTTTATATACCTTATTGTTATATGTTGTGTCTACCAAAATTGGCTTATAAGTAAAAGAGTGCTCATAAGTAAATAATTCTAAGCAATTTTCAAGTTCACGTGACTTAAAGTATAACTTTACTAAACAAGCTAGCTTTACAATTATTGGTGGAATAAAACTAGAAATATCTTCAGAATTGCCAGCATACATTTTGTCTAAATCTTATGTTTGTCTTTGCTAGATATTTTAAAATGTCAGTGTTAATTCAAGCTGGGAGCTGCTTGGGGTGAGCCTGCCTCCCATTCTATTGAAAGTCTCACTGAGATAAATGCATATCTGATTGCTTCCTTTGGAAAGGCTAATCAGAAACTCAGAAGAATGCCACCATTTGTCTCCCACTTACCTGTGATCTGAAAGCTCCCAAATCCCCTCCCCGCTTCGAGTTTTCCCACCTTTCGGGATCAAACCAATGTCCATTTTACATATGTTGATTGATGTCTCATGTCTCCCTTGTTAAAAGTAAAAAATTGGGTACAGTGAATGGGATAAATGTTTTATGTAAACTTTTTGTGTAAATTAAAATCTTTAAGTTATTTTTGATGCTTGTTTAATATCTAGATCATTTCCAATTAAAAAGGGTTATGATATGGGGAAATATGTTTCTAAAATTGTGGAGTTGTTCTTATCCATAAATGCCCATATCTGATAATTCAGGATTTCTTGCTTTTTAGGGTTACACTAAAGTTTTAGGTTGCTGAGGATAAAATTCTACTTAACACATAATTCTGTATACAAAATGTGCCAGAAAGGATTGTTATTAGTGGAAAAAAAAATTTTGTCTAATTCAGAAGTTATCTAAAAGTTAGTTCAAATTACATATTTCAAAAAGTTATTTATGAAACAATGTAGTAAGGAATCATTAAGTAAGGGAGAAAAATGTGGAAAAGTTTAAATAATAAAATATTCTTTAAAACCTGATAGAGAATTGGAGACACTTGGCTAATTAACATTTTCATAAAGCTCTTAGTCTTGATTAAAGTAAAGTAAGAAGCTTTGTAAATAAATGCATTGACAGTTTGGCAATTCTTTTTTTTTTTTTTTAAATATAGGTAAGCATGAAGCAGGATTTAGTGTGGAGCCAAATTTCACATACATGCTTGCATTGCTTCACACTATGTTTACTGTTTTGCATGGATAGTGCTGGCACTGGAGTACTTACTGATCATGTACCTAAAGTGGACTTCTTGATTGCACAGAACATATAATAATATTGTTGAACTTAAAGATATTAAATTGTGTATCAGGAATAAAATATTCATTATGTTGGTTTTCTGGGGCCCTAGGTAACACTGTAGCCTCCAGGTAAAATTAAGTAGGAAAATTTAGGGTTGGTTTCCTGTTTGTTTTTACTTCTAGTTTTCACTCATTTGTTCTTTATTCTCCCTTGGCTTTGCTTGTATATGCATATACATATAACCATGATGTTTTTTAGATCCTAGTGGAAGACTTTTATTTGGTTCTGTGAATACTTATTTTGTTTCCTATGCCTTTCTAGCAAGTCATCATTCATTCCATTTATCTGGAATTCCTAGGCTACCTTTGTCAGGCCTGCAGAAATTGATAGAGCACACCAGCCTTTTTTTTTTTTTTTTTTTTTTTTTTGAGACAGAATCTCACTCTGTCACCCAGGCTGGAGTGCAGTGATGTGATCTTGGCTCACTGCAAACTCCATCTCCAGGTTCAAGCAATTCTCCTGCCTCAGCCTCCTGAGAAGCTGGGATTACAGGTGCCCACCATCAAACCCAGATAATTTTTTTGTATATTTAGTAGAGATGGGGTTTCACTATGTTGGTCAGGCTGGCCTCAAACTCCTGACCTCAAGTGATCCACCCACCTTGGCCTCCCAAAGTGCTGGGATTACAGGCGTGAGGCACTGCACCTGGCCCATACCAGCCTTTTAACCTTAAACTAACTTTTTGGGTTTTAGGTTTCTTGATACTTTAAGCCTGTTGAGTATACTCTTATAAATAGAATTTGAGTCATATTTCTCTCTCTGCCTAATTTCTCCAAAATGTGTAAACCCTTTGTAAATATTCTTAATTCATGGCAATGTGTTTGTTTGCATACAGTCAAGCAGGGTCACTAGGGCCGCTTGGAGAGAGAGAACCCAGAAACCTGGCATGCTGGCAAAAGGGTAGAATTTCTTACCAGTCAGTCTCTGGCCTCTTTCTGTGCAAACTGGTTAAATATAAAGTAAAAGTTACTGTTTATTACCTCTGTAAAGTTTTAAGTTAATTTGTTTAATAATTTAAAAAATCAAATATTTTATCAGAAAAGTGAAAAACATAATGACTTTTATTTAGTTCATGTGATGTTAGTAATCTTTGGGAAATTAAGACAGTTTTAAAGATTACCGGTAAAGTACAAATGTCTTCGAAATGTAAACATGTGGTCTAAATTATGTTCAAATATTAGGTTTGCTAAATGCTTTAAGGACATAAGCTGCTTCTTTGGCTTTTGAAAATTGTTTAACTTACCTGCTTTCCAGCTAGGTAAGACCTGGGGACACGTGGAGCTGGCAACACCCGCAGCTATGCTGGAAATAGTCAAACCTTATCAGAACATAACTTACCAGGTTTTGTTAGAATTTGCCATTAAAACATGCAAATTAGACTACTAGAAACAGTTTTACATACAAGGTGTGTAAGAACAGAACATAGGTTTTTTTGTAAGAGGTTATGAAAGGGTTTTACTTCTTTAAAATTTCTTAGTCATCATTTTGGCAAAATAAATAATTTATGGCAATCTGGAATTCCAAAATCAAACTTCAGTTTTAAAATTGTCTTTCCTGGCCAGGTACGGTGGCTCACGCCTGTAATCCCAGCACTTTGGGAGACTGAGACAGGTGGATCACCTAAAAATCACCTGAAGTCAGCAGTTCATGACCAGCCTGGCCAACATGGTGAAACCCTGTCTCTACTAAAAATTCAAAAAATTAGCCGGGAGTGGTGGCAGGCAACTGCAATCCCAGCTACTTGGGAGGCTGAGGCAGGAGAATGCTTGAACCCAGGAGGCGGAGACTGCTGTAAGCCGAGATCATTGCACTCCAGCCTGGGCAACAAGAACAAAACTCCGTCAAAAAAAAAAAAAAAAAAATTGTCTTTCCTAATGCCTGGCTTTGTGGATGGATCAGAGGGCCCCTGAAAACATCCAGAAAGGAAGTAAACAGGGTTATTTGACATTTTTCGGTACATGGGATTGCCAAAATGATGTTCAATCTTCTTTAGGTTATGTTTTTGTGAATAATACTAATATATGTTCCAAAATTATATGGGATTTCTAAAATTCTAATGTCTAAGTATATGCTATGTATTATAATTATGGTTATTATGTTAAGTTATTGTAAACCACAGAAATAACCAAATTTCCTTGTTAGTGCTATCCACCTAATTTGGAAAAACAATTGGTATCCAAGAGGATATAAGTCTAATGTTAATTAAGCATGGACTCATGGAGAACCAGGATGGCTACCTTGTCCTTCTTGAGTCCTTAAAGCTTTAATTATCAAAAGTTCTGCATTCCATGACTCCTCATCGAAAAGATAAAATAATCCAAATTGAATACATTAGTGTAGTGACTTACAAATTACTAAAATAGTTTATAACAGTGTTTGATCCCATATTCTTGGAAACAACAATTAAAGCTTCAGGTACATTTGGTCACCTGGTTGGCCAATTAAAAATTTTATAAAGGGATTTCATTCCATTGTTATTTTCAATGCACATTTTCTGGTTGTATAAAAGCTTTGCTATGCAAGAGGGCTGATATTATCACAGTAGATTATTATGCTACAGTGTATTTTCACCAGGTAAAGAAAGCTTTTTATGGTTTGGATCTTCTGGAAACATCAGAGAAAAACTGTCCTTGCCATCCACATGACAACAAAATTTCAGGACCATGAGCTTTGAGTTCATAATCTCATAACTGAGAAAGGTACCTCCATGCTCTTGAAACCGTACCCCCATTGGAACCCTTAAGGTAAAAATAACCAGGGAAATTTTTCCCAAGAAGAAGATGGCATCCTCGATGTGAACAGCTTTTCCCAAGTTCACAAATTAATACTTCTACCATCATGAAACTCTTATCTTTGAATATTTTCTTTTGCTTATGCCTCTATGAACAATAGAAGTGAAAAGGGGGTCTTTTATGTGCACTTATGGGGTGTACTTTGATTTGTAAAGGAGTTTGCAACCAGCCTTATATATGGATAAACTTATACTTTGATAAATAAAAGATGAAGGCCCAATATAGGTAGGAAACTTTAAAGGTACATATGTTGCATCATAATCAGTTAAAAACAAAACATTAGTTAACTCCTCTTGACCCACATCATGGGTTAAGAAGAGCATTGCCAGGAGGCCTTTGCTCTTCTAGAAGGGCGTCATTTGTTAGGGCCTTTTTCCATGTTTTAAAGTAAAAGAAATAATGATTCCCTCATGATAGGCTTTATAGCAAATTCTACTGTAAAGGCTATAGTTACACAACAGAATTTAAATTCTCGCATGAAAGTTATGTTAGGATTGGCTGAACAAAGAAGTATCTGTGCAGCTGCTGGCACTTGTGGCCTATGGAGAAATACATCAAATGAAGATTATAGAAATTCGATTGTAGCGGATTAATGAAGAAACTGCTTAGTTAAGTCATTTTTTGATCTATTTGATTTAGGAGATTTGGTTTATGAATACCTTGGGTAAGGAGCATACTCCAAACTCTTGGTATTATCCTCCCAATAGTCATAATAATAGTCTCCCTGGTGCACTGTATTCTCTCAAAGGTTTTAAATGCTTGCATGCAGCCATCTCTAGAATGTCATATGGTCTCTCTTCAACTGGAATGACAGGACCTGAAAGAAATGTGCAAACATGAGGACACTGTAACCTATGAATGGTGTGCTGAGATGGGAAACCAAAAATGATGGTAACTGAGAGCAGCACTAAGGCCCTAAGTTTTGGTCACAATCTCATCTAAGTGAGAACCTAACCAAAAGGGGAAATTTTTTAAACAAAATTATGGGAGGCCATTATTTTGGACTGAGCTCATGCACTAGGCCGCAACAGAACCAACCAAACTAAAATGGAGTCGTTTGTGCTAAGACTTTAAGGAAACACATAGATCCCAGAACACACCACAAATCGGGTTTCATTTTTCTTCTGCAAATCTCTATAATAAATATTCCTGACAGCATACGTATCCACCCCCTGAAGTTCCCATTAAATCTTTTAACCAAGTTCATTTTTTTTTTTTTTTTTTTTGGCCTAGAGACCATCAAGCTTCAGACCATCATGTAACAAGGGCTCCAGCCAGTTCCAGATGAAGACACCACCCCGGGCCATCAAGGAGCTTCCCTGCCTCCACTAGACAGAGCAGAGTGAGAATTCCGTGATCCCCAATAGGTAGGGGCTACGCCCTAAGCCAGCATGAAGCAATTACAGAAAAAAAGACCATTGGTTCCTCTGCCTCCCAATGGGGATCACATCTTTCAGTGGGGAGATGAGGCAGAAAAATAAGGTCTGGAGGCAGGGAATTCAAGCCCGATTCACACGTCAGCTATGACAGAAACTATCCTCTCCATAGGGTGTAGGCCAAGTAAATGACTTTGTAACTTTACTCCTCATTTTCTTAGGGTGCACCCCAAGAAACCAATGGAATTCTCTAGAGCGTATTTAAATTCCCCAAAATTCTGTAATGGGGCCCTTGAGCCCTTATGCTCAGGCCCACTCCCACACTGTGGAGTGTACTTTCATTTTCAATAAATCCCTCATTTTTTCCTTGCTTTGTTTGTGCATTTTGTCCAATTCTTTGTTCAAGACGCCAAGAACCTGGACACCCTCCACCATGGCAGACCAGGAGAGAGAAAAGAGAGTGAGGGGAGAAGTGCCACACACTTTCAAACAACCAGATCTCCTGAGAACTCACCCACTATTATGAAAACAGCAAGGGGGAAGTCTGCCCCCATGATTCAGTGACCTCCTACCAGACCTCTCCTCCAATACATGAGGATTATGATTCGAGATGAGACGTGGGTGGGAACACAGAGCCAAACTATATCACACAGTAATCTCAACAAAAGCTTCCAAAAGTTACTTTTGAACATCAGAGATGTAGGATATAGGATTCTCTCTCTGTCTTGGCAAGTTTAATAAAAGTAGATTGACTATAAGATATTGTTTTTTTTTTTTTTTTTTTTTTTTTTTTTTTTGAGACGGAGTCTCACGCTGTTGCCCAGGCTGGAGTGCAGTGGCGCGATCTCGGCTCACTGCAAGCTCCGCCTCCCGGGTTCCCGCCATTCTCCTGCCTCAGCCTCCTGAGTAGCTGGGACTACAGGCGCCCGCCACCGCGCCCGGCTAATTTTTTGTATTTTTAGTAGAGACGGGGTTTCACTGTGGTCTCGATCTCCTGACCTTGTGATCCGCCCGCCTCGGCCTCCCAAAGTGCTGGGATTACAGGCTTGAGCCACCGCGCCCGGCCTAAGATATTGTTAATCAAAGTAATTGACTGTAAGATTCACTGTAAGCTTACAACTGCGCAAAAAGAGTAGCTTTTGAATAAAGATCAGTTATAGATTAAAAACTTGAAAACAACTTATTCTGCACAACAATGCAAGTGCCTAAATTTTGACCTGCAAAATAATAAATAACAGCAGGAAGCTCTACTTGAGGCCAGCTTTAGTTTAATGGAGGACAGTGGCCCTAAAACAAATACACAGCAAAGTAAATAGGGTGAAAAGCAAAGGTTGTTCTGGAACAAAATAACAGAGGATATTGAGGCATAGGCAATTCCCTCCCTCTCTCCTACCCTCCTTCCCAGTCATCCCACTAGAACAGGAACCTTAAAAAATGGAAGAGAGGGGCCTGGTGCAGTGGCTTACACCTGTAATCCTAGCACTTTGGGAGGCCAAGGCAGGTGGATCCCCTAAGGTCAGGAGTTCAAGACCAGCCTGGCCAACAGGGCGAAACCCTGTCTCTACTAAAAATAAAAAATTAGCTGGATGTGGTGGCATATGCCTGTAATCCCAGCTACTCTGTAGGCTGAGGCAGGAGATTCACTTGAACCTGGGAGGTGGAGGCTGCAGTGAGCCGAGATTGCACTACTGCACTCCAGCATGGGCGACAAAGCGAGGCTCCCTCTAAAAAAAAAAAAATTAATTAATTAAAAAGGAAGAGAGACTGAGATCCTGCTATTACAGGAATTAGGGCTTTTAAATAAACTCATTTGGATTTAGAAGGTATAGAAAAGGTTGACATGCTTATTGTTTATTTTTAAACTTAAATTCACTTAGAGTCTTACTACAAGAAATGTAACTACTTCATAATAATATCATTTGATGTTTCGATGAACAAATAAACAATACATCTTACTCTTGTAAGATACTTACAATATATAGACACTTTTTATTTTTGCATTTATTGAATATAAACTCTCATATTTTACTATTTTCACCTGTTACTACATACTAAGGAATTCTCAATATTCCTACAGTTATCCTTTTATTTTAAAAGAGCACATAATATTCTATAATACTTAAGTGGTATAATTTATTAAAACCATTACCTAATGACAGACATTCATATTTGTTTTCATTTGGGGGATAGGAGAGAGAGATTAGTGTAGAGCTAGTATATGTAAGCTTTTGCTTCTATTTAATTATTTGCCTTAAGTTTGTTTTACTTTGAAGTTGAACTGACTGTGGTTGCAGATGGTTGGCTTACTTCCATTCCCCACATTCAGTTGACTATAAAGGAACAGTTGACTTTTTAAAATGAAAACAAAACTTTGAGTCTCAATTTGAACAATAACAAAATTCTCTTTAATCAAAAGTTAAACAAAAAAGTGGAGAATTTGAGAAAAGGGCTGCACCAAGATTTTTTTATTGTATTTTTAAGCAAACCTTTAATATTTTAAGATTGCATATTAATTTTAATATTGTATTTTTAAGCAAACTTTTGGAATATTTTTAGATTTCATAAAAAACTTGTGAAGATAGTATAGAGAGTTCCCATATATTCCCTATTGTTAACATATTATGTTAGTATGGCATACTAACTAATGAACCAATAATAATACATTACTATTTACTAGTCTATAGTTTATTCAGATTTCCTTCCTTATAGAGTATTTGTTTTAACCATTGTGACAGCTGTCTTTGTACAATAGGTATTCGTATATAAAATATTGATTTCGTTTTTTTTTTTAGAAGGAGTCTCGCTCTGTTGCCCAGGCTGGAGTGCAGTGGTGCAATCTTGGCTCACTGCAACCTTTGCTTCCTAGGTTCAAGCGATTCTCCTGCCTCAGCCTCCCAAGTAGCTGGGACTACAGATGTCTGCCATCACAACAGGCTAATTTTTGTATTTTTAGTAGAGATGGCATTTTATCATGTTGGCCAGTCTGGTCTCAAAGTCCTGACCTCAAGTGATCCACCCACCTTAGCCTCCCAAAGTGCTGAGATTACAAGCGTGAGCCACCATGCCTGGCTGAAATACTGATTTCTAAAAATCAATTTATACTGGTACAAATGGACTCTGTGAATTAACCTAGAAGACTTAATGGGAAAAGAGCTTATAGAAAATCCTTTCTAACCCACCACACAGGTATGTCTAGGCAGGGTCTTCCAGATAGAAAAGAGGAAAGCCAACATCTTTTCTTTCCAATTCTTTGTTCTCACCCTTCTTCCACTGGTCCCCAAGGCAGGGAATTGCAATGGATGGGCATTCTCTGTTAGGATACGGTGAGAAACAATGGTAATCTAGTTTTGGTGGTATGGCAAAATCAATACATATTTCTTAAATGAGTGAGTGAATGAATAATGAATGAATGAAAGCGTGTCCTAGGTGGTGAATCCTGGAGTAGGGTATATCTTGCATGAGTCAAGGTAAGGAACTATATAATTTACCCTCATCTTTACCTTAACAAGATTATTCAGGGTAAACTTCTGGAAGAAATACATTTTGTGCAATTTCGAGTTTTGACTAGGAATAGAGAGACTAACTTAAATGACACAAAAGAGGAAATGATTCGTCATGAACAACACGAAAAAAAGTCATAGTGAAGGAGATAGAGAAAGGAAAAGAGGCCTGAACATTCCTTTGACTTGATTAAATTAAGTGCTGCTTTTTTTTTAAATTTAATCAAATGGAAATGGAAGGAGATTGATTACCTATTGTTTGGGTAGGTTATTTGAGTGAGGTGCTAAAAGCAATAAAGACTCATCTAAATTCAGTGGGAGGAGATGATGCAGTCCTTGTTGAATCTTTTTTTCATTTGGCTGCAGCTTTTTGTGCTGATCAGGATGTAGAGAGCGACCCAAGTCAGGAAGTAAGGAACAGAAGAGGCTTCATTAATCCACAGCCAGGACAAATGATTGACCATAGTTACAATGTGGAAGGAAGCATTTGTGAAGCTATTCCAGGGAAAGAGGCAGCCTCGTCATTTGAAAGCCATTTTGAATAAAAAACAAATAACAACGTAATTATTTCTCTTCCTGACTTCTCGGATTCTTTTTATTTTCTTTTTCTTTCTTTTCATTATTTGTCAGAATTAGATACTAATTCTTGCCGAATATTTATGAGGCCTATGAAATTTTAAATGTGAATGTTGGTAAGTTTCATTTATTTCATCCAGGGGTCAGTAACACAGAAAGTCCAAACTTACACTTCTTTAACTTCAAATTGCATTAATGTATTGGAGTACACAAAGGCAGACAATTCTTTTTAGTTTCATTTTGCTTAAGTTAACAGTGAGGTTTATATTCTCACAAAACACAACACAGGCAATCAAGAGGAAGTCTGAGTAGGAGCTTCAGAATTTAGGATTTTAGGGGAAAACCTTGAAAATTTGAAACAATAGAGCTAAGAATTGAGAGCCTAACAAAAACATGAATACAAAATAGTTTTAAAATTAGAATCTTATCCCATTAATAGTTACTTTCCAAATATAAATCCTACTGGGTAACTTTAACTCCAAAAAGTAAATAGGTTCAATAGATGTAAAGTAACAAAGGTTAAAATAGTACAGGACCAGGCTATAATTGTTAAGTCATGGTAATAACTGTGGAGGTACTTATGATTAAGGAGATTAATAGCCAATACTTATAAAAAAGTCTAGGTGACCTGACACTGAATTTCTAATTTAGATTACCAGTTACCCTTGGGGGACTTTCAACTGTGTACCAGTTTTTTAACTTTTGCAATTTTGATAAATGAACATGGATTATTTAGAAAAAGATTAAAACCAATAAAATGATAAACACTGAGCAGTTTGCTTGCTAATATGTCTTTAAATTAAGGTGGCTTATCTGAGCTATATAAATCTTGAATGACCCTATTTTGGAAATTGGTTTGAGACCATAACATAGTCCAAGATTTTTTATTAGAGATTCAAGTGTTCTTTACACTAAAGGAAAATTAATTGAAAATTTAAACGGAAGAATGGCATGATCCCCCTTTGAGCAATACAATTCTAAGTTGCTTATAATGCTGTTTCTCACTCAGCACTCATTCTGTAGGCTGCCTGCCCTTCTCACACACAGATACAACTCTGAAGTTGTTAGTGGGGATCACCAACAGAGGGGAGAGTTCGATCCCATAGCACATAGCAACACTTCCTAGGAATTCTCTATTAATGCCTCTCTCTTTCTCCATGATTCCACTTTCTAAGGAAGTTATTGTATATCTTTCTTCTCTCTTCCAGAAAAATCCTTTAGCTGTGCCAATAAAATTCCTCCCGCTGTCTTTCCCCACTTTACTGTACAAAGCTTCAAATGTGCTTGTATACCACAATTAGCTACACAAAACCGAAACAAAACATCACCAAATCAAACCTATAGCAACTTATTCATCCCTCTAAGCATATCATTAAGGAGGCTTAATTTATGCCATCAAATAATATCTAAAAAATAAGCTAGCTGAAAGTAACTTTTTTAAATGTAAGAGGCAAGGTGAAGCATTCCATTTCCTGATCCTAGTCCCATGCTGTAACTGCTATTTCTTTCCTCATGATATTCATTTCACTCTCAAGGTTTATCCTTCATGGGTGTACACAAGGTCACATACCAGTCTCTCTGCGACATTTTTTTAATATGGGAAAATATTAAGCCACCAGCTGACTCATTTATCCAAGAAGCATTTTTAACAGGTGCTGTGGAAAAATGACCTAAATTTATAGGTCAGAGTTTCAAGAGCTAGTTTAACTGAGTCAGTCTGTGCACATGCCAGCCTTTTTCTTGTTATTATTATTTTAAATGTTTATTCAGCTGACGGTAAGAAGATACTTCAGTAACAGCTGTTAATGGAATCAGAGCCTGCTTTGGAGAAAGCTGTGGTATATAGAGTTTTTGGAAATGAGTGAAAAGGAAGTCATCTAGTTTCATAGTGGGGCCAGTTGATCTGATACCCCAGGAACCATTACAAATATAGTGTACAGTCTTTAAGTCCAGGAGTGAGAGAGAAAGAGAGAGAGAGAGAGTGTGTGTGTGTGTAGGGGATTCAGATGCTTCACTATCTTCCTCTCTGCCATTACTGCAGAGCATTTGCATACTTAGGTGATGAACAATGGAGGCATAGTAAAGCGACATCAAATCATACCAAATGCAAAATAGAGTTCAACTGTGATTAATGGGTATGTTAAGATGTGAACTTGTTTGTCTTTTGTTTTAACTTCTCTGAAGACAAATGAATTGATGAAATAATATATTGTACTTAAAAGTTATTATAGGTGCATCATTGTTCACAACAGAAAACTATGACTTTTAATTAACACCATAATACCTGGAAAAATTGTTCTAGCCCTGATGGTTTAAGATTCGCATCTATAACGAAACCCAACTCCTGCTAGACTGTAGGCACAGTGAGGCCAAGAACTAAATCGCCATGTTTACCATAGCGTAGTGCCTGGGATGCAACAGGCACCACAATAAATGTTTGCTGAATAAGTAGTAATTTGGGGTTACATTGTAGATCTGATCTTTCCTGATCTGAAGAACCTTATAATGGCATAATGATGATGATGATCATAAGTAATCGCTATGATTTACCAAGTCCTTCTTTGTGCCTGGGACTGGAACTGTAAGTTTTTACACATATTATTTCACATTTCATATTCTCCTAGGGAATATTATTACCAACATTTTACAGATGACCAAACTGAGTTCTACTGTTCCCACTAAACCCACCCAGAGCAGTCTGACATTAAAACCTGATCTTTTTACTGCACGTCTTTGGGCAAACACATTCTATATATACACTGTGAACACAGAACTAAGTTAAGGACAGGGGACTGAATGTAATATACACTCTTAGCTGTTAAGGAAATCATTAAAGGCAAATTAAAATACTGGATATATTGCAAGGCCAATTTGCCAGATGATTGGTACAGAAAACCAGTGCTACAATTTTAAATAAGAAGAGATTGCTGTGTCCCAAGGAGCTCACAAAATGCTTCATGAGGGAAACGAAGTTGTACTGGACATTGAAACATGAATAGAATTTGAATAGGAAGACGAGGGGAAGGATGTGAACTAAGCTAAGAAGCAGGAACACACAATGGATGTTTAGAGAACAGCGGGGAGACTAATGTGGCTGAGGCTGGCTTAGGGAACAGCTCTCATTTAGGAAAGTGTTCCAAAATACATTGTTGGGACACCAGTAGTGGGTAGCTCACATGTCCAGATAAGAAGTTTGGAATGTGTCCCATGACAATCAAGAAATTTTGAGATAATATTTTATTGAAAGCAATTATTGTGCTTTCCATTTAAAAATATTTTATCTCTGTTAACTTTTTGGTTATCTTCATCCAAGTCTTATTTCCTTGAATATGTTATGTAAATTGGGATTATTTTCTATAAACAGTTTGAAATGGAATACATCAAAATTAAAATTGAGTCTATATCCCAGCAGCAGAAGTGTTTCTTGTTGCAGCAAGGTGTGCAGGCCAGATGACAGTGCTGGAGGCACACAAGTACACAAATAAACTAGGCTCGTGGCTTGCCATTGTGTGTGTCTGTGAATACTCTCCAATAGTGGCTTCCGAGATTGCATTCTCAGAATCCCTGGGACCCTGAGTCATTTCTCAAGGTCTGCTGCAGGGAAGAGGTGGAGCTGGTCAGGGAGCTGAGAGCCTCCGTCCTTCTTCAACCACTGCAACTCCTCTTCTCAACATTCAGTAAGTTGGGGGTTACACATACATTTTTATTTGAAGAATAAATTCTGCTAATGAAATTCACTTGAAAATGTCTGCTCCTTGACAAACATAGACACTCATCGCATGGTCTGGAGCAGGAATATCATGTTTTGGATCAGTGAGCTTGCACTCTTTACAGATGAAAATACCATGTTTGTGCTTAATGCTTTCAGTTGTCCTTTGCCATCCTTATAACTTTATGCTTTTTTTTTAACATATTGCATTTTAAAAATATTACATTTCCCTTTGTGATTTGTTTCATAATCTTTCTGTTCCAATTTATCATTTTTTTTCCAAAGGAATTTAACAATCATTTTTAGGTTTCCCAATCTTTATCCTCACTTGTCAACACATACATCTCCAAAATTGTGTTTTACAATGACGATGAATGGTTTTGGCACTTTCATACAGATTGGACCCTTGAGGAAAGTCCAGAGCAGTGGGTTTTCCTTGGTCCACTTTATCAGGATTACTAAATCAGCCCTTCTGGCGGTGGGACCCAGGAATCTGTATTTCAAGCAAGTTTTCTATGGTTGAAAGACATGGGTGTGGGGGCACAGGTACATATTAAGAAGACCCTACACAGTCTAGGCATGAAGTGATAGGGTCTGAATAAAAGTGGTGATCGTGGTATAAAAATGGACAGATGTAATCTGTTTCAAGGCAAGAGTTTGACCGTATTTGTTTTGAGTATTTGTTTCTATTGAGTTTGAGTTTAGGGGGTTGGTAAAAAGCTATACCACTAATAAAAATATCGACTTGAGGAAGACTATTTTCCCTTCTGGGGAAAACAATTAATTTATTTGTAACATGTCAAAATTAACAAAATGCCAAAATTTCCAATAACAATTATCTATAAAGTAGACAGATACATGTAATTGGGCTCAGGTGAGAGAAGGCTGTGAGCAAAAGATGCTCAGGGGTTAAAGCATGAGCCGTGGGAGTGACAATACATCCATCTTTGTCACTTACAGGCTACAGCTTTTTGAGTGACCTCAAGCAGATAACCTAATTTCTCTAAGCCTTAGTTTTGTTGCAGGCTTGGAAATGGGAGGTGGATACAATGATTGTCCACCAAGAGAGGACTGTAAAGCTGTCAGATTGGATTACGTCTCCTATGGGGAGTTGATAAGAATAAAAAGCAGAGGATAATGGGCTGAGTCTTGAGGAGCTACTACATTCAGAGGATGCTAGAAAGAAGAGGAAGTAGCATGGGAGTTGGAGAAAGTGCAGTTAGAAAAACAAATCTAGCTCTCTAGGTTCCTTATATCTCTCAGTCCATAAGCTGTGGTTGGACAGTGATTCCCATTCAGTTTTTATTAGCAGCAGGACTCTTTCTTTAAACGCATTCCATGGAAAAAGTCTGGAGATGCCCTGGCTGAAGTAAGAATGAGGGCCTTCCAAGGTGAACCTCCAGACATCTCCCTGGGCTTGAACCTCAGGTTGTAGGATATTTGCAGCTGGGAGGCCAATACTCCTTCTCTCTATGAAGTTGCAAACTGAACCTAGTATACCTAAAAGTCCAGAAGAAACCTTATCTTAGTTATGTGAAGATATCAGCCAAGTACTGACCAGGGGGCTTGAAGAAGGCAGGTTTTGAAGTCACATGTTTGTCTCTGCATGAAAGTGTTACTGTCACCGATACCTACTTTACTGTAACCTTCCAGCAGTCAAGAAGTGAATTCTACTTAAGTACATTACTATCTTTCTCATTCTAAACTATTGTGGATATTTGTGTTATTTAATTTAAAGTAGTTATTATTCTTAGCTCACTAGACAGTTGATAATAAAAGCTGGGAAGAGAAATGCAAGGAGAGCAGGTGATTATGGAGAGGAATGCAGGAAGTTCATGAGAATTTATGTTTTATGACCCATTATCTCTTTTCCCCCTTATCTACTGCCTTGCAGATGAATTCGGAATTTGTCTAATGTATGTTTTAAGTATCTGTCAACATGATTTCTATAGCTATTGTAGCATTAACCTTGATTATTCCTTTGCCTCTGTACAGATACTAGTGTTCCAAATTCTACTTAATAAACACTGTCCTCTGTTGAGAAAGATAACAATGCAACCAATTAATTTCCCTTTTAAGACTGATTCTGGCTTTTATATTCTGGTCTTTGGGGGACTGAAATTAGACCACAAATTACTTTAATGAAGAACAAAAAGTTCTGCCAGGCAATAGCAACTTCCTGTAACTTTTTGAGATTTAGGGATCATGTTGCAGAGCTAATACACAAGTTCAAAGCTTTTCCTGGAAAAGTGGATCCATCTATAACTTGTGGTACTTGCAGAGTAATTTGCCTAAATCATCAAGTTGTGGTTCTCAAATTTTTGTGTGAACAGCAAACACTCACACTACTAACTAAAACGGAAATTCCCAGATTCAGCCTCTGATATGTTGAGTTCAGTCGGTATGGGATAGGGACCAAGACTCTGCTTCTCAAAGAACTACTCCAAGTGACTCTGATACAGATTGTCCATGGGTCACACTTTGAGAAATGCTGGTGTGTAGAGTAGGTTCACATCAAGGAAATATTTTCAGAGAAGCACTTTGATAGGGATCACTGGAGTGGATAAATCATGGAGAATTTCCACTTCACCCAGCACCCTGTGTTTACATAGGTGCAGAGCTGCATGATGCCTGGTAGTGAGCTGGTGTGAGTAAGGTAATTTTACACCTGGGGATGAGGAAGTAAATAATCAGCAATATCATGGTCCTACCATAGTTATTCAGGCAATCCTATCATTGATGTTTTGGTCATTCCATAGGCTTCTCAGATGGTATCCTAATTAACTTTCAGAAGACACACTTGCTTGTCCTTGAGTTCTGTAAGCCTTTAAACAAATGAATAATAAGTGCTGCAAATCCACCTGTTTAGAAATTACCTTGATAATCAAGTTTCATACTTTAATTATAGAAGATTATTTTCATTATCTGTTCTTTCCTCAATGTATTATCACATATTTTGACTCTCCCTTCTAAAAATTCTGAAAAAAAAACCATAATCAAGTCACTTAAATTTGTATCAGTTTTCTGAATTGCAAAAGAGTTGCTCTTGTAATATACACACAAATATAAATTTATTCATGAAAACATTTCTTTTAAAGGGAATTGTGTAAAGAGAATATTATTATCCCACTGGTGCCAGCAATAACTAAGTAAGAGGGAAAGTTTACCTTCTTTTTTGTTGATCTTTGCTAGTAGCTCTAACTACTAGTTGTTAAGACATGCAGTGAAGTATTTCTGGAAGTGCACCAGGGGGTCTGGCTTCAGCATTTCCCAACCATAGGACCTTAGTAATTCGTTTACTCAGTAAATTGCTTACTACTTTCTACCGTTTCCTCCTATATATATATATATATATATATATATATTCAATACATTTTATTTTATACCCACTATGTGTGCCATCTGAGTGTGCTGAGGACACACTGATAGCCCTTTGAAAGGGCAGTGATGGTGGTGAAGATGGAGAGAAGTAGATAGAGGCATTGTGCCATCTAAACTTCAAATAAGACTAATGCATGCAAATATTATTTCAAGATATAAGGTGCTATACAAATGTAAATTATTAATATTTTGTTTCTCACTCCCTATCCTTGTCTTCCCATGTAATTCAAGTGTCCTGAGGTATTTATTCACAGGGCTTTATAGATATATATCTACATTGACCACTTCATTAAACACTGTATATATAAAGATTAGAAATAACCTAAATAACTATCTAGACAGAACTGATGAAATAAATTATGGTACTTCTATATACAGGAATACCTAATGGTAACAATGACAAGAAGTAACCTCACTGAGCACTTACTGGATCCCAGAGGTGACGCCAAACTTCACTTACACATTAAGTTGCCTAAGTATTATAACACCCCTATGAGGAGAAATAATTATTATTGCTGTTTCACAGACAAGAGAACTGAAGAACAGAGAGGGTAAATAATTTGCCCAACATTTCAAAGCTAATAAGTGATGAAACTAAAATTTGAACCCAGGCAGTTTGGTTCTTAGTCTCTGCACTTAATGCTAGTCTTTTTCACAGTTAGAATGAGTAAAGCAATTCTGTAGGTATGGAAAGGAACACTCTCCAGGATATATTGTAAAGTGAAGAATAGCTCCCATTTCCTAAAGGAAAGAAGGAAAAAAGGAAGGAAGGAAAGAAGAGAAGAAAAAGAAAAGGAAATACTAAGAGAAAACATGCATGCATGTGCATAGAATATCTCTAGAAGGGTACCCAAGGAAATGATAGCAATGGTTGCCTTCTAGGAGGGTCTCTGGATAGCTGGAGAACAGGATGAAAGAGTTAGCATTCACTACAAGCCTCCCTGTGTCTTTTGATTTTTGAAACTTGTGCATGTATTATCATTTCAAAAGTAAATAGATTTTTAAAAAGTAAAGACTTCATAGTAAATCTTTGTAAAGCAAATAATAACCTTGCAACATATATCTTATTTCCTAGGATATACTCTGCAATCAGGGATTTACATTTTGGGTGCCTAGAGGACCTCAGCTTCAGGATAATGACTTCAAGTGATTTCCTTATATGTTGCTCCATGACCTATATCAGCATGCACCTAATGAAATAAGAAACACTCAAAGGAATTGGCCTCAGTCAGCCTGCTCATGACTGTGTTACAATACAGGCCCCTGGCAGCCCAATTCAGGCTAGCCCAGAAGGGCCTCTATCTGGAGCCTTTCAGCTCAGACCAGTACATAAAGGTTTAAAGCCTGGTAGACCAAAGAGTGACAGGCACATGAAATGTGTCTAATACATATTTTTTGAATGATAAACCAAAAAGAGCAAAAAAGAACAAAAGAAAAAAATGTAACTATACAAATTTATGTGCTCCACATTTGTACAATGGTGAGATAGATTTTTTACCTGTGTTTAATAAACTGGCTCTAAGTTCACTATGAAACAAGTTCTCAGAATGGCTCATTAAGCAAGAGTCATTAGCTTCAAAGTCATCGATGATACAAAAAGTTCTGTTTAATGTATCTTTTACCCCATGGGTGGGTAGGTGGAGGTGGGCATGGGAACAGGATATTAGCTTTTTCATCATAACTCGCACCATTTATCCAGTACATAAAAATCTTTGAAAATGATAAAGGCAAAACATCATGTTCTACTAATAGAATTTTAACTTTAAATAGAGACTTCTAGGAGCTGAAGTTAAAATAGGAAACTTTGGCGATTTAAATTTCAGCATTAATTTGGCTACCTGGTAAGAAAAGGCACTAAGGTTTTTAACACATCAGAGGATGGTAAACACAGGATATGCCCAGTCTGGATTCAAGCGTTTAAAGGTGTGAGAGCCCAAGTTAAATTCCTGGTCCTAAGGCATGGCTACTTAAATCAGAAGGATATTTACTTTTAAACACCAAAAAAATGTATATAAATTGTATTATTGTTCCCAATTTTTCTCTTTCCTCCCTAAAATAAAATTGTAATCCTGTGACTTGCCATGTGACTTGCAGTAGCATCTTCTCTATGGGAGGAATACACTCAATTCCACTTATATCAGGTTTGACTACATGACTTGTTTTAGTCCGTGAAATGTGACTAGAAGAAACACACAGGATATCTGAGCAGAAGTTTTAAGTGCTATTGTGTTGTTCTGCCATAGTTCTCTTTTATGTTTGCCCCTAGAGTGACACATACCAAAGAAAATCTGCTCCTTCAGCCTGGATTCTGGAATAAAGGACATATCTGGAGCAGACTCTGAGACAATCTTTAGTTGATTTTTAACATAAGCAAGAAATAAATCTTTGTTGTTATAGGCACTAAGGCTTATAACAAAGTTTGTTACTGCAGTATAACCTACTGAAAGCTGACTAATAAAAAGTGATAACTTGAACAGCCATGCTTGCTACAGGAAAACATGAAATGAGAAAAAAGATTGGAGAAAAACATTCTTGTGTCAGCAGCCCCGCTCCCTCAGGCTGAGTGAACAACGAGCCTGGCAGTGGGCTCAGCCTCTGATGCAGCCTGCCCAGGTCAGTGATAGGTGGGTGACTGACATAAGCAACTCAGCTCTAGGTTGGGCCGCTCTCTGCCCTAGGCCTCTGGGTTTGCATACATAAAGACATAGGGCTCAGAATATGCGTTTGACTATCCATGTGATATAGTCATCAAAGCTGCTATGAGAAAATATTTGAATCTCAGGACCATTGTATAGGGGAAGTAAATGCATAAAAGCAGAATATTCATGTTCTTGGAAGGCTTCACAGGCAGCACTTTCTCAGCATCAAGTGGGGATTGCCCACTCTTGTCAAAGTGATGGGACCTCAGATTTTAGAAACCAGTAGGATTTTGACATACATCAAAGAACATTTTGTAAAGGGCTGGATAGTAAATAGTTTAGGCTTTGCAAGACATACCATCTCTGTCACAGTGATTTGACTCTACCATTGTACTGTGAAAGCAGTCATTAACTACATGTGTTGAATCATCTCATCGTGGCTATGTTCCAATGAAACTTTTTTTTTTTTTTTTTTTTTTTTACAAAAACAGGTGACTGACCAGGTTTGGCTTGCAGACCATGTGTTGTTGATTCTTGATCTAGTGAAAAAGAAAATGGAACTTTCTTGCACCAACAATATCATAGTCAGCAATTCCATGTCAGTTAATGGAAAGTTGTTGTACACACTTCATTTAGAGAACCTTGAAGTAAGCATGCTCACTCACGGAGCCATCATTACCATAAGTGGCATTACCCTGGGGAACTATTTGGAAAGTTTAACAGCAAACATTATATCATCAAATCCATGAAGAGTCCAGATATCTTAGCATGGGTGATTCACAAACCTAGTGCAGTTTGAGGACCCCCTAGAGAAGCGCCAACCAATGAGAGTACATGAAACATCCAGCGGCAACCATGAATACAGTTTCTGAGAGCACAGAAAATACAAAAGTTGAGAAGTGAGTGTCTATAGAAATTCATTATTCTGCCTTGTATCACTGTGGAATGTGCTCACTTAGTCCACACTTGGTTTGTCAGAAAGAACTTTAGCTCGTAGTACATGTCAGGAGAGTAATTATGAGTTGATTTAGGAAGGGAACACTGGAACATAGAGTTATTTGCTGTATCTTGGCTTTTTAAAAATTTTACCAGGGGAGAAATATTTTTATGTCCCAAGAAAGGCTTTTTGCTTATTAGACAAGAAATGAGTTTAAATATTTGGTACTCTTTCCCCCAAAGTCCAAAACACTTAAACATAAGTTTCTTGGGAGTTTTGGTATTTAAGTTTGTTGCAATCATGGATTGAACATTCTCCTTGGCTTTTTTTGCAAATCATGCTACTCTCAGAGGGTCAGAGTAGTGTCCTACAGCCTTGCTCTGTCACCGAAGCTGGAGTGCAGTTGTGTTATCACAGCTTATAGCAACCTTGAATTCCTGGCCTCAAGCAATCCTCCCACCCCGGCCTACCAAAGTACTATGATTACATGGTGAGCCACAGTGCTTGGCAGAGTTCTTAAACTAGGGAGCTTCTAGCTTTTGAAAACTGCAGACTGATGGGCTTTAGAAATTCTATTAATTCTGGCCGGGCGCGGTGGCTCAAGCCTGTAATCCCAGCACTTTGGGAGGCCGAGACGGGCGGATCACGAGGTCAGGAGATCGAGACCATCCTGGCTAACACGGTGAAACCCCGTCTCTGCTAAAAAATACAAAAAAAAAACTAGCCGGGCGCGGTGGTGGGCGCCTGTAGTCCCAACTACTCGGGAGGCTGAGGCAGGAGAATGGCGTGAACCCGGGAGGCGGAGCTTGCAGTGAGCGGAGATCCGGCCACTGCACTCCAGCCTGGGCGGCAGAGCCAGACTCTGTCTCAAAAAAAAAAAAAAAAAAAAAAAGAAATTCTATTAATTCTGGGGTTTGGCTCCTTAATATGTACTTTAACCAACACTGCAAGGATTGTGGTACAGTGGTCATCGAAGCATGTGGCAACAAACACAAGGACACCCATCCCTTGGAACCAAATACAGGGCACTGGTGGAGTCTCCTTCCTTACCGTGCTACTGCTGCAGCTCTGGGGAAAAATCTTACCTGTCAAGGCTGAAGTTCAGGTTCTAAAAACATCACAGCCACAGGGCATAGTGCATATACTCCTCGCTTATTGATTGGATTTTATTATTTTCTACTGACCAGATAATTTAAATTTAAGAGTAGTGTTTTTAATTATGTGTGTATAACAAGTAACACAACCCATATTTATTTCATTTTAGTTTCTGAATATAAAATAGGGCATATTTTTCCTAACATATGTTGCAATCAAACCAAAGATTGTTGTCGTTTCAGAGGAAATGCAAGTACCTCATGAGAAAAAAGTTATTTGCTAATGTTATATTTTTGTCCAAGTTTTTATTTCATATGAAAAATAATTTTACCAAAAGCATAGAAATAAAACATGGATCCTGCTGCCTTTCTTATGTTCTTAATTTCTAATGTTACATCTTTGTTAGTATGACCCCTGAGTAGAGCAAGAATAATGACTTTGTATAATGGATATAATAGTATAAATTTGAAGATATACAGAAAAGATATGACCTGGGAGTCATATAATTCAGAGAAAATTACATCCAAACTAACAATAGTTTCTACATAAATAAGAAATCTGCATATAACACAATAAATTGAAGAGTAATTTGTAGTTAATTAGTGATACTTTGGGCAATTTATATAGAAGTTATATGTCTTGTATAGAAATGTAAAATCCACTATGACACTTACACATGAAGGCATAGCAAAACCATCAGGAGACTTCGAATCAGATAGGTATTAGTCTGATAGTGATTTTGCTAATCACTGTCTATGTGACCTTTTCTCAGGTCAGCTGAACTTTCTGAACTTCATCCTCCTCCTTTGTAAAGTAGAAAGAAAAATATCCATTTCATAAAGTTATTATAAAAATTAAATGAGGCAATGTTTATAAAATATTAACATCACAGTGCTGAGAAAATTCAATTCCTTTACAAAATTTGACAACATTCCTGAACCCTGAAGAGGAATATGTTTTTTGTTTCCTTATGAGGAAATAATAATTTTTTTTAACTTTTATTTTGAGTTCAGGGATACAGTGCGGGTCTGTTATATAGGTAAAGTCGTATCATGGGAGTTTGTTGTGATGGATTATTGTGTCACCCAGGTATAAGCATAGCACCTGTTAATTATCTTTGCTGAACCTCTCCCTCCTACCACCTTCCACCCTCTGGTAGGTCCCAGCGTCTGTTATTTCCTTCTTTGTGTTCATGAGTTCTCATCATTTAGCTCCCACTTACAAGAGGGAACAAGAGGTATTTGGTTTTCTGTTACTCTGTTAGTTTGCTAAGAGCAATGGCCTCTAAATGTTTCTGCAAAGGACATGATGCTGTTCTTTTTATGGCTGCATAGTATTCCATGGTGTATGTGTACTGCATTTTCTTTATCCAGTCTACCATTGATGGGTATTCAGGTTGATTTCATGTCTTTGCTATGTGAATAGTGCTGCAATGAACATACATTTGCATGTGTCATTACAGTAGAATGATTTATATTCCTTTGGCTACACACCCAGTAATGGGATTGCTGAGTCAAATGATAGTTGTTTTTAGCTCTTCAAGGAATCACCAAACTGTTTTCCACAATGGTTGAACTAATTTACACTCTCACCAACAGTGGATAAGCATTCCTTGTTCTCCACAACCTTGCCAGCATCTGTTATTTTTTGGCATTTTAGTAATAGCCATTCTGACTGATGTGAGATGGTATCTCACTGTGGTTTTGATTGGCATTTCTCTAATGATCAATGATGTTGAGCTTTCTTTCGTATTGGCCACATGTATGTTGTGTTTTGGAAAATGTCTGTTCCTATCCTTTGCCCACGTTTTTGCTTTTTTTTTTTTTTTTGAGACAAAGCCTCACTCTGTCGCTCAGGCTGGAGGGCAGTGGTGTGATCTCGGCTCACTCAAACCTCTGCCTCCCGGATTCAAGTGATTCTCCTGTCTCAGCCTCCCAAGTAGCTGGGACTACAGGCACAAGCCACCACACCCAGCTAATTTTTGTATTTTTAGTAGAGACGGGGTTTCACCACGTTGGCCAGGCTGGTCTCAAACTCCTGATCTTGTGATCCTCCTGCCTCGGCCTCCGAAAGTGCTGGGATTACAGGCATGAGCCACCACCCCCGGCCTGCTCACTTTTAAATGGGGTTGTTTTTTGCTTATAAATTTGTTTAAGTTCCTTAAAAGTAATGGATATTAGACCTTTGTCAGATGCATAGTTTGTGAATATTTTCTCCCATTCTGTAGGTTCTGTTTACTCTGTTGATAGTTTCTTTTGCTGTGCAGAAGGTCTTTAGTTTAACTAGATTCCTTTTGTCAATTTTCGCTTTTGTTGCAATAGCTTTTGATGTCTTCATCACGAAATCTTTGCCTGTTTCTATGTCCAGAATGGTATTGCCTAGATTGTGTTTCAGGGTTTTTATAGATTGGGTTTTACATTTAAGTCTGTAACCTATCTTGAGTTGATTTTTGTACATGATGTAAGGAAGAGGTACGGTTTCAGTCTTCTGCATGTGGCTAGTCATTTATCACAGCACAATTTATTAAATAAGGAGTCATTTCCCCATTGCTTGTTTTTGTCAGCTTTGTCAAAGATCTGATAGTTGTAGGTGTGTGACTTTATTTCTGGGCTCCTAATTCCGTTTCATTGGTCTATGTGTCTGTTTTTGTACCAGTATTATGCTGTTGTGATTACTGTAGCCCGGTAGTATAGTTTGAAGTCTGGTAGCATGATGCCTCCAATTTTGTTCTTTTAGCTTAGAACTGCCTTGGCTATTTGGGCTCTTTTTTTGTTCCATATGAATTTTAAAATAGTTTTTTATAGTTTGTAAAGAATGTCATTGATAGTTTGATAGGAAGAGCACAGAATTTATAAATTGCTTTGGGCAGTATTCTCATTTTAATGATATTGATTCTTCCTATCCATGAGCATGTAATATTTTCCCCTTGGATTCATTTCTGATTTCTTTGAGCAGTGTTTTGTAGTTCTCTTTGTAAAGATCTTTCACTTCCCTGGTTAGCTGTATTCCTAGGTATTTTATACTTTTTGTGGCAATTGTGAATGGGATTGCATTCCTGATATGTCGCTCATCTTGACTGTTGGTGTATAGGAATGATAGTGAATTTTGTACTTTGATTTTGTATTCTGAGACATTGCTGAAGTTGTTTCTCAGCTTAAGGAGCTTTTGGGCTGAGACCATAGGGTTTTCTAGATGTGTAGGATCATGTCATTTGTAAACAGGGATAACGTGACTCCCTCTCTTCATATTTGGATGCCCTTTATTTCTTTCTCTTGCACAGTTGCTCTTGCCAGGACTTCCAATACTATGTTGCATAGGAGTGGTGAGAAAGGGCATCCATGTTTTGTGCAGGTTTTCAAAGGGAACCCTTCTACCTTTTGCCTATTCAGTTTGATGTTGGCTGTGGTTTGATATTGTCAAAGATGATTCATTACTTTGAGGTATGGTCGTTCGATACCTAGTTTCTTGACAGTTTTTAACATGAATTTTATCAAAAGCCTTTTCTGCATCTATTGAATCATGTGGTTTTTGTTTTTAGTTTCTATGTGATGGATCACATTTATTTATTTTCATATGGGACGTTGCATCCCAGGCATAAAGCCCACTTGATTATGATGGATAAGCTTTTTGATGTGCTGCTAGATTTGGTTTGCCAATATTTTGTTAGAGACTTTTACATCAATGTTTATCAAGGATATTGACTTGAAGTTTTCTTTTTTTTTTAGTGTGACTCTGCAAGATTTTAGTATCAGGATAATGTTGGCTTCATAGAGTGAGTTAGAGAAGGGTGCTCCTCCCCAGTTTTTTGGAATAGTTTCAGTAGGAATGGTATCAGCTCTTATTTGTACATCTGGTAGAATTTTGCTGGGAATCCATCTGGTCCTGGGCTTTTTTGGGTTAGTAGGCTATTACTGATTCAATTTCAGAGCTCATTATTTGTCTGTTCAAGGAATCAATTTCTTCTTGGAGCAGTCTTGGGAGGGTGTATGTACTCAGGAATGTACTCATTTCTTTTAGATTTTCTAGTTCGTGTGCACAGAGGTGTTCAAAATATTCTCTGATGGTTATTTGTATTTCTGCGGAGTCAGTGATGATATCCCCTTTATCATTTCTAATTTTATTTATTTTGGTGCTCTCTGTTCTCTATTAGTTATTAGTTTAGCCAGTGGTCTATTTTTTATTAATTTTTTCAAAAATCTAACTCTTGAATTTGATGGTATTTTGAATTTTTTTCTGTGACTCAATCTCCTTTAGTTTGGCTCAAATTTTGATTATTTCTTGTCTTTTGCCAGCTTTGGGGTTGTTCTCTTTGTTCTCTAGTTGTTTTAGTTGTGATGTTGCGTCGTTAAGATATTTCTAAATTTTAATGTAGGCATTTAGTGCTAAAAGTTTCCCTCTTAACACTGCCTTAGCTGTATCCCAGGGATTCCAGTATGTTGTATCTTTGTTCTCATTAGTTTCAAAGAGCTTCTTGAATTCTGCCTTAATTTCATTATTTACCCAAAAGTCAGTCAGGAGTATGTTATTCAATTTACATGTAATTGTATTATTTTGAGCAATTTTCTTAGTCTTGATTTCTAATTCTATTGCACTGTGGTCTGAGAGAGTAGTTGTTATAATTTCAGTTTTTTTGCGTTTGTTGAGAAGTGTTTTATTTCCAATTATATAGTTGATTATAGTGTATGTGTCATGTGGTTAGGAGAAGAATGTATATCCTGTTGTTTCAGTTCTATAAATGTCTATCAGGTCCATTTGATTCAGTGAAGATTTCAGGTCCTGAATATATTTGTCAATTTTCTTCCTTGATGATCTGTCTAATACTGTCAGTGGGGTGTTGAAACCTCCCACTATTATTGTGTGAAGTCTAAGTCTCTTTGAAGATGATACAGTTTTGATCTGTGTTCCCACCAAATCTCATGTTGAGCTGTAGTCTCCAGTATTTGCAGGTGGGGCCTGGTAAGAGGTGATTGGATCATGGGGGCAGATTTCTTATGAATGTTTTAGCAACATCCTCTTGGTGTTGCTCTCATGATAATGAGTTCTTATGACATCTGGTTGTTAAAAAATGTGCAGCACCTCCCCTCACTCTCTCTTGCTCTTGCTAATGGCATGTGAAATGCCTCACTTTCCCATTGCCTTCTACCATGATTAGAAGCTTCCTAAGGCCTCCTGAGAAGCATAAGCCACTATGCTTCCTGTACAGCCAGTGGAACCATGAACCAATTAAACCTCTTTTTGTTATAAATTACTCAGTCTCAAGTATTTCTTTATAGCAGTCTGAGAACAGACTAATACAGAAAATTGGAACTGAGGGGTGGGGCATTGCTGTGAGGGTACCTGAAGATGTTGAAGTGACTTTAGAATTGTGTAATGGGCAGACGTTGGAAAAGTTTGGAGAGCTCAGAAGAAGACCAGAAGATAAGGGAAAATTTGGAACTTCCTAGAGACTGGTTGACTAGTTATGACCAAAATGGTGGTTGTGATATGGACAGTGAAGGCCAGGCTGACGAGGTCTCAGATGAAAATAGGCACTTATTGGAAACTGGAGTAAGTGTCACTTTTGTTAGGTCTTAGCAAAGAGCTTGGCTGCGTTATGCCCCTGCCTAGGGATCTATGGAATTGGGAACCTGTGAGTGATGTTTTGGGGTATCTGGTAGAAGAAATTTCTAAGCAGTAAAGCATTCAAGATGTAGTCTGGCTGCTTCTGACAACCTATGCTGATATGTATGAACAAAGAAATGACCTAATGTTGGAACTTATACGTAAAAGAGGAAGCAGAGCATAAAAGTTCATAAAATTTGCAATCTGGCCATGTGCTAGAAAAGAAAAGCCCATTTTTCAGGGGAGGAATTCAAGCAGGCTGCATAAATTTGCATAAGTAAAGAGAAGTCAATTGATAAAAGCCAACAGAATGGGAAAAACCACCTACTCAAGCCTCAGTAATGACAGACGCCCCTCCCCTCACCAAGCTTGAGCATCCCAGGTTGACTTCAGACTGCTGTGCAGGCAGCCAGAATTTCAAGCCAGTGAATCTTAGCTTGTTGGGCTCCCTAGGAGTGGGATCTACCGAGCAAGACCACTCTGCTCCCCGGCTTCAGCCCTCTTTCCAGGGGAGTGAATGGTTCTGCTTCGCTGGTGTTCCAGGTGCCCCTAGGGTATGAAAAAAACCTCCTGCAACTAGCTGGGAGTCTGCCCAAATGGTCGCCCAGTTTTGCGCTTGAAACTCAGGGCCCTGGTAGTATAGGCACCCAAGGGAATCTCCTAGTCTGCGAGTTGTGAAGACCGTGAGAAAAACGTGGTATTGGGGCCAGATAACACTGTCCCTCATGGCACAGTCCCTCATGGCAGCTTCCCTTGGCTAGGGGAGGAAGTTCCCCAACCCCTTGCACTTCCTGGGTGAGGCGATGCCCCACCCTGCTTCTGCTCATCCTCTGTGGGCTGCACTCACTGTCTAACCAATCCCGGTGAGATGAACGGGGTACCTCAGTTGGAAATGCAGCAATCACCCGCCTTCTGCGTTGGTCTCACTGGGAGCTGCAAACCAGAACTGTTCCTATTCGTCCATCTTGCCTGGGACCTTTTTGTGTTTTCTTTAAAGACTCATCTTTAATTTGCTCAGCTTTCACGAATTCTGGAAACAAAAAATATATCCCATTTAGAGTCCTGCAACATAAGCCCAATCTAAGCACATTATTGTTTTGTTTTTTATAACTACTGTGTGTTCATTGTAGAAGAATTAAAACATACAAACTAAAAAGAAAGAATAAAAGCTATCTATTAAATCTACAAATCAGAGATAATCATTGGTTACATTTTGTATAAAAATGTCTTTGAGACATTTTTGATATGTATTTATACATAAAAACCCTTTAGTCACTCTGAAATAACCATCTCTCTCAATCAACTGTACTTATATAATATAGGCATTATCTTTAGTTGTTTGCATATACAATAATTCATTTCACAAATCTATATTTTTAAGTATTTAGATTATTCCACTATTTTTATTATTAAAATGCTGCAATTATAATCCCATGTATATAAAACTATTTCCTTCGTTCAAATTCTTGTATATAGAATTTTTGCCTGAATGCAAGCACGTTTAAAATCCATCATAAATTTCCATATAGAACTTAATTCTCATTTCTCCACTAGAGGCTTGTTTCTTTCTCTGCTTCTAAAACATCACCTGTATACATGCGAACTCACTGTAGCTACCTTCGCAGACATGCAGCCCATAAACCTTCTTACTGTTAATGTTTCACTAACATCCAACCTCCAATTCTATCAAGGTGTTTTTTCTTTTAAACAATTGTAATTGTCCTAAAATAAAGTTTTTTTCTGTAACTCATTATTTATTCAGACACTAATTGAGATTCTAATATGAGCAAAACATTATTGAAAGTAAAGAGAAATTTAGTAACTCTTCACCCTCAGTCATGACTTACATGATTAGAACAAGAATATAATGTTGGATGTTGGCAGGGTTCCTATGAGGTGGATTTGCTCCTTTGAATATCACTGTAGTCTCTGAACTAAATCCCCATCGTGGTCTCGGTTCTGGATACTACCCTGTGTTGGACATCATGTTCTTTCTCCCTAGACTTTCCCCACTACTTGGTTCTAGCAGTTTTCATCGTGGCAGCTCCCAGAGATGCCCTACCTTGCCTAGCCCTCTGGCTGGCTTAGTCCCATTTTGAGCTGGCTTTTACTTCTTAATCCAGACCATTGTTTCACACTGAGAGATCTGCCATATATCTATATACATACTCCTTGGCTACATGGAACTTAGTTTTTATATTTCTATGCTAAGAATTGAAGTCCCAAGCTCTGGTGCAAATTCACACCTTCATTTATTCTTTCAGTATGTATTTACTGGATACCTACACTGTGCTTAGTGCCGGGTGAACAGCAAAGCAAGGAGAGAAACAGATATGGCTCCTATCCTTATAGAGCATGCAGCCTTCAAGGGAAGGGATTCTAGCACCTCTCATTGCAGCACTTCTCCCAGGCATTTGTTAACAGAGATACAGATGTATCTATCTTGCAATGTCAAATGTCATGAAGGGTATAAGCATATGTAACTGAAGAAGTATAGGCATTCAGGAGGGAGATCTCTTCTGAATTGCAGATATCAACAGAGAATCTGATAATGATATGAAAGTTGATCTAGAATAGGTCGGATTCTTATTGTTAGGGTAGGAAAAAAATTTTCATTATCTTTCTAAGCAGTATTGATGAGAAAAACAAAATAAGAACATCTTTTCTAATTTTACCACTTTCTGGTCATCAATCCTTATTGGCCTGGCTTTGTCATCTGTAAGTTGGGTGAATGACACTGCCCTGACATTCCACTGCAGATCTGTGAGGTCAAACCAAGATAATGTAATTGGATATATTTTTAAATTGTGCAGCGATCTACAAGCATAAGGAACATTTAAACATTCAGCATTAGCATTTTGGGTGTCAAGATATCAAATCCTGCCGGGCGCGGTGGCTCAAGCCTGTAATCCCAGCACTTTGGGAGGCCGAGGCGGGCGGATCACAAGGTCAGGAGATCGAGACCACAGTGAAACCCCGTCTCTACTAAAAATACAAAAAAAAATTAGCCGGGCGCGGTGGCGGGCGCCTGTAGTCCTAGCTACTCAGGAGGCTGAGGCAGGAGAATGGCGTGAACCCAGGAGGCGGAGCTTGCAGTGAGCCGAGATCGCGCCACTGCACTCCAGCCTGGGCAACAGCGTGAGACTCTGTCTCAAAAAAAAAAAAAAAAAAAAAGATATCAAATCCTAATTAATAATTCTACCTGAAACTCATTTAAAGAAAATTCATCATAAGAAAATACAAAATACTTTCAGTGTAAGTTGAGCTATTATTTTGGCAAGTGATCTTTCAAGTTAGATTGAAATTTTATGGAGGAAGTTCATAAATTATATTACTAATTGCAGTAACTCTCATTAATGTATTGAGTACTCTGATAAATACCTTACATCAGTGGTCCCCAACCTTTTTGGCACCACAGGCCAGTTTTGTGGAAGACAATTTTTCCACAGGTGGGGGCTGTGTAGGGGGGAGGTTTTGGGGTGAAACTGTTCCAACTCAGAAAATCGGGCATTAGTTAGTTTCTCTTAAGGAGCATGCAATCCAGATCCCTCACATCACAATAGGGTTCATGGTCTTATGAGAATCTAATGGTGGCCTGACAGATGAGGCTCAAGTAGCATTGCTCCCTCACCCGCTGCTCATCTTCTACTGTGCGGCCTGGGTCCTAACAGGCCTGATTACCTGTTCGCAGACTGGTTACCCATTCACGGCCTTGGGGTTGGGGACCCCAGGCTTACATGTATTATCTCATTAAATTGTCATCACAACACAGTTAAATAGAAACCACAGTCTTTTTATTTTACAGACAAGTAAAATAAAATTTTTTTTATTTTAAAGAATTCTCTAAGAGAATTAGAGAATTCGTGTGACTTGCCCAATGTCACATGATCGTTAAGTGATATAACAAGGATTTAAACACAAAATTCTAAAACTCAGCAACCGATAACCACAAAAGTATATTATAAATAGTACTCCATCAAATAATTTATTTTTCAACTTTTAGAAGCTACTGTAATGATAATGGTGGTGATAGTTGTAAAGTTAGAAGTTGAGTTGACTAGACTACAACGTTGAGGCTTAGAAAAGCTAGAGAGGTAACCCGAGGTCACACATTACTTTCGTAATCTATTAATGTGTCACAGACTTTTGCTTGAGACTTGAAACAGTAGTTTTATTTTGCTCACATTTTTGGTGGCCAGGAATTCAGGAAGGGCCTGCCTGGGTGTCTGTCTCTAATTCACATGGTATCAGCTAAGGCAGCTGGGGCTGGGGGAACCACTTTCAAGAAGGCTTCTTTACGACACATTCAGCACCCCAGTTTCCTTTACCTCTCTTGTTCTCCACAAGGTGTCTCATCCTCCAAGGTTTGTCCACATGGCATGGGCTTCTCATGGCACGGGCTTCTCACAGCATGGTGATCTCAGAGTATTTGTACTCCTTAGATGGGGACCGGCATCCATAAGGCACAAAGCACATATGCCAGGCCACTGAAGGGCAATAGCCCAAACTGGCAGGGCATCACTGCCACTATGTTCTATTGATTAGAGCAGTTACAGTGCCTGCCCAGATTCAGGAGCTGGAGACATGGACATTGGGGGGATTGTGGAAAACTCACATCACAAAAGAAAATGTAGGATAGGAGTTTCTATTAGAGCTACCTTTGAGAAATACAATCTACCACACAGATTCAATTAATGGCTGAGGTCAAGTATCTAATACCAAGGATTAAATTCTTCATTTTTGCATTACACTGAAACTTAGATAGCCTAGCAGGACAATGATTAATGGACCTATTTTTAAAAATTCAGCATGACATCAACATATGCCACTGCAGATAAGTTGACATTCACATTTCCATCATGCTTCTTCAGAAGATGACAGTTTCTGTTCCGCTGAGTACACTGAATTATCTACTTTTGCCTATAATCCTTGCATTCATGTCATGGCTCCACCCTTTTAAAGGCATAAGCCCAGTGGATTCAGGACTTCAGCAGATAAGATAGGTACATGTCAGGGGTCAGAGGCTACCTAGAAATGGCATTGTTTTTAATTTTTAGGATATACTCCATTCTTCAGCATCCTGGGGCTTAGTCATTGCCAAAATCTGCTTTTGAAAGCAGGGTTTTTTATAGAACAAATTCTCTGCCACATGATTAAAGTTATACAGTGAACCCTTGAGGATTAATTTAAATGAACCCTAGTGAAAAATATAATAACACTTACAAGCTTAACAAGATAAGAAGTTTGAACTGAACAAGAAAAAAAGATTAGATTTTAGTATACCGTTTTTAAAATTCTTCTTATATTTAAACAATTTTAATTTTAATTTTAGATTCAGAGGGTGCATGTGCAGTTTTGTTACAAGGGTATATTGCGTGATGCTCAGGTTTGAGCTTCAGTTGATCCTATCATCCAGATAGTAAACATAGTATCCAATAGGAATTTTTGCAGCTCTTGCCCCTTTTCCTCTCTCCATCCTCACCAACATGTTATCTTTTGGCTTTTTAATGATGGCCATTCTGACTGATGTGGGATGGTATCTCATTGTGGTTTTGATCTGCATCTCTCTGATGATTAGTGATATTGACCATTTTTTCACATGTTTATTGGACACTTGTATGTCTTCTTTGGGGGTTATTAGTTTTATTCTTGACTTGTTTAAGTTCCTTGTACATTCTGGATATTAGCACTTTGTTGGATGTATAGTTTGCAAATATTTCCTCTCATTCTGTAGGTTATCTGTTTATTCTTTTGCTGTGCAGAAGCTCTTCAGTTTAATTAGGTTCCACTTGTCAAGTTTTGTTTTTGTTGCAATTGCTTTTAAAGACTTAGTCATAAATTCTTTGCCAAGGCTGATGTCCAGAATAGTGTTTCCTAGGTTTTCTCCTAGGATTTTTATAGTGTGAGGTTTTATATTTTAGTCTTTTATATTTCTTGAGTTAATTTTTATGTATAGTGAGGGATGAGGGTACAGTTTCACCCTTTTGCATATGATTAGCCAGTTCCCCCAGCATCATTTATTGAGTAGGCAGTCCTTTCCCCATTGCTTATTTTTGTTAATTTTGTCAAAGATCAGTTAGTTGTAGGTGTGCAGCTTTATTTCTGGATTCTCTGTTCTGTTCCATTGGTCTGTGTGTCTATTTTTGTACCAGTACCATGCTGTTTTGGTTACCGTAGCCTTGAAATATACTTGAAGTCAGGTAATGTGATGCTGTGGTTTTGTTCATTTTGATTAGGATTGCTTTGGCTATTTGGGCTCTTTTTTGATTCCATATGAATTTTAGAAATTTTTTTCTAATTCTGTGAAAAACGACGTTGGTAATTTGATAGAGATAGCATTGAATCTGTATCCTGTGGATTTACTTAATTCATTTATTAACTCCCACAGTTGTTTTGTAGATGCCTTTGGATCTTCTAAATTGACTATCATTTCATCTTAAAATAAAGACCTTTTTATTTATTTCTTTTCCATATATATATATTTTTTCTTGCCTTATTTCATGGTTAGTTCTTGTTGTACAGGTTAGTAGAATGTTGAATACAAGTGGTAAGAATTCAGGGGTAAAATGTTCAGTCTTTACCATTAAATATACTGTTAGCTGAAAATTTTTGTAGATGCCCTTGGTCAGATTGATAAACTTTCTTTTCATTGTAGTTTTCTGAGATTTAAAACAATCATAAATAGGTATTGAATTATGTCCAGTGATTTTTTGGATCTAGTTAAATGACCATATAATTTTTGTTTTGTTCTGTTAATGTGGTGAATTACAATGTTTAACTTTACAACATGAGACCAATCCTGGGATAAAAAATCCTTAGTCTTGAAGGGGTAAAATTTTTTTATATTTTTTGATTTGATTTGCTAATATTTTATGATTCAGGGATTATTTATAAATGTGCCAGTTGATTGCTAAATATTTGGAACTTCTTGTTTTTTTGTTAGTTTTTCAGTTTTTTCTTCTGTATTTAGAAGCTCTATTATTAATTTGTATGCACATAATAAACTTGGCATTTAAAAAAAATACATGGCCAGAGAGTAAAAAATTTAGATTTTAGGGGTCATACTGGCTCTGTCACAACCCACATCTGTCTTTGTAGCTCTAAAGTAGACAAAAACAATATGTAATCAAATAAGGATGGCTGCATTCATAAAACATCATTTGAAAAAGAAACAGGGGCCAGGTGTGGTGGCTCACGCCTCTAATCCCAGCACTTTGGGAGGTTGAGGTGGGTGGATCATGAGGTCACGAGATCAAGACCATCCTAGCTAACACAGTGAAACCCCATCTCTACTAAAAATACAAAAAATTAGCCGGGCATGGTGGTGGGCACCTGTAGTCCCAGCTACTCAGGAGACTGAGGTGGGAGAATGGTGTGAACCCAGGAGGCAGAGCTTGCAGTGAGCCAAGATCAGGCCACTGCACCTCCAGCCTGGGCAACAGAGCAAGACTCTGTCTCAAAAAAAAAAAAAAAAAAAAAAAAAAAAAAAAAAAAAAAAAAAGCAGACAAAAAACAAACAAAAAGAAAGAAACAGGTACAAAAATTAACTCAAGATGGATTAAGGACATAAATGTAAAACCTAGAACCATAAAAACCCTAGAAGAAAACTTAGGCAATACCATTCAAGACACAGGCATGGGCAAAGACTTGGTGAGTAAATCACCAAAAGCAATGGCAGCAAAAGCCAAAATAGACAAATGGGATCTAATTAAACTAAAGAGCTTCTGCACAGCAAAAGACACTACCATCAGAGTGAACGGGCAACCTACAGAATGGGAGAAAATTTTTCTATCTACCCTTCTGACAAAGGCCTAATATCCAGATTCTACAAGGAACTTAAACAAATTTATAAGATAAAAACACACAACCTCATCAAAAAAGTGAGTGAACGATATGAACAGACATTTCTCAAAAGAAGACATTTATGTGGCCAACAAACATACGAAAAAAAGCTCATTGTAACTGGTCATTAGAAAAATACAAACCAAAACCACAATGAGATAGCATCTCATGCCAGTTAGAATGGCGGTCATTGAAAAGTCTGGAAACAACAGATGCTGGAGAGGATGTGGAGAAATAGGAACCGTTTTACACTGTTGGTGGGAGTGTAAATTAGTTCAACTATTGTGGAAGACAGTGTGGTGATTCCTCAAGGATCTAGCACTAGAAATGCCATTAGATACAGCAGTCCCATTACTGGGTATATACTCAGGGATTATAAATTATCCTACTATAAAGACACATGCACGCATATGTTTATTGGGGCACTATTTATAATAGCAAAGACTTGGAACTAATCCAAATGCCCATCAATGATAGACTGGATAAAGAAAATGTGGCACATATACACTATGGAATATTATACAACCATAAAAAAGAATGTGTTCATATCCTTTGCGGGGACATGGATGAAACTAGAAACCATCATTCTCAGCAAACTAACACAGGAACAGAAAACCAAACACTGCATGTTCTCACTCATAAGTGGGAGTTCAACAATGAGAACACATGGACTCAGAAAGGGGAACATCACACACCAGGGCCTGTCAGGGTGTTGAGGGGAAAGGGAGGGAGAGCATTAGGACAAACCCCTAATGCATGCAGCACTTAAAACCTAGATGACAGGTTGATGAGTGCAGCAAACCACCATGTCACCTGTATACCTATGTAAGAAACCTGCACATTCTGCACATGTTTCCCAGAACTTAAAGTAAAATATAAAAAAAGAAAAAAACAGGTAGCAGGCCAGATTTAGCTCACAGACTGCATTTGCTCATTCTTGAAATAGAATTGATATGTCTTTTTAATGAGTACGCTTTTTTGTTGTGATGTAGTGATGATGTCTCTGGTGGTACTTCTTTTCTTGACATCTACATTGTCTTATTAATATAAATACTTCTTTCTCATTCTTACTATTTTCATCATATTTTTTCTTTTAATGTATTTATGTCTTTATATGTAATGCATTTCTTTCAAAATAGCATAGAGTTGGGCATTGCTTTTTTTCCACTCTAATACTCTCTGCTTTTTATTTTTTTATTTATTTTATTTTATTTTATTTTTTTGTTTATTTATTTATGTATTTTTAAATTATACTTTAAGTTCTAGGGTACATGTGCATAACGTGCAGGTTTGTTACAAATGTATACTTGTGCCAATTTGGTGTGCTGCACTCATCAACACGTCAGCACCCATCAACTCGTCATTTACATCAGGTATAACTCCCAATGCAATCCCTTCCCCCTCCCCCCTCCCCGTGATAGGCCCCGGTGTGTGATGTTCCCCTTCCTGAGTCCAAGTGATCTCATTGTTCAGTTCCCACCTATGAGTGAGAACATGTGGTGTTTGGTTTTCTGTTCTTGCAATAGTTTGCTGAGAATGTTGGTTTCCAGCTGCATCCATGTCCCTACAAAGGAGACAAACTCATCCTTTTTTATGGCTGCATAGTATTCCATGGTGTATATGTGCCACATTTTCTTAATCCAGTCTGTCACTGATGGACATTTGGGTTGATTCCAAGTCTTTGCTATTGTGAATAGTGCCACAATAAACATACATGTGCATGTGTCTTTATAGCAGCATGATTTATAATCCTTTGGGTATATACCCAGTAATGGGATGGCTGGGTCATATGGTACTTCTAGTTCTAGATCCTTGAGGAATCACCATACTGTTTTCCATAATGGTTGAACTGGTTTACAATCCCACCAACAGTGTAAAAGTGTTCCTATTTCTCCACATCCTCTCCAGCACCTGTTGTTTCCTGACTTTTTAATGATTGCCATTCTAACTGGTGTGAGATGGTATCTCATTGTGGTTTTGATTTGCATTTCTCTGATGGCCAGTGATGATGAGCATTTTTTCATGTATCTGTTTGCTGTATGAATGTCTTCTTTTGAGAAATGTCTATTCATATCCTTTGCCCACTTTTTGATGGGGTTGTTTGTTTTTTTCTTGTAAATTTGTTTGAGTTCTTTGTAGGTTCTGGATATTAGCCCTTTGTCTGATGAGTAGATTGCAAAAATTTTCTCCCATTCTGTAGGTTGCCTGTTCACTCTGATGGTAGTTTCTTTGGCTGTGCAGAAGCTCTTTAGTTGAATTAGATCCCATTTGTCAATTTTGGCTTTTGTTGCCATTGCTTTTGGTGTTTTAGACATGAAGTCCTTGCCCATGCCTATGTCCTGAATGGTATTACCTAGGTTTTCTTCTAGGGTTTTTATGGTATTAGGTCTAACATTTAAGTCTCTAATCCATCTTGAATTAATTTTTGTATAAGGAGTAAGGAAAGGATCCAGTTTCATCTTTCTACTTATGGCTAGCCAATTATCCCAGCACCATTTATTAAATAGGGAATCCTTTCCCCATTTCTTGTTTTTCTCAGATTTTTCAAAGATTAGATGGCTGTAGATGTGTGGTATTATTTCTGAGGACTCTGTTTTGTTCCATTGGTCTATATCTCTGTTTTGGTACCAGTACCATGCTGTTTTGGTTACTGTAGCCTTGTAGGATAGTTTGAAGTCAGGTAGCGTGATGCCTCCAGCTTTGTTCTTTTGACTTAGGATTGTCTTGGAGATGCGGGCTCTTTTTATTACTCTCTGCTTTTTAATTGGAGTATCTAGTTCATTGCCTTTTATATGATTATCAGTATGGTTGGGTTTAAAACAATCATTTTGCTTCTTGTTTCCTCTTTGTTCTATCTTTTCTTGAGACTCCACTATTTCTTTCCAATTCTTTTTGACTAGTCAATTTTTTATATATTTCATTTTATCTTCTCTTTTAAATTTTTATCTGTAATTCTTTTATTTTTAGTGATTTCCTTAGTTATTATAATATGTATCCTTAACTTATCACAGTCTATTTTAAATTAATATTACACCACTTCCTTATAATGTAAGAATCTTCTAAACTATACTTTGATTTATACACTTGCTGTACTTTGTGCTATTATTGTCATACATTTGACTTTTACAGATAATTTAAACCACATAATAAATTGTTATTATTTATGATTTAAACAATCTGTGTTTGTGTCTGAAATGTCACTATCTGGATGATCTGAGCATCTGTTATATTGTCTATTGTTTTCCTTGGTTTCCATCCCATAGTTTTGTCTCCCCATGTGCCTGATCTTTTAAATTTCATGCCAGTTGTTGGTATTTGAAGAAGTATAGAGGTAATTTGAAGTCTAAAGTAAAGTTAACTTCATCTCAAATAATATTTGCATTTGTTTCTGGCAGATACGTTGGAACAAAAGCAATACCAGCTTACCTTAATCCACTCAGGAATTGAAGTGATTCAAAATTGAATGTCAGTCCTTGTGAGGGCTGGACTACATCAGTTTACCCTCAGTCCTTAGGTAGAGGTCTTCTCCTAAAATTTGGAGATTTGTAGGGCCCTCTCTCTCCTTGGAAGCCTCTACATTCTTGTTTGCACCCTCCTAAGCTCACAATGCTGTTGGAAGCTCAGTTTAGCTTCTCAGCCTCCAAAACTTCTCTTGTAGAATTAGTTACTACCTCTGCAGAAAAGTAGTCCAAATATCAGGCTTGCCTTTCTGGGTTTTCTTCTCTGTTCTTTTGTTCCAGGTATTCATTTCTTCCTTTGTAGCTCACCAATATTCTCATATTTTTAAAAACAATTTTTATCAAACTTTTCTAGTTGTTCTTAGCAGTAGAATTGGTTCAGATCAACTAGTTGACTAAGCTGAATACATTTTTTCATAATTCCTAAATTTGTTTATGTATCTCCCCAGGATTATATTTATAATTAATTTTTTATCTGGATGGGTTTTTGGTAATATTACTTATGAAAAACTTTCTTATTGTGAATTATCATACATTTAGAAAAACTCATACAAAATCTAGACACAACTAATTATTATAAAACGAATATTCAATGTAACTACCACAAAGGTCAAGACTTTTAATTTTAAGCAAAAATTATCTGACTTAAGAAAGTTTCTAGATACTCTCCAACAAGAATGGTTGTTGCAGTGGAATATAGCAATGTTAATTACAATGATAGGCACATAGAAACTAAAGAGTACGAGTGCTACTTACAAAGATATGAGAACTTTGTCTCAATAAATTTTATTAATTCCAAGTAGAATGTACATTTCTCAGAGTGGGAGTAAAATAGGAATATTCAGAAACCAGTTCACTGACCAAGGTTTAAAATAAACGCACATCACGGATAATTCAAAGTAGTGGGAAATGGATTATGTTGTTCACAACACTTTTCTCACCAGGATTAGGATATAAAGGGTTGAATCTCACAATCTGGAGCATTTCCATTTGTGAATAGTAATTAAATTTTATTCATTAATTACATATACTTTAAAAGTTAATATTTCTTACAAATCACACAAATATAGAAAGGATAAATTGATGATACTATCTGGTACAAAAGAAAATAATGGTAGAAAATAAAACAAGCTAAGGTTAGTACACCAAAATCTTTATCATAAGTTTATGTAGTATTTTTAGAGGTGAGCTACACATTTGACTCTGAATTTCTTTTAGTGACAAAGCAAAGAGGGAAAAACAATCAGTTTCAAGATTCACAGTACTACAAACGATTGTTTGAAGATTCACAAACAAGCCAATTGTTTAGGAGATGCACAGCTGTTCCTGGTACTGGTATCTGAGAAAAATTTCTGCTATGGACCTTATCCCGAAGCTACTTAGATGAATATTCAAATTAGAATGGACTGATTTATTTTTGACCAAGAACTTGGGAGCTCTTTCTCCTGAATTGACATTATTAATTAATCTCCATGTTATGCTCCCTTCCATCGGGGACAGAAGGTGTATTAGTCTAAAGCAATGGCTTGCTAGATCACAGTTTAGAAGCTAGAAAAAGTTAAGTAAGTAGGAGGTAGGAAAAAGATATTTGTCTTAATCATCTTTAGTGACTCACCCTACTTAATGGTTTCAATATGCTCACATATCTCCTTTTCAATTTTGAATTTAAGACACATTAGATGTGACACAGAAAATAAGTTGCTAAAATGGACTGGACAATCACATGAATATGAGTAAACTAGTTGTGAATATGAATAAGAAAGATACTAAAGACATGTCCAATCAATACAGAGTTAAATTAGAGGAGAATTTATACCTCATCTAGAGGGCTGAGATAAATGTTTTCCTCTGCCACTTCCCTGCAAACAGCGGCTCTACTAAATGGTATTTTATTTCAGTGAACTATTTTAAAGTAGAAACAAGGAGAATCAATGTGAAAAGGGTGTACTATGGTTTTGAAGAGTTATGACTTTCCAAAATCCATGTCAAATTAAGGTGTAAACGTAACATAAAGTCACCTCTGGGACCCAGTAAGTGCTCAATAAGGAAATTCTAGGACTAAAACTGTATTCTATTACATTAAAAATTACTGGCTGGCTTAACAGTAGGGTACAGAGGAAAGAGTCCATAAACTACTAGAAATTATCGAATCAGAAGAATAAAGAGAGAAAGATTGAGAAAATATCAGCATTGCCTCAGAGACATGTGAGAAAATATCTAAAGTTCTATTATATGTGAAATAGTTCTAGAATTAAAGGAGAGAAATGCTAGAGCATAAAAGTTATTTGACAAAATAATGCCCAAGTTAGTTCTGCTTCTCATTAGGATCTAGAAAGTCACAAGAGAACATGGCTCCCATTGTAACAATGGGTAAAATCTACAAAATCATAATTTTTCTTGCTTACTATCAACTGTTACACTATAGCTCTGAGCTGTCCGTGCTATTACTGAATCAATATAACCAAAATTTTGTGGGTTACACTGAAGCAACATTTGTGAAAGGGGTAAAATCATCCCCATTCCTGTAGAAGGGATCTTTGCCATAGAAACTCTGACACTAGAATTTCTTCAGGCACAGTAGCTGTCCATAGGGCTGACTGTTGTCCTATCAGGGTGGTTGAGAAATAGCAGATAAACTGTTACAGCTCAATCTCCTCTGTTTTAATCTTCAGGAGTTGGGAAATTGGGCATATCTTTGTTGTTAAGTACATCAAGAAAATTAAATAATTCTTTGGATCTAGCTGTAATAACAATTATACCCAATATTTATTAAGCACTTACAATGTACCAGGCACTATTTTAAATTCTTTTAGTTGTTATTATACTCAATCCTCCTAATAAATCCTTTAGGTAGTTACAATTAATCATTCCCCTTCACATATAAAGAAACTCAGCCCCTGAGAGGATGGATGAGGATCTTTCCCAAGGTCACAGTGTTAGTAAATGATGATGCTAGTATTAGAACTTGGGAGCTCTTTCTCCTGAATTAACATTATTAATTAATCTCTATGTTATGCTCCCTTCCATCGGGGACAGAAGGTGTATTAGTCTACAGCAATGTCTTACTAGATCACAGTTTAGAAACTAGAAAAAGTTAAGTAACTAAGAGGTAGGAAAAAGATATTTGTCTTAATCATCTTTAGTGACTCACCCTACTTAATGGTTTCAATATGCTCACATATCTCCTGTACAATTTTGATTTTAAAAAGCACTATAGACATATTTAACTTACTGAGCATTTGTGTTTAGTTATACCTTACTGTTCCTACCCACTAATCATATGAATTGTTAAAATATTAGTCATTCTTTATAATAGTTTATAAAAATAAAAGTTTTTATTTTAAAAATTCTATTATGATAACCAGTTTTCATCAAGAAAAATATGTTATCAACCTAAAAGGCTCAGAAAATTGGCATAACTATCATCATTGTCATTTCAGTAGTTTAAAAAATCATACCCTATTCAGGTAAACACTGCTTTATTATTTGATGTCTTTTAATAGAAAATAAACTATGACATGAATAAAAACTAAAATAGAAACCTCAGCCTTGCTTTAAGGGACAAAAAAATCAAATAACTAGGGTCTCATTTCTCCTTTCTCTTTTTTTCCCTCTGAAGTTCTTCCAATTTTCTGCCTAAACAGACTCTGCCTCCATGTGTTGTATATCCTCAATACTTGCATTGGGTCCTCTCACAGGGCTGCAAAAGTACTCAAGTACACTGAGTAGGTTGGTGGGTTGTTCAGTCAATTTGGCATTAACATCTGAAAGTACTTGTGTGCATGGCCCCATTTCTGCCCAGCTGCTGGGCTTGTCTGTATAAAATAAGGCTAAGTCAGTAGTTATGGAAGGTCCACTAAAGCTACTCACTCACCTTTGAGACACATGAGAGCTCCCTTCAATCAGAATTGAAATCAAAGAATATGATGATTAAAAAAGAGTTAAAATCCGGAGAAGGAAACTGGGATCATTGTTCTGTAAGACGTTTCTGAGCCCCTCAATCAAAGGAAGAGTCCTTCTGGTTATTATCATAGCAAATGCAAGTGGAAAAAAATAATTGGCAATCTAGTATAATAATATTATTCAGGTTGAAGAAATATTTAAAAATAATTCATTGAATTATGAAGCAGACATATTGTCTTTGCAATTAGAAATGTTTAACTCTCAGGAATTAACACTGTAGATTTGGTAATGTGGTGTCTTTAACATTTCTTTCTTTGGGTGGTATAATTTTGTAGGCATAGAAGGAAACTCAGTAGAGAATAGCAACATCAAAAAAGAACAGAAGAAATGTTAGTGAAAGATTTGGGGATTTGGGTGTTGGTGTTTTTAAGTGCAAAACAGAATTAGCTTTGTATCATTCCATCCTTAGCATCCTTAGATGTGGTCATCAAAGCATTCCATCAAAGGGGGAAGAACTATTATATATTTATATGAATATATACTACATAGAAATAAATTCATATTTCTAGAGTTATATTTACATAATTATGTATTATATATACATATTTATATTTCTAGAGCTCAGTAATTCTGAATTTTTAAAATCACCTTTAGTTTTTGAAGATGTATATATTTTCATAGTCCAATATTCAATAGTCACCAAAATGATTCCTTCTTCCTGTCCCCCAGACACCAGATCCTGCCTTCAGATATTACCAATTGTTTATGTATGCTTGCAGAGCATTCTGTGCATGTTTTACTACATATATAAACTTATATTTTCATTTTTTATCAAATGGTAGCATGTTACATGCATTATTCTGTGTCTTTGGAGTTTTTTAATGTTATTAGTTTATGTTGTACATATATATATATTCATTGCCTAAAGAGATTTCTTATTCTTTTTTATAACTGCATGTGGGAGAATACCAATTTAACTAGTCCCTTACTCAGCTTCTGCTAATGTAGCCATGTGGGAATATAGGCCCAATGTAGCCAAATCACAATTTTCTAAAGGATGCCAATGCTTAAAGATTTTATGCTAAATCTTCCATATTTTAAAAGAGGATACTAATTTTTAACGATTTTAGAAAACTATGCATATAGTCTATACACTATAAATTACATCAGCAAGTTAAATCTGACTAGTGGGCCACCCACAGTCCACTTTTTAAAAAATCTCTGGTAGCGAAATTGGAACAGTCAACAGATGAAGAAGCATATATGTGACATCCATTCAATTTATAGGAATGTTGACATTAACTTATTGATCTTCTTTCATAAAAATATTTTTAAATTTTTGATCTTTTCTTTGAACCAAAACATGCCATTTAAGGCTAAAGGACTTACAAAATTGGGCCAACAAGAAGAAATACATACAGACTGTGATTCTTTCAATAAGGTGATACTCTGGTAGCATATGTAATAAAAGTTAGGTTTTTCTTATTTTTTCAAATATTTTAATTTTTATTTCTTAGCTTTACTTCCATAAAATTACATATATATGCTTTAAAAGATAAAATAGTTCTGCAAGTTTTATAATATTAAATAAGCTATTTCACATCCCACTCCTACAGATAGTCAGTTCATATTCACAGGAAGCAACTGTTTTCACTTCTTTTAGTTATTTTTTTTTCTAGTATTTGCCTCATTTTTTTTTTTTTTTTTTTTTTTTTGAGACAGAGTCTTACTCTGTCGTCCAGGCGGGAGTGCAGTGGCGCGATCTCGGCTCACTGCAAGCTCCGTCTCCCGGGTTCACGCCATTCTCCTGCCTCAGCCTCCTGAGTAGCTGGGACCACAGGTGCCCGCCACCACACCTGGCTAATTTTTTGTATTTTTAGTAGAGACGGGGTTTCACCGTGTTAGCCAGGATGGTCTCGATCTCCTGACCTTGTGATCCGCCCACCTCAGCCTCCCAAAGTGCTGGGATTACAGGCGTGAGCCGCCGCACCCGGCCTCATTTTTCTTCAAAAAATGCTTATGAGAGAGAGGGCAAGATGGCTGACTAGATGCAGCCACATGGAACAGCTGTCACTGAGGGACCCTGAAGACTGGTGGACTCCTAACAGATCTTCAGAGGGAGCCCCCTGAGAGTGGATGGAGGGAAGAAACAGAAGCTGGGTTGAAAGGAGAGGAAGCTAGGAGCCCTGCTTGGGGCTACTGTGCACTGGGACTTGTTCTGGCCCCCAGCAACTGGTGAGTTGAACTGGAAAGGGGCAACCCACTCTAACCAGGGGCCTCTGGAATCCTGACAGGAGGAGACCCCTCAATCACCAGGGACACACAAGTTAGCAAGGAGAGCTGCTTAAAGAAGTGATAGGGACAGCAAGCCAGCTGATGTGGAGCCCAGAGAGTTTGCTGCGGGAGTGTCTGCAGCAGAGCATGACCAGGGAAGCCCATCAGCCCAGGCTTGACTTGCCCCCATAGCCGACTTTAACCCTAGGGGAACTGTGGGACCTGAACTCTGTAGGGCAGTCTTGCCCATCAGACAGGAAGGACCAGTCCAACTTGAGCACCCCTTGGCCAGCTGGTCTCTCCTGGGGGCCCAGACTGGCCACACTTGCTTGCAGGACACACTTAGGTGACCTGGTGTTCTGCATCATAGTTCCCGCCCTGGCGGACCTGCCTAACCAGCTGAGAACTCCAACGGGACGGCCCCTACAACCACGCACCTGTCTACTTGCTTCCTCCCAACACTGTGGTCTCCCTCAGGCCCACAGCAACCCCCCACATTGCTTTGCTGGTGCATTTGGGCATGGGTGGGTTTTGCCTTCTTTGCCCTACTAGCACTCTGTGTGCACTCTGCCTTCCCACTGCATGAGAGTACACTCCATCCCTCTTTCACCCATTGGACCCCCATTGCAGTCAGAGCCATGGCAGGCACAGAGCCAGCCAGCCCACTTCCACCAGCACCCCACCCTTGCACCAACACTGCCACAGGAGTGAAGCTAGGCACAGAAAACAGTGGACCCTCCCCAATCGTGAACATTCACCCATACCTGCAGCCCACAGAGAACACACACAGACATGACCCTGCCAGGGCCCCACCCCTGTGCTAACACCACCACCCCAGTGAAGGTGTGCATAGTCACTGTCCCTCACTGGCAGGGACACCCCAATCCCCCAAGCTGTGCTGCCTCTGTCCTGTGGTGAATATGGGCACAAAGGCAAGCATCCTGGCACCCACTAGCACCCTACTGCAGCTGATGATCATACACCCCACCATGCTGCTGCTGCTGCTGCTGGGACATATGAATGAGGGTGCACCCTGCTGCCACTGTGTTATGAAATGCTTTGGCTGACACCATCTGTTGAAGTGTAATGACCAGTGGTCTGGGAACATCTCGTCCCCACCCTCTCCACCCTTCAGTGCAGTGGATTCCTAACCTCAAGGAGCTAGAGAACAAAGCTGGAGACCAATACAAGTTTCCCATAATTAGACCACAAAGTTCAGGACTGGAAGCTGAGCATTGGCCCCCTAAAATCTTCCAGAAATGAAGCCAGTTGGCTGAATTCACCTTTTACCACAAATACTCAGGATCATCAAATAGGATAAAAGGGAAAAGAAAAAACCCATTCAGAGGTCAGCAACTTCAAAGATTGAAGAAACACCAGCCCATAAAAATGAGAAAAACCAAAGCAAGAAATCTGACAATTCAAAAAGCCAGAGTCCTTTCTTCCAAATGACTGTGCCACCTCTCCAGCAAGGGTTCTGAACTGAGCTGAGATAGCTGAAATAACAGAAATATAATTCAGATTATGGATAATAATGAAGATCATTGAGATGCAGGAGTACATTGAAATCCAAGGAAGTTAAGAATCACAATAAAATGATAAAGGAGGTGACAGACAAAATAGCCAGTAAAGAAAAGAACATAACTGACCTGATAGAGCCAAAAAACATGCTTCAAAATTTTCATAATGCAATCACAAGCATTAATAGCAGAATAGACCAAGCTGAGGAAAGAATCTCAGAGCTTGAAGACTGGATTTCTGAAATAAGGTAGTCAGACAAGAAAAGAGAAAAAGAATGAAAAGGAATGAAGAAAGCCTCCAAGAAATATGAGATTATGTAGAGAGACCAAATCTATGACTCACTGGTGTCCCTGAAAGAGATGGGGAGAATGTAACTTGGGAAACATATTTCAGAATATCATCTGTGAGAATTTTCCCAACCTAGCTAGAGAGGCCAACATTCAAAATCAGGAAATGCAGAGAACCCCAGTAAGATACTTCACAAGAAGATCATCCCAAAGACACATAATCTTCAGATTCACCAAGGATGAAATGAAAGAATAAATGTTAAAAGCAACTACAGAGAAAGGTCACGTCACCTACAAAGGGAAGCCCATCATTCTAACAGCAGATCTCTCAGCAGAAACCTTAAAGGCAGGAGAGATTGGTGGCCAATATTCAAGACTCTTAAGAAAAGAAATTCCAACCCAGAGTTTCATAACTGGCCAAACTAAACCTCATAAGCAAAGGTGGAATAAGATCCTTTTCAGACAAGCAAATGCTGAGGGAATTCATCACCACCAGGCCTGCCTTGCAAGAGCTCCGAAAGGAAGCACTAAATAAGGAAAGGAAAGACTGTTATCAGCCACTACAAAAACATGAATAAATACACAGACCAGTGACACAAAACACTCTTCAGCAAATGCAGAAGAAATGAAATCATAACGACCACTCTCTTGGACTACAGCGCAATAAAATTAGAAGTCAAGACTAAGAAATTCACCTCAAGCCATACAATTACCTGGAAATCAAATAACCTGCTCCTGAATGACTTTTGCATGAATAATGAAATTAAGGCAGAAATAAAGATTATGTGTGAAACTAGCCAGAGCAAAATACCACATACCAGAATCTCTGCGACACAGCTAAGGCAGTGTTAAGAGGGAATTTGTAGCACTAAATATCCACATCAAAAAGTTAGAAAGATCTCAATTCAACATTGTAACATCACAACTAAAAAACTAGCAAACCCAGAGCAAACTAACCCCAAAGCTAGCTAGCAGAAGACAAGAAATAACTAAAATCAGAGCTGAAGTGAAGGAGATTTAGACACACACACACACACACACACACACTCAAAAGATCAATGAATGCAGTTGTTGGTTTTTGGAAAAATTTAATAAAATAGGTAAACCACTAGCTAGACTAATGAAGAAAAGAGAGAAGATAAAAATAAAAACAATTAGAAATGACAAAGGAGATATTACCAATGACTTCACAGAAATACACATAACCATCAGAGACTACTATGAACACCTCTATCCCCATAAAATAGAAAATCTAGATGAAATGGATAAATTCCTAGATACACACAGCCTTTCGAGACTAACCCAGGAAGAAATTGAATCCCTTCATAGACCAATAATGAGTTCTAAAATTGAATCAGTAATAAATGATGTACCAACCGAAAGAAACTCAGAACCAGATGGATTCACAGCAGAATGCTACTAGATGTACAAAGAAGAGCTGGTACCATTCCTACTGAAACTGTTCCCAAAAATTAAGAAGGAGGGACTCCTCCCTAACTTATTCTTTGAGGAAAACATCATCCTGATACCAAAATCTGTCAGACACACTCACACACACACATACACACAAAAAAGCTTCAGGTCAATAGACAACATACTTGATGAACATTGTTACAAAAGTCCTCAACAAGATACTAGTAAACCAAATCCAGCAACACCTCAAAAAGCATATGTACCATAATCAAGTAGACTTTATCCCTGGGATGCAAGGTTGGTTTAATATACACTAATCAATAAATGTGATTCATCACATAAAAGGAACTAAAGAGAACAACCACATGATTATCTAAATATGACCAGCCCACAGACAACATCACACAGAATGGGCAAAAACTGGAAGATTTCCCCTTGAAAACCAGCACAAGACAAGGACTCCCTCTTATACCACTCTTGTTCAACATAGTATTGGAAGTTCTCGTCAGAACAATCAGGCAAGAGAAGGAAATAAATGCCATCCAAATAGAAAGAGAAGAAGTCAAATTATCTCTGTTTGCAAATGACATGATCGTATATCTAGAAAGCCCCATAACTCAGCCCAAAAGCCCCTTAAGCTGAGAAACAACTTCAGGAAAATCTCAATATACAAAATCAATGCACAAAAATTGATAGCATTCCTATACACCAACAACAGTCAATCCAAGAGCCAAATCAGGAAAGCAATCCCATTCACAATAGCCTCATAAAGAATAAAATACTAGGAATACAGCTAACCAGGGAGGTGAATGATCTCTATAGGGAGAAATACAAAATGCTTCTTAAATAAATTAAAGATGAATCAAACAAAGGGAAAAATATTGCATGCTCATGGATAGAAAGAATAGCTTTAAAATGAGAATGCTGCCCAAAGCAATTGATACATTCAGTGCTATTTCTTTCAAACTATCAATGGCATTCTTTACAGAACTAGAAAAAAACTTTTGAAATTCATATGGAACCAAAAAAGAGCACAAATAGCTAAGACAATCCTAAGCTAAAATAACAAAGCTGGAGATATCATGCTATTCAACTTCAAACTGTACTACAGGGCTACCATATCCAAAACAACATGGTGCTAGTACAAAAAGAGACACATAAACAAATGGAACAGACTAGAAAGTCCCAAAATAAGGCTGCACACCTACGACTATCTGATCTTCAACAAAGTCAGCAAAAACAAGCAATGAGGAAAGGACTCCCTATTTAATAAAGGATGCTGGGATAACTGGCTAGCCATATGCAGAAGATTGAAACTGCACCCCCTTCTTATACCATACACAAAAATCAAATCAGCATGGATTAAACACCTAAATGTAAAACCCTAGAAGACGACCTAGGCAATACCATTCAGGACATAGGAATGGCCAAAGATATCATGATGAAGACACCAAAACAATTGCAACAAAAGCAAAAATTGACAAATGGGATTTAATTAAACTAAAGAACTTCTGCACAGCAAAATAAACTATAAACAGAGTAAACAGACAACCTACAGAATAGGAGAAAGTATTTGCACACTATGCATCTGACAAAGGTCTAATATCCAGTATCCATAAGGAACTTAAATTTATAAGGAAAAAACAAACAACCCTATTAAAATGTGGGCAAAAGACATGAACAGACACTTTCAAAAGGAGACATGCATGCAGCCAACAAGTATATGAAAAAGAGTTCAACATGGCTGATCATTAGAGAAATGAACATGTAAACCATGATGAGATACCATCTCACACCAGTAAGAATGGCTATTATTTAAAAGTCAAAAAATAACAAGTGCTGGCAAAGTTGTGGAGAAAAAGAAACACTTTTACACTGCTTGTAAGAGTGTAAATTAGTTCAACCATTGTGGAAAGCAGTGAGGTGATTCCTCAAAGAGCTAAAAATGGAACTACCATTTGACTCAGCAATCCCATTACTGGGTATATACCCAAAGGAATATAAATCATTCTACCATAAAGAAACATGCATGCATATGTACAGTAAAGCACTATTCACATAGTAAAAACATAGAATCAACCTAACTGCCCATCAGTGGTAGACTAGATAAAGAACATGTGGTACATATACACCATGGAATACTATGCAGCCATAAAAAGGATAAGATTATGTCTTTTGCAGGAACATAGATGGAACTGGAAGCCATTATTCTTAGCAAGCTAACACAGGAACAAAAAAACAAATACCACATGTTTTCACTTATAACTGGAGCTAAATTATGAGAACACATGGACATATAGCAGGGAGCAATAGATACCAGGGCTGACAGAAGATGGAAGGTGGGAGGAGGGAGAGTTTCAGCAAAAATAACAAATGGGTACCAGGCTTAATACTTGGGTGACAAAATAGTCTGTACAAACCCCTCACCATGACACAAGTTTACCTATATAACAAACCTGCACATGTACCCCTGAACTTAAAAGTTAAAAAATTAAAATAAGAAAAATAAGTTAAAAAGAAATATTGCATGCAAAAATAAAAATAAAAAATTCTTATACTAATATTTCTTGATTTTCTAAATTTTAATACTTATTGGTTTCCTTTTCTGAGATATTATAATTTAGCTAAACTTATGCTTCCTTATCCCCCAATCTCTCAAGTTATAAATCATAATTTTTAGTAAGATTGCAATTTGATGTTTGCTTTATCACAGCTAAACCATGTAGTGTACTGTAATTGCATATTCTTTCTTATATTACTGTTTTTTCTTCTCAGGAGATTTTTTTTTCCCCTGTTATTTACAAAGTATCATTAGTTTGTCCCCAAGCACTCCACCTCTCAATGCAGTCAAAACTTCCTTTTTCTACAAACTTCTTCCTTGTCTATGAATTTCTTCCTCTTTCTTCCCTGACTCTCTTGCTCTCTCTCTGTCTTAACAATCTCTCTTCAGCCCTCACAACCCCTCCCTCTGATGAAATGGTTGTTCTCTGGCTTGTTGCTGTCTCCTCATGGGCTCCTGCTTCTCCTTCAGCCTTGGAATTCTCCTATGTCCTGAATGTGTCATAAGACAACAGAAGGTATCACAGGCAAGAGAGAGCAAGAGAGGACCTAATTGTCTTTTATAACTATTCACTTACAATAATGAACCAACTATATTAATTTATTCATGAAGGTTTTGCCCTTATGACCTAATGACCTCTTAAAGGTCTCACCTCTCAACATTGTTGCATTGAGAATTAAACTGCCAACACTTGAACTTTGTGGGACACATTCGAACCACAGTACAGTACATGGAACATCAAGTTTTTGATGACTTAATTATTGAATTAGGGTTATGTAGAGAAATGGAACCAGCTGGAAGTCTGTATAGATAGAGAGAAAGACATTTATTTTAAGAAATTGACTTGTGTTATATAGAAATTGGCAAGTCCAGAATGTGCAAGGTAGCCTGACAGTCTGGAGACCCAGGAAGGAGCCAACGTTTTAGTTCAATTCCAAAGTCTGGATGGCTGATTGGCTGTGAGCTGCAGGGATACAAATTATGTCATCACTCAGATAGTGAGCATAGTAGCCAAAACTTAGTTTTTCAGCCTTTGCTCCCCTCTTTTCCTTCTCACTCTGTTAGTCTCCAGTGTCCATTGCTGCCCTCCTTACATCCATGAATACCCAATGTTTAGCTCCCACTTGTAAGTGAGAACATGTGATATTTGGTTTTCTGTTCTTGTATTAATTTGCTTAGGGTAATAGCCTCTAGCTCTATCCATGTTGCTGCAAGGACATAATATTTTTTATCATAACTTCATAGTTTTTCCATGGTCCTCATATACTACATTCTCTTTATCCGATGCACTGTTATTGGGCACCTAGGTTGACTCTGTGTTTTTGCAATCGTGAACAGTGCTACAGTGAACATACAAGTGCATGTGTCTTTTTGGTCAAACCATTTATTTTACTTTGAGTATATACTCAGTAGTGGGATTGCTGGATTGAATGATAGTTCTGTTTTAAGTTCTTGGAGAAATTTCCAAATGGCTATCCACAGGGGCTGAACTAATCTATATTTCCATCAACTGTGTATGAACATTCCCTTTTCTCTGCCACCTTGTCAATATCTGTTATTTTTTGACTTTTTAGTAATAGCCATTCTGACTGGCGAGATGGTATCTCATTGAGGTTTTGATTTGCATTTCTGAGATGGTTAGTAATGTGGAGCATTCTTTCATGTGTTTGCTGGCCATATATGTGTGTTCTTTTGAAAAGTGTCTGTTCATGTCCTTTGCCCACTTTTTGATGGGCTTGTTTGTTTTTTTCTTGTAAATTTATTTAAGTTCCTTGTAAATTCTGGATATTAGCCCTTTGTCAGAAAGATAGATTGCAAAAATTTTCTTCCATTCTGTAGATTGCCTGTTCACTGATGAGAGTTTCTTTTGCTGTACAAGAGCTCTTCAGTTAAATTAGATCCCATTTGTCAATTTTTGTTTTTTGTTGTGATTGCTTTTGGCAATTTCATCGTAGAATCTTTGTCCATGCTTTTGTCTTGAATGGTATTGCTTAGATTTTCTTCTAGGGTTTTTACGGTTTGGGGTTTTACATTTCAGAGTTTAATCCGTCTTGAGTTAATTTTTGTATAAGGCATAAGGAAGGGGTCCAGTTTCCATTTTCTGCATATGACTAGCCAGTTTTCCCAGCTCCATTTATTAAATAGGGAATCCTTTCCCCATTGCTTGTTTTTGTCAGGTTTGTCAAAGATAAGGTGGTGATCAATATGCAGTCTTATTTCTGATGTCTCTGTTCTGTTCCACTGGTCTGTATGTCTGTTTTGGTACCAAACATGCTGTTTTGGTTACTGTAGCCTTGTAATGTAGTTTAAAGTCAGGTATTCAGATACCTCCAGCCTCGTTCCTTTTGCTTAGGATTATCTTGGCTATGCAGGCTCTTTTTGGTTCCATATGAATTTTAAAGTAGTTTTTTTCTAATTCTGTGAAGAATGTCAATGGCAGTTTGATGAGAATAGCATTGAATCTACAAATTACTTTGGACAGTATGACCATTTTCATGATATTGATTCTTCCTATCCATGAGGATGGAATGTTTTTCCACTTTTTGTGTCCTCTTTTATTTCCTTGAGTAGTGGTTTATAGTTATCCTTGAAGACGTCCTTCACATCCTAGCTATATTCCTAGGTATTTTATTCTATTTGTAGCATTTGTGAATGGGAATTCATTCATGATTTAGCTCTCCGCTTGTCTGTTATTGGTGTATAGGAATACTTGTGACTTTTGCACATTGATTTTGTATCCTGAGACTGTACTGAAGTTGCTTATCAGCTTAAGGAGCCTTTGGGCTGAGATGATGGGGTTTTCTACATATAGGATCATGTTGTCTGCCAAAAGAGACAATTTGACTTCCTCTCCTCCTATTTGAATATGCTTTATTTGTTTCTCTTGCCTGATTGCCCTGTCCAGAACTTTCAATACTATGCTGAATAGGCAAGGTGAGAGAGGGCATCCTTGTCTTATTTTTTCAGGAAATGCTTCCAGCTTTTGCCCATTTAGTATGATGTTGGCTGTGTGTTTGTCATAAGTAGCTCTTATTATTTTGAGATGTGTTCCATCAATACCTAGTTTATTGAGAGTTTTTAACATGAAGGGATGTTAAATTTTATCAAAGGTCTTCTCTGCATTTATTGGGATAATCTTGTGGTTTTTGTCATTGGTTCTGGTTATGTGATGGATTATGTTTATTGATTTGCATATGTTGAATCAATCTTGCATCCCAGGGATGAAGCCAACTTGATTGTGGTGGATAAGCTTTTTGATGTGCTGCTGGATTCAGTTTCCCAGTACTTTATTGAGGATTTTTCCATTGACGTTCATCAGGGATATTGGCCTGAAGTTTTCTTTTTTTGTTGTGTCTCTGCCAGGTTTTGTTATCAGAATGATACTGGCCTCAGAGTCAAGGAGAATCCCTCCTTTTCAATTGTTTAGATTAGTTTCAGAAGGAATGGTACCAGCTCTTCTTTGTACCTCTGGTAGAATTCTGCTATGAATCCGTCTGGGCTTTTTGTGGTTGATAGACTATTTATTACTGCCTCAATTTCAGAACTTGTTATTGGTCTACTCAAGGATTTGACTTCTTCCTGGATTAGTCTTGGGAGGGTGTATGTGTCCAGGAATTTTCCATTTCTTGTAGATTTTCTAGTTTATTTGGATAGAGGTATTTATAATATTCTTTTATCATAGTTTGTATTTCTGTGGGGTCAGTGGCGGTATCCCCTTTATCATTTTTTATTGTGTCTATTTGATTCTTCTCTCTTTTCTTCTTTATTAGTCATTCATTGATATTTTGAAGGGTTTTTCGTGTCTCTGTCTCCTTCAATTTCACTCTGATCTTCGTTATTTCTTGTGTCCTGCCAGCTTTTGGATTTGTTTGCTCTTGCATCCCTAGTTCTTTTAGTTGTGATATTGGGGTGTCGATTTGAGATCTTTCTAACTCTCTGATGTGGGCATTCAGTTCTATAAATTTCCCTCTAAACACTGTTTTAGCTGCATCCCAAAGATTCTGGTATGTTGTTTCTTTGTTCTCTTGGTTTCAAATAAATTTTTTATTTCTGCCTTAATTTCATTATTTATCCAGGAGTCATTCAGGAGCAGGTTGTTCAATTTCCATGTAGTTGTGTGGTTTTGAGCGAGTTTCCAAATCTTGAGTTCTAATTTGATTGCACTGTGGTCTGAGAGATTGTTTGTTATGATTTCAGTTATTTTCCATTTGCTGAGGAGTGTTTTACTTCCAATTATGTGGTCGATTTTAGAGCAAGTACCATGTGGCACTCAGGAGAATGTATATTCCGTTTTTTTGGGCTGGAGAGTTCTGTAGATATCTATTAGGTCCACTTGATCCAGAGCTGAGCTCAAGTCCTAAATATACTTGTTAATTTTCAGTCTTGTTGATCTGGCTAATATTGACAGTGGGGTGTTAAAGTCTCCAACTATTATTGTGTAGGAGTCTAATTCTCTTTGTAGGTTGCTAAGAACTTGTTTTATGAATCTGGGTACTCCTGTATTGGGTGCATATATATTTAGGATAGTTAGCTCTTCTCATTGCAGTGATCCCTTTACCATTATGTAATGCCCTTCTTTGTATTTTTTGATCTTAGTTGGTTTAAAGTCTGTTTTGTCAATAACTAGGATGGCAGCCCACTTTTTTCTGCTTTCCATTTGCTTGGTAAGTTTTCCTCTGTTCCTTTATTTTGAACCTATGTGTGTCTTTGCACATGAGATGGGTCTCTTGAATACAGCACACCAATGGGTCTTGACTCTATCCAATTTGCCAGTCTATGTCTTTTAATTGGGGAATTTAGCCCATTTACATTTAAGGTTAATATTGTTATGTGTGAATTTGATCCTGTCATCATGACGCTAGTTAGTTATGTTGCACACTAGTTGATCAAGTTTCTACATAGTGTCATTGGTCTTTGTCTTTTCTTGTGTTTTTGCAGTGGCTGCTACCAGTTTTTCCTTTCCATATTTAGTGCTACTTTCAGGAGCTCTTTCAAGGCAGGTCTGGTGGTGACGAATTCCCTTGGCATTTGCTTGTTTGAAAAAGATTCCATTTCTTCTTCCTTTATGAAACTTTCTTTGGCCAGATATGAAATTCTGGGTTGACAATCTTTTCTTTAGGAATGTTGAATATTGTCCCCCACTTTTATCTGTCTTATAGGGTTTCTGCTGAGGGATCCTCTGTTAGTGTGACAGGCTTCCCCTTGTAGGTTACCTGGCCTTTCTCTCTGGCTGCCCTTAACATTTTTTCCTTCATTTCAACCTTGGAAAATCTGAAGATTGTGTGTCTTGGGGTTTATCTTCTTGTTGAGTATCTTAGTGTAGTTCTCTGTATTTCCTGAATTTGAATATTGGCCTGTCTTGTTAGATTGGGGAAGTTTCTCTGGATGATATCCTGAAGTGTGTTTTCCAATTTGGTTTCATTCTCCCCATCTCTTTCAGGTACTCCAATTAGTTGTAGGTTCAGTCTTTATATATAGTCCCATAGTTCTTGGAGGTTTTGTTCATCCCTCTTCATTCTCTTTTCTGTAATTTTGTCTGCCTGCCTTATTTCAGCAACAGAGTCTTCAATATCTGATATTATTTATTCTGCTTGATTGATTCGGCTATTGATACCTGTGTATGCCTTATGAAGTTCTCATGTTGTGTTTTTCAGCTCCATCAGATCATTTATGTTCCTTTCTAAACTGGTTATTCTAGTTAGCAGCTCCTGTAACCTTTTATCATGGTTCTTAGCTTCCTTGCATTGGGTTAGAACATCCTCCTTTACCTCAGTGAAGTTTGTTATTACCCACCCTCTGAAGTCTACTTCCATCAATTTGTCCATCTCATCTTCTGTCCAGTTCTGTGCCCTTGCTGGAGAGGTGTTACAGTCACTTGGAGAAGAAGGGGCACTCTGGCCTTTTGGGTTTTCAGTGTTTTTTTTTTTAATGATTCTGTCTCTTCTTAATGAGTTTGTCTAGTTTCAGTCTTTGAGGCTGCCAACCCTTGGATGAGCTCCCTAGGGGAAGGGCAACAGCCAACATTGCAGCTGCTAGCTACGTAAGACACTAAGCCCCCCGGGGGGATGGGCAGCAGCCATCGCTATGCCTCCAGGCCATGCTTTTCCCCTGCCGCAGCCAGGGAGGCTGGACAGTTTGGTCTCAAGAGGTATCATGGATCATCTTCTCTCAAGAGCACATTGGCTGTGGTAGAACGTGGCCAGATTGCCTCTTCAGGCCAGACCCTGATTATCCGTCCTCACTGAGTGGGGCCTACTTGCCTTCTCATTTGGAGTTTCTTTTCTTTGAGAATGATAAAAAATAGGCCCTCAATCTCTCCTAGTTTGTAAGAACTCTGCTAAGAAGTGTGCTGTTAGCCTGATGAAGTACCGTTTGTATGTGAGCTGACCTTTTTTTCTAGATGACTTTAATAATTTTTTCTCAACCATTTCCCTTAGATAGTCTAGTAACTGTATGCCTTGATGTTTTTCATTTTCTGTAGTATCTGGCATGTGTTCTCTGTATTTCTTGCATCTGGATATCTATGTCTCCACCAAGATTAGGGAAATTTTCTTGAATTATTCCCTCAAGTGTGATTTCCAGATTGTTTACATTTTATCCTTCTCTCTCAGGAATGCCAATAATTTGTAGGTATGATTACTTTATATAACCCCATATTTCTTGGAGACTTTGTTTCTTTTTTAAAATTCTTTTTTTTCTTTATTTTTGTCTGACCGAATTAGTTCAAAAGACTGATCTTTAAGCTCTGAAATTCTTCTGCTTGGTCTAGTCTACTGATAAAACTTTCAATTGCATTTTAAAATTCTTTTGATTTTGGAGGGGGGTCAGGGGGATGGAGTCTTGCTCTATTGCCAGACTGGAGTGCAGTGGCATGATTTTGGCTCACTGCAACCTCTGCCTCCTGGGTTCAAACGATTCTCCTGTCTCAGCCTCCTGAGTAGCTGGGACTACAGGGGCACACCACCACACCCAGCTAATTTTTGTATTTTTAGTAGAGACAAGGTTTCAGCATGTTGACCAGGATGGTCTGGATCTGCCCACCTCGGCCTCCCAAAGTGCTGGGATTACAGGCATGAGCCACCATGCCCGGCCTAAAATTCTTTAAGTGAGTGTTTCTGTTCTATAGCTCTGATTGATTTATTTTAAGATGTTTACCTCTTCCTTTGTTTCTTGGATTCCTTTACAGGTTTCTTTGTGATGATTTTCAACCTTATCTTGAATGTCATTTAAGTTTCCTTGCAATCCATAATTTGAATTCCCCATCTGTCATCTCTGTGCCTCCACTTTGGCTAGAGATCACCTCTGGAGAGCTAGAGTGAGCCTTTGGTGGTGCTACAACACTCAGAGTTTTCATGGTGGCAGAATTCTTATGCTGGTTCCTTCTCATCTGGAAAGACTTGTATTGGGTTGTGTCTTTTGTCTTTGCTTCTGTAATCCCATGCACTTCTCTCAGCACATTTTTTATTGGGCTGTGTCATTTAAGCTACAAGCTAGTAGATGGTGTTTTCAGTTAAGAGTCAGCTGCTGCATTAGCAACTGTGTGTGACTTGATTTTTGTTTACTGTGAGGTGCTCTGTTGTTTCAGGTGATTGGCTAGATAGTAGAATGCCCGTGTCCTAAGCTTCCTATTCCATGAAGGTGGCAGGACACAGCTGGGCAGAGCTGGTGCCCCTGGTTTACCCATGAATATTCCAATGGTAAGCACAAGTACCAGTCCTCAAGAGGGTGCTTGGGAGGAGCTACTGGTGAAGTGTGCTGATATCTCTGCAGATGGAGTGAGAAGGCTGCCCCAGCACCCCATCCTAGATAGGCAGGAGCACAATCTATTTCCCTATCACATCCTGTTTTCCAGGGCTCGTGACTCCTAGTTCAGATGCACACTGTAGTCTATCTCCAGGCTGCAATGTGGTTGAGAGCCATGCAGAATGCCTATTTAGTCACTCTCCATGGGAGTCATTTCAGGGTATAACCTCGTTACTCAACCTGATATAGCTTTAAGGCTCACATGTTCTCCAGTGTGGCAGTATTGCTGCTTCTTGTAAAGAGAAGACTCCAGTGAGGGTCATGACAGGTAAACACTTGTATTAATTAAGCCATGTTTAGTTGGAAGTTCAGTCAGTTCTCAGACAGTCTTACCATCTCTGTAGGCTGTTAAGCAGTAGAAAATCTCCACATGTAGGAACCATGGAGAAAAAGCTGAGAATGGCAAGGCTAGCACAAAGTTGATGGTTTGGTTGCGAGGATTGATTGATCTTTTTGGCTAAACCTAGGGTTGAGTATGTTGGAAACTGAAAGGCAGAATGTGAGTATAACCAACAGAAAATTAATTGCACCAACCTGATTGGGAGGAGAAAGGGAACACAGAGTCAGTCTTGGCTAATGCTGTGAACCAGTATCTATGAGAAGTGATTCAGTCAATGGGACACCACAGTGCCTATGGACCATGGCAATGCTCCTAGACATCAAGGGAAAGATGTTTCAGGAAAGTACTCCAGGTTAGAATAGGATCTCAGCCAGCAACTAGATGAACTAGATGAACTGTGAAACAGAATCCAGCCCCTAAGAGGAGGGGTAAGCTATGCCTCGGAAGGTGCCCAGCACCCCCAATCATGCCTGATCCGGCTTAGCCAGCCCCATTAGAGTCCTGTGCTGTAAGGTTAAGAAGAGCCTAGTCATATTAATTGTGTTATTTATGATTTTATTTCCATTTCTAGATAATTTGAGTTGGTGTCACCCTTAAGGATTTATGAAAATGAAAGAAAACAAAATGGTCATGTTCTGTTTGTTTGTTTTCCCAAATGCAAAAGGGCCTGCATTCTACCAACACAAGTATTCAGTCTAGAGCTCTGTTGCTGGTGGCTGCTGACTCTGCCCTGCAACCTCCATTATTTTGAGAAAGACGAAGGTTCTGTTCTTTGACCCAGCTGACTGAGGTAGTGCTGCAGAATCAGAGGAGGGGTCTAGTAAAGAAAGAAATGTTGACCCCATTGAGCCAACTTACGTGTAATCCAGTTAACTTAGTTTCAGTTGAGGGTACTGCTCAATCTAGCTTATTCACTCCCAAGCTGTCATTCAGATACATGTCTCTACTCCTTCCTCATGAAGTAGCTGTTATTGTAGGATCATATCACAAACAAGAGAATATTTTCCCTTGTTCTGATACCATAGAGAATGTCATGGTAGGGAAATAAATCAGCACAGGTACAGTAATTAGCCAGAAGACAGGTATGGAAAACAGACTGTAAGAATTTGAAATAAGTCAAGCTGACCTAAATAAGCATAATAAAATGGCTCAAATAGCTGCAGTCATTCTCTCTTAACTTTATGTCTAGGGCAACCAAGACTAATTTCTCTCTCTACTCCTTGTCTCTTATTTTATGATCTTATTCTAAATCTTCACACTTCATGAAATGATGTGTTTAATAGAGACACAAGTACTTTTTATTTCTCTGAACGAACAAAATGAGCCTGCATTGGTATCAACAGAGAATTTTTGTAACAGAACATTTTTATATATCCATTAACATAGAGAGGCAAATAAAAATAATGTAATGTTAAGCTGTTTCCCCTCACATATTTTGGTTCAGAGACAAAAGGATATATTCTGATAAACTACCATTGTAGTGTTATTAGAGGGGATTTAATAATGGCTGGAGGAGAGTATCCTTTATCTATGTAATAAAATATTTTAAAAGAGAACAATAATACAAAAAGACACTTGCTATTGAAAAATAGAAATACCTGTATGTTATAAAATACATAGAAAACGTCAGCTATTGTTTTCAAAAATGTCATTCTGTAAAGCAAGCTTCCATGAAGGCATAAATGTAAACAATTTTAAACATTTAATTAAACAATGTTTAAATGTTTAAACAAACATAATTTTAAAAATTTATTCTTTTCATGAAGGCATAAACATAAACATAACAATTTAAACAATTTTTAAGCTTTTATGATGTCATAATCAATTTAAGTCAAATGAGATTATTCTCATTATTTTAAATGTAACTAAGAATACTTTTAGGTACTATATAGATGAGTTATCACTAACATACAGTGCAAGGCATCAGAAAGATTATAAAACTAGTAACAGGTAAAAATTGAAGCCATTTTTAAAAATGTAGGCAAACTATGTTGATATATTTGTATTATAGCACCAGATTTTTGACACTTCTTTAACAACACCACAATTTACCAGAGACTTATCCATGAGAAATTGAAGGTCACTTGAGTCACTCCTGGTCAAGTAGACCAGAGCCTCTGCCCCATCAGCACCAATGCCAAATCGATCAGTCATTTTTCTTTTTAAGACCCCAGGAAAACAGCACAGGATGCTACCACCTTCAGCTAAAATTATGGAGTCCTGAAATGTCTTGGCAATTGGCCAAATACTGATATGTTCAGTGAAACATGTTAATTAATATGTGTTAGGTAAATGTTTACTTCTGTCAAACATGCAGTTACCAGAGCCAATGTGAACTTTTTGACACGATGTTGAATATGTCACTATTTTCCTCTCTATATAAGAATTTATAAGGCAAAACTTCACCTATTGATACACTATAACAAGGAAGTGAATTGTTCCAAAAGAGTTTTTACATAAAATCTGAAGGTTAATAGTTAAACATTATTATTGACTATTCCATATAAAGTCTCTTACACACTTTTCTGCCATAGAAGGCAGAATCTCGTTCACGAAGTAAACATTTCTTGATAATTCAGTGCTGCTGTTATGACTGTATTTACCAGAATGTCGCTGCTGTTATGACTGTATTTACCAGAATGTCGCTCCTGTAATGCCACATACAGAAGTCAATGTTGTACAATATAGGTCCATAAATAACCATGGAACACCACAGATCTAAAGTAATTCCTTCCTTAAATTTAGCTAATGAGCATATATTACTTTAATAATTATATATTTCTAAGATATTTCTTTTTTGAGAAAGAAAAGAGCAGCATGCTTATACTGGGAACACATATGCTAAGATATTGTGGGGAATAATTCTGGAGGGTGGTAACTACTATCTTATTTTCTAAAATAATTTTTATATTTTTAAATTTTTCTCAGGAAAATAATTTGCTCTTTTTGAAAAAGAAAAATTGGCCAGGCACGGTGGCTCACATCTGTAATCCCAGAACTTTGGGAAGCCAAGGCAGGAGGATTGCTTAAGCCCAGGTGTTCAAGACCAGTCTGGGCAACATAGTGAGACCTTGTGTCTACAAAAATTCAAGAAAATTAGCCCGGTGTGGTGGTGTGTGCCTGTGGTCCCAGCTACTTGGGAGGCTGAGGCAGAAGGATCCCTTGAGCAAGAAGAAAGAAAGAAAGGAAGAAAGAAAGAAAGAAGGAAGGAAAGAAAGAAAGAAAGAAGGAAAGAAAGAAAGAAAGAAAGAAAGAAAGAAAGAAAGAAAGAAAGAAAGAAAGAAAGAGAAAGAAAAGAAAGAAAGAAAGAAAGAAAGAAAGAAAGAAAGAAAGAAAGAAAGAAAGAAAGAAAGAAAGAGAGAGAAAGGAGGGAAGGAGGGAAGGAAGGACATCTTTGTCTCCTTTCTTTTTTTTTTTTTTTGAGATAGAGTTTTGCCCTGTCACCCAGGCTGGAGTGCAGTGACATGATCTCGGCTCACTGCAACCTCCACCTCCTGGGTTCAAGCACTTCTCCTGCCTCAACCTCCTGAGTAGCTGGGATTACAGGTACCCGCCACCATGCCTGGCTAATTTTTTTGTATTTTTAGTAGAGACAGTTTTCACCATATTGTCCAGGCTAGTCTTGAACTCCTGACCTCAGGTGATCTGCCCATCTCAGCCTCCCAAAGTGCTGGGATTACAGGCTTGAGCCACCGCGCCCGGCCTCTTTTCTTTTTTACCTCCTTTCCCTTGACTCTTTACATTCATTCAACCATTGATTCCAAAGTATTTGCAAAGCATCTATTATGTTCCAAACACTGTGCCAGACTTTGGGTTTTAATGGTGAGTCAAAACATGGGTTCCTGTTCTCCTGAAGCTGACCAGTGGTGTGGAGTACAGGACTGTGGACAGATATTCACTAATTGTCACATACACTCCAAAATAAATGGAGGATGATGGCTATCCCATCTGAGGCTACAGGGCATGCCAGTAGCAAAGGGTAAAACACCACATAGTTTGGAGGAAAAAGCTGAATCTAGTTAATAGTCACCAGCTACAGCTAAGCATCACTGAGCATATATCCGAACCTGTTTTGGAGCCAGACATGGAGCCAGGAGCTGCCTTCAGGCTTTACCTTTAAAAATTATCACCAGGAAATAATAGTGATTTTGTATTCAGATTAGTGAACCTAAACTTTAATGTTGTATCTTCTTAGGGCTCATATCTTTTTCATTCTATTTTGGCACTTTTGGGGTTTTATTTTCTCCAGGTCTGTGATTATTCCTCATTATGTGCTAGATAAGGGAATGTTATTTTACCAATTCTCATTCCTTGTATCTCAGCATATGTGGAGTAATAACACAATTTTTTTTTTTTAATTCTAGGATATAAACTCTAGATTACCAACCAACTCTGAACAGTTACTTTGCTTGCTGTCCTAAAAAGATAATGGGTTATCTTTTCTGAACTAAAGTCTCTTATTTCCTTAGTGTATAGCCAGCAATATATACTAATTTATAGGAATTTAGATATTCAAAATAAGGAGGGAAAAGCATTAAAAGTAGTGAGAAAGACAGATGTTATCTTCATTTAATACGGATGAAATAGATAAATGAGAAGATGAGTTTGTGCAGATTATGTAATAACTTAGTGGTAGAGGTGGTCTTCAAACCCAGGCTTTTTGATTCCAAGTCCTGTGTCTTTTCTATAGTGTATCTAAATCAATATTTAGAACTACATTAATGTTGTACTTAAAATTTATGTAAATTAATTCAAGAATATGTGTATTTAATCTCTCTGAAGTTACATTTTGACAAAATTTTTCAGTGTTCTCTTCCTGCTGCACTGACACTGCTTTTTCTGATCATAAATTTTTAAGTTGCCAACTTCAATTTTTATACTTGATTTGCAAAGAGATATTTGAATCACAAGCAGGATGAGTAAAGTTTCTGAAATAGCATTAAAATGATGCTATTTTTCTGATGCTAGACATTCCCAAATAGTTGAATTATATTTAGACCAGAAGATGGCATCAGAGTTATAGCAATAGAAAATTATACACAATAGGCATGGACTCCCTTAAAGGACTACATTACAAACCAGAATCTACATTATATAATTCTCCTTTCTCATTAAAGAAAGCTTTTTTCCCGGTGCAAATTTCTCCTTCCATTTAAATTACATAATGACTGCAGAAATAAACAACACACACACACATACAAATTAAAGTTAAAAGTATCCAATCTCACAATCTAGAGACAGTTGTCACCAACATCCTGGTGCCTGTGTATCCATGCTTTTTCCGATGGAATCAACTATATAAAGTGCTCTACCAACTGCCACTTTCATTTAGCAACAGGTAATGGGTATTTGGGGGTTAAAAATGTTCTGTATGATCATTTAATAGCAGCATGGTGTTCCAGTGTAGCATGTACCCTAATTTATTTCATGACTGTTTTACTGTTAGGTAAGTAAGCTGTTTCCAGTGTTTTATTATGATACACCATTCTGCAGTGAGTATCCTTTTACATATATCTTTGCTCATATGTATGTTTGACTAAGCAAAAATTCCTAAAATTTATCTTAGGAACAGAATGGTTGGTCAGAAGATTGGAATTTTGAAGACTTTTCCAGGCATCATCAAATGGCTCTCTACAAAAGCCAAGAATTTCTTCCCTTAGCAGTGTATGAAGGCCCCACTTTCCCAACACCTACATCAGTCCTGCATATTATCCTGATACAATTTCTAAAAAGAATTTAACATGAAGTTTCTTTTTTTATTTTCAATGTTTGTGGGTACATAGTAGGTGTATATATTTGGGAGTGCATGAGATATTTTGATATAGGCATGCAAAGCAAAATAATCACCTCATGGAGAAAGGGGTATTCAGCCCCTCAAGCATTTATCTATTGAGTTGCAAACAATCCAATTACACTCCTTAAGTTATTTCAAAATGTCCATATTATTATTGGTTATAGTTACCCTGTTGTGCTATCAAATAGCAGGTCTTATTCATTGTATATTTGTTCCTATTAACCATCTCCACCTCCTTCCCAGCCCCCAACTACCCTCTCAACCTATAGTAACCAACCTGCTACTCTCTATGTCCTTGAGTTCAATTGTTTTGATTTTTAGATCCCACAAATAAGTGAAAACATGTAATGTTTGTCTTTCTGTCCCTGGCTTATTTCACTTACATAATGATCTCCAGTTCCATCCATGTTGTTGCAAAGGACTGGATCTCATTCTTTTTTATGGCTGAATAGTACTCAATTGTGTATACGTACTGCATTTTCTTTGTTCATTCATCTGTTGAATGAACACAGGTTGCTTCCAATTTTTAGTTATTGTTAATAGTGCTGCAACAAACATGGGAGTGTGGAGATCTCTTTGAGGTACTAATTTCCTTTCTTCTGAGTATACACCCGGCAGTGGAATTGCTGGATCATATGGTAGCTCAATTTTTAGTTTCTGAGGAACCTACAAGCTATTCTCCACAGTGGCTATACTAATTTACATTGTCACCAACAGTATACAGGGTTCCCTTTTCTCCACATCTTCGCCAGCATTTGTTATTGACTGTCTTTTGGATATAAGCCACTTAACTGGCGTGCAATGATAACTCGTTGTTTTGATTTGCATTTCTCCGATGATCAATAATGTTGAGCACCTTCTTATATACCTGTTTGCTATTTATGTGTCTTCTTTTCAGATATCTATTCAAGTCTGTTGCCACCGTTTTTTGATCCGATCATTAGATTTTTTTTCTATAGAGTTGTTTGAGTTCCTTATATATTCTGGTTATTAATCCCTTGTCAGAAGGGTAGTTTGCAAATATTTTCTACCATTCTGTAGGTTGTCTCTTCACTTTGTTGATTATATCCTTTGCTGTGCACAGAAGCTTTTTAACTTGATGTAATCCCATTTATCCATTTTCACTTTGGTTGCCTGTGCTTGTAGGATATTGTTTAAGAAATCTTTGTGAGAACAACGTTCTGGAGAGCTTCCCCAAAGTTTTCTTGTAGTAGTTTCATAGTTTAAAGTCTTAATTTAAGCCTTTAATGCATTTTGATTTGATTTTTGTATATGGTGAGAGATAGGGGCCTAGTTTCATTCTCCTGGATACAGCTATCCCGTTTTCCTAGCACCATTTATTGAAGAGACTGTCTTTTCCCTCAGTGTATGTTATTGGCACTTTATTGAAAATTAGTTAACTGCCTGTCGGTATGTGGATTTGTTTCTGAGTTCTCGATCTGTTCCATTGGTCCATATGTCTTTTTTAATGACAGTATCATGCTGTGTTGGTTACTATAGCTCTGTAGTATAATTTGAAGTCAGGTAATGTGATTCCTCCAGCTTTGTTCTTTTTGCTTAGGATAGCTTTGGCTATTCTGGGTCTTTTCTGGTTCTATATAAATTTTAGAATTGTTTTTTCTGTTTCTGTGAAGAATGACATTGGTATTTTGATAGGGATTGCATTGAATCTGTAGATTGCTTTGGGCAGTATGAACATTTTGACAATATTGATTATTTCAATCCATGAACATGGAATATTTTTCCATTTTTGGTGTCCTCTTCAGTTTCTTTCATCAGTGTTTTATTGCTTTCCTTATACAGATCTTTCACTTCTGTTAAACCAAGTTCAGTCTAAAGCTGCCTCCTTACATATTTTAAGTTTGGCCTAGAGGTTTCTCTGTATATCATGAACTATAACAAGTGGAGGTGTAAGTAGACCATAGCATATACTTGTGCCAATCACTGAGTTTGGGCCCATCAAACCCTGTAACCAATCCAGCTATTTCTGTACCTCGCTTCCATTTTCTCTACATCACTTTCCTTTTTCCGTCCATTAATCATCTTTCGCCACATGGCTGCGCTTGAGTCTCAGAGCCTAATCCGGCTTCTGAGGCTGCCTGATTCACGAATTGTTTATTGCTCAGTTAAACTCCTTTAAATTTAAATTGGTTATAACACTTCTTTGGTGAAGTTAATTAATAGGTATTTAATTTTATGTGTGGCTATTGTAAATGGGATTAGTTTTTAAATTTCTTTTTCACATTGTTAACTGTTGGCATACAGAAATGCTACTGATTTTTGTATGTTGATTTTGTATATAGCAACTTTACTGAATTTGATGATCAGTTTCAATAGTTTTCTTGTGGAGTCTTCAGTTTTTCCAAATATGAAATCATATCATCTGCAAACAAGAATTTAATGTCTTCCTTTCTAATTTGGATGCCCTTTATATATTTCTCTTGTCTGATTTCTCTAGCTAGGACTTTCTGTACTATGTTGTATAACAGTTGTCATGTTGGGCGTCCATGTCATGTTCCAGATCTTAGAGGAAAGGCTTTCAGTTTTTCCCCATTCAGTATGATACTAACTGCGGATTTGTCATTTATGGCTTTTATTATGTTGAGGTATGTGCCTTCTGTCTCCAGTTTTTTGAGGATTTTTATCATGAAGGGATGCTGAATGTTATCAACTGCATGAAGTTTCTTATACGAGTCACATCTATACAGCTATACATAAAAATAGAAAAATATTAAAATTCTTTAAAAATTTTGTTCACACAAGTGAATGAGGATTCTTATTGCTTAATAAAAACAACAAATACATGCTGGAACCCTGTGTGTATTATATTGAACATTTTCTGAATGAAAAACTAAATGAATAAAAGAGACAGTAGTAGTAGCAATAATAACAATGCCACTTAGTATTTTCCAAGTGCTTCCTATGAACCAAGCATTGTTCTAAAAGAATTAGAAGTAACTTAATTCTTATAATAAGACAATTAACAGAATTTTTTTTCCAAAAAACCCCAAACTTTCCCTACTTGTGTTTATCTACTTATTTATCTAAGTGCGTATATATATATATCTCTAGAAAGTAATTTTTCATATATTAAGGGCTTGTTTCTTTGCCATCGAGGACAAAATCCAAACCTATAAGACCATATTTCACGCCCCAGTGGGCAATATCCAATGTTGAGTGAATAATTCCGTGATTGAAAGATTATATTCCATGCATGGAATCTCACTTTTCATGCTAAGGAAGCAAGGTTCTATGTCTAGGAAAACCAATTTCCATGACCAAAATCTAAGTTCCATGTCTGGAATGTCAAGTTCTGCATTTGTATGGCCGTGTTTCCTGCTTGGAATTTGTGGTTCTAAACATGGAGTGTCAGTTCCCCTGCTTATATGGTCATATTCCATTCTTGGAGACTGAGATTGTATACATTGAATGGCATATTCCAAAGATAATACTCCATGCTGGAGATTGAGATTTTATACATGGAGTGGCATGTTCCATACCTGAAAGCACTGTTCTACAGTTGAGGGCCACATTCAACACCTGGAGAAGTATGATATCATACTGAGAAAGCCATATTTTATCCACAGATAGCCAAGTTCCAAACATTTACACTCAGATCCCATATTTAGGGATCAAGTGCCAAGACTAAAACATCTTGTTTCATTCCCAGAAGTACAGATTAGATATTTAGAAGTCCAGAGTTCAGACCTAGATGGCCATGAACCATTTCTGGTGGGCCAGATGACATGCTTTGAGATTCAGGTTTCATCCAAGAACCTGATGGTCCAAGCTTGGTAAAAGATACTTCACATAGATCATAACTTGTGGCATATCTGAAGGACTACTCCATGCCTAGAAGACAAGGATCCGTATATAGAAGCTCAGGCTCTATACCTAGGTTAAGTGTGTATGCTTGGAGAGGCAGGATTTATATCGGCAGAGACATCCATGTCTGAAAAATCAGATTCTGTGCTTGGAGAGTCAGGATTGATATTTTGAAGGGCCATGTTAAACACCTGGAAGGCCAGTGTGCCTGCTTAGAGGGCTGGGTTTTATGCTGGAGATGATGGGGTCAAAGTTCTAAGCCTTTAGGGCCACATCTCATGTGGCAGACCAGATTCCATGTTGTATGACCAAGTTCCATGCTTGGAGATTGAGATTTTATATATGACATATCAGATTTTGTGCCTGGGAGACTGGTTTCCATTTCCTAGAGTGGCAACTTGTAAGGGGTTCCTTTAAGAGATTTGGGGCTAATCAAGAAAAGAGATATGACCACAAGATGCAGTAACACCCAATAAGCTTTATTGTGTGGTGCTTGGACAGGTTGGCATAGAAGGGAAGTCCCCACAAGATGAGTCCATCCAGAGGCTTATGGTGAGTGGGCCATCATCCAGAAGAGGAGGAGGCAAGGGAACCTTGGGTTAAAAGAATAGAAGAGGGAGCCTGTGTGTCTAAGTGATGTTCATTCAGCAGCATAACAGAGTGTCTCTGGGTCAGAAAACTCAGAAGGGCAGCGGCACCTTGGTGTCTTATAACCACAAGACTCTACCTTATCAATGGCTAGCAGATATTGGGTGTAGTTTCATGGAATATGCAAAGCAGTTTGGCCCTAAATGGCAAAATTCTGCTCCTTTGGGAGCATTTTAAAAATAATTAAATGTGCAAAAATTTAAGTGTGAGATCAGTATGCTTTTCAGCTAATGGTTCTCAACCAGCAGTGAAGAAATAACTTAGGGGTCAATACACAGAGGCCATCTTTGGCTCGTTTACATAACACGGCATCTATAACTGAAATTCAGGTACCAACCATGTCTAGGTTGCCAGTTTCCACACTTGTAATACCAGTGTTCCATGTTTGATAAATGAGAGTCTGCACACAAAGTGCCAGACTCTATACTTGTAAGGCCACACATAGTTTGCCATGTGCCTTGCATGTGGAGTCATGTTCCATGCATGGAATTTGAGACTTCATACTGGAAGTGCCAAGTTTCATGCTCACAAGTTTCCATCTTTGGAGACTGAGATTCCACACATGCAGTGACTTGTTCCATACCTCAATGCACAGTTCTACAAATGGGGGTTCAAGTTCAATGTCTGGAGAACTACCTTCCCACACTCAAAAATTCAGGTTTTACCTATACATGGCCAGTTTTGAACATGGAGAATTAGATACCATGTCTACTGTCAAATATCAAAACTGGCAGGTTTTATTTCAGACTTAGAAGTTTAGATTAGATATTTTATACCTAGATGATCAGATTCTATAGTTGGTGGGCTAGATAACATCTCTTTAAATTTGGGTTCTACCACTAGAAGGCTATGTTTTAAGCCTGGAGAAAGAGACATCAAATGGGTAGGAAGTCATGGTTTGCCTCCAAGGCCTAATTCTATGGCCAGAGGCTCTGATTCATATCTTGAATTCCAGATGCCACATGAGATTCTAGAAGCAGTGATTCTATAGGAATGATCCTATGTGTGGAAAGGCAGGATTCACATTTAGATAGACTTTCCATGCTTATAAAGTCAGATTCTATACTTGACGGGTCAGGACTCATGTTTAAATAGCTACATTCAACACTTAGAGGACCAGTCTTCAACCTTAAAGGGCTGGGTTCCATTACAGGAAGTTAGATTCTAAGAAAGTAAGGCTAAGTCTCAGTGGAGAACCAATTTTTATGCCTGAAAAGGCAGAATTTACACCAGAATGAAATCCATGACTGACAATACAGATTTCATTCAAGCAGTGTCACGTTCTAAGCCTCGGATACTAAGATCCTTATCTTGAAGTGCTAGCTTCTATGACTCAAACACTCGGGACAAAGTCTGAATTGCCATATTGCACATTTGTTTCATGCTTGGAGACTGAGATTCCACACATGAAGCACCAAGTTCCGTTCATGTAGCCTCAGGCTTCATACTTGGAGATTGGGATTTCACAGATTGAGTGCCAAGTTCACTGCCTAGAAAACCAGGTTCCATATATTAGGGATCCAACTTCTCTAAAATGTCAGGTTCTGTGTCTTGAGTGTCAAGTTTCTCACATAGAGGCAATGTTCCATGCTTGAGGTTTAGGATTTTACAAATGGGATCAATGCTTGTAAGGCCAGGTTCTATTCTTAGAGATTAAGATTCCACCTTTAGAGTTCCATGTTCCATTCTCTTTGTAGGGTCAGATTCCATGTATGGAGGTAGAGTTTCCTCCCATGAGATGCCAGGTTCTTTGTAGGGCTAATATTCATTTTCAAAGATTGAAATTTTACACATAGCTATCAGGTTGCATACTTGTAATATTAGGCTTTTTACATAGTATGATGGGTACAATGCCTAGGAAATCAGTTACCATGACTTGGCCAAAGACTGTGATTGAAATGCTAAGTTCTGTGTCTGGAATATAAGGCTACACACATGGGAGGCCAAGTTCTATATATGTAGATTGAGGTGCTACCATGGAGTGTCATTTTCCATGTGTGGATTTTGGGTACCTTCATAGGGAGTGCCAGTTTCGTCCTTGTAGATCTAATTCCTTGCTTAAAGAATGGATATTTAAAATGTGGAGTTCCAGGTTACATCCGGTAGAGCAAAGTTCTATGCATAGAGATTGAAATTCCACAAGTTGATTGTCAGGATTCATGCTTGGAGATTGAGATTCTATACATGGTATGCAAAGTGTGATGCTTGGAATCTATGTTGCATCTTTTATAGAGCCAAAGTCTATTATTGCAATACCAGTTTCCATGTCTGGAGTGCCACTGACATTTATAGAGCCAAAGTCTATTATTGCAATACCAGTTTCCATGTCTGGAGTGCCACTGACCATGTTCCATGCTTGTAGTTTGAAAGTCCACACATTGAGATCCAGGTATCTTTTTTGAAGCGTTATGCTCAATACAGGGATCATGGAGATTCTGCATGTGAAGTATCAGGTTTCTTGCTTTAGGGCCAAGTTTTATGTTTGAAGATTGATATTCCATACAGAAAGTTCCAGATTCCATGTCTTGGAGACCAGGTGTCATAAACTGGACTGAAATAAACTATGTTAATGAGTGATGAGGAAATGTACATGCCTAGGTGCCATAATCCACACTTCTGCAGCCAAGTTTCATATTCGTATATTGAAAATCTACACATGGAGTGCCAGACCCTGTCATTGTTGGTCCATGTTCCCCACATGAAACATATTCCAGACATGGTGAGAAATGTTCTGTGCATGCAGATTTAGAATCCATTTAGGTAGTAATAAGTTCCATGCTGGCAGACAAGTTTGTATGTCTCAGAGAGCCAAATTCTAGGAGTCAAACCTCATGTTCCTTGTGACATTTTAAAATGACAGTTTTAAAATGTACGAAGCCAAGTTACATGTTTGGAGATTAAGATGCCAAGCATGAAGTACCATGTTGCATGCTTCCAACTTGATGACTGAAATTACACACATGGAATTCCAAGTTCCTTTTTTGGGGGTGATACAGTCCATGCCTAGAGACCAATAGTCCATACATGGCATGCCAATTTCCATGCTGCTAAGACCTGGTTCCATGCTTGGAGATTGAAATTCCATATACTAAATGCTGTTTTCCATGCTTTTAGAAACAAGTCCATGCTTGGAGGTTGGGAATGTATATGTGTGTTCAAAATTCCATGCCTGGGAAAGAAGTTTACTTGTCCTGGAAAGCTAACAACTATACTTCACACTGCTGTTTAATGTCTACAGTGCCAGGTTCCATTCAAATAAGACTGTGTTTCATGCTTGCAGTTTGAGATTATAGATATGGAGTGCCTGGTTCTATGCTCAGTAGGCCAGGTAAAATGCTTATTGATATCAATTCCACATACAAAGTGCCAGTTTTCATTTTAATTGGGCAATGTTCCAATTGACCATTGGCATGGAATTTGAGATTTCAGACATGGAATTCCAGGTGGGTTCATACGGTTCTAGATCATGCTTGGAGATTGAGATTTCACACATACCAGTATAATGCTTATAGGACATGATGCCATGTCTGGTGATTGAGATTCCAGATATGCAGCTCCAGGTTACATAATTTTAAGGCTAGGTTATATGCTTTGAGATTGAGATTTCACATGTGGAACACCAAGTTAAATTCTTGTTGGGCCAGATTCCGTTTGTGAAGATTGAGATTCCACATATGATTGGAAATGCCAAGCTTGTAGGACCAATTTCAATGCTTAGATATTGAGACAATATCCATGTAGCACAAAATATCATGCATAGTTTTACATAATGTAGTGCCAATTTACATAATTTGAGCATTAGGCTCCATGTTTTGAGTGCCAGTGTCAGTACATGTAAGGCCGTATCTGTCCCATGCATGGAGATTGAGATTCCACACATGGAATGCTAGATTCCATGCTTGTGGGTTCATGTTCCATCCTTCGATTTGAGATTTCACACTGGAAGTCCAAGTTCCATATTTCTAAAGACATGTACTATGCTCAGAGATTGAGACTCCTCACATGGAGAGCCAGATTCTTTGTTTTCAGTGTCAGCTTTTATGCTCAGAGATTCAAATTACTCAAGTAGTATAACAGGTTCCATGTTTATAGCACTTGAAATTTAGATTCCTTACATTACATATTAGCCTACTTGGACTGCCATAACAAAATATCACATGCTGCATGGTTTAAACAACAGAAATTGATTTTCTCACAGTTCTGGAGGCTAGAAGTCCAAGATACGGTGCCAGCAAATTTGGCTTCTGGTTAGGGTTCTCTTCCTGGCTTACAGAAAACTACCTTCTCACTGTGTCCTCACATGACATTTGCTCTGTATGCATGCAGGTAGAGAGTGATCTCTGGTGTCTTTTCCTCTTTTTACCCTACTTATAAGGACACCAGTCCTATCAGATTATGACCCCATCCTATAATCTTCCTCAACCTTAGTTACCTCCCTGAAGGCTCTGTCTCCAAACACAATCACATTGGGAGTTAGAGCCTTGACATATGAATTTGAGGGTGACATAATTTAGTCCATAACATGGTGCACGAGGTATAATGCCTTGTAGGGCAGTTTCCATGTTTTGGAGAATCAATGTCTATGATTGAAATGTCAATTTCCAAGCCTCAAATACTGGTTTTCAAGCTCATTTGGTCGTATTTCATGCTTGCAACCCACACTGGAAGTGCCAGGTTTCATTTGTAGGTCCAAACTCCATGCTTGGAAATTGAGATTCCACACACAGAACGACAGTTTCTGTATTTGTATATTGGATATCCATACTTGGATATTGAACTTCCATGCACAAAGTGCCAGGTTTTGTGCTTGTGTGGAGTTTCTATCCTTGGAGATTGATTACATACATGGAATTCTAGGTTTCTTGCCAGTGAGAATGCATTCCATATGTGGAGAGTCAAAATCTATGAGGTAAGTATAGATTTCCATGTCTTGGATGCCAAGATACACACATGATACATGTGAAGTCATTCTCTGTGCATTCACCTACTTGGATATTGAGATTAAATACATGGAATTCCAGGATCCATGACTAGGAGACCAGTTTCCAATTTCTGGAGAGTGTGTATGTACAGCTGAAATATGAAGTTATATACCTAGAGTATCATGTTTCATGCTTGTAGGGTCAAGTTCCATGCTTTGAAATGGACATTCTATATATGAATTGTCAAGTTCCAAGCTTGCAAAGCTAGGTTTTATGCATGGAATTTTAGAGTTTACACATTGCATGCTAGATTCTATACTTGTTGGGCCAGTTTTCATGTTTGGATATTGAGCATGCATGTGTAGTGTAGAGTAGTTCCATGCTTGGGAGACATGAGACCATATCCTGGAGAGACAAATTTTATAACTCAGATGCAAGGTTCCAGTCTGAGGTAGCACACTCACCACAGGTAAGTTCATATCCCATACATGGAGATTTGTATTCCATACAAGCATTGCCAAGTTGCATGTTTGTGGGGCCTAGTTCCTTGACTGAAGATTGTGTTTCCACCAGTGGAGTGGCAAGTCCATACTTGTAGAGCCAGGTGTCATACTCTGAGATTGAAATTCCACACATGTACAGTCAGTTTGTATGATTATAGTGTTAAATTCCACGTTTGGAGATTGAGATTACATATGTGTAGTGCAAAATTGGTAAGGTTTCACATGTTGGGTAGTCAACACGTATTCTGTACCTAGATGTCTATGAGCCACATGTAGAAGTCCTGGTTCCAGACCTAGAAGGCCAAATTCTATGCCTAGAGGAGCACGATTCACATCTGGAGCTACTTTCCATGTCTGGAAAGTTGGATGCCGTACTTAGAGGTCTACGTTCCATGACTGAATGGCCAGGAGGGACAGATTTCATGCTTAGAGGGCTGGTTTCCACTCCTGGAGATCTAAATTCACACTTGTAAGGCTGGATCTTATGTGAAAAACCGTATTTTATGCTTGGAAAGGCATAATTTATACCTAAAAGACAGAAATTAATGCCTTAAAAACCAGATCCATAAATTGGTTGGTCAGATTCCATTCCTCTAGCCTCGTGTTCTACATCTGGAGCTTGAAGTTCCTTATTTGTAGGGTCAAACTCTATGTCTAGGGCCAGGTTCCATGCCTTGAGTGCAAGACTCCATGCCTGAATGCCAGTTTTCACAAATGGATGACCATGCTCCATACTGGGAAGGCTGGATTATGTGTCTGAAAGTTCAGGTGTCATGCCTAGAGTATCAAGTTCCATTCATGTACTATGATTCCATAGCACAAAGGCAGGTTACATACTGCAGTGGCTGCTGGGTCTCTTCCCATCTCTGGAAGGACAGATTTAACACTTAGAAGGACAGAATGTATGCTTGGAGGAACCGAGTCCATATATGTAGAGTGTGGTGTATGACTGCATACAAGTTTCCATGTGTAGAGGGTCCATTTTCACACTGAAGAATGGAAATGCATGGAGCCAAGTTTCATGCCCGGGTGGGAGGAGGGGGCTGTCATTCCATGCCTGCAGGGCTAGATTCCATGCCTCAAGAACCAGGTTCCTATGAATGGAATGCTAGTCCCAGGCTTGAAGGACCAAGTCTGAAGCCTGGATTGCCTGGTATTGTAGTTAGAAGGCTAGGGCCCATGCTCCAAAATCAGATAATCTAGCTACAACTGGGTTCTAGCTGACAAGGAGAGTTTACCTCCAAATTTATTGCTAAAGAAATGGCCATTCTAATTACCACATTGAGATTGCGTTGTGACGTAAGTGACCCAAAAAATGAGCAGAAAAAAATATGAGGCCTGCCAGGAGTTTTTAGGCACTGGCACAATTAAAAAGTGCCCACAATTAATAAATTTTTAAGGAGACAGTGGAAGAAAAATATGGAGTATTTTTGTTACATACTTCCAGTCATGACTGTTTGACTTAGTCATTAGATTGGCAGTTACTGAGTGCTAGCCATTAGTCAGGCGCTTTGCTAAATCTATAGCTGCATTGTATTGTTTAGTTCCACAGGATGGGTTTGATTATTTGACAAACGAGAAAACTGTGACTCAGAAAGCATTTTACTGATTTCCCCAAAGTTTCCCAGCTGGTATACAGTAGAGCAAGGATATGAACTCTGCTACATTTAATGTATTTTAAACGATAATAGGTTATGTCTGCAGTGTTGAATGAACCCAAAATGAAAAGTAGTTGGTGCTATTTCCCTTGCTGCACAGCAAGACACAGCTGCTTTTGTGGTATGATACCCATAACCCACATTTTGAACAGCAGAATAATCTTAAGTGGTATAAAAAAGAAATGGCACATCAACTCCAATAAGTATTATTTCTAGCAATAAAAAAACAAGTTCTATTCAACTTCAGAGGTATGAATTTATGGTATGTATACATGTGATATTTATAATTAGTTTTTATGCGGCAGTTTTTGTCCCTGAAACCCTATGAAATTAACTAATTAATCTTCACCATATTCTTTAGAGAGAGATAACTGTAGCCTATCTGCAAAGAGCCGCTGTTATGGGGCTGAAGATGATTTATGAATATGATATACAGTGATAAGCAGACTCAAGGCACTTCAGATACACACAAGCTGACATTGAGGATTTAGGATGCATTAATTCCCTAAGCAAATGTTTATTTAGTGTCATTACTATATAACCTATGGGCTGATACTCCTAGGAGGTGAGACACTGTCTGCCTAGTTAAAGGCAGTGATTATGAGGGTGGGATGTTGTCTTTAGAAAAGACAACAAATCCCTGTTGACCTGTTTGACCCAAATACAAAGACTCCCATGAGGGCAGTTTACCCAAGTGCAGAGGCTGCTTCTTCCTTCTGCTCACATTTTCTAACCTGCAGAGTTTATTTCTGTCTTGGCTAGGACTGCCTGGAACTTACAGTGCAATCCTCTGGTATTTGCATTTCTCATCGCTGGTGACGCTTCCCACTGCCACATCTCCCTGCTCATTTTCAGCCCTGTTCTAGTCCCTAGCACCACCCTTAACTACAGTCTAAAGAGAATTAAACATCCTTAGCTCAGAGATCCAAGTTTTACTATTCCATCTTCTATCATGGTAGTCTAACACCAAGGTACTAATACTTTTTTTTTTAACTATGCTAGTGTCTTATCTTACTTGAGGTTCCCTAGAAGCAGAGTCTGAAATGATTGGGCAAATAATTCATAGTCAAAATGCTCTCAGAAGAAACCAGTCAGGGAGTGAGAAAACCAGAATAGTACAGGAGTTTGAGAAATAGTTTAGGAATAAGTCCAGCCTCAGCCTGATCTCCTGACCCCAGGGGTACAATTCTCATTCCAGAGGTAAGGGGAATATGTTACTATAATGTGCCTGCAGAAGTCAATTTTTGGATATAAGCCACCCTCAAGGAGGGACCAGGTCCACAATTGGAATATCTTTAGGTAAGATGGTGCTTGTTGGGAGAAAGTTTGTCAGCAGCCAACACCTGCAGTACCTGGGGGACAGGTGCACTGGTCTGGCAAAGGGCATCTGGGCAAAGCACCACCACCATTGGCTCCAGCCCACTTGGTACCACTCAGATTTATTTGCGGCTTGCATTCAGTGTTCTCAGTATACTCACAACTTCTTCTGGTTTTGGTTTAGTCATAATTTCGTGTAAAAATTACAAGATGAAGACTAGTGAGACAAACTACAGCCCTGCTGTTGCTATTGGTCCTGAAAAAGCAAGTGAAACTCATGATGACCTTCCTTTACCACTATGCTTTATTGCTTTCAATCTCAGTTCATATATCTGATGGCCTAGGTGGCTTGCCTGCTGGCTGGCCTAGGCTCACACTCTTGAGGGTTTTGAGCCCCTTGATTACCATGCCCTTATCAGGCCATGGTTGAATTTGCCCATTTTAATTAAAATTGGACTGGGGAGGTGACCTAGAGATGCCTAGTGGATAATATGTTTGCCAAGCATATTTCTCCCTGCCTCTCTTGTATAACACCAGCCTTATATTCTCATGATGATCCACACAGCATCTCATTTCTTTGTCTGCTGGTCTATTGGAACTATAATCCCAAAGTAAATAGGTAGCACAGGTAACAGCCACAGCTTTGTGTTTAGTAAAACATTTACTGAGTCCTTTGGTGAAAGTGCTCCCTTTCTAGGAACTAGGATCTTCATTCCTGCAGAGTCTAAACTCACAGAGGTGAGAAACACAAATTCCCCAAGTAGGTCACTGGGAATGATGGTGACTGTGGCTATTTCTGTTTCTGTGCCTTAGCTTCTAGATCCAAGTGCTCTATCTATTGGGAACACAATAGCATGTAAAGGTTGTTGATTTCAGGCATTTACTGTACCCTGAAGAAGAGTGCCCACATTTGCAGGTAAATTGTATCTGTAACCGGTATGTTGCAGGAGCAGTGGGTCCTCTCATCATCACGTGACCACTACTGTTCCTCCTTTACTATAAAGTGAGTCTCTTGGTCCAAGGCAATGCCATATAGGATATCATTGTTTTAAAAAAGCCAGTACTCTGGTGATGGTACTGGTTAAAGCACTATAGAAAGGACAGGTTAACCCATATTTCTATCTCCTTTTCAGGGAAGAAGTGGTCCATGTAATCAAGTTACTACCAGCTGTCTGATTCATCTCCTTAAAGGATGATCTCATATCATGGGCTTAGGGGTGACCTTTCTTATTGGTCAGATATTTAGCAGTGGCATTAGCTAGATCAGCCCTGGTGAGAAGGCACCTATACCTTTGGGCCCATGCATAGCCTCCATTTTTGAAACCACGGCTGCTCCATTGATGAGCACATTGCACAAGCACAGGGGTAGACAAGGACAGAGGTGACAGGCAAGCAATCTTATTCACCTGGTGGTTCAGTGCCTCATCTGCACTGAATGTTTTCTGGCAGGCATTAATGTAGAATAAAGATATTCACATTTTGTGCCCACTTCCCCAGGTATACCAAGGTGCCTTTTACTTAGACCTCATTGTCCCCAATCTTCTTATGTTGCTTCTTCCAGGTCACTGATGAATCAGTTAAGCCATTTATCACTACCCATTATTCTATGTAAAGTCTTAATTGGGACCATTTTTCATTCCACACAAATACATTATAAGGTTCTCTGTCAAAGAGCTCTATTCTTTGGGAGGAGCTTACCTCACCACTGTCTTTTAGGGTCACCCATGTGTTAGGATATAGTTAATCATCAGTCCATTTTCAACCTGCAGAACATACTGAGCTAAACCAACTTTGAGCCAAGCCTGCATTTTTTCCTCCTCTGTCACCTAATCTTATGGAGCCCCATAGACCATAGTGAGAGCTGAAGGAGAGGTATTGGTTCAAAAGTGCTGAATGTGGAAGGTATGGCTCACCTGTTCTTATAGATTACTCTTGCCTTCTAGACATACTGAAGTCCAATCCCAAATATTCCAACACCCCATGAAGATGGATTTCTGCTGATGATATGACAGTGAGTCCGACAGAACTCAGTTCAGGGTAGATAGCTCAGGGTTTATGGTCAACTAATGTCCCATAATCATGAGCTCAGTCTCCACTAGGGCCCATCAACATGCCAAAAGATGCTTTCTTATTCTCCATATAGTTCTCTACTGCAGACAACATGGCCTGCATCCTGAACCTTAGGCATCTGTAATGTGATTCTCTTATTAGGCCTTGCTAGAAATTCCACACAGAAAGCTATACTACCATGGAATCGATTGGGTCACGTATTAGTTCATTTTCACACTGCTGATAAACACATACCTGAGACTGGGCAATTTACAAAAGAAAGAGGTTTAATGGACTTACAGTTTTGCGTGACTGAGGAAGCCTTACAATCATAGTGGGATGCGAGAAGGAGCAAGTCACGTCTTATATGGATGGCAGCAGGTAAAGAGACAGCTTGTACAGAGAAACTCCTCCTTACAGAACCATCAGATCTTAGAAGACTTACTTATTCACTATCATGAGAACAGCACAGGAAAGACCTGCCCCCATGATTTAATTACCTCCCACTGGGTCCCTTCCACAATACAAGGGAATTCAAGATGAGATTTGGGTGGGGACACAGCCAAGCTATATCAGCTCATATGGTCCACTAGGCAGGGCTGCTTGTACCACAGCCTAAACCTGCTACAGAATACTTTCTTGCTCTGAATCCTACTCAAAACAGGTAGCCTTCCATGTGACTTTATGAATGATTTGAAGCATTTCCACAAGCAATATATGCTGCTTCCAAAACCCAAAGAGGCCTATTTAGTTGTGCTTCTTTCTTAGTTGTAAGGAGGGACAAGGTAAAATAACAGGCCCTTCACTGTGAAGGAGATGATTGGCATATCCCACACTACTGACCTCTAAAAGGTTTTCCAGCGTAACATGCTTCTCAAATGATTCAGGGGTTAGCTCTTACCCTCTGGAGTATGTGTCTTATCAGTGCATCTAGGGTACTTGCCAATTCCTGTTCATTAGTTTCAAATAAAATATCAGCAATATAATGGACCAACATTAAGGTCCATGGGATATTGAGATGATCCAGATGCTTTTGCATAATATTGTAACAGATATCAGGAGAGCTAACTAGCACTGGAGCAAAACCGAGAATACATTGTCATCTATGTCTTACTCAGACCACATGGGAGTGTGAACAGTTTTTGTTCTTCCTTCTTGATGACTGGAGAAGGATGCATTTTCCGGATAAATAGCCACCTACCACATACTAGAGACAGGAATATTTATCTCTTTTAGTAAAGACAGTACATTTGGCACAGATAGCTATTTGGCTAATTTTGCAGTATCTGCTGCCATCTACTATATTTGGTTCTTGTAGGGCCAACCTGATGAATTAAATGGGGATACGATGGAGCCTACCACTCCTATATCCTTTAAGTCTTTGAGAGTGTCACTAATTCCTGCCATTCTACCCATAGTGTGATAGTATTTTTTGTTTACTATTTTGAAAAAGGAAGCTTCAGGGGATTCCACTTGGCCTTTCCTACTCCAGTAACTCTTCTTCCACAGGTGAAGGAACAAATGTGACAATTCAGCCAACTAAATATATTTCTTCTTATTTTACACTTATGAATGGGAAAAATGACCACTGGGAGGGTCTGTGGGCCCAGTGGACCAATGGTGTAATATACCCAAGAAAGTTCTCTACTTATTATGTGACCTCCATTGACTGCTGCTGTAATGTGGGAGGAGGGGCTTGTAGTGAGATTTATGGTTTCCAAGTTTTAGTGTCAGCTCAGACTCTATATCCAACAACCTTCAAAAAGTATGGGTATCTCCAGTGTACAATTACACAGTAAGTATCTGTAGATCCCTTTAGGGGAATTATTGGGAGTTAATACTTGCTGTGGTATTGTGGGGCTCTTTATTCAAGATGGCTTAATTTCTCTTTTAATGATTAATTCTGAGAACTGTCTCAAGTATGAAAACTGACTGAGGGATGATGCCTTTACTTTGGGCAGCTTGTGTGTTTTTTTTTTGGTTTTGTTTGTGTGTGTGTGTGTGTGTGTGTGTGTGTGTACAATTGGCTATCCATGCATCTTGCCTCTGAGAACACCACGTTTTATGAGCCATCTCCATAAATTCTTGAAGGCCAGGCCCCCTGGCCGCCATTCTGACCTTCTGCCCATAACAGTAATGATACTCGTCTTGTCTCTGGTAGTTACATGCTGTTGCCTGACTTCTGCTATTCTGAGATCCATCCTTCCCATTGTCATTAAGGAACCCACTTCTATAACAGTATCTTCCACTGTCAACCTACAGGGGACAGCCACCATTGTGCTTGTCAGTGATTACAGAATCCCTCTCACCAGAGTATTCCTTCTTGTCAAAAGAAATGTTCTTTGGCCTTTCCAAGGAAGTCAACTAGTGGATCTTCTAGTCTTACATAATAAATTTAGCACTCTCACTTCTCCAAAACTTTTGATCCCTATCGGGATCAACTATTTCAATGTAAATTCTTTCCATTTTCCATAAGTGTCAGCCAGCTGAGAAATATAGAGAAAGAGTACAAAGAGAGGAATTTTATAGCTGGGCCACTGGAGGTGACATCACATATCAGTAGGACCATGATGCCCACCTGAGCCTCAAACTAGCAAGTTTTTTATTAAGGGTTTCAAAAGGGGAGGGGGAGTAAGAATGGAGAGTAGGTACAAAGATCACATGCTTCGAAGGGCGAAAAGCAGAACAAAGATCACATGCTTCTGAGAGAACAGGACAAAGGGCAAAAGCAGAACTACTGATAAGGGTCTATGTTCAGTGGTACATGTATTGTCTTCATAAACATCTTAAATAACAGAAAACAGGGTTCAAAGCAGAGAACCGGTCTGACCACAAATTTACCAGGGTGGAGATTTTCCCCACTCTAGAAGCCTGAGGGTTCTGCATGAGACTGGGGCGTATCTCAGTTCTTATCTCAACCGCATAAGACAGACATTTCCAGAGCGGCCATTTATAGACCTCCACACAGGAATGCATTCCTTTCCCAGGGTATTAATATCAATATTGCTTGCTAGGAAAAGAATTTAGTGATATCTTCCCTACTTGCACGTCCATTTATAGGCTCTCTGCAAGAAGAAAAATATGGCTCTTTTTGCCTGAACCCGCAGGCAGTCCGACCTTATGGTTGTCTTCCCTTGTTCCTTAAAAATCGCTGTTATTCTATTCTTTTTCAAGGTGCACTGAATTCACATTGTTCAAACACACATGTTTTACAATCAATTTGTAGAGTTAACACAATTATCACAGTGGTCTTGAGGTGATATACATCCTCAGCTTATGAAGATTAACAGGATTAAGAGATTAAAGTAAGACAGGCATAAGAAATTATAAAAGTACTATTTGGGAACTGATAAATGTCCATATTAAACTGAAATCTTCACAATTTATGTTCCTCTGCTGCAGCTCTAGCTGGTCCCTCCGTTTGGAGTCCCTGACTTCCCGCAACAGATCCCTGCCTACACTGCCTGAGAGCATTCTTTTAGAATTTATTTATTTATTTATTTATTTATTTATTTATTTATTTATTTCATTAGTTAATTTAAAGATTCAGGGGGTACATGTGCAGGTGTGTTATATGGGTTTATTGTGTTATGCTGAGGTTTAGGTTTCTAATGATTCCATTGCCCAAATAGTAAACATGGTACCCAATAGGTAGTTTTTCAACTCTGTCTCTTCTTTTAGAATCCCCAGTGTTTATTGGCCCTATTTTTGTGTCCATGAGTACCTAGCATTTAGCCCCTACTTATAAATGAGAACACATAGTATATGGTTTTATGTTTCTATTAATTTGCTTAGGATAATAGTCTCTAGCAGCATTCATGTTGCTGCAAAACACATGATTTCATTTCTGTTTTATGACTGTGTAGTACTCCATGGTGTATATATATCACATTATTTTAGTTCAGTCTGCCATTGATGGACATCTCAGTTGATTCAAGTCTTTGTTATTGTGAGTAGTGCAGTGATGAATATATGAGTGCATGTGTCTTTGGGGTAAACTGGTTTATTTTCCTTTGGGCATATACCCAGTAATGGAATTGCTGGGTCAAAAGGTAATTCTATTTTTAGTTCTTTGAAAAATATCCAAACTGCTTTCCACAGTGGCTGAATTAGTTTACATTCCCATCAGTTATGTATAAGCTTCCTTTTTCTCCACAACTGTACCAACACATGTTATTTTTAAACTTTTTAGTAATAGCCATTCTGACTGGTGTGAGATGGTATCTCATTGTGATTTTGATTTGCATCTCTCTCATTATTAGTGATAATGAGCATTTTTTCATATGCTGCTTATCCACTTGTATGTCTTCTTTTGAAAAGTGTCTGTTCTTGCCCTTTGCCTACTTCTTAATGGGGTGGTTTGTTTGTTTGTTTTATAAATTTGTTTAAGTCCCTAATAGATGCTGGATATTAGACTTCTGTCACATGCATATTTCTCCATTCTGTATGTCTGTTGTCTGTTTACTCTTGATAATTTCTTTTTCTTTTGTTTTTTTTTTTTTTTTTTTGAGGCGGAGTCTCACTCTGTCACCCAGGCTGGAGTGCATTGGCATGGTCTCAGCTCACTGCAAGCTCCACCTCCCAGGTTCACACCATTCTCCTGCCTCAATCTCCCAAGTAGCTGGGACTACAGGCACCTGCGACCACACCCAGCTGCTTTTTTTGTATTTGTAGTAGAGATGGGATTTCACCATGTTAGCCAGGATGGTCTTGATCTCCTGACCTCGTGATCCACCCGCCTCAGCCTCCCAAAGTCCTGGGATTACAGGCGTGAGCTACTGCGCCTGGCCCTCTTGATAATTTATTTTGCTGTGCAGAAGCTCTTTAGCTTAATTAAGTCCCGCTTGTCAATTTTCATTTTTGTTGCATTTGCTTTTGAAGACTCAGTCATAAATTCTTTGTGTAGGCCTATATACAAGAGTATTTCCTAGGTTTTCTTCTAGAATTTTTAGTTTGAGGGCTTAAACCTCAAGGTTTAAACCTAAGCCCTAAGTCCTTAATTCATCTTGAGTTTATTTTATTTTATTTTATTTTTTTGAGACAGGGTCTTGCTCTGTCACTCAGGCTGGAATGCAGTGGTGCCATCACGGCTCACTGCAACTTCTGTCCCTCAGGCTCAAGTGATCCTCCACCTCAGTCTCCTGAGTAGCTCGGACCACAGGTGTGCATCACCATGCCTAGATGTTTTGTTTGTTTCGTATTTTTAGTAGAGACAGAACCTGACCATATTGCCCAGGCAGGTCTTGAATTCCTGAGCTTGAGAGATCCACCTGCCTCAGCCTTCCAAAGTGCTGGGATTACAGGTGTGAGCCACTGTGCCCAGCCTTGAGTTGATTTTTGTAGATGGTGAGAGGTAAGAGTCCAGTTTCATTTTTTTTCTGCATATGGGGAGCCGGTTTCCCCAGCACTATTTACTGAATAGCCTTTCCCCGTTGTTTATTTTTGTTGACCTTGTCAAAGATCTGTTGGTTGTAGCGTGTGGCTTTATTTCAAGGGTCTCTATTCTGTTCCATTGGTCTATGTGTCTATTTCTGTATCACTATTTTGTTTACTATAACGTGGAATAGTTTGAAGTTGAGCGATGTGATCCCTCTGGCTTTATTCTTTTTTCTTAGGATTGCATTGGCTAGTCAGCCTTTTTGTTTGTTTGTTTTGGTTCTGTATGAAATTTAGAATAATTTTTTCTAATTTCCTCAAAGTAGTCTTACCTACTACATTACCTGACTTCCTTAAAGACAGGACTTCGGGCTTCACATCAGGCCCCAGTATGGCAGGGCTCTGCTGTATGGAAAGAGAGAGGTAGCATCCAGGTTTCTCTGGACAGTTTATTGAATCTTGGACTCAGTATGAAAATTCAGGTGCAGTACCAGATTCAGGAAAAGTACTCTGCCCCATGCCTGTGATGGTCTATCCAGTTCCCTTTACCAGGCTGTGTGCCAGTTCCCCAGCTGCTTTGGGTCCTGGCTACTGTCAGCCCAAATCTACATCCTGATGGGAACTTACTCTTCTCCCCATCCCCAGGCCCCACATGACCGATGCCTGGCTGCTGAGGCAGTATAGTGGTCTAATCTCAGTAGAGCTGACTGGGGAGGGTGTACAAGTACCAGCAGAAAGAATGTGAGTGTGCCCCAGAGTAATTTGGAAGGTGCAGACTGAACTGAGAGGTGTGAATGAGAAGCAGGATGCAGGAGATTTTGTCAATACAGGGGACTCTCCCACTCTCCTGATTGTTATGTCCTGGCAAAGGTCTCTAGAGCCACTCCTAATACACTTGCTTCTGGCATCATGCTTGGAAGCTTGGACAAAACAGTGGCCTATGTAAATCCAGCAGATATGGCAGAAGCACTGTGGCTACAAGGTCATCTAACTAGCATCAAGCCTCTTGCAAACTGTATGATCTTGGGATCATTTAAATTTCTGAGGCTCAATTTTCTTGTGAATGAAATGGGGATAACAATAATACCTACCTCATAGTGGGAGAACGTTAAATGAGTTCTGAGAAGGACATGTGATTCTAAAAGACCCTGGCTCCATTTCAGAAATAAAAAATATCATTTTATCACTACTGTAAGAGTTCTTTGATGGATGCTATTTGGTTGGGACTTAGAATATTGCCTCTTCCTAGATTCCCCAGGGCTTTACTGAACCGGTGTGTTGGAAACCACTGCTCTTCCACCCCAACCCTGCCTAATATTAGTCTCTTTGGATATAGCTGCTGCCTCCTCCCTGGATCGCAGGTTCTATCTGCTGGCCTCCACGCCCAGTGGGCAGATCTGGTTCTTAACTCCAGCCCCTCTAAACTACTTCTCACTTCCTCTCAGTCTGCATTGGGTGGAAGTGGTCCTACCCCTGGAAGAAGTACAATGGAGTTTACTATGGTCTCTGTGCTTTGGAACTAATTGCATTATGAAGCAAGAGCCAGCTTCAGAGTGTAAGAGTCTTCAAAACCACCATGTCATTTCATTTATTCAGCTTCAGTGCTTTAGAATATATTTGTACTGCATCACTGTGTCATTTTGCAACTGAGTATTATTTTCAAGCATGATTTGTTCCTGTCACATAAAATGATAAATTTGTTCATTTAGAACTGCAAATCTAGTTATTCATGCTTTATGTAAGCAAATTAATTTTTTTTCTTTGGGATTCTTGACAATATTTAATATTATGAATTCTATCAAGATGTTATAAAAGGAATCTGAATTTTTAGAATCATAGTAAATTGCAAAATGGGTTTATTAATTTGGGGAGGAGAGGTGTTGCAGAAGAGGTGACATGTGAGCTGGGACTTGGAGGAAGACGTCAAGTTCCCCAAGTGCAGATATGGGGTAGGGGAGAGCAGAGAGTTGGATATACTGGAGAGAAGATGGCATGAGCAAAGGTGTGGGGAAGGGAAAAGATGGGGTTGGAGTGAAACAAATCTACTGGTGCCCAGTTTGGAACACAGTCCAAACAAATGGCTAGAAAGGTATTATGGGGACACATCTATAGAAATCCTTGAATAATGCATTTTTGATGTATCCATCCTTCAGCCTTGCTGCTTCAGAGCGAATGAAATTAATTCATGTGTGATAATAAAATCATAAGTAATGTTATAGGGTGTTGATATACATACCAAATCTTTTGAGGTTAGAGTCACAATGGATCTATTAGAGGAAAGCAGACCCAAAATGAAAATTATTCTCTTCTTATTTATGACAAGTGCTATGGTATCATAATATGAACATCTCTCTTAAGGTGAAATGCTTAAAAATATAAATAACTGCAATATTTCTGATTATAAAATGTATGCAATCATTTGTTGTAATTTTTAAACATGAAAAATATTTAGAAAGAAGGTCAAAAGTCACTTTAAACACTTTCATCCAGATAAAATGGCCACTAATGTTTTGTATTTTGGTGATCTTTCTTCCCAAAGTCTTGTGTGTGTGTGCATGTGAAGGTAAGTATATGTGTACATGTGTGTGCATAGGCATGTATGAGCCTGTGTCTGGAAAGTGGGCTCATGGGGAGAGAGGCAACCAGATTTTGCACAGTCTTGAGAGCAACACAATGGATATTTGGACTCAGTCTCAAGGTCAGTGGTGGCCACTGAACATTTATGAACAGAGTAAAAAATGAGATAGTATGTTCAAGATTGTTGCTCTGACTGTGACATTAATAGGGAAAGGAACTATGAGAGGTCAGGTATTTCAGGAGGAGGCTATAACTCTGGAGTTGAGATACTCAGAGAGGTGAAGTAGGGCAGAAATTCAGGCAGGTAGATGGCTGTGCATTTCAGAACTATTTATGTGTTCAAATTCACAAGACCTTGTGGATGATCAGATTTGTGAGAGTTGAAGGAAATCAAAGGTGATTCTTACTCTTCTTTAAAAATAAAAAGATGAAAGTGTTCATCAAAGTGTGTCCTGTTCTCTTGCTCATATTCACAAGGCATTACAAAGAGATTTATAAAATTGCTTATTACATAAATTAATGATAATGAACTTTACTGAGCAATCATTTTGAGCCAGAAGTGAGATATTTCATTTAATCCTCACAACTGTCCATGAAGTAAGTGCTTTATCACCATTTTTACAGATTAAGAAATGAGGCACAGATAGGATAAATGATTGACCTAAGGACACATAGTTCAGAAGTAAAAGAGCCTGTGTAAGACCTAATTCTCTCTTTCTCAGAATTTCACATTATAATGATGACGGTTATGGACTGGATTTTTCGCCACCCCACCACCCAAATTCATTTGTTAAAATGAGGTTGCAAGGGTGGAGGTTTAATCCAATAAGGCTGATATCCTAACAAGAAAAGGAAGAGACACAAAAGCTCTCTCTCCACACACACATATAGAAAAGGTCATGTAAAGGTATAGCAAGAAGGTAACTGTTTACAAGAGAGGAAGAGGGCTCCTGCCAGGAACCAAATCAGCTGACACCTTGATCTAGGACTTCCCAGCCTCCAGAACTGTGAGAGAGTTAATTTCTGTTGTTTCCGTCCCCTACTCTGTGGTATTTTGTTATGGCAGCCTGAGCTGATTAATACAATGTCTTCTAGTAGCAACAATCAAAGAGAATCCAGTGACATTAGGGAATCCTTTTAAACCTAAAGCAAGTTTGCCAACTGGAAGATGGGCAGTTCACTTAAAAGAATTTTAAAAGTCCAACTTCTTAGACATTAAGTATCAATTAAGGCTAGTAGGGCAGAACTTCATGATTACTTAGAAGTTTTCTTTTATTTTTGAAATGATTGGTATTGTTAATTTTTAAAGTGTTAATCCTTTTAAGCCAAAACTTTCTCCTTTCTTTTTTTTTCCCCCAACAGACAAATTTGAAGCGGGGAAGGAAATTGGAAGGAGGAAGTCACTGCTGTTGTTAAGCTCTGAGAATTTTGCCAAGTGTAATTCAGTCTGTAAATTGCTTTTGTAAAATAAATTCTTGGAAAACAGTTGCAAAGATGTAAATAAAATTCTGTATTTTATATAGTACCTACAAAGGATTGAATCTACTCACCTCAAGGGTCAACTATGATCCAAAAGGACTAGTTTTGTTCTTAAAAAATATTATAACAGGTTTATGTTGTTGGTTCTAAAATGTCTACTACTTCAGCTATTCTGAAGAATAGCTGCATGAATAGAAGAATATGATTTCCAACTTGTGGAGTGAAAAGCAGTTTAATAAATCTAGTTTAAAAATCACTTTAAATTTTTTTCAAATAACCTTGGCTCACTCACAAGCTAAGTAACATATTTTAGCTTTCAGGGGTTCTGTTTAGAGAAATTGTTAAGTGGTCCATCTGTTTTATATGTATTTCCCTAATTAGAAGCTAATTTGCACTTTTTAAGGGAAATATCAAACGCATTACAGAAGCCCCTTTGTATATATAAAGGAACAACCAAGAGCAGAAAATGGAAACCACGGTGGAACTGGGTGGTTTTATCCTCTCGATAATTGCAGGCATATGAAGAAAGTCATGACTACCATAACGCCTGCCAAGGTGAAGAGTGGGCACATTATGGCATTCACAGTATCATGCACCTCCCTCTCTTTACGTCTCTTTGAGGTTAATAAAGTTCATGATACTGTACACATAATGATGATCCTACTGTGCATGGATTGCTGATTTATTCAACCAGTATTCACTGAGAGCTGGGACACAATGAACAAAACAGACAGGGGCTGCCCATAGGGTATTCACAGTGAAATCTTCACCCATTCTCACGAATCCCACAAAGTCTTATGAAGTTTTATATAGTCTTTAGAAAGAAAATTAGGGCTTGGACAGGTTAAGTGACTTGCCCATGGCTCAGTGGCTGGCATGGCAAAGCTGGATGTGGGTCCCCAATCCTGCCCCTACTGCATTTCCTCCTAATGATTCCCCAGGGTTTAGTAACACATCCTTAGGAATTTTACTGTGAGATTCCTAAATGTCCACATCAGTGTGAATAGGCCAAGTCTGAAATAAATTAGGCCTTTTTGTTACGACCTGGGCAAAACCCTTAGGGCCTCTATACAGAGCTGCCAGATTCTCTCTTCCATCTCCCTACATCTCCCTACAATCCTTAATTTAAAAAAAAAAGTAGATGCAAAATTACAATAGCTGTTTTCTGCATTTTCTGACTGTGAAATGGTAGCTTAATTCATCAAAGTCTAACCTTTCTTTTTGGGGGAGGCAGGGGTTCCTGCACTTTGTTTCCCTAAGTACATCCTTAATCTGCCACTTGGTGACCCAGCTCTCAGCTCTGCCCACCTCTAGAAGCTGATGCTTATAAATCTTTCACCAGATTTTGAGGCCTCTCTGCTTTGTCTCTGTATCTTTTTAATCATCAATTCATGTCACTGGACATTATGACAAGGAAGAAGCTAACATCATTCAATTTCTTACTGTGATGCCTATGTTCAGTATAAGATTTATTTCACCTTTCCTTCCTTTGTTCATTCATTCCACATTTATTGAGTGCCTACCATGTGTGTAGCAATATACCAGGCACAAGATACAGACGAGAAATAGAGTTCCCACTCTGAAGCATCTCAGAGTTCAGACAGGCAGGCAGAGAAGATACTAAAAAATCATTTTTAAAAATGTGATAAGGGACATGAAAGGGGTACGCAGAGAGTGCTATGGAAACAAGGAAGAGGAGAAACCATTCCAGCCCAGGGGATTGGTGGGGATGGAGCAGGGAGGAGGCTCTTCTGCAGAGGAAAAGATGTCTGAGCTGATTCTTAAAAAGCCAACTAAGTGATGGGCCACATGATTAAGAAACACATATATTCTAGGCAGATAATGCCAAGGGCAATGGCCCAGGAGCATGGGAGAGCAGTGCACATCAAGGGACCTACAAGTAATGATAAATAGACACTTTTTTTTCTGCCATTATTTTTATGCAGGGTTCTGTGCTAAGTGTCTTGCATACATTATTTAACTGAATTCTCATCTAAACCCTGTGCAGCAGATACCATTCTTATTTCTATTTGAGAGTTGAGAAAAACAGAGGCTAAATAACATGCCTTAGTATTATCCAAATATAGTAAGAAGCTAGGCTAGGCTTTGAATATCATAATTTGCCTGCTCAACCACTCCATGCCACTCCAGTAATTCTGTGTGGCCAGAATGTTGAGGCTGGGAAGGAGGCAGAGAGAGAAAGGCAAGAGATGACACAGAAAAGGTGATTTTATTTTAAAGGCTCCAGTGAGCCTCCGAAGGATTTTAAGCAGGTGTGTGCTATGCTTAGATGTGCATTTTAGAAGCCTCACTCTGTGGAAAGGATAAAGTACAGATGAGAAGAAAGCCAGATCGGAGACAGATAAATCAGACAGGCAGCTGGGCAATACCCCTGGTGAGAGATGACAGTTTTTTGGTATCATAGTGGCAAAAGAGATGGAGAGGAGAGGAGTGATTCCAAAGATATCCCTTGCAACTGATTAGAGAGAGATGAGGATGGGATAAAGGTCGGGTGAAGAACAGTGAGGGAAGGAGTCCAAGATTATTTCGGGGTTTCTCTTTTGGATGAATTGGTGAAGGCTGATGTTATTCAACAAGTGATGGAGCATAAAATAATTAGGAAAAATGATGAATTCCTTTTTAGACATGCTCAATTCAAAATGCCTAAGAAACATTCATAAGAAGATATATAGCAGTCAGACTGAAATATGAATCTACATAGTCATCAGCCTACAGATGAAAAATCATGGGCTTGGGTAATATCAGTGTATGGAGGAAAGAAAGACAGCAAGAATGGGAAGGGAATAGATGAAGTAAGGGTACAATTTAGAAAATGTAACGTCTAGAAGGCTGGAAGAATGAGGAGACTCCATGAAGACTAAGTAGAGTAGGAGGAACATGATTAGAAAGAAAACGCAAGAATTTCAAGAAGGAGGGAAAAATCTGTAGCGTCCGGGGCTGTAGACAGCAATGTCTTGGTCATAGTTACCGCCACTGCTTACCAGACCCCCATGTTCCAGACACCATACCCTACTGAGTACCTTACGTGAAGCCTCTCTGTTCTTAACAACATGGTTGCAAAGCAGTGGTGCTGGTAGGGAAAACAGTGACTAACTGTTGAATTCCTTCTCTCTGCCTACTGTTTACTAAGCTCTATGCACACAATACCTCATTCTTGTTTTTACAGATGAGAAATTTTGCTTGTGAGAAAGGTAAAGACAGGGAACACTAACTATAACAACACATATGGTTAAGGGAGGATACTAGGCAGTGAGGATTTCTTTTTTTTCTTTTCAAGATGGAAGAGCTCTAAGTTGAGTAAGCCAGTAGCGCACAGTGGCATAACAGAAAAATGTATCTCAGGGTAAAATAGTTCATAGGAAAATCACCATTATTAGTTAATAATTTTGGCCCATGGCACTTACTATTCCTGAGTCCTAATTTTGCCCTCTTCAGTTAGATGAAACGGTCACACAGGATAGGCACTCATGGGGAGAAGTCTTTCTGTTCTGCCTCAGCCTTCACTGCAAACATCTGGTGTTACTCTTGTCTCATTGCATTAAAATTATCTATTAAAATAGAGTTTCCTTAAGTTCTGTATCTTCTGCAAAGGCAAGGCCAGTTCTTTTTATCATTTCCCCATTTTGCCCGTCAGTTGCCTGGATTGAAGCAAGCAATCAATAAATGTCTGAAGAGAATTAAATTTTTTAACCAGTTATTTCCAATGAGTTAACTATGGCCTTCTTTAACACTAGAAATTTCGATTGAATTTATCTGTCAGAGTCCAAACATAAAAAACTAACTTTGACTAAGGTAAAACAGAAAAGAAAGTTTTGGAAGGATACTAGATCTCTCAGGAAGTTGGCAGAAAGCCAAGATCAAGATTGGAGGACAGGGCTGCTGAAATCACAGGGTGCCATTATCCATTTGATTAATTCATCTTCAGGGCTCCCCTGGCACTGTGGTCACACTCAACACTACACTGTGAGTGTCTACTGCCATTGATAAACTTCCCTGCATGTCCCTTGATTCAGATTTAAACACACATGTGAAGTCCTTTCAGCTGAGCCTAGTTCTCAGCCTGTGCTCCAGCTACCAGGGAAGAGAGAGAGGATCTTCCTCCTTCCCTTCAGAAGACGTGAGTTCTGCCCCTAAGCAGGACCCACACCATGGGGATAGGCACTTAAAGAGGAAGGGGATTTGGATCCAAGCTGCCAAGACAACAGAAATGTCCACTAACCTGACTGAAAGGATTCTGAGTCATTAGTCAAAAGGGAAGGATAACCTTCCCTAGAATTTAAGATAGAAATAAGATAGATTCCCAGCTGTCTGAAATGGTTTAGATAATAGTTCTTCCACGAGGCAGAGATAGATTGAAATACAATATATTCCCACACAGTTATCATCTCCTAAAATGCTAGAAATATCTTCATGTCAAAGTCTTATCATAGAAAGCCTGAGAACTGGAACCTGGAATTACATTTCTATTTTTTTTAGGCCCTTGCTACAAAGAAGTTGCATTTCCTCCCTCAAGTCGGTTGTCTGCTGTTTGCGACTGATAGTGTGCACAGCAGTGCAGCGTGTGTGTTTCATGAAAATGTGTGAAAACTGCTTTCAAAAATACGTGCCATCTAGATAAAAAGAAAGCTATAACAATATATTTGGTTGCCACTTCATAAAGCCTATTGAATTTGTCTGTGAATGTGAATCTAATTGCCATTTTTTCTGCTAGAGTCTCTGTGAACATTACATTTCCATTAAAAAGAGAAGTCAGCTAGAGCAGAATGTATTCCTGCGTTCACACAGGAATCATTAAAATAAATAGTGACCAGTTGATTGCTTAATAATTTATGTTTCTTCTTGATAGACCATTAGAAGAAATAAGCAAAGCCACAGGTACAGAAAATGTCATTCATTGTCAGTAAGGGGAAAAGTTATGTTTTTACTAAAGTGTTACAAACAGCTTCCTGGTTTGATGACTGCTGATTATTCTCCTGTTCTTCATTTATAATCAGAGAAAGTCTCCTTTATTACCTGTTCTTGTTACCATGGGATTGGCATAAAAATATTACCACTTGTGAGGTTGAATTTGAGGCCTGAGGGACCCTCACAATTTGGGTTAGAGGGGTCGGACTTAAACTGCACTTGTTGCAGAAAAACCTATTCAATTCTTCATCTGATAGCAGGAATAAACAACATGCTATTTTGATAAATTCAGTAACTTGATGTTCATAGTTGACAGCCCCCCTCCTTCTCATGGTTTTTCTCCTTCAGTGATTTGAATGGCCTGTGTTCATTTGATGAGTTGACCAGTATGTTTTTTTAAATGATTTTGTATTTATTTTGATGCACAGTTGTCAAAGAAAGGGTCTATTCTCACAATTCAGGTAAGGAAATTTGCAGTTAATGAGGAAAATGCACATAAAGATGCCAGATGGAATATTCCTAAAGCACAGCTCCAATCAATATCTCACCCCTAAGTTTAATGTCTCTAAGTCTCTACCTAATTAAGTCCAGAGTTCTGTCCTTGGGCTTCACAGATTTTCATCCTGTAGCCTCTGCCTATTTTCTGAGATTTTATTCTACTATTTTCCTGTACTGTATGTACAGCACAGTTAAGTTTGGTGATTCTTAATCCTTGCTGCACATCAGAATCACATAGAAATCTTCAAACAATCCACTGGGTCCACCACATGCTAATTGAAAGTGAATTTGAGGATGAAGCACAGGCATCAGTTTGGTTTGTGTGTGTGTGTGTTTGTGCAGGGAGGGTTAGCTCCTTATTTTGATTATCTGTTGTTACAAATCCAGCCACCCCAACACTTATTTGTATGAAACAGTATACATTTTATTATGCTCCCAATTCTGTGGGCCAACTGTTTTGACAGGGCACAGCACTGGTAGTGTGCCTTTACTCCATGATATCCGGGGTTTTGGCCGGGACAACTCACACAGCTAGGGATGTCTGCAAGAGCTGGGGGCTGGAGTCATTTGCAGGCTTCCTCATTGACATTGCTGCTGCTCAGGCTGGGATAATGCAAAGGCTCTGCTTAGCTAGACTTGTAAGCCAGGTGTTTACATATGCCTTTCCATATAGCTTGGGCTTCCTCAAAGCATGGTGGCTTAAGGTAGAAAAACTTCCTATAAGGAAGTTCAAGAGTCTAGGAGCAAATCCACTGTAAAAAGTGGAATTGCAAAAGCTTTTATGCACCTACCCTCGGAAGGCACATAGCATCACTTCTGTTCCACCATTGTAGCAGTCACCGTCTTTCAGATTCAAGGGGAGGGGACCCACTTCTCTATAGGAAGAATGTCAATGAATTTGTGGACACATTTTAAAGTTACCACCCACCCCAGGTGATTCCAATGTACAGGCAGAGTTGAGAACAACTGGATTCATTTTCTTGTAAGCACCCATCTACAAAGCAGCAGTGGGACTTGGGTGAAGTGAATGAGACACCTAGGGTGCAAAACTTAAGAAAGTCACTCTCAGGATCATGCAAGCACAGGATAGGGATTGAGAGCAAGTGTCTCCTTAGATTCCGTGCTCAAGGGGCCTCACTTGCCACACCCTAGTCCTGACCCTACTACAGAGCAACTGTGTATGAATCATTAGGGTGAGGGGGACTTGGATTCTTGGACTAGACAGTACTTTAGTATTGGGATTTGGAAAGCCCAGGTCGGATCTGGGATTCTGTATGTTTACAGGAATCCCCAGTGGACTACTTCCAGCTTCCATGTGCTTTCCTGGGGCCATGCTTTGCTTACGCTCTTCCTTCTGCCTGGAAGTGTTTTCCTTCTATTTCTATTAAGTATGGTGATTTGTGAGGTCCGTTTCATATACCGCTTCTTTTATCAAGCTTTTATTGGTCCCGACAGCCAGAGTGTAACCTGTCCCTCCTAAGAAACCCCTAGCACATTTTACATGCCTTTAAGACACTCACATGTTGATCAGCATTTTGGTTGTGTGTGGGCCTGTCTTATAGAAAGAACGTGTTTACTTTTCTCCGAAGGCCACAAAACGGAGATCTAGATCCTCACTGGTAGAGGCAGAGTCTTGTTTAGACAAGGTTCCTTCTTTTTTTGCCTTATCTTGCTCCCAGACAGCTCAAGTTTGTAACCGACACATACACATTTTAGATGCCCAATAAACTGGATCTCTCTCCTGATGAAAGGTGTGGTCAACTTCCTATTTTTACAGCCTTCGCAGAAGCCCTCAAATACTGAATAATTACCCTCGTTTAAACGTTTGAACACAGATAAGGACTTCGTCTTTATTGTGACTTTGGAAAACTTCATGTTTGAACATCACCTAACAATCCTTGCCCCATAGCAAACGTTTTAAGGAAGCTTACTCTAGGTAGAGTTCATAGCACCGCCACAGGTAAGCCTCAGAACCCTCTGGGGTGAGACCAGCGTGACCATTTTACTGATGAGGAAAAGTGAGGCTTACAGATTAAGTCCCTACAGCGCAAGATAACACCCAATGGCTTAATCCCTACACCAAACCAGCTGCTCCTGGCTTGCTGGTATCCATGAACTCCGCCCCCGCCTTTGGGGAGGGTCAGGCAGAGAGGCCACCGGGACTTAAAGCAGGTAGAACCTCTCTGATTTCCTCCCTACTTATGGCATCCACTCTGGGGGGAGGCTGGGGGCGTCCTTACTTTGCTCTTTGGCTGCTCAGGACAAACGCCTTGCCATTCGCCCATTCTGTCTGTCCCGATGCCCTCCTCCATCCCTGCACTTGGGGCCCTCGTGGGGCGGGCAGGGGCCCCCAGGTTATCTCCAGCCGTGGTCGATGGCCCTGCCTAGGGCAGAGCCCGCTCCCCTCCGCGCGTTGCTAAGTGCGAGGATGACACCCATCCAGACGCCGTCAGCCGCGGGAAGGGGGAGGCGAGAGTTGGAGCGCGTGGGAGCGGAGGCCGGAGGAGGGAGGGGGGACACCGAGCGCAGGGAGCGCGGAGGGAGGCGCGCGCGGGAGCGAACATCCACCAGGATCCCGAGCCGGGCGGCGGCGAAGCAGCAGCTACGGCCGCGCCCTTGCCAGAGTGGGTGCGTCAGCCTAGCCCCGCTCCGCCCGCGGCGATCAGGGCTCCCGAGGATGGAGGATTCCCAGGAGACATCGCCGTCCTCCAACAACTCCTCGGAGGAGCTCAGCTCTGCTCTGCACCTCTCCAAGGGCATGTCGATCTTCCTCGACGTAAGTACAGACAGCTGGAGCTGGGCGGTTGCTTCACAGCATCTTTCTTTTCCCCGAAAGGAAGGGGTTCGGCTCAGGTGCTGACCAGCTAATGCTTTGTCCCCAGAACACAGGCGAGAACTACCTCCTTTCCCTCCAGAAAACCACCGATGCAAATGCAGGAGGAACGACTGTCCCTTAACTTGCAGCTAGGGCTGTCCCAGACCTGCAGCTTGTGGCTTAACACCCTTAAGAAAATTACAAAAGTTAGATTTTCCAACAGGCTGGATTTCGTAGAGACACTATTGCAAATACAACAGACATTTGAGTGCATAGGACATTTTAAAGAGGCACAAGGTGTAGGGGGGTGAGGTGGGGACAGTGTCCCTACTCATCTCTAATGCGCCCTATTTGCAGCCTCCACCCTCGTGGATGCTCTCAAGCAACCCAGCGAGGGAAGCAGTATAGAATGAGATGCCCTCGTCATCCTCCCCCATACCCCCTCGGAAACAATTACTTAGAACATATTTGTTTTACTTTCTACAGCAATGGGAAAGATGATTTTCATAATGATTCTTTTTGTCGCTGCCACCTCTTCTATTTTCCCTTTTTCTTCCCTGATATTCTCCTTCTCTGTTCCTCTCTAAGTTCTAATTACTATTGTCATCTCCATCAATTCTAGCTTTTGACTGTTTTCCCTTTGGTCCTATTTCTCACTTAGGTGTCGACTGCCTGCCTTCATTACTCTGATCTGATCACATCCTTTCTTTTTCTTCTGTGCTGGTTTTTTGTTTGTTTGTTTGTTTTGTTTGTTTGTTTGTTTGTTTTTTCCTGTATGGTGTGGCTTCTATCTTTACAGCACTTTTATTTCTTATTTATTTTTCAATTTTGTTTTCCTCTCCTTCCTGCTGTTTCTTTTCTCTGTATTTTTCCCTCTGTTGCCCATCTCTTTTCTCTGCTTTGGGGTTTCTCTCAGCTACTTGCCGGGCTCCGGGCTCTCCCAGCCCCTCAGTTGTCATGCTGTCGCCGGAGGTCGTGCCTAGCTCAGTGGGGACAATTCTGGCTGCTTCTTGTTTAGGCATGATAGAAAATGTCAAAGGACATGGAGGAGCGCTATATGCTCTGTCCTCTACCCTTCTCTGAGTTATCCTTTCTTATTAAAATCAAAATGAGTGGGAGATGGGCCAGAAACCAGGTAACATTTGTTTGCGGAGAGATGAAAATATGAGGAAATCAAATTATTAGTATCATAATGGTGAGGCAGAGATAAAGAGGATAGGAGGATGTGAGGAGCTCTCCCAAGTTTATTTTGAATGGATTGGCTAGAATTGTTTTTAATTCTAGAGAAAGAAGCTCCTAACAATAATTCAAATTGTTGTAAGGCAAATGATAGAAGCGAGGTTCAACTGTGTGTACTGGCAGCCTTCACCCCTTATCACCTGGTGGCTCCAATTGGAGATCCAGGCATTCTGAGCTGGTCATCGCCTTCCCACCAAATTTCAGGTGTGGTCATTCCTATTCAGCCACCCAATCAAACAGTTAAGTACCTTATCCTTCATGAGCATTTATCTCTGCCTGGCTTGGGTCAATCAGGTGGTGTTATTAGTGCTCATGGCTTAACAGGCTGATCTTATTCAAGTATGCTGTTCAGAGCCATACAGCCCTTGAGGATGTAAGCTGGGAGAAGAGAAGGGCACCACAACATGCCTGAAAAGTCAAGGCCCCTGGAAATCATGTCAGTTATGAGGCTGACAATTAAGGGGCCATGGAGTTGATTCAAAGGGGACAAGTGGGGCCTCCATTCATTCTGACCTGATCTTCACTCTGTCCCCCATTGAGATCAAGTGCTTCCTCATGCTTTTTAAAAAGCAGTTAACAAACCCTGGTGATAATGTGGAGATGAATGGATTAAAACTATACATATGGAAAGTCATCCTCCTGACTCATACACCAGTCATTGCTTAAGTATTCAACTGCAATGTTTTCGAAGAGAAAATTAAAATTTCATTTTTTATTATGCATGCATGATTGTTTCCAGTCTGTAAACAAATAGCATCAGGTCCCTGTACTAAAGGAACTTGTCGTCTATGAATAGGGTGCTCTTGCCTTTTATATTTCAGAGATTTAAAAATAAAAATATGAAACCGATTCCCTGTGAGAGGTGTTGACATGCTTGTTTGTCAGTAAAATGCTAGAGTCTACAAAAATATCTGCTATTGGATTTTGTCTCGAATGGAAAAGATTTTGTTTACACTTTTCTTTGAGTTATTTTGTGAAAAATCTAACACTGGTGAAATATGTGATACAAAAAATGATTTGTTACTTAGGGATTTGTGAATTATTCATTTCTGGATCATACCACTTTTAGCAAAATAAAATGTGAACTATACATGCATAACTTTATTTTATTAGATTTAATATATTCTAGTGGCACTATCAAGAAAGATTACTTTTAAAATTCTCTTCATATTATAATAAATAAATGATAGATATTGCCTGTTCCAAACTGGAACAGGTAATTATCTGTGTGTCATCTGTATCACACAGATAATTTCCAAATTTGAGGAAAACTTTGATTTGCAGTGCTTTTTATTGCAATGTCACTGGAATAATCAATCATTTAAGAAATGATTTAAACTGCTACTGAGAATACTATTAATGACATGATACACATGACCAGCTGGTTAGAAACTAGAGACAGATTTTAACAAGAAAATCAGAGGTAAATTTGCCACAACTGTTGGCTTTTCCTTCCGTATCCTCTCCAAATCAGCAATAGTAATGGCTATGATATTTTCTTAGGCTGTTTTGAGTATGAAATAAGAGCTCATAGTTTGGAAAATGGAAACAAAGCAAAAAGTGTTGCATAAATTTGAAATATTATGGTTATTTCAGTGTTCCACACTGAGTGCATTAAATGACAGTAACAGTAGCTAAATTCACAAACTGATGCAGGGACTGTTTCTTCATGAATCTAATTTATAGAATTGTCTTGCTAGAATATGACAGAATTAAGTATCGGTTCATCATAAATACTCTTGAATACTGACAGGAGGCTTAGAAAACCTAGCACTGGTGCCAAGGTATGCCAGTGCATTGAGGCTGGAGCGAGCATTTGCACACAGCATGCCTGCCAGCCACAGGAGAGGGACTCAACTGGGTCCTGGCAACACAGAGGACCGGGGGATGACTATTGCTTTTCCTTTTACACCAATGAACTATCATTTCCCAGGTTGCTGCAATTCAGCTAACAGAAGAGGAACTCTAGTTTGGAATACTAGTCCATGTAGCATGTGTCTCCTCTTTTGAGTCATTACATTAATCAACTCTGCTACTGTGCAAAGGGAGAAAAACAAACCTTCAACTCATCCCCAAAAGCAAGAGAAATTCCCAAATGAAATTAGTTGCAACTTCACCCACCCAATGCCACTTTCCTTTCCCATCAGTTTTCCTTTTATTTTTAACTGGAAGGGAAGTGACTGTCCCCCATTTCACTGCTGAAGTGGGAATGAGGCTGGAAGGTTGTGAAGGCTGCTTGTCTTCCCCTCCTTCCTTCGTCTAAGCACGCACACTCATGTACACTCTGAATGCAAGATACAGTGCATAGATGGTCAGGAACTTGGTGAAAACAAAAAATAGTTTCTCTTCACAACGATACTTAATTCTGAAGCCCCATAGATGCTCATTTGTAGGACGTGTGAGATGTATAGAGGACTGTTGAAACCGAACGAGTCTTCCAGATGCAATGGTTCTGTGACTGAACTCTGTGATAGCCACATACCTCCCATCTCACCTCATTTCACACACACACACACACACACACACACATGCTCATTTGAATGAGATTGTCCAGTTCAGAGAATGGCAGTTAATCTCATCATTTTCTACCCTCATTTGCAGTACAAATGTCACTCTTGTAGTTATAGGAACCAGCAGAAATTAGGAAAAAAAACTTAATGCATGCTGAGCTTAATACCTAGGTGATGGGTTGATAGGTGCAGCAAACCACCATGGCACACGTTCACCTATGTAACAACCCTGAACATCCTGCACATGTATGTACCCCGGAACTTTAAAAAATAATAAAATAATTATTTAAAAAACAGTCTTACTGTTATCATACATTAAAAATTGTTTTCCCACACTGGGCCTACCGTGGGCAAAGTTGAGAAGTTGAAAATATGTGCGCTGATTCCTTCTCTCCATCCATCTTTCAGTACGTGCTTCCCCATATCCAGTTTCAGGGCAACCAGTGGCCTGGTAGTAAAACTACCTGCTCGAAGTCTGGGTCCACCCACCCTGGTAATGGGAGAGACTCCCGTCTGACCCCAGGTAGTCTAATGATTGAGACACCTGGGTGACCCCAGGCGTTCTAGTAGGAGAGACTCCTGCCAACCCTGTGTGGTGGGACTCCATGTTGTGGATTAGTCCTGAGTCCCTGCCTATATTCCAGTTTCTCAGGAATCTACCAAGGGACTATTTCACCTCATTATCAAATCTTAACCTGATTCCTGGTAGGAGGCACTTAGAAATATTAGTTCAGTAAATGATGATTGTGTCCATTTTTTAATGTTTCAAAGACAACATTTACATTTTAACACCTGCCTTCAATAACAAAGTGATGAATAAGGAATTTTACTTGAGGCCATCAAAGAATATTTTTGAAGTAAAGGAATCTATCTGATAATCTTCAAATTGTAGCAAAAACACAGTATTACTTGTCTTCAAATTTTAAGCCTGACCATAATATTTAAATTTATTTACCATCCATCCAATGGTGGCAACCTTAAGATCAGCTGACACAGATTATTCAGGTACCATAACATAATGAACTTGATTCTCATCCGCAGTACATTTTTCATTAGTCTGTGGGATCAGAGGCAAAATTTGCAGCAGAGACAGTTCTGTTCATATTTAATTACAAGAACTGTCTTAATAACAAAAACTGCTGTTTTTATTTCATCTTTCAGAGGCTAAATGCTAGTTGAGATTGTTCTTTATGAAATGAAATGAACAGAAGTCCTGGGTCCAACTCTGTGGTGTGTGATTATCCTATTCTAGTTACTTTGAATTCCTGAGGACAAAATACAGCTTGAAATAGAATCTTAGAATGAATCAAAAGTAAGAAATAGGATGTGTTTTATGTCTCCCTGACTCTCAGCTGGGGCTCCATGGTTGCAGAGAACAGGAAGAAGCTAGTTGTGATCAGGGAATGAATCCTCAAAATCCCCTCTAGCAATTAACTCTATGGAGGAAAAAGAATCTGGGTCTCATTTTGCTTTAAGCATAGCTCTTACAATTGAAAGCAGTTGTCCTGCAGTAATTACATCAATTTAGTGAAAAAGGAGGACTGTCTTCTTCTGCATGCAAGTCTGGGTGATGGTACCTACCTGTTGCTGGAAAAGTTTCATGGGTGAGATCTTTAATAGTAATACTAGTATCTTAAAACACATTGTGGCAATGATTAGATTTATCTATACCTCATTTCCGTGAAGTCGGCAGAATGAAAGGAAGATAATGTTTTTATAGTAGAATGCAGTAAAACAGACAACTTGGGAATAAAAACGATTGCTCATGTTTCAAGCTGGCCAGCAAGAAGTGACGATCTAAATATAAGAATAGCTCTGGTTATTTAACTATAACTACAAGTTACTTAGGGAAAAAATCATCCTCAAGGGCCCCTTTCAAGTAATTAAAGTTTGTCTTTGCAATGTGCTAGTGGGGCATCCTCTTTGGTACTGTATATAGCATAGCGCTGTAGTATGTTATCCAGATTATTTTCTATTAGCATACCTATCAGGGCTAACTTCATTGCAGCTAGCAGAAAAAATAATGCAAACTGTTTTGAGATTGTTAAAAAAAAAATGTATTGGCTCCTGTAATGAAAAAGCAGAGATCATTTCATCAAGATTACTTAATCAGAGACTCAGGGAGTGCCATCTGGACCCATTTTCTTTAAGTCTCTGAACACTACTTTCCTGGGTGTTGGTTCTTTCCAGGTTATATATTGTATTAATTTCCTATGGCTGTTGTAACAAACTACCACAATAGAATGTACTCTCCCGGTTCTGGAGGTGAGAAGGGCGAAATCAAGCTGCTAGCAGGATAATGCTCCCTGGGAAGGCTCCAGAGGGGGAGCTGTATCATGCTTCCTCTCTTGCTTCTGATGGCACCTGTCAGTACTTTGGCATCCTTGGCTTTCAGCTGCACCACGCCAATACCTGCCTCTTTGATCACATGGTCTCTATCCTCTATCTCTGCAACTCTGAATTTCTCTCCTTGTAAGATCCCCAGTCATTGGACTTAGGGACCACCCAATCCAGTTATATTTTATCTTAACCCTATTTCTTTTCTTTTTATAACTTAAAGTTTTATTTTAGATTCAGGGGGAATATCTGCAGATTTGTTACATGGGTATATTGCATGATGGTGAGATTTGGGGTACGAATGATTCCATCACCCAGGCAGTGAGCATAATACTCAACAGTTAGTTTTTCAACCCTTGTCCCCAGTGTGTGTTGCTGCCATCTTTATGTTCATGTGTACCCAGTGTTTAGCTCCACTTATAAGTGAGACTATGCAGTGTTTGGTTTGCTGCTTCTGCATTAATTCACTCAGGATAATGGCCTCCAGTTGCATCCATGTCGCTGCAAAGGACATGATCTTGTACTTTTTTTATGGCTGTTATGTATTCCATGATGTATATGTACCACATTTTCTTTATCCAGTTGACCACTGATGGGCACTTAGGTTGATTTAGCATTTTTGCTATTGTGAATAATGCTGCAATGAACATACAAGTGCCATGTGTCTTTTGGAGACAATGATTTATTTACTTTTGGATATATACCCAGTCACGGGATTGCAGAGTCAAATGGTAGTTCTGTTTTAAGTTCTCTGCAAAATCTCCAAACTGCTTTCCACAGGCTAAACTAATTTACATCCCCACCAACTGTGTGTAGGCATTCCCTTTTCTCTGCAGCAGCTCCAGCATCTGGTTGTGTTTTTTTGACTTTCTGATAATAGCCATTCTGACTGGTGTGAGATGATAGCATATTGTGGTTTTGATTTGCATTTCTCTGATGATTAGTGATGTTGAGCGTTTTTTCATACTTTTTTTGGCCACTTGTGTGTCTTCTTTTGAGAAGTGTCTGTTCATGTCTTTCGCCCACTTCTTAATGGGATTCTTTTTTGTTTTTTGAAATAAGATTTTTACAGATTCTGTATATTAGTACTATGTTGAATGCATAGTTGGTGAATATTTTCTCCCATTCTTTAGATTCTCTGTTTACTCTATTGATAGTTTATTTTCCTGTGCTCTAGCTCTTTAGTTTGATTAGGTCCCACTTGTCAATTTTTGTTTTTGTTGCAATTGCTTTTGAGAACTTAGTCGTAAATTTTTTCTCAAGGCGAATTTTTTTCTCAATGTAAAGAATGATATTTTCTAGGTTTTCTTACAGGATTTTTATATTGTGAGGTCTTATATCTAAATTTTTAATCCATCTTGAGTTAATTTTTGTCTATAGTATTAGATAGTGCTTCAGTTTCATTCTTTTGCATATGACCTACTAGCTATCCCAGCACCATTTATTGAATAGAGAATCCTTTCCCCATTATTTATTTTTGTTGATTTTGTCGAAGATCAGATGACTGTAAGTATACAGCTTTATTGCTGGGTTCTCTATTCTGTTTCATTGTTGTATCTGTTTTTTGTACCGGTACCATGCTGATTTGTCTACTGCCGCCTTATTGTATAATTTGAAGTCAGGTAATGTGATGCCTCCAGGTTTGTTCTTTTTGTTTAGAATTGCTTTGGCTATTCAGGCTCTGTTTTCATTCCATGTGAATTTTAGAACAGTTTTTTCTAATTCTGTAAAAAATGACATTGGTAGTTTGATAGGAATAATATTGAATGTGTACATTGCTTTGGGTAGTATGGCCATTTTAACAATATTGATTCTTCCAATTCATGAGCATGGAATGTTTTTCCATTTGTTTCTATCATCTATGATTTCTTTCAGCAGTGTTTTGTAGTTCTCCTTGTGCAAGTCTTTCACTTCTTTGGTTAAATATATTCCTAGGTATTTTATTTTTTGTGTGGCTATTGTAAGTGGGATTGCATTCTGGATTTGGCTCTCAGCTTGAATGTTATTGCTGCATAGAAATGCTACTGATTTTTGTACCTCTATTTTGTACTCTGAAACTCTATTGAAGTCATTTATCAGTCCCAGGAGACTTTTGGTGGAGTCTTTGAGTTTTCTAGGTATAGGATTCTACCATCAGTGAAGAGAGATCATTTGGTTTCTTATTTTACTATTTGGATGCCTTTTATTTCTTTCTCTTGCCTGATTGCTCTGGCAAGGACTTCCAGTACTATGTTGAATAGGAGTGGTGAGAGTGGGCGTCCTTGTCTTGTTCCAGTTCCAGTTCTAGTTCTAGTGTTCAAGGGGATGCTTCCAGCTTTTGCCTGTTCAGTATGATGTTGGCTGTGGGTTTGGCATAGATGGCTCTTATTATTTTAAGGTATGTTCCTTCCATGCCTAGTTTGTTCAAAGTTTTTATCATGAAGGAATGTTGGATTTTATCAAGGGCTTTTCCTCCCAAACCCTATTACATTAATGGATACTTAGCATTAGGATTTCAACATTTGGCTTTGGAGGACACAATTCAACCTACAATATATCCAATAACAAAATGAATGACAGCAGTGCGTTGCCTATATGTTCCCAGGTTCAAAGTCAGCAGGAGGTAGAATATGTCTCTCTCCTAAACACTCAAGCAAAACCATGGCCTGTCATTCACTGGCCCTAATATGCTCATGCCTGAGCAGTCCCATGACCAGAGGAATATGACACCATGTTTGTCAGACATAAGTGCCCTTCCCAGCACTGGAGCACCTAGGCCCGGCATGTAGGAAAGGTTGGCTTTCCAGAAGAACATTAGAAATCATTACTAAAGAGTAATAGGTACCGGATGGCCAAATAGTTCTTATACATCAAGACAATTTAAAATACATCCAAGATAATATGATTAATAAAGTATAAAGTAGATATAGCATAGACATGTGGGTTACTCTTTACCCATGATGTATTATTTTTCTTTTATGTTTTGTTGAGTCCCAGTTTTATTGAGGTATGAGTGACTTACATTAATATGCACATATGTAAAGTGTAAACTTGATGAGTTTTAACATAAGAAACCATTACCACATTCAAGATAATAACTATCTCTATCACCTGCAAAAGTTTTCTCACATCCTCTTGTAATCCACCATTCTCTGCCCTGCCCGTTCCTAGGAACCTTAATCTGCTTTCTGTCCCTACAGATTAGTTTGCGTTTTTAAGAATTTTATATAAATTGGATTATAAGTTGGTATTGTTTTGCATTTAGGTTTTCTACTCAGCCTAATTATTTTTTGGTTCTATCCAAGTTGTTGTGTGTATCAGTAGCTCATTCATTTTTGTTGTTCAGTAGTATTCTCTTGTATGGCTATACCACAGTTGATTTGTCCATTCATGGTTTGTCTATCCATGGACATTTGGGTCTTTTTCAGGTTTTAGATATTATAAAGAAAGATCTCAATTGGGAAACCTTTACTTAAAATTAGAATGTATTTTATTTAATTATGAATAAATTATGTATAAGTGTGATGTTCACTGCAATATTTATTTAAAATGGTGATAAAATTTTTCCTTTTCCCTTTGCAGATACTGAGGAGAGCAGACAAAAATGGTAAGACCAAAAATCTATAGTTTCTATTTATTAATCTTTTACATTTTATATTATCATATAAATAATAATAAGGAAAAAGGGAGCAGTCCTGGAAAATGACATGTAAAATACTACCTTATTGTACTAGTGATCGTTTTAGATAAGTTTTAGACACTAAATATTCATAAGAAGTTGGCAGAAGGATTTACATTTGAAAGGAATGCTTATGCCTTTGAAGTGATGAGCTCTCCCATACTTGGACTCTGGCTTTTCCTTTTCATGCGTCAAAAAATAATTTTGTGGCAATAACAGCTTCTATTCATTGAGTGTCTACTGTGTGCCATGCATTGGGCCAAGTGCTTTGTGCATATTATGTCCTAGAATTATTAAGCTAAAAAACTGAGACTGGACCCCAGGTCTGTATGACACCCGTTTGGACTCTTCACACTGAACTTTATCGTGGCCTTGGGGATTTTACTGCACTCCAGGAGGGCTGCCTGGAAACCTGCATTGCCAGCTTTATCTCTACCCTATTGTTCCTGGCCACTGCTTTCCCATTTGAAGAGTATGTACTGGAAATGATAATCTATAGCAACAGAGAAGTAGGAGATGGCAACCTTGAAGTAAAAACTTGCTCTGTTGACTTAATGATGACTACACAATGTCTAATTATAAGTTGTCATAAGCAGTATCTTTTGACTCTATTATTCCACTGGAAACTTTGTCCCAGAGAACAACAAATAAAAACTTGCATTTTTTTTTTTTTTTTTTGCTGCTATATTATAAGTACTATGGTAGAGGTATATTCTTGATAAGAATTTCCTGACAAATTTAGGATACAAAGGGTTCTTTCCCTTTTTTGAAATCCCACTTCTTATCTATGGGGAGAGATTACAGGAAGAGTCCAGATCTGACAGTTTAAAGACATGTGTTGTGGTCTATTTTACCCTTAAGCAGGCAGATCAAGAAAAGTTTGACTGACAAGACACACCTTTCTACACAAAAGAAGATTATTAATCCAAGGAACAATGTAATAGCATCCCAAGTCCCAATAATATTTTGTTGTGGTTGGCCATCAAAATATTTTCTCAGACTGTGTTGTGGTGATTGATATATTGTCAGTTCAAATGTGCTTTTTGTTCCCACTTGAAGCATTTCATCATTTTGTTTTTAGTTTTAGTTTTTGGTTTTTCTTTTCTTTTTTTTTTTTTTTTTTTTTTTGAGACAGAGTCTCGCTCTGTCACCCAGGCTGGAGTACAGTGGTGGGATCTCGGCTTACTGTAACCTCTGTCTCCTGGGTTCAAGCAATTCTTCTGCCTCAGCCTCCCGAGTAGCTGGGAACACAGGCGCAAACCACCATGCCCGGCTAATTTTTGTATTTTTAGTAGGGACAGTGTTTCACCATGTTGGCCAGGCTGGTCTCAAACTCCTAACCTCAAGTGATTGGCCCTCCTCAGCCTCCCAAAGTGCTGGGATTACAAGCGTGGGCCACTGCGCCTGGCCCATTTGATTACTTTTAAAGACAGAAATAATGATGGCATCATTTTGTCTTCTCATCTCATCCTTTGATCTTTTGCCTGATACCCAGCCCCAGGGATGCCTGGTGTACAATTGAATAGCCCACCTGTCTCTATGCCACCTGCCTTGCATTTCAGTATCTGTCTCCAGTTCAGAAATGCTTTTGCTCCCTCTCCACCCAAGCTCCTAGCTTTCTCAGGCTATACTTTCTTTTTCTGTTTGTTTGATTTTTGTTTTTAAGACAGAGTCTTGCTCTGTAGCCCAGGCTGGAGTGCACTGGCACGATGATCTCGGGTCACTGCAAGCTCCCCCTCCCGGGTTCACGCCATTCTCCTGCTTCAGCCTCTCGAGTAACTGGGACTACAGGCGCCCGCCACCATGCCCGGCTTAGTTTTTGGATTGTTAGTAGAGATGGGGTTTCACCGTGTTAGCCAGGATCGTCTCGATCTCCTTACGTGGTGATCCGCCTGCCTGGGTCTCACAAAGTGCTGGGATTACAGGCATGAGCCACCGTGCCCGGCCTGCTATACTTTCATTTCCTAGACCCCAAAGCTCTGATTTAGGTCCACCCTTACCATTATATGTATTTCTCTTCTTTCCATCAAAATTAGCATAATCTACAGTCAGAACAAAAAGCACTGAACAAAACATTGTGCGCAATTCAACGACTTATGATAACCTCAAACACCATGCTGCATGAAGTCACTTGCACTGGCAGACCCATGTTTCATATTTCCTCAACTGCCTCCTCCTCTGCCCTCCTTACCACCTCTCCTAATGTCCATCCCAATGTGCTGTCAGACTACCTGCCTTTCTGCTCTTACCTCTCAAAATCTTCCACATGTATCCTCCTCTGCAGCTGCTGAAGCACTCAGTCCCCCTGGGCACCCTCCATCTGACACCCTGCTATGTCACCCTGCTGTGACCTCCGCCTCCTATAACTTTCCACCCTCAGTCAGCTTGAGAACACTCACGCTTTGCTTACATTCCTGCTCAAAGGCACCTTATCTGGGAAACCTCCCCCAGTTCCCTCGACAGAGCCCCACTCTCTCCCTGTGCTCTCAGCACTTTGGCACATATTGATTATTGTCCTTAAGGTGGAGACTGCTTGTTGGCTGGAGATTGTACTTCTCTAAGCCAAACATGCCTCTCTAAGGCAAGGAACTTGTGTTACAAGTAGATGGTATGCGCAGCCAGTACTAGGTGCTCAATAGACGTTTGTTTAATGGATTACGAAGAAAATACAGTATATATAAAGAAAGAAGAAATTCTGTCATTTGTGACAACATGAATGGAATTGAAGACCATTATGCTAAGTGAAATTAGCCAAACACAGAAAGACAAATACCACATGTTCTCACTTATATGTGGAGCCTGAAACAATTGAACTAATAGAGGCAGGGGGTAGAATGGTGGCTACAGAGGCTGGGGAGTGAAAGGAGTAGGGAGGTAATAGTTGAAGGGTACAAAGTCTCAGGAGGAATAAGTTTTTTTTTTTTTTTGAGATCAGTTGCATAGCATAGTGAATGTAGCTAATCATTGACTTCTGTACATTTTAGTATCACTGAGAGTAAATTTCTTCTAACGTTCTCATCACCAAGAAATCTCAAATATTTGAGGTGACAGAGACATTAATTAGCCTAATCTTTCCACATTGTATTCAAAAATCATAACATCACTTTGTATCCCATAAATAAATACAACTGTAATTTGTAAATGTATGATAAAAATTAAAATAAAAAAGAATTGAAGATGTTCTGCTCCATTATTTCTCTCTCTTCTCTCTGTCCACTTTTCCCCCTGCCTTTCATCCCACCTTTCTCTTCTCCCTCATTCTCAGTGTAAAGTTGGAGGGAGGCAGAGTCAGGCAGATTTGGGTTTAAACCACAAGTATGCTACCTAGGAACATTATAAAGAGCATAGATAATGACATCTACCATGTCATGTGGTAATTATGAATAATAAATGAGGAACTATATGTAAAGTTGCCAGGGAAGTGCCTGGAATGTAGTAACAACTAAACACTTGCTCATTCTGCGGCTATTATGATTAATATTATCTCTACTGCTACTGAAAGCTTGAGCTGTTTTTTGTGCTGTGATGATTTGGCTATCTGAGATACTTTTTAACATTTTAGTTATTTCTATTGCAGTGGAGTTTAGTAGAAAAGAAAAATAAAGCTATTTACTATATATGGAGCATTTGAAAGGAAAAAGGATAATGGATAATCTAATGTAAATGAGAAGATACAAGCATATAAAAGTAAGCATCCTTCTGTACCATGTGTTCATGGCATTCTGTATTTGCAAATAGACAGCTGCTACATGTATTTGAGCTCTTGCTAACAGACCCTCATGTGATAGAATCCCTTGTGGACAGCATAATTGATGACAGAATAACGAAAGGAAGAAGAGGCAATAGGCAGTATAATTGTTCGCCTGCCCAGAGGACAGATTTAGCATTTGGGATCTATCTGACATCTGACAAAAAAGAGAAGCTGCTGGATAAATTGGGCGGGGCGGGAGGGATACACATTAGCAATTAGCTATAATAATGGCATCTTGGAGGGATTTTTTTGGTCGGTTGTTTTTATAAAATCATAGGCTAGGATCCTAAACATAAAGATAGGCCTCAGAATAGGATTGCTTAGGAGAGACGCTAGTGCTTTGAGCCAAAGAGCCCCAAATTCAAGTTTTTAGAAATGTAAAACTTCTGAGAAAGCTTATTTACGGATTGAATGAAAATGGAAATGATACATGGGTATGTATACAATTTGAAAAAATATTTTTCAAATTTAAATATATTTTATTTTAAAATATTGAGAAATAAAGGTCAAATATATTCAAGGTATATAATATGATGATTAGATAAATGTATACATTGCATAATGCTTACAATAATCAAATTAATGAAAACATTCATCACCACCCATCGTGTACATTAGAGCCCCAGAACTTGTTCATCTGATAACTGAAAGTTTGTACCCTTGACGATCATCTCCCATTTCCTCCACCCCCAGCCCATGGCACCCACTATTGTACTCTCTGCTTCTACAAGTTCAACTTTTTCAGATTCCACATATAAGTGAGATTGCACAGTATTTGTTTTTGTGTGTGGGGGCAAGAATATCTTTGAAATCTTAGTAAGAGGCAAAATGAAAAGCTTCATAGTAGTGAATAGCACCATTGAATTCCTCTTGTTGATTTATACTTGCTAAGATCTGCTATCATTCGTGATCAGTAAGTCAGAAGGCTATATGGGTGGCACAATTGATCCATGTTTAATCACTGTTCCCTCTAGGAGATTGTTATAGTTCTCCTCAGGCCTTTAGTCCAATCCAGCAACCTGCACATGTTAAATTTGAGGGCAGAGATAGTGCCTGTTTCACATACCTCCAGGTCCACCGTGGTGAGCAAAATGCCTGCTGCAACACAGACGTTCATAACTATTTGTGAATTATTTGTAAGAAATGCATAACCAACAATTTCACTGAAGAAATACAATCATATATAATTTAATCAAACCAAGCACTGATTTATCTGTTGTTTATTAATAGTGTTCGCTAAAATGTATGGAGGACATATTACGAGCTGAGTCTTACCCTCTGTGATTTATGTACATTGTCTTCAATCATTATGACAAGCCAACAGAATAAGCAGTTTAGAGCAGTGGCGAGAATGTAGGCTTTGAGGTCAAACAAGCCCATGCTTGGCTGCGCCTCCTTCTAGCTTTATGACCTTGAGCAAGTTGCTCAACTTCCCTGTGCCTCAGTTTCTGCATCTGCAAAGGAAGGATAATATTATTTCTCATAAAATTGCTTTGAGAATTAAATGAGATTATGCCTCTGAAACACTTATCCTGATCTCACACATAGTGATAATTGCTCAGTATTTTTTGCTATTTTTATTATGTTCCCTATTTTTTAAGTGAAGCAAATGAAGCTCAGAGATGTTAGATAACTTCCTCCAGGTTACATTGTATGTTAACAGTAGCACCAGATGAGTGAACCCAGGTCCATCTCACTTCATATTTGGTGATTTTTTTTTTCACTTTGTTGTATATGCACCTATGTATGTATTTCAGACTACAAATATAAAAATATAGTTAGAGCCTGAATCTGTATACATCTTGAATATGATGTTCTGGTGCTCCAATATGTGGTAGTTTAATTGATTTAATGCATTTGATGCTTCCTTGGTAGTCTGAATTATGAATGAATGACTAATACACCTCCAGAAAATAATATTGGCAATGAAAATCCTAGCCTAAGAATATTTGATGTCGTATTTGTGTATTTAGAGATACTTTAAAGACGTCGTTGGACTATGATCAATTCATTTGGAATTGATTATAAGAATTGTAAGAATTGGTAAGATTTCCAAACTGGTCACCTAAGATTTGGTTTATTCTGTTAACATGTAAAAATATGACCTTGAGTAGAAGCTGGAACAAAGGTTCGGTATGTCTGAGTATTTCCAATAAAGGCTGGGTCATCACCTAGCAACATGTCAGAGTCCCGCAGAGCTCTGTGATTCTGTCTTTTGCACTTGGGAATAAGGCTGTCCTTTGATGTGAGCCACTCAGTCAAGCATCACCACCCTGCTCTGGGCTCTCCAGACCCTCTTATCTTCTAATCAGGGCTCCTAGCCCCAAATAAAATGGAAAGATTAAGGGCTGGGCCCTAGAAATGAGGAATATTGGCATAAGGCTGGTTTGTATTTCATAATTCCTCATAGTTTTTGCAAACATTTTTGGGAAAATGATGAAACTGAGAATCAAGTAGCTTATAAATTAGTGGAGTTCTCACATAGCTCTGTACTCATATGTTAACTCTCAGGTACACACAGACGCCTCAACTACACATCCACCAGCTCGAAAGTTAAAGCAAAGTCTATTAGAAGTGATTCATTTAAAAAAAAAAAAAATGCCCTCACAATGACCTTCTTGAAAGAAATGGCTCCTCCACCACTGCAAAATATGTGGGAGAAACCCAGGTGTGCAAGTTCTGACTGCAATGATATTTTTAATAAAATAAAGGGAAAAAATTTTCTATTTTCATAGTATGACTTTTTTTTTTTCTAAAATGCAAAGCACTTTCACACCCATAAATGTGTTACTTTTCTGCTAAAAGCAGAAAACGGAAAATTCTTATCTTTACATAGCTGGGTTTATAAGCTGCCACAGAAGAAACAAACAGAAAATTTAGATTCAGTTTCCTGGGCCCACAGAATGGTTCCCATGGGCTGTCAGCGGCTCAAAAATCAGGTCCTGCTCCAATACCAGATCCTGGAGGGTACACAGCATAGACTTATCCCAAAATGTGGCTTCTACCTTAAGTGCTTTCTGTAATGGGGATCTGTGGTAGTCATCCCAACCTTCCTTTCCTTTCTGTTCCTGCAATTTCAACGTCTACTCTGCTCCATCTAGATCCCAGAGACATGTAGCATAATAGTTAAGTTTATATATGATTTTGCAGTCAGATTACCTGGACTCAAATCCCCATTCCACTTACTGTGCAATTTGGGTAACTTAATTTCCCCACCTGTGAAATGGAAGTAAAGGCAATGCCTCTCTCACAGACTTGTTGGAAAATTAAATAGATCATACACAGAAATTCTTGGAAAGGTGCCTGGCCCTTAGGAAGTTCTTAATAAGTGTTAATCTATTTCTATTTTTTCATCCTAATTATTTTTAAAAATTTTATTTACTTATTTATTTATTTATTTATTTATTTATTTATTTATTTAGAGATGGAGTCTCACTCTGTCGCCCAGGCTGGAGTGCAGTGGCACGACCTTGGCTAACTGCAACCTCCACCTGCTGGGTTCAAGCAATTCTCCTGCCTCGGGCTCCCGAGTAGCTGGGACTACAGGTGTGTGTCACCACGCCCGGCTAATTTTTTGTATTTTTAGTAGAGACGGGGTTTCACCATGCTGGTCAGGCTGGTCTCAAACTCCTAACCTCACGATCCACCCACCTCAGCCTCCCAAAGTGCTCGGATTACAGGCGTGAGCCACTGCGCCCGGCCTTTTCATCCTAATTCTTGTTCTTATTTGGCTAGACTGTGAATCACAATATCCTGGTGCTGAATTTTTCACATGGCAGTGCCCAGAGGTCTGTCCGTGACCACCTTTCTAAGACCCCAGAGCTGCACTAGTGTTTGTTCTGCCTTTGCTCTGGTCATTCAGCTTTTCTTATTGTTTGCAAACCAATAATCCTAGTTGAAATTCTCGTGTGTTTTGGAGTTGGTGCTTTGTGCCCAGACACCTGATTTGCCCCTCTAGATGTGTCTCCATCTCAGGACAGGAACCACCAAGCAACCCTTGCTCCATCTAAAAGTTTCAGAGGCTTCCATAACTCTTCTCTTTCTCTAGTAATTCCACATCCAATCTATTAGCAGGCCCTGTTGGCTTCACTATCAAAACATCTTCAAAACCTAGTCACTTCTTGCTATTTCCAAATCTTCAACCCTCGTTAAAGCCTCCTTAATCTGGCACTTGGCATACAGCAAAAATTTCCATATTAGAGCTATTGAAGACTTCAGAAAATCAGTGGCAAAGGTGATAGAGATAAGAAAACGCATTTGATACTTTTGGATATATAATTAGCAGACTTGGTAATTATTTGGAAGTGTTAAGTAAGAGAGATGAAGGTATTTACTGACGTGTACATATGCAAGATTGTGTGTGTTTCAGATTTCCAGTTTCTGACTTGAGTAACTAGATGGATGATGAGGCTATTAACTTCTTTATGGTTATGAAAGTGTCCTACATGTGAAAAGCTTGATTTTGTTGTAATATTGGTCACTTTTAGTTATGAGAGTTCTCCTGTGAATATCTGTTCATCTAGTAATAAGTGATATTTCTGTGTCTTTCTTAATATTCAAAATCATACCTAAGTTGTTAAAAATACCTAAAAAATGTAATAGCCTGTATGTTACCAACTTTTTATGGCCATGAGAATATTGGTTTAGACTTTACAAGAAAATATTACAGTAATAACAGTAAATAATCTTATTAAAATATTAGTATGCTGTGTTAGGCATAATTTTATTTAATCCTTATAACAATATTGCAAGGAAGATACTGTCATTGTCCCAATTTTATTTATGAGTAATCTGAGACATAGGCAACTCATCCAATGGCATGGAGTGAGTAAACAGGATTTGTATCCAGATTTTCTTCTAACTCAAAAGTCTTAGCACTTAAGTAGGATGCTTCATTTGCTATGGCTCATCTCTGTAGCAGAATTGTGCTGTTGAAATCTAGAAATACCAATATTTCCACATGGAGAATCCTAAATGATTCAGTGTAATTTTAAAAAATGACAAAAATATTTGAAATTATTTTGGCTATGTTCCTGTTTTAAGGTGGCATGGTATGATGGAGAGTTGGAACTTTAATCTGCTATTTGTTCATTCAATCATTCCTTTATTTGCTTAATACTTTGTAGTGCCCTTTAAATGCCAGAGACTGTGCTAGATGTTGGGAATACAAAGACAAAAGAATACATATACTTTAGTATACATTTACTAGGATGTGATCTTAGACTAATTCATTAACCTCTCTGAGTTCATTTCCTCATTTTTTGAAAATAGGAATAATAAGAATTTGCAGGGCTACTGGGAAGAAAAAGCCAAGTAAATATATGTAAAGTCCCAAGGATGTTGTTTAAAATATTGTGAGTAATCAAAACATGTCAGTTCCCCTTTGCCTTCACTAATTTCTTACAGGTCCTAAAGATATGATTTCTTCACTTGTGAACTAAGGAAGGCAGACTATAAAAAACTGAGCCCTTACAAGATTTTATGTTACTAGGACAAATTATATACTTGTGTAATCAGCGGAACTCATCTTTGATTTTTGCACATGGATTTGAGAAAACTTAGGCAATAAACTCTGAACTCTTAGGGATTTGAGGTGGGGTAAGGACATGGTGGTTGGGGACAACATTGTCCTCTGGGAGCTTAGCATCTTCTTGATAGATGAGTCATATACCCAGAGAAAATTGAATGTTTTTCCCTTTTTTCATTTTTTGAAACAGAGTTTTGCTCTGTTGCCCAGGCTGGAGTGCAGTGGTGCAATCTCGGCTCACCACAACCTCCACCTCCAAGTTTCAAGAGATTCTCCTGCCTCAGCCTCCCAGTTAGCTGGGACTTCAGGCGCGTGCCAGCACGCCAGGCTAATTTTTTGTATTTTTGGTACAGATGGGGTTTCATCCTGTTAGCCAGGATGGTCTTGATCTCCTGCCCTCGTGATCCACCTGTCTTGGCCTCCCAAAGTGCTGGGATTACAGGCGTGAGCCACTGCGCCTGGTGAAAATTGATTAATTTTCGACATCAACGTCAACAGCACAACTCTGCTATAGAGATAAGCCACAACACATGAAGCATCAATAATTTTCAACACGTTTGCAATGCAAGAGGCATCACTAAGCCAAATGAGTGAGAAAACACCCTAATGCATTAGAGTTCTGAGGAGGAAGAGGTTTCTGGGATAGGATGGCCTAGGAAGGCTTATGGACTCATTGTCCTCAAATATATCTCCAAAGATGAGTAAAAATTCAGATAGCCAGCAAAAAAGAAAGATGATTATCCATTAGGACGAATTCAGTTTAAGTGACAAAAACCTAATTCAGATTAGTTAAGGTAAAATTGGGAAATAGTTGGCTCCTATAATTGAAAAAAACCCCAAATGGTAAAGCTTTGAGTACAGCTTTATGTAGGTGTTCAGAAATTACTCTCTTTATCTATTTCCTTTCTTATCTCTACATCTCAGTTTTGGTTTGTGTCTGGCTGGTCTTCCTTTCAGGTAGGCTTTCTTACCAGGGGTGGCGAGATAGTACCTAGAACCCATCCCACCAGTTCAACAGGTCAGAATAAAGAGAGAATTTCTCCTTTACATTAATTTTAGCAAAAATCTCAAGATTTTCTCTGATTTATCAACTAGTCACATGCCCATCCTTGAAGCAATAACTGAGGGATTGGATGAAGTGGTTTTCTAGGCTTAGATTATACACACACCCCCAGAGAGGGTGGGTGCATAAAGCTGCACCTCAAATAGAGTGGGAGAGAGAGCAGATGATCTCTCAAGCAAAAATCAGTGTTTCTACAAAAAGAATAGAGAATAGATGTTGACCAGGCAAAATTAACAGATGTTCCTCTTTTTGAGGGTAAACTAGCTGAAAAAGCAGTGATTATCCAGTGAGAATGCAGGTATAGAGGAGGGGAAATACAAGCAATTTGATTATGTATTGTACTCCTCTTTCTACCTCTAATGCCTGTGTTAAAATATTTAGTTTTCATTTACCAGTGAAATTTGTCTACAAATGGAGTATTCTTCACATTGCTAATTTTGAATCTACATCCGCTACAAACTAAATATTCCTCGGACAAATGTTTCATCTGTCATTCTACGAAAGCCTGAGTAAACAGAAGTGGTATTTTTTTTTTGTTGCTTTTCTCCTAGGCTCACATAAAATGTTATTGTTAATTCTCCATGGAAATGACATTAAACGGATTTCTTTCACTAAATTAGGAGCATTCTTTCTAGCCACGAAAACTAATACACATTCATTCCCTCAGAATGAAGACAGTTTTTTTTTTCCATTTTCCCAGCACAATTCCAAGTGACAAAAATATTTTGATGTAACAAATGGGCTTTCCCCAAAAAGTATCTAAATATTTGATGTCAAGTCAGTAAAGAACCAAGCATTTGACTGAATTATTCATTTTTCTACCTGATATCTGTGCATTCGGTTGATTTTAAACCGAGAGCAGCTTTAATGACCTGCTTCCAGGAATGTGTCTTGGGAGACATGCTTTCTGGGACCTCATCTGAATCATTTAACCTTGTCATATTTCAGTTTCCTTCCCCTCCTGAAAAGACAAATAAAAAGATGAAACTACATCAAGAAATTATTGTGATGACTATAGTCAATAAAATTTAGACTAAAAGTGCCTCACAAGATAACAGGTGAAAATATACTTACTTTTATAAGCATTGACACATGAAATGAATGTCATTTCTCTAAATAATCTGTAAAATACATGGAGCCAGGGTAGAATGTCTAGAATAAAGAAACTGAATCTGTTGAGTCGATTACTGAGTTAAATATATGTTATCTTTCAAGATCTAATATGAATAAGTATAACTAATTTTGCCATGTTGATAACATAGTCAGCTTTTAATATATTTTAATATGTTAAAGTATTTTAATGCTACATAATTATCATATTACATTATTATTATTATTTTGGAGACAAGGTCTCACTCTGTCACCCAGGCTGGAGTGCAAGTGATGTAATCAGAGCTCACTGTAACCTTGAATTCCTAGGTTCAAGTGATCCTCCCTGTCAGCCTAGTGAGTAACTAGCACTATAGGTGCACACCAGCACACCCAGCTAATTTAAATTTTTTTTTTGTAGAGACAGGGTCTCACTGTGTTGCCCAGGCTGGTCTTAAACTCCTTGCCTCAAGTGATTCTTCTGCTTTGGCATCCCAAACTAATTTTTCAAAACAGTTTTTATTTTAAAAGTTTTAGATTTACAGAAAAATTGTGAAGCTCGTGTACAGAGTTCCCATATAACCTGAAACCAAGTTTCCCTTGTTATTAACCACTCTATAATTAATTAGTGTGGTACATTTGTTGTAATTGATAAATCCATGTTGATAAATTATTTGTCAACTAAAATCCACACTTTATTCAGATTTTTCTTAGTTTTTGTCTAATATTCTTTTTCTGTTCCAGGATCACATTAAAGATACTGAAACTGCATTCAGTCATTATGTCTCCTTAAGCTCCTCTTGGTTGAAACAGTTTCTCAGACTTTCTTTGATTTGATAATCTTGACAAGTTTCAGGGAGTACTAGGTCTGATATTTTGTAGCACATACTTCACTTGGGATTTGTCTGATGTTTTTCTCTTAATTAGACTGGAAATATGTGTTTGAGAGAGAAAGACCACAAAGGTAAAATGCCATTATATCATATCAAGAATATATATGATCAGTATGATTTAGGATGCTGATGATGACATTGATCACCTGGCTGAGGTAGCGTTTGTCAGCTTTCTCCACTGGAAAGTTTACTCTTTCAACTCTTTTCATACTTTTCTCTGGAGGAAAGTCACTATACCTAGCCCACACCCAAGGAGAGGGGAGTTATGCTCTACCTCTTTGATGTCTGAGTATCTGCATTAATTATTTAGAATCCTTTTGCGTGGGAGATTTGTCTATTCTCTTATTTATTTATTTAACATTTATTCACAACATTATGGACACATGGATATTTATTGTATACTTTGGATTATAATCCAATATTACTCAATTTGTTTTGTTGTTCAAATTTTCCCACTCTGGCCATTGGGAGCTCCTTTAGTTGACTCCTGTGTTCCTTTGACATACCCTCATAATTATGGGTGGGGGAGTTTTTACATTCTGGTATTAACAGATGCTTCAGGCTCATCTTTGATAATCTCTATTCCAGTCTGGAAAAAATTATTTCTCTGAGGAACTCAGGTCTTTTTTATCAGAAAATGTTATTAGAAACCAAGGTCTGGATAATTGTGCTCATTATTACTGATGTGTCTTCATTGCTTCTAAGCCCTCTCAGCTAAGAAGTAAGGAAATACATATGTGTATACTAACCCATGTATATGCACATATCCATAAATATTTCTGTATATACCTATGAGTACCTATACTGAGCTAAACATGAGTTTATATTAATGTCTCAGACTCGAATCCATTACCACATGGATCATTCTAGATTTCTCTCTTTGCTTGTCTATATCCTCTTACTCCAATAGTGAGAAAACTGGCTCCTAGCCTCAGCCACCTATTTACATAATTGTTTAATCCCAGTCTACATGTGTACTAGTATCAGAATGTCTAACTCATACCCTATGGAAAACAACTTCATCAACTACAGCACAGTCCTATATACATTTTCTTTTGCCTTTAGCTTATAGACTTCACTATTTTCCATAGTTACTTAGGTTAGCACCACTTTCCCTCAATCCCTCCAGTGAGATTGTTTTGTACATTCCTAATAGAGTTAAATTGTTTTGTTACATTCTGCATTCTATTCTGGGATTCCCTGAACTCTTAAATTATTTTTTAAGATTTTGTATGCATTAAAGTTCATTCTTTGCACAGTAAAGTTCTATAGGTTTTGGCAAATGCATGTTATATATCTATCATAGCATGTCATACAAAATAGTTTACCCACCTTCAAAAGTCCTCTGTGCTTGTCCTGTTCAACCCTCCCTCCAACCTCCACAAACTCCTGACAACCACTGCTCTTTTTGCCCTTTCCAAAAGATCATAAAATTGGAATCATATAGTATGTAACATTTTCAGACTAGCTTCTTTCAGTTAGCAATATGGATTTAAGATTTATCCAAGTTTTTCCATGACTTTATAGCATAATTTTTTATCACTGTATAGTATTTCATTGCGTGGATGTATCAAATTATTTTATCCATGCTTCTACTTCAGTTGGGTTACTTCAGTAGAGACATGAAAAAAATAATTTCTTTCCCATTTTTTGCGATTATGAATAAAGCTGTGATATACATTCACAGGCAAGTTTTTAAGTGGAAAAAGTTTTCAAATGTTGGATAAACACCTCGGAATGTGATTGCTAGATAAGAATGTACCAAAATGTCTTCCAAAGTGGCTGTATTATTTTGCTTTTCTACCAGTAATGAATGTTACCATTGCTCCACTTTCCAGCCAAAAATTGGTATTTTCAGTTTTTTCAGGTTCTGTATTTCATTACTGTTTAATTTTTCAATTCCCTAATGACAATATGGAACATCTTCTCAAATGCTTGTTTGTCATCTGTATATCTTCTTTGGTATAGAGTCTGCTTAGATCTTTTGCTGATTTTTAGTTGGCTTTTGTTTTCTTACTGTTGAGTTTAAGAATTCTTTGTATAATATGGATACAAGTCCTTACTCAGATATGTGTTTTGCAAATATTTTCTCCCAGGCTGTGGCTTGTCTTTCATTGTCTTAACAGTTTCCCCTCCTCACAGAGCAAAAGTTTTTCATTTCAATGAAGTCCAATTTATTAATTTTTATTTTATGGTGTTATATCTAAAAGCTCATCATTCAAATCACAGTCACTTAGATTTTCTCCTAATTTTTAATTTTAAATGTTTGTGGGAACAATGATTAACTCTTCCTTCATTTTTGATATTGATAATGTGTGTTTTCTCTCATTTTTCTTGCTTAGGTTGATTAGAGGTTTATCAATTCTATCAATCTTTTCAATCATATTTTAGTTCTATTTATTTTCTCTATTATTTTCCTGTTTTTAATTTCATTGATTTCTGCCCTAATTTTTATTATTTATTTTCTCCTGCTTATTTTGAATTAAATTCTTCTTCTCTCTTTAGTGTCCTAAAGTTGAAACTCAGATGTTGATTTTGGATCTTTCTTCTTTTAACATTTCTTGCAGAGCAGTTCTGCTGACAATTAATTTGTTCAGTTTTATTTGTCTGAGAAGGTCTTTATTTCATCATTACCTTTGAAGAGTAATCTCACCAGATGCAGAATTCTAGATTGTGATGTTTTCTTTTAATGCTTTAAATATTTCACTACATATTCTTACTGCTTGCATTGTTTCTGACAAGAAGTCCACTGTAACTGTAATTCTTCTCCTTAGCCCTCTATAGTGGAGATGCTTGTTTTCTTCTCCTTCTGTCTACATTTCCTCTTTGTCTTTGGTATCGTGCAGTTTGAATCTGATATACTCAGGTATGAGTTTGGTTTTGGGCGAGGGGAGATTTATCCTCTTTGGTACTCTCTGAGCTTCCTGGATCAGTGGTTTGGTTTCTGTCATGAGTTTTGTCTTGGCCGTTATTACTTGAAATATTTCTTTTGCCCTGTACTCTCCTTCTTCTTCTGGTATTCCAATTACATGTAACACTTTTTGAAATTTCCCAGAGTTCTTGGATTTTTTTACATTCTCTTTTTGCTATGCATTGCTGTTTCAGAAAGTCAGTGTTTTAAAAAGATAATAATTTTAAATACTCACAAAAACTAGATTAAAATTGCCACAGGGGAGGAGAAATACTGACATTTCTATTGACCTTTCCTCAAATTTTTTGATTCTTTCTCCAGTTGTGTCAAGTCCACTGATAAGCCCAACAGAGGCATTCTTCATTTCTATAACAGTTTTTATATATTTCCAGTATTTTTTCATTCTTTGTTAGAATTTTTATCTGTCTGTTTACATTACCCATCTTTCCTTCCATATTGTATACTTTTTCCAGTACAGCCATATTAATCATAGTTATTTTAAATTTCTTGTTTCATTATTCTATGATTTGTGTCATATCTGAATCTGGTTCTAATGCTTGTTTTGTCTCTTCAGACTGTGCTTTTCCTTGCATTTTAGCATGATTTGTGAATTTTTTGTGTGTGTGAAAGCCAGGCATGATGTATCAGGTAATGGGAACTGAGATAAATAAGCCTCTAGTATGAGGATTTATGTCAATCTCATCAGGTTGGGTTGTGTTTAATGTTTGCTCTAGTGATAGCGCCAGAAGCTTCAAATTCCTTTTGTGTCTTTTTGGTTTTTCTGTTGACTGAGTTTCCCTAAGTACTCCCCCTCAAAAGGACTAAGTCTGGCGGCTCTTTCGTTCACCATTCACCATTATCATACAGGAGTCCTTCTGTGGTGGTAAGGAGTGGGGAAGCAGACTTGATCTCTAAACTTATGATTAAATCTGAGTTTCTTTGTGGGCCTGTGTGCCTGGGCTGACACCTTTGCAGGTGTTTCTTAGCTCTCCACGCTATAAGTTGGGGAAGAAAGGTTAGTATAAACGACAGTAAGAAAAATGCCTGTCTTCTCAGGTGGGACAGGGCTCTGGTAAAGTCTTTGACCTGGAAGGTAGACCTTTTTTATGGAGAACATTTGGGGTATATTTGTTGATAACTCTTCCCCTCCTCCTGCCAGAGCCACAAAGGAATCTTTCTTACCTCCTCACTGTGAGAAACTGGTGAAGTTTCTGGAGATAAAACCCACCAAAGGATGGAGGTTCAGCAACAGCTGCACCCCCGGCAGTTTCTCCTCTCCTGCTCGTCCACAATCAGCCTCCAGCAATTCATCAAAACCACCATTAAAGGGTCCCTCTCAGTTTATGGCTACAGTAGCTTCTGTTCCAAATAAGCAGATCTTAGCTGTGATTCTCTGCTTTTACCTGTCTTTCCAGATTTGGGATAGCAGTTTACCCTGACTTCAGTTGTCCAATGAGTTGAAGAAAAGTCATTGAATTTCAGGTTTTTTCAGCTTTTTGTTGTTTTAATTATGACATCTAATATATGAGATTTAATATATGACATCAAATATGAATTATGACATCTAAGGTTTAATGTTGGAGCTAAAATCAGAAGAGGTATTTTATTTTCATTTATATATTGTTAGTAAGCTGTTTTAAAACAAATATATGACACGAAAATGTCAGAATAAGAGTAATTAAATTCAGTAATTTCTATGAGTTCATTTTGTTCTAAGGATTCCATTATTATTATTGAACATGATAATGTTTTGATGTTTTCATTTTGATAAACTACAATATTTAAAGTGCTCAAAAATGCTAAAGTAATACATAAGTGAAAAAAACAGTGTTTTGAGAGCATAATCATTTTAAATGCTCACAAAAATAGGCTTAAAATTGCTGGGGGGAGGGGCAATACTCACATCAGAGCTCTAGTTGTTGTCATGTTTGTGGATGCAGCTTGAAGGAGACATTAAATTAGTGTTTAAATAGTCTCTTTTTAAAAAAAAAAAAAAAAGAAGCACTAATTTTAAGATTTACAAACCTGATTCCTTAAAAAAATAAAAATAAAATTTCCGTCATTAAACGCACCTCAAATACCCATTTTCTATGTGTACTCAATAAATATTTTTCAAGGGAGAGTAGAAAATGGAAATTAAAAACACATAAATGATCTTCACTTAGCAAGAGTGAACTAGTAAATCTATATCTACCATTGTTGAACTCTTACTATGTGCTAGGTACTGTGTTAAGTGTTTTCTATATAGCCTCTCTCTTAATCCTCTCAATAGCCAGGCATTTACGAAATCTGAAACTTAGAAGAGTTAGTTGGCACTTCCAAAGTTCTTTCTGGGCCCTTTTCTTCCTCGTTGTAGGCATTCTCCTTGGGAGAACTCACTCACTTCTAAGACCTCAATTACTTGATATTGGTAACTCCCAAACATACACCTCAAGCCCCCATCCCCCATTTGACTTTTCTAGACCCCTGTGATTCCACTACTGTGCACTAAATGCCTCTACTTACTCCACAAGTACCCCTAATCTCAATATATCCAGAAGAACACTCTTTAGCTCACTCTATGCTTTTGCTCAGTGTTCTCTCTAGCAATGAATGATGATACCATCCATCTGTTTGGAAAGCAAGTCTCATCTTTGACTTACTTGCTGTCTCTCACGCATCACCTCTACCTATCACCGATGTGTGGTGATTCTGTCTCTGCCACCTTTGATTTTTGCTTGGACTTCTGCAATGCCCTGTCAACAAGTCTTCTCATAGCATTCCCCTCCACTCCATTCTACTTACTGCAACCACAGTAAGGTTTCTAAAATATGACTGTGGCTCCTGAGCACTCTTGGGGTAAATTAAAAACTCTTTATCATAATTTTGATGGTTTCTCTCTCATGATATTTCCTCTTCATATCTGACTCCTTCTATCCTCCAAATATATACCCTTTGGCTGGGTATACTGAGTTTTCTTTTCAATTTCCAACCCAAGTCCTTTCTTGCCTCCTGGCCTTGTCGTTTACATTCTCTCTGCCTGGAGTACTTTCTCTTTAAAGATCTTCCTTCACTAACCCCTATTTTTCATTTGTGTCTCATCACAAGTGCCACTTCTGGGAAACCTTCCCTATCCCTTTATAGCTGGACCACTTTTTTTTTTCCAAATGCTCTCACATCACCCTGTGTCTCGTAGAATCCCCCTTATTATATCGTACCATTTACTGTGTCATAATTATAAGATCCATAAAAGCTTGTCTACCTGTGTTCTTAATACAAAACACAGTTTTTGGCACATACTAGGACCTTGATAAACATTTGATGAAAGAGTGGATAAAGTGCTGTACTAGCAAAAGGCAAATCATGTTTAAAACTCAAGATTTTTTTATCCCAAGACTGTGGTCTAAGCAACTGTGCTCTGCTGCCTCCATCTCAAAAAAATTATTGGAATTTGGAATATAAGGCCAGGATAATTTTTAAGTAAAGCAGAGGTGGGCCAACTATTTTCAGGATAAACTTGGACAAAGCATGTAATTCCAATTGAAAAACCTGTGCCCTTTGGTGGTAAAAGTTCAAATTTGGTACCATAGGAAATGAGACCTTACAAGATTTGGTTATTCTGTGAGCCAAACCCATATAAATCAAAGGTTAACTCTGTTGTTCCATTTTAAAAGCAAATATCAACAGGAAAGTTGAAGTTTGAATAAAATGTTTCTAATAAAAATTTATAATTGCTTTATAAATACAGAATCACACTACAAGGGAATATTTTTCCCTTTCCTTTAAAAAAATGTAATACTTTTGTTTAACATTAAGGCTCTAGTATATAAGTCTTCAAAAGTAACTCTTTGCAATTGCTTCTTTAAACGTGTGGCCACCTAAAGTGAAGTCTTTCAGGAATACTGCATGTGGTCACAACAGGTTTTCAAAGCATACTTTCCACCCTTCAGGCCAAGACTGTAAGCTAATGCTTCCTTTTTCTTTTTATATATTTTCTTCTAATAAGAGGGTTGTGTTTTTTTTTTCTAAATAAAAGGCTTTTATCCCCAGAGAAGCATCAGAGCACTTATTAATCGATGCTTTTACTTGATAGAATGCACATTATTATTTGAAATCACTTACTTATCATAATTATAAAGCAGTATTACCGGGGCCCACCCTATCCACAGGGTGCACAGGCAACCTGAGTGCAGTAATAGTCTGTTTCCACTCACCTGAGAAATATTAGCCATTCACCAAGGAAAACATATTCCATCATCAATATATACATATTACATTCATTACATATCATAGTGTTGGAGATGGAAATAGTGGGTCAATTTCTGTTTTTCTTTTTTCTTTCTTTTTTTTTTTTTTTAATAGTACATGAAAAGGTCTTTCTTTTTCTCTCTTTAACCTCAGTCTGATTTGTTCCAGTTTTTCAACCTGGCAATGTACTTTTCATCAAAGCAAGGAGATACACAGTAGAAAGACCACACTATGTCTTGTCTAGCATATCCATCAGGTTACATGGGGCTAAGTTTAAAATAGTCATATAAGGCATATAACTACATTCAAAAACAGAAACACAAGCCTGGGGATTGAACTTCATTTTGCAATGGGTTGTTATGTCACCTGAATGGCAAAGCTGGGTTGGCTGGATCTGTGCTTGATTCAGATCTGGATTTATTCTACTTCTAAGGCTGTATCTGCCCAGTTAGATGTTGGCAAAAATTAAATGGAAAATTAGATTATTGTGCCTTTTGTGTTGAAAAGCAAAATTAAATACAATTTAAAATCTTCCAGGAGTATTTATATTTATATTTTTTGCAAATACGTTTTTTAAAAAAATGTTGTAGTCTGTAAGTCCTTATCTGAAAAAAATAAGTAATTCTATGATTAGGCTTATTTTATCCTGTATAGTAAAAATTCAAATTTCTTGTCTACCCACCCCTCCATGCCCTCTGCGAGATTCTAATTTTCTGGTGGGGCTTAGGAATCTGCATTTCAGCAGTACTCCAGGCAATGTGTGGGCCATATTTTGGGGAAACAAAATGTTCTAGATGAATCTAGAGGAGCTAATTCTATTAAATCAAATATTCTTCTCCTCAAAGACGAATTCCACTTTGTTCAGTATAGCGTTGTTGGTAGAACTACATTATAGGAGTTTTGTGACCCTCGGCAAATTCCATCGTCCTTAAACCTCAGTTTTTTCATTATAGATGGAAAGGATCTTACTATCATTTACAGTTCTTTGTCAGCTTATCCGAGATAACTGAAAAATTAGCTCCCTGCACGGAGAGAAAGATACTTGCCTCTCTTTTCTCGTCCATTCATTTCTCTAGGTTTGCTGCTGCTGTGTTTTGTACAAATCTTTTGCCTGTTAGTAATGTGTTTCTTCCATCTCTGTTGATCTAGATTTTACCTGTTGTCCAAAGTCAGGACGAATGCTACTAAAACCCCCCAGGCCCCCAAGTGAAAAGAATCTTTTATTACCCAGACTCCCATACAGTTAAAATACCTCTGTCTCATTGCATTAACCGTATTCTACTGAATAAAATACTTATAATGTCTGTATATGTTATCTTTTTTATGATCTCTTTTATTATATGTTATCTCTCTGACTGGGTTTCACCTTTGTGCCCTACAGTAAGTAAAATGTCTTTGGCTTTAAAGGTACTCACTGATTTAAAGGGCATAGGAATGGACATAGTTTGTTAGAATATAACAACTACTCTGATATACATTTATTAAACACATCATATTTATCCTGCAATCTGCTAGGTCCTATATGTGTTTGGTACCACAAAGGTAAAACATCGAAATAATTGACTCTGTGTTGAGCTCTTTATTTGGTTATGTGGATACCTTTCTTGTATGGTCTGTTAAATAGTTCATTAAATGTTAAATGTTTGTCATGTGAATAAATGAACCAAAAAAATACATAGAACCATGTAGACTTATATTTTATTAGATTGTACACGTCTGTGTTCTATGTCATACAAAGATATGTTAAATTATTTTTCTTTTTAACACCTTCACCTGTTCTTTCTTTTTGAATACATATGTGTACATGCATAAGCGTTTGGACGAAGTTTTATTAAGCAAAAGATAGAACAATGTACAATATTAAAATAAATTTGTCTCTTCGTTCTTGCCATTTCAGATGATGGAAAATTATCCTTTGAAGAATTCAAAGCATATTTTGCAGATGGTGTTCTCAGTGGAGAAGAATTACACGAGCTCTTTCATACCATTGATACACATAATACTAAGTAAGAAACTTTTTTATCATTGGATTCCATAAATGAGGCAGAGAGAGCGTGAATGCATTCATATCCAGGAAGAAGAAAGGGAGGAACAATGTAGAGGGTATATTTTGCAATGTTTGCCTATGCTTAATTCTGATATACCTCTTTAGTAATTAAAATGCTCTGAAAAATTGACTTTGAAGCAGAAAATAATGATCTTTTGTAGAAAGCTCCCCTAAAGTGTTTTTAGATTGTTTCCACTTTGCAAAATGTAAAAGAAAAGTATGCATTATAAATAAATACAGTTCTGCCATTAATTTAAAGAGTAGAATTTTGCCTTGTTATTTAGGCTTAATCTCAATTTGCTTTGTTTAAAAATTTTTCTTAGGCCATTCTTACATTAACACAATGAAATGGAAGAATTGTAGCAGTTATCTGGACAATTCAGGTGTGCTGAATTCCAAATCACTGTTACCTGAGGACACAATTATCTCTGGAGAGCCAGTGTATACAGTGATCCATTCTTTTACTTATTTTGCCTATATAGATCTCTCTTTTGTATTGGCATAACATTTCTGAAGTTTCTATTTATATTCTCACTATGCTTAAAAATATAAAATAATGAGGTCTTTAGGGTATAGAGCAATAGAAATATGCTGCTTGTTTTAGGCAATTGAACCAAATCAGATTGTTTGTGACAGTCACAATTACAAAACGCTTATATGAAAAACCACCGTTTCAGCCATGTCTTGAGACCTATCAGTGTGTCCATTGCTTGAAAAATCACTGTCTTGCCTCAGGCAAAGTGTTGAGATGACTCCAGGCAGTGAGTCAAGATGCCAAGAAAATGCCCTTGGGCTACATCTATAAACAGACATTTTTTTGAGGCTAACTATTAAGAAAAATTAAAAGACTAAATTCACTTCACTCAAAGAGTTGAATATTTTTTAAACAACCAATTTATAAATTTCTTGACTTCATTGGGGTTTCAAATTCTTCATCCAATGGCTTAAGTATTTTGTTAACAGAAACAGTATTCAGGGGTAACTATACTCAACAATAACTCTTGCATATCGAGTCCATAGTAGGTATTGGTGGCACAACATGGAACCAGCTTATGGTTTTATGAAGAAATAGACCAATTAGCTGATCATATCAATATAATTCATAAATGCTGTAATTGAGCTATGTGCAGGACACTTTTGGACCATAAGTCCCAAAAGGGAGGAAATTTTAGCCCCATTTGGTAAGCTCAGGGAACATTTACAGGAGCTGAGTCATTATGGGAGATTAGAAATTCCTTAGGTAAAGAAAGGGATGGAGAGAAGAATATTCTAATCAGAGGGAGAAGCATGAGAAAAGGCCTGGAAGAAGAAGGTGATGAGCAGCAACAAGTAGTTTCTTACTACTAAAGTATCAGCTGGAAGGCTGAGAATGAAAGATGAATCTGGAGAGGAAAGAAAGGACCAGAAAAGATGGAATTTGCATTCTGTGGTTGCAAAAGTGCTTCACCTTTATCCTGAAGGCCAGGGAAAAGCTATTAAAGAATTTGAGCCAGGCTGCAACATCTTTATAGGTCACTGCGGATCTACTGAAGGACAGGCGTACAGGGGGAATAGTTGACTCCTTAAATTGCTACTAGATCAGTATGTTAAGTAAAATAAGCCAGACATAGAAAGAAAAAAAAAAAATTGCTACTGGGGAAGAATGTTTATTCGTGAAAGAAAGAAAGCCATGTTGTACTTTACTGGGATATCATACTTTAAAGAATAAAAGAGCAGAGGCTCCCTTTGTGGCTTAGGTGTTGGACATTGAGATGCTAATGCTTTGTTATGTATGCTGATTATTTCTTCCTCCTTACAATTAGTATTGAAGTTTAAACAACATTTGCATTTGGAACATTTATTGAGAGCCATAATAGTTCCAGAATTGGGTGTTATGAAGATTTTTAATACGTTACATTTAATTTATATTAATATTAATATTTATTCATACTAATCAAACACTTTTCAATAGATCTTGTCAGCCTCTTTTGCTATTTTATTTATATAGTTATTAATTTGTGTTACTTGGCATAGCTTTAAGACTACTAAATGTTAAATAAGTATATATAATGATTTATACAGTAAGTCTAAAGGAATAATTATTACCACCAGTTTCTCTCATATGCATTAGTAACAACAAGTGTTTACTGATCATAACGATGTTCAACTTTAATTTGGAGCTAAAGTATATATTAGGTAGAGACTTCTGAATTATATTCACGTAATTCCTTTTTTTAAGAAAGGGATGTCAGTATCAGTCTTTGATCTTTTACTGATACTAATTCAAATGTTGGCACGGAAATTTTGGAGCTATATTTGAAGCAACTGATAACATATCTTTGCATGATCCAAGTTTTAATTATTTTAACAAATGCACTATATATGCCAATTATTTTCTCCTTCCACTCACCTTCTAAGAATATAAGTTTTCCTCCAAATCCTGCCTCCATTCAATATCCCTGACCACTCTAATTTAATCAAGAGTACAGCCTGGCCTGAAGGAGCCAGTAATATATAACCTGGACCAAAACAGTCAGACTCACTGTCTCACACTGTTTATGGTAGGCCATGAGAGTCAGAGTCTATGAACATTTGCTGCGGAGGTCCCTGTGACTACCCGGTTCCTGCCTTTCCTTATATCTGGAGTTTTGACTTCACTTTGGGGTCCATTAAATTGGTATCTTCCTAACACACTGCATTTTCTTGAACTTGTTTAAGTAATATTCTGTTCCTTGTGTAAGAACGTTCTAAGACAGTGTTACCCAATCACATTCCTGCCATCTCTAAAAATTCAAGTCTTTTTGCTACAAACATCATATTTGCCATGCTTGAGGAGTGACTTACCCACTTTGAGAATATTTGGAAAGAAAGAAGGAAAATAATAAGAACATATGTGGCTACTTAATTTTTTTCCTTTTGTCTCATGAAAATACTCTTAAAATATTATGCTTGATTATGAAAAGCAAATATTGTTCAGAAGCATAATTAGAGCTTGTGTCTATATTGCAGTATAATTATTTTAAATATCAAAATTAAGTACATTATTCCTCACAAAATTACATTAAAAAAGCATCATGTAAACTTATGGACTTTAAAAGGTCATGTTTTATAAGTGGTTTTTAAATGAACAAATGATAAATATAGAGTAGTGTAATGATTTTTTAAAAAGTCTTAAGAAAACAAAAATATACTGCCCTCTTCACACACCTTTAGATAGCAGTCATAATTCCCAAATCTAACTCTACTGGTTTTTCTCTTTTGTTTCAGTCATTTATTTCTTTAATCTTTCATTTTAAGAAATCAATATGTTCATTTGAGAAATTTCCTTAAAAGTAGTTCACTGCAGTTTTTTTTTTTTTCCCCTCGAATTACTTGGATCTTTTCAGTCAGCTTTTCTCTCAGGAATGCAAATAAATCCCAGAAAAACAAACCCCAAATACATTTAACCTCAAAATAACTATGCAAAGATTTCTGCAAAGATTTCTGTATATGAATATTACCAAGGTTGGAGATATCTCAGGTCTTAATCATACAGAATGTTTTTAGTATATTTCAAAACCAAACTACCTATATCAACCACATGTCCTTATATGCTAAGGAAAGTGTCTAGCAGTTGTAATCACCTTTCAAGCCAGCCCAGGCACGAGCTTAAGCTCAATGCTCAGTATAATTTCAGTCTAATGAGAATTCCATGAATCATCCTACTTGTTTGTTGCTGTATTAGAATCCTTGTATAGTGACTGTTTGTCAGAAATTACATTCCTAATCTATGCATTCCAAAGATTTCATTCAGAGCAGCAACTTTAGAAGTGAAAAGAACCCTGCGTAAAAGTAAGAGAAATTTGAAGGCATGGGAAGCCCAGATTTCCATCACCTTTTAAATTATTAAATTGATAGATCTTTTTCATTATGTTCAGACATTCGGAAAGTTTTCCTGAGTTTTTCTTGCATATAGTGATTGGTTGAGTGTGGAACAAAAGACCAGCTTGTTTCTGTGGATGGTACTTGGGATATTTTGCATGGCAAAGGAGAAGAAGGTCAAATAATGTTTTTGTCATCGGGGCAAAATATTGCTGAAAACTTTGATTTTTCTCAAGCTTTAAGAGAAGTGCATACAATGTAATATTCTGAAGTAATCCTGAAGGATATCATGTCCACCTTATGAAACTTTCATAATTTCCCAGATTTTGTCAAGCCTTATTTTATCTGTATTATTTCTGGGCCAAATATGCTTAATCTTTCATTTTCTTTTAAAAAATTATTAATCTCTCAATCATTTTAGTGAGCCTTATTGCACCCTTTCCAGACTCATTAGCGATGTTTTAAACTCACATTTTTCTCAACTTTTATAAAGTGACTCTTCAGAAAAGATACTTAGAGCCCTTAAAACTTGTTTGTAAAAGAAACTAACCTAGCAAAAACTAAATCTACAGCTAGGTAGCTTACAAACGGGAACCATCACACCAGTTAAAGAGCAAGAATAAATAGAGGAAAGATCATTAAGAGGAAACTTCATAGTTCATCAAAAGTGTTCTCATTCATCAGAAAGTTAGTCTGTCTACATTTTGCAGTTAGTTATAGGGAACTATGATGAATTTAGCATAAATCCTTGTGATGTTAATTATAGCAGAAAAAGGGGAGAGATCCCCTGGAGACCAAAACCCATTTTCCCAGCACACTGCACTTTGGAGTTCCAGATTGTCAGGGTAGACCAAATGGTCGACCAGATGGAAGTTTCACTTCTGTGTCAGAGAGTGAACATACAGAAAAGCATCCCAGGGCCCTCAGATGGGAGTCTGTGACTAGAGATAGATGACTGATGTCTTCTGATCAAGTGTTCTTTATTCCAAGCTAAAACAATTTTTTGGGTGCTGAGCACTGGGATTTCAACCCAGTACTTGTTAAATCACTGAAGCACACCAGAGTGACAAAAATATCACCACCTACTAAAAGAGCATAGTCCATCTTGAGCTAGCTCTGAAAGTTTAAAAAGCTCTTTCTTAAACCAAACTGAAATCTGTCTCTCTTAACTTCTGCTTGGTTCTGCTCTGTAGGGCCATTCAGAATATGAATATTTTATGAAAAGTCTTTCTAATATTTGAAGACAGTTTTCATGCATCAATGAGATAAAGTCCCATAATACTTGGAAGGAGTAGAATTTTGCTTCTTTGGAAACAGAAAAAATGCTTCACCTTGTATTTGTGCATGACAGATACATTCTAAAGCTTGATGAGTTAGGTGATGAAGCCACTTTCTTTCTTGAGTTATCTATTACACTGCTTAAGTGGACATATGCTGTGGGCAGTAGGAAAAGAAGGAAGGGTCAGTACTCATGGAACATACAGTAAGTTGGTCCAAAGAGCATGTAGCATAACCTGCATGACATTGCAACTGCAAAGCTTATTGCAATTCCAATAGTGGACAGGAGAGATCTCCTGCTTAACACAGCTTATACCATCTTCAACTAAGCTGAAGTCTTGGAAAGCAGTACCAAGACTTAAGTTCCTGGAGAATAGAGCAGGCCACAGTCCCAGGTACTCAGCTAAGCAAGTGTGGCATGACTGAGAGATACACAGGAAGGAACAAGAAAAGAGACAAAGATGGTGTGGCTATATGTCAAGAGAACAAAGTGAAGACCAAACTCCAGAGTATGTCAGATTAACGTGCAATGGACAGACTGGGCTTGCCAGGCTTGGGTTTCAGCAATACAAATTTGGCTAAGGAGCACTGGCAGAACTGTGCTCCAGGTATTCAGAGAAGCCCTGAACTGGCCATCAGTAAACTAGCAGAGAACACAGAGTCCAGTTAGAACTTCTTTCTATCCATGAACCAAGGCTTGGCTCTAGAAACTAGGTAGTGGGCTGATCTCTATCCAGGCTTTAAGTAGTTTTCTTGGTATAAGCTCATACAGGCTAGCAGATGTATGCTGTTTTTGAGAGAGGCATGATTTTCATAATGCTTTGCATGCCAGATGAGGGATGGAGTCAGAGGAACTACAAAGCTGTAGAGAGAATAACATACTTTTGACAGATTTTTCTCAACTCCTCTTAGGCCCTACTTCAGAGAAGTCACAGCAGGGCAAATGATTCTGTAGTAGGCAAGAATTATTGGATGTGAGTGACAGAAACATAAATTAAGCTGACTTAAGGAAATAATTGTCTGCCTCACGTGTCTTATAGGTCTAGAGACAGATTTCACGTGTGCTGGAGGTAGCTACTCGAATAGTGTTGCTGAAAATCTGTCTCCCATTGTCTCTCACCTCTTCTTTTCCCTGTGTTAGCTGTTCTCTTGGGAGGGCCCTCTCACTGAGAGGCCAAGATGGTTACTAGAAGCTCAAGGTTCATATTGCCGCCGGCTTAGTAAACACTCAGAGAAACTGCTTTTATTTCCTAATAACTCTCAGCAAATCCTGTTTTTGAATTATGATAGCCTGGCTTAGATCTCATGCATATCCCTGGACAAATAACCATTTTCAAGAAAACATAATGCAAAATAGAACTGGGATGGTGTTTCAGGATAAAGGTGAATAGATGCCAGGCAGGCAAAAGTTGAGCCTCCCACAGATCAAATAACTGCTTATTCATTCTCAAGGACTTCTCTTTACCCTCTCATATTTTAGAGGAAGATAATCTCCTTCCCCAAGAGGACAAGGGGCAGGAAGTTTAAACTCCAGAGAGTTCTTACTAATTGTGGGATCAATCAGGAAAATCTGTAGCTATCTATAATGGGAAACACTGAAGTCAGGGAGAATTCTGTTGTTAGGCTTCCTGGTCCCATTGAGCTGCCCAGGATTCTATCCCCTGACACCCTCACGCTTCCTGACCGTCTGACTGTTTTTATTCCCAGGAGTCCTGCTTTCCCATTCTTTTCCTGCTAGAGCCATGCCTCTGATGCCCTTCTTTTCTCCTACGGTCTTGACAGCTCTTTGTAGCTTCAGCAACTGCCAAAACTTAGACTTTGTAACCCTGGTTTTCTTCTCCTTAGCCTTTCTCTGTGATCACCCAACTAGTATAGATTTTTGGGGAGTTCTCACATATTGTGCTATCCTTATTTCTTGAGAATTAAAAATTATGAAGAATTATGTACAAAGCTAAGAAACACTATTTGATTATATCCTATACAGGTGTACTTTTAACCACATTTTTAGAGACTGAAAACTGAAGTCATACACTCTTACCAGGACTCACTCTAAACTATTACTGGGCCTATGATTATTGATTCCATTTGGACATTAGAACTAACCTGTAGCCATTGGATGTCCTTATCATTCACTGATTTTTAGGTCTACTTTTCACTTCAATAATTACTGAAACCCATTTACTTGCTTTAACTGAAACCCATTTACTTGCTTTGAGAATCTTTGCTAAGCTCACAAAGATATGGAGAGAGAGAAAAAAACCCAAAGTGGTTTTAAAAACTCTTCTTTCCTAGGAAGACATTTCATTGGCATCACCACCATCTCCTTCTAAATCAGGTCACTTCAAACCTGAAGTGTGGACTGGGGCACTGCATTCTTCCCTGGAGGAAGAGTGCAGAATCAACAAGTCAAATTCTGCTGCATAATTAAAAGATTAGCAAAGTTTGGAGAATCTATAAAGGAGAGAATGTTAAAGGGATTTTTTCAAATGGCATAGAAATGGTTTATTCTTAGTTATAATTTTTTGAAAAAAGAAAAACTGGTTCTAATTTTCTCTGACAAAAATGGTAGTCAAGTCAACTTTTGTGTCAAGGCAGTTTCTATATAATTTCTAAAACTATTTAATTTCTAAAGGAAATGCTTGATTTCTAATTGAATAGGAAAATGCATTTATGAAGTGATTATGTACCAGGCAATTAACTTGCATCATCTTATTTAATCTTTAAGAAAAAAACAGGCCGGGCGCGGTGGCTCAAGCCTGTAATCCCAGCACTTTGGGAGGCCAAGACGGGCGGATCACGAGGTCGGGAGATCGAGACCATCCTGGCTTTCATGGTGAAACCCCGTCTCTACTAAAAAAATACAAAAAAAAAAAAAAACTAGCCGGGCGAGGTGGCGGGCGCCTGTAGTCCCAGCTACTGGGGAGGCTGAGGCAGGAGAATGGCGTAAACCCAGGAGGCGGAGCTTGCAGTGAGCTGAGATCCGGCCACTGCACTCCAGCCTGGGCGGCAGAGCGAGACTCCGTCTCAAAAAAAAAAAAAAAAGAAAAAGAAAAAAACAAACAAAATAAGAATGCATTGTCATCCATAGCCTACAGTTAAGCAATCTGATACAAAAAGTTAAATAACTTGCCAAAAGTTACACAAATATTATGAGTAAGGATCTGGGGTTTTCTGAGGTCTGCCTGAAAACCAAACCCAAGCTCTTTCCATTGCCATATCATCTCAATAAAATTTCATGTTTTTTGCTTTGTATTTCGTGTATCAGAAATCAAAATATTCCAAGGCAATTTTTAAAAATCATTTTCAGGTAATTTATCCTTGATGGAAAGATGGTTAATTCTCTCTAACAGTAGAATATATTTGGATGTACACTATAGAGGTAATTGCTTTAATTGCTGCCTTTATCTCTTCTCTTTATATATCTAATATGTAGGGTTTTTACAGTGTGGGAGTTGCTACAATGTAGAAATGTTATTCTTCTTTTCTGTGGATATTGTTTCCATTCTTTGCACATTTTCCCTCCCTCTATCCTACCTTTATACTTAGAAATCATTGTCTACTTTTAGACTTAGTTCCTGCCATCCTCCATCCCATCACTTTGCATTTGCCATATTTTCTCTATTGCTCTTCAGAGCACTCACAGAGTTTTACTGTTTCCTTTAATCATTTGTATTAAGGGCCTTTTCAAACTTTTTTGTATCTTTTTATATTTTCAATCTTACCTAGAGAATTATTTTTCTGGTTTTCATCTATTCCTTCCCCCAAAAAAGCTTAAATTCTTTTTTTTTTTTAATTTTACTTTAAGTTCTGGGATACATGTGCAGAATGTGCAGGTTTGTTACATAGGTATACATGTGCCACGGTGGTTTGCTGCACCTATCACACATATGTTTAAATTCTTTTTTAAACTTAATTGAACTTTCTTTCCATCAGCTGTGAAAGAGTTGCCATTAGTGAAGTAAAATCAATTACTGCTCAAAATAAAAATTGTCTACTGAGGAAGCTAGATGAATGATTTATTCACATAAATGCAGTTTTTTTCTTATCTCGTCAATATTCACTAAATGGATGAAATCAGTGCGGTAAAATTGTAACCGCAATCTCTAAAATACATGGTGCTCATTTTGTGGACAGCTTTTCCTCCATATCCAATGACCCAACCAGTTCTGTCTTTTTTGCTTTTAATCTTCACCGCCACTACCTAAGTTTAAGTTTTTTGCCTTTGCAACTACATTTTTCTCAAGAATGGTCAGTTTAATAGAACAGTTACAGTTGTTCTCCATGAATCCTTGAGATTTCAGAATTCTCAGCCAGGCGTGGTGGCTCACGCCTGTAATCCCAGTACTTTGGGAGGCTGAGACAGGTGGATCACTTGAGATCAGGAGTTTGAGACCAGCCTGGCCAATATGGTGAAACCCCACCTCTACTAAAAAACACAAAAATTAGCTGGGCATCGTGGCACGTGCCTGTAATCCCAGCTACTTGGGAGGCTAAGGCATGAGAATTGCTTGAACCCGGGAGGTGGCGGTTGCAGTGAGCTGAGATTGTGCACCACTGTACTCCAGCCTAAGAGACAGAGTGAAACTGTGTCTCGGAAAAAAAAAAAAAAAAAGATTTTAGAATTTTAGAAATAAATGTAGATTACAAATAACCAAAAAGTCACTACTTACTTTTGAAGTGCAGGTTTTTTCAAGAACAATTTTTTTAGGAAAATATTTCCCCCACTGCTATGGTCCAAAGTATGTGTTTCTTGGAAATTTATATGTTGAAACCTAACATCCACAGTGATAGCATTAAAAGGGAGGGCCTTTGGCAAATGACTAGGTCATAAGGATTCCACCTTCCTGAATGTGATGAGTGCCCTTTTATAAAAGAGACCTGAAGGAGCTTGTGTTTCCCTTCCACTTATGTAAGGATATATAGAAAGTGCCATTGATGAGTAGCAAGCCCTCATCAAACACCAAATCTGTTGGTGTCTTAATCTTCGACTTAGCCTCTAGAACTGTGAGCAATAAATTTCTGTTGCTTATAAATTACTCAGTCTGAAGTATTTGTTAGAGAAGCCCAAAAGGATTAAGATACCCACAAACCAGATAATATAAACAGCACATCATTATTGTAAAAAGAATTGAAAATGTAGAAAATTATAAGAAAGAGCATAAAATATCTGAAACCTCACAGCCTTGAGATAATCACCAAGAGCATTTGGTTACCATAGCTTTTAATGTATGCATTCTATTTTAATCACGGAAAACTACTTGATTTTAGATTTCTTTTCCTCTTCTACCATATATCCTTATACTATCCCCCATAACCAATTTTTATTACCTAAAGTAGTCTTGTGTATTTTTTCCATGTTTATGTAATCATATACACATCTATATGTCTCATGAAAGCTTTCCCTGACTTTCTTTATTAGGTTAAATTTTCTATTCTGCATTCTCATTGTAACATGGACCACTCTCTACAGCACCTATATTATTTACAATTTTATATTTATTAGGGTGTTTCTTTGATTGGGATTTACCTCTAGCCTAAATTCCATGAAGGCAGAGGCTGTAACTATCTTGCTTTTCATTGATTCTCAGCACAATGTTTAGCACATATTGCAAACTCAATAAACATTTGAGATGATAAGAGATAAATTCCTGCTTCCCCAAATCTCATGCTATGCGCTTTGCCCAAGTAGCCTTGCTCTTCTCCTCAGCATAGTAAAGTTTTCCAGGCATTAGAGGTCACCCAATGCCATAAAAAAAGTATTGCAATGCAGAAAGAACTCAGACTTGCCAGGCTTGGACTTAAGTCCCTCCACTATCTGTCTATGAGGAGTTTGAGTGGTCATTTTTTTTTCATTGGACCACAATTTCATTGACTTTAAAAGGGAGCCAATGTAAGAACCCATTTTGTGGAATTTAGGACTAATATACAAATACTTGCCACAAAATAATAATGATGATGATTATTACTAAAGTGTATTCACTAACCTTTCCTTTTCTTTTGGATCACTTGCTTTCTCCAAATTTCTGTAATTATAGTTTACGCCTTCATGAGGTACCATTTAATTATATAATATCTTCTGTTATGTTTGCTAATTGTTTCATTAGCATGTTAATCTTGTCTCCAAATATAATTGTAAATTCCTTTGAAGCAAGGACCATTGTTCTCTACCACTTACAGCAATTGCTGTAATACATTAAATAAGTGCTTGGTTACTTGACTGATACAGAAAAAGGATTATTTTGATTTTATGTAAGAAAGGTGTGCAAAAGCACATTGCTGGTGACTTTTAGAGTCTAGACCCTGCCTGATTGAGCATAGAAAGAGTAATGCCATTAACAGATCTTATCAAACACAGAAGGAGAACTGATTCCTTTTGTTTGGGAGGAAGATAAATGATAAATTTGACTTTAGACTCTCAGTTAAACTCAAGCAGTTTCGAATGCTATTGCTATATTAAAATAGTTCTCTACTCCTGCAAATTAAAGACAATGAAATATAATTTTGGATGTAAATGTGGATTATTTCCATATTTTAACAGACACAAAATATGTTCAAATGAGGAATTTCTTTTTCCCAATATAATTATTGGATCTTCATTTATATGTTAAAAAAGAAGCTGCATTGCTTAAAAAGAAGCTGCAACATTGCTTAAAAAGAAGCTCCTGCTACACCGAATATTATATTTTCTGTTCTCTTAAAAGGTTTCTCATTGGGAAAAATAGACTAAATAGCAAAAGCTTTTAGTAGTTAACTCAAAATAGAAGAAGAAGAAAGCTGGGCATGAGAATCAGCTGAACGTTATTATTCTTGTCTCATTCACTAATGGGTTTAACGGTTTAATTTTATTTTAAGGTTTTCCTGGGAACTTATTTTTAGTCAACTTTAGATTAAAAACAATAATTTAGGATAATTAGAAATCTATCTGTAGTGGGTGGGCCATAGGGTTTTGATCGTTTACATAACTAACTTTTCCTCAATCTTCCACCATCCTGTTTGCTGTAAGATTAAAATAAATTTTGACTTCAGAGTGGCACAAAGAGTTTTTTTATTTTGCTTGAATTGTGAATGGTTTCCAAGTGAAAATTCAGTTTGTCAGACTTGACAACCATTATTCTAGTTGAGTTTGCAGCTTCCAAAACATTAGTCATTTGTTCCCTAATTATTCATTTATTTATTCAATAAGCATTTATTAATCTGCAATGATATCATGTGCCATATATTATGCATAACTGAATGAATATTACTTTATATTTATGCGATGCAGACATACTGATGGATAGAAAATTATTTTCCAAATATCTCATGGAGGCCGATGTTTTGCCAAAATGAAGGCAATGGCTCAAATTTACTATGATTGAGCAGAATAAGAAGCACTCTTTAATATTTCTATCTCTATGCTTGTCTTTAACTCAGGATCTTTGCAATAGTTAATTGCTGTTGATAAAATGCACTTTAACACGTTTATGTCATTTCTTTTTACAAAAATTAAATTGCCAGAAAGTTATTAATGGGAAATTAACCTTTAAAAAATAGTTCCAAAAAGCCAGAGATGCCTGGGTAATGTGCTCATCATAGGGAGGTCACCTGTGCTACTTTGGCCAAAGGCCAGCCACCTAAGGAAATAATATAGACAGGGGTAGTGAAATCCCATTACAGTACATTTATCTGCCAGGGATAAGTTCCAAGACCCCCAGTGGATGCTTGAAACTCCGGATAGAACAGAACCCTATATATACTATGTTTTTTCCTCTCTGATAACCAATGATAATTTTGGTTTATCATTGACTACTAAATGACTAATGGACGGGTATTGTATACAGTGTGGTTACCCTGGACAAAGGGATGGTTCGCATCCTAGGTGCAACTGCAAAAGGTTTCTCCACACTATTTAGAACAGTGTGCAATTTAAAATTTATGAATTGTTTATTTCTAGAATTTTCCATTTAATATTTTTGGACCACAGTTGACTGCAAGTAACTGAAACTATGAAAAGTGAAACCTTGGAGGAGGGAAAACTTCTGTAATTAAAAAGTGATTGATCAGGGTCCCTTCTGTGGATTCATCAAGAATCAAATAGGGACAATTACCATTTGACCTTTATTTTTAAAATACAAGTGGAAATAATAGAATTGTTTCTAGTGTCTCTGAGTCTCTTCCACTGGTTTCTCTCTCTCTCTCTCTCTGCCCCCTGTTGCTCTCTTGCTGTGATCCTTTTCCAAGCTTGAGCTTGACAAATCATTATGTCTGTACCAGACCCGCTTAAATTAGAATGGACTGTAAGAGATTTCCAGTCATTGAGTTTTTGCTTTACTATTTAATGTAATTGTTTCTTTGCATTTCTACTTGTATTCTGAATTCCTAACCCCAAATTTTTGCCCTTTATATTTTACATTTCAAAATCTCTTTATTGTGCATAGAGCTAACTGTGTCTATGTCCTAGTTGGCTCATAAAAATTCATAGGCATTGTGTCTTTAAAATAGAGCACAGTCGGAGAAACATATTCCAATGAAAAAATAAGGATGTGTTTTTAAATTAATTTTTGTTGAATATATGAAAAATTATTATCCTTGCTGTATTTGATTGAAACTATTCACTAGGGTGAAGACAGAACAGTAAGTCTTCACTTTACATCATTGATAGGTTCTTGGAAACTGAGATTTGAAGTGAAACAATACATAACAAAACCAATTTTACCATAGGCTAATTGATGTAAATAAGAGTTCAGTTCCTATAACATATTTCTAGTCAAAAAAGCATCATAAAACCTCTAAATAAAGACCCAAAACATTTCTAATACTAAATATTGAAATAAGTGTAAGCTATATATACATTTATGAAAGACTTATAAAAAAAAGAGACAATTATTTACCCACTTACTTCAGTTCAGGGTTACAGGTGACCAGAGCCTATTCTGGCAGCTCAGGCACCAAGTAGGCACCAGTCTTGGACAGGATGCTGTCCCATCACAGGGTGCATTCACACTCATACCCACAGTCACTCAGACTGGGACCATTCAGACAGGCCAGTGAACATAATGTGCACATCTTTGGTGGGGTAAGAGAAAATCTGAGTATCTGGAGAAAACCCACATAGACATGGGGAGAACATACAAACTCCACACAAACAGTGGCCTCTGTGGGGAATCAGTTATTTTCCTTCTCTACGTTATAACAAAACGAAGTTGAATGAAACAACTCTATTCAAGGACCTGCTATAATCTATATTTCCAAACTCATGACAGAAATCTCCCTTTCACAGTCAGATTACATAGGAAATTTCTGTCCTTGATTTGTTACTTAAAGTTGCTTGCACAAGATTTCTTAACCTGGGTAAAATCAACCCCTGGAAATTTAATATAAAATTAAATATAAAATGTTATTGCACATTGCCTATATTTATTTTGAGAGAAATAGGGAAGGGATGATTGATACATTTTATCAGACTTTCAGTGTTCTGTGAAAAAACAGCAAAGAACCACTACTCATCTTCTCTCTTAACTTCTAAATCAAATAATTAATCAACTTTTAATAAATCATTTTATATTTCTCTTTCTGTAACAAAAACAGTTTAAATATTGGAAGAGGGTACCACAAAAGGCTAGTGAAGTTTCTTAGGAATTCCTGGGAAGAGGATCCTGGAGATTAGGGAGAGAGGACACTGTTAAATTTGAACTCTGAAGTCAACCCAAGTCTAACTCAATTTGTGAAGTCAGTTCTGTATTGCCTATACAGACTGAGCTTGCTATTCCCTTTCAATGAAGAGTTCCTGGTATTCTCCATGTGGAAGGTATTGTACCAGCTACTAGGGATATAGTGGTGATAAACAAGGGATTTGTAGTTTAGCAGAGAAAGTAGACAATCAATAACTTGATTAATTATGACAGGAAGATATAGTGCTTTGAGGGGAACAGGGTGTGCTAACTTTATCTTAAGGGTTAGCCAGGACCTCTTAGAGAAGCCATACAGTTTTACTAAGAAGAAGTATGAATAAGGATGGAGATAGAGATGAATGATATTTTTAGCCAAAGACAGTAGCACATGTGGAAACTTGTAGAGAGACAGTGTGGCATGTTAGAGAAGCTGAAGGGCATTCAGCATGTGCAGAGCACCGAATCGGGGTAGAGAGAGGCTAAAAAAGCCAACAGAGGCCCTAACTGTAAAAGGTTTGAGAATCAGTGGGGTAATCAAATTTCTACCCTCAGGTCAGTGCTAAGCCACTGAAGGGTCTTAAACCTGGGAGTGACTGGATTAGGTTCATGTTTTCATAAGATAGATCTCCCCAAGGTGAAGAGAATTGGTGAGAGATGACAAGTCTAGAGACAGCAAAACCAGGTAAGAGGTGCTTCAGCTATGCTTTAAAAAATGTTAGCTGGATTTTGAAAGATCTGTATCTCTAGTCTTTCTGATTTTGCCTAAATCTTTCTGATCTGGAAAGCTTTTGAATAAGAATTACCCTGATGCTGCAAAACAATAATAATGGTTAATATCTATGGCTCAGTTTGCATAGGCAATACAGAATTGACTTCACAGATTGATTTAGACGTGGCTTGACTTCAGAGTTCAAATTTAACAGTCAGGGAGACGCCCTAATCTCCATAATAACATTTATGGATTACTAACAATAATAATGGTTAACGTTTACCATGTGCCAGACCTAAGCACTTTCCATTCATTAACTTACTTGATCTTTACAACAAACCCCATTTCGCACATAAGGAACCTGAGCCACAGTGAGATTGGGTCTCTTTCTCAGCATTGCCCAGAGAGTATGCATTAAGGCAAGCCACTCTGGCTCTTAACTATTATTCTATTCAGCCTCTTACTAAATCCAGCTTTGTTCACTGCCTTTGGAATCTGTCAGAGTGGTAATCTTCATTCTGTTTCTGAAGGCCCTGGCCGAGCAAAGTTTTTAATTGCTTTACTATTCTTCAATATTAAGTGGAGCTAATAATATTTTCTGGCAAGAAAATTGTAAAAACGTATGAGCAAATTTTTAAAAGCAGTGTAGCCTGCTAGCCAGGGGAGGTGCTATGTCAATATGTGAGGTTTGTTTGACTGGGGTTAGTAGTTCTTAGAGTGCAGAACCACATAACGCACAGTCATTGCTCATTGCTGCCTCTTGGGTTCAGACGGGAAAACGGCGGTACCAGTGAAGCCAGACCGTTCATTTCATACTCTGCACATTGTCCTAACTCTTCTTTGGGGGATGTTGCTGCTATTTGTGGTGAGGGCACAGATATCTTCAATCAAAAGAAATCTAATATTTCAGGAGGAAGAACAAAATGTTAGTGGTAAATCTATTAAAGTGACCAAGTAGTTAAAGTAGTTCATTGGAAAATAGTGCATAGAAGTGACCTATCTTGGGCAGAGAGCCCTTCAAGATTCATATCTCCCTTTCTGAAGAGGCTTGGAAATGTGTACTCCAGTTGACAGAAATTGCTTTTTCCCTCATTATGTCTTCAAGATACAATAGTATCTAGTAAAATGGGCATTCTTTGAAAACAGAGATTAACATAGTATCGAGATGCATGAGGGTCAAAAGCAACTTCACATTTTTATTAATAGGAGAATATTGGAGGCCACTTAAACTTCTGGGTATCACCTAAAAAAGGAAGCTAAGAACTGCCATACCTGTTGGGGACTCTGCCTGCCTCTCTCCTCCTTAGTGTTTACTTCAGCAACAGTGACCTGGGGATTTATTTTCAGGGACAGCAAGGAAACGGGGAACTGAACATTCTGGGTTTCAGTATTGAGAGAAAAGAATCCTCTTGATGAATAATGGGGAGGTGACAGCTCTGAGAATTACAGAAAAGCAATCTGAATCCTGGCATGAAAATGGCATGAGGAGGCATCTCAGGCCTGATAAATAATTTGGAGGCCTTAATAGTCAGAAGCCCATGCAGTTCTCTAAAAGGTGGAGCCTGCATTATCCTTAGCAAACTAACACAAGAACAGACAACCAAATACTGCATGTTCTTGTTTATAAGTGGGAACAACATGATGAGAACACATGGACACATGGCGGGGAACAACATACACTGGGCCTGTGGGAGGGTGAAGGTGAGAGGAGAAAGAGCATGAGGAATAATAGCTAATGGATGCTGGGCTTAATGCCTGGGTGATGGGATAATCTGTGCAGTAAACCACCATGGCAGACATTTACATATGTAACAAACCTGTACATCCTGCACATGTACCCTTAAACTTAAAATAAAAGGTGGAAAATAATAATAATAATAAAAAAAAGGTGGAGCCTGGGGAGTACTACATCATAGACCATTGGGAGCCTCCTAAAAGGTCTATCCACCTTCAACCTCAAAGGTCTACTTTCGTCCTTGGGCTTGAAGTTGTATACACTACAAATCTATATGCCTAATGAAGAGATGTAATGTTGCCTTTTTTTTTTTTTTTTTGAAATTTTCCGTTGTTTCTCATTCCTTAAAGATAGGTGGAGGGTAGGAGTGAGGATTGGTTAAGCTGCTTCTCACATGATAGAAGCTGTCTGCAAGGGAACATCATCAGCAGGCTTTCAAGGGCCTATCTGTGTGGGAGGGCTTATTGGTTGCTGTGAGCTGTTTGTTTTATGTGGGCTGCCTGCTAGAGCAGCTTGTGTGCAGAGCTCCTTGCTCTTCAAATGAATGCTGGGTTGTCTGACCTGCCATTGTGGACCATTAGAGCTTTGTGACCACACTCGGAGACTTTTCCAATGTAAGGCATTTTCTATAACAATACAAAGTGCCAAGAAAATGCTGTCATTTAGATGGCCAGAGATTTTTCCTTTGTTGTCTGTTTTAATGGATGTCAGAACATTATGCATGATTTTTATGGTGTGTGCCTTGAGTTTCATTAAAGTTGCTAAGGCCTTTATGGGTAGTGCTAATGGTACATGATTATAAGTTCTAGAAAGGTTGCCTTAGAAAGTGGCAGATAGGGATAGATGGAAACATGTAAGGTTTACCTCACTATTCTGTGTCCCCTTCACATTGTATTAGTCCATTTTCATACTGCTATGAAGAAATACCTGATACTGGGTAATTTATAAAGAAAAATGAGCTCACAGTTCCACATGGCTGAGGAAGCCTCCCAGTCACTGCAAAAGGCAAAGGAGGAGCAAAGGCATGTCCTAAATGGCAACAGGCAAGAGAGTGTGTGCAGGGGAACTGTCCTTTATAAAACCATCAGATCATGTGGGACTTATTCACTATCATGAAAACAGCAAGGGGAAAAACCCACCCCCGTGATTCACTTACCCCCTATTGGGTCCCTCCCATGGCACATAGGGATTATGGGAGCTACAATTCAAGATGAGATGTGGGTGAGGACACAGCCAAACCATATCACACACCATTTCTTTGGTTGACTAAGTGTATAATTGCTGATCTCTTTTCTCCCATCATATATAAGGGAGTTATGATTAAGTATCTCCCCTAGGAAAAGAAAGAGAAGGATCTTTTTACGCTTTCTCCTTCTGTTCCTTTTCTTTAAGTTCTGAAACAACTATGATATGCAGGGTCATGAATAGAAGATCTTTAATATTGTTTAACGTGTAGCAGAGAATGAATTTGTTGACTTTTCCTTGGCTCTATTGTCTATTGTTGGAGACAACTGACTATTATATGCTCATCAGCCAGAACAGTGAAACAAAGTAGGTGGCAAGACCCCAAAGATAATTCAACACTGAACTCTGAGATTTGCTTCACTTCATTTAAACAGATATTTATTGAGCACTGGCTGTGGGCTAGAAACTGCAAATACAAAATCTAGCATCATTTTTGGACAGCAGTACTTCCTTTTAAGCTGGATGCTTCCTTTTATATTTTTAGATCACTGACAATGTACATCAAGGAAAACAAAAAGTCCTTGCATCTGGCAGAGAACTTCTAGTCAAAATTCTTAATCTTATATCTGAGGAAACTGAGTTAAGTAGAGCTAAAGGACTTCCCAAAATTATGACTGATGAATCCTAGCTTCAAACCCATGTCTCCTGAATCCATTCCTCCATCTTTCCTCTATTCTATACTGCCTTTTTCCTTACAGGTATAACAGGGCATGAAATGTAGGTGGGTAGAAAAGGAAAATGGAACTTTTTTTTCTGTAACTTAATTTCCATTTTAAGTCTTAATCCTACTGGGTGTTAGAAATTTAATTTCAGTCAACTTGGGGTCACTTTCCTCCGTGCCTGGGGGTTGTATACAAATCTGGGGTATTACCTAGTGCAAAGTCATGAGAGAGGAGAGGCATCTCTTTCTTTCTGCTCAGTTCTCCACGATGCATCAGCAGGGGTGTCTTCATTCCCACTTGACCTTTGGTTAGTAGTTGAGGTAGGTCCCTGCACTTCCTCCTTTCTTCTTAACCTCCAGCCCTTTTCAAGTCTGCTGGCTCCCTCTGTGATGTTACTGCTGCTCTCAGATCCTAAGGGTCCCTATAGTGTTTTCAAAACAGTCTCTAGTGCAAATAATCCTTCAAAATTGTCTCTGTCCTTCTGGCCAGACACACCATGCAGATGTGTCTGCTGCTCCCCACCAGGTTGATGGAGGAGAGCATTCTTTCTATCTGCAGATGGGTCACAGATCCTCCCTATTGTCAGAACCTCCTTACTGTCCCTATGTCTAAAGTTCTATAGGTCCCTACCCCCAACAACATCATTTCCACCACTGTTTTCATCTTACAGGCTTGACCTACAGGGGAAAACAGTATAGATAACACCTTGTCCAGATGCACCTGTCTATGCTCTCTTCACTTTCACTTTCTCTCTTTTGTTCTAGGGAATCTTTATCCAGTTGGGAGATGAAAAGGCTTAGCTTAGTTATTATTGAGCTATGTTCTTCTAAATCTTTTATCTTACACCTGGGTCTGGACTTTTTAAATTGAAAAGCTAAAAATTTGCCCCATTGTTTGAGTCAGATTTCTCTAGAGAAACAGAAACAATAGGATGTGTATCTATAAGAAGAGAGATTTATTGTAAGAAATTTGTTTACACGATTATAAAGTCTGACAAGTTTAAAATCTGCAGTGTGGGTCATCAGGGTGAAAACCAAGGAAGAACCAATGTTGTGGTTCAAGTCCAAAGATCACCTGCTGGAAAATTCCCTGTTGCTAATGGAAGGTCAGTCTTTATTCCTAGTCATGCCTTCAACTGATTGGATGAGGCTTGCTCACATTGTGAAGGGTGATCTACTCTATCCATATTCCTCTGATTTAAATATTAACCCTATCTAAGACACCTTTACTGAAACAACCAGAATAATATTTGACCACAAGTGTGGGTTCCATGACCAAGCCAAGTTGATGCATAAAATTAATTATCACATCCCTCTCCTGTCTGTTGCCTGCCTTGTCATTGCTTCTCTAAGATAACAGCAGCCTACTCAGTACAAGGAAACAGTAGCAGGTGCTGTGGGGTAAAAGCAGATGGAGAGAATTTGGTTTATATTTTTTAAAATATCTGACATGTATAATTATATTATGTATTTATTTATTTTCACTTTTGCTAATTAGAACTACCCAGTATGCTACTTTATAAGTATGTTTTCATTTTTGCAGAGGTTTTAATCTTTGGTTTTCAAAAAAAAATAAAACTTCTTGAAAGTAGGTGTTGGTTCATCTCCCATTGATTGCAGTATTTTATATAAATAGACAGTAAGTTCCACTAATTGAAAATATTTCATTTTAAACTGCAAGGTACAACACTGTATTAAGTGAAAGCAATGCAACTTTCAAGTAATATTTGTCAACAGAAAAAAATTGAAGTGTAAATGCTTTCATTGAACTTGATTTTCAAAAAAACATTTTTTTTTGAGACTTGTATTTTTTGCCTTTATGCAAAATCAAAGGTCACTAGTCAGGTAAAAATTATAGAAAAAATTTTCCAAAGTGAGGAATGGTTTTTGCTTTAAACAGCAGAGTGGTTTTTCTTCTTTGAATATCATCTGTGTTCTTAATTTTAAAAGTAGATTTTCTCTGAGTGATTTTTGAAAGCCAACAAAGTAATACTTACATCTTCCTTTAAGTTGCTGGGAGACCACAGAGTATTCTAGCCTGAAGTGCCACCTGGTACATCTTAAATTATCTGAAGCAGAGATCAAGCTGGGCTAAGGAACAAAAAGTGGCATATCCTTAATTACCACAAATGATACCTAATTACCTTCATGCCAGCTTTAACATAATACTGAACACAGCTGAGATGGTGTTTGATTTTAAAGTGAGTTACACAAAATTACCTTTCCAAACCAAACTGACTTTACCAATTTTGCCAACTTGCATTTTAATATTGCATTTCAATAGCTACCCTTTGGGTACACATGTTATCAATATGCCTGACTGCCTTTTGGTCACTGATATTTAATACTTTCCTAGGCTTTTTATAACAAAATAGCTTTTGGTTTAACATTGAAATTGCAGAAGTAATTGTTTCACTGTGAATGTACTTAAAGTTGCTCTTGATACTTCAAGTAGAAATAGAAAATAACAGACATTTATTGCCATCAAAATGGAAATGCAGTAATTATGTCAATAGATTTAATCTATGAACTTTTCTTGATCTCTGTTCAGATAAAACTATAATAGTTGTACAAGCCTCAAAAAGCTACCTTAGTAAGTGTTTTAGAATTTTTTTATTGTAAGAGACTAGCTATGACTGGTCTTCAGTCTTTTGTAGCAAAAGATTTAAGATAGTGTATTAGTCCATTCTCATGCTGCTAATAAAGAAATACCCAAACTGGGTAATTTATAAAGAAGAAGAAGTTTAACGGATTCACAGTTCCACATGGCTGGGGAAGCCTCACAATCATGGCAGAAGCCAAAAGAGGAGCAAGTCATGTCTTACATGGCATTAGGCAAGAAAGCATGTGCAGGGGAACTCCCCTTTATAAAACCATCAGATTGCATGAGACTATTCAATATCACGAGAACAGCATGGGAAAAACCTGCCCCTAATGATTCAATTACCTCCCACCCTGAGTCCCTCCCATGACATGTGAGGATTATAGGAGCTACAATTCAAGATGAGATTTGGGTGGGGACACAGCCAAACCATATCATTTGGCCCTGGCCCCTCTCAAATCTCAAGTTCCCACATTTTAAAACACAATCGTGCCCTTCCAAAAGTCCCCCAAAGTCTTAACTCATTCCAGTATTAATTCAAAGGCTCAAGTCCAAAGTCTCATCTGAGACAAGACAAGTCCCTTCCACATATGAGTCTATAAAATCAAAAGCAAGTTAGTTACTTCCTAGATAAAATGGGGCTACAGGCATTGGGTAAGTATAACCATTCCAAATGGGAGAAATTGGCCAAAACAAAGGGGCCACAGGCCCCATGTAAGTTCAAAATCCAATAGGGCAGTCATTAAACCTTAAGGTTCCAAAATGATCTCCTTTGACTCTGTGTCTCACATCCAGGTCACACTGATCCAAGAGGTGGTTTCCCATGGTCTTGGGCAGCTCTGCCCCTGTGGTTTTGCAGGTTACAGCTCCCTCCCAGCTGCCTTCACAGGCTGGCATTGTCTGTAGCTTTTCCAGGTGCACACTGCAAGCTGTTGGTGGATTTACCATTCTGGGGTCTGGAAGATAGTGGCCCTCTTCTCATAACTCCACTAGGCAGTGCCTCAGTGGGGACTTTGTGTGGGGGCTCCAACCCCACATTTTTCTTGTGCACTGCCCTAGCAGAGGTTCTCTATGAGGGCTCTGCTCCTGCAGCAAACTTTTGCCTAGACATCCAGGTGTTTTCATACCTCTTCTGAAATCTAGGCAGAGGATCCCAAACCTCAATTCTTGACTTCTGTGCACCCACAGGCCCAACACTATGTGTAAGCCACCAAGGCTTGGGGATTGTACCCTCCAAAGCCACAGTCTGACCTGTACCTTGGCCCCTTTTAGCCACAGCTGGAGCAGCTGGGACATAGAACACCAAGTACCTAGGCTGCACACAGCAGGGTCCCCTGGGTCCAGCCCACAGTACCATTTTTTCCTCCTTGGCCTCCAGGCCTATGATGGGAAGGGCTGCTGCAAAATCCTCTGACATTCCCTGGAGACATTTTTCCCATTATCTTGGTGATTAACATTTGGCTCCTTGTTACTTATGCAAATTTCTGTAGCAGGCTTGAATTTCTCCCCAGAAAATGGGTTTTTATTTTCTATTACATTGTCAGGCTGTAAATTTTCCAAACTTTTGTGCTTTGCTTCCTCTTGAATGCTTTGCCCCTTAGAAATTTCTTCCATCAAATACCTTAAATCATCTCTCTCAAGTTCAAAATTTCACATTTCTCTAGGGCAGGGGCAAAATGCCAGCAATCTATTTGCTAAAGCATAATAAGAGTCACCTTTGCTCCAGTTTCCATCAAGTTCCTCATCTCCCTCTGAGACCACCTCAGCCTGGACTTACTGTCTATATCACTATCAGCATTTTGAGAAAAGCCATTCAACAAGTCTCTAGGAAGTTCCAAACTTTCCCACATTTTCCTGTCTTCCTCTGAGCCATCCAAACTCTTATAACTTCTGCCTGTTACCCAGTTCCAAAGTCACTTTCATATTTTTGGGTATCTTTACAGCGGCCCCATTACTGGGTACCAATTTATCATGTTAGTCCATTTTCACACTACTAATAAAGAAATACCCAAGACTGGGTAATTTATGAAGAAAAAGAGTTTTTTGTTTTTTGTTTTTTGTTTTTTGTTTTTTTTTGAGACAGAGTGTCGCTCTGTCGCCCAGGCTGGAGTGTAGTGGCCAGATCTCAGCTCACTGCAAGCTCCGCCTCCCGGGTTCATGCCATTCTTCTGCCTCAGCCTCCCGAGTAGCTGGGACTACAGGCGCCTGCCACCTCGCCTGGCTAGTTTTTTGTATTTTTTAGTAGAGACGGGGTTTCACCGTGTTAGCCAGGATGGTCTCGATCTCCTGACCTCGTGATCCGCCCGTCTCGGCCTCCCAAAGTGCTGGGATTACAGGCTTGAGCCACCGCGCCCGGCCGAAAAAGAGTTTTAATGGACTCAGTTCCACATGGCTAGGGAGTCCTCACAATCATGGCAGAAGGCAAAGGAGGAGCAAAGGCACATCTTACATGGTGGCAGGCAAGAGAGCTTGTGCAGGGAACTGCCCTTTATAAAACCATCAGGTCAGACCAGATGCAATGGCTCATGTCTGTAATCTCAGCATTTTGGAAGGCTGACATGGGCAGATCACTTGAGGTCAGGAGTTTGAGACTAGCTTGGCCAACATGGTGAAACCCTGTCTCTGCTAAAACAAATACAAAAATAAGCTGGGTGTGGTGGCAGGAAAATTGCTTGATCCCAGGAGGTGGAGGTTGCAGTGAGCCAAGATCACACCACTGCCCTCCAGTCTGGGTGGCAAGAATGAGATTCCATCTCAATCAATCAATCAATCAATCAATCAAATCATCAGATCTCATGAGACTTATTCACTACCACATGAACAGCACACAAAAACGCACCCCCAATGATTCAATTACCTCCCACCCTATGTCCCTCTCATGACATATGGGGATTAGGGAAGCTACAATTCAAGATGAGATTTGGATGGGGACACAGCTAAACCATATCAGACAGGAAATTTAGTTTTAAGTGCAACCAGTAATGAAACTGCATCAATCCAAAAATCGAGTATAGGCCTGGGTATAGTGGCTCATGCCTGTAATCCCAGTACTGTGGGAAGCCATAGAGGGGGATCACTTGAAGCCAGGAGTTCAAAACCAGACTGGGCAACATAACAAGACCCTGTCTCTACAAAAGGTTTAAAAATTACCTGAGTGCAGTGATGGGTGCCTGTAGTTCCAGCTATTTGGGAGGCTGAGGTGGGAGGATCACTTGAGCCCAGGAGTTCAGGACAGCAATGAGCTGTGATTGGGCCACTGAACTCTATCCTGGGCAACAGAGCAAAACCCTGTCTCAAAAAAGAAAAATAAAGAAAAATGAATTTTTTTTTCAGTTTTTGCCCTGTTCTACAATTTGTTCTACAATTGAGTGCTTCCTATATGCCAAACTGTCCAGATAAGATTGACTTATAGCTTAATATAGAAGAATAATTTGAATTGTTATTTTTTAGATTTGGTATTATTATAGCAGAAGACCTAAAATACTAGTTTTTTATGTTTAAAGTTTCCAATATTACTTATTTTTAACAAGAATATTAACAAAACAGCAATAGTTGATCATTGTGTTTAGTTATAATTTCCATTTTTGTAATAAAATTATCTGCTTTTGTACTTGAACTCTTCAAAGCAGAAAGATAAGGGACTGTGGTCTAGCATTAATTTAATATGCCAGAATTGGTAAAAGGAAAGAATGATTCAATATACTCTGTCAAACAGAGTAGTAACCAATTAACTTCAAATCATTTAAATTACTTCTAGCTGTCAGCAAGGAAATTTCAAATCACTTAAACTTCTTCAAGTTGTCAGCAAGGAACAGAGAGAGAGATAAAAAACGGAGATGTGGAAAATAGCTAGAGGCACAAAAGGAGGATAAATAAGGTGGAGGTAGGAAAAGACAATTACTTGTTTAATTTTAAGGCCCATTTTCATAAATGCGAAATGATTCAACATGACTGATGAAGTTGCTCTGGAAGAAGAAAAATTATCTTCTTTGATAGTAATTCCCCTTGACAGTCATCTCAGTAACTTAAAGATGGTCCTGTGCATAAAGGAGCACATTTTCCCACTAGGGATATTGAGTAAAGAATCAGTAAAATTAATGAACAATGGAAAGAAGATTTAGGCTTGAAAAGATCTGGTGTAATGTCAGAGAGGCCTGGGGAACCAGCAGTCTGGAACAAATAGTAAACCCTGGAGAGACAGGGAAGATGAATCGTGTAAAGTGTTGTTTGTCATAAATACAGCAAGCTGATAAATGTGTAGCATGTGATACAAGAACACCACGCAAATCAGAATGTATGCTTTATTGGACAGCTGGGAGGAAAGAGTACTGGATTAGGCACTAGGAAAACTAGCGTTTTGGTACTTTGTCCATAGCTTCTTACTGGGGTGCAAGCCTCTTTTTTTCCATTGAAATTATTATATTTCCTATGATATAGTGATATAATTAAAATATATAGTTGGTCTTTGTCCCTGGTTTCTGGCACAGAGCTTCTAAATGCCTTGGAATTTCCTGAGTCTTAGGGGTGGGAGGAGCATCTTTTGTTATTTATGGTAAGCCCCTTTCAACCATTCCTGAGTTTATGCTAATAAGGTGAGTCTTGAAGGATGGGGGCTGGTTTGCCAGAGGAACCAACCAAGTGATTAGAGGGTCGGAACTTTCAGCCCAAAATCTCAACCTCCAGGGAGGATAGAGGGGCTAGAGATAGACTCAGTCAAAAAGGGTCAATGATTTAATCAACTACCTATATAATGAGGCTTCCATGAAAACACTAAATGATGCGATGAAGACAGTATGCAGGTTTGTGAAGACATGCAGGTTCTGGGAAAGTGGTATACCCGAAGAGGGCATGGAAACTCCATGCACCACTGACCTCAATACCTTGTCCTGTGCATCTATTCCATTTGGCTGTTCCTGAGTTGTATCCTTTATAATAAACTAGTAATAGTAAGTAAAGCATTTTCCTGAGTTCTGTGAATCATTCTAGCAAATTATCAAACCTGAGGAGGGGGTGTGGAATCCTCCGGACAGGACAGAAGTTGTGGGTAACCTGAGGACACACTACTTGCAATTGGCATCTGCAGCGGGCTAGGGACAGACTTGTGGACAAAGCCTGTAACCTGTGGAGTTTGCCCAAACTCCCAGTAGTAAGGGTCATAATTGAATTGTAGGACACTCAATTGATATCCAGACTGTTGGAAAATTGCTTGATGTAAGGGAAAACCCCATACATTAGGCATCAGAAGTATTTTGTGGGTATAGAAAAAAAAGGGGTATCTTTTATTTCCATTTTAAAATAGATTTTAGTTTTTACAGCAGGTTTAGGTTCACAGAAAAATGGGGTGAAAGATCCAGAGATTTCCCATATACTCCCTGCACCCACATATGCACATCCTGCCCCATTATTAACATCTCCATCAGAGAGTACTTTTGTCACAACTGATGAACCTACATTGACACATCATTATCTCCCCAAATCCAAAGTTTACATTAGAGCTTACTCTTGGTGTTGTACACTCTATGGGTTTAGACAAATTTATAATAACATGTACCCATCATTATAGTATCATAAAGAGTAATTTCACTGCCCTGAGTTCCTCAGTGGTACACCTGTGTATCCCTCCTCACCCCCAACCCCATTTTGTTTTTAAATGTTTCTTTACTTCCCAAGTACACAGACTCCAATGTCACCTTCACTAAAATGAGTTAAAATGAACCAATATAATTTTGTTGATGTTATTTTTAATTTTATTTAGAAGATGGGTATTGTTTTTGAAGAGATGCATCAGTAGAAGCCTTTCTTTGATATGCTGCATGCTCACTCATTTGGAGAAATACCTGATTTCACTTTATATGAATGTCCATTAGGAAGGGTGCAAGCTAACATCTGCAAAATTCCTACTTTGTACAAAGTACTGTTCTAAGCATTCTATACTGTCACCTCCTTTAAAATTACCACCACCCATCGAGGCCTTGAAAAGTTCAGTAACTTGCCCATTATCACATCACTTGTAAAGGATGGATCAGGGATCACACCAGGATGTCATAGCTTCAAGGTTTGTATTTCTCCATCATAATATTTTGTACATACACACTGGTTGTACCAGTGATAGGGACAGGAGGCAGAGTAATTCTAGGCAGAAGAGGCAGGTCCCTGACAAAACCCCACCCTCAAGCCAAAAGGCCTGAAACCGTGGCCCAAAATGAGAACTTACATCCTTGTTTTCCCGTTCAAATGTTGCCTTTTCCTAAACTACCCATGGCCCACCCTGCCTTCCATCTGTGCCTATAAAGACCCCAGACTCAGCCAGCAGAGAGGAGAAGCAGCGGGATGTTGGGCTGGATATCAGAGAGAAGTGGCTTGACTTCAGAGGGACAGCTTGATAGCATAACTTTGGAGAAGAATCTGGCCAAAGACAGTCAGACTTCGGGGGAAGATTATGTACCTGCCCTGTCCTCTTTTCAACTCTCCTTCCTGCTGAGAGCCACTTTCATCAGCAATAACATCCCCTTCATTTACCATCCTTCAATTCATTCATGCAACCTCATTTTTCCTGAGCACTGGACAAGAGCTTGAGAGCCACAAGTGTGGATGCAAAAGGCTATCATGCTGACCCTTTGCCCTCACTGGTAGAGGGCAGCCACCTCATGTGAAAAGGCAGAGGACCCACTGAGCTGTTAACACTTAAGCTGTCCTTGGATGCCAGAGCTAAAAGAGCACTGTAACACACCTTCTAGGGCTTCAGGGTTCAAAGGCAGCCCGCTTGATGCTGCCATGGGGCCTACATGGAGTTTGCTTCTGCTGGGGCCCAAAGCACTTGCCCAGCTTCTGTAACCACTCACCTGCATGCTGCCTCCTGTGAGGGGTGGAGTGCAGTGGGTCTGAGTGAATGGAGTTCACTTCTGCCAGTGCAGAAGCAGCCAGCTGGTTCCAGCACTCATAGACTCCAGTTCCTGCCTCATTCTCTCACATGCTCTCTCCCACAAGGAGTTGAAAGCTGCGGGCTGGGTAAACGAGGCACCCCTGTAGTGAGTCCCATGAATGGATCAGGAAAATACCCTGCTTCACCAGAAATAAGTGGAATGTTAGGAGGAGGATATTTTGAGGGCTTTACATGTTTTCCCACCCATCCTAAACACGGTTACACCCATTTTAAATAGAAAAAACTGAAGTTGAGAATGATTACCTTGCTTAAATCTTGTTGTTTTTTTTTTTTATTTATAGCGCTCACTAATACTTCTTAGAGTAATTGCTTATTTAATAGTGAGCTCCATTAGCAGCTCACTAATACTTCTTTTTTTTTTTGAGCGTTTTAAAAATATATTTATTGGCAATTTATATCTTCTTTAAGAACGTCTGTTCAGATCATTTGCCCATTTTTTTTTTAATTTATTTATTATTATTATACTTTAAGTTGTAGGGTACATGTGCATAACGTGCAGGTTTGTTACATATGTATACTTGTGCCATGTTGGTGTGCTGCACCCATCAACTCGTCATTTACATCAGGTATAACTCCCAATGCAATCCCTCCCCCCTTCCCCCTCCCCATTATAGGCCCCAGTGTGTGATGTTCCCCTTCCTGAGTCCAAGTGATCTCATTGTTCAGTTCCCACCTATGAGTGAGAACATGCGGTGTTTGGTTTTCTGTTCTTGTGATAGTTTGCTAAGAATGATGGTTTCCTCACTAATACTTCTTAAAGGATTTGTTTATTTATTTGGAGAGAATGCAATATTAAAATCTATACTCAATTTTATCTTTTCAACTTCATCTTTATGGAAAGACATTGGGAAACTAGTATTGTTGCCAAACAGCAGAGGTTTGGTCAAGGTCCAGTTGCTTGCTGTGAAGAAAGTCAGTCATTGAGATGACAAATATTGCCAGGGAAGAAGGCTTTAAGGTGGGTGTTATCAGCCAGGAGATGGGAGATAAGTCTCAAATCTGTCTCTCTAACCCACTAAAAATAGGAATTTATATAGTGGGTAAGAAATGTAGCTACATAAGGTAAAATAGGAATTAGGGAGGGGTAAGGAAAAGGAGTTGGTTAACAGGAAGCAGGTCATTGGTTAGGCAATCATAAGGGAGGAGGGGTTTAGTGTCTCTCTGTCTAGATGCTATTGTCTGGTGAGTTTCAGATCCTTGATACTATCTGGGAGGCCTGAAGGTTAGTTTCCTGACAAGGGAATTCAGATAAGACAACTGTAAGTTTCAAACTTTATGAAGGGCAGTGTCAATTTCTATATTTATTCAAAAAATCTTAAATATTAGTTACATTGGAAAATTGGGCTGGTTTTAGTTCCCCCTTTCTATTACTGGTTCATCAGTCATAGGGAATCTTGGTGTTGATCTTTTGGCTGCTTAATGCTGAGAAAGGGAGTGCTGGGATAATGATGAGGAATGAAAACATTATGTCTGTAATTGAAGTACTCATGAGTACCTGGTCGGCATTGGGCTTGTTGGAGCACTATGATCTGGACACTTTCATTAACAGTTTTAGAACAACATTTTAAGCCACATTTAAATATAAGACTGACCATGATGTGTAAGAACAAGATAATTAATAATGTAGATGACCCAACTTTAAAAATACCAGGGAATCTTGAAAACCTGTCCCCTAATCCAGGTCTGTTCTCCTTTACATGTTATAACTGGGAGGCTTGCTGTCTTATCCTTCAATATGTACTCCTACTTCAACTGATGTATTAATGTAGGTACAGCAAGATGAATTGGCAATTACATATACCCCTGCCTTGTTCAGTGAGCAAATACTCCAAAGCTATGTGGTTATCTAAAACTACTCTAGCCAAGGAGTCTAGAGACTTTTTTTGGGCAACAATAGCAGTCACTGCTTCACTTGCTATAATCCACAGGGTGATGGAGAGATTTCTAAGTACATATTAATGAGCTGCTACTCCCCGCCATGGGAGTGTAACCAAAAAATATCTGGTTCTGTCAAGAATGCTCCCAGGCAAATACTCTTTGGGGACACCCTAATTGGGGTCTCCCTCCAAGAGTCCTCTGGTTACCCTGGAGAATAATTTCAAAGAACTAGTCCAATGTCTGACCAAGCTCTCATTGTCTACTATAAAAGGGGTGACAGAGTATCCTAATAGACATTGCCCTTTGTCTACTTTCCTAGGCATCTATATGCCCTAGGCCTATTCTCTTGTTTGCAAACAAACATGTAGCCCTCAGGAGCACAGGTCACTGTATCTTGAGTAGAAGCAGTCATTCAGGCTATCTTTTCTAACCAGAGATCGGTTAGATTATTACCAAATCCAGGTAAAGCCAAGCCTGCCCAGAGTCTTCCTGATTCCTTATATCCTGATCAAATGGAGTTCTGTCTGGGTCACCATTGAAGAAAAAAAGTGCTTGCCTTTTTGTTTATTTATTTTAGGAAAAGTAAGGAATAGCCTTTCTGGGATGACAAATAGAAACAGGAGGTCTTCATAGTCCCTAAAAGGGTCCATGTAAGGCATACTCATTACACTATTATTTTAGGAGTCTTTGGATGTTGAAATGTGCAGATAGGGATATGCAAAAAGCTATGAACTGGTTGGATTAAGGAGTCGCTATGGTCCAGAACAGACTGGAGCTTTGGGTGACATATCCACAACAGTGGGATAATGTTGCTGATGAAGCAACAGCTTGTGAAATATGAATTAGTGAATTATCCCTCCATCTAGAAGCGGGAAGGATCTAGAGAACGATAACAGCCTGGAAAGTGAATGTTCCTTTATGATTTCTTGTGTAAGGTCTTTGGCTGGACTTTGAGTATTAATTTAAGGTTGTAGGAGGGCTCACAATATCATGACTGTTTCCTCTGGAGGAATCTTTGAGGGACTAGTTTTACCCAATTTTGGTGAATACATGGCTTAACTTGTCAGATGAGTGGGTGGTCAGTTGTGGTCACCGTTGGTCTTCAGCCTGGTGGGATTTCCAGCTTTTCAGCAGGACTTGGTCCCTCGGTTTCACATAGTAGAAAGGCACATTGGTAGGGACCTGGAGCCTATTGGAAGCCAACTTAGATGGACTAGTTAATATATTTTCTATTTGTTTTATGTGTTTGCGGGGAGGTAAAATCTTCAAGTGATAGGGAGTCCAAGGGTAAGAGAAATGGTTCCTGTTACTTAGAATGCACATTCTCCTGACCTTACTCCAAGCATAATGGAAACACAGTTACCACCCCTAGATTGCAGAGCTTGAGAAATCTTCTGGAATTAAACACAAAGTAAACATTTGGCAAAATCTAGACTGGTTTTGGAGACTCTGTTCAAGGTAACAGTTTCAGTCACTTGTTAACACATTTTCAAAATTTTTAAAGGGAGGAGGAATAACTGGTTTCCAATCTACTGACTTCAGTACCATAGTAACAAATGTATTGTTCATATAGGTAGCAGAATGCATAGAAGAATTTCTTTTCTTTTTTTAAAAAATGAAAGTTTATTTAATTTCTAAAAACTGTTAAGTCTGAGTCTGAGAAATGATATCCCAAAGTCTAATCCAATCACCCTCAAAGCACCCCAGTGCTAGAAAGGATTTCAAAGGAGGATAAAAGCAAGATCAGCTTTAACATTAGGCAAAGATCCATGGGCAACCTTCTTTAAACAATAACAAAAAGAGCTTACTAAAGTTGATACTTAAATATCTGAAGTAATGTAATAGTTCATATAGTTCAATAGTAATGGAACAGAAATTGAATCATCTAAACATTTTAAATCCACTCATGATTTTTATTTGGAGAGTTTTTTGGTCTGATCAATGCACATGAGTGGATTATTGTGGAAATTCCCTTGAAAACATGATTTTAAAAGAACTACAGGTCTATCCAGCATCCCTAAGTCTGCCAGTACCCTTATCTCTAACCTATACTTTGACCCAGAGTGTTGACAAAGTGCAGCACTTGCTACCGTTCAAGTACCAAGGTAGCTTAGTAAAACTGCCTCCTAAAGATGATCACCTCCCTTGTAAGATAACCGATTTCCTCTGAACTAAGTAAAGGGGGAACTTTTAGAATGAACAAAAGACTTAATGAAATGGAAAGTTGTCTAATCTCTAAAGGTCTTAAAAGTAGGACTTGCCATGACTAATTAAGTGCTGACAACAGAAGAAATTCCAACTCCAACAAAAGGGAAGATACACTATTGTGAACGCATTCCCTATGGTAAGCAGAAAATAAACTTTTTATCAGAAAATATTTCATAAATTTTTACTTTTTTTCAGAGCAGGAGTGGAGGTTTATTTAAAAAGGCTTTAGAGCAGGAAAGAAAGGAAGTACATCTGGGAGACCCAAGGGGTTGACTTGAAGAACAAGTGCCTAAATTTCTACGTTTTTACTGTATGTTTGGGTAACATAAGGCATCTAAGAGTATTAAATAAATATTACTCCCATTTGGCATGTGGATACAAAGAATATTATGATACTATATATAATTATCTATCCCGCTCCTACAGAAAACAATATTCAGACGCAGTGCGAAACAGCCAAGTTATATTTTCAGAAATAAAACAGATGCCACTTCTAATTCAAAACTAAGAAGAAAAACTGTATATTGTAGAATGAAGGCTTTCCCTTGTGAAATTAATTTTAGTAGCTAACCTCTCAAAAATTTGTAAATGCATGACTTTGTAAAATGTTTTACTCAATATACTTAACTTGTATATATATGCTTTTTCATGTGAAACACAGGAACATATTTTCTATCAGCAATGTTAAAAATATAATTAAAGAAAAAGAAATCAAATTTAACATAAACAATAGGCAATAGAGAAATGTCATTTTAACCTTGGTACCAAGCTACAATTCTTCCTTGGTCAACCTCTCCTATATTATACTAGATATTCAATTTATTTTCAATCTTTCATGAAATTGGACCTCTTACTCATTTAAAGAGTAGGAGAACTTACAATAATTAGTAAAAATTATTCAATTCTCATACATTAGTTATTTGCCTTTGTGGATATAAAGTGGTGACTCAGTACTTTATCAAAATATATGTTTATGAAAATATTGGGAATATAAGATTGAAATTTTAAAATTACATTTTTAAAACTAAACTCTGAGAATTTTTACTTTAAGCATGAAGCATAATTGTTATAGAACTTCTTATGAAATGTCACTTGATTTTCAATAAAAACAACTTCACACAATGCAGAAATGACAATGTATCATCTTGCAACAATATCTTTACATGTCAATCCTAATCTAAAATGTGTTTAAACAACAATGAAAATCTCCTTTAATAAATTCATAAAGTATTATTTTTAACCACTATTGCTCTGTAGCAATAATTGAAGCCCCAACATGAGCACTGAGAATGCGGTAATAAAATATCAAGGGTTGTATCCATCTTGAAATAAAGACACTGATGCTTCTCACCAACTGGAATCAGGTATAGTAAATACATCAGAGAAATGTGAGTAATCCAAGGAAGTCCCCTGAAATCAACAGTACCATCTGCCACAATTTAAAACATTAAGTGTAAAACTCTGTTCTAATTATTTTATAGAAGTTCTATTTCACACACTTAATATTGTTAAAATATTTGCAAAATTGTAAAATTCTCTATATAAAGGGTTTTGAACTTCTTCAGCTGAACACTTCCTCATTGTCAGAAAAACATTTCTAATGAAAGAAAGAGAGTTTTTCCATGAATATCTGAGCCTGGAGAATAAATTATTTCTTATGATCATAGCCAATTACAATACAAGATAAAAAATTCACAATTTGAAGGAAAAAAAACAAAACCCAGCAAATGTAACTCCTCAGAAAGACCCCTGGAAGGGCCAAACTTCTCTAGATTCCAATGAATATTGGGGCCAAACAGTATTACAAAAGAATATCATTTTCTATCATTCCATTGACTCGTAACTATATTCAGACCAGTTTTGAAGAATGCACCCAAGTGGGGGCATTCCTACATCAAATCCTGTGTTCCCTTGATCACATTGACACACACACATACACAAATAAACAATTATCAAAATACAATCTAACTGCAGCAGTGACTAACAAGCCACGAGAGTTCAAACTCAAACAGTTGGGGTGTTTTTTACTCTCATGCCAGTCTAGTACCCATAAAAGACACTCACCTTTATGGATACAGATGTCAAATTTCAAAGGCTGTCCTTCTTAAGTAATTAAGAATATGGTTGGGGCCAGCAGCGGTGAGGGAAGACAGAGAAACACAAACCCACCTCTGGACGAATATAGCTGGGCAGCTGCTGGGAAGGTTTCCAGATCTCTCTAGCCTATGGCCACCGAGCCACAAGCACTGCAATCCAAGTCACAGCACCAGCATTTTATTGCTGAATGCCTGGGTGTTGGCCAAGCTGTGGTTTCTCGCTGTAACGAAAGCTATCCATTGAAACAATGAGTATTGCTAGGGAAGAAGGTTTTAATGTGGATGATGTCAGCCAGGAGATGGGAGATAAGTCTCAAATCCAGCTGACTAAAATTAGAGTTTTATAGAGTAGGGAAGGAATATAACTACGTGTGGGAAAACAGGAATTAGGGAGGGATAAGGAAGAGGAGTAGGTCACCAAGAATCAAGTGGTTGGTTAGTCAATCATGATGGATGAGGGGTCTGGTGTCTCACCAACTGGATGCGGGGATCTGGTGAATTTCAGTTGCTTGATGCTATCTGAGAGGCCTGGTAGTTGGTTTTCTCACAAAGGAACTCAGGTAAGACAAATGTAACTTTCAAGCTTTATGATGGTGAGGGCCAATTTCTATATTTATTCAAAAATTATAAACATTAATTCTGTGGGAAAATTGAGCTGGTTTCAGCACTATTCAGCCAATTGAAACGGAGCTCACCATTTTTTCTAATGTAATAAGTACATATTTACTATATCTCTCTTTACCTTTTCAGATTTACATTAATCCTAAAATAAGGATAGTATTATTTGAAGCTGAGAAAAACATAGTTACACATAGATTATTACTGCACCAAAATGTGTAGAGGGAAATATTCTCTCCTGAAGCCAAACTCCCACAGCAACTTTACAAGTGAGCCTCAGAGCAAGGAAATAACTTGGTTAAGACCATGCAGGTAGAGGACAACAGTTGGGATTCAAACCTGACAAATCTGACTTGGACAATTTCACTACTGGCCACCACCAGTTGTTCTCAACTTTTCCTGCATGTTAAAATAACCTGGGGCCTTAAAAAATATCACTAGGCCAAGGCTGTGCCCAGAAACAATTAAATGAGAATTCTCAGGAGGGTCATGGCCCTGGCATCAGTGTTTTTCTTTTTCTTTTTTTTTTCTTTTTTTTCTTTTTTAACGTTCTAGGTGATTTTAATGGGCAGCCAGTTTTGAAGATCACTGCACAATGACTCATCGCTATTCCTGTTACACTCCTAACTCCTAGAAGGCAACTGTATTTAAGAAGTATTTATAGAACTTTAAAAATTATGCCAATACATTAAAAATTTATTATCCGTGTGTTCAAGAACTTAGTAAACTAGTATGAAGATAACACATGTATTTATCAGCTAAATAACAACACAAGGTTGTGCTGTGTTGGTTGATTTGGAGACACATGCTGTAGAACCTAGGGTTTCAAGGATAGATTTAGCACATCCTCAGATTACCAAGCTAGTTTTTGTGCATAAGTATATATTCAGTTCCAAGACTGCTAGATGGATAGATGAATAAAGAGATTATTCATAACTTTTGTCAGATTCTCAGTGTGATCATTGATACAGAAAAGACTAAGAATTACTGCTGAGGGTTCAGAAGAGGGAAAGCTGCAGATGATGCAGATGATGGTCAGAGAGATAATTGCAAAGAAGATAGAACACACACAGGGCATTGAAAGAGCCCAATATGATGATATGAGAGGAAGGAAGGAAGATTCAGAGGGGAGCAGGAACAAAGCTATGGAGGCAAAAATATTTCCCCTAGTTTTAGGGTATTGTGAGGGAAGGTTAGCCTTGAGGCTCCTTGGGAAATTTTTAAGTTAAATGTTAGGGGTGATTTTTCTTCCTTACAGATCTCTCGCTAATTAATAGATTGCTTTTATAAGACTGTGAGTGAAAGGCTTAGTGCTCTAAGAAGATGCTCTAAGAAGACAGAAGGCACTTCTGCAGATTGCTTTATTTTCTATTCAATATAACATTCGGCAACAGTCAAGTATCACGTCCACTGGCTCCTCTGATTTCTGTGATGAGGTCTTTATTACAATTGCTTCCCTGTCCAAGGAGAATTAAAGGCATTCTCTACAATGTCTCCGTTGTTCATCTTAGGAGGGACAGCCAAGGAGAGGTTGATCCACAGGCAAGCTCTGTAAATAGGGACTTCTGTCTCTCAAGGTAACCTGATGTGACTGTCAGGGATGACACGTAATTCCACACTTCCCTTCCTCATTTGAACTTCTTTCAAAGAAGCATGCATGCAAAATTTCCCTGACATAGGGCAAGATATAAAGATTAAAGAGCATCTCATGTATTTATTATCTTTCCCTTGTCATATATATAAATTATCACTAGAAATAGAATAGGCTAGGCTTTGTAACACCATCCTCTCCTGATGAAAAGTAACCAATTCCATATGGTTAAGAGTAAAGGAAATGCTGTCACATGGAAAATGATCAAGAGTCTCTTACCCCTTTGGTCTGCTGAAGCATAATTATCTAAGTGCTCTTAGAATAAGAGCTACCACTTTAGGGGATACTAATTATGTGTTAAGCACCAGGCTAAAGACATTGCACATATTAGGTTATTCGATCTTCACAAACAATGTTGTGAAAAAAATATTATTAACCTTAATTTATACTTGAGGGAATTTGGCTTAGAAATGTAAGTAACCTGCCTAAGATCACACATCTGGTAAGTGGTAGAACCAGGGCAAACTCAGATCTCTTGATTCTCTGCCATACAGATTTAAGTCCAAGTTTGAAACATGATAGTAATACCTTGAGAATAAGATGTCATCTACTAGCAATGAATGGAGGATGAATTGGAGAGGGAATTGTCTGGGCTTAGGAAGATAGTTAGGAACACACTAATATAGTAGTCTTTTCCATATCAGCTACTTTTCAATTAGTTTGGAAGTGACCTGTTTTAACAGTTAAATTCATTCAGTAGAGATTCTATAAATTATGGTAGAAAACACTGCAGCTATTAAAAACAATGAAGTAATATTCTATATGGATAAAGAAAGATGTCTGAGATATGTTTTCAAATAAATCAAACAAAATATAGAATATCCTGTACACTTTGTTACTTTCTGATTGAAATGGATGTATGCATAAATTTGTTAGTAAATGTAAAAATATTCATGGAAAGACACACATGAAACTGGAAATAACAGCTGTCCTTATGTGGCTAGGGAATGAAGTGGGAGGAAAACACAAGTTTCATTGGAGATACCTTTTTACGTTTTGGATGTTGTGCAATGCACATGTATTACCCATTTAAACACAGAGGTATTCTACATGTATGATAACAAAGATGGAGTTCTCAGTGGCAAGTTTGATATTTGAAATAAACTTGCAAATTTTAGTTTTAGAAACCTTAGTAAAATGAGGTATTTTATGAAGCAAACCCATGATGGAGGTTAATTTATTGGTCCTGAAGGGGCATATGCAGGCTATTGAAGGAATATATTGTTCAGCATATTTACACAGACTTTTGTACTTGTTTATGTTTGAATTAATATGTTTTCTCTTTGAGACTGAATTTTTAAAATATAAGATCACTAAAAAGCCATATTTTGAGGGGATAAATTAATAAGTGGAATGGAAGAAATTCTATTGAATGTTGGAAATATAAAGTATATGAAAAGTCTAAAATGTTTTTACAAAGTATTTCCCTTATTTTCCCACCCTAACTCACATGCAAAGTTCAGAATACCAGAAAACTTGTGTGAGCACATGAGAAAACTGAAATAGATACCAAGTGTTTTGTTCCCACACAGTATCTTCCTTCTCTTTCACTTATAATTAACACTTTACATTTTTAAACTTTATATATTGCTTAATTTTTGCAAAATCTTCCCTTCCAGTAACATCAGTATATGTAAACCCCAGAAGAATCGATTGTCCCCCTTTGTCCACTTCAAGCGCTTGTATGGATTTTGGTGAAAACACAATACTGATCTGAAAGAAAAAAATAAAGAATTTACTTTTTCTTCCCAATCTTTCTCCACTATATTGAGCAATTTTCTGGTATATTTCTACTTGCCTTTCTTATACTGTCTTCCTGGTGACAAAGACTGATCTCTCAAAAGCAAACTAATATTTGAAATAAACCCACACATTTGGTTTTAGAATACTAGTAGAAAGATTGAGCATGCATTTTATGAGGCATGCCAGATTCAGAATTATGCAAAACAATTCTTCAATGCATACATACAAAAGTATAAATACACCCTAAACCCATCATTTTTCCTGTTCTCTAAAGTAACATTCTTATTTCTTTGAGTTCTTTTCAATTTTTGAAAAGATTAAGACATTCTTAGTCACACCAAGCTTTCTTAAATTAGAACAATTTTCTGATGCTTTTGTGTACTTATAAAAATATGTGCGTAAGTCTTCTGAAACTTAAACCCACTTATTTTGTGGAACCCCCTATTATTAGCAAAAACAATTTATATATGCCAAAACAAGCCATTTTATATAGAAATTCCACTAACTAGTAAGGAGATGAGAGACTGTTACTATATTTAATATTTTCTTTACATTATTTCCTATGTTTTAAAAATCTAGAATTATTTCTTTTTTCAATTAAAATTGGACTAAATTGGACTTTAGAAAATCCAATTATTTTAAGAGATTAGACAATGGAGACTACTTACTAATGGCAGAACAAGAAGCAGTTCTACCGGAAATAGAAGCCAGTTTTTATTCCATATTGTGCTAATGTTTCTGATACAACCCACATTTCTTGGAAATAAATTCTGAAAATTAAAACAGAAGTATTAGAACCCACTTGAACTGTAGCAGCTATTTATACTGGTGTGACTCAAAGTGTGGGTCAAAGACTGATGCTGGTCCTCAAAGTGTTACTTGTTCATATTGAGATAGGAAGAAAACTTGAGTTGTTTAGAAACTTTTATAGCAATTTGATATTGCTACAACCTCCAAGCACACAATTTAGTAATTAATTTTTATACTTTTCAACAAAAATATCAATCTGGCAGGAACTGGAAATGTAAAAATCTTATCCTGTGCCACAGAGAGTCTGAGAAGCACTGCTCTGGAGAACATTTGTGAGGCTCTGGAAGAGTTTCAGAAGGAAAAGGAAATGGATAAGAAACAACTTTCTCATGGAAAAAAAAAAAGGAGGAAGGAAGGAAGGGAAGGGAGGAAGGAAGCAAGGGAGGGAGGAAGGAAGGAAGAAAGGAAGGAGGAAGGAAGGGAGGGAGGGAGGGAGGGAGGGAGGATGGAGGGAGGGACTTAAACTACTCAGCAACAGGCACAAATGAACAGAGTAGAAGACTGGAAATGTATGTCCCATGTGATGGAAAGCTTAATTTTCCCCTTAGTAGTGCTCTCATTGATTGTGAATTCTCTGTTTAAGTCAGCCTCCTTCCAGCCTCAGGTTACAGAACCCAACTCAACATAGCATAAACAAAATGAGATAACCCATTGACTTGCAAAAAGTGGAGACTCTTGGTGTAAAGTTTGTCACAGAGATTCTAAGGATTTGGGGTCATTAATATTATTTTTTCATTTATGCTGTCCCACTCCTTCTCCTACCCCTCTCTCCTATCATTTCTCTGTCAGGATTGTCCTATACTGTTTTGCTGTAGATGGGATTCTACCATGTAGTGGGGAAGAGGGAATAGCTTTTGATGGTGCATGGCTTATGTCATCTTACCTTAGCCACTTCAGAGGTACGGGTGAGCCTAAGAGAGCAGACATAAAATATCCAAGGAGTACTCTAACAGCCCCACTTATGCAGTGTGCTCAATTTTGTACCATTTCTCACAGTCAAAGAGAGAGGAGAATACATCTATGCACATGTCTGTGGCCAGGGTGGGTTAGATTGGGGTAGGGTGCAAATGGAGAACTATGATCCACAGTCCCACTGGAATAACATTGTTAAGGGCAAGTTCCCCAGTGACAGGGAGATGATGTTATAGAAGAATGGAAGAAAGGCTGAGCAGAAGGAGCATGGAATCCAACAAATATGAGAAGTAGCAGGTGGTGGAAGACATAAGAAAAAAATCAATCAGTAAAATGAAAAGGGAAGAAGTGCTCACCCCCAGCAGCTTGAGAAAAATAAGATGATATGTTTTGCCAATTCCATTTTCTCTCTCATACATGAGGTACTGTGTTTATATATGAAAATAGTCTGACCCTAATTTGCCCCAGAATTAGAGAGGTTCAGAGTCTATTATGGGACCTCCTATAGACTGGACTCCTATAGACTTCTGATAGAAGGGTGTGTGATGATCACTATACCCTCTGTAAGACAGGCTTCAAGCCAACTGGTGCCAAATGCTCTCTGATACAAGTCTCCATAGTCCTCTATATATTTAGGCTCCGACCCACTCAGGGTTCTAGGAATAATTGTGGTCTTAAACAGAAGGGATTTGAAGAGCTCTCATCTGTGCTCAACACCATGTTGCACTATGTTGACAGCCTTACCTTACGTATCATCTTGCTTCTGACAACTGAGTATCTTGATTATAGGAACCAGTCTCCACTTCTACCCTGGTTATGACTTTCTCAGCTCATTGCACAGTTCAAACCGCTATTTAATAACCCATACAATATCCTTGTTCCTCTAGAAGTCAGGCTTGTGTTTGTGCTAGGCCCTAGTGTTCAGATATGGACTCAGTACTCTGGTGACTGAAACAATTGGCTCCTGTCTGTTGGGCTATCAGAATAACATCTGTTCCTGATATCCCTTTTGTTGCATCTATTATGTCACCACATTCTTCTAGGTTAAATTCACCCGGTTCATAGAGCTCAATTCAGTTTAGTTGGTATCTGCAGCACCTGATCTATTGCAGGAGGCACATCTATTTCTAGGTTAGTGTTTTCTACAATCTTTACCGTCCCTTTGCTGTTAACCTGATTTGTATATGATAAATTACAAATATAATTCATGGAATTAAGAACAACTCAAAAATATTTGCAAGGTTAGATATTTGATCATTCTTCTAATCTCCCAATTCTGCATCTGTTGATTTTCATTGATGCCATTCTGTCTAGTGTGCCAGAACCTGCTCAACACATTTGACCTGTTGATAATGGAAGCATAATCTGCTCAAATTATCTTTATGAATTGACAGATTATAATATTACTTTGTAAAATGGAGAACACAATGATGGCTGAGCATATTTGTTACTTGCTAGTTTGCCAATAAACCAATGGGTGCATCTACTTCCATCAGAGTAGCTCAGCATATTGCTTATTGGGTCAGATTATCCTGCCTCAAATACTGTTGTAAAGGTTTTTTTTTTTTTTTTTTTTTTTGAGACGGAGTCTCGCTCTGTCACCCAGGCTGGAGTGCAGTGGCCGGATCTCAGCTCACTGCAAGCTCTGCCTCCTGGGTTTATGCCATTCTCCTAACTCAGCCTCCCAAGTAGCTGGGATTACAGGCGCCCGCCACCTTGCGCGGCTAGTTTCTTTTTGTATTTTTTAGTAGAGACGGGGTTTCACCGTGTTAGCCAGGATGGTCTCGATCTCCTGACCTTGTGATCTGCCCGTCTCGGCCTCCCAAAGTGCTGGGATTACAGGCTGGAGCCACCGCACCCGGCCTGTTGTAAATGTTTTTGTAAGACCCAATTAACCCTTTTAGGCTATTAACGGGTGTAGCAGTGTTTAGCAGACTATTTTGCCAACCGAAAAAAAAATTATTCTGCACTGGTAATATTCAGACTGATGGGTGAAGAAGAGAAAACTCAGTAAAACATGAGTTAAGACCCAGAATTTAAAGATTCATAATTAGTTTCACGGTGTATAGAAATTTTAGTTTTGAAGCAGAGGAAGCTAAAAATAAACTTAAATATAGTCAGGAAATGCAAAGGAGGAGTTTAAAACAGTGGTTTTTTAGTAAGAAGTCATAATCCTTTGTTCTTATTTATATATTGAAGTGATACTGGTCATTAAAGAAATACAAATCAAAACCACAATGAGATACCATCACACCAGTTAGAATGGCAGTCATTAAATGTCAGGAAACAAAAGATGCTGTAGAGGATTTGGAGAAATAGGAACGTTTTTACACTGTTCGTGGGAGTGTAAATTAGTTCAACCATTATGGAAGACAGTGTGCGATTCCTCAAGGATCTAGAACCAGAAATATCATTTAGCCCAGCAATCTGATTACTGGGTACATACCCAAAGGATTATAAATCATTCTACTATAAAGACACATGCACACATATGTTTATGGCAGCACTGTTCACAATAGCAAAGAACTGAAACCAACCCAAATGCCCATCAGTGATAGACTGGATAAATAAATGAGGCACGTATACATCATGGAATACAATGCAGCCATTAAAGAGGATGAGTTCATGTCCTTTGCAGGGACATGGATGAAGCTGGAAATCAGCATTCTCAGCAAACCAACACAGGAACAGAAAATCAAATACCGCATGTTCTCACTCATAAGTGGGAGTTGAACAAGGAGAACACATGGACACAGGGAGGGGAACATCATACACCAAGGCCTGATGGGGGATGGGGGACTAGGGGAGGGATAGCGTTAGGAGAAATACCTAATGTAGACGATGGGTTGATGGGTGCAGCAAACCACCATGGCATGTGTATACCTATGTAACAAACCTGCACGTTCTGCACATGTGTTCCAGAACTTAAAGTATAATATCATAAATAAATAAACTGAAGTAATAAAGACAGCTAATCTGTAGAAAAACACTTCAAAGAGAGACAACTAAGAATATTAACCTGAATGCAAAATTGTTTTGAGATCGTACTCTAAAATTGAGAGTTGGCATATAAAAGGGGAGTACTAGGAGGATTCTAAATTCCCAGAAGATGTCAGACTGCATATCCCAAATATTTTTTATTTTCCTGATCAATAAACATATTTCTTAGGAGTTTGGATCATCAGAACTTGGAGTGCCCAATACAGAAGAATAAAGTCAAAACAACTTCAGCTGCCCCTAAGGATTGTAAATGAATGGAGTTAAATTGCGTATGTTGTGGCTTTTTGCAAAATTGAGAGTCTTGTCCAAACTGACATATCAAATGCAATTTATACCAAATAAGTGCATAGGAAGTTAAATAATAAGAACAAAATAACTATGAAACTTACCTTTTATGCTTCATGCCTCTTATGTTTCCTGATTTCTTCTCTTTTTAATCACAATGTTTATTTTATTTTTCCCATTATGGATGAAACCTAATGATTAGAGAAAACAAAGATATGGAAAATTATATAGACAGAAGAGCAAACCCACCAGAAGCCCTAGCATCCATAAGCAATGTGGCCCACTGTTGGCTATTGCTGCTCATTTCTTCTGAGCCTGTAAAAATACATGTTTTTGTCATTGTATATATGCCTTGATATGGTTTGGCTGTGTCCCTACCCAAATCTCATCTTGAATTGTAATCCTCATAATCCCGATGTGTCGTGGGAGGTCACTGAATCATGGTGGTGGTTTCCCCTATGCTGTTCTCATGATAGTGAGTGAGCTCTCACGAGATCTGATGGTTTTATAAATGTCTGGCATTTCCCCTGCTGGCACTCATTCTCTATCCTGTTGCCCTCTGAAGAGGTTCCTTCTGCCATGACTGCAAGTTTCCTGAGGTCTCCCCAGCCATGTGGAACTGTGAGTCAATTAAATCTCTTTTCTTTATAAATTACCCAGTCTCAGGTATTTCCCTGTAGCAATGTGAAAAAGGACTAATGCATACTATTTTTAATCTGGCTTAATATTTACATAACTTTTAAACATAGCTTTACCAAGTTATTGACACCCCTTTAGATATATTTTAATGATTTTACAATGATATATAATTTAATTAGGTATTCATCTAATGAGCATTTATTTTGTTTTCACTCTTTTCAGTATTGTCAGTCAGGCTGCGATTAACATCTTTGTTCTTTACTTTTCTTTGGCATCTACTGAGAATGTATTCTTGTATAACAACCCTCTGAGTTTTCAACAGGAATATGTTGAGATTTCAACAGGAATATGTTTACTATGTAACCAGCATTCATCTTTCCATTTAGCTTTTTTTTTAATTTGATGGCATCACTAAAATAGAGTTTCCTGCTGTAAACATAAGAAGCAGCAGGAAAATATTGCATGCTATCAGATGTACACTAGGCTTATCTATGGATTAATATTATTTTTAAAATTCTGTATTACTAAAGAATGGATATATATATCACAGTAAGAAATGAATTCCACTAGAATTCACCCATGTAAGCCTTCTGCAACAGTGTTTTACTACCCACTACTAACAACGTAGCACAAAAACAGCTGAATAAAGGAATATATGAGGCTGCAAACACTATAGTACTTTATAAATCCTGGCTTTTATTAAGGAACAAGTAGAACTAATGTCATGCAGATTATTCTAAACTGCTGTGTTATATGATATATTCCAAGTAATTTCATTTTCAATAATGGATTAGGGCTGTTCATTCTTTTGGAAATTCAAAATAAATCTCATTATGAAGCTGCAAACCATTCTGAGGAAAACAAATATAAAAACAAGGTGAACTTTTATGTCCTTTTCAAGTCTGAACTGCTATTAAAACACTATGATTAGGAAAATGACATGTTTTGATGACCAAAATGTTTGCAATGGTGCTATTAAAAATTTCTAAGCTATCTAATCCTGACTTTAATACATTTTCAAGTTTCACTGGTTTTTACCTCAGAATCCTTTGCATATATCTATTCTTTTCTGTCTATCATTCCTAGACTTCCAAACTGTTACTGATCAAACTCCCTTATTAGGTATTGCTTTTTAGCTTGCAATCCAGATATAGGTATATAGATTTATTTATCAATTATACAAATGCACCACTGTATTAACATTTACCCATTGTAAAATTATAAAAATGTTTAATAGTAAATATAAATACAAATAGAAGTTCAAATATTTCTTCTTGCCCCTTCAGTGACTGGCCTTGTGTGCCACTGGATTATAGTCCCCATTCTGCGAACTGGCCTGGACTGTAGAAATAACTTGCAAACTGTTCTGTTGCCCCCTTTTTCACCCTTTTTCTGTCTGATATGGTTTGGCTGTATGTCCCCACCAAAATCTCATGTTGAATTATAATTCCCAATGTTGGGCGAGAAACCTGCGGGGAGGTGATTGGATCATGGGGGTGGATTTCCCCCTTGCTGTTCTTGTGATAGTGAGTGAGTTTTCATGAGATCTGGTTGTTTCAAATTGTGTAGCACTTCCCCCTTCACTCTCTCTCTTTCTCCTGCTCCTGTCATATAAGATGTGTTTGCTTCCTGTGTCCTTTCTACCATAATTGTAAGTTTCCTGGGGCCTCTCCAGCCATGCATCCTGTATAGCCTGCAAAACCTTGAGTCAGTTAAATCTGTTTTCTTTATAAAGTATGCGGTCTCAAGTAGTTCTTTATAGCAATGGGAGAATGGACCAATACTGAAAATTGGTAAGAGAGAAGTGGGGCATTGCTATAAAGATAACTGAAAATGTGGAAGCAACTTTGGAGCTGGGTAACAGGCAGAGGTTGGAACTGTTTGGAGGGCTCAGAAGAAGACAGGAAGATGAGGGAAAGTGGGACTTCCTAGAACTTGTTAAATGGTTGTTACCAAAATGTCCATAGTGATATGGACAGTGAAGTCCAGGCTGAGGTGGTCTCAGATGGAGATGGGAACTGGAGTAAAGGTCATTCTTGCTATACTTTAGCCAAGTTACTGGCAGCAGTGTGCCCCTGTTCTAAGGATCTGTGAAACTCTGAATTTGAGAGAGATGATTTGGGATATCTGAAAGAAGAAATTTCTAAGCAGCAAAGCATTCAAGATGTGGCCTGGCTGCTTCTAACAGCATATGCTCATATATGAGAACAAAGAGATTATCCGAAACTGAAACTCATATTTAAAAGGGAAGCAGAGCATAAAAGTTTAGAAAATTCTCAGCCCATCCCTGTGTTAGAAAAGAAAAACCTATTTTCTGGAGAGGAATTCAACACTGCAGGAATTTGCATAAGTACAGAGGAGCTGAATGTTAATAGGCAACACAATGGAGAAAATGCCTCTAGGGCATTTCAGAGACCTTTGTGGCAGCCCCTCCCATCATAGGCCTGGAGGCCTAGGAGGGAAAAATCATGGACCAGGCCTAGGACCCTGCTGCTCTGTGCAGTCTCAGGACATGGAGCCCTGCATCACAGCCACAGCTGGTCCAGCTCCAACCCTGGCTAAAAGGGACCAAGGTACAGCTCTACTTGTTGCTTCAGAGGGTGTAAACCCTAAGCCTTGGCAACTTCCACATGGTGTTGAGCTTACAGGTGTGCAGAAGGCAAGCACTGAGGGTTGGGAGCTTCTGTCTAGATTTCAGAGGATGAATGGAAGTACTTGGATATCCAGTCAGAAGTCTGATGCAGGGATAGAACCCTCATGGAGAATCTCTACTAGGGCAGTGCAGAGAGGAAATATGTGGTTGGAGACTCCACAGAGAGTCCCCACTGGGGCACTGCCTACTGGGGTTGTGAGAAGAGGGCCATCATCCTCCAGACCCCAGAATGGTAGATCCATTGACAACTTTCACTTTGTAACTGTAAAAGCCACAGGTACTCAATGCCAGCCCATGAAAGCAGTCACAGGGGCTGGACCCTGCAGAACCACAGGGCTGAAACTGTCTAAGGCCTTTGGAGGTCACCCCTCACATCAGTGTGGCCTGGATGTGAGATATGGATTCAAAGGAGATTATTTGGGAGCTTTAAGATTTAAAGACTGCCCTGCTGAAGTTCAAACTGGCATGGGACCTGTAGCCCTTTTTGTGTTGGCCAGTTTCTCCTCTTTAGAATAGCAGTATTTAGCCAGTGCCTGTACCCCCATTGTATCTTGGAAGTAACTAATTTGTTTTTGATTTTACAGGCTCAGAGGTGGAAGGGACTTGCCTTGTCTCAGATGAGACTTTGGACTTGGACATTTGAGTTAATGCTGAAATGAGTTAAGACTTGGGAGACTATTAGAAGGGATGATAGAATTTTGCAATGTGAGAAGGACATGAGATTTGGGAGGCATAGGGGAGGAATGATATGGTTTGGCTTTGCATCTCCACCCAAATCTCATGTTGAATTTCTTTTTTTTTTTTTTTTGAGATGGAGTCTTGCTCTGTCGCCCAGGCTGGAGTGCAGTGGCCTGATCTCAGCTAACTGCAAGCTCTGCCTCCTGGGTTTATGCCACTCTCCTGCCCTAGTCTCCCAAGGCGCCCGCCACCTCACCCGGCTAGTTTTTTGTATTTTTTTTAGTAGAGACACGGTTTCACCATGTTAGCCAGGATGGTCTCAATCTCCTGACCTCGTGATCCGCCCGTCTTGGCCTCTCAAAGTGCTGGGATTACAGGCTTGAGCCACCGTGCCTGGCCTCATGTTGAATTTCTAATCCCCAGTGTTGGGGAGGGACCTGGTGGGATGTGATTGGGTCATGGTGGGGGCTTATGTCCTTCTTGCCGTTCTTGCGATAGTGAGTAAGTTCTCAGAAGATCTAGTTCTTAGAAAGTGTGTAGCACTTCCCCATTCACTCTCTCTCTCTTCCTCCTGCTTCCACCATGTAAGAGGTGTCTGTTTCCCCTTTGCCTTCCGCCATGATTGTAAGTTTCCTAAGTCCTTCCCATCCATGCTTCCTGTACAGTCTGTGGAATCATGAACCGATTAAATTTCTTTTCTTTATAAATTACCCAGTCTTCAGTAGTTCTTTATAGCAATGTGAGAACAGACTAATACATTGTCCAACCAACAACCCATCAGTGGCCTGTTTAAAGTGCGAATATAACCATGTTATTCACCTTTTAAAAAGTATTCTATAATTCCAAATTGACAGAAAGGTAAAGTAGAAACTTCTTAGGTTATCATATGAGGCCTTTTATTGTCTAGTTCTGTTCTCTCATTATTGACCTATGTTCTCACTAAAAAAATTACTCGATTTTCTGATATTTAATGACATTCTCTTCATACTTTTAATTTTTATTACAAACGGTGTTTCTTTCAACCAGAATGTTCTTCCTTTGCCTGCCTCCTCTACTCCTATTTAGAGATTTAGCTCAGCAATTTAACGTTTGAGATTTAGCTTGACAATTTTATCTTCTATGATGTATTTCCTGACACCTTTTGCCAATTCTCTATTTCCCTCATAACAACTATTTTATTGCATTAAAATTATTTATGTGCTGTATGAGTCTACTTCTTTTTTTTTTTTGAAACGGAGTCTGGCTCTGTCGCCCAGGCTGGAGTGCAGTGGCCAGATCTCAGCTCACTGCAAGCTCCGCCTCCCGGGTTTGCGCCATTCTCCTGCCTCAGCCTCCTGAGTAGCTGATGAGTCTACTTCTAAGTTGAGATTCTAGAGACAAGTAATCTGACAGATACATCTTTGTATCTATTGCAACCTCATACATCTATGGCAGTTAGAATAATGCCTGGAACATAGCAATAAATGTTTGTGGAATGAATTAATGAATAGGAGCCCACATCGAAATTACTGGAGAAGACTTAACATATTCTACCTGGTGGCAAATATTACTTTGCAAAAATATTCATTTAGTTATGAAGATATGATTTATCTAAGATCAAATATTTAGTGTCTAGAATGAAATACTGAGTTTAAAATAACTTTGAAAAATGAGTGACAGAGCTCGTAAAAGCACCCAATGTTTGGAATGTTTATACCAATGCCTCTCCTGGTTAGCAAACCTGGCTACTACTTAAAGGACAACTGGATTAGGAAGAATATTTACATTGAGCATTGACATGTGACAACTATATAAAGTCAAGATTTTCAGTTAACTACTAATGTTAGCAGTTGCTCTTTAATAGTCTTCAGCATCTTTACAAGGTTAAGTTCTATTTCTGTTTCATTTAAACTTTTGAAAACTTATGAATTACTGTTAAATTTTTAGGAAACTCCCATTTAGCATTTGTTAGTATGATCATTTTTCCTTTAAGTTATAGTGTAATAACTTATATTGATTTATTACCTGATATTGAACCATCTGCATTCCTGTACCATACCTATCTTGGTAAAGGACATTATTCTTATAGTCATGTATTATATTTGCTAACATTTCATCTTGATGTTTTGCATTTGCCTTCTTAAGAGTAATAGGTTTATATTGTTGATTAGTAATGTAATTTCTTATTTTGTTTTAGAAATCATATGAAATAAGTATTGAATCAAACTTACCTCAAAGATTGAATTTAGGAAGGAAATTCTAGCATTTCTATCAAGTCAGGACTCATGATAACTAACATTCATCAGTGCCTTCTTTGTGCCAATTACAGTTAAGTACTTCATGTATTAGTTCATTTAAACCCTACAGCATCCCATCAACCAGAAATTATTATTATCCCCATCTTGGGTCAGATGAATTGAGACACAGAGATGTAAAGTATCCAGGGTCACATAGAAGGTATATTGCAGAGTCAGGATTTGAATTCAGGCATTCTGGCTGCAGAGCCTACATTCTTTACCAAAATGCATTCTTTTCCCCATCTTGTTGCAGAGAAAACCACGAATATCAGGAATTATTTGTCCAAAGAATCTGACATAATCATTGTTAATTGACCTATGACTACTTAAATAATGTAGAATTTATAAGAGAAATACCCTAACTACATACTATCAATTAATAACATAGATTGGAGACTAACTGTATTTAACTATTTAAAAACGTAGTTAAAAATATTACCAAAGTAATAACACTGTTTTTTTTTTTTTAATCATTTCAGCAATCTTGACACAGAAGAACTATGTGGTAAGTGTTTCTTTTAAGATCAGACAAACCCATTACTTGTTTAAGAAGCAAAAAGAATATTGTTTGATATACATCAACCTTGAAATTTATGTTGTATATTAGGAGTTCTAGAAAAAGAAAAATTAATTGAGATCTCAAGGCATTTATCTTTATCCATGAATATTGCTCAAAATATCCATGTATTTCACTCCAGAAACAGTCGGACCTCATTAGTTTGTACATAGAAGATTTGTTATTACAATCAGTACATTAGTTTCACAAGAGCAAATTCTCCACAAGTTTGAATATATTTTTAAATTGGTGTTTAATACAACTTCATTACTCTCTGCACAAGCCTTTTGTTACTATTTTACAAAGCTGTTTTCTTGAAATGTAAAAATAACTTTGTCTCATACCTGACTAAATCATTCTGGAGTTTTAAATGTCACTTGCAAAACAAGTGATTCAATGGGGACAGATAAATCTTTACAAATGTCTGGTTAAATAGCCTCTTCATTTATTTTATTCATCTTTATGGTTGGAACAATAGTTAAAGATTAGAAATATGGAAAGGTAAAATTTTTAAATTTTATTATTTTATGAAAAAATGGAACATTATGAGACTATTCAATTTGAAACAGCTATATTTCTCTGAACACTGGAAGGTTTAATGTTTTATGTTTTAAGATAAATGTTTAAGATAATACTTCTATCCAAGTTTGATCTTATTGTCTAGGCTGCTCAAAACATTTTTGGTAGTTAGAGTTGAGTTTTCTCTGAGAACTCCTCATTGAAACCACCAGCACTTCCTGAATATCTTATAATTCTTACAGTTTTAGAGTTTACCAAAACCATCAAAAAGGCCATTTTCTTATATTCACAAGTGGTTATTTTCCATTTCATCAAAGTGGTAGAGCAACATCAAAAGATGTTATACAATAACAACATATCAGAATACAGGATTTCAAGGCAATAACTGAACAAAATGAGCATAATATCCAACCATGACGTTTCAAATTTTCCAATGATTTTTAAAAACTCATGCTTCTTATCCTAGCATAGTGTCCATCTCACGTTCAGGGAGGAAAATCCAACTGAAATTCAAAATATGTTTATGGAGGAGCAAGGTACTCTGGTACCAAAGGAGGTCATGCTTTTGTTAGTTATGAAATACCAACAGGGAAAATTGTACCATTCTTTCAGACACAGTCGGATGGTAGCATTGTGCACACATGGTTAAGTACCTGAAAGTGCCCATATGGACCATTGCCATGAGGCTTTATCATGAATAGCAGTCACCGTAAAGGCCAAGTTATGGTCCACTCTCATCTATGTGCACACAGTCCTGGTCAGTGTAGTGAGAAGATAAAATGGAAAACACAAGATTATCTTGATAATTTCATTAAGGTGGCAGACCAATTTCCCTAAAATGTCTAGCTATGTCAGACCAAAGTAATTATTTCCTCAAATCATTCATTTATATCTATTCTTTGTTTTTCACTTAACTTTGCCTGGGTAGGCCACAGCTGATGACAAAGCAAACTGTTATAAGGGCTTTTAAGATAAAAACACTAAATGGTTCTTCTTTAATTGCTATGTTGCCTGCCTATTGTCATTAAGGAATATTGTGTTATCATCTATTTTCCCTTAAAAGTACTTCAAATTTTAAAGTATGATAGCATAGCTCCACTTATTCCTCTACTGAAAAAAATATTTTAAAACTATGCCTTTTTTCTATAATAGGGGAACTGGATTAGGTGCCTATCCTGTATTTATGGAAAAAGCTTTGACTATGATTTTCCCCCCATAGTTTTAGTTAGGGAATAGGTATGTGGGGCTTTAATTCAACAGGAATTTTTCTGTGTTTTTAAAATCCAGTGATTGTATTCACAGTCATGTGTTATAATCCTCCCCCTCTCTGTTCAAGAATATGCATTTTAATCTCCAGAGTGTCATTTCATTTCTCATTATTTTCTGAATATAAAGTAAATATTTAAGTTGGATTCTAATCAAAGCCAAATGCTTCAGTGTTAGCAAGTGAAATATGTCAATTCACACCCGGCACAAATTCCCCCTTGTGCGTGGGAGGGGCAGAACTTGATTGGCATGAAAAGTAGATTTCATATGTTCTTTCCTAGAAGCCAATTAAAAGTTGCAGGTATGTAAAACTTTAATTCTGAGGCTTTTACTTAATTTGTCAGTTACTAAGTTAAGGACCTAGAATTTAAAATATTTATTTTGAAAAAAATGTCTTTGTAATTTTAATTGTGAAAGTAATACATAACTACTATTTTTAAAATTTAACAGAATTATGTAGGCGTATAAGCTAATATGTCAATCTTCTCTGCCACTCATTGTCGTCCCCAATACTGAGCTCCACTATTTACTTGGAACATATTCTTCCAGACATTATTATGTGTATATTGACATTGATATATATGTGTATGTGTTGTTGTTGTTTTTTACAACAGTAATTATACTATATGATTAGTACAATTGCATCCCCTTCTCCTTCATTTCATTTGAAGGCTGCGTAGTGTCTCATGTTCTTTAATTTTTTTCAATCAAATTCCTTTTAATGGATTTTCAATTTGAATCCAACTTTCTATGGGAAAAACAGGATTGAAGTAAATATTCTCATATACATTATTCTCACACTCATGTTCAAGTAATTCTGGATAGTAGATTCCCAAACATGTAATTCCTCAATCAAGTTTTCTCTAAGGTGCACACCCACCAGCAGTTTATAGAAGTGCCAATCGTGAAGGCCTTCCTAAGTGCATTTTTTTTTTTGCCATACCTTATCACTATCAGTCAATACATAACTCAACTTTAATTAGGCAATTGTGTTTGAACTCTGGCATTAAAGCTTTTTGTATTTCTACCATAATTAGCTCCAATCTAAAGCATTCAGGAGTGTAATTACTACCTTTCCTGGCCCTACCCTGTTTATGACTGTTTTCATAACCTTACTCATTTTTACTGAACCGTTTTGCAGATCTTGAAGTTGGTAGTTAAGAATAGGTAGTTGAAATATTTATAGATGGGTGAAGAATAATTGCAATGAATGTGCTTGATCTGAAAGCATATCTGTAAGAAAGCATATCTGTAAGAAAGCATATCTGTGAGCAAGGTTGAATATATTTAATAGCATAATTTCTCATCTAGCTGGCTGTTATCTATAAAATATTAAACTATTTTAAAGTTCTATGAACTCTATAAATAAGATGGATTAAAAACTGAGGGTATGGGAAACTCCAGAATAAAAGCTTATTCCCTTCATACCCAAGGTTCCTTTCAGTAGTTGTGCACTAAGCACCCAGGCTGCAGAGCAGCACCAGCTTGCATTGGCAGAGCCCGGACAGTGCTGAGAGACCTGTGCCAGCAAGTCTGGGTGCTAGGAAATCAGAAGGCTCTATGCCCTCCTCCAGACTGCTGTGTCCTCCCCCAGTGGCACATGTCACTGATGATCGAGGTATAAAAGAGTTTGAGTGTCGCTTATCTGCATCCCCTCAAAATAGCCCACATTTCTAGATCTGACTGACCTCCCTATTCAGAACATGTGGGTTTTAACACTCTCTCTCATCTCAATTATTTTCTTTTCTACCTAGTCTACTACTTGAGAAATTCTAACTACTTGAGAAGTTTAGATGACTCATCTGAACTCATGAGACTACTTTGTAAGACCAGTTTCTGCTGAGACTTTTGTGGCAGCTGTGGGTCCTTTGCTTCTGACAGAATTATTAAGCTGATCTGAAAACTCAACAACTTGAAAGACTAAGGTGCAGGATAGAAAAACAAAACAAAACTGTAGTTTGGTAATGCAATACCACTGATTAAGTACGGAAAGAAATGGAGAAACTAATTTATTGTTAGCATTTTAGTAGAGAAGATGGCACATTGGATATCCATGAGAATATAGCCTGCTTTCTGACAGATAACAGGCTTACTACATCTGCTTATAAATTGTGCTCTACTTTTTCATCATACCTAATGTTCAGACTCTACTTTTCAATGATACTTCACTTAAACTGATGAGGATTGGTTTTCACATATTGCCATATGTGCAGTACAACTCTATTTTGCTCAAGTTCATGAAGCCTACATGCAGGTTTCAACAAAATAGGTCTTTTCTCCAGGAAGTTATTATAGTTACCAAAGGAAAAGCATTTTAAAGAACCAATATTTGTTCCAAATCTTTCTTTCTAATGCCATGACTTAAGGACAATATTCATTTGCCCCACTCACACTTGCATTGTGATTCAAATGAGAAACACGAGAAACTTGGAATAAAACTTTAGTTGAAGCTCAGCCACTTCCAAAGAAGTCACTGTCCTTCCCTCCTGCCTGCCACATCTTGGAGTTTGCAGATCTGCAAAATTCTGGACTCCACCCCTCATTCCACTTCACAGCTTTGGCATGGCTCATAGTCCTAGTTGTGTGATGAAATCCCTCCTGGCAATTGATGCCTCCCTTCTCTCTTGATGGTGTCACCAACATTCCCAAATCATCCTTAGTGCATCCTTTCCTTTTCTGATAGGAAAATTTGAGGATATAACTCTCCTTTTCAAAATTGTTCCATGGCTTCCCATTGCCCATAGTGGTCTCAGATTTACTCTGCATCATCATCTCCTAGGGAACCTCACCCTCAACCCAAATATTGTGATTTACTAGATGAGACCTTCTCAGTTATCTAAATGTCTAACAAGTACCCTAGAGTAGTGTTTCTCAAACTTAGGTTATGCCTACAAATCACATGGGGGTCTTATTAAAATGCAGATTGTGATTCAACAGGACTGGAAGCGGGTCTGGGACACTAAGTTCTAACAAGCTCCCAGGTGAAACTAATGCTGCTGGTCCACAAAACAAACTGAACAGTGAGGTACAAGAGGATTCTGATGCAGGTGGTCAAAAACACTGACCTAGACTTGAGGATCAAAGAGCATCTGGCGAGGACTGTTTCTAACACATACAGCTTTGTCTCCCATCACTGATTTTTAGCATGTTTCCTTGCTGCCTCCCATTCTCAAATATGTTCCAGTCCTGTTCTTTATATCTTGGCAGTGCTGAACTACACATACTCCTGCAAACATGACAGGAAAACAGCTGCTTCCATGCCTTTCCTCCTAGTATCCAGCAAGTTCAGTCCTATTCATCTGTTAACTGAGCCATTGGTGGTGTTTCTCCTATGAAGTCCTCTCTGACTCACCCAGGCAGACTTGGGCGTTCTTTTGGACAGGACCTCGCTCTGTCGCCAGGCTGGAGTGCAGTGGCACAATCTTGTCTCACTGCAACCTCGCTCTCCCTGGTTCAAGCAATTCTCCTGCTTTATCCTCTATTTGGATTGTACCTTGTATCTGGGCTCTCAAACCATTGTCTTTAACAATGATTCTGTGTACTGCAGTTGTTTCTTGGAATGCTTGGAATGTTTATCTCTCCTCTCTGACTGTAGGGCTTCTGTCTTTTCACCTTTGTATTCCAAGCTCCTACACTAGCACCTAGCACATAAAAGGCCCTAAGTAAAGGTATGTTAGGCCACAGAATGAGTAAGTGAACACTCTCTATGATGAAGTGGAGGGGAGTTATCCCTCTTTATCTATGTTGGATGTGTCTGGTTCTTTCATCTAACTTCCCTCTTTGAGTTTATTGGAGCCCCCTTGCCTTGACTGCCTGACCCATATCCCTCAGTGAGTAAGTTCTAAAAGAGCCTTAGTGACACTGAGCTGCACCACCTCAAAATAACCCTTACACTTAGATTTCCAACTTAAGCTCCTATCGACGACTTGAATATGGTAATTCTCTTCCTTCTCAGTCATTTTGTTTACTGTCTAGTGATTGTTCCTTTTTTCTAACTTGGAGGGTTGGGATGAACACATGGATGAATGAAGGAAAGAAATAATGAAGTCTAGATAGGTGTCAGCTCTGAAACTTCTAGTCATTGTTTTTCTCATACGCTTTATCACATATGCCTGCATCTGTGTGCATAGGTCCAATTTCAAAGTGGAAAGACAACTTAAATTCTCTCCAGGAACCTTTACTAATTAAGCCAAATATCTTGTCTATGAATGAAATATTTATTTTAAAAAGTGGCTTTACTTCTATCTATCTATCTATCTATCTATAGATAAATATAGTCTATATATATAGTCTATATATATTTATGTATAGATAGAGAGAGAGACTTGCTTTTTTAGCATCAATTTTTTTGTTTTCACGTTCTTTTTTTTTTTTTTTTTTTTTTTAAGAGACAGTGTCTCATCTGTAGCCCAGGCTGGAGTGCAGTGATGCTATCATGGCTCACTGCAGCCTCCACTTCGCAGGCTCAAGCAATCCTCCCACCTCAGCCTCCCAAGTAGCTGGGATCAGAGGCACATACCACCATGCTGCAGGGCCCAAGCTGGTCTCCAACTCCTGGGCTCAAGTGATCCTTCTGCCTTGGCTTCCCAAAATGCTGAGATTATAGGCACAGCATGTTTTCACTTCATATTTTTGTCTAATTGCATTTAAAACCCCTATCACAATCCTCTTTGAGGCATTATATATACAAGTTTTAAAATAAAAATGAAGTAACAGCTTCACTTTTTGGTTTTTTTTTTTTAATGCTTTTTGCTTGTTTTAACATAGTATAGACTCAGTTCTGATATTCATTATTTTTTCAACTTATGAATATTCTACAGCCACATTAACTGCTCACTGGTTGATGAAGAGTGTTAATTTGTTATAAATAATTGCACAGGGACTTCCTTTGTTATAAATAATTGCACAAATAAAGTTAGACATATTTGTCAACCTTATCAAAAAGTCAACATTATAACCACAAATTAAAATGTTATTTTGAAGCAGGTATTTAGGGAGTAAATACATTCTTATTTATCTTCCAACTAATCACTTTCTAAAGAATCTTTATAAGAGATAGTTTGCACCACATTGTTTTTAGGAATGCATTTTACTTTTTGTCAAAAATATGTTGTTTGTTTTTAACCTAAGTGTATACAGACAGTATTTTGACACCCATGATCTGGAATTGATTTAGTGCTCACCTGTGTTTATTTTCTTCTCAAAAGAAGTCTGTACATTAATTAATATATCAGTCAATGGCACTTTCCAGTTGTTATTAATATCAGTATAAACAAATATTTCCTAGAGTATTAAATAAATTAATCAATGTGGTTTCCATCAAACATGCTGAAATGTATTCCCATAATCTCAAGTGGCTTATATGTGATTATATTTATCATTTCAATTTAGTTCCACAAATACTGTGGCACATTAAAGAGACACAGTAATAAACTACAGTTCATCCAAGGAAGGGTTCACAGGAATGGTGAGAACTATTCATTTTTTAGTGTCTGAAAACCCTAGATCTTCTCAATATATAAATTTATGTTAAGCTAGTTTGCTTTCATTATAGAAATGTATAGATTTCTATAAGTAAATATAAGATTTTGCATTTATACATATTTCAACTTACTAGTTTAGGATCAGTTCATGTTCCATACTTTTAATTTTAATCACAAATCCACTATATTATTTATTCCTAGCAACTGAAAAAAGTGATAGACTTTACTTTTTCTCTGCCCAAATTGTTGAAAAAAAAAAAGAAAAAGATTGTGACAGGGACAGTTACATAGAAGGTGCCACAGAAGACCCTCTCATGTTTTGCGTCACTGACTCTTAACCTTGAAAAAAGCTTACCTTCCTTAAATGTTTCCTCCAAGAAACAAAAAATGTAACTTAACTATTTTCTAAAATTACTATCCCAGTGAGATCTATAATACTATGTTGTCAAAAAAATATTTTATTGAAACATCCTTGTCAGTAGATCCAGATTCATTTTTTCCTACTTTTGTAGGAAGCAACATTTCTTCAAGGATAATGGTAATCATTCAGGTTTCTTTTTCTTTTTTCTTGATGTCTTAGTAAAATGAACAGATTGTCACCTTATTTAGTCTTATTTAGAAACCTTCCAGTTTTTACTTATAGCTGACATTTTGTTTTACTCATTTAAGGAATAAATAATTTGTTGATTTTTTTTTGTTTTATGGTTACCTAAACTCAAATATGAATTCATTTCAATATTTTCATTTTTCAGAATATTTTTCTCAGCACTTGGGCGAGTATGAGAATGTACTAGCAGCACTTGAAGACCTGAATCTTTCCATCCTGAAGGCAATGGGCAAAACAAAGAAAGTAAGAAAATGTTAATGTTTATTTTCTATAAAAATCTCTTATTTGAAAAACAGTTTTCTTGAAAATCATACCTATTTTCAAGTATAGATTCTTTATTATCACTGATAGATTATTTTTCTTCGTATTAAATGAGCTATGTTATTCATTTGCAACATAATTATAAACACTATATGCCAAAGACTGTGCTTCGTGTTGAGGATACAAAGATACAAAGAGCTGTTAGAATAGCTCTCAGCCTGGTGGTGATACAAGTGTGTAAACTAAGTAATATGTTTTGAATCTTTTCCCTCTCCAAATCCCATATTGAATTGTAATCCCCAGTGTTGGAGGTGGGGCCTGGTGGGAGGTGATTGGCTCATGGATCACCATTCCCCCAGCGCTGTTCTCCTGATGCTGAATGAGTGAGTTATCATGCGATCTGGTTGTTTAAAAGTGTGTGGCGCCTCCTTGCCCCTCTCCTTCCTCCTCTGGCCATGTGATATGCTTTGCTTCTCCTTTACCTTCCACCATGATTGAAAGCTCCCTGAGGCCTCCCCAGAAACAGAAGTCACTATGCTTCCCTGTACAGCTTGCAGAACTGTGAGCCAATTAAACCTCCTTTCTTTACAAATTACCCAGCCTCACATATTTCTTTATAGCAATGAGGGAACTGACTAATGCACTAAGCATTACAGTATAGCCCAGTGAGAAGCACAGGACATCTAATTCATGCTGGAGGTGAGACGACACCTGAACACTTATAGATAAAGGAAGTTGGTAGAGCTGAACAAAGGAGACCTAAATACAGGGAACAGCACATGCAGAGGCTCTGAGTCAAGAGGGTCACAGGACACTCTAGGAAATGAAGCTGGACAATAAGGATGAAGTACTGAAGAGTGGCATGACGTGAGATGAAACTGGAGTGCTAGGGAGGCCCCACACCTTTCATGATGTCAGCAAAGCTAAGGATTTAGGCCTGTATCCTAAGTGCAAATAAATCAGCAAATATTTAAAGCAGAAGTAAAAAAAACTCATGCAGTCTTTCAAAAAGACCATATAAGAATTAACTTGGAACTGGGGTGGATAATATAGAGGAATAGGATCAGAAAGATGAGTGAGTAGTTTAGTTCATTAGTCTGGATAAGAAATGTTGATATTTGGAAAACAATAAAGACTCAACTGAATTTTGGAAAATAAAGTTCAGAAAGTGCCCTAAAACTTCAAGGAAAACAGAAAATGTAAGAAAATTGGAGCACCAGGCTAGTGTTTCCTATATCCAAATAACAAATTCCAAAAAGAGAGAGAGAAAGAAAAAAGGAAAACAGGTAAAAAGTGGAATCAGAACACATTTTCTTTAGAGCTCTTCAGGAATATTTGGAAACTGTATAATAACTTCATCCCTTGGAAACTTCTCTCCAGAAATGGCCATTAAAAAATTCTCTGCTTTGTGTGTCTAGCTTCTTCTTGTTCTTCAAGTCTCATCTTAAATACCATGGCCTCAGAAAGGTCTTCTCTGACCACTTCCATCTAAAAAAAAGAAAGGGTCATCTCTGTTAGAGTAGCTCATCTGTTCCTTGCTGGCAATTTATCATAATCAGTGAGTAACTGTGCAATGTTTTTGTTGTTGTGTGTTTGTTGTCTGTAAAGAGAGAGAAGGGCAGTGACTGCTTTTTGGTTTTGGGGGTTTTTTTGTTTTGTTTTTGGCTCACCATGTTTACTCTGAACCTAGCACAGGACCTGACAATTAAAATCATACTCAAAAAGTTTATTGATGGATTAAATTAATTGATTGGTTAAATAAATACACATATAACTCCAAAAGCTAAACACTTTTGCTCCTAAAAGAAAAATTGCTCCTAAGTTAATTTAAGAAGCTTCCAGATTTCCTCTAATAGGAAGAAAAAAACAAGTTATATAATCTTCCTTATTTCCTCAGAAATATGCACTAAAATCATGTTGTTTTCCTTGTATTAAGACAATGAGGTTTTGTGGGATTTAAATTGAGGTCAACCTGTTGTTTTGGTTTCTTAAGTTATAAAATCTTTTTCTTGGCACTGACCCTTAAAAATGCCTGTGATTCATATTATCATACTGTTTAATCGAGAAAAACATATGTCTCTGATTTAAATTAAAAAGGAAAAAGAAAAAAGAAATAGTCAAAATTAAAATTAGAAAAAGCCCCTTTGTGTAATAGCTCAAAGATGAATAAAATGCAGGAGTTTTGACATTTCTCAAGCCACTGTTGAATAGACATCTTCTCCACACTGTCTAGCACATGGACCCTTCGGAATGAGAAATCTAGCATTTGTCTCTATATTTCTACCCAGATAAAAAGTCCTGTCTTGGTAGGAAGATCTGATTGTTCTAGGCTTTTATGAAAAATGAAATACAAGCCTTTTATGATCTATCTTGACAGGCAGTACCTCTGTTTGCAGTGTCAGAGAATGGATAAAATGGGATTTAGCTGCCTACCTTAAACTCCAGATGACTCAGGACAAATACAATCTGTCATTATTTTCCCTCCTCCTCCTTCTCCCTTAACCCCAGTCTTTTGTCAGATCCTCAAGGGCTACATGGATTATTTTACTTTGCTTGTTATTCTGGAACAAAACACCGTAGGTCAAATTCCAAATAGCCATTTGAAAGTCCCAAAGGTAACTAAAACCAGAACCCTCTGTCTGACTTTGGAATGTTTCCCACACACAAAAAAATAGCTTTGTCCATTAGTTTTTCTTCTTTCTACAGGGTAGAGGTGATAAGTTAACTTGCAGCATTAGTATGCGAAGTGCTTGTGATCTCAAAGCAAATATAGAATTCTGATGCTACAGCTGAATTCATCATGTGCTATGTTATATAAACACAAATGGGATTCGCTGTTTATTAGCAGGGCTTAAAAGGAGATTATCACAAGTTAAAGTGAAGAATGGCATTTTCAAAATAATTATTTAGGGTTTGTTAGTTACCTTACTGAGTGCAGCCATGAAATGTTCCAAAATTAAAGTGTATATATATTTTTTCTTCTGACAGTTATTTTTCAAACAAACACACCCTACAGTACATTTTCAATAATTTAAAGAAAAAAATAGACTTGAATCCTAGCACTTCCGGGCCTCTGTCTCTGTCTTACTCTCCTACATCTGTCTTCGGGATCTATGTTGATTCTCTCTTTAGCATCTACAGATCCCTTTATCTTAATCTTTTCATCTCTCCTCTATCTCTAATTTTTTTTTATGTTGAGCATCTGGGCCTCCCAGGGCTCCATATTCCTTTCACTAAAGATCACAATCATTTTATTGAAAAAGATGAAATAGCAATAGGACACAGAATTTCTATTTGGGACAAACATCATTACCATAATTTTATGTAGGATTTATTATTAAAATTTTCCCTTGTTTCAGGCAAAATATCCAAGCTGAAATGATACCATATGTGGCATAGTAAAATACCCTTGTAGGCTTACAGAAGGCAAGCATTTTAATTTTTCATTATAGTTTCATTGCAATCCTTTAAGTATTCAATCCTTAAGTATTTAAAAATAAGATGAAGAAATTATTCTTGGACTTCAGAGCAACCACAAAAAAAAAGTACTTTTTAAACCGTTTATTTGACATCTTCTTTTTTCCTTGAAATTTTCTGTCAAAATGAGTATGTTTAGGGAAGAAGAAGTAGAGACTAGGAGGATGGAAAATAGGAGAGAAGTGTTTTGAGGTTGCAAGTTTGGTTCAATAGGAGAGAAACCCTGAGTCAGGTCCAAGCCTTGGACTTCTCCATGCAGCCCTCACCAGACTTCTGCCCAGCACCTGGCAAAGGGGAACTCAACACCTCTGGAAAGGTTGCTCAATGAAGTAAGGAGGAACATGTTCTCGTAGCAGACCCTAGTTATCCTGAAGGACTCTGCAGTACCTACTTCCTGGACAGAAAAACCTCCACCTCTCAGTGGGTAAGGAGGAGATAGAACTGAGATGAGAGCCCTAACCCTTCTAATTCATGTGAGCATGGCTTTGGGTGTAATTTAAAGGTGATGAAAAACCACTTTGAGGTTATTGATAGAGTTCACACAGTGGTGTAGGTGATTAATTCAGGCAATGATCATCAACAAAGTAGTGGCTAAGGTGGATATGCTAGGAGGATGGAGGACAGAGTGCATAGTAATGTCTGGGCAGGCTCAAGACTTGGATTGGTACCTACCTGGCAACCACATCACTGGTTCTTTCTAGCCATTGCTGCAGCCCCACCAGACTCTTGGTGACTGATCTGACTTTGCTGAGCCAAGTTGCCAAATGATGCCTAATGACTCTTCTTTCCAGCCAGTCTAGGGCTTCTATGGCTATGACCAAAAAGAGGATGAGGAATAGCAGTCAATGCCAACTAGTGTTCATATAGCACCTTGGAGTTTTCACATATGCTTTAATATACAGTATTTCAGTTACTCTTCATCACATCCCTGTAAGGAATTTCAGGCAAAAGGTAATATACCCATTTCAAAAATGAGGAAACTGAGTCACAATGTGGCTAGTTGATTTATTGATATCCTAAAGATAATGAAATTTAAACCAAGTGATTCTCATTTAAATTTTTTTTATTTAAGGTTTATGTGGTTCCATATGAACATGCTATAAACCTGCAGTTGTAAGTTCTATCATGACACAAAACATTTCTGGTATTAGGTGCCTTTGGTCTTTGAAACAATCAGTCTTTAGAGTTCAGCTGTGTCTCAGCAAAGGCATAAAGATTTCTAGCTTCTCTGTTAGAAATATTTTCAGTTTTGTTTTTGACAAATGAATAAGTAGCTATCCAGAACTCAGTGTAATATGTGAGGAATATATGAAAGAAATTATAGACAGAAGCAGATGATAATTAAATGCTGAAATCATAATTAAATCCTGAAATCAAAAGATGAAGGTGCATAAGCAAAGTTCTAGTCAAGGAAGTTCATATTGTTTATTATAGTTTGTTGTCATTAGAGAAATGAACTTTAATTAGAAAGTAAGAGAAGTTACGTGCCCATGTCAAACAATGGATATTTAGCTTTTTACTTACTAGAATGAAATATATCCAAAGGAAAGGCTACTGTACTGGAGAGAAGTAAGTAAAAATATTGGTCTTCTGGGCTCTGAATGAATTTATAAAGGATCTGAAAGCATTCCAATAGGAGTCCTACTGATTTTTTTTTAAAAAAAATAGGTAACTATTACTTCTCGGTTGACACTTAAAATGCCATGTTTACTATTTGCTAAATACTTATAATGTACTCAGTTTTGTGTCAGAACTCACTATTCTGTTCCTGTGGTAAACTGTTTTTTCTGGTATTAAGTATTATTATCACGTTATCTTAATTCGTGTGTACTTAGATACTTTTGAAAATGTAAAAGTGCAGGTCTTCTCTGATTGTTCTTCTCTTTCTCTCTCTTTTTTTTTTTTTCTGGTGGAGACAGGGTTTCACTATGTTGCTCAGGCTGGTTTCAAACTCCTGAGCTCAGGCAATCCATCCACTTCACCTTTCCAAAGTGCTGGGATTACAGGCGAGATCCACTGCACCTGGCCTGACTCTTCTTCTTTAGCAGAGTTTTGCCCTTAGTTTGCCATGTTTGCATAAGTTTTGTAATTGTTTTTTCAATTCTGGGAAAAACTTTTATTGGAATTTTCATTAAATTTATAAAGTAATTTTGAGAGAATTGTCATCTTGGTAATATTTTCCCTTCCCATGCAGGTACAAATATATTTTTTCATTTATTCAAGCTTCTTTTTATGCCTCATTAAATATTTTTATGATACCTCATATAGGTTCAAAACATTTCCTGTTAAATCTGTTCATATATATTTTATATTTTTGTTGTTTTATAAATGGCCACCCTCTCTAACTTCCTAACTTAATGTTGGTGCTATATTGGAAAATGATTAATTTTTGTATACACATTTGGTAACTAGATTAGCTACCATCTTGAGTAGCTGTTCTGTCCGTGACATGCCATTTATCATCCTTTACTGATATTACAGCTTGAACATTGAGAGCCTCTGTCACTGTAAGAAACAACCCACCTAATCTCTCTTTTAGGGAAGTTGACCAATCTGTATATAGTCTGTAATGCCCTGACTATCTTCTCCCACTTTTTTGATCTGAACTTTGAAGCTATACTTTACACCTATTGTTGTTACATAAGATTTCAAATTCTACTTCATTACCACAAGGCAGTAATAAACTATGACTTACACTTTAGAATCTTGTGTCTTAAAGGGACAAGATCATTTTCCACAAAACCAAACATAGTTTTAAAAAGCTTGAGTAGCAAAATTCTATAAATGCAAACATGTGAAACATTAGCCGATTCTTACGTATTTTTAACAGAAAAGACACAAACAATAAAAGTAAATAATATATTTAATTAATTGGCAGCACATCGATATAGGCCAGAAATAAACTTGATGTTCAGAAAAGGGAAAGATCAGTGCTCACTGAGTAGTCAGATAAAACATCAGGGAGAAGGTGAGACTCAAATGAGCCTCAAAGAATGGGCAATTTTAATAAAGGAAAAAGAGAATAGAAGAGCCTGCAGATAATGACCTTACTTTGACTTTTTAAGGAGGCAGCTATGAAGCCTAGTTTCATCAGAGGCCCTCTTTCATGTCCAGAGGAGGCTGTGGTTTACAGATGGAGGGGTCAGGTCATGCTGACTGCAGTTGGTATTTCACCTTATTTACAGTTTCTCAAATGAATGTATAAATAACAAACTGTGATCTTGCAAATAATCTTGAATCAAGGGGCCTTAAAAACAAAAAAACTTAACAGATTGCTAGAGCTGTGGCAGGTAGAAGCCCCAGGTCAACTGCTGGTATACCCCAAAGCCACAGAGGTCCCTATTAGTAATCATTTTTTTCATGATTGTTTTCTATTTTCAGACAGTCCTACCAATCCTTCCTCCCCATCCTAACCAGAAATAAGATAGAGTGATAAATTATTTTTATTTTATTTCATGCACCTATAATTTCAAATAGCCATTTTTTTCCTTTGTGAGGATTTTCTTTTATTTATCTTACTTAGATTGCTAGTGGGAACATTTATATTCCTAATAGAAAGTGGGAGTTAATTTTCTGCCTAATGAAAGGACGAGTACAAAGTATACTGTTCTATTTAAAAAGAAAAGCCGGTTTATTTTGCCCAAAAATATAGTTCTGAACTACAGTTGCCTGAGTGAATGTACAGTCCTATTTCTGAAGAAATGAACTTTGAAATTCCAAAAGCTAGATAAGGGAGAGAAGTTAATGCAGACATTCATGGGGGATAAACAGCACAGCATGTGATTCCTTCTGTCACGAGAATTAAATTTGATATGACTCATTTCTTTTGCCTGAAGTGGAAAAGTGCAGAGGGAGAGATTAAAAATTGGTCTGTCTTGTGTTTCTCAGATCTGATGGGCATCAGTTATTATCATGTTGAAGTTGTTCTTTCCTGTTTTTATTTACAAAGAGGAAATACTGAACATTGCAAACCAGAAATACTAAAGGTTACTTGAGAATTAATTCGTTTTGGTAAAGTCCTTATTTTCAAAATAATACATCCAAAAGAATGTACTTTCAAAAAGAAAATGAATATGTGCAAAAAAATATATTATAGGTGCTTCCCCTTGGCTGCAGGACAAGAGAGCTCAGGGCCACATGGTATTGTGTGACATCCCTTTGGAATGATTGATCCCGTGACCTGTCAGTTGTGTAATAACACATGGAATGTAGCTCTAACAGCCGTGCAGGGTTATTGAATTGACTGAGATCTCTGGGAAACTTTACCACAATTTCTTTGGGTTTCAGTTTGAATTTCTGTTATGGATCATACTCACTTTTTAGGACTACCAATTATGCCACAAGCAGCCTAGTTTCTGACAGTATGGGAAGGAGATGTTTTCATCAGTTGTACATCTGGGTTTCAGAATACTGTCTGTGTGTTATTACTCTGTAAGACCGAATGTCTATCTGGGAAACCACTTAGCTTTATTTTATGAGCCAAAATAATAATAATAATGTAATAACATAGCTAACATCTGTGGAGCCATTACCAGTTTCCAGGTACAATGCTAAGTACTTTTATTTTAGAAATGTATTTTATCCTAATCCTCTTTGGGTAGATTCGGTGATTATTGCTCTAAGTGTAATAGTGAACGAAGACAAAAAAATGTCAGCTAACTCCCTCAAGGTCACAGCTGACACATGGATAGCGATCTTAAGTTGATCCCTATGAATTGCTTTCTAGTCCTCCTTGGCATGAAGCTATTAGAGTTTCTAGTCAATTTCTTGAGAAGATGACAAAAATTATGGCTGAGAAGACAGAAAATATATTGAAGGATTTGTTAGTTATAATCGTTATCTACTGCTGAAGTTTCTGAGGGTCAGGAATCCAAGCATGGCTTAAGTGGGTGATTCCTATTCAGAGATTATCTTGAGATTGTAGGCATTTTAAGGTCCTTGAGGAATTGCTTTCAAGCTCACTCACATGGCTGCTGACACATTCCAAGGAAATAGAGTCAGTTATGTGGCTTCTATTTGTCACCACATGGGCCTCTCCATAGGGTTGCTCCTTTGACATAGTAGCTGGCTTTCTCTAGAGAAGTGATTGTAAAGAGAGAGAGGCCGGGTGTGGTGGCTCATGCCTGTAATCCCAGCACTTTGGGAGGCCGAAGCGGGCGGATCACTTCTGCCATATTCTCTTCACTAGAAGCAAGTCATTAAGTCCAGCCCACATTCAATGGGAGGGGAATTAAACTCCACTTGTGTGCATATATCTTTAAAACTACCATAGTAGTCAACTATTAACTTTGTGTGTGTAAGTGTGTGTGTGTGTGTGTGTGTGTGTATGCTGGTGGAAGAAAATCTTTATCTGTTTTTTTCCTCCATTTATATCTACCCCATTAAAAGAAATCAAATTGATTTTTGAAACTCTGACATACATGCCTATCCCTTATATTAGCTGAATGCTTCTAATATGGTTTGGCTGTGCCCTCACCCAAAATCTCCCCTTGAATTGTAATCCCTACAATCCCCATAATCCCCATGTGTCAAGGATGGGACCAGGTGGAGGTAATGGGATCATAGGGGCTGTTTCCCCCATGCTGCCATCGTGATAGTGAATGTGCCTCACAAGATCTGATGGTTTTATAAGCGTCTGGCATTTCCACCCTGTGAAGAAGGTGCCTGATTGTCCCTTGCCTTCTGCCACGATTGTAAGTTTCCTGAGGCCTCCCCAGCAATGTGGAACTGTGAGTCAATTAAATGTCTTTTCTTTATAAATGACCTAATCTTGGGTATTTCTTCATAGCAGTGTGAGAATAGACTAATACAGTAAAAATTCTGAAAGATAATGAGAATCAATTATGTTTTATCTTTAGAACTAAGCCACACATACAAATGTATATATAATGAATATATATCAATAAAGCCCAAACATATATAACAAGATGAAAAATACATTTGCCTGAGTTTGAGTTAATATTAAATATGGTCACTCTAAAACAAGTTTTTAAAGAAGTATTTTAAAACTATCAGCTTTCAAAGAGCATTCCAGATTTTAATGTCTGAAAATCCATATCCCTGAAAAACAACTCAGTTTATTCACTGGTTCAGCAGAAATTCCATTCTAGGAAATGGAAAGGAACCTAGGTTTTGCAACACAATGCCCTCAAGAGTCTCACTATAAAGCAAAATGGGTAATTTAGGACTATCTTCCATCCAAAACTTTAAGTAGATTTCATAAGAAAGGTTTAAACAACATGTGGTAAGACTAGAAAATAGGAAAGCATCACTTTGTCCAGTAAATCTGGAAAGTTATCATGGAGTAAACAGTATTGAAGATAAACTTCAAAGAGTGAAAGGCTTATGGCCAAAGATTGCTGGGAAATAGTGAGAATGAAAGTCACTTCAAGGAAAAGGAGTAATAGAAACAAAAGTGTGAGAAACAGAATGCATTTTCATAGAAATTTGGGGAATACAGAGCGTTTGAAGCCTTAAGTAATTTTGAACACTGTGAGTGTCCAGACTGACAGGCAAATTGGCTGAGAAATTTAGCATTTAATCATTAAGTAGCAGAGGTGTATTGGAAGTTTTTGAATAATGGAAATAAAGTTGGTCACATGAGGCTCAGTTAGGAGAGCTTTACTTCTCTCATATCTACTTATTTGTTTCCCAGCTGTCACCTCTAAAATGAGGATAATGTTTACTCGTAACACTGATCTTGATTGTTTGAAAGAAAAGCTATTCTACATATTATGCTGTTTTGTGTATATTTATATGTATGCTATCCTAGGTATTTCTATGAATTCTAGAGGGTTTTTCACAATTTTCAACAAATATTACCTATTCCCACATAGAAAAAAAATGTAATAGAACTAAGAATTTTTCTCCTTTTATAAAATATCATTCTTGATCTGATTCTTTTTTTGGTTGTTGACAGTCACAGGAGGAATTAAGAAACACAAAGTTAAGGTTGTTAATACTGAATGCTTTCCCATTCAAGAATTTTTTTTTTTTTAGATAGGCTTTCACTCCTGTTGTGCAGGTTGGAGTGCAGTGGTGGGATCTCAGCTCATTGCAACCTCTGCCTCCCAGGTTCAAGCGATTCTCCTGCCTCAGTCTCCCAAGTAGCTGGGACCACAGGAACACACCACTGTGCCTAGCTAATTTTTGTATTTTTAGTAGAGATGGGGTTTCACCATATTGTCCAGGCTGGTCTCGAACTCCTGGGCTCAAGCTGCCTTGGCCTCCCACATTGCTAGGATTACAGGCGTGAACCACCACACCCAGCCTCAAGTACACGTTTATACTTGATAAACTTTTTTGTTTATCCAAACATAGCAGATAAAGGCCAAGAATTTTTGGTTTATAACAACAGGCAAAATGGCAATTATGCAAAATGTTCAGAAAATATTTGAAGGATTTTTCTTGGTTTTCTCAGGAGCATCAGAAGACATAGCTTATCACTCTCTTCCTTACATGGTCATGTAGTTTTTCTGTATTACTTTGAATATTGGCATTTCAATGAAATAAAATTGAAGTGGGTGAGGGGTTAACGCATAGGTTTTTTTCCCTATTGTAGGAGAGAAATGTGCCTTGATTTTCTTCATCGTTCAGTCAAATATGAGCATTAATAGCTATATAACTATAATAAACATTGATAGCATCATAATTTCCATTTTCATAAAGCATATTGGCTCACTAAGTATCACATCTATCGAATTTTCTTCGTAACATATACAATATTTAAAATTTTATATATACATATATATATATATATATATATTTTTTTTTTTTTTTTTTTTTTTGAGACGGAGTCTCGCTCTGTAGCCCAGGCTGGAGTGCAGTGGCTGGATCTCAGCTCACTGCAAGCTCCGCCTCCCGGATCCACGCCATTCTCCTGCCTCAGCCTCCCGAGTAGCTGGGACTACAGGCGTCCGCCACCTCGCCTGGCTAGTTGTTTTTTTTTTTGTATTTTTTAGTAGAGACGGGGTTTCACCATGTTAGCCAGGATGGTCTCGATCTCCTGACCTCGTGATCCACCCGTCTTGGCCTCCCAAAGTGCTGGGATTACAGGCTTGAGCCACCGCGCCCGGCCTTAAAATGATATTTTAACAGTAAAGAAATATTTCAGGCTGGGTGCCGTGGCTCATGCCTGTAATCCCAGCACTTTGGGCGGCTGAGATGGGTGGATCACGAGGTCAGGAGATCGAGGCCATTCTGGCTAACATGGTGAAACCCCGTCACTACTAAAAATATTAAAAAAAAAAAAGAAATATTTTAAATGAAAAAGAAATGATCTATATGATTTTTAACCCCCCCAAAAAGGCGATTGTCATATTTGTACCCCCTTTAGATCTTTGTTGCCTCACGCTCTTTGCTTCATCCTCTACGATCAAGTGAGTCACCTAGTCCTAATGATTTTGTCCTTAATGTTGCTCACGTCCATCTTCTTCCCTCACAACCCACTGTCTGGGCCACATGAGGCAGAGTCTCCTTGACTCGCACAGGGATTCCTTGTTACAGTCACTGAAGTCATTATTTTTCATCCAGTGTTGTCTACAGATCATTCTCCATCCTGCAAGATGAGACATCTTTCCAAAAATTAAGACTTTCCCTCACCCCCTTAAAACTTTACATTGGCTCCTCATTGACCTCAGGAAAAAGTCTAGACTCTTTGCCCAGAGCACACAGGCCCACCCAAATTTGAGCCTTCTCTGCTCATCTACCCACCTCTCTAGTTCCACCTCTTGCCAGTCCCTACCAGATGATTTTCTCTCCATCTATACTCAGCCATTTGCACTTCTCTGAGTTCCCCACCATCTCTGTCTCCCAACTGGATCTTGCCATATAGTGGTCCTTCCTTGTGGATGACATCACTCTGCCCTCCCTAGGTCCTTCCTCAGGGCTCCTCCAGTTAGCTACTTGCTCTTCATCTGGCCGGTCCTCTGATATTCCTGGTGATTCTACGGGACTTAGATTAACTGTCACTTCCCCGAGGAAGCCTTTCTTGATCCTCCCAGTGGGGTGTTGGTGGGGGTAGAGGGGAGATTAAGTGTTTTCAAACCCACCTCTTGCACATCTCCATGGTAGCTCCTTTTACTTTTTACTTGTCTGTCACCCCACCTGTCTTGAAGTGTCTTCTCTCTCACTGTATCACCAACAACTACTAGTTAAAGCACTCAGTAAAGTTTTAAAAATATACATTGTCTCCCAGGGGCGCTGGGGATGTGCTGAAGATCACTGATGATCATGAATCAATTGCCTGGAAAGGAAGAGGGACTTGGCGACCACAATCCAATTCTGAACAGATGGACAGCCCAGATGGGTGTCCATTCCGAGGGACTAGGGAGAATGTGAAAAGGGAGCAGATTTACAGAATACCCATCCCCAGACTGTTTCTAAAATTTGGAACGATTGGTTGTCCAGAGCAACACAATACTCTCTCTGAACTCACCAACCCATGGGGTGAAAGCTATCTATCTCCATCCTGCCTGAATTCCAGTAGTGCAGGAGGCAATCAGGGCCCCCTGCAATGGGCCAGATGGATTTTATGGTGAGCTGGGGAGGTCTGGGGCAAAGAAAGGGATTAGCAGTTTTAATCATAGTGCTCATACAGTTTTGTATTTTGTAAAGAATACTATTTAAAAAAAAATTATAGGTCAGCATCAACTTTTGTCATGGTTGGATTTTTTTCTTTAGTTCATTATGTTGAACTTGCCTTTTAGATGATTTTGCCTATGACACATCTTTAGTTCATGATCTGCTCTGACATTTTGAGAGCTGTAACCAAGATTATAATGTGGCAGGACATGATAAGCATAGGTGAGTAATATTTTTAGAATTTCTTAGAAACAGAAGCTGATTTTCATGCTGATAACCTAAAAAGCAAGGAGGAGAAATAGACACATATAGCATAAATACCATATAAAGTGGACCAATAACATATTTAATTGTATATTTGTAACAGTTCCAGACACATTTTTTCTCACATAAATATTTTTAATAATGGTCATGCTAAACAGAGCCCAATTCTTCCTTAATATATAAGGGAATACATGATATTAGAAGAATAAAACTATTTTTATTTCCTTGTTAATTCTGCCTTTGAGTTCTGCATAGGTCATTTATGTACATTAAAATATGGAAAACTACCTCTCACCCCCCCAAACTATACAAATCAAAATATGTGGGATAAATGGAGAGATGTCTCTGGAAATAACAATTTCATACTTATGAAAAACTTGATTTGATTCCTAGCTCTGCTATTTGCTAGCATATGCCCAAGTTAATCTTTTTGCCTTTATTTCTTTCATTTTCAGATGTTGGGAAGATAAAATGATATAATGCATGTAGGGGGTCTAGCACTGCAAGTGGCCCATAATAAGCACAATATAGGCATAATAGTCATAGGACTAGTTATCTTTCTACTTCCAAGGTCATTCTCAAGTTTCATACTTTGTTATTGGAAACAATTGCTAAACATGTGGCTTGGTGTTTTATATGGATATGATGGATTCTTTCTTACAACAACAGCCAAAATATTTTATTTCTATAAGGCAGAGGGGAGAATTCAACAGAGCAGCTAACTAATAATCTAAGTAAAAATTTGGAATGTTGACCCTTCAGAGAAAAATTTAACTTTAAGTTAGAAGTTTACATCCTGATTTTTTTAGAAAAACAGTAAGTGTAAGTGCTTCATGAGACTTCCCTTCATTTTAAGGATATACATTTCAGCTGATCTATGAAAACCAAATCAATAGTTCAATGAAGTACAGGGGCTTGTTTCTGGGAGAACTTCAGTCCAGTGAATACATAGAGATGCATGTGTTTCCCTGAGTGATTGACTAAGCTGCTAAGTTGCTGCTTATGGACACAGACACACATGATTGCATAGAGGCACAAATGCCTGTTAATAACAGAATTATCAAAACTAAACAGAAATTAATTCTCAAAAATATAAAGGAACAAGTGAAAGGGAAGCACAGCACCTAGTCAGCCATCTTCTTGTTAATATAATCAAAACAGATCATCTGCAGTGACAGAACATATACTCCTACAACACTCTTGGAAGCACAAAGGAGGTATGTGAGACCTAGCTACCAAAGCTACAAATAACTCCAGGAGCAGAACTCAGTGCCTCTGAATCCCAGAGAAAGAAAACAGAAAAAGTGGCCTCAACACTGAGGAAGCACAGAAATCTTTTGAAAAGCAAAAAAGAAACAAACCAAAGGCATGTATGTGCAGAGCAGGTGCTACCTTAATTCAGTTTAATAGACACAAAAAGCACCTACCGTGTTCAGAGTGTTGCCATGTGCTAGTAACCAAAAGGAATATAATAGGAAACAAAAATTAGCCTTTGCTCTCCAATCAAATAATATAATAACAGCATTTTCTACTCTCTTGATCGTTTTGTTGCAGGTTTTTCAGCTGATAGAAAAAGTGATTATGTATTTGATAAAGAGAAATAGATTAGGAAATTCTGTGAAGCCCCCTTCCTTGCCCCATGAAGTTAAATGAAAATTAGTGAGATTTGTGGCCTCTTTTCAAACAGAGTGCAGAGTGGAATTGGCCTGTGGCCATAGGATACGTATTCCATAGAGAAGTATTTTGTGCAATAGATCTGTGTCAGTAGCTGAAAGGGACTGTTTTCCTTCCTTTAATTCTAACTTTCTACTCCCTTTTATGTTTTCTCATGCAAATCAGAGGCACAATTAAAGCTCAATGAGCTGATGTCAGTAGGAAAATAATTCTTCCAAGTTACTCATTTTAGACCAAGTGTTATGCAAAGTCTGTATTTTATGCAGCCTAATAGACATTCTGTAGATGAGTCTTAAGAATTTATCTCGCAGCCATAATAGGTGTACTTATTCTTGTCGGGTGCTGTGTCACACCATGCATCCGTAAGTTGATGCAGAGGCTCTTAAAAACGGCACTTATTAAAACCTCCCTTAAGTATCCTCCACCTTATCCAGAGAAGCTTCTTCTTTTGGAAAATCAAGCAAAACAACTAAGCTAAGACATGTAAAAAAAAAGTTTGAAAAGAAAGCTGTAAGGAAGTACAAGAGGAGGGAGGGGTTGTTAGAGATGAGTTCTAAATTTATTTTCAAAGAATATGTCAGTATGTTCAATTCTCTGCCTTCTACTTTTAAACTTAACTTCCTCGTAAAGCAATCTTTTTCGATTACCTACTCCACCCTGACTCATACTGATTACCTACTCCACCCTGACTCATTCCGGTTACTTACTCCACTCTAACTGATTCCAATCACCTGCTCCACCCTAACTCATTCCGATTACCGCTACCTGCTCTGCCCTGACTCCCGCGAAAGCACTCACTCCTTCATTCTCTTTAAATTAGCCAATCAGAATTAGTTTAGCCTGTGCAGTCTAACCCTAGCCAATAGGGGAAGGACACAGCAGCAGGGGCCACGTGCATCAGGGATAAGAACCCCTTTTCCCTTCTCCAATGGTGTGCGCTCACCATTGTTCCAACTGTAAGGGCACACACCCTTCTATATATAAGTAACTTGCCTTGCTGAGAAAAATAAAACTAAAAAATTTTAAAAAAAGAATTTAGCAGGTGGAAAGCAACAATAAAAGTTTTCTACTTCAATTTCAAGCCAAATTATTGGCAATTCTTCCTCTTCTGTTTCCACATCCTTAAGAGGATCCTTGAGGGGCACAGATTTACTATAGGTCCACCACTTATCTGCGATTCCAAAATCCAAAAACTTCTGAAAATGGAACGTTTTGGTTTTGTTGTCGTTGTTGTTTGGCAAACTTAGCACCAAAATCCATTTTGTAGCAAAACCTGTTTTAATATTTTAAGAATTTTGCTGCAAAACTACCAATATGGTCATTACAGGGTATTGCTCTAGACCCTGCTGTGGGTGTTATATAATTACATGACATATGCTAGGTATTACCTGTCTAGACTCTGAAAAATTCTGAACTTTGAAACATATCTGGCTCAATGGTTTCAATAAAAAATTAAGATGGCTATGTCACTATACATGTTATGGCAATGGATGTTCTAATTATTTTTTCAGACTATCAGATTGCATGCTTCAACAATCCTGAAATGTATAATACTATCTTATGTTTAAAAAACAAAGTAAAACAAAAAACTATCAATTATTTGAAAAGTTGATTGCATTTCAAAGAGCAGTCGAATAATATGCATAGACAAGTGAAAATTGACCCCTATTGGTCTGGGGAAATGTAAATGAATTTATTAACCTTTCAAAAATGACACTTCTAGGAGACTCAGCTGATAATGCTTGTGGCAAGTGTACTGGCATGAAATGAATGAAGAATGCCTTCATTTGTAGGCTTAATTTACTAAAAGAAATCAGGACTTCCCTCCTGTAAGTCACTGTTGGCAGATGCTTTAAATGGCTTTGAGAGTAATAATTTGATTTAAAGAATAATTCCTTTTTATGTTTTACTGCTGCTACAGAATAAGATTAATTATCATCTCTTTATAAGATTTTTATCCTCTGTCATTTTCCGTAGTAGTTTTCCTACTTATAGCCTATATCTTCTTTGGAGGTAATATGACCTCAAATTTGTTCCTTGTATATAGAACATCTCTTTAATCAAATTACAGTTAAGAAAAGTCCATAATTACACACCTCACTATCAGGCTGCATTTTGAGTGATAGTGGAAAAACGAACTACCAAGCCTGGCTGATCCCATGAGAATAAGTTCAGCTAGGAAGGAAGTCAAGGCTCACCCCAAAGCTCTCTCTCAAGACTCAACTCTCCTCTTCCATCACTACCACCACTCAGTGCCCCAATCCAAATTTAAAATATAGCCTTGTCTTTAGACTTGGAGTAGCACAACTTTTGTATTTATTTTATTTTATTTTATTTTGGAGATGGAGTCTTGCTCTGTCGCCCAGGCTGGAGTGCAGTGGTGCGATCTCCGCTCACTGCAAGCTCCGCCTCACGGGTTCATGCCATTCTCCTGCCTCAGCCTCCCGAGTAGCTGGAACTACAGGTGTCTGCCACCATGCCCAGCTGATTTTTTAATAATTTTAGTAGAGATGGAGTTTCACCGTGTTAGCCAGGATGGTCTCGATCTCCTGACCTTGTGATCTGCCTGCCTCGGCCTCCCAACATCCTGGGATTACAGGCGTGAGCCACCGCACTTGGCCTCAACTTCTGTATTTAAATCAATATTGTTCCATTTCACAGAGATTAGACATTATATTAACCATATGAGAACCTGTAAAACCACAGGACCCTAAAAAATTAAGAAATTTGATATTTGGGGCCACCTAGAACTGACAGTCTCCAGAAGGCCTAAAACTTCAACAGAAGTAGCAGCTCCAAGGGAGTTTAAAGCCTCATTGCTGCTTGGACTGTACTTCCTGTTCCAAGACCCCTGTCTTCTTCTCTTGCCTGGCTCATTGCGTCTTCCATGATGCCCAGTATCTCATACCCATCTGGCCTTTTCACACCTAATTCCGTGTAATTATTGAGAAAGAGATAGCTACTATTTATTGAGCATAATACATGTTGACCACGGTGCATACATTATCTCAATTAGTCTTTTAGCCCAACTGCACTGAGTCACTCTTACAGTCAGGCACCTGGTACATGGTAGGTACTCAATCTACTTTCCTCAGCTCTCTCTTCACCTTCCCTAATAGTTCATTTGTCTCATCCCCACTGAGATTCGTTCATCTGGCACAAGTATTTATGGAATACTGTGTCTGCTCAAATCCTCCAGAAAGCAGAAGCTAAGTGCAAGAGATGTGTTGGGAGAAATGCCTGTGGAAGGTAAAGGGGAGAGGGAACAGGAGCAGTGGGAAAATCCTTCAGGCTTCCCTGCAGGTCTGACACATGTAAAAGGAGGAAGAAATGGAAGTTGGGCAGGCAGGCAGAGCCTCTGACGAAGTTTTGGCTATGCCAATGGGACGCCCAAGCGCAAAGACTGCTCATAAGAGGAGTCCCCCCAGACTTACACCATTCTTAGTCCTTGGCAAGGAATACTGGAGAGAATGTGGCTTCAGCATGAACACTGCCAATACCCAAGGTGTGGCAGCTGGAGATGGGCAGTTAAGCACACTTAAAACAGTTTCTGTCTGTGGTGATTCAAGTCACCGAGGGGTGACTGCCATAGTGTATACCAGGATGTGATTTGAGGAACATGGGCAAAAATTCAAGAATCTGTGAAAATTCACCTTTAAAGATCCACTTCCCTTACTGTCAAAGGTTTTTCAGTCTTTAAGAGTCTAGTATTTACAAGTTTTTAAAAGTAAATACCCCTGGGAATAGAAAGATCTAAAGTCCTAGTTACTGAAGAACTTAGCAGAGGGTAGTTAAAAGCTCACTAAGAGTAAAGAGATGGGACTCAAAATTTATTTGAGCTGGAGCAAGTTTAGAAACTCTGGAACAGAGAGATGTGCAGAAAGAAATAGTGATGTACCAAAAACCAATTGCCTAGGTTTAGCTCTGCCATAGTTTAAAATACATTGATGCTCAAATCTTGTCCCTGATGTATGTGATATTATATAGTACATTTGATTTTTGTATGTGTTTATTATACCTTGCTTTGATTCAGAAAGTTTTACAGTGCTTCCTTTCAGGTGAATGCTTGTTTCTGATACCAGCATGAAGCTAAACATAATAGTTCCCAGAATATTCTGGAAATATTCTGGGACCTTAACTGGACAGTATGTAAGAAGGAAGGAAACATTCCTTCCTCCCTACAGTCTGATACACTACTGAGAATAATAAGCATTACTAAACCAACAATGAGCACTCAATAGGGAGCCTTGAAGAGTACCTTAGTGTTTAACACTGTGCTGTAAAGGCATGAAACTTTCCTCTGCCTTTCTCTATGAGTAAACTTAGTGTTGCTGCATTTTCCTTATTAGAATTATTTTCATTTCATTAGTAAAATAGGTAGTTGCTCAGGAGTAGAGCAGCTGACCTTAGTCTTTATATACCAATATGGAATGATTCAAGGGTCACATGAAATGTCAAGCTACACACAACAGAACAAGCATGATTCTGTGTACACTGAATCTTCCCACATTGATCACTTTTGAGACCAGATAGTAACAAGAGAAGAGTAGAGTAGGCGTGACAGAAATGCTTCGCCAATGGAACAAAGAGGAAAAATGGTTCTTTTCTTCTCCTTCAACTCTATATGAACCAGTGAACACAAACTTAGTCAGTTCCAGGATGGAAACTGAGTCCCATGTTCCCATTTCTTATATTTGAGAAAACAAACACAAAGGGGTTAATAGACTTGCCCAAAATCACAGTATGAGTTAATGGCAAAGCCCATAACCCAGTGTAGAATCTTATCCTCTATGAGGGTAATAAAAATATTATTCAGAATTGGGTAGAATTAGTTCTTTCCCTTCCAATCACTAAACTGTTAACACAATGCCTCTTGGGAGCATAATGAAGACTATCACTGTAACCTTCCAGGTACAGGATTCTTTATCTGTTGCCATGGAAAAGGAGCAAAATCTAAGCCCCTGATTAAAATGAATGCTTTTGTGAGAAATAATCAAGATCCCTGTCAGGGTTTCATCACTGTCTTATACTCTTTGTCATTTTTTATATTACCCCAAGCCCGAGGCTCAAAGTGCCTACTTGAAATTTCTTTTTGTTGTTTGTATAATAACTAAATTCGTTCTGCTCCACCAGTTTTTTGATGATTTTCCAGTAAGATAAAGGTCCTTTAATCATTCTAAATATTTGAGCATTTTTATTTCAGTGGTAAAAAATAGACTGATGCAGAGCGAAGTTATAAATTAGAATCTAAAATTTACCTTTCAACATTAATATTTTTTAGTGCTCCAAAAAAACACAGAAAACCTATCTCAAATATAAAAGAGGAATGTAAAATTACTAATTAAATAACTGGCAGCCTGGAGATATTCATTCCAGCATAGGCTTTGATAAATCTTTTCCTGAAGGCAGTTAAGCCTTTTTGAGAAGAAACCTTCTGAGGCTGATGTGATTTAAGTCTCTCTGTTAAAAAAAAAAAAAAAAAAAATTGGTTTTTAGAAATTATGCTGCCTTTTTGCTACTCTCAGCTTAAATACAAATTCAGCTGCAATTTAGATGATGTTTCCTTTCCTTTTTTAATTGCTGGTTTTCAGCTCTGAAAAGCTTTCCTTCCAGTGGTGCCCTCAAGGGCACAGTTTTATAATCAAGAGCCTTTGCCCCTTGTAGCCTCATGAGACTATAACCTGCTGTTTCTCTCCAGTCATGTTTAACACAGACCTGGGAACAATCAAAAAGCTCTTCGTGTTTTGTGCTTTAAAGATCTTTTGATAAGAGGCTGCAGGAGAACACCTGTGTTCTAGTCTAGCCGAGGAGAGCTGTGTGGTCTTTAGCAAGTCTCCTTAGTTTATCTGAGCTTCCTTTTGAAAATGAGGAATTTGTATTCAGTGGTTCCTTCTAGCTCTGTGTCTTTGGCGGATTTGCTGATTGCCTGTGAAATTTGGATACTGTGACCATTTGACCCTGAATTTTGTTTTTCACTTCAACAGACTATGTATACTCTGTTCTTGTCATTAATTGAATAATATCACTCTCTCACACTAACTTGTGCCTTGTAGTTATATACATTTAATGGAGGAATGAGAATGTTCCTTCATTAGCAAACCCTATCTATATTTAGTGTTTGCCTAAACCTCGTTTGCACTCTCTTTATGTTTTGTGTGTGCGTGTGTGTTAATGTTACATAAGTATTTGTTGAAGCATTTTAATCTATACTGCAAAAGGATGTTTTATTTCCTTCTTTAATGTACTTTGTACAGTTATATTTACAAAGGAATATTCTATAAATAATATAGGTACTAATCCACATATTTTATTCTTTCTCTTAAAAATAAGAGAAGCCTGTTTTTTGAACTTCTCAGATTGTTTTGTTATGAAACATCACTACTGGCTGGGTGTGGTGGTTCACACCTATAATCCCAGCACTTTGGGTGGCCGAGGAGGGCGGATCACTTGAGGTCAGGAGTATGAGACCAGCCTGGCCAACAGGGTGAAACCCCACCTCTAGTAAAAATACAAAAATTAGCCGAGCACAATGGCACATGCCTGTAGTCCCAACTGAGAGGCTGAGGTAGGAGAATCTCTTGAATCCAGGAGGCAGAAGTTGCAGCGAACCAAGATCCACTGCCAGTGCACTACAGCCTGGGCAACAGAGTGAGACTCCATCTAAACAAACAAACAAACAAGCAAACATTACTATTAAGTTACATATGTAGAAAAGGAGTCAACTGAATTACGTTGTGCTTACTAATGCAAAGGGGCTCTCTGTCTCTCTTCATGTGTGTATAACACATACATAAATTATATATGTAATGCACATGTACACACATTTGACAGTTTATTTGCTATAATGTTCAAGTTTATCAACAGTTAAATAAATATAAATTAAATTGACAATAAAATATACTTCTATCAATTAAAAATGTTTAAAATAATAATGCCAGTTGTTCAAAAACACAGGAAAATGAAGACTCTTAGACATGATAATGGGACTTTAAATTAGTGCTACCTGTAGGAGGGCAAATTTGGTGACCTTCTACCTGTAGGAGGGCAAATGTAAGAAAATATGTCTCACATTTTCAATTTAGGTATTATTCTACCTAGTAATTTCATTTCCAGAACATTAACTCAGAAATAATTTAGTATGTATACAAGGAATATTCACCATATAAATGTTTATATTAAGAAAAATTAGACAACTATCTTCAGTTTATATTCAACAATATGGGATTGATGAATTAGAAATATAATATTATAAAATTATAAATATAATAAAATATACTATTTGGCTGTTTAAAATTATATCATATACGAATACGATTGATATGGAAAGATGCATGTATTTTTATGCACAAATAACTGATTTAAAATGTATATGTAGTTAGTTTTGAAAAAACAATATAATATAGATATTTCAATAGCTTTATTGAGTTATAATTTATACACCATAAAATTAACCAATTGTAAGTATACAATTACATATTTTTATTAAATTTATAGTTACACAACCACCACTGCAATCCCATTTTTAGAATAATTTTTTAAAAATATTTTATGTTGCCAATCTCTATTTTCTAATTTATAACATTGCTACTTCAAATGTGAAAGTTATTTATATTTTTAATTTAAAATTTTCATATAGCTTTATCTACAGAAAAAAGCATGTCACATATCTTTTCAATCACTTTAGTCTGTAATTGTAGGTTTGTTATAATAAAAGTCAGTAGAGTTTTTAGGTAGTTACTAAAACCAGTTGCTTCTTATTTGTTAATTTTTTCTATGGATCAATTATTACTTTCTCATGAACAAAAAAGTCAAAACTTACCTGTTAGCTATCTGACCTTAGGCAGATTACTTTATCTCTTATGCCAAATTTGGGAGGCCCAAATAAATGAATCCATAGAAAATACTTAGCAACTTCTGTTTAATAGTAGTTTAGGGGAAGAGATTTTTTCAACAATTCTGTTGCTGAAACAAACTAATGGATAGAATATATTTTTACATTTCTGAAATGTATCCAAGTCCTGGCAAGAAAGCAAAGTCTCCTCAGAGGCCAAAATCTAAGTGAAAGAGGGAACACGAAGAAATAAGCAGTGCAGGGAAGCAGCTTTAACTCGTTGACCTTACATTTCAGTTTTGAAGACTTTCAGCACTGGGGCAAGAGAAAGCATAGCCACCAGCACCCTGCAAGGTAAGGCTTCTGATAACAACTTTCTGCAAAAACTTGGAACCCAAAAGCCTTTACTCTTCCTCTAAAGGAAAGTTACCCCTAGTGATCCAGGGTACCAAATAAACAAAGTGGGAAAGAAGTCTGCCCTGAGAATTTATAACTACAAGTCAGCCCTCATGTAAATGTGCAGGCCAAATCCAAACTTCCTGGGTGGAGGGGAAAGCCTCAAGCCAAGAATTTAAAATTATTCCAAGATGATGGTGCCCCCAGGTACTGGCAAAAGCAAAATCAAATTCTCTCTTAATCTAGATCTGATATAATTTCCACAGATTAATCTGGCAAGGAATATGTACTGAAAGCAAAAAACAAACAAACAAAAAAAAAAACAAAAAAAACCCCTCAAAACATGCTTTAGACAGTATTAAAATACTTTAGATATTGAAATCATTAGCTAAATAATAAGTATGTTAATGTATTTATATAAATATATGTGGGATTAAAAATAGGAGAAATAAGCAAGATATAAAAAAAGACAAAAATTTGAGAAAGTACAAAATGATTTGACAACATTTTTTTTTTTTTTTTTGGAACGGAGTCTCGCTCTGTCGCCCAGGCTGGAGTGCAGTGGCGCGATCTCGGCTCACTGCAAGCTCCGCCTCCCGGGTTTACGCCATTCTCCTGCCTCAGCCTCCTGAATAGCAGGGACTACAGGCGCCCGCCACCTCATCCGGCTAGTTTTTTTTGTATTTTTTAGTAGAGACGGGGTTTCACCGGGTTAGCCAGATGGTCTCGATCTCCTGACCCCATGATCCACCCGTCTTGGCCTCCCAAAGTGCTGGGATTACAGGCTTGAGCCACCGTTCCCAGCCCCCGATAAAATTTTTAAAATACAACAATCGAAATGAAAACATCAGGAAACTAGTTTTGTACATTAAATAGAGTAGAAAAGAGAATTAGTGAACTAGAGGACACAACTGAAGATACCACAGAGAATGTAACTTACACTAAGATCTAGAAAATACAAAAGAAGTTAAGAGACCTAGAAGATTGAGTGGGAAGGTCCAATATACCTCTAATCAAATTTCCAAAAGAATTAATGAGAAAATTAGCAGAGAAGGCAAATAATAAAAACATTGTATATCTATAAACAAACAATAGTTAGAACATGTATAGAAACCTAATTTATGATGGATCTGGCAAAAATGTATAGAAATCTTACTTGTGGTAGAGCTGACATGACATATCAGTGCCAAAAAAATACTAGACTGTTCAATAAATGGTCCTAGAAAAATGACTTTTTTAAAACTTTTTTTAAAAAAAAAATCTATATGAAAACAAAAGAGTTAAATTCTGAATCCATACACCAAAATCAATCCCAGTTTAAGACTTACATGTGAAGAGTAAAGACTTAAGAGTTTTAGTATAGAAGAAAGTAGTTTAATGACTAAAGAAAGATTTCTTAAACAAGATACAAAACATAAACTATACCTTTAGAACATAGTATGGCGTAACTTTCACTTTATTAAGTTGTATATCAAAAGACAGCACTTACAAATTGAAAAAACAAACCAAGAGAATTTGCAAAACATAACTACCAAGGGCTGGTGTTAAAAACATTTAAACAAATCCTATAAATCAATAAGGAAAAATTAGAATACATAATAACAATTTGGCAAAATACAGAGACAGGAACTTCAAAAAGAAGCCAGGGAAAGTCCAATATAGCCTATGAAGAATTGCAGAAACTCTTGTTTGCAGAGAGCTGTAATGTGCAGTGTTGGGCAATTGTGACTTATCTTAAACCAAGTTAGTGCAGTGGTTCAAGGGGTCCATGCAGATAATTTTGCACTTGTACCCTAGAGTTTAAGTGCCTAGTGGAAGACAGAAGAGCAAGACTGCATAGTTAACAGCCACAGGTTCATGGGCAGTTGGAACAAGGATTCATACATATTGTTTTAGCTGTGGATTTCAAGAAAGGAGAGAAAGAAAAAAATTGTAGCTTAATTGTTCTATTATTTTCTAAGGTTTTACTATATTGCATCTGGGTGCTGATTTCATCTGTGCTGCTGGGCATCTGCTGTGATTTCTGACTCTGAAGAGTCACACCTTTGTTTAATACTGCAAAATTATCAGCGATTGCCTCTTTTCTGTTCTCTTTGTTGACCTCTTAGAACTCCTTATGTATGAGTTAAATACTCTCGTTCTCTTCTTTGTCACTTCTATTTCATATTGTTTATCTCTCTGCTTCAGTTTGGATAATTACTTCAGTTTTATTCTAGTTCCTAATTATTCTTCATCTGTATCTAATCTATTTAACATATCCATTGGATATTTATTTTTTGGAAGTTCTTACTGCCTCTTTTGAAACCTGCCTGGTATCTTGCTATAGTCTCTCACTCCTTCCTCCTGTTTCCCATTACCCTTTTTATTTCTTTGAACATTTGAAGCATAATTACTGCTGACTCTTTTTCATGATACTTTTTTTCTTTGTGTGACATGGATATGTGTGGATAGATTGGCATTTTTCCACTATTAGTTTATACTTGGCTGATTAAATCATTGGGAATTTGATGTATTTCTTTACATAGAATATGTTTTTGCTTATGCCAGCTGCCTCAAGATACTACCAATACAGAAATGAGGTTAGTTAATCTCTCAGTTTTGGGCTTCCCTGAATATGCAGGTATAGGAGTTGAACTTCAGACTGTTGAGTGGACTGAATCTTGGTTTTAGGTTTTCAGGAAAGAGTTTTGCACCCAGAGTTAAAACAGAAAACTTATTTGTCATCTTCCTTTGTTCAGGCATAGTTTTTTTCCCAGCTCTCTTTTAGTAAAAATGTGGTCCTTTGAGTGTTCCAGCTTCAACCCCTACCTTGACTCATCCTCTGTTCTTCCAAAAGTTGTTAAAATCTGGAACTTAAGAGTTTCTAGTTAAAGAAAATGCCTGCAGGAGAGCAAGGCCTTCAATGCAAGATTACTAGTCAGTCTTTTTCTCTGTTTCCTGTTCATTGTTGGCACTCTTGTTTTTCTTTTATGTTCTTAGAAGCTTTGCTGTACATTCAAGTAATATCTGCCACACTTTACCTTTTATAGTGCATTCTATAGAAGGAGTATTTTAGAATATTTAACTAATCCTAATGCCAAAATTGAAATTTCCAGGAATTTTCTTTAATGTAAATATTACCTTCCAATTTACCAATAAGATATTCAGAACTAATTTTAAGTAGTCTGTGTAGTCATCTAGAAACCTTTTTTAGGACGGAGTATGCAGGTAGATTTGCATAATCCACCTTTTCCTTACATATGAGATATATATATATTCCCAAAGTGTGTGTGTGTGTGTGTGTAGTTTCTCACTTTATTGCTCTGGCTGGAGTGCAGTGGTGCAAACATGGCTCACTGAAGCCTCGACCTCCTGAACTCAAGCGATCATCCCATCTCAGCCTCCTGAGTAGCTGGGACCACAGGCATGTGCCACCATGCCTGGCTAATATCCCATATCCTATATATTTTTAATAAAGAAAATTTGGGGGTCTTTACTTCTTGTAATCCACCCAATTTTGTGTGTGTGTGTGTGTGTGTGTGTGTGTGTGTGTGAGAGAGAGAGAGAGAGAGAGAGAGAGAGAGAGAGAGAGAGAGAGAGACAGAATCAGTAAGCTGCATTGTTTTAGCTAGCTAATACTATAGAGTCCCTTCCACTATGAACTCTTGGTTTATTCTTCCGGATGACCATTAAGATTCCAGTCAGCTTCTGAGCCTGTCTAGATACCCCTAAAATGCCAGGAGACCTTGACACAAACTCAGTGCTAAGAAAGGCAAGCTCAGGCTATGATTTCAGGCCATGGCCAGTCTCTTATGTTACCCAGTCATTTTCTTGAACATGTATGAGAAATGGTCAATGCTGTCTTTCAATGCCAACTTCCAAATGTGGGATATAGAACACAATAAAGTTACAGGTACAGACAGATCATCCACACCCCTTGCTTTCAGTCATGGGCCATACTGAAATGTAATAAAAAGTACAACATATTTCACTAATTCTAGGGTACGTATGTTTCCTTCTTTTTGACAGCTATGAAATTGGGATATATCTAGCAATTGATGGTGCATAAAGTTTAAATGGTGATATTGTTATTTTCTTGTGGTATATAAAAATACCAAAATAGTGGTGCATCTTATAATTAATGGCACTTGATATTTGATGAAGTATAGTATTTTGTTTTTAAAGTCCCACTGGAAAAAAATTTCTTAACCTGTTTGTTATTCTGAGCAAGTTATATATTCCTAAAGGTTATTTTTTTCCTGAATAAAAAATTACCAGAATATTTTGGTATTCTTTCATAGCAAGCCACAAAGGAAAATTAAATCCAGAAAGGTGTCAGTGTTCAAATATTTATAAACGACTATTTCCCATACATATGCTGTTTAGAAATGCTCATAATATTTTAATGCTCAATTATTCTTCTGTCACAAAATTTGTTTAGATCAAAAGCAAGGATAATTTGCCTTTGAAAGCAGAGAGATCATATATGATATTTTGAAAAATGTATTTGTCTCTGACAAATTTAGTAACTTAGGCCTATTAACTCAACATATTATAGGACTGTGGTTAAAATAGAACTATCCATCTGACACATATACTGTTTAGGAATAGTCACATTACAAATGAGTGTTATCCTTTGAGTATCATTTATGTCAACTTTGTCTTATGTCTATTCCACAGGCTTAAAAATGATATTCAAAGAAAAGTATGTGAGCAATAAGGTGGAAAGCAGTGTATTTATGGGGAAGACATTTTGGTGATATTTTATCATCAATATCAACAAACATAAATTGAATCCAATTCATGTATGAACATAGTTCTGTGCTCTTCATACTTAAAAATGTAACATTTGGTTCTATGTTACACTCCAGAAAAATGCACGCTAGAAGTTGAGAAGATGGCATATAAGAGGTGATAAAAATTACTAATTTGGAAGTGTTTACAGATTTTCTTGTCCTACTGCCTGCCAAAGAGTCCTGTATTTTACAGCCCCTGTCTACTCCACAGCTCCTCAAACATATGAAGATAGTATATTTCTACTAGACGGGTTCCTACACATATCTTAAACTTTTTTATTGTAAAACAAAACAAAAAGGAAAGCCACACAAACCAAATCTAGAACTTCATGATCATAAGGCAATCTTGAAGCCATCACCAAGATTTTAGAAACCAGACCTTCCAGTTACCCTAGAAGTCCTTCCACATGTTGTGTCCCAATTATGATTCCTCCTTCCCCTGAAAATAACTACCAATGGATCCTTCTAGTAGTCACTTGCTTGTGCTTTATTACGGTTTTATTACGCAGATTTTCATCCCCAGAAACTGTAGTTAAATTGTACTCATTTTCTCTCTATTGCATTTCTTTTAATTTATAGGCTATTTTGCAATCCCTTTTATTTATATATTTTTACAGTTTATCTGTTGCAGAGCCCGGAGAGGTGCTTATTCTCATGGTTTAGGCTTTACTGATTAGCCTACTCATGGTACAAGTAAGCACATTCTTCTCAACTCTATTTTTGCTACAAATTGTCAGCTAAATCCAGATGCTAATTTGACAGAACTATAATGGATAGTGTGTTCTCTGGTCAAGAATCACATCTTTTAGTTGTTGATTTTTTTTCTTTTTTAGGTTGGCAGCCTTTGATACTCAGTGACTGAAACAGTGATCAGCAAACTCCAGCCATTAGCCAAATTCTGCCAGTCATATATTTTATATGGTCTATGAACATAGTCCAACTAATTCAGTATTATCTATGGCTGCTTTCATGTGATCTCTTATTCACAAAGTCTAAAATATTTACTGTCTAGGCCTCTACAAAAAAAAAAAAAAAAAGGTTGCTGGATGTGATCTAGGTCACCAGTATTTATGTTGAAGTCTCCCTGGTTGTTTTGGTTGTCTGCAGCTCATTTTCTAAGATTCCTGAGGAAGGGCTCATGAGAACAATATTACCTGAGTTTTAGCATGTTCACAATTTTCGGGGACCCTTTATACTTAACAGACAATTTTTCCTGATACAAAATTCTTGGCTCTATTTTAAATATCTTAAAATATGCCACTACACTTTTTTTCTGCAATAAAAGTGTTGGTTTTAGAAGGCCTTGTGGTAATCTAGATTTCATTTTGTTTTCTTTTTTACCCATAAGTCATTTGCTCTATATGTCTCCATGCATGAAGAATTATTGCTTTGTCTTTTAAAGTTCAGTAATTTTACTAAAATACGTCTTGATGTGTTTGTTCTGAGTTGATATTCTCACATATATGGCATACTTTCAGTATTTAATATCAAATCATTTTATTTTAGGAAAATATTCTTGAATAATAGTTTCTAGTGTTATTTCCCTTTGTTAGTTTCTATACTTCTTTAGAAATTCTATTATCAGTGTATTGTATATTCTGTGTATGTTCAACATTTGTCATTTCCTCTCAAATCCCTTTTATTTTTTTTGCTATTTTTGATTTTAAAAGCTTTCTTTCCTTTCATTTTCTCTTATTAAGATATTACATGTAATGTTTGTTTTTATGTTCTTTCTAATTTTGACTTAATTTCAGAAATAGTATTTTTCTTTGATTACTAATTCTTTTCTGAATCCTATCACTTCATTTCTGAGTTAATCTAACTCTGATTTGTATTTTTGTTCATTTCTTGAATTTTTTTTTCTTAACATCTTCTAGCTTATTTTTAAATACTTAGTTACACTTGGGTCTGTTTTGTTGTCTTGTCTTTCTGGTATGCTTTCATTGTCTACAGGGATGTTATTGTGCTTCTTATTTTTCTTTTTCTTATTATAACATTGTATAGGATTTTACCTTAATAATTTTTTGATGCTTTTAAGAATTCAGTTTTCCTAAATTTTTTCAAAGGAAGTTGTGTTCAAAATTGTTTTTCTAACTTCACAGGATCTCCTCTTAAGTGGTTTGTCTTGTACTGAAAAAATAAGGTAGCTTTTCTTCCAAGGCTTTCTGACTCTGTTTCTCTCCCCAACTTTTTATCTGAATCTCCGTTTTTATTTCTTGTCTCTGTGACCATCCCTCTCAATTTTGAGTCCACTGCTAGCTGATTCCTCAGTGTAGGTCCCTCTTGACATAGCCTTTGGAGTGACTGATTTTAAGAGTTCACCAGGGCTACACGGTTCCAATCCCTTTAGGCCTTACTAAGACTTTTGTGCTCTCTCATTTTTGTACTCAACCATTTTTGGATAAAATGACTGCCAGTTTCAGTTGTTATTCTCAAATTAGCCATTGCTATTCTAGTGAACATTTGTTGGCTACTTTGGAGTTCTTTTGTTCTCAGGTTTGTCTCATAACCCGTTGTGTTCCTTTGTTTCTGCCTACACATCCAGCAACACCATGCAATGTACATCTTGTGGCTGTCAGTGATTTTGTCCTTACCCACCTGCAGTTGTAGGTTGATGATAACACCTTGTCATCTAGTTTTGTTGCATTCGTTGTCTATTGGAGTTTTTTTGTTGTTGCTGTTTTCTAGTTGTTTGGTCTGTTTTCATGTGAAGATTCCAAGGGTTTTATAAACTATGCCACCAATATGGCCATCTTCCCCAAATACTCCTGTTATTATTTTCTGGTTTCTACACATCTGCGATACAGAACAAGAACTGGGCCTAGATGAGTAAAACCAGACTCATACAAATTTGAGGAGAAAGGAAGAAATCTTAGCCAATATACATATAAAGATGTAGGAGAGAAAGGAAGAAAGAGGAGTAAAATCAAAGACTAAGAAACAATTTTGGAAAGATTCTAGAAAACAAGATGTTCTATAGGAGGATATGGCTCATAGAATTCAGAGGAGATAGAGGAGAATGCAGGAAGTACTGTTTAGGTTTACAAATTGTATCTAATTTACTATACTTGAGGAGAATTATGAATAGAAGAATTTTTGATAAATTTTGCACTTGAACTCTACACGTTAAACTTGACACTCCTCAAACACCAAATTCAGTGGGCCACAGCTTCAACATGGTAACAAGTGTGTATATAAAAGGTGTACATTTTTGAATAAGCAAGGTAGCAGAAATGCAGTAGAAAATATGTGTGAAAAATAACTCAGGAAAATTAATATTTGTGGAGAGCCTGCTGCATGCCAAACACTAGCTACACATTTGTCCTAGCAATAATTCTGAGGTGAACTATTATCATGGCAAACAAACCCAGGTCTTGTGAATTTCGAGCCAATGATCTCTCCGTTACACTTTATAATATCCTTTCTCCAATGGGTTAATAGCAATAATAAGCATTGATAAAAAATTATGAACTAGACACCCTACTGTGTGTGCCACATGCTGTATTTAATTTTGATACTTGCAACAAACTTATGATAACTATTCTTATCCACAGTTAAAGAAATAGGGATTTAGAAAGGTTGAATACTTTCCAAAGTTCACACAGCTGTTGAGTGTCACAAGCAGAACTTAAGTGTGACTGTCTTCAGAGCCAGCTTCTTAACCACCACATTATGTTATTAGATACCTATGAATATGACCTGGGTCCTCATCTAGTAGTTAATCTCAGATTTGGGCTGACTCTCTAGATGTCCCCATCCTCATACCCATGTGCATTTTTCTAAAATTCCAATTGTTTGAAGAGGATTACTTCTCAGCAGAATGGGATTGCCCTTTAGGCAAAGACATCCAAGTAGTCTTATGTTCTTGTTAGGGTCTCCTGGTATGAGACAGAGCAATAGGAGGGGCCAGAGGAAAGAATCCTACACAAAATAAATTCTTGATGACTTTAAGATGAGCCCTTTAAAATGGAGTTTGTCCAATGTAAAGGTCTTAATATAATTCATCTCTAACCTATTTTCTTATTTCAAACTACAGAATATCTGATTAAGATAGGGCTCAGAATTTATTTCAATTTATTAATTATTTAATAATATTTAATCCAAAATTATAATTTTGTCTCCTCTTTCACTAATCTGAGAATCTACCATTTCCTTAATCCTTGGGAATCTGTAGTCTGAAATTATTTTGATATCTTGTTTTGCTATCTAAAGTTTACAAAGACTAGCTAGAGTTAACCTCTGTCCATTATCAGGACAATTAAGAGCCAGTTCTTTATTTTTCTATTTTTATAAGGCTTAAATTTGATGTAGTGGTCTCCCAGTTTGAAAAAAAATAAAATGTGCCATTTAAAATAAAAGCCTAAGAATATTTAAAAGAATTGGGGCATAGATAATGTGTGTAACCCAATTAGTATTTTAAAAAGTAATAATTGTGGATAGAGTAGAAAAGAGCAAAAGACAACCTTATCTTTGTAAAGTTATTATTATTATTTTTTTCTGTTATAAAAGCTGCCTCAGATGTCTCACACAAGAATGGTGAGAGCTGCAGGGAGTTAATCCAAAAGACAGTCAGATGCTTTCCCCTTGCTAAATTTGATTGTTATCTAACCTCATAAACAAGAATACACTAACCGTAGATGTCACTGACTTGGTTGATTTTCAAACAGGGAAGACTGATGCTCTGATTTTCCTAATTAACTCAGATGATTCCATCAACCTGATGGGCAGAGCTTGCTTACTGAGAAATGATGTGAAAATTAAGATGCATAGACACTTCTCTAAGAAACTTGATTCAAAGCACTATGCTTCCAATACTAGGATTTTTACTCAAATGAATGCTAGCCCTGTTCCACCTCCACCAAAGGAAATATGTAGATTGAAATGTTTACATTTTGGCTTTCCGCAGACAAAAATGGAAGTATTAATACTACTTTGTTCACAATTTCCACTTAATGATTTGTGTAAATAATAATTATCAATGACATGAATGAACATTATTAGGATCTGAGAAGTATAACATTAGCTTTTATTAGCCTATATCCTTTCTGATAGACACAGAGGATTAAACTGTGTTTGAAAAAAAAAAAAAGAAGCAGAATCTGAATACTGTGTATAATGTGTACATTTTTAAAGTACTTTATTATGTCTGTAGGAGTTCTTTCTGCTGGTCTCTCAAATCCAGGTTTTGCTTAAAGGAACACATGCCTTATGCCATCATACCAGTCTTTTGGGGAATTCAGAATGCAAAAAATCTCTTTTTGTACCTTCACAACCAACACATTTGTTGAGAATTAGAAGGGCCAGGCTTTGACATTTTCCAGCTTGTTATCTATTTAATTTTCCATCTGCTTCTTTTGCCACTGCCTTCCAAAGGAACATCTGCTGCATATCTGAGAAAAGGGAAGGAAGATTGGATCTGTGCCACCCGGGTCTGCAGTCTCAAACCTTGAGATCCAGAATAAGGGAAGGGAAGGAGACTAACGAATGGTCCAGAAAATGAAATGAGGACAAACAGTCTGTTAGAACAAAGCTGTATTTTTCTTTATTGCAGAGCCCACATGACTGGGCAAGCTGGGTGGCAATGTCTACAACCAGCAAAGGCTGGATGCAGGGGGAGGCAGCTGGTGACTAGCCAGTGGCAAGAGCACTTCCCAGAGCTTGGACACTCCCTCTGGTGCCTGACTCTCCATGTGGGACCTGGTTTCTCACATATTTCTTAAGCATTTATGGGGCAGCTGCTGTGAGGCAGTTTAGTTCTGAGTACACTGGAGGCAGAGAAGAATAAGACATAATCCCTGTGCTTAAAGAGCTAGCCTAAAATGGGGAAGATAGACAAATGAATAGATCATAATATCACAATGGAAACTTCTATATGCTAGGTAGGGAAGAAATGTCACAGAAATACATAGAAGTGGAAAGAGGTATTCCTAATCCACAGACAAAACCTCTCAGACACTGATTTGTAGAAGGAAGGGCTTTATTCAGCTGGGAGCATCGGCAAGCTACTGCCTTAAAATCCGAGCTCCCCAAGTGCACAATTTCTGTCCCTTTTAAGGGCTCACAACACTAAAGATTTCACATAAAGGGTGGTGATTGATTTGAGCAAGCAGGGGGTACATGACAGGGGCTGCATGCACTGGTGGTCAGAGTGAAACAGAACAGAGCAGGGAGTTTCACGATGTTCTTTTATACAATGCCGGGAATCTATGGATACATCGGTTTCTGAGTCATGAGTTGACTTTTAACTACTAGGTTTAGGCCAGGCAGGTCCAGGTCCAGTTTTGGGCCTGGCGCCGGGCTTTCTGTCTTTGGTTTCACTTCCTTGTTTTTTCTTAAAACAGGTACTGAGTATAAAACAATATAAAACAATATGAGAGGGTCTCTCTCTCTCTTCCCTCATTTCCCCCCTTTGAGACTCTCACTTTTTATTAGTGGGAGTTTACACTCTTATTTTTGCTACTTATGTCTTTCTGTGCGATAGATTAATAGTGATTCACATAGTACACTTGTGCTGAAGCATTTTGGTGAACTAAGGTAGTGATGAAACTTTTTTATCATTTGAAGAAGTACAGGTAGCAAACAAGGGAGTAGTAAGCAGGTTTTTATTACTATTATAACTTTTATTATAAGAGTTTTAAATCCTCCTAGTGCTGGGAACTAATTTTTAAACATGGCTTCAGGGTTGAATTCATGCTACACTTATACGGGCACATGTGTCAGTTTTGTATATTTTTAACTATGTCTTTAACTACTTGCCTTTGATTATCTATGTGTAGACAGTAATTAGTAAGGTTAAATTTCTTATAGACCTCTCTTTCAGCTGCTAGCAAGTAGTTGAGAGTCAATCTATTTTGCTAGATAGCATTTCTTATCTGAGTTTCTTGACAGGCCAGAATAGTCAAGGCTTGACGGGTTTTATTAGTGATGATTTTTAAAACAGCTTGCAATCATATGATTCAGTTGAGCATGTCAGTGGGGGTCCAGTATCCCTATGAGCTGTCTTGTGTCTAAGTGGCAGGTCTATAATATTGTATAATTTTTTAGGAGGTCATTTATCATTTTAATTACCTATGGCTATGCTTCATTTTCCATGGGAAGCATAGACAGGGAAGCCCAGGAGTTCACCTGTTTTTATGGGCAGTAGGAAGAAAGATGGCTTAATAGCATCAGTAACATAACTACCTGTCCACTGGTCAGGCAGCTTAGTGTAGGCTCTATGTCTACATATCCAGTATAACCCAGTGGGGGCAGTCCAGTCCTGGTGGAATTCTGAGTGGGCTCAGACAGTCTGCAACCTTGGAAATTTACTGAATGGATCTCTTTCTGTGTAATTGGAACTCCACCATGTAACTGTTTTATTGGTACCATTATACAGTTTTTGCCCCAGACAACTAAGTCATCCTACAGAATGAGTGAATTTTTCCTTTTTTAGCTGTGCAATATTGTCCAATAATTGAGACTTTTAGAACCTAGAGATGATTAGGGTGACCCTTTTGGGCCAGGAATTCATTAGGAACTGGGTCTGTAGGTGCTAATTCTCGGGCTTCTTATGGCCATTGATCTCTTACTATAGTTTCTCCACAAACATAACATGAAGTGACATTTAGAGACTGGGCTACATGCTCCGCTGATTGTAAAAACAAATTTCTGATTCTTCCTGGAGTCTCTGGTACTGGCACATTTAGTTTATCATAGAAAGTCTGAAATACTGGTTCTGGAGAGCATTTACGAACCTCCTCTTTTACTAAGATATTTACTCTAGGACCTAGTCTTTTCCTACTGATGCCCAGAGATACGTGTTCTCCTTTTTTTTTTTTTTTTTTTTTTTTAACCTTGGGTTTAAGGGATTTGTAATTATTAATTTTAAGGGGTTGCAGTTTCCACTCATACAAGAGGGGCTGCCTTCTTGTTTTTGGGACTAAACAGGATCATTTTCATCCTTTTTCTAAGTAGTCTAGATGACACAAGACCAGTAATTACACACATTTGCACATGAGCTTAATTTATGGCAGATATACTTATTTCCTGCCATGAAATCTTTTTTTTAATTTAAAGAATTGCATCTTATTTTATGCCAATTGCTATTGATAGTTGCACAAGCATTAAATTTTAGGATTATATGCTTGGAGACCCCTCTATTTTCTGTCCTAGCTATTGCTTTATTTGTGTCACCTAGAAAGGGACGCGTCCTTAATTTTATTTTAAAAACTGTGATCATGAGAGACTTAAAATGGGTCATAACACGCATCAGGTTGGTTATTTCCTGGGCTACATACCTTGGATAGAATAGCATTATACAAACAAGTTTCTTTTAGAGTCCTGGTACACTTATAATAACCATAAAATAATAGGACAGTAGCAATCTTTTGTCATACCTCAGTGACTTGATGTATATTCTGGGAACAGCCCTCAGTCTGAGGAAGGTCAGTTGAAGTCCTTACTGTACAAGTCCAAATTTTAAGGAAAACAAGTCTCGCAATGAGTTTCCTCATGTTTTGGCCGTGCATGGACCAGTCAGCTTCCGGGTGTGACTGGAACAGGGCTTGTCATCTTCTTCAGAGTCACTTTGTAGGGGCTGGCGAAGCTGCTCCCATCCATGTACAGCTCCCAGTCTACTGATGTTTAAGGATGGTCTCAGAGGTTGGGCTCACTAGAATAAACTGAGTCCAATACTTTTACACAGTTTGTTTAATTGGGCCCTCTGATACCAGGAGCAAGGTGGCGGGGTTTAGCGTGTTGCAAACTTCAATGATTATGCAGGCATTTTCACAGAGCAAGCTTTGGTATCTAGTTAGTCTAGCATTCATTAGCTAATGGTGTCTTTTGGTATTTATTAAAATTACCGCACCATGGGGGGACTTTATGTTTAGGTTTTGCCTAAGCATTAGCTTATCTGCTTCTTGTGCTAACAGGGTTGTTGCTGCCAGGGCCCTTGGACATGGGGGCCAGCCTTTGGAAACCCTGTCTAGTTGTTTTGAGAGATAGGCCACTGGCCTTGGCCAGGACCCTACAGTCTGGGTTAAAACTCCAACTGCTACTTTTTCTCTTTCTGACACATAGAGTGTAAAGAGTTTCGTCAGGTCAGGTAACCTCAGGGCTGGGGCCAACATGAGTTTATCTTTTTAACTCATGAAAAGCTTGTTGCTGTTGGTTGTAATAGATGTAGTTTATCTAATCTACATTTTTATTGACTGTCATCTACCAAAATATTGACTTAAATCTTGTAACTACTTGATTTCAAGCTTTAAATTAATCTGGTATTCCTTGCGGGTCTCCAATTGCATCTAAATAGATGTGAGAGTTGAAAGACCTATAAGGGGATTCTCTTGCTTTACGATGTCTTATTATTATTTTTCTCCTCTGATTGATGAAATGCCAGGGTGAAAGGGATAGCCAAATGGACTAAAGCACAAGTGCCACTCTAGTTATTCGACAGAGTGCCCAGTAAAGGTCCACCACAGTACTACCACAAATCCGCTTGGGGATGAACAAGGGCTGACTGATTGATAAGCTCTTGAAAATTCTTAAGCTCACTGAATCCCTTCAGGTCTCCAAGGAATGCTAAGTCTCCTCCCTGCCATGAGAGACACAAAGTGAACTTAGTGTTGGGAGACTGAAGCTGGATGGCCCTCGGGGGCTGACCCACAGGGACTTTGGGATATAGCAGAGAGAGCTTGGCATGACTTATTACTCCAGGCTGTAGAATCCTGGAAAAGAGTTACCATGCAGCCCACACCTGGTTGACTGCAGGACCGCCTTAGTGGAAGGGGGACAATCAGGGCCTCTGGCCTGCCATGTGCACAAGCATAACAATTACTTTTGTTTAATGTGCAGATGGAATATTTGATTCATTTTAACCAGGTATTTGCATCTGGATATGCTGTCTTAATTGCTAAAGTTTGTTTTAAGTCTTTAACTTCTATGATCCTCTAGTAAAATGAATGTTTCCTTTAGCACCTATCTTTATTCATTTTTTGACTACAGAAAGCTAAACACCATTTTATATTTAACAATGCTTCCTGTATGACTTTTACACCAGGTAAGCTAAATTTTACCTTTATATTAGTGTGTCATCAACGTTAAACTTAATTTTAATAAAACCTTGTAGACATATTTATCCAGTTTTTCATGTTTGATCATAAGATTTTATAGACTCTTTTTAACCTATTATAATTTTTGTTCAAGAGCAGGTTGATGCTTTAAGAAAAACCTGTTGCATTTTTACTTTAATGTCCAGTTCACAGAAAAACTGGACGATACCTTTTTAACTTTAGCTAATATGTTTACACACAGAATTTTCTTTACAATTAACATTTTAAAACTTGCTTAAACTTTCAAAACAATAACTTTTTTAACCTTTTAATGTAGGTAAAAATCCACATTCTTATGCCTCCTTATAATCTTTTTACCAAAGATAAATTTTACTTTTCTTATGAGCCTTGCACATAAACTGTTTCTTCAATAGTACTCAGGAGGCCTTATTATTTTTAAATTATACAACATTTTTTGTATAAAATATTTTTATAACTTTTTTTCTTTTATGACTTTTGCAGACAATTTTTCGACATGTCTCAACTTTCTGACTTATTACAAACATTTTTTTCTTTAAACAACCAGTTAATTTATTTCAGGACAAGAATTTACCGTATAACATTATTTTTATATAAATTCTGCCTCCCCCCTTTTTTCTCTTTCTTGAAATTTTTTAACATAGTTCCTAGTGGGGTGGGCGTATTTGTGCCTGACCTATACTTCTTCGAGACAAAACACCACACTCCCACCACACGCACACCACAAAAAAAAAAACAAGTAAAAAGGGCACACACACACTTCTGCAGTTTACACCAAACCAAAATCAGAGTGTCCAGAAATCCAAGCCAGGTCAAAATCAAAACCAAAGTATCAAGCAGTCTAAGTCAAGCCAAAAACAAAAACCAAAGTGCCGGTACAGGCACACGGTGGGTGATCAGGCCATGCTTCCACTCAAATGGAGTGGGCAAGTTCCCAACACCAGTCCTCTCAAGCAATTCAAACCAAGTCAAAACCAAAACCAACACCAAAGTGCCAATAAAGGCACACCGTGGGTGATCAGGCCACACTTCCACTCAAATGGAGTGGGCAAGTTCCCAACACCAGTCCTCTCAAGCAATTCAAACCAAGTCAAAACCAAAACCAACACCAAAGTGCCAATGAAGGCATGCTGTGGGTGATCAGGCCACACTTCCACTCAAATGGAGTGGGCAAGTTCCAAAGACTAGTCTTACCAAGTTTCTGATGTCTGGACTCCAAGTGTCAGTTCCTTCCTGGTGTTCAGCCACTGTGTTAATCCTCTGTGGGGGCCTGCTACGTGCTGCTCTGGCGAGGCATCCCACCAGGGCAATTGCCTACCCAGGAGCACTCTTTGGATCACGTTACTCAGGCTGGCTGGAGTCCCCAGCAGGGATGCTCCACAGGGCAGGCCTAAGCTGCCTAAGGGGCTGCCTCGGCTGTCCATCAGTCACCTTGCTTTGGGGTCAGAGAACCAAGAAATGTAGCAGGATGAGCTGCAGACAAAACCTCTCAGACACTGAGTTGTAGAAGGAAGGGCTTTATTCAGTTGGGAGCATCGGCAAGCTACTGCCTTAAAATCCGAGCTCCCCAAGTGCACAATTTCTGTCCCTTTTAAGAGCTCACAACACTAAAGATTTCACATAAAGGGTGGTGATTGATTTGAGCGAGCAAGGGGTACGTGACAGGGGCTGCATGCACCGGTGGTCAGAGTGAAACAGAACAGAGCAGGGAGTTTCACAATGTTCTTTTATACAATGCTGGGAATCTATGGATAACATCGGTTTCTGAGTCATGAGTTGATTTTTAACTACTAGGTTTAGGCCAGGCAGGTCCAGGTCCAGTTTTGGGCCTGGCGCCGGGCTTCCTGTCTTTGGTTTCACTTCCTTGTTTTTCTTAAAACAGGTACTGAGTATAAAACAATATAAAACAATATGAGAGGGTCTCTCTCTTCCCTCACTGTGAAGAGAAGTGGTGGTTCAAGGAAAGGAACAACTGTACAGAGACAATGCTACAAGCTGAGTCTGGAAGGATAAGTAGGAATAATAGAAAACAAGTTATTTTTTTCTCCTTATCAATGAGGGGTAGTATAAAACAGCAAACCTTCATAATTGACTCAAACGTAATCCCCCAAACCTTAAACCCACCCACCACCCCTCTCAATGTCAAGGCATCAACATTTATATCAAAGAAAGGTATCAACCAACTGAGTTCTGCCACTTTTCAATGTTACCTACAGAGTCACTAGTAAGGTTAACAAACTCTCATCAGAGTGAGATAAGAGGGTCAACCTAATAATAACTTTCTGATTTGCTATGGTGGAGCAATGATAAGTAGCCAATTGCCTGACTTTAAGTTTTCTTAATTATCTAACTTTAACATCGACAAAACATTTATATGTAAGAACACAATAGCAAATGCAATAAATTCTTAGAGTTAGGAGTGTATCTGCAAACAATCAGGTATGAACAAACCTCTACTCCACCATAAGGGATACAGAAATAAAAGACATGACCTTTCTGTCAAAGAAGCAGAAACCTAATTGCAATGCCTGGAGTGTTTTAAATGGCTAACTATAATTTTAAAAATCTCTTTTCTATAATTCTGACATGACAAATATGTAACATTTAAATGAGAAAAGAATAAGGACAACGCTATGCTTTATTGCTCAGTAAATGTATGCTTTCTTCATTTTTCACTGCAGTCTACAAATAAGTATAAAACTTTTTCTCATTTGCTTTATATTAGTCATAGTATATACGGAGATACAAAAATAGTTGGCCTAATCCCTGACTTTGCAATTATATTTTATTTTCATTTTAATAAATTTTATTTTTTAGAATATTCATTGGTGATGTGGAAATAACTGTGGGAAAAGACTCAAACACACTTTTTTTTCTATCATCACATTTTCTTTCAACCTCAAAGAAAAGCCTTCCTCAATTTTAAAAACTCGTTCAGAGAAAATTTTTTGAAGCTTTTTTTTAACCAATAAATAGCAAGCTGTGAGATAATATTAAATATTTGGAATATTTTTAGCTTGATTTAACTCACCCAAAACTCTTAAGATTATTATAAGCATGTAATGGTTATGTTTAGTTTATGGTTAGTTTCTTAAATGGAGTTTAAAGACATTGCAATTTTTAATTTTTAAATAGGACTATTATATATGGTAGATGTAAGAGTCAGGGTTCTCCAGAGGGACAGAACTAATAGGATAGATGTTTATATGAAGGGAGTTTATTAAGGAGAATTAATTCACACCACACGATCACACAGTAAAGTCCCACATAGGCCGTCTGCAAGTTGAGGAGAAAGGAAGCCAGTGGTGGATCAGTCTGAGTTCCAAAACCTCAAAAGCAGGGAAGCCAACAGTCCAGCCTTCAGTCTGTGGCCAAAGGCCTGACAGCCCCTGGCAAACTACTGGTGTAAGTCCAAAAGTCCAAAAGCCGAAGATCTTGGAGTCTGATGTTTGAGGGCAGGAAGCATCCAGCACAGAAAAAAGATGAAGGCCAGAAGACTCAGCAAATCTGCTCTTCCATCTTCTGCTGCCTGCTTTATTCTAAGCACGCTGGCAGCTGCAGTAGTTGATACCCACCCAGATGGCAGGTAGGTCTGCCTCTCGTAGTCCACTGACTCAAATGTTAATCTCCTTTGGCAACACCCTCACAGACATACCCAGGGACAATACTTTGCATCCTTCAATCCAATCAAGTTTACACTCAATATTAACCATCACAGTAGATAAGAAAATTTCCTGTGTTGTTCACCTGTAATGAATGGGCTTAAAAAGAGGCTGATGATTGAAACCTTTTACTATTTCAAATTGAGAAAGAAATGAGATTTTCTATGCTATTACATTATTCTTCTATTAGCAAAACTTCCAAAGTAAATTATGTCAGGAGGCCATAATCCAATTCTTCCTAAATTAAAGTTGATAGAAGCACAGAATATTTTTGAGTTGGAATGTATGCCAGAGTTACTTAGTGATTTATAAGTGGGAAGGCTGAGAACCAGGAAGGTTAGATACCTAAATCTTATTTGTGTAGGTTTATACCTATGCCCTAAGTTTCTCCAGCATATCATGATTCGTGGTATTATCTTATCACCATCAGTCATTTTGTGTTTTGTCTTTTCAGCCATAAAAAATTTTTGTTTAGGGACAGAGACGAATAAATCTTTTCCTTGACTGAACTTGAATATACCATTTCCACTCAAGACTCTAGAAAATCAGATTTCACTGGCGGTCCCATGACCTGAAAGAGTGGCCCTGTCACCATCTTATTCCACACCAACCTGGTTTTCTTTGTTGGTTCTCCCTGAGATTTTAGGAAGACAAGCACAGCAGGTGGTACCATCCACAGTTCACCCATCTACCTTGAGTAAGCTTGGCAAGTACATTTATTCAGTCTGCAGTGACCTCTGCAGTGACCCTGGGGCTGTTTCAGTGAATGCTGCTTTTGTGGCTCAGGTGCTGTCCTAGAAGTTAGTTGTCAATGAACCTCAGGTAAAGTAACTGAGGGAGAGACATAAGCAGATTTAGTAAACTGTTTAAATATTCCAAGCCTAACATTTTCTGAATTTTAAATAACTACACATAATTTTCTTTGTCTTCAGCATAGTACAGATCAAGCATAAGAAATGCATCAGGAGTGAATTAAGCCAATTGCTGAAACGTGGCTGCACTTTGTTGGTAATAGAGAAAATATATGATGGCATGGTCAACATTCAAATGAGACGTAGAACAAACCCTGAGTTAGTCACATTCTGATCTTTTTTTTCCCCCTGAATAGTTATTTTTTCTTTTCTACAAACATCTATTTTGCAACTCTGCTGGCTTTGTCCTTTTTCTTAATCTTGAGGCAGGTACATTGGGAAGCAAGGTATTCCAGTCATTTCTGCAGCTTTTTTATTCATCTCCCGGTGGGTGGATGAGAGCTATGCTGTAGCCTCCAGGGCTCAACAGATCTTTTCTCTTCTCTTCTCTCCACCCTCTCTCTCTAGGATCAATCAGGGATTGATGAGTACATGGTAAAAGAAAAAAAAAAATCCTGGGTATTTTTTTCTACCATACTTCTAATTGCATTTGTTTTGTCACTCTTAGGACTACCAAGAAGCCTCCAATTTGGAACAATTCGTAACTCGGTTTTTATTGAAGGAAACCCTGAATCAGCTGCAGTCTCTCCAGAATTCCCTGGAATGTGCCATGGAAACTACTGAGGAGCAAACCCGTCAAGAAAGGCAATTTACATGTTTTCACCTGATGTCTGCTTGGTGACTCTATGTTCATGAAAAAACAATTGAGAGGCATTGTACTTATACTAGCGAAAACTAAAAACAAGAATTGATATATTTAAAACGAATGACGGTGACCTCCACTGGTTGCTTGCCTTATTATTTGCCTCTAAAAAGACCATTCCACTTTTTCTTTTACTGTCAGTCATTTAGTCAACTCTATCTATCTATCTATCTATCTATCTATCTATCTATCTATCTATCTTTTTTTTTTGAGACAGAGTCTCACTTTGTCACCCAGGCTTCAGTGCAGTGGCACGATCTTGGCTCACTGCAAACTCTGCCTCCTGGGTTCAAGCAATTCTTGTGCATCAGCCTCCCGAGTAGCTGGGATTACAGGCACATACCACTACGCCCAGCGAATTTATTGTATGTTTTAGTAGAGACGGGGTTTCACTATGTTGATCAGACTGGTCTTAAACTCCCAACCTCAGGTGATCCTCCCACCTTGGCCTCCCAAAGTGCTGGGATTACAGGTATGAGCCACCAAGCCCAGCCGACTCAACAAATTTTAATTGAAAATTTAGTAGATGGAGAAGACTTTAAAATATTATGAATAATATAAAGATACATTCAACATAATGTCAATCCTTAAGAAGGCCTAAGTCTATCATATAAATAAGATATGAACACAAAAACTATACTACAAGGAACAAAGTGATAATAAATACCACAGAGAAGAGGAAATACATTGCCAATGGTTTTCAGAGTAGTAAAAGATTAAATATGGATAGAGGGATGGAAGGATGAGAAAGTCAATTTCATGGAGTTCTCTATTTGAGCTTGTCTTGCAAAATCAAGAGATCAATGAAAAAGCCTGATGGGAAGACAAGACTTGAACTGGACCTGTAGGATGAATTTGAATGGCAGAATGAGAGTCTCTCTAGAGGGATCCATCTCACCCATCTCCTGTTACCCACCTCTCATCTGGCTCACTTCTCTTTGGTTGTCTGGTCACTGATTGGACAGTAATTTCTCTGGGAAGCCTTCACTGCTCATTCATACCTCCCACTTCACTACCATGTATTCCCATAGTGCCCTCTATTTATATCTACTTATCTCAGCCCCTTCCTTGTTAATTTGGTGTAATTTTGAAAATGTGGAAATGATGGGAAAGACCCTTACAGACTACATGAACCTGGATATACTGGGGTGACCTGAGAATTCAGTAAGCCTAATTATTTCAGGAAATGGAGAAAAGTGAATGATAGAAATTATTTCAAAATTATATGCCACCAATAGGTATCACTGAGAAAATAAGTGGTCATATTGCAATAGCTATATAAATAAAGACACTAATGCTTAAGAGAAACCTATACTAAAAATGTGTAGGGCAGACATCAAGGCAATCCCAGCCAACAGTTGATATTTTTCTGAGTTGTCATTGCTCATATCTTGCAAGTTAGAGAAGCTTGCAAAGCTCTTGCTCCTGGGGCATATTTTGGTGGATGTGTTACTTTAAACTTATAGATGTGCTTTATCTAACTTTTACATCTTAAATTAGAGAGAAGGAAACAGTAAGTTTTCTGAACAGGCTGATAATAGACTACCCTGTAAGACCAATTTTCCTGAACAAATTAACTGATACATAATTATTCAGACATCTCCAAAATAGTGGAATTTTCAACCATGTGTTTACAATGTCAAAATGAGTGAGCACCACCAAATTCTAATAAAAAAAGCCTGTAATTCCAGAATCTAATGAGCCCATGCAGCTGATTATCACAGCGAAGTACTCTTCAGTGGATCTGTGAAGCATTCTCTACATCATAAACTTCCTGTTTTCACTGCATTGGGTGATTCCATACCAAATGGCAAAGTATAACAATTCACTTTAGAAAAGCAAAACCCACCTCCTCAGCTTTGAGCAGAGGATAACTGAATGTCTTGAAGCACAGTGAAATTGATTTCATGTTCCTAATGAGAAAAATGAGGCCTCCTGTGTTGTTTCTTTTGTTTGGACTTTCTGGAAATAAAATGGGAACTCCCTTTTTAGAATCAGTCATCTGCCACCTGAGAAGAGGCTTGAAAAAGTGCTCTATTCCCCTTCTTCACATGCACTTTTGTTTTTTTCTACAGTCATCCCCTGCAAACTTGTGCTCTGCATTTACCACCATGCAGTGAATGTTTAATGAACAACAGTTCTTTGTGTTAGGCCACAGGCTAGCCTTGAACTCTTGTGACTGCTGCCAGCAGCTGCCTAGCAGCTGTGCTTAATGAGAAGGAGCATGACAATATAGACTTTAAGGAAAGTAGAAGACACTAGAGGATTAATGAACCTTTTTCTTCTAGATTTCTCACTCAAAAACAGCTTCAAATTATGGGAAAAGTTACACCTCTGACTGCAGTTTAAGGGGTGCTATTGTATGGCATTTGACTAAGACATCCAGGAATGACCAAATCCCACCCCACATCTGTGATACTCCCCCTGAGAGGTTTATAAAGAAATATATAAATAAGCAAACAGAAAATAAGGTACCACTGTGGTCTTATGCCCATAATATCTGATGAACCATACTGAAGCACGTGAATTAGGCCCAAACCTAAAGGGGCTGTGTCTCCTCTCTCAAGGTTGTATCTTCCTATCAGCTGGCCACCAAAATTGGGGAGAGCCCTGGGACCTTCATCAGTGAGGAAAAGATAGAGAAAGGAAAACTATACCTTTCCTATGATGTCAATTAAGAGACCAGTGAAAAAGCCTGATGGGAAGACAAGACTCTAACTGGACCTTTAGGATGAATTTGAATGGCAGAATGAGATTCTCTCTAGAGGGATCCACCTCACCCACCTCATGTTACCCATCTTTCATCTGGCTCACTTCTGCTTGCCTGTCTTGTCACTGATTGGACAGTACTTTCTCTGGGAAGCCTTCACTGCTCATTTATACTTCCCACCTCACTACTATGTATTCCCATAGTGCCCTCTTTTATATCTACTTATCTCAGCCCCTTTCTTGTTTATCTCCCCCATTAGATACTGAGTTTTTAGATGGCATAGACTTTGCATAAGTCCCCTCTACTTACTACAACTGCATGGCAAACATGAAAGTGAATGAATGAAAGGAATTCTAGGTGAAAGGAGTGCTGCAGAGAAGCAGTTGGTGAGGACCCAGGACACTGAGGAGACCAATCTAACAGTCATCTGGGGTTCAGAAAGATCTTAAAAGCTAGACAGATGCAAACAAAAATTCACCAGTTTTTTGTTTGTTTGTTTGTTTGTTTGTTTGTTTTGAGACAAAGTCTCACTCTGTCACCCAGGCTGGAGTGCAATGAGGCAAAATCGGTTCGCTGCAACTTCTGCTTCCCGAGTTCAAGCAATTCTCCTGTCTCAGCCTCCTGAGTAACTGGGACTACAGGCACCCACCACCACGCCCAGCTAATTTTTGTATTTTTAGTACAGATACGGTTTCACCATATCAGCCAGGCTGGACTCGAACTCCTGACCTCAGGTGATCTACCTGCGTTGGCCTCCAAAGTGCTGGGATTACAGGCTTGAGTCACCATGCCCAGCCAATTCATCAGTATTTTATGTTAGAAAGGAAGATTTTGTGATGCCCTTCACAGTCAAGAAGTTACAATCTGCTGGTCAGGCATGATGGCTCACGCCTGTAATCTCTGCACTTTAGGAGGCCAAGGCAGGTGGATCACCTAAGGACAGGAGTTCGAGACCAGCCTGGCCAACATGATGAAACCCCGTCTCTACTAAAAATACAAAAAATTAGCCGGGTGTGGTGGCAGATAGCTGTAATCCCAGCTACTCGGGAGGCTGAGGCAGGAGAATCACTTGAACCCAGGAGGCGGAGGTTGCAGCAAGCAGAGATTGCACCACTGCACTCCAGCCTGGACAACAAGAGCAAAACTCTATTTCAAAATAAATAAATAAATAAATAGTTGCAACCTGCAGGTATCATTAAAATCTCCAGCCTTGTGATAATTTGCTTTCCCTTCAGCATCAACATTACCTTGGGATTTAATATTTGTGAAACCTAGGGATACAAAGACTCCTTGGAATATAGCAAATTTAGGGAAGTCATCTATTCCATCTCTCAGCCCCAGGGGAGAATCACACAGTATCATTCATCCTGCAGTAATGAGGTAGACATGCCATGTTGGGCAAAATGTCTGTGTCTATTCACGTGAAAATGGATAATTGAGAGAGAAGGGATGTATACAGCTGGAATGCCACAGAGGTGGAATTTCCAGATGGCATGCTACAACACTCTTTGTGTCTGCCCTGGCAAACTGACTAAATGTGAATTACATTAATCCCATGTGTTCAGAAAGTACCTATAGCTAATGACAAGAATAATAAGTATGTCATATGGAAGTTTCCCTCTAGAGGTCCCCTGTTCTCTTACATAAACCTCTCTTCCTCACAAACTAAATTTCTGGGAACACAGTTTTCATTATATATGGATTTCCTTTTTATAAAGGAATCTGCAAATTTGCTCTATTTCCCAAAGTTTTTCTATATCCAGGAATGTAATTAATTGTTTCTTGACTTGAAAGTTATTTTTCTCTAGGCCGGGCGCGGTGGCTCAAGCCTGTAATCCCAGCACTTTGGGAGGCCGAGACGGGCGGATCACAAAGTCAGGAGATCGAGACCATCCTGCTTAACACGGTGAAACCCCGTCTCTACTAAAAATACAAAAAACTAGCTGGGCGTGGTGGCGGGCACCTGTAGTCCCAGCTACTCGGAGGCTGAGGCAGGAGAATGGCGTGAACCCGGGAGGTGGAGCTTGCAGTGAGCTGAGATCGGGCCACTGCACTCCAGCCTGGGCCACACAGCGAGACTCCGTCTCAAAAAAAAAAAAAAAAAAAAAAAAAAAGAAAGTTATTTTTCTCCTTTTGATAGTTGTCTATTATAGAAGTAAGGAACAGCTTTAATTTCACTTACAGGTGGTTATAAAAGTTTAGACAGCTTAGATTTCCTTAGCTTGAATGTAGAGAAGGATTGCTCTAATCACCTACCCCCCTGACCACCAAAGCTGCTAAAAACTTGGAATTTTTTTTTTTTTTTTTTTTTTTTTTTTTTTTTTTGGGAGATGGAGTCTCACTTTGTCACCCATGATGTAGTGCAGTGGCATGATCTCGGCTCACTGCAACCTCCACCTCCCAGTTTCAAGCAATTCTCCTGCCTCAGCCTCCAAAGTAGCTGGGATTACAGGCATCTGCCACCACGCCCGGCAAATTTTTGTATTTTTAGTAGAGACGGGGTTTCACTGGGTTGGCCAAGCTAGTCTCGGACTCTTGACCTCAGGTGATCCCCCTGCCTCAGCCTCCCAAAGTGCTGGGATTACAGGTGTGAGCCACTGTGCCTGGCCAAGAACTTGGATTTTTTTATACCGTAGAAAAATTCATAGGGAGATTTAGTTAAAGATTGAAGATTAAACATATAATTTCTTTTGCTCTCTCTCTAAACCCTTCAAAACATTATATTAAAAGTACCTGGATAAAAGGAGGCATTAACCTGCAAAAATAAGAATAGAAGAAGAGCCAAAGGGACAGAAACTTGGAACGTGGAGAGGTGAATCTAGTGGAAGTTGATTTAGAAGCTCTGAGAAAGCTGAAACTGAAGCAGGCAATGTAAGAAGCCAAGATACAATATATTTGGTATCACAGAACCTCAGAAAAGCTCAAAACTTGGCTGTCCCATGTGGAACTGAAAATGAGGGTGAAGGTAGGGCTGATATACTGCTGGAAGCTCCACCCAGTGCTATCTAGTGACTGCTCCTACCTGATCCTTGAAGAACCCCAGAAATAATCTGTCTGGAGAAGGTGAGCAGATGTATACCTGGCACAGCTGATAGGGCACAATACTAACAAAGGAGACACTAACTGAAAGTTGACATATTGAAGAGTGAGATGTGAAATCTCCTTCATATATTGTACTCCCAGAGTACTAACAACAGGGCTCAGACCCTCCAGTTGGGGCATGCTTCTTTGAGGGATGTAATTAATCCCAGAGAAAATACTTAACAATGCCAATGGTCAGGGTTCCCTGAAGAATAGGCCCGGTCAGGCCACTTTACAGTGAAAACTGCAAGTTGGCAATCCCTGCCACAAACAAAGAGGTTCCAGTCAGACTTGTAGTTCTTCCTTCTAAAATGTGTGGGGTCAACCAAAAGGACAAATCAAACACAAGAAAAGAAACTTGGAAGAAGCAGATAATCCAGAGAGCAGACAAAAACTTTCAAAAGATTTTCAATACCTTCAAAAACTAAAGAAAAGATACTGCATTTATGAATTAAGGATAGAATGCTTTAAAAATAAGATTCAAAGCACACAAAAGAGGTCTTGGAAATTATGATTGCAAAAATTACATTCTCTGAAGAAGGTTGAAATATAAAAGTGTGAGGAAATCTCCATAAAGAGGTGAAATATAGGAAATAAGGAAACTAGAGTCTCAGTCCAAGAGGTCTACTGTTTGTAAAATAGCAATTCTGGAAAGAGAACAAAGCAGAAAAATTACCAAAGGAAGAATTTAAGAAAAATAGTCAGAATTGGATATATGTGTCCAGTTTGATAGAACAGACCAAGAGCTCATTATAATGCTAATAAAAGTCAAACACAAAACACACCATTATGAAGTTTCACAATACTGGAAACAAAGACAAGTATCTAAAAACTCCCAGAGAGAAAAACCAGGCCATATGCAAATAATCAAGAAAACACTAGATTTTTCACTAGTGACTCTGGGAGATAGAACACAATGCAGCAAATTTTTCAAAACAATTGGCAGTCTAGAAATCTGTATTCCATAAAACCATCAAAGTAAGGAAGATGTTTATTCATGCAATGTTTCAAGAATTTTACCTTTCATTATACACATTTCTTATGAAGCAATTAGGGGATATTTTCCACCAAAACAAAGGAGTCAACTAAGAAAAAAATGAAATCTAGTAAAAGGGGGATCACAGGTCATCCAACACAGGAGAAAGGTTAAAGGAATCTTCCCTAGCTGATAGATAATGAAGATTTTTGGATGAGTACATTAATCTTAGATCTGTCTTAAACACAGAAGGATTATATCTTACACAGAAGGGATTATATCTCCTATAAAGAAATCTTGTTGGAGGCAGCTTAAGTATTACATCCTTACAGATTTATCACAGACACTCTCTTTTTCATATATTAAGTGCATATTAATATAATAAACTATTCCCAAGTTTGCCTCATAGACCAAGATGTTTGTTGAAGATCAAGCTACCATATTCACATTCCAACCAGGAAAGAAGATTAAGGAAAGACAAAAGGGCTCCCTTCTAGCTGAATCTGTACTTTTAAGCAGCCTTCATGGAAATTTCTTACAACATTTCCATTTGTATATCATTGGCCTGAGCTTTTCATATTGTGAAGTTTTATAAAGCCTAAAACTAAAAATTATAGACATACCAATTAAGCGTGTTATATACTGATAATTTAGGAGGTGTTTACTTTCATATCAGTATATAACATATACTGTATATAGTATATAACATATACTGCATATAATATATATTTTAATATATACTACTTTCATATCATAACATATACTGATATGAAAGTAAACACATGCTAAAAAGTGTTGCCCTTTTGAAAGAGGAGTGGGAATATGATATGGGGGTGAAAGGAAGGAGCTCCTGTTTGTTGAAATAAGATTTATAGAATCATTTGACTCCTAAAAATGTATGGATGTATAGCTTTGATTCAAAAAATTAAAAACTGAATTACAGAAAAAAATCCATAAGTGTTTTCAAACTAAACAAAATACAATAGCTGCATACACATGTTTTTCCATTGAAGGTTGACCAACAAAGCAAAAAAGCCTGCCTTAAATTACAGTTTTTACTCAGAATTTTAAGAATAAAGAAAGCTCAGAATTCTCTTTCTTAGGTTCACATACTGTAGTACCAAATTATGTGGGTTTCTAGAGCGTTTACAAGCAGTCATTCTCATAAGTTTTCATTCCACTGCACTAGAAAACCTTTGTGACTGACGCATGAAGATCTGTTCCCTGAGGGAAGAGACTGAAGCACTAATGTTAAGGTTAAATGTTATCTCTGTTGATTAAGGCAAGGGCCAGCCAAGCCAGAAGTCCTGTCAATTCAATGGCCTGGAAAACGATCAAGCCGCCGAATCCAGAGACACAACAGCTTCTCCCCAAACAGCCCTCAGTTTAATGTCAGCGGTCCAGGTAACATACCCTTCATTTGTTTTTCTTTGTCAAAGTCATTTATCTTGTGTTTTCCAATTGATTATTTTAACAAACAACAGATAAGACAATAGTAATGGAACACTTTCCTTATACCAAGTAAGTTTGAGACGAAAGCAGTGAAGAGTGTAGGGTATGAAGAACTGGGGTGGTGAGCCTAAAATCAGCACGGTCAGAATCCTAGCAGTTGTTCCTGGAAAGCACACAGAAAGATGGTGAACAGGGAAGGCAGTAGTTCCATCAGCTAGCATCTAAAAGACTTGACGGCTATAAGAACTCCCCATCATCTTGAAATAAAGAGGCTCTACCGTAATATGCTCTAGATCTCCAAGCCTCCCTAAGCATATCCTAAGTTCATTTGGGGAAAGGATCCTTGTTTTCATGATAGGATTAGTCATAGCTGGTATTTTTGAAGTTTGTAATGTGATGTAAGATTTACTGGGCTAAACCATACTCGTAATTGTTAGGTTATTAAATTTTAACTGTGTCACTTATAATCATTTTTAAATCAATTTGAAATATGCAAACTCATGTTGCTAAATATTGGAGTAATTTTTATAAAGCATGCATATATACATGTACATGTGTCACTTGAACATGTCATTTTAACACAAATGAGTCTTTAAATATCTAATATTCAGAAAATCAAGGTATAAGCTATATTTTATATTTTCACCAACTGTACTTGAACAATTTCAGAGTATTTTCATGAATAAAGCCTTATTTTATCTTGACACCTGATAAAATAGATGTTAATTTCCCTATTTCTCCATTTAACAGGTAAGGAAACAAGCCTGGGAAGTTAAATGATTTGTCCAAGGTCATATGGAATATTAGTCCATTTTTATTGTGAAGCAACCTTAAAATCTTGATGGTTACACTCATAGATACTTGTTTTTCTCTCTCATGAGTCTATGGTTGGTGATTTGGGCAATTTCAGTTGGATGTGGTTCCAGGCTGTATGTAGGTTGAGATTGGCCCCACTCTTCATGTAGCCTCCTTCTGGAATAAGCAGCAACTGGAGCATTTTCTTTTCCTGGTGGGTGTCAGAAGCACATGCAGCCAGCCCAAAATTATACATGCATATTAAAAACCATTGTTTTATGTACTGTGTGCATCTTGTCTGCTATTTCTCTACTGGCCAAACAAGTCACATGTCAAGCACAGTAACAATGGGAAGGGAAATGTGCTTCATCCACTATAATAGGAGATACTGCAAAGCTGTGGTGCACGGGTATATACAGATACTTCTATAACAGGAAAAAAGTGAAGAATTGGGAAAAATAATACGATCTACCATATGCAACTAGAAAATGACAATGCGAAGCTCCGGAAGTAACATATAGATTGTTCTTTCCATTTTAACTTTTAGAAAATAGTCCAAAATATCTTTCCTTGGGCCTTTGATGTGACAGCCACCTTAAATTATTTAGGGAATAACCTAGAATAGAAATATTGTATTAGAATTTTAAAAAATATAAATTTTATTAATATATTTATAATATTTTCTCCAATCAGCCCCTTTCTTTTTTCTCTCTCTCTCTTCTTTTTTTTTTTTTTGTAGCCACTTCTTTGTGGCAACACCAATGCACATTTTTACATCATAATTTGGTGGGTTTTGAAAGGTGCTGCCTCCAAGAAGGCAGGTGGAGAAGTAAATTCTGATGACATCACTCTCCCTTTATAATTTAGTTCTTGTCTTTATTGTATTCAAAGCTAACACAAGGCTTTATAGTCTTGAATTCAATCACATTCTTATTTCAAGAAATATTAAACAATACTACTTCAGCAAATGCCTATGAAAACATTTTTATTAAGCTACAATCAGTATACACAAATATGCCAGGATGTTTGTGCACGGGCTCAGATCATAACTCTTCCCTTTGCATAATAATGTTGATAAAAACAATAATAGTAGCAGAACTTCTATAATGTTTAACTTGGTACTAGATACACCCACACACACACTACATACCTATAAATACATATGTATGTTTATATCATATATATGAATATAGATCAACAGGCTCCAGTCTGCACTCTTAACCACTATGCCATGATTATAGAGCCCATGTATGTATACTCAAGTTAGTTCCTGGGAAAGGAGACACCAGCTATCTTGCCTTTATGCTTCTTTTTGATCGTAGCAATTTACACCTTGCTATGCTCAGGGATATGATTTCACTGGCTCTTGCCACTGCCCTACAAGTAAGTTTAGAATTGTTGATTGATGCTTTCCTTTTTGCAAAAGAAAACCAACTACATCATGGGGTTTTGTAAATGGCTCAGCAGGATCTTTTCTTTGAATATCAAAGGCCAGATAGGCAATTACATAAAAAACAGACCTGTGGAAGTGAACCCCTGGGATGCATGGATCTATGGAAATCAATACCTTAGAAAGCACTCATGAATACATTAAAAAAACGAGCTGTCAGTGACACTGCATCCTTCCTTCAGGGTTGAAGGAAAGCTCTGATATAACCAAGTATTTCTTCTCTGTCTAAAGTTTAACATATTGCCCTCATGATTCTCCCTGGCCCCAGGCTTATTAGAAGAAGACAACCAGTGGATGATCCAGATAAATAGACTCCAGAAATTAATTGATAGACTGGAAAAGAAGGTAGGTGCTTTCTTTTCTTTATTCTCTCTTCCACTCTTCAAGATATTCTTACCCAGTATTCCTCATTGCTTTATATCCATGACTGCCCCATAGATAGAATAACAGCCAGGATCCCAATGATTCTATGAATGGTTGCTTGGTAGTTATTTGAGGTTTTTGTTGTTGTTGTTAAATACAGAAGCTTACATTAATTCTTCCCCTACCTCCCACTCCCAATTATATTTAAAATAGGATGTGGAGTTGAGAGTTAAATAAATCTATTGCACTGCCTGGCTCTTACATTTTCAAGTGAACTAGGTGACAGTGTGCTTGAATGATGCTAATGACAGCTCTTAGGGATAAGATGGTTGAAGTCTTGAGAATCTTTCAAATTAATTCAGGAAAATGGCAATGCTATCTACTAAAAGATGAGATTCCACACTCAACTTCTAGAAAGTAGCACATTAACCGATGGTTTTGCTATTAAAACTATCTAGGCAAGCAAGTTAGAATGTGATGAAGAGTTCTTTAGAACTATATTTTATGTTCTTAGTTATTGCATTTTTATTAATTTAGTTAGTACCAAGTAGTCCTGTTATTGTAGTGATATTCTCCTTAAACATCTTTGATGGGAGAGACAACTTTTGTCAATCAGTAAGAAAAAAATGTGTTTTCTGCACATGTCAGGCACCAAGTGAGAAACATTTATGTTTGTGTCAGCACTGACTTTGAAGAAAACAATTGTCTACTAATAAAACTAAGCTGTTCTCCTAAAAAGAGAGAGCGAGAGAGATAACACACTTTTTAAAAATTATATGGTAGCACAGAGTGGGATTCATAGTTCATGGTCAGTAAGTATTTTAATGACTGACCGAGACATGCTAAAGGAATGGATCAGATGTTAAAATCTATCCATGCTCACCTGATGGGTTGATCACTGTGACCTGGGGTGCTCAGGAAGGACTTCGTGTGGCAGGAAGAGTTCAAGTGGGGCCTTAAAAATGGTGACTTAATTTAAAATTTTATTGCAAACAACATAAATTATTTCTCTAATAAAAAAGAGTTTTCTGGAAGAATATGGAAGTTCTCATAGAATCAACAGATAGTCCAGAGGTCTGAATTTGGAAAAGTCAGAAGACAAGATAACCCTAGAGATCTAAATAGCAAGAAATACTCAACAGTCTCTGAAGTTACCTCCACTGGAATAAATGAGTTCCTACCACTTCCAGTCTGCTGGCCTTCTGTTCAAAATTCCACTTCCCAGAAGGAAGAACCTGGTTGGTCATGGCAGGGTTGCATTGCTGGCCTCCTGGATAGGGGAGGGGGAAAAGTCTTGATAACAATCCCAGAGCACAGTATAGAGAGAAGAAGAGATAATTCAGTGAAAAGAAAATGTATTGTCATTAAAGTTGGAATAAACTCTGATCAGCTAACAAACAAAACAAGGAAACTAATATTTGCTATGGAGAAGTAAAATTTCAGTAGAGGGCAACTGGAAAGGGCATTCAGGTAAGGTGATGGCATGAGCAAGGTTCAGTAGATTGGCCTGGTTGAGAGTCTTTCATGTAGGGGAGTAGTAACAAATAAGGTTATATGGACAGAAGAGGGCCAGATTATGGATAGCCTCAAATAACAGTCTAAGGAATTTGGACTTGGAAACAACAGAAGGCATTTATTATTTTTTAACAGGTAAGTGAAAAACAAAACAAAACAAAAATCCTTTAGATAGGAAATTGGGCAGCAATATGCAAAGTGAATTAAAACAAATGCAAAATGAGTTAAAACAAGAAAAATGAGGCTCAGAGACACCAGAGCCAGCTCAGAAAATGGCAGTGAAGAACAGGTTTGTGCAACTGAACCCAGTGAAGTCAGGTATGATAAGAGATGGGCCTATATTAAGCTAATGAGTGAGAAGAAAATGGCAGTTTGAAACACTTGAAGTGAAATTAACAGCACTATTGAACCGGTTAAGGACAGGAGGAGCTCAAATAAGAATCTGAGGATTGGAGCCTGTGTTTCTGAAATAATTATACCATTAACAGAAAAGGAAGAGACACATGAGAGATAATTTGTGAGGTAAGGTGAGAAGGTGAACCAGTGTTTTCGATGTGTGAATTTCAAGGTACAATGGAACACTCAGGCAGAAATACCTAGTTAGATATTAGTAGGAGAGAAGTCAGGCCAACAGGTTAAGGTCTCTAGACTTACTCCACAAAGATGAACCCTCAAGTCCTGAGGATGGGTAAGGTCTCTGAAAAGGAGATTCTGTGCAAGAGCCAAGTTAAGGGGAAACAACCCTGTAGAGTTCTTGTCCCTCTGCCATGGTGCCTTTATTTGTTAAATGTGTATTGAACACTTACTGGAGCAAATACCTAAACTACTAGCTTGCTGCAAATCAACTTTCCTCCTTTCTTATTTTATTGATATGTGAGCTGAAACTAAAAAGATTTGTAGGAAAAATAGTGGCTATGGAAATTAGTTTTCCAATATTGGAAGATCAAATCCAGGACCTCTATTTGAAAACTAAAGCTTGTTAAAACATAAGGATTCAGTTGCTAAATAAGTCCAGATTCATTTAAAGAATACAAATACCTCCTTTTAACGTTTTGAAATTTTGGACAAAACTATCTTTACTTGGTATCTGAAATTTTTATAGTTATTTTTAAAGGAATGGCCCAAACTTATTTCATACCTTTTTTTCTAACTTTAAATCAAAGTATTGTTACATTTCTTTTTTTCCTAGACTTTTTTCTCCCTCCCTTCCTATAAAAGGGTTTCATTTTGAGGACAGTATCTAAGAGGTTTGCTAAAAGTACATTGTGATGGTTTTCAGCATGGGGCTCCAGCTGTGTGGAGCTCAGTGTGAGCTGTCTTAATGAATGGAGAAGCAGTGCAAGTTCAGTTTTCTTCTACAACTTATTCTATACTGTGCTGATTAGGTTTTTAGAGAAAAACTACCCAATTGCCAAACAGTGGCTGAGTACATGTCATTTCACAGCTGAGTACCTTGTCTCCTGTAGTTGTTAACTTTAGTTTTGATCTTCCCATTAAAAGGAAGTATACCTGCAGTAGAACATATGTTATCTTTTCTCTGCATTCAGTATTTATGATAAATTCTTCCTGCACTGGAACCAAGCCCTATTCCATGCATGTAGGGGAATATAACACTTAGCAATTTCTATAAATAGGTTTCTTCAGGTATTCCTTATATCCATTTCAGCCTCAATGAGAATTTATGGGGATATACTGAGGTTATGTCTCGTGTTTTGCTTGATCCCTGTAGAAAACATCTTTAATGGTTGGGCGCAGTGGCTCATGCCTGTAATCCCAGCACTTTGGGAAGCTGAGGCAAATTGGTCACCTGAGGTCAGGAGTTCAAGACCAGCCTGGCCAACATGGCGAAACCCCATTTCTACTAAAACTACAAAAATTAGCCAGGCGTGGTTGCGTGCGCCTGTAATCCCAGCTACTTCGGAGGCTGAGGCAGGAGAATTGCTTGAACCCAGGGAGTGGAAGCGTCAGTGAGCCGAGATCGTGCCACTTCACTCCAGCCTGAGTCAAAGAGTAAAACTCCGTCTCAAAAAAATAAAATAAAATAAACAAAAGTAAAAACAAAACCAAAAACCCCACCTTTAATGTTAAACAAAATAACAAGGACAACAATAAAAGCTCTTCATTCTTCATTAAGTTTTTAGTGTATCATCAGATCACAGGACATTCTCACTTGAAAGGATGTAATTCAGGATGTCACACTCATACAACTTGTTTTAAGTTTTTCATACCTTAGATCAGGAAAGGTAGAACTGAAAATTGTACCTTAGTTAGTGTCAGGGAAATAGTGGTCAAGGAGATTACTAGGTTACAAGTTTCTATCTGTGGAGTACTTTTTAGTTTTCAATTCACATCTATATACATTACATATAATTTTGCCTTCATGGAAAAGCTATGATTTAGACAGGGCATTTATTCAGCCTTTCATTTATTCAACATTTATTGAGTACCTCCTGTGTGTCAGGTACTATTCCAGCAGTGGAAATACAGCAATGATGAAAAGAATATCCTTGGTCTTTGAAGAGACAGACAAAAAAAGAAAACACACACACACACACACACAACAAATCCATGAAACAAGATAATACCAGATAATGGAAAGTGCTATAAAGAAAAGGTAGAGCAATATAATACAGATAGGGGGTTGAAAACTCCAAATGAGTGGTCTGGAAGGTCTCTCTAATAAGGTGATATTCAAGTTGAGATGTGAAAGACAAGAAGAAGCCAGTTATGTAAAGATTTAGGGGTAGAGAATTTACAGCAAAGAAGGAAAAGTGAATCCCACAGAAGTTAAATACCTTGCTGAAAGTTCCACCACAAAAGAACAGCACAGCTAGAGCAACATAGCTCTATCATTAACAGGCATATATTATTTCAGATAGTCTGGATTTCTACAGTTTTCAATTTACTTCTTATCTATTTGAAGAAGTTATTCTACATAATCCTCATTGGAAACAATGCTAGGAGAGCCATTCACAGAATGAAGTTCTCAGAGATGAAGCACTTGGTTTCACTGGGGACATTAGCAGTATTCATTGGTCATCACAGAAGACATTAAGGTCTTAATTCTCAAAAGAAGATATACAAAGGGCCAACAAACATATGAAAAAAATGCTCAACATCACCAGTGATCAGGGAAATGTAAATCAAAACCACAATGTGATACTACCTTTCTCCTGCAAGAAAGGCCATAATCAAAAAAATAAAAAAAAAAATAGATGCTGGCATGGATATGGTGAACAGGGAACACTTCTACACTGCTGGTGAGAATGTAAACAAGTACAACCACTATGGAAAATAGTGTGGAGACTCCTTAAAGAACTAGAACTAGAACTACCATTTGATCCAGCAATCCCACTACTGGGTATCTACCTGGAGGAAAATAAGTCATTATACAAAAAGGATACTTGCACACACATGTTTATAGCAGCACAATTTTCAATTGCAAAAATGTGGAACCAACCCAAATGCCCATCAATCAATGAGTGGATAAAGAAATTAAGGTGTATATATATGATGGAATACTACTTAGCCATAAAAAGGAATGAATTAGTGGCATTTGTAGCAACCTGGATGGGACTGGAGAATATTATTCCAAGTGAAGTAACTCAGGAATAGACAACCAAACATTCTATGTTCTCACTCATAAGTGGGAGCTAAGCTATGAGGATGCAAAGGCATAAGAATGACACAGTAGACTTTGAGGACTCAGGAGAAAAGGGTGGGAGGGGGATGAGGGATAAAAGACTACAAACTGGGTTCAGTGTATACTGCTCAGGTGATTGGTGCACAAAAATCTCACAAATCACCACTCAAGAACTTACCTGTACAACCAAATACCACCTGTTCCCCAAAAACCTATGGAAATAAAAAACTTTTTTAAAGACTTCAAAATCTTTACAGGAGTTCTTCACTTTTAGCAAATATCAATTGTATTTTCATTTACTCTTTAATTCACTTTCTATTTAATAAAGAAAAATTAACACTAGGGTATAAATGTGTTGTAACAATAGACTAATGTTTATAATGATGTCCCAAGAAATGTAGAAATGTGGTAATACTCATTCATAGCAAAATAAAGCAGACTGTTAGGCTTAGTCATTCTGTTTCTTTTTCTTTTGTTTACCTTCCAATCCTTTCCCTCTCTGTTTTTACGTACCTCTCTCTTCCACTTTGCTCTCTAATGGCATCCAGGAAGTAAATTTAAAGCAAAACTTTGAACACGTCTAAAACAGCTTACAATTGATAAATGAGTACAAAGAGTCTTTATTGGAACAGCTTAGTTTTTAAAAATCTGTATTATTTCATCTTTCAGATAATGAGGTTCTTTTGGTTCAATGTTAGCCACAAGAGAACTATGATTTGAATATATGGCATTTTTTTAAATGATGTAATTTTTTTCTTTTCTGCCATTTCTTCCTCTTATTGAAGGATCTCAAACTTGAACCACTGGAAGAAGAAATTATTGAAGGGAATACTAAATCTGTAAGTATTTTTATCAGGTAAAAATGTTATCAATATGTTCTTTAAAAACATAATTTAATTTCTTCAAAAATTTGTTATCTCAATGAAAAATTGAAAAACTAGTCATATTTCATTTTATATGGTTAAGTCGTGTTGTTTCTACATTATGATTTGTATTAACCTAATACCTACTTCACAGTTTTTGTGAAAGTACCTGGCATGTAATAGGTGCAAAATGAAAATTTTATATGTGTATTAATCAATGAGTTATTGAATAATTGAAGGAATATGACTGGCAGAGAAGGGCAACATTTAAGTTGCATCCTAAACACACTTTGTAAATCCTGCTGTGATGTACACTGGATATACCTGAGCTGAAACCTGGTTCTGTTCATTATTATATTTCCAGCATTCAGCCTAGGGCCAGGCACACTGAAAATGCTCAGAAATAATTTTTCAAAGAATAAATTGATGTTTAGAGAAAAGGGAGCATTTGTATCCCTAGGGATAAGATGTCCATCCAGAGTGGCAGCGCTTTTTGGAAACAGAAGAAAAATGGACAAAGGGATCCTAAAAAGTACATTAAGATGCAACAAAAAGAAGTTAGCAAATAATTAAAAGCAGTACCTACCAAGCTTTATTGTTTACTTTATGTTGAGGCAAACATGCATAGTACATTTTGTTTCAGGAAGTTGGATGTTTACATTTACATTTAGTGAAAATTTGGATTTTAAAATCTTGGGTAACTAGGAGAAAAATCATTTTTTAATACCTTAGATGTATTATATACTTTGTAGAAGTCAAAGGATTGTTCACGCATTTATATGAAACCAAGATAGGAAATAACCTTTCATCTCTGAATTGTGCACAAGCACTGACTACAGATAGAAGAAGGTGAGACCCACCTGTGTGTAAGGCTCCTGCCCATCTGTTCAAACTCATAATCCAAAGGGATTCTTCAGAGGAAACTTTGTGGGAGTCTCAGAAAAGTTTAATCATGGCTGCTACTGTTAGAATCCTATAGTTATGAATACTTTCCCCCGATAACTTAGATCTGTCATTGCATGTCTAGTGCTTTTATCCCTCCAGAGACAGGGATGTAGTCTGTGTTAATTCATCAAGACCCCAACATTTTAAAATGGTAGGCTTTCATGGGAAAGTGACAGGAGTGGGTCTTGAGCGTATATACATACTGAGAATAGCGGGTTTGCACAGTCCCGGAGGCTCAGGAATTGTTAACCTTGTGATCATGCATCTGTTATCTTCTCACAGGTGTGCATTAGAGGAAAAACTATACTCCAGACAAAGGAAAAACAAATATAACTCTTCTAATGTTGTGAGAGATAATTGTCTATTCTTAAATAATTTTCTAATGTGAGATTATTTTCTCTCTATAGCTATGAGGAAGAAAATTTGTCTAAGGATTGTTTGTGAAAGGAGGCAGCTATTCCATTTGCAGGTCCCTGAGCAGCCAAAGCCAAGGCCAATTTTAAAAGATCAACACACACAACATTACTAATTCAGTAGTGCATAGAAGTACTTTAAACAAATAAGACTTAAGAAGGTTGTTCAGCTCTCAATATTGTTTAAAAGCAGGAAAGGATATTCCCTATTTCCAGCCGTATATAGAGATGTAACAATCATGGTCTTTGGGAATATACATATAGTAAAGATTTGAATTGGTTTGTTTTTTCAGAAGTAACAATAAGATATTTGTCATTAAAAGTTGTATTTTTTTATTAATGGTAGTAAGTGCGTTACTATAAATTCCTGTAAAACCTCCTATATTCAGAATGATCAAAAGCATTTTTCACTGTTATTTCATAGCTAGTGCTCTAGTGCTCATAATTCTATCCTACCATGTGTTAAATGATTTATCCTGATGCCGAAAACCAGTTTTAGAGTTCGTTGAGTAGTGAGGTATTTTTCCTTTTCCATTAGTGAATGCATGAGAACTTGGAAAAATAAATTCTACGACAGAAAGCAAAGAATAAATTTGTATTACACTTGGTTTTTGTAATGCTGATCTTTATTGATCCTTTACTATGTGCCAAGTGTTGTACTAAACACACACATAACTCAGTTAATCCTCACAATAGCCAAATAAGGTAGTACTATCCTCAGACTCATTTTATCAATGAAGAAATTAAGGTTTAAAGGAATTTACCTACCATAGCTGAACCCCTGCAGTTCAACCCCAGACCTATGCTCATCACCATGCTCTAACATTTTCAGCCCTAGTGTTTAGTGGATTTCTAGCCTGTAAAGTAGAACTGCTCTTTGCTAGCAAGGTTGTGGATGAATGGATTATTGTTTTATGAGATTCCCTACTGTGAGAGCAGAGCAGATTGTCTAGCAGGCTTGTTTAAGCACACAGCAAAAGTCCTGAACCCTAGCAACTGCCATCTCTAGTTTTCCGGGCAATGAGCCATTACATAATGAGGAGTCCAGGATGTGATTTCTTTTTTTAAGTCCATTTTTTTTTCTCAGCCTAGAGTAAGAGATGTAACACTTATTTAGTACCTGTCATGGAAAGGATCCTTATACACACTATTCTATTTAGTCCTCCCCAAATTTTGTGATATAAGTACCACTATTCTAATTTTACGTATCAGAAGACAAACTGAGAAAGAATTAAGTAACTTGTTAAAGGCCACATAGGAAAAGTGAAGCTAATTCTTTTTACTTTGTATGCCTGCTCTTGAAGGAGAAAGAAGAAAAGAAAAAGAGGACAGGATGGTGGAGACGGATGAAAGAGCACCTAACAATTGTGCAGTGCTGTTGAGTTTCCAGGGTCACCTCAAAGCCTTTCCTGGAATAAATAGTTTATTAAGGGAATTCTAAGATTAGTCAATGGCTAAAAGCAAAAGCATCTTTAATGTGTTTGTTCCACAAATAACTTGATCACCAACTATGTTCCAGGCCTGAAGAGAGGGTCTGGAAATAAAGTGGTGAATATTATAGGCTAGAAAACAAACTAGAAGGAAAGTATACAGAATCTACAATAAAATATGATGAGGATTATTATAGGAAGGTACAGATTTGCAAAGTAAGGGGACACAACTCAATTTAGGAGACCAAGGAATACTTCCAAAATGACATAATATTTAAGATGAAATCATAAAAACTAAATAGAAGTTTTTTAAAAAATAATACTGATATATCTCTTACTACATTGAATGATTCTAACACTGTACTGAAAGAACACTAAAGTGCTAGATAAAAATATTTAAATGTTCCAAATGATTGATAACAAGCATATTATAAAGATGTGCCTATATGGCACTTCTTACCAAAAGAGTACTGAGTAAGATGATCATTTTCCAGATATTTTCTTAATTCAAAGGTTTTTAAAAATCATGATAATTTTAAACATTTGAGCACATTCATGTGCTTTTCAAAAACTCAGATTTTTCTTCAGCACATTGTTGTTGTAATGCACTAAAATAGCTTATCATACAATGAGTCCACAAACCTAGTATCTTTTTCTGCCTCTCTACACTCATATAAAACTGATGGATAACGTCTTGTGAAGTCATTCCATTCTGCCATTCCTAAGGGTTCAGGGGCTATTGTCAAGTAATATAACAGGGACTATCAAAATATAAGTCTTTTTTTACAATGGCTGTTAAGAGTCAGTGAGAGCGTACAAGAAAGGCTATGGTTATCTCTGAAGACATATTTGAAACACAACTGTAAATGTAGTAAATAGAACCAAGTAACCTGAAAAAATAAGTTGTACTTAAAACATGTCTCTGTGTCCCAAGACTAAAAAAGATGACATTTCTTGAAATGTTCCAAGAAATCAAAGGCTGATGCAACATAATCTAATGTCACTGGCAAATACTATCCTATGAACTGAGACTGGCCTTTCATGCTTACACAGCACTATTTAGTCCAAGACATTCCAAATATCCAGCCATACTTTCACTGTAACAAAATTCCTATAAGGTAAACGATATACTACTCCTCCTATAATAGAGAAACAAAAATGTAGCACCATGAAAGAATATTCAGCCATGACGGAGTGCTCTGAGCTAACTATATCTTGGGATCCCACAGTTTAGTAAGCTTTCAGGTTGTGTATTTGACACAAGAGACACATAGATATATTAACAAGATAGTAGGACTCCTGTTCCACCTCTCCCAAACCCCACATCCTACAATTTGTCTCGGCCTAGCCAGAACAGAAAATTTAAGTGTTTTCTTTGGATTTCAGAAAATCTACTTTAAATAACTACTATTTAAAATGCTCCACTTGTCAGAATAGTCATCAAACTATCAAACTTAGGCAGATTATATGGGGCTCTTTAAATGGATTTCTTTGTGTAACTATCTTAGGAAAGGAGGGGAAAAAGATGCCTCTGGTTTGGGTTGCAAAGTTGGACATTACAACCCAATCTAGGAAGCCAAGAGCTCAATTTTTCCAACTCATACATCAATGTACATAAGTGAATGAATCAGTTAGCTATTGCTACATAATAATGCACCCCAAAACTCAGTGGCTTAACACAATAACCACAATTTTGCACGTAGGCAATTTAGGCTGTGTCTTATGGTCTCACATGGGCTCCTTGTATCTGTAGTAAGCTGTATGTTAGCTTCACTGATCTTGGCTGAGTTTCCTCATATGTCTAGGAGCTCAGCTGTGCTCTATTATGTGGCCTTTACTCCTCTAATATAGAGGTTGGCACACTACAGCATACCTCTTGTTTTTGGTCATAAAGTTTTATTGTAACACAGCCACACGCATTGGTTATGTGTGGGCTGTGGCTGCTTTCACATGACAATAACAGAGTTGACTAGCTGCAAAAGGAGCCATGTGGCACAGAAAGCCTAAAATACTTACTACCCATCCATTTACAGAAAATATTTGCTGGCCTCTGCTGTAGCAGGTCTTGTTCACATGGTAATCTCAGAGATCCAAGAGAAAGAGTGGAAATCCACGGGCCTCTTAGGGCCTGAATTTGAAACTGGTTCACTGTCAGTTCTGCCACGTTTATTGGCCAGAGCAAGTTAGAAAGCCAACCCAGATCCAAGGGAAGGGAAAATAGAATCCACGTCTTGATGAGAGGAGCTAAAAAGTCAAATTAGTCAAAGGGCATGAGTTCATGGGGATAATGAAGGATTCTGGTTATTTTTACAATCCATCCCACTTGATCACGTAAAAATTGCCTTTAGACGAAAAGAATTATGATGGAATAGGTGGATATATTTATATATCTCATTAGGAAAGCCCATGAGGTTTCCTAATTATCTGAGTCAGTAATCACAAATGTCCAACCAAGAGGTCCCTGCAAATTTTTGTGAAAATGATATATCCATCATTATTTTAGTGGAAATTAACTCTACTTAGTCATTAATATTAAAACCACGTGCTTTGATTAGTACAACGAAGTAGGAATATTTGTTGAATATACTGAATACCTAACAGTCTCTACAATATCATTGGTATTCAACAAATAGTAGCTATTGACATGAAATGAGAAACCCATTGGAATAGGAAACAGTAGACCAGGGGTTTAATTCTAGCTCTCATGCTACATAGCTGGTATTTTTGTGGAAGTTATTTTTCTCATATTCTAGATCATCCTTACATTGTGTTTTGTTTTTGTTTATGCACTTTTATGATTCATGCCAATCCTTACTTTGATTTGCACTTTTATACTTTCACTACCAATTCTTGAAAAGAACTAATGTTGGTATCTAAAATTCCATAAGAAGAACACAGGCAGATCTTGAGGGAAGCCTTGAAACTACAATTGCTATAATGCTAATAGGATTTGTTACAGGAAACAGTTGCCATCCAATCCAGTGTGATCCATTAAAAACAAGCACATCTGATGCCATTACCTTTTGAACAGGGCCTGTTGTAAGTAGTTAATGTGTTTGACAACCCTGTAATATTTGATGTACCTTTGGAAATGCATAAGTTACTCATTTTTTTGAAATCTGGTTGTTTGTAATGATTGTCACTTATGTCTAGTATCACAAAATATCCAAGAAATTGAAGCTGTGCAATGAACAATAGGACTTCTCTTTAAAAATTGGTAAGTGGTTATAGGGAAGTGATCCCAGCTCTGCCTGCACCATAGAGACACTTAGGGAGGTTTTAAAAATAGCAGTGCCTGGGCCCCACTCCCAGAGATTTTGATATAAATATAATTTTAAAACTTCTCGAGTCATTGAGAATCACTGCTTTTAAAGGGAAACACGTCATTGTAAAGAACACTTTGTTCAGCTTCTGGGACTAGAGGCAAGGAAAATATCTTGCCTAGATTACAGCCTTTATGCAGTTTTATACTTGGAATACTCATGGCCTTCCTTGGTCATATTTTTAGAAGAGAATCATTTGTTTTTGTGAGGAGGAATGGGATGGGCAGTAGGAGTCAGCTGAAATCGGGCTCTGTGACAGCCAACGCAGTGACCCTCACCCCTTCCTTGGCAGCACATCATGCTTGTGCAGCGGCAGATGTCTGTGATAGAAGAAGACCTGGAAGAATTCCAACTTGCTCTGAAACACTACGTGGAGAGTGCTTCCTCCCAAAGTGGATGCTTGCGGTAAGTGCTCCTACTCCTGCACCTTAGACCTTTGGCAGCCCAGGAATGCAGTGAAGGCATTTCTCACTTTAGACAAGGCTGGGGGTCTAGAAGACAGATATTTGAGAATCCTCACATTAAGTTATACAGAGCATTCCACCTGGGTGATGTCATTTGCTGCCTTTAACTGGATGTTTTATCATTAATCTTTAAACCCCGTGTCGTTTGATCATTAGGGGCACCAAGTAAAATGAAATGGAGAGAACAACTTGAATGAAGAGACTGAATTTCAAATAAGTTGAAATTCCCTTTTGCATCCAGGCAGCCCACACTCTGATTTAAAATCATCTCTGGTAGATGAGGCGCCAACTCTAGGACATCTAGCTGTGATTGCTCCCTTGGCAGCATGCCCTGTGGCCTAATGACCATTTCAGCCATTAGGAAATTGCAGGCGTCCCTGAAGTCATGATTTCAGTCCTTGGTCATTAAAAGAAAATGAAGCAGCAGCAGATCTTTTCTTTCCTCTTTCCATGGGTACCACCCAGCTCAGGCTTCGGATATCTCAAGCTACTAAAATATACTATTCCTCATCTTCAGTTTTTTCACTCCAACTGGTTCAATAAACAGTTACTATAATAATTTTCTGGAAACAGTTATCATAGAATTCCCTTAACTGGAACCTACAGTAACTCTCTAATGAGTATCTTATCAAAGGCTAGACGTTTGTCCTGACTCTATATTTAATCCTACTGACAGACCAAGAATCCATATCACTACTATTATTTGTTCTCCCTCATCTAAACACTCTGCCTTGGTGATGCACAGCTAGAATTTCTGATATAATCTGTTTGTTCCCCACTGTGCCTCAGACCTGGCTACTCTTCCTCTCAGAAATGTGCACCCAGCTGCAAGTCTCTGCCAGACCATGCACTGCCTGAAGTTCAGACTCCCGGTCCAAATTCATCTGCTTTTAGAAAACTTCTACAACCAAGTCTAACCCTACCTTATGAGTTTGCTTAAACTAGATTTCATAATGCTCTTCAAATATTGCTTTGGGAAGGTTTTTATGTGTGTATGTGTGTGTATGTGTGTGCATAAACAGATACTTCATGTCTCTGGGTGTTTTGCTTTTCCTCTCAGTGTTTAATTAATTTTATTCATACCCCAGCAGAATATTTCTCTAGCTAAGGAGTCTGGCTCTGGAAATAAACATGGGATTTTACTAGCTTTGTGGTTTTGAGAAAGACCCTCACTGGCTCTAAGCCTGAGTTTCCTCCTCAAGAGCCTCATGAGATGGTTGGGAAGATTGAGACAGTCTGTATGCAGTGCTCAGCACAATGCTTCCCATCCACTGAACATGTGAGCTGAAGTCACTATTGCGTTTACTATTGTTTCCTGGTTGTCTGGGTGACTGACCTCCTCTCTAGAGTATGAGTGCAGTACCTCCTCAGTGCCACTAACAGCTCATCATCTTCCAGTAGTGTCTTTGTAACAAGAACACAGGAAATGCTGTGCTTCCATGATTATTTTTATTATTCTATGTCACACCAGACTTAGAGGGCACAAATAAAAACCCCATTTTCGTCCTTTTTACTTCAGTGACTCAAGACTTGCAAAGATGGGAATATGTGTCGTTTTTAGAGCCCACTCATTTGAAAATAAAATTGAATATTTAAAAATGCAAAGAGGGCTGGGCGCAGTGGCTCACGCCTATAATCCCAGCACTTTGGGAGGCTGAGGCGGGCAGATCATGAAGTCAGGAGTTCAAGACCAGACTGACCATGGTGAAACCCTGTCTCTAGTAAAAATAGAAAAATTAGCTGGACATGGTGGCATGTGCCTCAGGAGGCTGAGGCTGGAGAATTGCTTGAACCCGGGAGGCGGAGGTTACAGTGAGCTGAGATGGTGCTACTGCACCCCAGCCTGGACAACAGAGCGAGACTCCGTTTCAAAAAAAAAGAAAAGAAAAGAAAATACAAAGTGAACCTGTATATACACTCTTCACAGTGTAAACTTCCCAAAATAGAGCTCAGTAAACTCTTTTTAATGAGGATATAGAGAAGATAAAGTCTATTTCAGTGTATTACCATCTCCAGGGATTGATGGCATGTTTTATATTTATAAAAAAGGCACACAAGTTTATTTTTTAGGTTCAGAAACACTACTTTAATGGGTGTTGGGAAAATGACCTCAAGCTACTAGAACAGTCCCAGGGAAAGGGAAACTAGCTGTGGCGGAGTGAGAGAGTAGATAGATTTGTGCTGTCTGCTGCAAATTCTATTCTCTCAATAACCACAATAAATTGCTCCATCAGCTCCTGCTGTGAAGTGGAGGGAAGGAGAGCATCTTTTTCCTGTAAGATAGATTCTCAGCCTCTCTGTTTCCTTTGCAAGACTGGTTTGTTTCATACAGTTCTTTGTTCACTTCTTATTGTTGATTTTTCAGCTAATTTCTTTCTTTTACTGGAATTATCGAAATGTAGACTGTATCAGGTGGAATGAGCATCAGGGAATCACACCCATATGGAATATATATGGCATAGATGTTACTCCAGTGTGCCTGTCTACATGCAATTTTTCAGTTGTACCAGTTAATCAAATTCAATTTTCTACCTGTATCAATTGATAATCAAATGCCACTGATGCCATCAGTCATGCTCCAGTGTGCCCAGCACAATTGCCTAGTGCTTGGCTGAGAAAATAAAGCTCTGTGAATGTCAGAGGTTCTGTTCTCCCATGATGTTTAGCTCAGTCTCACCATGATTAGGCACAAAATACTACCATAAAATAAAATAGATATTATTAAGGACTAAAAAGATTAGACATTTGGCACCTATTTTCTTATTTATTTATTTATTTATTTATTTTTGAGACAGGATCTCGCTCTGTTGCCCAGGCTGGAGTACAGTGGCACAATCATGGCTCACTGCAGCCTCAACTTCTTGGGCTCAAGCGACCCTTCCACCTCAGCTACCAGAGTAGCTGGGGCCACAGGCACGCGCCACCATGCCTGCCTACTTTTAAAAAATTTTGTACAGATGGAATTTTGCCATGTTGCCCTGGCTGCTTTTGAACCCCCAGGCTCAAGCGATCCTCTTGCCTTGGCCTCCAAAAGTGCGGGATTACAGGCTTGAGCCACTATGCCTGTCCTCTTATCTTCACAGCAATAATCAAGAGGCACATATTACATCCAGCTTAGAAGGAATAGTCTCAGATGGGTTAAAAAAAAAACTTATTAAAATTTGTCTGACACTAAAACCAGTGTTTAATCCTTCTTGTCAATATTTGGTCATCCTTAGAGTTTCCTGGATTTTCTGTGGTTAACCAGGGGTAGAATAGACAAGTCCTCTCCTGTTCCAATTACAACAAGGTCTTGCTTTCTTAAATTCAGGCCACTGAATTAGAGGTTTTGCCCTATAAGTTTTTGATTAGGAGACTCCTAAATATGGGGAGTGACAGAGGTTTTGTTTTAGTAGTCAAAAGAGTTTTTAAAAAGTTAAGTTGGTGAAAAACTCAAGCAGATTATGTGGACTCATGTTTATAACATACACACACACATTGTTTGATACAACACATACACACGCTATTCTTCACTTATTTTGTAATCATGAAGGCTCATTAATCCGTTTTTGTCATAGGGAGGTACCAATTGAATATAAGTGGTATACATGGTATGTTCTCAGAACCATTCTTGACACCAGAGAACAAGAGAATAGTTTGCTTTCAAGGATCTTAGACTCCAGTTGGGAAAATAGGATGCTCATTTATGAGGGTAGGTAGAGCACAATTAAAATCATGTTCATGGTCTAAAATTTCATAGTCATTAAATAGAACAAAATGATTTCTAAAGTCACTCAGTTACGAAATTCGAGAATTTGAATGTATTCAAAACTCCATGTCAAGGGCCTAAGGAATATGAATGTAGGATTACATTGTAAGAATCAACCCTGAGGCATCCTTAAGGAATAATGGTGGCACATTGAATCATTAATCATTTATCAGTATTTATTTATTTTTGAGACAGTGTCTCACACTGTTGCCCAGGCTGAAGTGCAGTGGTGCAATCTAGGCTCACTGCAGCTTCAAACTCCCAGGCTCAAGTGATCCTCTCACCAGAGCCTCCCAAGTAGCTGGGAGTACAGGTGCATGCCACTATGCCTGGCTAATTTTTTCTTTTTTGAGATGGAGACTTGCTCTGTTGCCCAGACTGGAGTGAAGTGGCATAATCTTGGTTCACTGCAACCTCCACCTCCCAGGTTCAAGCAGTTCTCCTGCCTCAGCCTCCCAAGTAGCTGGGACTACAGGCACGTGCTGCCACACCCAGCCATTTTTTCGTGTTTTAGTAGAGACGGAGTTTCACCCTGTTGCCCAAGCTGGTCGCGAACTCCTGACTTCATGATCCGCCCGCCTCAGTCTCCCAAAGTGCTGGAATTACAGGTGTGAGCCACTATGCCGGGCCATTTTTGTATTGCTTATAGAGACAGGGTTTCATCATGTTGCCCTGGCTGGTCTTGAACTCCTGAACTCAAGCGATCTGCCCACCTCGGACTCCCAAAGTATTGGGATAACAGAAGTGAGCCACCATGCCCAGCCTCATTAATCAGTAATTATATAGATGAAATAAATTGGTGACCCACAGCTTGGTATGGAGAAATGTGAGGACTGGCCCTCTTGCCATGTCTTTTCTTCATTGGTTAGGCCTTGCTTGTGATTTAAGGTAGGACATGCACATGGGGAAGGAAGAAGCCAAGAGGGAGAGTCCGGACCATTATGGGGAGTTTCCTCATTTAAAATCTTTAATCTCACCTGTTCCTAAGCCACATCCATTTCCCCTAGAAGCCATTTCACTGACACATTTTCCAGCATCCAGGAATATTCAAGATCTCCCAAAGCTCAAGGTTGAAGCTTTTAGGGCCTGCATCCAAAGACAGCTTAGCCAAAGAACTCTTGCTTTAGCCAATGAGTGTTAAGTGTCACAGGAAGTATGAAGATTTTAAGGAGAACGACACAGGTTGTTTCGGGGGAGTAGAATCACACAAGTAACAAATCACACGTGTGTTGTTGTGCAGTTTTACATTTACAAATAATTGAAAGCTAATCATTCAAGCCCTAAGCCTTTAACAATTGCTGACAAATCTTTCTAAAAATTATTTCGCAATTGGACTTTTCTTGCTGTCTCACTGTGATCATTGTGTGTCATTATCTATATGGTATAGTCTCAAATATCAATGTCCTTAAATATCATTGCCCCATATTGGTCTTTTTGGCCCTTAACTGAAAGTACCCATTCTGTAAAGCAATTCTGGTTAGCACTTTCACCCATGTGCCTTTGAGACAGAATCTGCACTTTCATCACTGCATCTGCTTCTTGTCAGTCACCTTTATTAGGTTTCCTAACTCTTTGTCAGAATGCAGGTTTTGAAGGCAAAAATGCCTAAGTTTAAAGTCTGGTTTACTCACTAGCAGCTGTGACGACCATGGACAAGACATTTCATCTCTCCATTCCTCAGTTTCCTTATCTGTAAACAATGGAGAATTAAATACACGAAGACAACACCACCTTCCGGTATCAAATAAGAATGCTTGCAACTGCAATCTAGAGTAAGCACAGTAACAGTCACTTATATTATAAGTACATTTATTATTCTCAAAAGGAATACTGGAGGTAAAAATCTCAAGGTTCTTATACAGCTTAATGTTGTCATCAAAGATCCCAGATCTGTCTTTCAGATGTGCCTTCTGGCTCTTCACCAGATGGCCTACAGTGAGGAAGAAAAAGGGAGAAATACCAACAAGCTCTCCTCTCATGTCTGATCCTGAAGACGCAAATGTTTTCCCAGAGTCTCTGCTTCCTAGCGTACTTCCCCTTGCATCTCACTGGCCAGAATTCAAGTCGCATGGTCATTGTTGGCCACTGGAAAGGTTAGGAAACCAAGTGTCCAGCAGAGAGGAGTAAGGTTATCAGGATATTCTCAGTCCAACACTGATTAGTACATTGCGTGTATTGCAAACTGAACAGTGGCAGAGTATGTTAGTAAGAGGAGAGTAATATTTGGGGAGGCAATGGACAGTGTAGCCACATGACTCCCAAAGTATCTGTGAAGGTTAAATGGCTTATCCATGGAAAATGCTTAAATTAGAGCCTGGAACAGAGCAATACATGTAGAAATCATCACCACCACCACTATTAATACTTATATTATTAGCTTGCTGCTTCTCATTGCTTTGATATGTACATTTTCCCTCCATTTCTTTTCTGGTTTTCCTCCCACCCCATTCCTTTTGTTTCTGTCATGCTTCTTAGCTTTGATACCATTAAGGCTTAGCTTTCATAGCTAGTCACCGAATGAAAGCGATACTTTCCTTTTAGCTATTGGGCTAACAACACACACACATACACACACACACACATACACACACACACACACACACACACACACACACACACACAAAGCCAAGTACTGAGTTAAGAATTCTACATGTAACTTTTTTTTCTTTATTTTCAGACAGAGTCTCGCTCTGTCGCCCAGGCTGGAGACAGTGGCTTGATCTTGGCTCACTGCAACCTTCACCTCCCAGGTTCAAGCGATTCTCCTGCCTCAGCCTCCCGAGTAGCTAAGATTGCAGGCATGTGCCACTGTGCTCAGCTAATTTTTGTAGTTTTAGTAGAGACAGGGTTTCACCATGTTGGCCAGGCTGATCTTGAACTCCTGACCTCAAGTGATCCACCCACCCTGGCCTCCCAAAGTGCTGGGATTACAGGTGTGAGTCACTGTGCCCGGCCTTACATGTAACACTTTAATTCTCATAGTATTGTTATCACTATTATACAGATAAGGAAACCAATGTTGAGTATTGGGATCAAGGTGGCACAGCTAATAAATGGTGGATGGTGGAAGGTCTGTTGGGCTATACTTTAAATCACTGCCATTTCATACTCCTTTTTACTCCTTCAAAAACTTTAGCATTATGCTAAAATTTTATGAATTTCTTATCTTACGGTCTTATGGCTAGTCTGGAAAGTGAAATGTTCAAATAGCCGGATAAGTGGGCTTTTAATGTAATAAGTATACAAATGAATCAGTTTTCAGGAAGCAGTTGATGAAGAGCTTGAAATACAAGGCTGAGTATTTTAAACTTTATCCTAAAGAAAATAGAGATGGATTGCAATTTGTCCAGTGTACTGCTGAAGGTTACGCTTGGGGATTACATCCCTTTGAGACTATGATGAAAGCTATAGATTCTCTTCCTAGAAAAACATATATATGCATATTAATTTGCAGATCATTTCTGGGATTTTAGTGAACCCCCAAAGAGCACATTCATGAACTCCTGGGATTAGAAAATCACAAATTCCACCTTCTATTCAATTCTTATGATTCCAGAGTAAACCTTTCTCCAGAAAATCTGAAGTTGAGCTAAAAACAATATTTGCTGCATCATACCTTAATGAACCAAACTAAATAAACTGAAAAAAACACAAGCAGAACTAAAGAAAAAAAATTAAAATTTCTGTGTGTAGTTACTGCCACCTGCTGGTCACACTTAGGTAATTCCTAAATCTACATTAATCAACTATTTTACTGCTGTTATTTGTTCTCTTACTGGTAAGTTTACTAGTAAATTCTTTGTTAACCCAAAAGCCTTATTGTTTTTATAACTCCCCGTTTTGCTTTCTAATATGAATATATTGTGAACCATCAGGCTGAACAGTCTGTACTTTTGTAATTCAGTTTTTAAAGTTATCTTTATTTTTGTCTCCCACTCTTTAAGTTTATGAATCTCTCTATTCTTTTGTTTCAAAATTAATTTGGGTCTTCATCATTTCTCACCTATGCTATTTCACTATCTTTCCAGCTGTTTTTTCTACTTTACAATACCCTTCATACAATACCCACTGGGCCATCGGAAGGATCTTTTAATACATAGCTATAGCCACGTCACTCTCCCTGCTTTATATCCTTCGGTGGCTCCTCATTGCTACAGAATCAAATTTGCAGTCACCTCAACCTATGTTTTCAGCCAGCCTACTTTCTTCACTCCTTCAAAACATATTATGTAGACTTTTTCCTCCTTTGGGCTAGCCAAAGGACTGGAAGGAATAAATTTGTCTCACCCAAATTGGAAAAGAAATTTAAAAGGAAAACAAATTGGAAAAGAAATTTAAAAGGAAAACAAAAAACCCTTGCAATTATGGCCAGAATGTGGACTCTTAAACTTCATCCAGAGACAGTGTTGAGCAGTGTGTGTGTGCGTGTGTGTGCACGCGCGCGCGTCAGAGGGAGAGACGGTTTGAGAGACAGGGAGAAAGGGAAAAAAGAGAAAGGGGAAGAGAGCCATTAGGTATTGGCGAACTAGGAGTCAGTTGTATAACAGTAGTGTGGTCCAAGTGACTCAAATGGCATAGAGCAGGACCCACACAAAAACTGTCAATACAGGAATGTTGTAAGGCTAAGAATTTGGCAGAGGTACAGTGGTTGATAGGGCCAATCCTAACAGCTACATTTGAGGGCAAAGGCAGGTAGCATGCACTCACATTTTTCTGGGCCTAGCACAACAGATGCTCAATAAACCTTTTTGAATGAATGAATACAATTTTGCAAAAGTTACATTCGTGATGTCTGCAATATATTGAGACTGTTTTCATGATGCAAAACCAGAAAACTAAAAAATCAAAACAAAACAAAAAACAAAAACAAAAAAAACACTTATGCCAAACAGACATATTGAACAAATAAATTCTTGACAAATCTGTTTGATTTTCATGCAGGCACCTTAGATTGTTTCCTCTATTAATGGATAAGATTGTTTCATACTACATATAGATATTAGAAAAGTTAGCTTGTATCTTTAATTCCCAGTAGCTAATTATGCCTTTTATTTTCCATTTCAGTATTTCTATACAGAAGCTTTCAAATGAATCTCGCTACATAATCTATGAGTTCTGGGAAAATAGTAGTGTATGGAATAGGTAAGTTGTGAGCAAGCCTGATTTTATGTGAAGCCAGGAAGGTGGCAATATGTATGCATGATGTAATTTTAGGATTTGTAGGAAAGCTCCGTTCTCTTTTACCTTACCTTAAAACCTGTCCCATTTGCCCATTACCCTGAATTCTATGCACTTTAAAAAATGTATTTAATGGCTTAGAAACCACTTGTCTTGAAGTACAAATACTTTTGATAATGATCCCACTTTGAGTCTTACCATTTTACTGATGTTTTCAGATAAAAAGATATAAATGGGGGTATGTGTGTCTAAAGCTGGTGAGGGTAGTGGTGGGGGTAGAGACAAAGGATGGACAAAAATGAGGTGGAAAAAAGAGCTTTACCTAATTTTTCATAGGATAGTTTGTGCAGCTATTTTATTTTATAACAAAACTACATACAATTTTTAGAGTCATTGCAGCCCAACACCTTCTAAATGTCTTTAAAGACTAAAAATAAACTGGAAATTCAAGACGTTGATTGTCAAAAATTCAAAACAAATCAACTTCTTTAAAACTAAAATAATTACTAATAGAAAACAAACATATAATTTTAAAATGGAATGAAAGAAATGTTTGCTCTTCTGAGAGTATATAACAATTCCTGACTACAGAGAATATAGCTCTCTAAATAAGTCCATGTTTAGGGTGTTAAATATGGCGATGGAAGTAATAGAATACCTGGAAATTCAGTTGATCCATATTTCACCTAAAAGTTTTATTTTTGTGGCAATTTTGAAGGCACTTTGTGCTAAAAGGAAGGCAAAATGATAGCAACAGTATTTCAGCCATAGAAGGAAACAAGGTAACTTACTCAACTCTGTGCTTCCAGGCCAACACTTTCAGATAGTCTTTCAGATTTATTTTTATTATCTAGAAATGTAAAATATACGGTCTGTCTTATTATCTATTCTGTTTTTTAAACTCTCCAACAGCTATAATATTCTTTTCTATTTAAATTTGCTGCAGTAAAGTCTACTTCCTATTTTATCCTCTAAAAAAGTAATGTTCTCCTGGTTTAAAACCTTTTTAAAAAAGTTTCTGATAACAATTATTAAATTACTCCTGAGTCATTTTTGAAAGCTGAACAACCACTAAAAGAAGCTTGTATCCAGGAGCTTACTTAATCCACATCATCCTGAACTTTGCCATCTTGATCAAATTTGATCTCTGCTGTACTCGGGAAGATTGTAAATAAAAATGCACAGCCTTAACCTGTAATTATTTACACAGCCACCTTCAGACAAATTATAGCAAGACATTCCAAAGAAGTAATGTGGATTTCTTGGAAACTCCAGAACTCACATCTACAATGCTAGTTCCTGGTAATTATCCTGGGTTTACAATGCTTCTATATCCTTTTGTATTTTTTGTTTCTTAAAAGACAGTATGCTCTTCCCTTCTATATTTTATCAATGGTATTCTCTTATTTATTTCTTTATATATCTTATGGTTTGAGAGTGGGGGGGAAGAAATAAAAGATCTATATATTTGTTCTATTTTGTCCTTAGTGAACCCTATTTGTATTCCCAGCTATAATGAACCTACTATTAGTCATTTGCTAATCATATTAACAAACTTGAAGTACTACCAAATCATGATATTTCAAAAAATTATTCAAATATTTTACCATATTGTAATTTAATGTATTGGACACAATTTGTTCATCTACCCATCCAATTACTGATTAAACATATATTTACTGAGTATTAATATGTGCTAGGCACCAGGGTGTTTAGCCTATTTACTGGTACTGATTAAGCTCCATTTCTGAACAAGCATTGTGTTGGGAGCTACAGAGGGTACAAACTAAAAGCAAAATCCCTACCCATAAATTAGCCAGGCATGGTGGTGCATACCTGTAATCCCAGCTACTTGGGAGGCTGATGCAAGAGAATCACTTGAACCTGGTAGGCTCACGCCTGTAATCCCAGCACTTTGTGAGGCTGAGGTGGACAGATTACAAGGCCAGGAGCTCGAAACCAGCCTGACCAACACGGTGAAACCCCACCTCAACTAAAAATACAAAAAGTAGCTGGGCATGGTGGGGCATGCCTGTAATCCTAGCTACTCAGGAGGCTGAGGCAGGATAATTGCTTGAAGCCAGGAGGCGGAGGGTTGCAGTGAGCCAAGGCACTTCACTCCAGACTGGGTGACAGAGCGAGACTCCATCTCAAAAAACAATAATAGTAAAATAAAATAAAATAAAATAGGGGGAAAATCTTAGAATGCAACTTCTGTAAATATGACTGCTGCAGGCTTTGTACACAGAATGCAGGAAAGTGAGATCCACATTTTATTTATCTTCACATTCCCTACCCTATTACAGTATTACTATAGGACCGTATGTGGCAAAAAGAAATTATTTCCTAGATGAAAGAATGAATAGGACTTTGGCATCATCATAAATATATTGGTCTTCAGTCAAAATTTCCATGAAGTCCTGACACGTAATTTTTGTGTCGCCATCACACCCATTTCCGTTTCTCCCAAACCAATGTGGAAAGAAAGGAACAAAGCTTGTTCTTATTGGTGCCTTGAGTCTTTCCAGGACAGAAACACCTGAACAAAAATAGAATAGGAAAAGAGGACAGAATAGGAGGCTACTGAGTTATCAGTAAGGGGAAAAATGCTATAGCAAGAATTGAAAATGTGGAATAATCTGATAGTTTTCTGACCCAATGCTATCATTATCTTGAATTATTTTCTATACACTACTAGTGTCATTGGCACATGCATTATATTACTCTTTCTCTCTCAGAGCATTTCCTAATTTAGAAAGAAAAACTGACTACAGATAAAACTGGATCAATTCTTGTTCTGTGAATCCAGCCAGGTTCAACACAATTTAATGCCTTTTAATTGCTGCCCTATTTTGTATTAATCTCATATTACATTTAATTTCAACAATGATTACTGGAATTTCGTAGAACAAGAGGAAAAGGTAGGCATGATTTCTGACACAATTTTAAAACCTACAACATTTTAACATTTATTGGGACATCCTACCCTATTTTAAAGTTTTATCACTGTGACAGCAGGCCTATTCCAGTAAGTTGAAGTTAGCATATAAATATTATTTGTGGGTTTTAATGGCCATATAACTTATAATACTATTTTTAAAAACCAGTTTTGTGCATTTTGTGTTATAATGGTTATGAAGATTAAAAAATAATAATAATTAGCTGGGTGCTGTGGCTCATGCCTGTAATCCCAGCACTTTGGGAGGTGAAGGTGGACAGATCACCAGAGGACAGGAGATCGAGACTAGTGGCCAATATGGTGAAATCCTGCCTCTACTAAAAAATACAAAAAATTAGCCAGGCGTGGTGGTGCATACCTGTAATCCCAGCTACTTGGGAGGCTTAATCAGGAGAATCACTTGAACCTGGGAGGCAAAATTTGCAGTGAACTGAGTTCGTGCCAGTGCACTCCGGCCTGGGTGACAGAGCAAGACTCTGTCTCAAAATAAATAAATAATTAAAAATGTATTAGCTGCACATATTTATACCTAAAATTAAAATCTGAAAGAAAAAAGGCAGATATTACATTTAAAAACGCAGTATGAGTAGGTTTGTATTTCTAATTTAACTTACAAATTATGATTTCTGGTAAGATTGCTTTTTATGGTTAAGACTACTAAGTGGTTTACCTAAGATACATCTAAAGAAATTAAGCAACTAAGACAGACTGCATCCAGATATGAAAATATACACTATAATACATTCCAATGACCTCTCAAATATAAAATCCTTCAAATGAAGCATACTGGAATATGGCAGCCCAGATCCATTAGCCATCATAAACCACCCAGACAAAAACAGTATATCAACTTGGTCTGTGGAGCAGAATGTCCCTTGGCAATAAGAGAAAAGCCTATGGCTATGAGAAAACAGGATACAAAAAAAAGATCCTATTTCCAGCAAATTACTTGAAAAGCTTTGAAAGCAAATTTCAATCCCTTCCATTTATGTGTTTCTCACAGCGTTCCACCAATCATACATCTTTGCCATTGGTTTGTTTTCGGGATATCTATATTCACTGGGATAAACATTTATAATTTTAACATACAGATATACTAAAATATTATTTATAACCTATCTACTTGCTTATACCCAATATTTATGAGATCCTATATGTATAAATATATGGTATTTATAAATATCACATATGTATAAATATATGTATAATTACACATGTATTTATATGTATATTATACATATGATACATATTTATAAATACATATATGTATATTATATATGTGTACATATATGTATATTGTTATAGATGTACATATCACATATTATATGTATATATTATAGTATATGTATATACATATGTATACATATATGTATGTATATGTATATTTATGTATATACATACAATATAATATATAAATACATGTGCATATATGTATACTATACGTATAAATACATGGTATTTCTACATATAGGATTTCATACTGGGTATATAAATACCATATATATATATATATATATATATGGCCTAACTACTGCCAGTGTTGGGCAGATTCTAATAAGAACAATAGCATGATTTTAGCTTCACGGCATTTATAATTTTGCTGCCAAAACAAGTTCTATTCACCTAGAACAAAAAATTTTAGACTGCAACAAAGTGCCAAAAGATATGGTACAAATAAGTGCATAAGAAGAGTTCAATCTTGCCTCAAACAGTCAGGAAATGGTGACTAGAAAGATAAGTTATTATGCAGACTAAAGGTAAGGGGAATGGTCTCTTTAGATATAATTTGCACCTTGAACGTTCTTTGCCCTGTAAGTTATTTTCATTATTTTAGAAAATGTTTTTCTCTTTTCAGCTTCATGGTGGATCCTGAACAACAACTAGATGTTCCTAGACATTTTCCTTATGGTTCCAAGTGCAAAACAGGTGTTCTTATCTAAAATGTCAATTAGAAAATTATCTGTGGTTGTTAATCTACTGTATATTTTTGTTTGGTATATTTACTAAGTGCACTCTTTTAAAACTTATTCTATAATTTTATGATTCATGTGAATTTTAGCTCAATTTTCAAAGTTCACTAATATTCTCAGTATTTAATGCTAAATGCTTTGCTACACTGTAACTAACCTAAAACCTTTTAGTGACAAATTCCTAATATGTGGAAAAAAGCATACACATAAAGGAATAATATTGTGAAAATGAATTTGTTATGATAAAGAAAAAATAAAGTGGAAACTTTTAGAGTATTACTTCATAGGGCAGATTTTGTAAACTGTCGTATACTGTAAAGGGTTAAATCAGCGTTTTGTGATTTTTAACAGATTTTCTGTGAGTGAAGTTTATTCTTCCAACAATGTCTACTCCATACCCAACCCAACTCACAGCCCTATGACTATTATCTTTGCATTAGTTAAAAAGTTAGTATATAGGCATCAAACAACCTTGGCTGTAACCTATAGACTCTCTATCCATGTATCAGGTTATAGACTGGTTTTTCAAAAGTGAACAATTCTGTGATAAGTTAGAGTACCATTTAGTAATACAGCAACATTGTGTCATTTATTAGCATCATAATTCCTTGTTATGTAAGTTAAATATATCAAGAAAGAAGAGACTATTGCTTTGGGAAAATGTGGTTCAAGTTTTACAGCATATAGTTTTGCTATGTGACAGACAGCTAACTTTTCTTATGAAAAATACATATTTGCATGTAAACAATGATTTGAAAATACTTGAAAAATAAACTTTTAACCCAAATGAATAAATAAGAAATATAAAACAAGCACAAAACCTTACGGAAGTCATAAAATAGTAGGGAAGAGACTAGACAGAAGACATCTGTTTTCCAATTTCAACACTAGAATGACTAAAACTATCTACCTATAGAACTATCTATAGATAGTATACTATCTATACTCTGCTCAACAAGCTCAGAAATTAAATATTTTTAATAATAAAAATCTGTCCTGGTTATAAACCCTGCTGATGAAAATACAATACATATAAAAATGTATAGCCATGTTATTTTCTAGTATAAATTCCTTTGAAACTATAAGTCTTTGGGGAAAAATATAAGGTAAAATTTTCCAGTTTTTCCCCCTTTGAAAAACTCAGGAAAAAAGGAAGATTGAACTAATAAAATTTTATTTCTTAAATATAAATTTGACCTAAAATATTTTCTCAAACTAATTCATGAAACAGCAACTTTTACCAATACCTTTGTATACTCTTAGTTCTCATCCAATATAAATAAAATTTTAAAATCCTTTCATAGTTCTATTAGAAATAAGTAGTAAATTTTGATATATTACACATATACACGTGTGTGTGTGTGTGTGTGTTTGTGTGTGTTTGTGTGTGTGTTTGTGTGCCTCTGGTCAACTCTAAGGATGACAGACACTGTGTAACAACACCTGGGTCAACTCTTTTAATTTATATACAAAGCAAAGAACAACATTAATGGAGATATACAATGATTATTCAAACAAGCTATACATATGTACAAAGGCAAATAGACACATAACAAAACAGTCTCTGCAGACTGATTGTATATAGTAAGAAAAGATCAAAAGACTTTAAAACCTAAAGGACTTTTGACATACAAACTCTTCTTGAGGAATGTTTGTTTTAAGTGGTTTCAAAAATACAAATTATAGCCAATCAAAACATTGCTTTGGTTGGTCCATTTAAGTATCCAATTCAAAAAGCGTATCAAATCTTTGGGGTACTAGGCAGTTTCCAAAGTAGCATGGTAGTATTACTTGTTAAAAGGGTTCTGTTTTCAGTAACAGTACTGAATGGAAAGGGTCTGCAGATTCCAAATTGGAATAAGGTCTATCATATTCTGAAACAAGAATTAAAATGACTTGAGAATGGGCAAATAATAAAGCAAACCAATTAATTATATGGTCATTCTGACCCCAGCTCTTATACAAATTATACATATATTTTGTGTATGTTTGTGAGAGTTGTATGTATGTGAACTGTGTGCATGTGTATTCACATACAAGTATATACTGAAACCTATAGTGGAAAAGGAAAGTAGGGCCAAAAAAAAAAAAAAAAAAGAAAAAGAATAAAGAAAAAACTGAGACCTAAGTATAAATATCTCATTTTAAAGTAAACAATAAGTTTATAGTTAACAAAGATTTTTTTTTCTATTTGAAAACCCATTTTCCTAAAGAACAAAGTAGTAAAAAAAAAAAAAAAAAAAAAAAAAAAGAGAGGTCACCAAAAGACCAGGATAGGAAACATAACATGGAATACAAGCTTGAATCTGGGAAACAAGCTCAAAAATCAGCGGGGAAAAAAAAAAGTACTGGTTTTAGAAGTTCAAAATTCAGTGAAACAAACTTTTTGCCAATAGACCTAGGGATATGAGAAATAGAATTAGGGAGAGTTTACACTTACCTATATATCAGCAGATTTTTCTGGAAGAAATCCTTTTTTTTTTTTTTTTTTTTTTAACAACAGTAACATCCAGAGTGACAAATTGCAGGAGATTTAATGTATAAAATTTCTAGGAATTAAAAGCTTAAACTCAAATATTCTTCATCCATATATGTTATAAGAAATTATAGAATTAAAACTTAATGTACGTCAATTATTTTCAAATGTCCAAATTCTTTTGGAAAAAAAATATCAGTTTTACTTTGAAATTGCTCAACTTCTGCTATTCATATGGTCTGATTAGTGACATAAGTAGCAGCTGTTTTTCAACTTCAGTTTCATTCACTACCATTGTTTCCAAATTATCAATCTCTGCTATTAATTATGAATTTAAGACCATATTATTATCAAAAACCTAGAGACCAATCATATATCTGAAAAGAAATACCCATTAAAAATTCTCCCTCCTGTCATTGAGAACTATGCATTGAACATTCTGAATCATTCTAAGCCTCTGAAGAGACTGTAATGATCCATTCATGAGCTGGTATGAAATCAGTGGGAAGCAGAACAACAAAAGCAACTTTAAAAGCAACAAGAAATTATGTACCATATATACACTGTAGCAAATATTTTATATTTGAGAGTCTTTACAGCTTACATTTCCATTCCATTATTACAAGTGATGAAAAACAAAAAATTGCAAGTAGTACGCAAATTATAAATATACAGTCTTCCCACTTCACTAACCAAATTCCTACTTTCCAGTGTAACTTCCCAATTTATGCAGGAAACCTCCTGCAAGGCTGAAACTGATTAGAAAATTCTTTATAGTTTAAAATAGCTCTTTCTCATTTTTAGAGAAGTCAAATACTCAACCATCAAAATTAAGAATAAATTGAATTGTCACAGTCCATTACAGTTATTGTTGCTAGATCCACCTCATTTGCAGATGTCCAAACTATAAAATGAATAATTCTTTCTCTTCAAATTCATCTGTTCTTAAAATGCTACTTAAAACTTTGGTTGTTTTCCTGTAATATAAAAGAAAAAGTTAATTTATCAATTGATTGAATACGGTTTTTACTAATTAGTCCATCAAACCAAATACTGTGAATGTACCAGGTGTTTACAGATTTAAATGCATGTTAACACAGAAACTATTAAAGTAACTAGAACTGTCAAGTAACAAAATGGCTCATGTTTTAAAAATATATGTAATTCATTTTAAAATATATTAAATTGTATTCCAAACCTGTTGTTCTGTTTCTGTGGCACCTAGTTTTAAAAAATGTATTAATGTGTAAATCAAAAGTAAAATGAATTCTAATGTGTAAGTTTGTTTTAAAAAGTGTATGTCAAGCTTTTATTTACACAATAAAATGTTATTAAAGGTGGAAAGTCTACAAATGAAACAGTGACTATAGTTTATATAGCACTGAAGTTTAAATTTATTCTTACAGACCATGGATTACATATCCCAAAGATCTTTGAACAGGTGGAAAAGTTGAAATATCAAGTACATTTTTTCTTATTTAATATTCCTGTATGAGAAGTATTATACAAAATTTTAATTCCTGCTTTAATTAACTTTAAAAAGAATTGGCTAGAGATTTAAAGTTAGGGAGTTTAAGAAATATTAACATAAACTATGAACAACATAACGTTTTTTTAAAATTATAATTCGAGGAAAAAATACTATGAATTCCAAAGAATTAGAATACCAAAAATGGAGATAGGAGGTAGTACCATATATCTCTCATTTGAACTTTTCTCAGTATACCTATATCCTGAATCTCATATCAGAAGAGTCCTAGCTGCCTTTACCTATATAAAGGTATTTACAAAAACTCTAATAGAAAGTTAAATTCCAGTCAAATGTAAGTAGAGACCATAAAGAATGGGAATCATTTACTAAGAGCAAATGAGAGAAAAATATCATACTCAGTAATCTCATACATTATTTTATTAATCCTAACAGTCAGAGATTATCATCCTTATCAGCAACTGCAAAACTAAGGTTCAATGACGTTAAGTGACTTGTCCAAGTTTGAACTGCCAGTACACAGAATGGAGCTACAATTTGAAGCCATGTCTGATGACAAAATCCATGTCCTTTCCATGCATATCCTAAGAGATGCATGTATGTATTCATTATGTGTATTTATTTAGGTGGAATTTGATAAGGTAACAGAAAAATAAAGGGCTAAGAACAGCAAAGACATGTTAAAGAAAAATACATGAGATGATTTGTTATAATGTATAAAAAGACTAATTGAACAGAATGGATAGCCCATTAACAGATCACGCATATATTGCCACAAAGATGTCAGAGAAGTACCATTTCAATAAATATTTTTAAAATGACTGGATATCCATGTAGAAAAAGGTAAAACTTGATGCCCACTTCACATCATAGAGTAAAATTAATTCCAGGTGGCAAATATAATTTAATTGAAAAAATAAAACTTTTAGAGTATTGGATAATATTTTCATGACCTTCCAATTAAAAATATTTCTTAAACAAAATACAGCTATTCCATTCTAATTTTTAGACAGTTACTTTATAATAATTGGTTTATTATACCTTTAGATTTTTGTAGTTTTCTGAATTACCTGTATCTTATAATAAGGAAGGTTAAAAATCTAGAGGTAGAGTCTGATGAAAATGTTAAAGAAAAATATTTTTAATATAATATTACAATACAAACTTAGAAAACTACTTACTGGTTTTTGCAGTACAATGGGATGATCAGGCAGAAAGTCTGGTTTTTTTCTGCAGATGGAAACACTTGAGAGCTTCAACAGGAAATCTCTGCTGTATTTAATTCTCTCTGTAGATATTAAACATCAAATGTAATGTTATGAAATGTAGAGCTGTCTAGATCACTTTTTGGTTTATTTTTTTCTGGATGTCCTCTATTATTTTATAAAATGATGAGTAGTGTGTCTATGCAAAAGAGGAGGAGAAAAAAGCTTTGAAAAGCATCTACTGCCTCCAATTCTCCTTTTACATAGAAAGAAAACCAAGTAACCAAGGAAAAATGAAAGAAATATAATTAGGAAAATGGGGAATGCATGGCTTTTTTCATCTGGTTATTCAGGTCTAGTAAAATGATCTTCTATAAAGTATAACCACAGTAAAAACTATTAGGCAATTCAGATCCTGCCAACATGTTACTTTAATGAGCCTATCAAGTCTCAATCAATACTAAAAACTTAACACAATAAAAATAAATTCAATTCAAGAAACATTTATTGTACATCTTACTATGTATCAGGAACTGTGCTAGGTAATAATGAATAGGACCCAAGATAGGGCCCTTATCTTCAAGGAGAACAATGTTTCAAATATCTGCAGATTTCAAATCAGAAATGACTACCAGAAACGATCACCAAGACAGATTATATGCTGTCCCAGAAGGAATGGAATAATATGTTTAATGTTCTAAAAGAAAAGAACAGTAACCAAGAATTTCATGTCCAGTGGGGGGAAAAAACTGCTCAGAAATGCATGTGAAGGAAAGACATTTTCAGATAAAGTAAAATTGAAAGAATTCATCACCAGCAGATGTGATCTTCAGGAAATACTAAAGGAAGTTCTACAGGCTAAAGGGAATTATACTAGATGGAAACTTTACTGTTGAGAAATAAAGAGCAAAAGAGATGATAAATAGGTGGGTAAGTATAACAGATTCCTTTTTTTCTCTAAGTTTTGTTTTAAGAAATATGTATTACTGTTAAAGCAAAAGCAGCCACAGATAATATATAGATGAAGGATGTGGCTATGTTTCAATACATTTTTATTTATAAAAACAGGAATTGGTCTGTAAGCCATAGTTTACTGACCCCCTAAACATTACATTAAAGACTACAAATTGACAGAGTGGATTTAAAAAATAAGAAGACCCTAGTATATGTTGTCTACAAGAGACACATATTAAATATAAAGGCATGTAAGTTGAAAGTAAATGGATATAAAAAATGCAAAGACTAGGAAAAAGAAGGGTTGAATTACTATCCTATCTTCCTATCAACTAACAGGTAACAATTATCAATGTGTTGTTCCTAATACACAGTTCTGAAATACATCAAGGAAAATTTAACTTATCAGAAATTTTGGGTCTGGCTTCTTTCATGTAACATTTTTGAGGTTCATCCTTAATCTGGAACATTCTATGTAGCCAAACCATCAATCAAGTGTGAGAACAGAATAAAGATATTTTCAAATACACAAACTCAAAGAATTCACCAACCCAATACCCTTTTTTCATGAAACTCCTGGAGAATGTACTTGAGCAAAATAAGGACATAAATCAATAAAGAAGAAAACATAAAACTCAAGAAATGGAGGTAAGTGATGTCAGGTAAAACAGCCAAGTAGAGAACTCTAAAAGTCTTTCCTCCACAAAAACAAGTATGCTCATAAAAACTGTCAGAATCAACTTTCTCAGAACCCCGGACTCTAACCCAAAGCCTGTAAAAACCAGGGGAATGCTTAGTGAACAAAAAAATAGCTAAATTTGGGGAAAAAATTGTGGCATTTAACTTACCTGGGACCATCCCCCAGATAGGCCATGGCCTTGAAAACAACAGCCCTCATTACTTTTACAGGTTCCCAGAACTGGAGGGAGTAGTACAGACTTCATTCTCAAAAAATTATGATTATTTGTTTTGACCTTTCTGGTGGTTCCCTGAGGAACCATTCTGAGAAGCTTGCCTGTACTTCACACCTAACTAAGAATTCTCCTAGCATTAAAGCTGCTGCCCAAAATCCATTTGTCCAAACATTTACAGGAAAATGTATTAGTTGCTTCCACCTGAGACAAGGGATAATAATTGGAGCAAACATTAGGCATACCAAAAAGCTTGGGAGGAAAAACTGAAAAAACAAGATGCTTTGAGGAAGAAGGGCACTGAAAGAATCCCAAATATTCTTTATAGAAGCCCACACGCATGTCAAAGCTAGGCTCAGGTTCACAGAAAAACTTGAGAAGATCCTAAGCACTCACTCCTGGCTGACTTTCAGATTCCTACCAAGCAGGAAATGAAGGTGAAGGCAGAATTAAGGCAATACATCAAAATACATAGAGGCCTTATGCAAAGGCTGAAAGAGGGGCTTCTTTGTTTTTCAGTTTGGTATGGTTCTAGCCATTGAAGGAAATTATGTCAAATCACTAGCTGACCACTAAGATAACATAATAGAGACTTCCATGGTCATTCATGACAAAGAATATAGATTTTACAGTATTAGTTTGGAAAAGTCACTAAGCTAACAACAACTACTACAACAAAGAGCAACAACAAACCCAAGGGAAGAAAGAAAATCTGATTTCCAGAGCAGCCACATTATAACATTCAAAATGTCCAGTTCTCAACCACCACAACAAAAATTATAAAGCACGCAATGAATGAAGAAAGTATGGGCTCATTCATTGGAAAAAAAGAAATAGAAATTTTCACCAAGGAAGCCAAGACATTGAATTTACTTGAGAAAGACTTTCAATAAACTATTTTAAATATGCTCAAAGAGCTAAAGAAAATTATGAGAGGAGTGTCTCATTAAATAGAGAATATCTATAAAGAGATGGAACTTATAAAGAAGCCAGATAGAAATTATTGAGAAGTACAATAACAGAAGTGAAAAATTCACAAGAGGGTTTCAACAGCAGATTTGAGCAGGCAGAAGAAAGAATCAGCAAATTTAAAAGTAATTCAATTGACATTATTCAGTCTGAGGAGCAGAAAGAAAAAATAATAAAGAAAATGAACAGAGTCTAAGACACTTATGGGTTACCATCAAGCATACCAACAAATATATAATGGGAGTGCCAGGAGGAGAGAGAGAAAAAGGAGAAGAAATGGCATTTGAAGAAATCGTGGAATAACATTTCCAAAATTTAACAACAAAAAAAGAATCTATACATCTAAGAAGTTCAACAAACTACAAATAGAATGCAGACAACCCCCAACTTATGATGGTTTGACTTACAATTGTTTGACTTTATGATGATGTAAAAGCAATTCAAGGTTTCAGACTTTAAGCACTGGTGATTCTCTGACCAAAGACTCTCTGGGCCAAAGACTCTCATACCAACTTATTATATTTTCAACTTATGATGGGTTTATTGGGAAGTAATCCCACCATAAGTTAAGGAGCATCTATCTGTATACTAAAAGAGATTCTTCACACATAGATACATCGTAATCAATCTGTTAAAGTCAATGAAAATCTTGAGGTCAGAAAGACAGTAGCAATTCATCACTTTACAAGGGATTCTCTATCAGATAAACAGCTGATTTCTCATCAGAAACTATGGATGTCAGAAGTCATGGGATGACATATTTAAAGTGCTGAAATCAAAAAACGTGTCAATCAAAAAATCTATACCTGACAAAAGCTCCTTCAAAAATGAAGCAGAAATGGAGACATTCACAGATAACCAAATACTGACAGAGTTTACTGCTTGTAAACCTGTCTTACAAGAAATGCTAAAGGGAATCTTTCAGACTTAAAGGATAGTACGCGACTAAAATCCACATGAGGAAATAAAGAACACCAGTAAATGTAACTACACAGGCAAATATAAAAGTATCAATAAATTTTCAGTATGAAATTCATCCTTTTCTCCTATATGATTTAAAAGACAAGTGCATAAAAATGCATAATTATAAATCTAGGTCAATAGATGACAGAATGTGTATAAAGATGTAATTTATGACAATAACAACATAAAGGTGACTTTAGAGATCTATATAGGAGCAATGTTTCATATAACATTAGAAGTAAGTTGATATTAATTCAAACTAGTTTGTTATATATTAAATTAATACCCAACACAGCAATTAGAAACATAAAAAATATAGTAAACTAAAAGGAAATAAAAATAGTACACTAGAAAATATCTATTAAACACAAAAAACAGTAATGGAGGAATCAAGTAACAAAAAAAGACATACAGAAGACAAATAGCAAAATGGGAGGATTGAGTCCTTTTTAAATCAGTTAATTCCATTAAATGTAAATGCACTAACTTTTTCAATTATTATAAAAGGCAGAGATTGGTAGAATGAATTTTTTAAAATCATCTCATTATATTCTGTCCAAAAGAGACTCATTTTGGATCCAATGACAAAAATAAGTTGAAACTGAAAGACTGTAAAAGATATTCAATTCAAGCAGTAACCAAAAGACAGCTGAAGGGAGTATACTAATATTAGACAAAAATAGACATTAAGACAAAAATTGTTATAAGAGACAATGGACATTTATACAATGATAAAAGCATCAATTAATCAAGAAGATATAACAATTATAAGCACATGTATACCCAACAACAGAAAGAAAAACACAGAATTAAGCATAGAAATGGACATTTTAACATTAGTAACTGGAGACTACAATATTCCATGCTCAATATTGGATAGGAAAACTTAACAGAAGATCAACAAGGAAACAGAACGTGAACACTACAATCCAACTAACCTAATTACATATATACAACACTTTACCCAACAACAGCAGAATATACATTCTTCTGAAGCACACATGGAACCAGAGCACGCATGTTCCACACACATGGAACATTCTCCGGGATGAACTCATATGTTAGCCCACAAAACAGTCTCAATAAATTTAAAAAGATTCAAATCATACAAAGTATGCCCTATGACAACACTGAAATAAAACTAGAAATCAAAACCAGAAGTAAACTGGAAAATTCACCACTATGTGTAAATTAAAACACACTCTTATACAACCAATGCATCAAAGAATAAACAACAGGGGACTTAGAAAATATGTGACAAATGAAACAAAGTCACAACATATCAAAATTTATGAGATGAAGCAAAAACAGTGTTCAGAGCATAGTTTATAGCTATAAACGTCTTATTAAAAAAGAAGAAATAACTCAGTATCTAACATTACACACTAAGGAACTAGGAGAAAAGAGCAAACTAAATCAAATACTAGAAAAAATGAACTAAATAATAAAGATCAGAGTGAAGATAAATGAAATAGAGAATATAAAAAACAACAGAGAAAATCAGCAAAACCAAAAGTTGGTTATTTGAAAAGACAAAAACTAACAAACCTTTACCAAGACTGATTAGGAAAAAATGACTCAAATTACTAAAATCATAAACAACAGTGGTCTTGCATCCTGCAACTTTAATTTATTTTTATTAGCTCTAATAGTTTATGTGAATTCCCTAGGATCTTCTATATATACAGATGCTTCTCAACTTACAATGGAGTTATATCCTAATAAACCCATTTTAAGTTAAAAATAGCAAAAGATGAAAATGCATGGCTAACTAGGAGTGGCACCTTGCTGATGCTGCCCAGCATCATGAGAAAAGTACAGTTTCTACTGAACAGATATTGTTTTTGAACTATTGTAAAATCAAAAAATTATAGGTCAAACCATCCTAATTGGTGATCATCTGGGTAGGACTGTGTTCTCTGTGAATAGAGATGCTTTTACTTCATCTTTCCCAATTTAAATACCATTTATTTCTTTTTCTTGCCTAATTGCTATGGCTAGAACTTTCAACATAACATTGAATAAAAACAGTGAAAGTGGACACCCTTATCTTGTTCTTGATAGCGTGTTTTGTCAAATGCTTTTTCTTCAATTGAGATGATCATGTGCTTTCCCCTGAATCTTGTTAATGTGGTGTATTATTACTGATTTTGATATGTTGACTCACCCTTGCATTATTGAGATTAATCCCACTTGGACATGGTATTACTGATTTTGATATGTTGACTCACCCTTGCATTATTGAGATTAATCCCACTTGGACATGGTATATAATCTTTTTGCTATGTTTATAGTAAAAAGTTGTTAGTATTTTATTGAGGATTTTTGTATCTATATTTGAAGGGATATTGGCTATAGTTTTCTTTTCTTCTGATGTCTTTGGCTTTGGGTATCAGAATAATACTGGCCTCACTGGAAGTGTTACCCCTCTTCATATTTTTGGGGAATAGTTTGACGATTAGTGTTAACTGTTCTTTAAATGTTTAGTAGAATTTACTGGTGAGAAGCCATCTAGTCCCGAACTTTTCTTTGTTGCGAGGTTTTTAATTACTGATACAATCTTCTTACTTGCTACAGGTTTGCTCAGATTTTCTATTTCTTCTTGAGTTAGTTTTGGTAAATTCTGTGTTCCTAATAACTTGTATTTTATCTAGGTTATCTAGGTTTTGGCATACAACTAACTGTTCATAATAGTCTCATAATATTTTTCATTTTCATAAATTCATAGTAATGTTCCCCATGAAATAAATTTATTTTATATATGATCAATGAATAACAAAAAGATTCCATTTACAATAACATCAAAAAGAATACAGTACTTAGGAATAAATTTAACCAAGGAGGTATATGACTTGTACACCAAAAACTGGAAAATATTGCTAAAATAACTTAAAGAATACCTAAATGGGAAGATTTCTTATGTTTATGGATTGTGAGATTTAATATTGTTAAGTTGGCAATATTCCTCTCGAAGTGATCTATAGATTCAATGCTATCCCTATCAAATTTCTAATGGCCTCTTTTGCAGACATGGAAACATTGATCTTAAAATATCAAATGGAACTGCAAAGACCCCTAAATAGCCAAAACAATTTGGAAAAAGAACAAAGTTGGAAGACTTAACACTTCCCAATTTTAATAGTTACTACAAAGCTATAGTAATAAAAAAAGTGTGATACTGACGTAAGGACAGGCATATAAAACAGGAGAACAGAATTAAGAGTCCAGGAATAAACACATTAAACACATACACCTATGGTCAACTGATTTTCAACGAAGGTGCCAAGACCATTCAATGAAAAAAGAATAGCCTGTTTTACAAATTATGATGGGACAAGTGGATACACACATGACAAACAATGAAGCTGGACTTTTATTTCCCATCATATGTAAAAATTAACTCAAAATAGATTAAAGACCTAAATGCAAGAGCTAAAACTATAAAACTCTTAGAATGAAACAGGGGTAAATCTTAATGACCTTAGATTTGGCAACGACTTCTTAGATCTGACAACAAAAACATGAGCAACAAAAGGAAAAACAGTCAAAATTCATCAAAGCTAAAAAAAATTGTGCATTAAAACACACTATCAAGAGAATAACACAAGCTCCAGTAGAGAATGAAAAGACAACATATATATATATATATATATATGTTGTGTGTATATATATATATACACACACACAGTGGAAAGAGAACAGTAGCAGGAAGGAGAATAACAGATAATAGATAAGAGTCTAATATCCCGAAGTCTTGTAACTCAATAACAAAACAACTCAATAACAAACAACCCAGTTAAAATATTGTTAAACAACTTGAATAAAGGATGTATCCAAAAAACAAATAGAAATAGCCAACAAGCACACGAAAAAACAGTATCATAATCATAAGAAAATGCAAATCAAAACCATAATGAGATACCACTTGTCACCCACTAGGATTGCTTATAATAAAAAGATATAATAATACCAAGAATATTGAGAGATTGGAAACCCTAGTACCTTGCAACTAAGAATGTAAAATGGTAGAACCGCTGTGAAAAACAATTTGGCAGTTCCTTAAAATGTTAAAACACAGAACTACCAATGATCCAGCAAGTCGGCTCCTAGGTATATGCCTGAGAGAAATGAAAACAAGTGTTGAAACAAAAACTTGTATGCAAATGTCCACAGCAATATTATTCACAATAGCCAAAGAGTGAAAACAACTCAAATGTGTATCAGTTGAGAAATGGATAAACAAAATGTGGTATAATCCACACAATGGAATATTATTTAGTCATAAAAAATAAAGTATTAATAGTGCTAAAACATGATGAACCTTGAAAACCTTATGGAAAGTGATAGAAGCCAGACACAAAAGGTCACATATTGTTCACAAGAGAAAGGTAAATGTGATGGATATCTCAATCAGTCTTATTTGATCATTACACATTGTACATAGTAATCAAAATATCACATGTACCCTCAATTATTTTAATTGATATAAAATATGTACAGCTATTATATATCAATTTAAAAAAATAAATTGAAAAAAGTGACATATTGTGTGATTCCATTTATATGATATGGCCAGATAGCTAAATCCAAAGAGACAGAAATAGATTAGTGTCTACCACACGGCCTAAGTAGAGAGAAGAGAAAGTAGTAACAGCTTAATGAGTAAGAGGTTTCTCTCTAGGGTGATAAAAATGTCCTGGAATTAGTAGTGTTGTACAACATTGTGAATGTACTAAAAGCCATTTAATTGTATATTTTAAAATGGTTAAAATGGTGACTGGGTGAACTCCACTTCAATTTTTTAAAAAAGAAACCAAAGGATTATAAAGGGATATCCCAAGATAATAGCAAAGGTCCACTCCAGAAAAATAGCTGTACAGCAGTACTAAAGAACAACTAGTCCATATTGGAATAGGATTATGGAGTATTCTGAAAGGAATGTCCCATCTAAGAAAAAAAAGAACTGATATACTTGAGCATAAATAGTATACACAAGTGTGGCAGAGTTGTTGGAGCATTTTAAGAAAAGAGTTAACAATAGATAACACAGAAACATAAGGCAAACATTCACTTTAGAAAAAATGATAAATTGTATAAAAAGGGAGATATGCACCTCTTGGCTAAGCAGTTATATTTTACACAGTCACAGTAGTATAAAGAGTGAGTAACATTTTAATTGAAACTTGTTAAATAACTATGTGGTGGGGGAGATGAAAGGGTGAAGAACTGAAGGAACTGATGTGAGAGACTTAAGTTCTCATTTACCAAGATAAAACATCAATATAAAGTTTTCAAAAATTGAGAAATTTAGAAATACTTATATTTAGAAATATGTGGATAAATATTAGAAGAAAAAATTAATTGTCTCTTCATACTTCAAACTTTTAAACTACATACATTAATTGACAAAAATTTGGAAACTAAATTAAATCATTTTATTTTATTTTTAAAATAGGTAGTGTGGGAGAGACTATTGGTTCTCCCCTAGAGCAGTTCTTTCTTTTTGTTTCAGTAATAGAATTAACTGTATTGCTAAAGACTATGTTTCCCAGTCTACCCTGCCAATAGGCACAGTATGACCAAGTTCTGGCAATGTGATGTAAGTGGAAGTACTATGTGCAACTTCTGGGTCATAATCTTAAGGCAAACTTCCTTCCCCCTTTCCTCCTTCCTAATGGCTACACAGGAACATCATGGCAGGAACAGAGGCAGTTATCTTGGGACCATGAGATGGAAGTCATGTGTTGATGGCATAGTAATAAGATAAGAGAACAGTGGGAAAATAGAAACTTCACAGGGCAAAATCATTACAACAGTTCAGAATTTTACATGATACAGAAAATCTAGTAATAAACTCCTATCTTGTTTAAGCCATTGTATTCTGGTCTCTCCTTGAAAGCAGTCAAACTGGTAGCCTGACTCATATAGATAGAAATCAATCTAAAAATATATAATAAAATTTCATATAATATAGGTTTGCATCTAAGCGATACAGTAATATTAACTGTATATGAATGCTAAGACATTCAATGATAAAATTGGGAATTATGATAAAATTTTACCTTTTTTAACTGGAGACTGATGTTGCTGTTGTTCATTAAGACCTTGAGAAAAGGCTTGCATTCCATTCGTCTTACACTGTTAAACATGAAGAAAATGAACTTTTTAACTCATGTTTTAAAATTTTATATAATTAGTTTAACTACCCAAAAATATTTTCCTAATAATATACGCATTTAGTAGGAGCTAAGTAATAAGCAATCATTATAAGTCTGCTTATTTAAAATGAGCAACAAAAACATCTTTCAAAATATATTCACATATATCTACAGTTTTTTGGCATTATTATAATTATTATTGAAAAGGAATATAAAACTAAAGATGAATTTTATTGTCCTAAAGATAAATAATTCCATAGTCATTAAAAGTACTTTTTTCTTGACAAAAATGCCATTTGGAAAAAAAATTTAATAGATGAAAACAAAACATTTTTATTCACAAAAATTCTGCAAGAATACTATTTACTTTTTAAATCTCTGAAGTAAAGACTGATGTCGCTTTATAAGCCTATGGACTATTTCACCTAATGCCTTGGAAATAAGAGAAATAAGAAAAATTGATGTTATCCAATGAGACAAAGAAAATCAGAAACACTGGCAGAGTTCTATGTCTTGAAGAGAGACGCCTTAGTGCAGAGTTTTTCCAGTCTCACTTGCAAGACCATCTTTTTTATAAGATTGGCTAAGCTAATCTTGATGATATTTTAAAAATTCATTTCTACCTAAATCCTTTTCTTCTGATCCCATACTCACCAGGACATACTCAGATTCAATTTAGCTTTCCATAAATCTCCCTAGAAGTAAACAATATGCCAGTTGTACCAATAAGAGGAACCCAGAACATAAGACATAAAGATTTCTCATTATAAAATAATTGGTGTTCTGATTTTATAAATCAGTTTTACAAACTTGGTTAATACTATCTACCCCTGAGAGATTATCTCCTCTTGTGCTGACAAAAATCAGTTTGCAAACCATCCCTGAATTAAGGTAAATCTCAATGAAAGTAGGTTTCTTTGGAAACATCTATCCTTAAAAATAAATATCTGTGCTCCATCAATCATTGTATTGACAAGTTGTAAGCCATTCCTTAAATTTCTGTGAATGCTAACTACTCCCCCTAAAGGCAGTAGGACTAATTATCTAATGCTGACACAATAAAGTCTATGGAGATAATTCCACACTATTGAAACAAGAATGTCATCAGAAAAAAAAATCAAGTTTTAGTAGAGCTTTTTAAGTAGAGATAGAAAAAATGGAAAATGCCTAAGATTTGGGTTCTCCAAAGTTCTTCTAGACTGTTGTATTTAATTAACTATAAAATGGTATTCTAAAAATTAAAAAAAAGACTATTTCTTACCTCTGGAAATTTTAGCAGATGCACATTTCACTAAGTGTGTAACATCTACTTAAATGCAAGATCTAAAATCAGACTTGAAGGTAAAATTGTACTTTGTCATGTCTGTACATATTAAAAACTTAAAATACTGATTATTTCAAATAATAGCATGTAAAAAGTACACCTACAAAAAGTTTTATACAGTGATTATCTATATGTTATCTCATTTAATTATAATCCTATAAGGAATAAGGCAAGTGTTATGATCACTATGTTATAGGTAAGGAAAATCAGACCAGAAAAGTTTGGTGACCAAGCCAAAAGTACACAGATAAGAAACAGCTGAGCTAGGTTTTGAAACTCAAGGCTACTATGTAAATTTGTGAAGGGTATGCATCTAAAGGGTTATCATTCACCACATAAATGTTGTATATTTTCTAGCAGATAGCAGCAAAGTATCTTACTCAAAAAAACAAAAACAAACAAACAAACAAAAAAAACCACGTGTATTTTCTATAATTTTTCATTCCTCTTCTAATTCTTGCAAAATTGCCAAATGGGTAGTAGTGGACCTGTTAAACTCATCCATTTAACAAACACAGAGTGCCTATGACATGACAAGCACTGTGCTTTGTGTCAGGAAATACAAAGATGAACATGACATTCCAGTATCTGTTCTCAGAGACTCACAAACTAAAAGGCAGAAAAATAAAAAAGCAAATCATAATAAAATCTGAGAAGCTCTGTAATAAAGATATGCAGAAAGTACAATAAAAGAACTGAGTCAGGGTATCAAACTTGGCTTAGAAATGCCAGGAAAGGCTTTACATAGGAGATGATGCTTATATTGACTCTTGAAGGATCAGTAGGAGTTAGACTGGCAAACTAATGAAAAATTAATGTTTATGGAATAAAATAATAGCCTTGTACTGAAGAGCATAGGAAAATACAGCTAGTTCAGGAAATGGAAAAGGTTAAACAGAGGAGTAAAGCAGGATAAGCATCAAGTTTCTTACAATTTTATTCAAATCAAGTGCTCTTTGTAATGGTACAATTCCCCAATATGCATGCTCAGAAGTTCTATTTAGACTTTTTGTATTTTTTTGAGACAGTGTCTCACTCTGTCACCCAGGCTGGAGTACAGTGCCACGATCATAGGTCACTGTAACCTTAAACTCCTGAGCTCAAGTCAGCCTCCCAATTCAGCCTCCTGAGGAGCTAGGACTACAGGCATATACCACCATACCCAGCTACTTTTCAAAAGTTTTTGTAGAGACAAGATCTTGCTACATTGCCCAGGCTGGTATCAAACTCCTGGGCTCAAGTGATCCTTCCACCTCAGCCTTCCAAAGTGCTAGGACTACAAGTGTAAGCACCCCACCTGGCCCTTTTATATTCTATAGCAAGAAAGTTCCCAGCCTCTGTCACTCATCTTAAACAAATGTATACCACTGAGATCAGGAAAGAGAATAAGAAGAGACAAATGCATATCACTCTCTATTCCTGGAATGAAAAGTTAAAGTGCGAGATTTCTAGGCAACATCAAAAGACAAAAGGTAAACAGGAAAAAAATTACAATTCGTATCTTAAATAGTTTCACCTAAAAGAGCTCCCAGGAAACAATTTAAAAAAAATAAAAAAGCCTATAGAAGAGAATGGGCAAAGGACAAGAAACAGTAACACAGAGGAGAGGAAATCCAAATGACTCTGAAACAGATCAAAGTTAGCCACAAATTCTTGATACTCTTCTCATCAAGAGGTAAATTCTGTATCTCCTTCACTTAAATCTTGGCAAGATCTATGACTGCTCCTACCAATATACATTTCAGAAGTGACACAGTGCTAGTTTCCAATCCCAGATATTAAGAGGCTGGCAACTTCTATCTCCTGTCCCTTTGAACATTAGTCTTGGAACCCACATGTAGTGTTATAAGAAGCCCAAGCCACTTGGAAAGGCCATTTGTAGTTGCTCATTCCAGTTCATAGTACCAGCTGAGCTCCAAGCCAATGGCCAGTATTAACTGACAGCCATGTGAGTGAGTCATTTTCATCATCCAGTCCAGTCAAGCCTTTAGCTGTCTTAGATGCTATCTGACTTCAACTACATGACTATACTAAAGTGATATATGGCCAGCTGAGTTCAGTCATCCCAGGAGACCATGAAAGAAAACAATAAGCTGTTGTTTTAAGCCAAAATTTTCAAATACTTTGTTATAAAGAAATAATGAAAAACAGGTTAAAGAAAGTTGTTCATAAAGGAAGATAATACCAGATAGAGCCATGGATTTACACAAAGAAATAAAAAGTTTTGGAAAGTCAATAAATGAAAGTAAAATAAAATTATTTCAGTTTTTAAAGTTAAAAGATAACACAGAAAGAAAAAAACATTAGTAATGATTGTGTGTTTACAGTCCAAACAAAAGTAAAATTATCATCATAATAAGCACAAGAACGGAAGGGTGGTCTCCATAAAAAGTTACTACATCTAATAACTGAGTTTAACAAAATCACTATACAAAATCAATTATATTTCTAAACCCTAGCAACCAACCAGTAAAATTTAAAATTTACAAAAAAATACCATTTACAATACTATCAAAATATCTGAAACACTTATAAATTGTATAAATGATGTTCAAAAGCTCTATGCTGGAAAATACAAAGAATCAAGGGATATGTCAAGTTAACAGATCATAAGATGTCAATTCTTCCCATATTAATCTATAAATTCAATCAAAATGCCAATAGACTTTTTTGTAGAAAATGACAAACTCACTTAAAATTTATATGCAAATACAAAAGACCTAGAATTGTAAAGATAAATTTTAGAAACAAAGTTAGTGACCTTTCATAATCTGGTTTCAAGACTTATCATAAAGCTACAGTAGACTATAAAGTGTAATATTGATATAAAGGTAGACATAAATCAACAGAACATAACAGAGTTTTGAAATAAATCAATGCATGTGTGATATACTGGTTTTTCAAGGAACTTTTGCAGTTCAATAATAAAAAGACAACTCAAATAACAGAAATAAGCAAAAAGACATGAATAGGCACTCTACCAAAAAATTAAAATTTAAAGAAAGAAACAGGAAAAGAAAAACACAGATGTCAGAGAAGTTCATGATAAGAATCTCAATCTCACTAAACATTAAGAAAATGTTAAATACAATGAGATACCACTACTAACACACTAAAATGGCTAAAAATAAAAAGATCGACCATACTAATGTTGGCAAGGCTGTGAAGCATCTGGAGCTCCCTCATATTACTGATGAGAAGGTAAAATGGCACAACCACTTTGGAAAACATTTTATGATATAAAGCTAAACAAACTTACTATATGATCTATCAATTCCACTCCTGGGTAGTATGTGTATTTCCACACAAAGATTTGTACATGGTAGTCTATAGTAGCATTACTCATAATATCCAAAAACTAGATACAATCCAATGTTCATCAACTGATTAATAAACAAATTGTTGTATATTTACAGTAGGATATTATTCCACATTAAAAAAAAACTACTGATATATACAACATGAAAGGATCTCATAAACAGAATGCTGAGCAAAAGAACCCCAGCACCAAGGAATACACATTATATTTTTCATTTATATGAAACTCTAGAACAGTAAAAACTTCTTTTTTTACAGTGGATATATGGGGCAGGAAGAAAGAAGCAGATCAGTGGATATATGGGGCAGGAAGGAGGGCAAGGGGTTAGTGTTAAGGGTAAGTGGTAAATTACTGCAAGGGGATATAAGGACATTTTGGAGGAAGATGGAAGATTTTCATTGTGGGGTTCATTACATGGGATAAATATTTCTCAAAACTCATTGAACAAATGAGTTCACTTTACTATATGCAAACTATACCTCAATAAAGGTGGTTTGAAAATATATCAAGTATCTCTAACATAGGTTCTACTAGCGTTTGCATTATAATTGAAGCAGCAGACACAATTGTACATTTAGAAGTAATTTAACTGTATAATTTGATTTTTCTCTATAAAACTGCAATGTTAACATATTAATTTTTTACATATAAAGTAAAAGAAGGTCAATGGTTCCAAAAAGTAATGAATATTATTGTTGTATTTAATTAGGGAAATGTTAGCTGCTAGAACAAATAAAACATTTCTATGACTTATAGAAAACTCATAATAAAGCCAAAATAATTAAGACATCATGATATTGATTATACAGTGATAAAATATGATCACTAGAACAAAGAGCCCAGAAAAGATATGTGTATATGAAAAATTATTATATAATTAAGATTCCACTGATTTATAGGATAAATTATTCAATAAATTATGCTTTACAATCAGTAGCTTATAGGAGAAAATCCAGATTTCTATCTTACACCATCCAAAAAATCACCTTTAGGTAGACTACACACCTAAATATGAAAGCAAAACTTCAAAGCTTTTGGAAGAATATATAGGAAAATATCTTTTAATTTTGGAAATGGGAAGGCTTCTTAAAAGTGAAATCCCAAAGAAAAACATTGATAATATCATTATATTAATATTTAAAACTTTTAAACAAAAAATGCCACACAAAAAATGACTCTCTAACAGACCATATTCCTGGAAAAGAAAATATTTTTATGCATATAAGAAAAATAATTAGAATCCAGAACATATTTTAAAGGTATATAAATCAAAAAGAAGAAAATCCAGGAAAAATGGGATAATAATATGAATTGGCAATTCACAAAAGAAGAAATCCAAATGGTCAAACTAAACATATGAAAAGATGCTCTACTTCACAAGTAATAGAGAATTAAAAATTAAAACCAACCAAAATATATAATTTCTCATCTACTGTCTCACCCAATGTTCAAGTCTGACAATAGTAAGGTGAGGACGTAGAAAAATCAGAGCCCCTGTTCATACAAATTGCTTTGAGGAGTAATTTGGCAGCATCTAAAAGTTGAAATTAAGAACACTTAGTAATTCTACTCTAATTTTATGCCACAGAAAACTTCTCAAACATATAAAAATGAAATATATAGATGGCAGTCACAATAGCATTTATTATAATATAGAAACAAGTGCCCATCAACAGAAAATGGAAAAAAATGTTGTATAGTCCCATATATTAAAAGATTATTCTATATCAGTTCATATTTAACTGCTTTATTCATTGTAAAGTTGCCTAGTATTCCATTTACAAATATACTGATGGTTGTGCATGCATAGTCTACTCGTGGATAAGAAATAGTATCGAGAGGCCGGGCACAGTGGCTCAAGCCTGTAATCCCAACACTTTGGGAGGCCAAGGCAGGCAGATCACCTGAGGTTGGAAGTTCAAGACCAGCCTGGCCAATATGGTGAAACTCCACCTGTACTAAAAATACAAAAAAAAAAAAAAAATAGCTGGGCGTCGTGGCGGGTGCCTATAATCCCAGCTACTCAGGAGGCTGAGGCAGGAGAATCGCTTGAACCCTGGAGGCGGAGGTTGCAGTAAGTTGAGATCGTGCCATTGCACTCCAGCCTGGGCAACAAGAAAGAAACTCTGTCTCAAAAACAAAACAAAACAAAACAAAAAAGACAGAGAGAGAAAGAATTAGTATCTAGGTAAGGAACTGGTACAATGCATCTGGATAAGAAACTGGTGCAATGCTTACTTCTGATCAGAGGAAATAAGAGACCGGGACAGAGATTGGAGGGAAACTTTTCAATAAATGTCATTTTGTATATTTTGAATTTTAAACTTTGTGACTAATTTACTTAGTCAAAAAATTAAAATTTGTAATAAAATGTTAAAGCAAAGATGACAAAATCCTATTTATGTAAAACAAATAAAACAATTCTATTTGTCATAGCAAAAGTACAAACACATTCATGGAAAAAATAAACTGAGGATAGTTATCTATGGGCAGGATGGGAAGGAAATAGGACGGTAGAAGCATATATATAGGGTTTATAACTGTATGTTAAGTTTCTTTCTTTAAACTTTTTTAAAGCAAATATAGCAAAAAGTTTAGACTTAAAAATGCTGGGTGACAGATAAATGGGTGTTACATTCTTTTTAACATATGTACATAAATTTTTAAAAAGTATATAAAGCATAGTATCTGGCACACAATAACCATCTAACACACGTTACTTTCCAACCTATAATATTTCTTTTTGTTATAATTTCTAAAACTTACTCTGCTAACTCCACTTTGTATGCACTGAGTGTTGCATGGATATTCATTTTGAAAGTTGAAAGGGAACACTGCTCCTGTTAGGAGAGGAAGAAAACGATTTTATATAACTATTATTTCAATAAATAATATAATCAGCTAAAAAGCTTAAGTATCCAGGATATTCTTGGCACCATTTTGAAATGTGTTCCGATAGTTCATTTATTCAACATTCATCCAATCTTATGAAGTATCTGATGTTGTGTTAAAAGGATGGGCATACAAACATGAAAAGAGTTCAGAGATAAGAGTTCACAGTCTATTTTAAAAGACAAGCTCATATATAATGATTATAATATAATTTGATAAGCAGTAAGCTTATCGAGAGATTTAGAGAAAGTACTACGCCAAGCGGAGTGGGTTTGGGGTATCACAAAGGTTTCACAACATTAAGTAATTAAATCGGAATCTAAAAGAAAAAGTAAATGATTCCTTTAGGGATCTGAGATGGCCAGGGAGTATGTAAGTGTGTTAAGAAACACCAAAATTATTTTCTGATTTACTAGACTTTTCTGCCTAATAATCCCCTACTCTCTTGTTTGGATCTTAAGAAGGTACAACCAAATAAGATACCAGGGCTACCTGCCCACCTTGTATCCCCTTTCATTCTCATTCTTTCATGTAACAGTGTTGGAGAGAAATCAGTGAAAAATTGGATCTTCAGAGATGAAGTGGGGTGGGAGTTGCTGGAAAAAGTCTGGTCACAGAAAAGAGCTGCTGCAATGGTTTTACATTCTTTCCTTTAGGATAAAATTTGAGACTTGACCCTACACAACCACTTCCACTGCATCAGAAGTATACAGAATCAGCATTACTCAGCTATGGTACCAGAAGATTCATTAATTTCACTTATCTGACATAAGTCACAGGCATATTGAGAGCAAACATGACCAAAGTGAAGATTATCTTCCTTGAAGGATCCAATGACGGGAAAATGAACACAGGATCGAAACTGGAGCCTCTTCTACCTTTTTTGCTTCATCTGTAAACTCAATAAAATATCTGTATTTTCCCATTTCTAAGTAGTAAGTTAATTTAGCTGAATACATAGACTAAGAAAAAGTTTAAAAAGTTGTATGTGTATCACCTAAAGTAGACACAGAAGCCATTCTACCAATAAGTAATGAATACAATTAAAAGACTAATATTCCAATTTAGAAGTTAAATACTAGGTATTTCAGGAGTTTGTCCAAAAGAATATCTTCATGGGCAAAAGAAAAACATTTTAGAATGTTTAAAATAGATTTTTTGAAATTAGATCTGTTCCAGTTCAAACAGCAATAACCTCTATCAGAGTACAAGTATGACACAACTACTACAGAACCTTTAAGATTTATGCTAATTTTTTTGGCATTTGAGTATGTCGTTATTCTTTTAAAAGGTTAAACTATCTCTCCAGCATGACTGCCCTGCAGTGATCATAATCACAGGGCACAATTTTTACTGGGTGTATCACTCTGACCAGAAGCCAGAAGCCTACAAAAATGAGACATGAAAAAAACCACACACACAAAAAGTTACTTTCAGTCAAGGGTTATTCTTCCTACCTTTGTTGGTCTGGTAGACTACAGATTGGTAGGTAATTAAGAATCTTTTTCCTTCAGTAATACTTATAAACTCTTAGTTTTCATTATTTATTTAAATATCCACCTGAAACAATTGCTTTATATATTATTTAGCTTTTCAAATACTAATTAGTCATTAATACATTAATATTTAAAGAACTGTATAATCTATTACTCACCTGGGGGAGAAGTCAGATGACGAACAGGTCTTGCTGGTTGAAGCGGTTTACCAATTAATTTTTTGGTTTCCATTGTCACAAAGACCTTGAGGTTCCATACTAGAAGATGAAAAAATACATTTTTATCTTTTGGACAAAACAATCAAGATGCTTTACATATATACAAATAACCACATCTTTTTTTAAGGTGCCTATTTTACAAGTTAAAGTGGAAAATACAAACACAAAACAGCATTTAATATGCAATACTCAGACTCCTTTTATAGCATTTGTCACACTTAAACATTCTCTTTAAAACATTTTCTTTCCTTAACTTTACTGACTCTGTATTTCTTTTTGTTTTTCTTTTCTTTTGAGGCAGAATCTCACTCTGTCACCCAGGCTGGACTGCAGTGGCACAATCATAGCTCACTTCAACTTAAAGCTCCTGGGCTCAAGAGATCCTCCTGCCTTAGCCTTCCAAATAGTTGGGATTACAGGCATGAACCACCAGGCCCGGTTAATACATTTCTTTTAAAGATGGGGTCTCACTATGTTGCCCTGGCTATGTTCTTTTGGTTTGTTTCCTATTTCTTTGATTGCCTCTTCTAACTTCCTTCACTGATTCCGCTTCTTCTGTCTTTCTTCCAAATTTGGCTTTGGTCTTCTTAGCTAAAACTCATCTACGCTCATGGCTGCAACTTCCCATCTACATGATAAATACGCCCTAATTCATACTTCCAGAATCCACTTCTCTTTTAAATTCAAGTTCTATTTTTCTCATTGTCTAATAATATTTCAATTTATATATTATCACAGGTACCTCAAATTCAACATATCTAAAATCTAATTAATAACTTTAACTCCTGTATTCCTTTAAAGTCATCATCAACTCCCTTGGACCACACTTGATAAAACTGCCATCAATTTGATGGGTTAAATTAGAGCCTCTGATTCCAGTATCAGTCTTTAATTTCTGTTCATGCTACTTCCAAAATATTAACGTTATTTTCTTTCATCATATATTTGGACATTTAAGTGTTTTGTCTATAGTTTCCTCACTATCTCGGCTGTTCTTCTTCCAAATAGCTATTTATCTGTCAAGACCAAGATCAAGCTCTTGCCACTTCCTTGGAAAATATCCCCCTGGCTCAACAGGTAAGGTTAAATAAAATAGTCTACATGAAATTCTCTAATAATAAAATAATAATAGCAATAATAATAATTCTTCCTTCCTTATATTCCTCCTCCACTAGTCCCTACTGTATTTTATCAATTTTCCTAAAATATATCATAGTAAATATATTACATGTCTACTTGATTGGACTATCAGTTAGTTGAGGCCACAAAAACCAGACCTTATTTATTTTTGTATTCTAGTATCTGCAACATAGATTTATTAAATAAACTCTATAAATGTTAAGTACCTCATCACTGCAACTAAAATCTAACACCTGTATGGGAGACAAGATTTCCAAATTTTGATGCCCATCAAGACAAAGTCAAAAACAAAACTCCACTTGATTTTGCACCTGCTTATCCAGAAATAATTGTAACCATATGATATTAAGAAAATCATATGTCTAAGTGCCTGTTTCCCCAAGTATAAGATAGAGTTAGTAACCTTTTAAGTTCCCAGAAATGCTTTATCCTATTTTTAAAATATCTTTGGACATGTATAATTCAAATGTTAAAATTATAAACTTATAAACAACCTCTCAAAATTAGGAATGGTAACTAAGCACCCAAAAGTTACTATTTGGAGATAACCCAGCAAGTACTTCAAGTTAATACCAACCCAGCTTTGTAATGTGTCTGTTAACTAGTATTTCAACGTGGCAATTAACAACCTCTAAACAAAGCTAATGCTCTCTGTACTTTTTGTGCAATACAACTGGATATAACAAGATGTTAAAAAAAGTTATAAGCACAAGTAGAAAAAAAATACTTCAAATAAATAGTTATTAATATTTTCTATGTGGAAGAGTATATTTAAAATAAGGACCAAAAAGCAACCTAATATACATTGCTTTATTTGATGTTTATCCTATTTATTTTAGTTAAGACCCCAATACTATTATGTAGTAACTTTCCATCCTATTCCCAACATGAAACTAGTGAATCAGAATACAATAGAATAGAGTACTTTGGCACATACTTCGTTGTTTTTCATTGCTCAGCTGAAATTTAGTTGTAGGTTGTTAAATCTTTTCCAATTGCTGAGCAAGACAAATCCACAGTATTCAAACTAGGGATTTTCAAGAGTTAGGGATTAGGAACTCCATTATATGACGTTGCAACACAAGTAAATAAAAAATAAAGCTCTTTTGGTGCCACCTACCCTTCAATTTACAGTAGGAAAGATACAGCAATGACTCCCTGTATATAAATCCACATCAGTTAAGGAAATTAGAAAAGATGGTGTCATTCAGTACTCTGTTTAGTTTAGTTTTTTTTTTTTTAAGTAAACTATGCCTGCATGGAAACACTGACATTATAGGGCACAAGTTTGGGATTACAATGTATACTACATTCCACTATCATGTTAATTAATGAAAAACGTTAAGTATTTATAAAAGTAATTATTATTGTAAAACTGATTCACAGGATTATAATTAAGGCAGAACTCCATAAACTAAAACGTAATTCTCAGTTTAGTTAAAAATAATAGACTTAACTGCACTACAAAGTCATTATACTAAATAAATTCAGTCTTAAACTCTAATGCCTGCTTCATCCATGGAATGTAGAGATCAAAAAGTTTCCCTTGAAGCTACTGGTACTACCTAGAGTAGGCATGTATGATATCAACTATTCAAAGCACAGTTACAAAATAAACAGAATCCTGCCTACAACATTGGGTAGCAAGTAGTCAGCCAATCATAAGGTTGTAATATGTAAATTTTAAAATGTAAATGTATAGTTTTGTGGTATAAATGTTTTTTAAAGGATATTTTGATCCGATGTCTCCAAAAAACTTTCTATTAATACATGCTGAGAAATGGTTGCTGTTAGTGTTTTTCAAGTTCACATGCACTTAACAAATCATCTTTAAAGGCCAAGTTGTATGAATAGAATATTGGTAAATTAGTTATTTACAGTTGCTATTCTACATCTGGCAATACTAACTATATCTTAGGTTCCTTTTCTGTTTTAAAAAATGTACCTAAGTATGAATCTTCAGGCCTTATCAGTCCTGATATTACCAATAAACCTAGAATTGTCTAAAATACAATGGGATAATAAGCAGATATACTGACCAATTTGGCCAAAATCTTATTAATCTAATTTTTTGATTAAGAACCATTTTTAAGGTCCTACTACATACTAAATATAATTTCATTTAATTTTGAGCCATATATGAACTGTGGGAGAAAATTATTATTAGTCCTACTTTACAGATAAGAAACCTGAGGCTCAGAAAAATAAGAGACATGCCCAAGTCCACACAGCTACTAAGTGCTAGATGTTAGGATCTGACTACAAAGTTCACACCTGTATATCAAAACTTGCCTATTTGTTACATAAAAGAAAGATATCTGACTGTCCACTTATTACATGTGGACACTGCGTGTACAGATTTAAAAATTAATGTGAAAAGTAACATTTATTTATAAGGCCATGCAGAATAAACTGGTATATGCTAGAAATACCCATTTCCTCAATTTACTATTTTTCTTAGAATACTAAATAAATTAGGGAGTACTGTGCTTTCCTCACGCTACAGACGTGGTATACTGCCATACTAACCATAGGTCACAGCATATGAAACATACTATGCATTGGTTTTAGAAGCTGAGTACTATATTTAAACTCCAATATAAATTCTAGTCTTCTTTGAAAAGTACTCATGCTTCTGCCGTTGAGAAATAAGATCATATTAAGTGAAATGATGAAATGAAAAGACCATATTTGCATTTACCTTGTGTATATTTCCCATATGATAACCAGATAAAATTTCACCTCAATTTCCAACTTCAAAACATTACAAAGTTAGGATTCCTTGAAACCAAATGCTACTTGTAAGTAAGCTGCTCACACTGACAAAATGATAAAGAGAAACATACAGGAAATATCAGGGAGTAAGAAATAAACCACCTATGACTCAAGTGGTGAAAGACATTTCACGTTCCACATACCTAGTTGCACTATTAAGGACAAATTAAAACGAAAATATCAAAAACCTAGAAGCTAGGAGAGTTCCAACATATTTTCCATTTCATGCCTTCTCTTTATAACTAATTTAATTTTTTGTTTGGTCTATTTGAGGGATTTCTCAAAACAAACAAAATTTAACATTTAGATGGGCTAAAGGTGTCTGTGATTACTTTAGTATGTAACTGTCCCTTCCGTAGCTTTGACTAAAACACCAGCAATGAAAACCTTGTGCCACCGGGTGTAGGGGGGCAAATCGTCTTGAAACCCTCCCACCGCCTGGCAGCAGGTGCTGGGGCAGAGCCAAGGGGAGCTGTGTACTTAGCTCCTTTTTTGGCGATGGCTTTGGTCTCGGCCACTTGCCCCTCTATCGGACTCCCCCGACCCCTACACTTTCCTTCCCCTCATCCGACGCGCTCGCTCCCATCCCACTCTCACTTCAGGGTCCACAGGAGACTGAAGGGGCCCTCAGAGATTTCCCAACCCACCTCAGAGCTTCTCTCCCTCGCCTCAACTTTCCCGGGGGTCGGGCCTGGGAGACGGCGCCCACCCGCCTCCTCCACACCGCGGGGCCCGACTTCCGTCCCCCAGTGTCGCTCATCCTCCCCAGCCACTTACCGACTCAAGATCCACGAGGATTTCGGGGCAGCAGCGTCGCCGCGCTCAGCCCAGACGCGGAGGCCGAGCGCCCCGCTGCCCGTCGGGGAACGGCTCCTGCCGCTGGTCCGCTGGCTGACCGCGGTGGCGGCGGCGGGGGGCGGGGCGGGAGGCGGCTCCGAGGGGCACGAGGCGGGCCCAGGTCGGGCGCGGGGCGTGGCCTCGGGCGCTGAGCCTCGAGAGCCGCCGCACGCCCGCGAGGGTAGAACCGTTAAAAAGGTGGCGCGCGCTTCCCCGGGCGAGCTAGGCGCGTGGGGTTGGGGCGGCGCCACGGGGAGCAGGTTGTCGAGGTCAGGAGGCCGCGACTGAGGCGCTGCTGACAGCCTAGCCCTGGACAAGGCGCGCCCTCGTGAACGGCCTTCCGGACCCCAGACCGTGGCCCTGCTTGTGCGAAGACTAGGAGGCGCCCGGCGGGCCGCCTGCTGGGGGCTTGGCGGCGGGTTCCAGGCCGGGTCTGTGAGGGAGGCCGTCTCTGTGAGGGAGGCGTCCTCTGTGAGGGAGGCCGCCTCTGTGAGGGAGACCGCCGTCGTGCTGACGACTGAGTACACAGGACTCCTCTCCCCCGTCAGAGCTGCTGGCAGGCCCAGCTTTCCCCTTAGTCCATTTAGTGGGTGCCGGGATTTGGGTTGGCAGGGAGGAAGATGTTTGAGACATGGTTTACCTCAGACAGGGATACAGCGTTTCACACAGACTGCCAACCTGAAAGGAACAAAATGAATTAAGGCAACTGCATCCTAATCATTTCTTTTTAATCTTCACCTTCAATCCTTTTGCTCATTTTTCATTATCTTTGAGTGTCCCCAGAGGGGGGACTGTCTGCTTGTACTGAGGGATGTGGAGGTGGCAGTGCCTCACGTCCCCAAGCACAAAAAAGACAGTTGAAAATGAACTGGGAAACACTGAACGGCTTTAAGTGGGCACTATCAGGATTTACCATTTTGTAAGGTACGAAGTTTCACAAGCATTTCCATGTATAATCATGTTATTGCTAGCTGTCTCCGTGTAGAAATGGCTTCCAGAAACACTCCTACCATCCACTGAGACAACTCGCCTGGCATGAGAGACCTAGGGTCCAGGGTCAGAGATGGTCATGCTAAAAAGTCATCCCTTGGGGTGAGGCACCAAAAGTCTGCACAGTGGAATCAATATATTCCAACCACCAGATGTAGAAAATTTTAAGTTCGGGATGTGGTTCTCATTCATATAGTCACAACAGAAATTTTCTTCTTCAGGAATATACTTAACAATGCAACATGTATAATTTTATATACATCTTACAATAAAATTAATTTGCATATCACTGTATGAAGTCAGTAGAAACTATTGTGACAAAAATGTAAATTGGAAGAATTCCAATTCAGATCAATATTAGTAATTTATCGACAGGAAGAGAGAAATTACAGTAGAATAGACAGACTCCTTGATTTTTTGATAATTGAAGAAAAATGAACCATATAAAAATATCGAAACATTTCGCAATGTCTTATTGATGTGACATAAAATATTGGTATCTACAAGGATAATCTAGAACTCATACTTACAACAAGAACTTGACAACAAACAGGTTATTGGCTTTTAGCAACTTAAAGAGTATTTAAGGTTAAACACTGCCTGAGAAAACTTGAAAAGTGCCCTGAAATCACAGAGTTCACATAAGAACCTCATGAGTTTCCCCAAATTTAGCAATACTAAAAATTGACATTATTACCAATAACAAATTGTGAAACTGCAATAACTTTTCTAAGCTTTCAATAACAAAAAATACATGTTGACTAAATTTGCTTTGAAAAGAATACCACATTATTCATTATCAAATTGAAAGTGCATTACAAAATTACTGTCAAATGATGAGGCAATTAAAAAAATGAAAACTAAAAATATAGGAAAAACATAGCAATGGTTCAGGTAATTTAAAATATTTTACTGAATTTCTAAAATATTTGTGGTATTTATCATCTTTTTAAAAATCTGTAATTTGTTGTCATTGATTTTCTAAGTAAATACTTACTTTGGTCACCCTGCCCCACCCCTGCTTCCTGCCCTGCCCCGGCCACTCAAAGAATTGGAAAATGGATTGAGAAAAAGCAACAGTGGAAATAGATATCCCAGTTAGAAGGATAATAATTTATCATGTGTTTTACTACTTATAAGTAGAGGTTTTATGTAAACTTATATTTTCATATTTTATTTAACTCCACTTTCACAATACCTAGAACTACACACACACACACACACACACACACACACACACACACACACACACACAAACTGGTTACTTGATCTCATGGTATGTGCTGTCTAGTGAGGGTACAGATATGCAAACAGACAATTTCAACTCAGTAAGTTAATTGTTAAATCTGGGTGGCGTCCCTGAAAGCCTGGCAACTCAGAAAGCTGAAGAAGTAGCATTACCTGATGTTTACCAAATGATCTCCTTGCCAACCTCCTGCCAATAGTTGCCTTTTATTCATTCCTCAAACATTTACAAAGCATTTTATGAAGAATATGCTAACACATACACAACACAGATGCTCATAATTACTATAGGAATGTGTTAAAAGAGTGGTCCCTAACATGTTTAGCACCAGAGGCTGGTTTCATGGAAGACTGGAAGGGCGGGGTATGGTTTTGGGATGTAACTGTTTCACCTCAGATCATCAGGCATTAGATTCTCATAAGGAGCACACGACCTAGATCCCTTGCATGTGCAGTTTACAATAGGGTTCACATTCCTACGGGCCGCTGTTGATCTGACAGGTAGTAGAGCTCAGGCAGTAATGCCAGCAATGGGGAGGGGCTGTAAATGCAGATAAAGCTTCAGTCACTCACCTGCTGCTCACCTCCTGCTCTGTGGCCTGTTTCCTAACAGGCCAATGACCAGTACCAGTCTGGGGCCCCGGGGCGGGGGTGGGTGGGCAGTAGTTAGAAACCCCTGTGTTAAAAGCTATAATAATGACTTAGTTTCATTCAGCTCAGCAAAAAAGTTGTAAAGAACTATGTTTATGTGCTAGAAACTGAGGATACAAACACAAACTGAAATACGACGAGAAAAGCTGATACACACTGAGGATACAAAGAAAAATTGAAATATGACAAGAAAGGCTGATGCACAATTAGCAAGAAGAGAATGCTAGCTTAATAATAGTGCCTATATATGAAATAGAAGATAGTATATGTAGTAGAAGTACTTAAGTGGAATAAAAGAAGTACTACGTGAAAAGGCATAATTGTGTTGAAGGGTAGGAGGGTGGAGAAGAGACATCACGAAAAGGTTCACAGGGGAGGTAATGCCTGAACAGGATTTTTAAGGATAAAACATTTACCCACTTAGAAAAGGGTATTCCTTGCAGGTGAAAGAACAAGCACAGAGATACACAGGAATAGAACAGTAGCCAATACAAGAAAACATCAGCAATTCAGTACTGCAGAAACACAAAACACAAGACTGCCTGGTAGTGGCTTGATAATTAGGATAATAAAAGATGAAGTGTCTTTTATCTCCTTTATAAGGATATAGAGAGACACTGAAGGATTTTAGTTTGGGTTTGATAGTATTCTATGACCATTTGGAAAAAAAGTACTTAAATAACAATGTGAACAATGGATTGGAAAGCAGAGTAGGCATTGGGCAAGACAAGAACAGAGGCAGAGGAATCAGTTCAGAGGTTTACAGTAATCCAGGCAATGTTTATTGAGAGTCATAAGTAAAGGCAGTGACCATAAAGAAAGTACATATAGCTGAGAGAGTAAGGAAAACTGCTGAGAGTATAGAGAGTTCACCTGTTTTCAGGTGCTAAACATGTTAGGGACCACTGTTTTAACACATTCCTATAATATGAGCATCTGTGTCGTGTTAAGGAGGCAGTTGAAGGTGAAGATCAGAAATTTATAAGGGCATTTACCTGCGTGGTTGTGAGATTCATTGGCTAATAAAGGAGGGGATGATAAATTGAAAGAATAATAAATCTGAAGTCCTCACACAATGTGACTTCTAGACAGAAGAGGTATATTTTCAAAGAGGTATATTTTCAGACAGTGGGATAACCGAGTGTGAGAGTTTAGAGATGCAGTGGTTAAGTATAACCACCCAGCATGCTGCTGTAGAGGTGAACATCAGAAGTGAAAGGAAAATAAAGGTCATTGGACTCGACAAAGAACTGAGAGTCCAGACTACAGTATTAGATAAGCCATTCACATTGACATTTAAATCAGTGGCATGTGATAAGAATGAAAACTAGGTACCAAAGTCTGCATTGGTGAGGAGGGAGTTAAAGGAGATCTGTGGATGGCAGATGATAGGTAGAAGGGAAGTTTAAAAAGGAGTGAAGCAGGTATATAGGAAGAAACCAGAAAACAAAACAAAATATGCCCTTACATAGCTAAGGAATTCTCCACATTTCCTAAACTCTTTGAGGCTTAATAACTAATAAAAATTTAATGCATTTTGGCCAGGTGCGGTGCCTTACTGATATTTTAATCAGTAAAATTATCAGTAAAATGATATTTCAATCCCAGCACTTTGGGAGGCTGAGACGGGCGGATCACGAGGTCAGGAGATCGAGACCATCCTGGCTAACAGTAAAACCCCGGCTCTAGTAAAAATACAAAAAAATTAGCTGAGCATGGTGGCGGGCGCCTGTAGTCCCAGCTACTAGGAAGGCTGAGGCAGGAGAATGGCGTGAAGCTGGGAGGCAGAGCTTGTAGTGAGCCGAGATCGCACCATTGCATTCCAGCCTGGGCGACAGAGTGAGACTCCATCTCAAAAACAAAAAATTAAAATTAAAATAACAAAATTTTTTTAAATAAAATTTAATGCATTTTCAAGATTATTTAAATGTCCAATATCTTAAGCCAAAGGTATTATCTCATGTGGAAATATGACATACTGAGGCAAGGTTTTTCAGAAAAATTTATTGGAACACTGGGAACTTTTCCATAACTCTGTATATCCTACCATTATTACTTACACATATGAACAGGCCACTCAGGGCATTCAAAAAATTCATCAGAGCAATGGGTGCGATCACTTCCTATTTAATAAGTTACCTTAAATAACTCTTAGTTACGAAATTGAAAGATTGTTAGATCAAAGACTCATTTACTGTATTACAAACTAGACCCACTTCTTAAATCTTTAGCCTTACCTGATCCTTACTCTGTGAGGCCGTCTCCAAAAGAAAACAAATAGCCTTTTTATTTTTCTGTTTTTAATCTAATATTCCACTTCAAGTCAAACATATGCATGTTTAGCAAAATATAAAAAGCATAGTATTTATTTAAATTTGTAACTGTATAAAACAAATTTTAAAATTAAAAGCCTGTGCAGTTTTATTAGTATTTTGTGCTAATAAACAATCATTTTCATAACTATTGCTATTACAAGAAAAAGAAAATACAATTATGTTATTTAAAGCTCATCGCATGTCAATTTCCTAATATTTAATAGAAAATACTTCTGGCTGGGTGCATATGCCTTTAATCCCAGCAGCAATTTGGGAGGCCGAGGCAGGTGGATCGCTTGAGCTCAGGAGTTCCATTCCAGCCTGGGCAACATGGCGAAACCACTTACCTACAAACAGAGGAAAAAAAGAAAAAAAAAAGAAAAACATTATCCGGGCATGGTGGTGCACCTGTAGTTCCGGTTATTCAGGGGGTCAAAGTGGAAGGACTTCTTGAGTCCCAGAGGTCGAGACTGCAGTGATGGAGAGGCTGAGGCTGCAGTCAGCCCTGAGATTCTGCTTCTGCACTCCAGCCTGGCAGACAGAGTAAGGCCCTTTTTCAAAAAAAAAAAAAAAAGAAAGAAAAAAGAAAATATTTCTACTTAGCCTTCCTATAATTTTATGCTAATTATAAAAAAGAAAATCATGTAACAATACTTTGCTACATAAATCAAAATGCTCTAAAAGTAATGTAGTTGGATATAATATCAAATTCATAAAAAAATTTTAAATTATTCTATGCTTCTGAAATGACTATTTTGGGCAAATATTTTCTAATAATTCTCTTTCTACAGATGACCTACAGACAATGAACACCAGGGGGCACAAAAATCAAAAGTTTTTCACTACAAAGTGAAACAATAAAACCTTATGTAGTGGAAAGCAGACACATTCAGAAGCAGACTGATTCCAGCTGGTGTCCTCACACATAAGCTAAGTGACCTTTAATTACTGCATCTGTCTTAGCCTCTTCAATGGTAGAATCATAACTGTGACAGATTAAATGTTAACATACATAAGGTGGCTAAATAAACACTAGGGATTTTGCCTTCATTGCTTATTACATATGTATGTATGAGCACACTAGAAACATACATTGAATAAATGAAAACTTAGATTTTCTAGCAATTTATGCAGATCATAAACATGGAAATGGCTGTAGAGGTTTATCAGAGCATATGAGTGCAAGTGTAGCCATATCAAAACTAAACAAAAGCTAAACAAAAGGTGCACCAATATCTCACAAATCACCACTAAAGAACTTACTCATGTAACCAAATACCACGTGTACCCCAATAACTCATAGGAAAAATAAAATAAAATAAATCACAGCATGTTTCTGTATGTGAAAATATGAATGCCAAAGTGGATATAAACGTGATATTTTCAGCATGGTGTAGTACAGTGTTTCTCCAGGTGTGATCCAGGAAAAATCTCCAATAGAATCATGAGGGAGTGATTGTTTTGAATGCAGATTCCTGTCCTACTCAGCATCTACTTTTTCAGATCTGTGGGAGTAGTAGTTCAATTTCCCCTGGTAAAACAGAAACAAGAATACTGCACTTGCTTCCTAGGTTCTTGTGAATATTTAAACAGCATGTATTGTGAGGTTAGCACTCTACTTGGCACATGTCATTATTAGGTTCCTTTTTTTCTTCTAAAATAACATATATGTACTCACAAATGATTTGTTCGAGAATACCTGGTCATAGTGCCATTTTTTCCCCTCTTCTTTTCTAAGAAGAACTAAGGCAATTTTTACTACTTTGAACAGCAAGGGACAAATACGTCCTTCCTTTTCTGATTTGTGGCTATGGTGTATTCTTTCAAATAACCTCTTCCCAGTTATTTTCTATGTTCCCTAGGCACTGGAAGACATGCTCTACTTAAAACAAAATAACAAAATAACAAAAGACAACACTGAGTATAAAGTCTCATAAATTTGAATTTAATTAATTAAAAATTTTAGGTAACTCACATAGGACTAAGCTTAAATATATATTTTTTGACTTTAAAGCTTAAGGTTTTATCAATGACACTCTGGTTTGGATTTTAATAAACTTATTTTAAAACTCTTCAAGAATCAAAATGAAAATTAACAAATATTGATGTAATCATCATATACTACTCTTATCTATTCATCAAGAGTAAAACTTACTTTCCAACAATCTAGTTCAAAAATAAAGTAAAAATCATTTCTCATCACCCAGAGATAACCACTCTTAACATTTTTGATTTTCCTTAGTTTTTTCAGTATGTACACATAAAATACATTTTCTAAAATGTGGATCATAGTCTATGTATCACACAATTCGTGAGCCATTTCCAATTCAATAGATGAAATTTTTCATCATATTCTTGATTATCTGCTATTCCATTGTATAGGTGTGCCATAATTTATTTTACCAATTCCATGTTATTAGATTGTTGGATTGTTTTTTCTTTTTACTCTTTATTGTAAACAGAATATTGACAATAACTTCAGGATAAATTATAAAAGAGAGAATTACTAGATCAAAGAATATGTGGGGGGGGGGTGTGTGTGTGTGTGTTTCCAATATCCTCAGCATTACAGGGGTATTATTGCACTTTCTACTTCTTTGTTAATATGGTAAGTGAAAAGTAGTATCTTTGTGTTTTAACTTACATTCTTCAAATATTAGAAAATTGAGAGCTGGGTGTGGTGACTCACACCTGTAATCCCAGAACTTTGTGGGGGCAAGGTGGGCATATCGCTTGAGCTTAGGAGTTCCAGACCAGCCTAGACAACATAGTGAAACTCCATCTCTACAAAAAATACAAAAAAAAAAAGAAAAAAAAAATAGCCCGGCATAGTGGCGCACACTGTGATCTCAGCTACTTGGAAGGCTGAGGTGAGAGGATGACTTGAGCCAGGGGAGTGGAAGTTGCAGTAAGCCGAGATCACACCACTGCACTCCAGCCTGGGTGACAGAGTGAGACCCTGTCTAAAAAAAAAAAAAAAAGAAAGAAAGAAAGAAAAATCGAAAAACAGTTTATGATCTATTGTAGTTATTTTTTTGCTTTTTCATACCGTTAGTCCCTTCTGATATTACAGTCTTTCTACTATTTTGAAAATAGCTTCACCAGTTTGTCTTTTGGCTTTGCTTATGGGTTTTTATCATACAGAAGTATTCTGGGAATTTTTGTTGTTGTTGTTGTTTGGTTGTATCAAACCTTTCCTATATAATTTCTTCTTTTAGATTCTACTTAGAACATTTTATGTTAACCCAATGTTATACAAATACTTACCTACACATTCTGGTACAAAATATAAAGTACATATTCAAGTGTATATAAGAAATTTAAATCCCAATTCATTCAACCCTTTATTCATTCATGCATATTCATTCATGTATATTGAGCACATGTATACCAAGAACTGTTCTAAGTTAGGATAAAGCTGTGAACAAGACTACCAGGGTTCTTGCTCTCATAAAGTTATTATTCCAGAAGGAATATGATGTAGCATATAATTTAATGTGAGCTTTCCAATCAATGAGGGAAAAAATGGATTATTAAATACACAATGCTGTTACAACTAGTTAACCATTAGGAAAAGAAGTAAGATTATTTTATACCTAACATCAAGTGTATTACAAATGAATTTAAAAACTATATTTTAAAAATAAAACCATTTGAAAATAGTACAAAAAACATAAATGAATATTATATAAAGAAACATTAGGTACATTCCTAAACATGAAAATTTTACAGCGACATTTCAAGACAACTTTGGAAGTGACATATTATTTTTAATGGAATAAAACAAGGTAATTTTTTGAACAATAATCTTTATTAGTGTATTTTTAAAGGTACATATAATCCTGAGCTACAGCATTTATACATCTGTCATTTACTCTTTGAAGTGTACATGTACTTTGCTTCAAATTCTGTGATGAGTACGTTTTTATACTAATCAGTAACATAAATAATTTAAAATATTAGTCTTATCTCTGGAATCACCAATTAATTTACTCAGATGATCTCACTGTCTAATTCTACTACATTTAAAGACTGTAGAACATTTGTGATTAAGCAATTTCTTTTTCAAAACTGCAAAGATGGGCAGTGCGAGAGCTGATTCCATAAATTTCCATGAATTCTTAAGAAAACTATGTTGTTCTTTATCACCGATCTATTTTCTTGAATAATTTGGGTAATTATCTGATCAGTTACCTTTGAGAAGAATAGTAAAAGTACCTCTAATCTCAACATTTTAGCTACTGTAAAATGTCATAAGCTTCCTTCAAATATAAATAGTACATAATTACCTCAATAAGAAAAATTTACCATGATCTAAGGAAAAGGGGCACAACCCAATGTAAATATATCTTTGAATAAATGGTTAAGTATTAGAAAACATATTATGTGAAATACTTCCTCCAGCCTCTATAAGGGAATACATAGAGCTGATAAACATAAATTCCATAAATCCAGACCAGATCTTTTATAACTGGTAATAAAAAAACAAAAATGAGAGACAAAAGTCCTGTCATCTTTGAGAAAAGACATTTATCCAACATCTCCAACTGTGGACAAATAAATATTCATTCTTGTATTTTAAATTACTACCAAAATATTTTATCTTTCTACAAACAACACAAAACAAGCATACAGTATCTAGAAATTTTTTTTTCCTCTGACAAGAATGTCAAGTCTTTGAAGGTACACTAAATTTTCTTTTTCCTGAATAAGGTCACTATAATCTTAGGTTAAAGTTACAGTAAGCAGTTCAAGCAAAATGCATATTGCTTAGGTTTTAAGCAAGCAATTTTGATACTGTTTAAAATGTAAATATAAATGTGAAACTATTGTAGAAATATTTATAAACACTTAGGAATACTCACATATCAGCAAGTAATGAAATAACTTATTTAAAAATAATAAAAGGGTGAGAGTAAATGTAATGTTTGGTAACAAATCCAAAAATATCTATAAGAGATGTAAAAGAACATGAAAAGGCTTTATTATTCAAATGTTGAAAACCTAGCAGCAAAACGATTTGCATATAATGTAGTGCAATGAGCATTTGTTCATAAAAGACTCCCAAAGTCTTGAAACTATTATACATAAACCAGATTGGAATCCATTAGGATAAATAATTTAAAGATGTCCAGAGTAGCTTACCAAGAACTGCTAGACACTCTCACCTGCATCAATGAATCATAAACAAGCTTATGCAAAACTGTGTTCTGGATAACTGACTCTTATGGCTCCCCAATAACAAGCTCGGATAAGGCAGATCAACCCTAGGAGATAAGCAATTGCCCAAGAAACATAGGTTGCTCGAAATCGCCTTGCAAAATCTTGGGTGCCAACCTAAAGTAAAAAGCAATATAAAAACAGAAGATTAGAAACGTTAAGAAAATATCTGCTTAGAGAACTTGTATCAGCTTACATGTGATTGTTATGAAACATACCCCCAGACTGAATACACAAAATCCTTATAAGAGTAGGTGTATCTGTTGACTGCAACTGATAGACCATACTGCTACTTGTATTAACTACAAATGTTATGAAGTAAACAAAAAAGCACACTAAGGATTAAATTCCTTGTAGAGATAAGATTCCTTATCTCTACAAGGAATTTAATCTATGTAACTTCTTACTATCATGGGACACAAATAGGACATTGCTAATAATAAGGGACTAGTTGTACTGACAAACAAAGGAGCATGGAAATGGCAGCAAAAGGGATTATCTTCCTCTTCTGGCATAATTCCCATGCTAACTGCTCAGCTCCAGTCTCCCCTAAAAATAAGCCATCCTCATATTGGTAATAAATCACTGCTTGATTTGGATAAAGTGAAGAGTGGTTTTTCAGATCTCTGTAGCTGAATGAATGTTGCGTTGAATAATAAGATACCCCATAGCTATACAAAATTAGTTCTGGCACTGAATTTTTTAAAAATGGGCTTTTGCTATATAGATGATAAAATCCCCAACAGTAAGTACAAAGACACCATTTCACCTGGATAGGTGAGTTCAATCAAAAAGAGATCCGTGGATTGGGTTTCTGATTGCTTATAATCATTCAGAAGCTTCTAGGGCTGGCATGCCAAGGATGCAGACTCTTCACGCATCCCTGAAGGTTGTCACAGGCCTCATGACTGACTACTGATAAAGTTGAGAGGACAGAATTCTAACATCAAAGTAATACTCACAGTTAATCCAACTCCAATGAAAATACATATCATTCCAATGGTAATGTATGCACAGCAGCGTCTTCGTGGAAGTGCACTACCCACTGAGGAGCTGCAAATTCATGAAAGCAAAAGAGAACATTAAATGTTTACATAAAAATTCTCTATTTCATTTTTGTGAGTTCTTATCTATGGCTTTATTAATATTATATACTTTTTATTCATTGCTTCAACTTTATAGACAAGAACATGCATTAAACATGTCATTTTTAATGGATGATAAAATCGTTTAGGGTGAATTTGTGATATTACTGTGGCTTTAAACAAAGTTCAAGCTTTGGTCATTGATAATATCCACAGAAATCCACTGTAGTACCTGCTAATCTCCCAAGATAAGAGTTTATTTCCAAAGAATCTACTTCAGAATGGAAAAAGAGCTATCTTACAAATAGCATTTGATTTTTTTTTACAGTTAAAACAGTATGTGTTTATGTTAAAAATTTAGAAAGTAGGCCGGGCGCGGTGGCTCAAGCCTGTAATCCCAGCACTTTGGGAGGCCGAGACGGGCGGATCACGAGGTCAGGAGATCGAGACCATCCTGGCGAACACGGTGAAACCCCGTCTCTACTAAAGAAATACAAAAAACTAGCCGGGCGAGGTGGCGGGCGCCTGTAGTCCCAGCTACTCCGGAGGCTGAGGCAGGAGAATGGCGTGAACCCGGGAGGCGGAGCTTGCAGTGAGCTGAGATCCGGCCACTGCACTCCAGCCTGGGCTACAGAGCGAGACTCCGTCTCAAAAAAAAAAAAAAAAAAAAAAAAAAAACAAAAATTTAGAAAGTAGAATAAAAAGGAAAGAAACAATAAAAAGGAAAAGAAAAAATTACCTATGATCCCAATATCAAAAAATAGTCATGCAGTATTTTTGCATACTTTCCTCTAGCCAATTTTGTACCTTACCAATGTATAGCATAAACTTTTTCCCATAATATTCTCAAACTAAAATTCTGATGGATGAATATAACATAATTAACAAATTTTCTACTATTGTACATTAAAGTGTGTTCATTATTATACATAATGCCAACAAAGTATCATTTAAAAGCATTGTGCTTATTTTTAATCATTCTTAAGATTTTTTAAATTTAGAATTAGGATTACAAATTAAAGGGATTAAACTTTTTGAATTGTTTTTAATACATACTGTTAAAAACCCTCTACTGTGCCACTCAGTTGAAATTCCTAATCTAATAGTATTAACCCTCCCCATTTCTAATTGTGGTAATTTTCAAATGATATAAGTTATAGCAGAAATCAGTAGCCAAATTAGCACTTTCTTCTCTGTCTTAATGTACATATATTTATTACTGTATACTACATGCAAGGCATATTGTTAGTGAATGACACTGAAGTATCTGATTCACCTTTGTGAGGTCAGTGTCAAGATTATGCCTAACATACAATAACTTCTCAAAGAATGTCTGATGAATAAGTAAAATACAGAAATTCATCACTTACTAGAAATGATTTAGAAACATGCGATTCCAAATAGGTTAATTTTGCATACAAAATTATTTCCTTTAATTTCCAAATCTTTTTGAAAAACTGATGAAGTTTGTTGCAAATATACCATAGTAAATTTTCCTGGATACTTGAGCCCAAACACAAACATCTGGATGACCTGGGGACCACCATTAATTACTATATTGTACAGCTTGCTATCTAGAGTTACTAGGGCATGTAGAATTCATTGCCTTTATGTAACATTTAGCCCTAGTCTATTTTTGGTTTTAATTTCTATGCATCCACTGGTGGTTTTTCCTGCCTTATACATCACAACTGGTTGTTGTTTCTTATCACTGCCTGTGTATCTGTCTTTGTCAGTTTGTAATATACGATTCACTAGAAGCCAACTAAGCTTATTAGAATTATGTATTGAATAAGTCAAAAGTTTCTAAGTGAATATTAGAGCAGCTTTTCTGTGAGCCAAGAGAATACACTTTAGTACATTAATTTCAGTGCATAAATTCTGCTTAGAAAATCTGTGCTCCTTTTTCATCACTCAAATTAAATAGTCACTACATCTGAGAAATCTTCTCAGAAAAAAATAACCTACTGCTACTCTACAACTCAAGTGCCATCTCCTCACAGGATAAGGCAATGACCAACAAGCACCTATTAATCATAACATCTCTTACACATTTAATACATATGTGGTATCTACATGCAATATATATTACTGGTACAAAAACAGACACGCAGATCAACTGAACAGACTAGAGAACCCAGAAATAAGGCCACACACTTACAAACTTAAACTATCTGATCAAATAGGTTTTGACAAACCTGACAAAAACAAGCAATGAGGAAAGGATTCCCTATTCAATAAATGGTGCTGGAATAACTGGCTAGCCATATGCAGAACATTGAAACTGGACTCCTTCCTCATACCAAATTTAAAAATTAACTCAAGATGGATTAAAGACTTAAATGTAAACTATAAAACTATAACAACCCTGGAAGACAACCTAGGCAATGACATTCTGGTCATAGGAACAGGCAAAGATTTAAAACTATAACAACCCTGAGAGACAACCTAGGCAATGCCATTCTGGACATAGGAACAGGCAAAGATTTCACGATGACGACACCAAAAGAAACTGCAACAAAAGCAAAAATCGACAAATGACATCTAATTAAACTAAAGAGCTTTTGCACATCAAAGGCAACTATCAACCGGGTGAACAGACAACCTACAGAATGGGAGAAAAATTTTGCAAACTATGCATCTGACAAAGGTCTAATATCTAGCATCTATGAGAACTTAAGAAAAAAACCCCGCCCTTTAAAAAGTGGGCAAAGGACATGAACAGACACTTTTCAAAAGAAGACATACATGCAGCCAACAATTCTGTGAGAAGAAGCTCAACATCACTGATCATTAGAGAAATGCAAATAAAAACCACAATGAGATACCATCTCCCACCTGTCAAAATTAATACTATTAAAAAGTCAAAAAATAACAGATGCTGGCAAGGTTGTAGAGAGAAAGGAACATAACATTCAGAAATTCAGAATACAGAAGTTTAAAAAGAAGTTTATTCTTCTAGCATCTAAAACTTAAAGGTAGAGCCTAGGGTCGGCAGTCAGCTCTATTCCCTGATGAATTGGTATTGCCAAACTCTACACAGGTAACAACGTTCCTGCCAGTTGGCTTTTCCACTCAATTCAAAGAGGAGAGAGAAAACCAAGACAGGCAATTTTGTCTTTAAGGAGAGCATCAGAAAACTGCACTCATCACTTTTGTTCACATTCCATTGGTCCTAACTTAAACACGGCCACACTATCTGCAAGACAGGCTAGGAAATCCATTTTTAGCTGGGTGGCTAGTCAAATTCAGAGGTATACTAATAAAAAAAAGAAGAGAACAGCAGTCTCTGTTATTTTAATTGATATTAACATTACACTTTAATGTTGGCTAGTGTTTGCCTGGTATGTCTTTTCCTTTGGTTAGTGATTCATGGTTGTATCTTTTTCTATCCTTATGCTTTCATTCTATGTTCTAATATTTCATGTGTTCCTTCTTCAAATTGTATATAGCTGTTCTTACATCTAGTCTTACCATTTCTGTTAAGTTTTACTAGCAAGATTAGTCTAATGATATACATGGACTATTTCTGACATCTTATTTTGGCTTTCTACTATGCCTGTATTTTCTGCTTTTCTACTTTTATTTCCAGACTTCTTTTATATTGACCATGAGTCTTTTATTTCATTTTTCTCTTATTATTCTGAAAGTTTCATAATTTATTTCAATCATTTGGCAGTTGCACTTAAAATTTTAACTTATATACCCTTTAAAAACTAAAGCCAATCATTAAATCCACTTTCCTGATAAATACAAGGATTTTAGAAATTTTTAACTCCAAACATTCCACTAGCATCTTAATGCTATTGTTTTCCAATATTTCAGTTTTATTGTATTTTTGTTTCTCAAAATTCATTAGCATTAATATAAATTGATATTGTCATTTTTGCTATTTTATATAGTCAGTGTTTCTGGTTAATTGTTACAGTTTCTTGGTTTACCTTTCCTTCCTGCATTGCAGAAATTTCTTCTGGAATATTTGTTCATATTCCCTAGTTCATCATTTAGCAGTTTTTTTTAGTAAGAGTACCAGGATGGTAGATACCCTGGGTTTTGTTTGTTTGTAGGTTTGTTGGTTTTGCTTTTGAAAATATATTTATTTTACCTTCATTATTCTTTGATGGTTTAGATAGGTGTATAATACCAGTTTGACAGTTAATTTCTCTTAGTATTTTTGATGTATTTTAAAACTTGTTTTCTGGCTTCTATTTTTGTGGTTGAGACATTTGCTGACAGAACTGTTATCCTTTTCTTATTGAAAATATGCCTTTTATCTCTCTGCTTTTAATTACCTTCTATTTCTCTTAGGTTTTCTACAATTTCACTGTAACACATTTACTTATCCTGCTTGGATTTCATTATTATTTTTGCATATAAAAATTTGTATCTTTCATAGATCCGAAAATTCTTTGAGATTATCTCCTAAAATGCCATATCCCATCCTTTATTTGTTCTTTCCAGATCAGATATATAATAAGTATCTTAATAATATATTTTCTCTTAATCTTACATTCATCTTTGTCTCTCTATGCTGGATTCTGGGTAATTCACTTACCTCTATCTTCCAATTCACAACTTTAGTCTTCACCTTTAGCTGATCTGTTCTTTAAACTGTATGTGTATTTTAATTTCTGTAATAATTTCTGAAAGTTCTAATGCTTCTTTCTATATCTATCTGGTTATTTTTGCAAATTTCTATTTGAGACAATTATAGATTCACAAGCAGTTGTAATAAATAAAGAAATATCATGTATCTTTTGCCCTATTTCCCCCATAGTAAATCTTGCAAATTATAATACGATATTATAAAAAGGATATTAACATTCATACACTCCATCAATATTCAGATTTCTCAGTTATATGAGTATGGATTTGTCTTTAATTTTATGCAATTTTATCACATTTAGGTTCATGTGTCTATCGCTACAGTCAAAATAGAGAACAGTCTATCACTGTAAGGATCCTTTCATAATCACACCCTCCTTTCTGCCCATCCCATACCCTGTGCCTGCCACACCATCATTAATCTGTTCTCTATTTCTACAATTTTGTCATTTGAAAAATGTTACATAAATGAAATCTTACTGCAGGTAACCTTGTATGGCTAGTTTTTTTTTTTTTTTTTACTCAGCATAAATTCAATTCATCCAAGCTGTTGCATGTGTCAAATTTGCTACAAACACTCATCTATACATTTTTGTGAGTACCTGATAATTTTTAAATAGTCTTATTTGTTTTATCTTCTTTCTATTTTAAAATATCTTAGGCATAGTTTTAACCTACTCCATACTTAATAATTACAAATCTGAAGTTTTTAGAAGTCAATTACGCTGCTTGTGCAATGTTGATTATGCTTCTGGAATCTTGTTTCCTCCTATGACTAGTAACTTTTGTTGAAAACCATTTTGGCTGATCTTAATATGAAAAAAATCTTGGCATGCATAGTTTGGGGGTGCTTTCCTACACACAGAACTTTCATGTGCTTTTCTCAGGCTCCCTAGACTGATACTAACCCTAAATTTTAAGTCAGTTTCTGGAACTAGGTTTTCCTAGATCACATAAGTGATATAAAATATAAACCTAAATTCACTGTTCTTATAAATTTTTTCCTTTGCAATCTTCCTTTTCTGGTTGATTTCTTTTTCCTGACTTACTCTTTTCTGGGGGAAGAGTACTTTAAGTACTTTATTGGGAGCAGGCAGTATTCCAATCCCTCTACCTTGTGTGAGGCCAACACCTTCTCTCTCGTTCTTCCAAGGCTCTAGATCCCTAGTATTGGCAAGTACCTTCAGGATAGTCCTGGTTGTCACTTAATCTTAATTTTTGGTCCCTGGGGATTTTCTTAACTGTCATATGAGCTGAGCTATGCATTTAAAAGGATGATTTTTACAGTTAATTGGCTTTTTATATTACTGGATGTGAAAGTCAAGGGCATATACAAAAATGTGGACAGTGAATCTCCAAGCTGAAAAGACCATTCAATGCTCTCAAACATGTAACTATTCACTCTTCAAATTATTAATCTTTCGCTTCATAAAAATACCTTATGAAACACTAGGATTATGAAGAACACCGGGAAAATGCTAGTGTAGCTAGTGCTATAGGAATTTATAAGGGGAAAAGGTGGCAAACAATGTTCTTTATGTTACAATTTTCAGACAAGGCAGCCAGAGATGGCTTTATTACACGAGACTTAAGGATGGGTAAAATGTGAATAGATGGGGGAGTAAGTCATTTCAGCTGATGACATTAGAATTGTTCAGGTGTGAAGAGAAAATGTGTTCAAGGAACAAGCAGCAGAATAATCCTTCTGTCACAGAAGGTTTCTACCAATGAATAGTAGAAGCAAGGGATGTTTCAGCTAATTTTTGAGGTTAAATAAGGGTTTCTAGGTATACAGGGGTGAGAAAAGGAGTAGCCAGGTCATTCTAGGTCCAGCAGGATAAGACTCAGGAACAGAAGAAAGAAACTGCATAATATGTTTGTAGAAGTAGAAGTACAGTTTGTTGGGGTAGGAACAACTAGGTTGTGTGTGTAGAGATAGAAGAAAGCAAAGATATCACTAGAAAAGTTAGGCAAAAACTAACAGAAGTTTGGAGTTTTATTTTGGATTTTAGGCAATGGGCTGATAGCAAACCATATGGTACATTTATGCCAATAAGTAAAAGAAGTCCTCAGAATAATTTATATGAAACTAAATATACAAACCTAAAATAACAATGGAAATTGTACCTCTTCAGGTTGTGCAGCATACAACTTGCACAACTGAATGCCATGGCTACAAAATTGGGAGCCACTAAAAGATGTGATGCCAGAGAATCTAAAATGATATATGCATTTAGGGACTACTACTCCAGTAAATGAATAGATAACTGCAGGATTGGAGGTCAAGAGATAAATTAGAAAACCAATGCAATAGTTCTGGTGAGAGATGCTGAATACATGAACTAAAGTAGAAATCATGAGAATAAGAGGATAGAATTAAAATGTCAAGGGACATAATTGATAGGATATTACCATTTAAATATGGAGAATGATGAAAATACATTAATATTTCTTGGTTGGTCAGTCGGACAGACAGGGTGACATTCATTAACATAATCTTTTTCTAGAAATAATGTGGGGTTGAAAAAGAAAATAATATATTTATCAATACACATGGGAGACTGGTTTGCAGAGTAAGGTGGGAATGTTGGGTCAGGTTGTGTTTGAAATGACCATGAGATACCAAGTTGAAATAACTCTATGTTAGATAGCGAATAGAGATAGTATATTTACATCTGAAGCTCCAAAGAAATATCTGGGGTCAATTAATGGCATCTAAATGACATAGGAACCTAAGAGAACACCCGGATAAAGTGCAGTCAAGTTCCAACTTTGGAGAATAGCAAAATTTAACAACTTGGAAGAGAAAATAAAGCCAACAAAGAAGAGTTGTGAGAAGTAAGAGAAACTCAGAAGAAAGCAGTATCTGGAAACCAAGAAAACAAATTTTAAGGAAAAGAAACCATTGTAGGCTGGGCGCGGTGGCTCACGCCTGTAATCCCAGCACTTTGGGAGGCCGAGGCAGGTGGATCACGAGGTCAGGAGATTGAGACCATCCTGGCTAAGACAGTGAAACCCCGTCTCTACTAAAAATACAAAAAATTAGCCAGGCATGGTGGCGGGCGCCTGTAGTCCCAGCTACTCGGGAGGCTGAGGCAGGAGAATGGCGTGAACCCGGGAGGCGGAGCTTGCAGTGAGCCGAGATTGCGCCACTGCACTCCAGTCTGGGCGACAGAGCGAGACTCTGTCTCAAAAAAAAAGAAGAAAAGAAAAAGAAAAAAGAAACCATTGTATTAGTCAGGGTTCTCCAGAAAGCCAGAACCAATAGGAGATAGATGATTGATTGATTGATAGGATAGACAAGAGGCAATTTATTAAGGAAACTGGTTACTGGGATTATTGAGGCTGAGAAGTCTTGCAACAGGGGATCTGTAAGCTGGAAACCCTGGACTGTTGGTAGTGTGGCTCAGTCTAAGTCCAAAAGCCTCAGAATCAGGGAAGCCAGCGGTGTAATTCTCAGTCTGAGGAGGAAGGTCTGAAGAGCTGAGGAACCACTGGTGTAAGTCCCAGAGTCCAAAGGCCAGAGAGCCTGGAGTTCTGATGTTCAAGGGCAGGAAAAGAGTGTCCAAGTTCCAGAAGAGTGAAAATCGCCTTTCCACTGCCCTTTTTTTTTTTTCTATCGGGCCCCCAGCCAATTGGATGGTACCTGCTCACACTGAGGGCAGATCTTCTCCATTCAGTCCACTGATTTACACACGTGTCTCCTCTAGAAACACCCTCTTAGACATATCCAGAGTTAATGCTTTACCATTTCTTTAGACATTCCTTAATCCAGTCAAGTTGACACCTAAAATTAATCAGCACGCCCAGGATGATCAATAGTATCAAATGCTACAGAGAAAACAAGCAGGATGAGAATCAAAATATTGGAATTTATTATTGGGATGTGAATTTCATTAGAGCAAATTCAGTGACCCACTGGGGACGGATGGCTAATTGTGCCTTACTCCAGAGAGAATGGGGTGCAATAATCAAATGAAAGTGTAAGCCTTGGAAAGAAGAGACCTGCATCCCTCTGAGAAGAGGAAATGAAGTGAGTATGGATAGAGAGGTTTACGAGTATGAAATACAAAAATGAGAGAATTCACAGATAGCCTCAATTATTTCAGAGATAGGAGGCAATTCGTTGGATGAGACTTGGAGAGTTGGGGGTACTGACGTGGGGGTTAGGTCGGGGTTTAGGAGGAATAGTAGATATCTGGAGATAGCTGTTTTGGGAAATGGGGAGTCAATCGAGGACACTTAGGAATATAGAACAATTTAGATAAATTACAAAGCTATACATTTGTAAAGATCTGATGAATACAGAATTTTTTCAACTCTCAGTTATCTTGGTGAAGGAATGGAGAAGCCATGGCTATATTGATCCAAGATTTCTGCTTTGAAAAGCAGATAGATGGAATGATGATTAACCAATGTAGCAAACCTACTATTCTATATCTAATACATTGAAAATGAATTTATCATCTTCTGCCAGACACATTTCTTCTAGATCCTGCATTTTCTGTCTCAGTGAATGGTTCTACAGCCTCTCAGAAATAGGGTCATTCTTGATCCCAATCTCTCTCTCTCATACCTTCACATTCAGTCCTATCCATTCCATTTCCTTACTAGTACATCTACACTCTGACTCCTTTGTACTTTTGCACAGGTAGCTCCTTCTACAGTGTATTATCCCACCCTCTTTTTCACACAATTCTCACTCATCTTTTATAACTTAGTTCATATATCACTCTCTCCTGAAAACCTTTACTCATGATCCCTTTCCCTCTAATCTGGATTAGGGACTCTTCAAAGCAGAGCATTCTGGTCATACCTCTTTCAAAGCACTTAAAACTTTATAGTCATTAGCTATTCTCCCCGCTATGCCCACAAGACTAAATTCCTTGAAGGTGAGATTATGTCTTTTATTTCAAGCAACCAGTACTTAGCACAGAATTGTTTGCTGAATTAATGAATAATTATAAAATATAACACTAGACGGCAAAATAAAAGGATAACACTTGAGAAAAAGTCCACTATTGTTTAAAACGGCAGGAGGTGATTCACAAAAGAGTACATCAGTGATGTAAAAGAAATGATATTCAATGATAATTATCATTGATTAAATCAATGGCTCTACTAGTCATATGTCCATTATAACATTTACATAGAAACATAGTCCAAACTGTATTTCAGAATGCTACAAGTACACCTTCAGTCTGGCAGTGGCTACAAGCCACCTAATTAAAAGAACAACATCACCTTTAGCTACCATAGTACCAGCTACCATTCGAGTAAGAAATAGCAATATGAGAAAATGCCCCTTGCTCTTTGGAGCTCTACGGGAAGCTTTCCCCACACATTTTGTGAGATAAAAGCACATAACACACTTGCTTCATAGTAATAAATTTACCAACTTCTGTAACTTAAAACTAATTTTAGGATATTTGTGTTTAAAGAAATAAAATTCTGTCTCAGAATCTTACTCCAACAGATGACCCATCATTTTGTTATGAAGGAGAACATTCAAAAAGAAAAGAAATCTAGATACCAGCTAGGATTGTTCATGTGATAACAGTATTTGCACTCAAATAAGTAATGAATGGTTCGAGTCCTCCCATGTTTAGCATGTGACTCCAATTCTACAGACCTTTCTCTTAGAATGTTTAAGCTGATTTATTCCATGTGAATTTCTATATAAGTTATTCCCTAAGTAGTTGATACAAATTCTTCTTCATATTAATATACTGTCTTGTGATTTTTAATAAATCACAGAGTATTCAGACATTCAATACTTCTTTATTAGTAAAAATATTGCCATTGTATGAAAATAATTAACCAAGAAAGTCCCTTGAGCAAAATCCTTAACCTCTCTTAAGAGTTGCTGATTTGTAAAATTACAAAAATAATCCCTGTATTACAGGATTACTGTAAAGATTACAGCTAGTATATATGTATATATAAAGCAATATCACTCTGCTTAGCACACAGTCAGCTAACCACAAAGGTGTCTGCCAGGCCAGGCGCAGTGGCTCATGTCTGTATTCTCAGCACTTTGGGAGGCCGAGACGGGTGAATCACCCGAGGTCAGGAGTTCGAGACCAGCCTGACCAAAATGGTGAAACCCTGCCTCTACTAATACAAAAATTAGCCAGGTGTGGTGGCAGGTGCCTGTAGTCCCAGCTACTTGGGAGGCTGAGGCAGGATAATTGCTTGAACCTGGGAGGTGGAGGTTGTGGTGAGCTGAGATTGTGCCACTGGGCAACAGAGCTAGACTCTGTCTCAACAACAACAACAACAACAAAAAAAGTCTCTGTCTTTTCTTTTCTATAAGATCTTTATTTCCATTTTAATGTTCTTTGTGAATATATTTGCAATTTAATTTTGTACATTTTTATGAAAATACAGATAATACCCAGAAATATGTATCATCCCTATGCATATTCACATACTTTGGAGGGGGGAGTATGGATGTGTCCCTCAAGTACATATATATTATTTTGTGCACGTATTAAGGGTTTATCCACTTTGCTTCTCCATGTACAGACTTCTGTTGGATTCAGTAAGGAATTAGAATGATTAATTTCACAAATAAAAAAGAAACTTTTTTTTATAAGCTAAAACATGCTGTGAAGAAGTTATTCTTATAGAGCTATATTTAGTTGAAATCAGATCTAGCAGAGATAGAGATATTTTGCTACACATATTCTACTTTTCAAATACTTTTTAATTACCTTCTCCTATAAACCATTCTTGGGATTTCTCAACTCTCAATGTAGATAAGGTATTTATATCATACTAAGGATCACACAAATTAAAAAATGAATATTATTTCAAACCTCTTATTTTCAATAATAAAAATCGAATTGTCTAAGCATTCCAGTTTAATTTACTTTGCTTAAGTTATAATTCACATATATAAGAGGATAACAATAATTTTTTAAATTGTAATAATATTATCAAAATAGATGCTGTGCAGAAAAGAGTTAACACAGCAGGCCTGAGACTGCTAACCTTAGAAAGCCTGCTTGTAAGGTTGGCCCTTAGCTGGCATCTAGAAATTTAGATTTGGGGAAAATTCCCATCATTCCGTAACTGGTAAGAGTGGCTTATTATGTATAAATTGTTTGTGTAAACAGTATGGTTTATGCTAAACATAAATTCCATTCAAACAAGAATTTGGAATTTTGATATGTGCTAGATAGGAGGTGCCTGTGTAACCAGCGCCAGCAGAAACTTTGGGTACTAAGACTCTAATGAGCCTCCTGGTAGACAACATGGTACATGCATGGTAATAATTCACTGCTGGGATACTTCATTGGGAGGGGCCTCTTGGAATCTTGTCCCTAGTTTCCTCCAGACTTTACTCCATCTGCCTTTTCCCTTTGCTGATTCTGCTTTGCATACGTTTGCTATAATAAATCATATCTCTGAGTACAACTCTATATTAATTTATATGAGTCCCTGTAGAAAACCAAGGAACCTTGGTGTAGTCTTAAGACCCCCAACACCGATGCCATAAAATGTGTTTAATCAAAATATCTTCTATTATTTTTCATTTTATATTGTCTTATATTATTTTCATCAAGTATATCATTTAGGAATAGAGAGAAATAGGCTAAATTGTTAAGATAGACAAATAATTATATAAACGTTGCCATCAGTAATAATCTTATTAGTCAGGAGATGAAAAAGGCCAACAATTACCTAATTATGAAGTCCAGAACAATTTGAGTTTTCTCCTAGATTACAGCCCATTTTATTAATGTAAATGTTGGATTATTTGTAATGGATTATAATCTCCTAACCAGGTTACTGATAATTTTAGCAATTTCACTTCTTATAATAGAAATTGATTTTCCTTTAGGGGATGATAATCAAGCCTAATCATTTTAATTTCAAAATGGGATATACTTGTTTTAGGATGTCTTGTTTTTAGCCTTAAAAAGCATAAATATATTGGCATGCATTCACTTCACAGCATGTCTTAAAATCAAAATCTACTTAAGTGAAAATTCTGAACTCTTCAAATTTGTCTTAAGTATTTCTCAATAGTATTTCCAATGGTAGGGAACTTACATTTTTTTGCAGTGTGGGCATTTTGCCAGAGTGTTGAACCTCAGTTCCATCCACTGTAAAATAAATAAAGAGAGGAATTGAAAAGAAAAACAACTGAAAACTATCCAATCTGATAAGACATTTCTTTTCCTTTAAATGTCATCAGGGATCACAACAGAAGCAATCACCTTCTCACGGTTACATGAGCTTTTCCCTCCAACACTTCTCTCCCTCTCTTAAAATACAGTTTGGGATCCTCCTCTGAAATAGTTCCCATGACTTTTCCAATGCTCTGACGCAATCTAGGTTTGCTTTACATGAATACTGAATATAATATCATAATTGGGGTCATTTTGTTCAGTAAGTCTCAGTTCACTTCCAGGGAATAAAAACATATTTCATATACCATCAAAGTTATTTTTATTTAAGTCTTCAGGGCTGGCCTTTTAAATACTTGAATATTTAGATTCATTACTAAAATTAAACTATTCTACTTATGTGAGAAACTCACTAAGTACATAAACTAAACGAATTAGATACAGGTAGTACTGAAGTCGGGAACTGTTTTCTGTTCTGTCGTTGCCTATATAATGTAACAAAAACATACTGCTTAGTACAATTTTCTTCCTGTAAGTGTAAGTAATAAATGTGCTACCTTCCTCATATGAGTATTATTCAGATACTTGAAATGACTTACTGGTTATAGATAGTCTTTGAAAGAATATGCAATATAAATTTAAAGTAAATCTTTATCCCATGAAATACATTTTGTTCAATGACTTTCTAACAATCTTCTTATGTCTTGTTTGCTTTTCTATATACCTCCTTATAAAGGGTGTATTTCCTTGATAGTTTGGGGAAATTTTCTTTAAGCACTTTGGCAGTTTATCATCAAAACAACTTATTTTTATTAAAATTAAGTTTCATTTGGGAATCTAGGCCATCAATTTTTCTTTTCAGAAGGCTCAAATTCTAGATACAGAGGTTTCAATAACTTGTGGATATTCAAACATTTTCTACACAATAGAAGATATCTTTTAGAATATATCTGATGCATACCTTTTTCTTTTATGATTAAAGAAAAGAACATATAAATTTGGGTTTCCTAAACTCCTTTCTCTTCATTTTTATTTCAAATATCATGAAATTTAGTTAACCTTGTTATGATCTCTTTTAGTCACAACAGGAACATATAGTCCCAAGATAAATTAAAGAGAAATAAAACTTTACATGAATGTTCACTCTCTTTACAAAATGATTATTTTTAAACATCTGCAAATGTCAAACCAAGGGCACTTATTTTTCAAGCAAGAGTATTTCTCTCATTACTTATAATGACAGAATTACTTATAATATCAATTTGTAACAAGTTGATTTATTTTAAAACTGCTCTTAAAGTAAAAATTCTTGAGTTAATGTGCTAAACAGATACTAATATAGATTTCTACAGAAATTGGTACAGAACATTAAGCAGTGGAAGAATATAGAACTATTATTAAGGGCTTCTTTATGTTTCTGTAATAGGCTTAGGATAGTTACTGAACTTGTGATGTCATTTCAAATGTTATTTATAAATAACAAATTTAAGTTTTTCATAGTTAAAAGAAGCAAACTGGTTTGAGAAGGCAATTATGAAACCTTTGAGTCAAGAGTAACTCAAAATCCAAGACTTAGCCTAACAGACTAACATAGGAATTTCAGTATTTCAGATGACCCCTAAAGAGACTGTTTAGTCCACTGTTATCATTTTATAGTGTTTTTCATTTTAACACAAATTATGCATGATAAAATCAATGATAACTGACAAACAGTGGGGACTTTATTCTGTATTTAATGTATTACATTGCCAGCAACCTACCACATCTGGTTTTGCTGTTATCTGCAAGTACTCACTTAAATGGAGCAGACTAATAACAAAAAGCATCTATTATTAGAATAATTTTCTTTTAATTTATCCAAATGAACACCAATTCTTATGCTTTGGAAAAGAAGTTGACTTAGTACTATTCTCTCATCTAAAATCTGGCCTCTGGATTCTTAAAATTTTATTGCCAGACCTTAAGTCCCATTAGACTAAAAAAAAAAAAAAATCTTAATTGTATCAGCAAGATTAAAAACAACTTCTCTAAAACCCAATCATTTTTAGTAGAGATCTTCTAATATTTGACTTATTTCTAACTATTCTATAATATGTAATGGATAAATTGAGTTTCCCCAAGATATATTTTGGAACTAATCTTAGAAGATTTGTTTAAAAAAAAAAAAAGCTATATTGCTTAAAACTACTAATTTAATTTTATAGTATCTTACTGAGATAGATAGATAGATAGATAGATAGATAGATAGATAGATACATGCATACATACATACATACACAGATACATAGATACAATAGGCAACTGGTAACACTTTGAAATATGTTCAAGTTAAAACTGTTATCCCCCCCTGCTATGGCACCCATTTGTCCCTAGATACAAATGAAAAAAATCTGATCCTGCCTGAAGGTACTAAATTGGCCCACTTCAGGGTAAACTTTGAACCAAGTTGTGTTCGCTTTTATTAAAGCACAACAATCCTCAGTCAGTGTTGATTGACAAAGTACCTGGATATGCCTTTCATCAGCAACAGAGACCATGGGCCCTACAGAAAAGTAATAGTAAACTCTGCTGTTCAGCTGTGTTAAGAAACTTCTTTGCATTCATGGAGAACTAGCTAAAGGCTTTATAAGTCAATTCATTCTTCTGGGAAATTATTTTTCAAACAATGCCCTTCAAATCACCACTCAGGCGAGATGATCTCAAAATGGTTTGGAGGGTAAAAAATGTTTGGACATACAATATAAAAACTCCCTCTTAAATATATACAATGGTACATGCTAAAACTGCTAAAGAATATCCTATTTTAAATTCTGTTTAATTTTTTAATCCTAGCAATTCCCAATGAACATGGAACTCTTTACTCACAAACACCTGTTACTAACCTATAAAATGAATTTGCCATTGAATACACTTTGGAAGACACAAATCTAGCTTTTTTAAATTTATCCATGGTCCCAGACAGGCTATGATATGAATAGTGTAAATATTGTGAATTCCTAGAAAACTTAACTTCAGCATTATAACACTGGTATATTAAAAGATATTATTATAAACAGAAGGAAGCTGTGAGAATATAGAGAAGCTATTCTCTAGATTGCATATTACTTCAGCAATTGTGTTTTTTTCCGGGGGTAAAATATCAAAATTGAATTATTTTTAAGTATAAATTTTTTAAAATGATAAAAGCCTTGTCACACACAATAGTTCTTTTATCTTAATCCTTGAGAGAATTCTCTTGCAGGAGAGAGAGAGCTCATTATTTCAGGAAAAGCATTTCCTATGTGATCTTTTCAATAAAATATCTTGAATATTTTGTCACAGGTCATATTTTCTTCTTTTCTTTGACTCTAGAAAACTCAGCTAAGATTCAGCCTAGTTTTATCAACTGTATTAGACTAAATATTAGCATACTTATATTATGCATGACTTCAGGTTTTTTTTTTTCCTGCCCTACTTATTATTTTTCCTGATTTTTTTCACATTTTATTTTCAATCATATTGAATTTAATGTATCTTGTAACTTATTTCAATTGCTTTGAACCTTGCAAGCTAAGTCTAAAACAAAGTAGGAAATGAGTAAATGAATTAACCTAATAATTAACAGTGTGAAGGGCAAATAACATATTATGGAGAATATAAGATTATTCAAGATCAGCATAATAATAAGGATAAGGCTCCAAGAACTTTGTAGTCAGTGTATTCTTCATAACACTGAGCATCTCTCATTAATCCAAAGCTCTCAAAAGTAACCAGTACCTCTCCTATAGGTGTGTACAGTGTTCCCCTAATCATCAAAAACTTTATTTTCTAGAAAATTTTGAAATCATCTTTAAATATTGTATTTTAATCCAAAACATCTTTTCTTGCTAAAGAATTAAAGTTTCAAATCATAATTACTCTGCTAATATGATAATATGATTCACTTGCCTGCACTGAATGTTAAGTAAGGAAGAGCCAGCTTTAGAAGTTAGTCCCTGAAAGAGCCAGCTTTAGAAGTAAGTCTCTGGCTTGCACATTACTTTAGTAATTTTCTTCTTAGGGAAAAATATCTAAATGTATAAATTACTTTTTAAAACCATGGCACATACATATCTATCTAAACTCTCAATTTAGAGCATTCTCTAGAATTCATTGCCAGATGATTCTAAAAATTAAATATAAACCTTTATAACGATTGTCTTTTTTATTGTTCTTTTTTCCTCATTCCCTTTTCTACCCTATTAATACAGTCAATTCTCTCTCAAATTCTTTATTCTATTCTTGACTATCATCATCACTTTCCTGAAAAATAAAAGCCGAAATTCTAGCCTTGTGCTTCTTCAGGCTTGTGTCTTTGCTATCCATTCGTCTCCTATCAGATTAGAAAATTTCATGAAAGCAGAGACTATGCTTCCTGTTCACCCGTTTCCCTAGCACCTAGCTCAGTGCCTGGTACACACTCAATATATATATAATTGAATAAATAAAATCATTCCTTTTGTAACGTGGCTACAAGGATTATCCATGGCAAATATTTGGAATATAAAACATAACAGGAAAGAATGCAAGGTAGCTGTGGAAGGGAGATCTCCAGAAGTAGGTTGAAACAAATCTATATTGAAGATTTTAAAAGTGTTACTTCCAAAAGTTTGTTCACATATGAAAAAGAAAATAACAAATATGCTTTATATATTTAATTTAGTTAATTCATTTAATATCTATTGGTAACTATAGAGTGTGTTAGCTTATATTAAATCAGTATATACTGATTTTTGTTTATTTATTTTAGAGAGAGGGTCTCATTCTATCACCCAGGCTGGAATGCAGTGGTATGAACATAGCTTGCTGCAATCTCCAACTCGTGGGCTCAGGTAATCCTCCCACCTCAATCTCCTGAGTAGCTACGACTATAGGTGCATGCCACTACCCCTGGCTAATTTTTAAATTTTTTGTAGAGGTGGGGTCTCTCTGTGCTGCCCAGGCTAGTCTCAAACTCCTGGCCTCAAGCAAGCCTCCCATGTTGGTCTCTAAAAGCACTGGAATATCAGGCATGAGCCACCATGCCCAGCCTATAGTGATTTTTTAAAAAGAAAGTGGTTACCTATCCCCACCAAGTATATTTTCTAATTTATGTACTTAGTCACGGATTTAATCAATAATATATAAATGTAACAAAGGAGACTTACCCTACTAAATCAGAAAAATCCTAGCAATTCTGGTTAAATATAGTAAATTGAATAAATGCATGCATTTCCATTTTTTTCAAACCTGACTAAAATAATAGTAAATGAATTTTGAAATGTATAATACCATAAGGATAAAAAAAGATGGAATATGACTTCAGATTTTTGGACAATGGAAAGCAGATGGACTTCGCAACTCACTTAGTGAAAGGGATGTTGAAACTTGACTACCTACAGAGAGGTAAGTCAATGACGGCAGGCTGCTTCACACTGAAAGACCCAGAATAGGTCAGCTATTGCTGACCTATACTTTTAAAGGTAGAGGTTGGGGTAAGGATAAAGTAGGAGTATCACAATCCCAAGTTCATTGCAGCATTATTCATAAAAATCAAGATATGGAAACAACCAAATCTCCATCGACAGATGAATGGATAAAGAAATTGTGGTATACGCATACAACGAAATATTATTTAGCCTTAAAAAGAAGGGAATTTTGTCATTTGTAACAACATATATTAACCTGGAAGATACTACGCTAAGTGAAATAAGCCTGACAAGGAAGACAAACATTGCATGATCATGCCTATATGTGGAATGTAAAATAGTTTAATTCATAGAAGCAGAGAGTAGAATGGTGGTTGCCAGGCACTGAGGTGGGTAAGGAATGGGGAGATTTTAGTCAAAGAGTACAAAGTCTCAGTTAGGCAGGCTGAATAATTTCTGAAGATCTGATGTACAGTATAGTGACTATAGTTAACAATATTGTATTATATACTTGAAATTTACTAAGAAGGTAGATCTTTAGTGTTTTTACCACAAAGACACACACACACACACATACACACACAGAGTAATCAAAATGCTAATTAACTTGATTGTGGTAATCATTTCACAGTATAGATGTATATCAAAAAATTAGGCTGTACACCTCAAATATACAATTTCTGTTTGTCAAATATAAACCAATAAAGCTGGGAAAAACACAGAAGTATTGATTGTAAATTCTCACAAAACTAGAAAATCACCCTTCCCCAATACATTAAGAGAAGAATGATTTATTCTGTAGAGAAATTCGACTACAGAGCTTGTGGACCAGGAACACCGGGCACAGAAGGCGGCAAGAACAAAAAGTCACTCTAAAATTCAATTAATGTCTACTGTCTGAAAAGTGGGTAAGAGCTTCACCCCTATTACCTCTCTTAGCTCCTAAAAGGCTGTCTCTCAGGCCTATCTCCTGCAAGAGATTAGAGGATCCTTCCCCAGAGAAATCTGCCCTAAAGAAAAAAAGACCAATTGATACTAATAGCTGACAACTTTACAAAGTAAGAAGAGGAGGAGGAGGAGGAGGAAGAAGATAAGGGGGAGTGGAAGGAGGGGGAGAAGGAGAGAGAGGAGGAGGAGGAGAAAGTTTTCACCTATCCCCTGCCTGCATACATAGAAACTCCAATCAGTGACTTGCTCTCAAATATAAACTTCTGTGTAAAACTTCTATCAAAAGAAAAACAAATAGAGAAAATAGTGAGAAAATAGAGATAAGGCATGAAGAAGAACAATACCTCAGAAAAAATATAATTAATAGCTTCAGAAAGATGTTTGAAATGCTTGTTCTTTGGTACCATAAACATAAATTTAAATTTCTCAGCAAGGCCATTTTTATACTTTCTGCAGAAAGGGTACACTTGCCAGCAGTTTTGCCACAAGAGTACACTGAATAAAGAAGACAGGGTCATTTATAACATGACACGTCTACCTTACTGCTGTGTCTGGTTTCCATTGGCTGGAACAGGGACTTCACATTCTGTATTTGTCTTGATTGGCTAGCAACTTAGAACTTTTTAAAATAGGCAAAGGCAGAGGAGAACAAAGGAAGGAGGAAGTAACTTGTGGAATGCTGAGAAAGATAAAAACACCTTCAAATAAAAAGAGGAACAGACTATGACCTAATGCTTGCTTGGACCAGTATAATCATGCCAGGGCAAATATTTAGGCTACATTGTAGGAGCTAAGAACATAAAGTACGTTGATTTCTTTATTACGGCTAGCAGATATTTAAGAATGTTAGCAGAGGTCTTTGAATAAATTTTGCTTCTAAGAAAAGTTACTATTTACTCCTAATTAGACAGGGAGGACAGTCTTTGAAGAGGAACCTCTACTTTATTTTTTAAAAGATATCATGAAAAAGGAATGCTATTAAAAAATCAGAGCACAAAGGCTTCTAGAAATTAAAAATTAAGTTAGATCATCTGAAATTAAAATTTTAAATTAAGATGAGGAGATATAATGAAGAAGTTTCCCACTAAATAATATTTAAAAAACAAAATTAAAAACAAAAAAATGGAATGGACAGTAACAGGGCCCACTGAATATCCAAATGATGAGTTCAAAAAGACCCTCACTAAGACACAGCCTCATGAAATGTCAGAACACTGAAGAAAATGAAAGAGGAAAAAGAAAAAGAAGAAAAAACATGTCACATCAAAAGGATCAGGTATCACAATAGCAGTTGATCTTCTCATTTAACAATGGAACAAAGACTTTAAGTTTCTGAAAGGTGACAACTGGCAACCTAGAATTGCATATCTATACAAATTATAAAGTGAATGTAAGATCACATTAAAAACTACTTAAGATAAAAAGAGTTTAAATATTTTTCCCTGCATCTTGTCTCAGAAAGCAGAGTAAATGTGCTCCACCAAAATGAAGGAATAAACCAAAACTGTGAGGATGGCATGGGATCCAACACAGGAAGGAGGTAAAAGGAATTTTCCTGATGATGGTGAAGGGAAGGATGACAAATATGTAGCAGGAAGCCTAAATAATAGATTCCTTGATGCATTTAATTATAATAATAGGTATTTTATAGTTCTATACAAGAATATGAGAAGAATGAATGATTTACACATAGAAAATTAAATCCAAAGGAGGGGGCAATTATTTATAAGTCCAAGGAAATGTTAAAATCCATACACAAGAAAAATGTACCATATTGCTTGGTTCATCTGTGAACATAATATACCTAATCATAAAAATTGTAAGCACTAAGTATTAATTAAACAAAATGTTGCAATTTGGGAGTATGAAAGCAAGGAAAGGAATATGAGTGGGAGGGCAGTATGAGTGCTAAGTTCTCATCTTGCAGTTTACTAGTTAGTGGGTAATGTCTAAAATTGCTTAATCAAATAGAAAAAGGATAAGCAAGCAATTTAAACACATAGAAGTCTGGCCAACCTTGTGTAACCCCATCTCTACTAAAAATACAAAAAGTAGCCAGGTGTGGTGGTGTGCACCTGTAGTCCCAGCTACTTGGGAGGCTGTGGCAGGAGAATCACTTGAACCCGGGAGGCAAGGGTTGCAGTGAGCTGAGATCACACCACGGTACTCCAGCCTGGGCAACAGAGTGAGACTTCATCTCAATAAATAAATAAATAAATAAAAATTAAAAAATAAACACATAGAAGTGACTATCAATAAAGCAGCTGAAAGAGTTGAAAGCATTTTAGGAACAGTAACTGGGGGTCAACTAAATGAGAAGACTGCAGTCCCATTTGACATTTAGAACTATATACATAAAGTTCTTTAATAAAAGTAAAATTACAAATAAAAAGCAAATCACTTATATTTTCTTAAGCCCATTCATGTCTTAGTGACAAGAGTTTTTGTTTATAGACTCCCATGTGTATACTCTGATAAATATTTTTCATATTCAAGTTCTAAAGAAAATCTTTTGTCTCCTATATGGGCTGAACAATAAAAGAAAACCTGTCCTTATCCTTCCTGACAGGGTAAGTTAATTATGAATTTAACTTTTAAAAAATCAAACTAAGTTTAAGTTAGAAGTAGTAAAACAGAACTTCTATAACTTTTGCTCATATCAAATTACTTATACTTTCTTATTCTTTATCTAATGGTTTTACCTAATTATGGGTAACAGTGTTAACTCCCTTTGCTCCAAGAATAATTTACAAAAGTCAGAAAATTTTTGATAAATTATGATTCAATTTTTCCTGAATCTAGAAGCCATGAAGCAAATCTACTGCATGAGACTGTGCACTTTGACCTCTGCTGAGCAGGTGAGAGCAGAGCTAAGACTCAGCTGCTCACCAAGCCAAGATGCTCATGGAAATAAGCCTGCGCACAATTTCTCATTGGCCTACATAGAGAGGATCCTTTTTGCAACTGGACCTATCAGAGCACGTACCTTTTATCCAGTTCACAGAAGATGCTCTATATCCTAGCTGCACTTCTGATTGTCTGCCTAAATAAGGCTCTATTTTAATATTTTGATTAATTTGCATTTGGACAAAACTGTAAGACTATGACCAGTGGTCTAATCTGTAAGATCATGACCTATATTTACAGATTAATAACAAATGTCCAGTGACTTACCAGGAATGTGTTTCCACAGTGCCCACACACAACCCTTGTACCTTCTGGTTGGATTGGCAACGCAGGTTGAGCTGGTTGTTCTTCAGAAATAAGCATTACTGGGCCAAGGTTAATTATCCGTCTACTATGAAAAGAGAAAGGAAACAACTTCACTATCCCACAAATGGATTGAGAGCAAAACCTGTAACATAAGGCCAGAAATATGAAATGTGTTATACTTGTTTTATAAATTAAGTGAATGAAATCTCAAGCTGGAGGCAAAACTACAGAGAGTAGCAATAGTCAGTTTTTCAAAAGCAAAATATGAGTCTTTCTGTACTTGGGACAGAACAATATATTGTAGCATTGGTCCTAATCAATGGCAACCATTTAACTGCCATTTCCAAGTTTTTATAAGTTCAAATCAGAAAACAGTTGTTACCCTTCCCTATCTAGGAAGCCAACTTGAATTTGGTAGAAGACTGACTAAGTTAAAAATATTCTACATCAACAAAAATCTGTGTGCCATGAAGGCACCGAAGGGCTATGTTACAACCAAATTTCTCTGAGCAGTGTGATATTCCTTGATGCCTATTTAATCAGAGATGAAAAGAAAGCAAACAGGATCCTCCTTTCATTTCTATTCTCTAGTCTATCATTGGATAGGGCTGTACATGATTCATGTAATGGTCAAAAAGCCAGAGAGATCACAGAAAAAAAACAACACAAGTAAGGCCTCTATATACTTGTATCTGGGTACATCCATAATGGTACTGGGCATGGGTGAATAATTCCAGAATTTATTGCACATATACATTCAGCAGAGATTAGTATAACATATAGTGAGATACACAAAAACAACTAAAACACTTGCAGGTAAAGATTAATTATATCAAAAGTAAACTAACTGATTTTTTTTTTTAAGAGATGGACCAGGCATGGTGGCTCATGCCTGTAATCCCAGCACTTTGGGATCACTTGAACCCAGGAGTTCAAGAACAGCCCGGGCAACATGGTGAAATCCTGTTTCTACAAAAAAGATACAAAAAATTAGCTGGGAGTGGTGGTGTGTGCCTGTAGTCCCAGCTATAGTGGAGGCTATAGTGGGAAGGCTATAGTGCAGAAGGTAGAGGTCACAGTGAGTCAACTCTTTGAGATTCTTCCCGTTGAGACACTGTGTCAAAAAAGAAAAAAAAAAGAGAGACAGACAGATGGGGTCTCACTCTGTTGCCCAGGCTGGAGTGCAGAGGCACAATCATAGCTCACTGCAGGCTTTAATCCCTAAGCCCAAGTGATACTACTGCCTCAGTCTCCCAAATAACTGGGAATATAGGTGCATGCTGTCACACCTGGCTAATTTTTTGTAGAGATGGGGTCTCACTATGTTGTTCAGGTTGGTCTCAAACTACCAGCTTCAGGTGATCCTCCCACCTCAGCCTTCCAAATTGCCAGGAATACAGGCATGAACCACTGGCCTGACCTCATTATTTTTAAATAAGTTCAATAAGTCATTGATTTATTATAGTGCATTAAGTACTTACATAACACGAATAAAACATTCATTGCTCATTTAAGAATATTATATCCCACAAATATCTATGACTAAGTTCAAACTAAGATTATCATTTCTTTAACAAAAAAAAAAAATCTAGATTCTGGAATGACTTTGAAAACAAACACTCTTTCTAGAACAAAGCCTGGCCCATAAAGAACCTTTAGTAAATACTTGTTGAATGAACAAATGAATGAATGAATGAATAAATCTTTATCTCTTACCAGTTGGGTCTTGGGCATCCTATTCGCCGAGATGTGTCCTTACAAATGAGAAGACAATTACAAGGGCATCTAACATATTTCTTCCCTGTTGGGGGGTTTTTGATTGGCTGGATAAGGGAAGAAAATGCAAACACAGCAATTAACCAAAGTACAGATTGTCAAAGTTTGTTTGTGTTTAAAAAGGAAAGGATTCCATTAAAACTAATGAAATACAATTGCTTTTGTGAGTTAAGGTTTTATTTTACGATTTTTCTATAAGACATATAAAGTCAAGTATTCATGTTTTGCGGTCCTTCAAGACACAATAATCCCTGGCTGACTTTTTTTTTAGAATTTTCTAAAGAGAAAAAATTAAAACGTCAAAGATAAAATTAATACTTAATTGCAGATTTTAAGAAATCAAAATTTAATATATAAAGCCTAACTATTAAATAAATGTATTTCATCTAAACCAGTGTATGCTTTACCAGTTTATTACTTGAAACTATAAAAATATTGCTGAAAATTTAGTTGCTCCCCAAAGCTCAATTTTAAAAAAAGGAAAGGTGTTATTCAATATTTTAAACATTCCTAAATTACTATTAACTAAATTGAATAAAATGTCAAACTATTTGTAAACACTTTGGCACAGATGCTAATAAGAAATGCATAATCACAAAAGCCCAGAAAAACAATAGTGACATCCTACAGACATAAAATAACTTTAAATAATTTTCCACATAAATAGGACAAAGTTTATGACTGTAATGAAGTTTAGTACACAATATTTTCATTTTAGTGAAAACTAGAATGAATGTAGTTGTGATGTGGATAGATATTGAAGGTATTTATACATAACTGTCATGCTCAGTCTAGTTTTTGAAAGTAAAAAGCCAAAAGGCATTATATTTAAATTCACCATGAAATTCTCTTAATGGGGTTAGCTTTAAACACAGGGAGGTATTCTATGATGAAAGACAGAGAGAAGAAAAGTCAGGAAAAAAGATTACCATATTTGTATCCAGCCCACATATACTTTTAAGTAACATTATTAAAGTACTTCCTTTAGGAATAAAATGTCAAATAACAATTTATATTTTTACTAATGGAAATCTCCACTTACCGTAGCTTCATTACAAACTGTGCACTTAACCACATGCTGGTGAAGCTTGCCATCCAAATTGATTAGTGATTGGCACACACGGCAGTTTATTACTGGAATACCACTGGCATCTGGACTGGCAATGGCTGTATATGGAGGTGGGAGCTCCGCTGGAAAGATATTAGTCACTGAATCAGAGTCTTAGAGAAATTACTATGGCTGATTTGAGTATAGAAGCAATAAAAGTAAAGAAGAAACAATCAAGATTTTCCCACGTTCTTTTATTTATTTTTCAAAGCTAGCCAATTTATCTTACTTTTAGAGCATAAACATCCATGAGACTCTTATCAAGTAAAATAATTCTTAACTCTGATAAAATCTAAATCATGTTTGCCTAGGTCTATCCCAATAACCCAGTTTCCTTTTACTAATCTATACTCAAAATGTCACTCCATTCCTATTAGTAAATTTGTACAGCCTCTAATAGGACAGTGGTGATTTATGACTACAATAAAAATCTTACACAAGTGATCTGACTCCCAGGAAATAAAAATGGTCGATGAAAGCAAAGTTTTAAAATTGCTTATCCATACATATAAATCATGTAGCTGTCATGCTCTGTCTTTATACTGGAACCAGTATAATGACTGCTGGCTATGACAAGAATAAAACAAGGTTTTGGAGGAAGTCAAGAAGAAACAAAAGTGAACCTAAGAAAACTAAACTTCTCAGCATGGAACAAAAATGGGAACCACGCTAATTTCAGACACAAAACAAAAATAAAGTAAATATAACAATTTTTAGTCTCAAAATTTACCTACCATTAAAAATGTAAGAAATGCACCAAAGTGTTTATGAGTAAAAAAATGTAGTATGTGGGATTAAAAACTTCAAAAACCATAACAACAACCACCACAAAAAGAATGGGGAAAAAGATGAAACAAGAGTAGCAAAATGTTGGTAACTGATGAATATAATGACATGGAAGGTCATATTTTCACACTACTTTTGGGTATGTTTGAAAATTCCCATAATACAAAGACACACACACAGTGTTTTTTCAAGAGTACTAAGGTTGACTCAGTGAGTGAGTAAAGGGTGGAGGCCCACTTTCAAAATCAGGTATCTACCAGAAGTGTATATTTGTGGCAAAAGTCTGAGAAAACGAATCCTGATATACTACTCTGGAATGTGATTTCTAAAGGACTCCTAACCCCTTTCTGCAACCATCTCAACTAAGGAATAGAAGACTTTTCCAACGTAAAGTTTTGTCTTGGGACATTTAGAAAGGGCCACACTCTAATGCATGATGGAATCACGAAAGAGAACTGATATTTCAAAAGGTTTTTGTAACACTATAAAATATAATCACAATAGCTAATCATAATAAGAGCTGTTTTTGAAATCGAGGTTTTCTATCCACTGTATAAGATTCTAAATTTTGTGATATTTTAAAAAGAATTAGAGCATAAAACATTTTGGTACGTTTAAAACACACATATTTCCACCTGATCCTTGGGTTATGATATAGGATTTTTTTCAGACTGCTAAGGATTAGCAACAAGTGGTATTCATTCAAATGATTCCTAAGACAAATTTCTTCAGCAGCCAAGGCTCTGAAAGAGGCCACTTTGAAATGACGATATGCTCACATTTCTGGGAGGCTTATAACAGAACACTGCCAAACACTGAAATTCAAAAGGAGCTGTACATGTCTTAAATTATAAAAATAATTTTAAATCCGTGAAAAGAATTTGAGCTTGATCCAGAATGAACTGTAATGTATTAATCAAGAAGAAAAAAACACGTTGAAGAAACAATGAGTCAATAATATACTTAAGGTCTTGTTTGCAGATTACTCTGTCAGATCTCAATAAAGAAGGCATTATTCTCGGGGAAGGAATATGTACCTCACTAGAAATTCAAGACACACTGCCTGGTATATAATAATGAATATTATTTTAATAATTATTTGCAGTAGGATTATTAATAAAAATTGCTTCCTCTCTGGCCTTTTCCTTGAGTTGTACAGTAACATTACGTAGTTCTCTCATAATCCCAGGTCTCTATCTTACACAGAACGATAGAAAGGAAACTTAAATGCAAGACAGTTTTATTAAGAAAACAAGGGCATTGGGGGAGAGGAGGAGATGACATATTGCTACACTACATAAAAGGACACAAACCCATACACTCCTCAGCTTTGCTCAAAGAAATCTCCTAAGAAAATTTCAGAGGGTGATCTTAACAGTCATTAAAAGGGTATTAGAGCCAGTAAAACCCTGTAAATTTTTCTTCTAAGATTTGTAATACATAATTTTTAATCTGCCAAGAAAAAAAAACCGCCTTCAATGACAGAAATATGCTCAAATCTACTCTTCTGGAGGCTTGGGAAGTGGAGGGACATGGACAGAACGACCAGTGAGGATTATAAATCTAATATGAGAGAGACCATAAGCTCCACAAGGCCAGGGGCACATCTGGTATGTCCACAGCTACTTCACCAGTGCTTGTCATAATGCCTGGTCTATGACTATGCTTACTAAATGTTTATTGAATGGCTGAATGAATTAATACATCAGTGAGTCATTAAAATTTATTAGACATATCTATTTCTCTTGGAAAAATAACACCAAGTATTAGGTTGGTGCAAAAGTAACTGCGGTTTTTGCTATGACTTTCAAATGGCAAAAACCGCAATTACTTTTGCACCAACCTAATATATTAACCCTACTCTCCTTGCAGGGGAGCTAAGGTCCTAGCAGGGGAGTGCAGGTTGATGGAAAACGAGGCCTTCTTTTATACAGAAGACTACCCTTTCCAAATAATGCACTGAGAGAGGTGAAGTAGTCAGGGGACACTGGCCTGGCCCACCAGATAAATGGAATCAATCCAACAGATCAATAGAATGACAGATGCTGCAGCCTAATTGCCACAATAAACAGTGCTTCCCAGCCTTTCATTTCAATGTTCTATCCATTACTTCGGCCTTCAACTGATTTAGACAGAGATATTTCTTGTACTTTTGGCCTTTCCCTATTACTCAGATTTTACTTCAAGGAAACATTTACTTGTAGCTCCATCTCCTCTTATATGGGACTTGTAATTCTGGAGATTCCAGTTAGTAAACTTACAACAATTAGATTAAGATTATTAATTTAAGCAATTAATAATTAGATTATTATAGATTAAACCTATAATAATTAAATTAACTTAGATTTATTCATTTTGTCTCTTTTCACTTCAGGATAATCATAGCTCAATACAGCCTTGAACTCCTAGGCTTAAGTGATCTTTCCTCCTCAGCTTCCTCAGTAGCTAGGAATATAGGAGTGCACCAGCATGCCTATATTTTCACTTTAAAACAACCGATCACCACTATTCTACCTATTTTAAATTTCTGTACTACATTTAAAAAGTTCACTGTAATCTCAGAACTTGGGATCATTAGATATTGAAAGTCACAAAAATTCCTCATTTTGGAAGAGTCTTACTTGTTATCTAAACAATAGTCATTTTTTTCCATGGGGTTTGCCTAAATTAAAAAGCTTTTTTCCTCCATGTGAGCAGTATTTGTTAGGCCAGTAGTCCTTAATCCTAAAAAAACTCCCTCAAAGCTCCAGAATAGAACAACGTTAGAAATTCAAACAATCTTTGGAATTATGAAGTTTTATTTCTTTATTTTACAAAGAAGAAAACAAACCCAGACATTCTGACTTTTTAAGGGTTTTTCAGAACTTCCAGCAAAGCCAAAAACTGACTCCTCTTCTGGAGATCTCTCCACAATAACAGCTGTCTCCTTTAATAAATAATGACTTAATATAGGGAAAAGATTTAAGGACCAATGGGGGATTTTTTCTAGGAACAAGCAAACATCTGATAATGTAGATTTCTGGAGAATGAAATCTTGGTTAAAGAGAATTAAGAGGAAGAGGAGAAGGAAGAACTGGGGTGGGGAAAATTAGAGTATGTTTTAAAAAGAAGAATCATTTCACAATAAAAGCTTCAGAGAAAAACGGACTCATAAAAGGGAGAGAATGATAGTTTATTAATCACAAGGCATACATAATGATCTTTCTAAAACACTCAAAAGGAAGCATATTCCGTAAACCCACAAGTGATCAGATTACATTTCCCATCACAAACATTTACCTAATTTATGTATTTTATGCGAAACAGTCCCTCTGTCTTGCTAATTCATTCTGGTATATTAATCCGTATTTCATTTTTTCTCAGAGACATCCTCCAGTATTTTAAAGATTGGAATTGTTTTGTTGGATTGCTCTGACCTTTATTATCTCAATTATTCCTTTGTACGTCTCCTCAATGACAATATTTGGCAGTTTAATTCACTTACTACATTAGCATCCTCTATATGCAGCCCTTCAGGCTCTTGACAAAGATGTTATATCAAAATTGAAAATGACATCAGCTTAAAATGAGAGATATTTTACGATTATAAGAGAAGCAAGAAAAGTATAAAAGGGCAGCCTTTGAGGAAAGCCTGGCTTTTTTCTCCTCTAATTTCCATTGCAAGGATTCATTTTCCCTAGTATCTTTGTGCAGAATGTAGGTTAGGGACAGCTTGGCCACTATGGGTTAGCTGCTTTTAGCGTCAAACCTCTCCAGTTCAGTTCAATACACAGCAAAAGAAGACCACTTTCTGCGCCTCCCCATCTTTGAAACCAAAGAAAACTTGTTTCAGGAGACTCAAGTTCTCCCAGAACAATGACATTCTCGGAAAAACTCATCTGGCTGAAGACAGGTTGAAAATATATGTGCTAGTTATCAAGTTACTGACCCTCAGTTCCAAATCCACCTTTACTCTCTATTGCGATGCTGGAGCTGGAACTCTGCAAACCACATTTTAGTTTTGTCAGCTGGCTCCAGGTTATGCTCTTAATAGGAGGTGATACTGGGAGGCTGCAAGGCTGGAGGAGGAATAAGGGGCTTATTCCTTCTATTTGTTACCTGTTTGCTCCCAATCTGCTTGCTGTTTCTCTGAACATCATCCTAGGAGTATTACTTCACCTTGGCAGTGGTAGTTCTTTCCCCTGGGAACACTGAAGCCAGTTTATAGTTTTCAACATTTGCCAGAACCAGTTTCCTTGTATAGACTCCCACACCAAATAGCCAGTGCTCCTTCCCAAGAAAGTAGTTCAGTTTCTCCAGAGTTCAGAGACACCAGTACAAGCTGGCCGGTGCTTCTTCAGAAGTCATATTTCAGTTCTGCAGGACCCCTCCTCTAGGTTACTAAGTTTTAATAAGTTCAATCTCTTCCCTTTGTTCCCTCAGCCCTAGTAGTGGCAGTTGCTTCTTGTTACCTCCTTGATACCTTAGGGTAATATACTTACCTTACAGTTACCTAGTTAGTAACTTTATACTTGGTTAATGATTCTTTATATTAAACTCCATTGTGTGGTTTCTATCTTGTGACCAATCCTGACTGATATAGAAATTCATATCAGAAGTGATCTCAGGAAACAATTCCTCAAAGATAGAATTGGATAAGTGGTTTGGTGAACTTGAGCTTAAATGCTACACCAAACTCCTTACCAATGGGAATTGGGATGGTAGTAATCTATGACACATGGTGCCATCCTGACGAATCAGATTATCCCCTGTAGTTGATTGATTGCGGCTCCTTCACTTGAGCATTATGGTAGTAATAATTATTATATGGACTATGATGTGGATGGATCCTTATGAATGCACTGGGCCTCTACAGACAGAAAATGAGAAGCTCTGGTCTTTAAATTCTCAGCTCAAGTCATGGTTAGAGAACCAGAGAATGTCTATCTTAGCCTTAAAAGTATCACTTTTTCTAATAAACAAAGAATTTATTGCTGGAAGTCAAACAGAAATATTAATTTTGCAAATTACAAAATTATAACATCAAGTAATTCCACAGCCTTACCAGGTAAATCCACAGCCTTATCAAGTTTCTCATTGAAAGCTGGGGCATTGATTGCAAAGAAGTGGAACTCTAAAACTTGGAATGAGACCATCTGATTGTACCCAAACAGAGCTGAAAATCTTAAACTCCTGAGTCACCCTGAACCTCCACTGCAAGTGGAAAATATCTTTCCCTCTTGTGCCTAAGCCTTCCCTTGTTGGAAAACTCTGTAATGCCCTTGCCTGAGGCAGTTGTCTTACAAAGGGATGGCTATTCTTCTTAAAATCCACCCTCAAGCCCCTTGTTGTCTCAAGATCCATAACTAAGGTCAAATCTCAACATGTTTCAGAAGGGCAAATACAAAGTCTAATTCAGTAAGAGGTGCAGCTTCTACATAAAATAATTGCAACATTTTGATAATATGTATTTCCAGAAACCTGGAGAGTACTTATGAAGTGGATCCTAAGGGTGTTAAACCACAGAGAATAAAATACAACAACGAATTGAGCGAGATTTTCTGGATTCAGTGTTTGTTTTAAAGCTAGAAGTAGCTTTAAGCATTTACTTAATTGGTTGATGAGACTTGGTCTTACATTTAATGAGGCTGAGATGCTAGAATATCCCTAGCATAATGCAGAAAACGCAATCAAAGGCATATGGAGTTAGGAATGTTGAAGTGGATTTATCATATGAAACCTGCATATTCATACCTCACTACATCCCCTGAGAAGGGCCAGAGCATACTCCCTTCACTAAGGCATTAATGAATACTTATTTAGAGGAGCACATGCATCCTGCTGTGGTTTCTTTCCAATGCAGACCAGACATTACACTATGAGATGACCCCATTGAGATGTGCTGCCTGATTTCAATGGGGATGATGAACTCCTGGAGTATCAGGCCAAATAGCAGCAATTAAACACTGAATACAGGTGGGTGCATTTATTGCAAAAAAGAAGTAGTGGATATTACAATATTTTAAGCCACAGGACTTTTGGCAGTGGCTAATTGAAATTAGCCTAGAATTGAAATGGATGGGTTACCTGCAAAAATGTTGCTTGGTTGTATATCTTAGAAAAAACTCTAGGTATTTTAACCAGCAACCCAACTTTGGTAGCCGTAAGAAAGAGTCACAATCTTTCAACCAGTTTCCAACAAAAGTGGGTTCAGCATGTACTGTAAATCTTCCTTCAAACTTTCTGCACAGAGAACTGAGGCTATTTACGAGACTGTGTACTGGGGAAAAGAAAATACCCAGATGGTTCAGCAATTACTAGAAACTGGTAGTTAAACAGTGCTAATTCCAGAGGGACTCAAAGCAGCTATCAAGTGATAGATGATGTATTAGCCCAGATCCAACTCACAGTGGTCCCTGTAGACATGGGGATCCACTCTGAAGTTATTTTATTAGTTCTGAATATACAATTGGAACAAATACTCTTAGCAACCAGTAAAATTGCCAGTTTTGTTCCCTGGCCCATAGGTTAATATAGGAATGGCCAAGTGGCAGTCCCTGGAACTGATACCAAAAGCAACACCACATCCCTGGGGAGATTTCAGAGATTGGTGAAATCTCTTAAATCTGTTAAAATGCAAACCTGTTAAAATGCAAGCATGTTAAAGTGCAAGCATGGTGATACCTATCACATCTTCATTCCACTTACTTATTATCTAAATTTGACTGCTGCTTCTAACTGAAGAGATGTGATGAGTGGCCTTATCACATCTCTTATAGGAAGTAAAAAGTAGATCTCATTCACACCATTGCACTCCAGCCTGGGCGACAGAGTAAGACTCAGTCTCAAAAAACAAAACAAAACAAAACAAAAAAAAAACCTGTATGAGCTCTAAGCTCTAATGCCAAAGTCAAGAATCTTTAGAATCAATATTTACCTTTTTAGGTAGGTGTTGAGAGATATCTAGTGAATAAATCCCTTAAATTCTGCTGTTTATCTGTAGCCTGTGGATTAATGGAATTTTATTTTAAAAATATAGAAATTATGGCTGGGCGCAGTGGCTCATGCCTGTAATCCCAGCACTTTGGAAGGCCGAGGTGGACAGATCACGAGGTCACAGTTTGAGACCAGATTGGCCAACATGATGAAACCCCGTCTCGACTAAAAATACAAAAATTAACCAGGAGCGGTGGTGCATGCCTGTAATCCTAGCTACTCGGGAGGCTGAGGCAGGAGAATCGACTGAACCTGGGAGGCAGAAGTTGCAGTGAGCCAAGATCCTGCCATTGCACTCCCTCCAGCCTGGGCTACAGAGCGAGACTCTGTCTCAAAAAAAGAAAAAAAAAAAAACTACTAAAGTCGTCTAGGAATTAAACCATTAAAATGGTACCCCCACTGTAGCAAGCAGGGGTTACAGCCATGGAGTTCTTCCCTTTGTCACGTGGATGTTTCTAATGAGGAAAAAGATCTGACCACATGCTCTGCTGGATCACTTCTGTCTTTTGTTCCCACATTCCTCCAGCATCCTGTAAAACTTTCAGTCCTAAGTGACTTTATCATCACCATCATGACATCCTTCCCTATTTTCTCAGGTTATCATTCATTCACACAATCAGTATTTGTTAAGTGCCTAAATGTAAAAGTTCATAGGCAAGGGACTATAGTAGAGCTCCCTGATGAGACAGGAATCCTATCTCCCTCTTTGTCTCTCCCTGTGGGATCATGTGCATAGATAAGTATTAAGATATGTAGTGCAAGTGCTTTGGGAGGCTGAGGCAGGCGGATCACAAGGTCAGGAGATTGAGACCATCCTGGCTAACACGGTGAAACCCCGTCTCTACTAAAAATACAAAAAATTAGCTGGGCATGGTGGCAGGCGCCTGTAGTCCCAGCTACTTGGGACACTGAGGCAGCAGAATGGCGTGAACCCGGGAGGCGGAGCTTGCAGTGAGCCGAGATCGCGCCACTGCACTCCTGCCTGGGCAACAGAGCAAGACTCTGTCTCAAACACACACACACACACACACACACACACACACACACACACACCAGATAGTGCAAATGTAAGGTATTGTTTTGGGAACATACATATTCCAGCAACAGAAATTAGAAAAGACTGCATGAAAGAAAGGAGCCTCAGCAAATGTGTAGAATTTGAATGTTATAATTTTAAGAATTCCTTTCCTACTCATCTACCTATAGGAAGTAAAAAGTAGATCTCATTCACACCATTGCACTCCAGCCTGGGTGACAGAGTAAGACTCAGTCTCAAAAAAAAAAAAAAAAAAAAAAAGATCTCATTTGGAAAAGACTATAAATGGCTAATAAGTGTATGAAGCAATGAGTATGGTCTTGGGGAAAAGTGTATAGATAGTGATAGATCTTCCATCTCAAAACAGGATTCTTCCTATTAATATCTTGATAGGCTGGAGTAATCAAGCAGGATGAAAAAACCCATGCAACTGCAAGGACCTATACAGAGATGTGGGGACACAGTCTAAAAAAATGACTTTGTTAACATGTTTGAGGTACTAATCCAAGACAAACTTCACAAATACCAATAATATAATGTAGCCAAAGTTTACTGTATTTTATTACACATTAAACTTTTATTAGTAATATATTGGCATGGCTCAAAAATTAAAATCATTGTAAAAAGGCATATGCTCAGAATTGTTACTCCAACCCTTATGTCCATTTGCCAAGTCTTACTTCAGAGATTTCCACTTATGTTATTATTATGTATCCTTTTAGTATTCCTTGAGTGTAGCACAGGTAGTATACACATATACATATTCTCATTTCTTCCATCATTTTTACACAAGAGAATATGCCTTATAAACTATTCCTCATCTCATTTTTTTCATTTTACAGTGTATCTTTCCATAACTGTATATAGAGTTTTTGTTTCATTCTATGGTTATGACATAGCTTATTATGGTGGTTTTACAAAATAGCCATAACTTCTTTGGCACTCCTCCCATTGAGAGGTGAAGTCTTTGTACCTTGAATCTGGGTGATTTGTAACTGCTTTGACCAATAGAGCATGGCAGAAATGACATTATATTTGACTTCTGAAGCTGGGTCATAAAAGACCTTATGGTTTCCACTTAGGTCATCTTGTATTTAGGGATGTCTGACAGTTTTAATAATGACCTATGTCCTCATTAAGGGATGGCAGCAAATCCAAATATGACTTTTGCTGAACCTGGCAAGGTATTTTATATAGAGAACTAGAACATGACAACCAAATTCTATAAACTTGGAAAAAACTTTGTTAAAAAATTTTAAAATAACTTTATATTAGTTTGTAAAATCCACACAGCTAATATAAATCAGTGTTTATTTGGGATATGTCCAGTGGTCTAAAAGGTGTCTGAAAATCTCACTTTAAGTCTACTCACTATCATTTCTATATATTGTTTCTCCTCTGGATGGTCAGTCTTAGCACTTAATCTCTCAAACAATAAAATGTCATATCGTAACATGCCTTCTTCCAAATTCTCCCCCTGTAGAAATCACATGTTAAAAACGTCAAAAAACTCAGGGCTTTCTTGTACACTATTTTAAAATCCGTATTACAGATTGACTAAGCCTAAATATCTCAACAAAATATGAGAGGAAGAAAAATTTTACCGTTGCCTTTAGAAGTAAATGCTTAGAATAAAATGCGCTAATCAGTCATGCAGCACATGCGAATATATTCTACAGAGAAATAAAACAGTGCAAGCTAGTTGGGCTTCTAATTTTTAAGAGTTATGTAACATCCTTAATCTTCAATATACTACTATCTTTCCCATTTCTAGAAGCATACTGGAAGGAATAGCTATTTAGGTGAAAGAGGGACATTGGAACTAAAAGAGGTAAGAAAGGATAACAAGCATCTACATTTTAAATTTATAGATATATTTTCCTAAATGTGTCCAGCTTCCTAAGAACAACTGTGTCATAAAATATAAAAGCCAAAGGAAACATAATGGACCACTCCTTTGATAAATGTGGGAAACTGAGGCCCTGAGATGTAAAGTAATGATTCCAAGGCCAAACAGGTAGTAACTGGCTGAGATAAGAAGCCTCAGGTCTCCCAAGCCAAACACTATAGTGACGGACCTTCTCTGGACTCTAAAGGGAGTTACACATACTTGCACAATGCACCTGAAGTCCAGGAAAAGGACCCATGCTTTTTGCTTTTCTCACATTTGGTTGTTGTGGTTCTTACAGAAGACAAGAAACTCACTTTACAACAGCAACCAGAAAAGAAAAAATCTAGAAAAGTTCAAAAGCAACATAAACTCCTTTGCACACCCCCACTACCACCAAAATTTTTTCTAAAAAAGCAAAGAAACCCTCGTAAAAGAAGAGAAAACAGCAGGAAGAATGTATTCATTTTCAGGAGCTACTATGGAATGCCATTCCCAATTTAGTCAATTACCTCTTACTCATTATAAACATGAAGCACAGACCAGGCATGGCGGATCATGCCTGTAATCCAAGTACTTTGGGAGGCCAAGGTGGGTGGATCATTTTAAAATGGTCAGGAGCTCGAGACCAGCCTGGCCAACATGGTGAAACCCCACCTCTACTAAAAATACAAAAATTAGTCAGGCTTTGTGGCAGGTGCCTGTAGTCCCAGCTACTTGGGAAGCTGAAGTAGGAGAATCACTTGAACCTGGGAGGTAGGATTTGCAGTGAGCTGAGATCACGCCACTGTACTCCAGCCTGGGCAACAGAGTGAGAGTCTATCTCAAAAAAAAAAAAAGAAAGAAAGAAAGAAAAAGAAAGAAACACAAAACACCTGAGAACAAAGGTGTATTCAGGGTTACCTGCTTTTCCCAAATGGAAGTATTACAGTTTCCATTTAGATCACTTCCCAGATAGCTGCTTATTGCCCTCAAAGATAGTTATGAACATCCATCCTGTTAACTTTCTTCTCCAATATCTATATCCATATAGCTAACATTTGTATGCATTTGGCAAACCTTCCAAAATTTTAACAGAATGCTCTACTCTACAAGTTTTACATTCTTGAAGAGTCTGCACAGTGCTTGGAAACAAACAGGAAATTGAGAGCATCATCTCCCACTCCAGGAAAATGCTACTGTACATTTAATAAATAATTGTTGAATGAAATTTGCTCTCCAACCCCAAGTTTTCTCAGACTCCAAATCTGTACAACAAACTGCCTAATTCACATTTCTAATTGAATAACTACAGGTATTTCAAACTCCACATGTCTGAAACAGAATAGTGATTTCCACTGTCCTTCTCCCACCTCCCACACACATGGCCAATTCTTCCTCCTGTTTGCCTATCTCAGGTATAACCTTGTACCTACTTACTAGGGTCATTTTTGGAGATTTGTGATTCCTTTCTTTCCACTGACTCAACCCATTAGCAAGTCCTGTTTAAAATATGTCCTGACACCAACACACCTCAGTGCTTCCATCACCTGTACCCTGGTTTAGATCACCATCATCTCTTGCCTCTTCTGCTCTAACAGCATCCTGATTAGTGTCATGTCTCATTAGTCTGTTCTCCTCCACATGCCAACCAAGGGTGATTTTTTTAAAAAGTAAAGTGTTTTCATGTCTCTCCTCTGCTCCAACCTCTCCACAGCTTCTCATTATCCTCAGGACATAATCCCTTCTTCAGCAGGTGGAATAGAAATCTCTCCTGGGTTTCCCTCATCTACACCTCTCACCTCCTCTACCTCTTCTGCTCTCCGCTAAGTGACCATGCTCTAACCCACTGTCCCTTGTTTTTGTTTATTTATTTATTTATTTTTGAGACAGAGTCTCACTCTGTTGCGCATGCTGGAGTACAATGGCACAATCGCAGCTCACTGCAGCCTCAAACTCCTGGGCTCAAGAGATCCTCCAGCAGCAGACTCATGAGTAGCTGGAACTACAGGCATGAGCCGCAGCGCCCGGCCTCCTCCTTGTTTTTAAAATAGCAAGTGTTATACTTGCTGTTCCCGTTGCATGGAGCACTCTTTCGGTAAATCTTCCAAAGGCTGATCCAACTCATGTTTCAGGTCTCTGGGTGCTATCTCTGAGTTGTCTTTCCGGGACACCCATCTCAAACATTTGCCATCCAAACAGTTACTTTCCACCCTCATAGGCTGCTTTATTTTCTTCACCCTTTGAAATGATAATGCTTACTGTATGTATCTCACAGGAATGTAAGCTCCTCAGCATCTGGAATACTATCATAGGCATTCAAATATTTGAAAGGATGACTGAATGAATGAAACATTTCTTGATTAATATTTTAAAGATGTTCAGTATAGGCAGAAGGAAATGTGGATATTATAAAACAGAATAAAAGAATCCTGGAGCCTGATGCCTACAGAATAATGAAAAAAAAAAAAGACTATAACAGCAAATGAGCTCACTACCATACTGGAAAGCTAGAAGCAGATCTATTTCACCAATGTGTGGGCTTTATTTTTCCTTGATGAGGATGTGGTCTCAGTGAAGCAAATTTTGATTTAAGAACCATTTTGAAAAAAATTCCCTTAAATGGAGCATTAGCAATAGCATAGCACAAAGGCTTCTCATAATTCCGCAAGGCCCTGCTTGCTCAGTATCACAGCAGGTGAACACTCTACTGGGGTTTGGGGGAGCATCAGGAAGCTGCTCTCAAATATCCTGCATCCAGCCTGGCGCGGTGGCTCTAGCCTGTAATCCCAGCACTTTGGGAGGCCGAGACGGGCAGATCACGAGGTCAGGAGATCGAGACCATCCTGGCTAACGCGGTGAAACCCCGTCTCTACCAAAAAATACAAAAAAAAACTAGCTGGGCGAGGTGGCGGGCGCCTGTAGTCCCAGCTACTTAGGAGGCTGAGGCAGGAGAATGGCGTAAACCCGGCGGAGCTTGCAGTGAGCTGAGATCCGGCCACTGCACTCCAGCCTGGGCGACAAAGTGAGACTCCCTCTCAAAAAAAAAAAACCAAAAAACAAATATCCTGCATACTTTTCTCCTCATTGTGACAACCTGGCTTCCAGTGGGTTTCCGAATCCTTGGCAAGTAAAGTGAGAATTTAATCTAGCCTTACAATGGGTTGTACATGTGGTAAGGGTCCCTGGATCTCTGTCATCTCTTCCTGCCAATCCACAGACAACCTTATGCTCCCTGCAAGTATGCAGGGAGACTCAGAAATTTAAAAGACTGCCAAAATATATCCAATCTCTCTAATTCAGTAAAAGTCTAGCCTAGTGTAGAACATAGTTAAAAATGAACTAAGACTTTATCTAATTTTAAACTAAGACACTATCTCTAACCTTAGATTTCTCCAGGTATAGGACGTAAGAGAGTCACTCAAAATACACCTATTTACTGTAGGATTTCTAAGAAAGCATAAGAGTACATATTAAATAATAAGTCTCAAAACTAGGAGTCAATTTATTTTATTTTTCTACTCACTGAAAACATTTCCTCAAGCAATTTCAAGTTTACATGTTTTTTTAAAAGGTGAAAAGGATAGGACAATGTCTTCTGAAACACAATTATGAAAATTATGCTTCCTAGAAAACCTAAATGAGTTTCAGAGTAAAGGAATATTAACCTTTTCATTTATGTTAAGCAGCTTTGAGGTCAGTTTGCAATTAAAATAAAGGTATATTGGAATATTACATTAGATGGAAATAGATAATTCTTCAATTCTTTAAAAAGAGCTTGAATATAAACAAATACAGGCCGGGCGCGGTGGCTCAAGCCTGTAATCCCAGCACTTTGGGAGGCCGAGACGGGCAGATCACGAGGTCAGGAGATCGAGACCATCCTGGCTAACACGGTGAAACCCCGTCTCTACTAAAAAATACAAAAAACTAGCCGGGCGAAGTGGCGGGCGCCTGTAGTCCCAGCTACTTGGGAGGCTGAGGCAGGAGAATGGCGTGAACCCGGGAGGCGGAGCTTGCAGTGAGCTGAGATCCAGCCACTGCACTCCAGCCTGGGCGACAGAGCATGACTCCGTCTCAAAAAAAAAAAAAAAAAAAAATACAAAGAACCGTCACTAAAGTCCCTAATGATCTCCATGACACTAACTTCAAAAGACATTTTTGGTCCTTATCATCTTTGCTCTTTCTTAAACTTTTGCATGATGACTCCTTTCTTGAAGTATTTTCTTGCTCTTGACTCTGTGATATTATCACCTCCTGGTGTTTTTGACCCTCCTTGCTGGCAGCTACATTCACCTTCCTCTCCCAACTCATTAAACATCAGGGTTTTTCAAAGCTTTGTCCAGGTTCTCTCCTTTTCTTAGATCACTCTTTCTCCCTAGGTTATCTCATATGGAGCTTCTCAAACTTTTTCACACTGTGGTACACAGAGAAAATGACAATATGTGTATGACATCTTAGAACTGAAGGTCTCTGGGCCTGGTGTTGTGGCTCATGCCTGTAATCCTGACACTTTGGGAGGCCAAGGCAGGCAAATTGTTTGAGCCCAGGAGTTTGACACCAGCCTGGGCAACTTAGTGAAACTTCATCTCTATAAAAAAATACAAAAAAATTAGAAGAGTGTGGTGGCTACTCAGGAGACGGAGGTGGGAGGATTATTTGGGTCCAAGAGGTCAACACTGCAGTGAGCTGTGATTATACCACTGCACTCCAGCCTGAGCAACAGAGTGAGAACCTGTCTCAAAAAAAAATAAAATAAAATAACTAGAGGCCTCTGGCCTGAAGGCTTTAATTACTACCTTAGCACATGTATGTTCCATCACAGCACATCCTATGGCATACCAGTAGCGCCCTGGGAAGTTCTGAATCAACATCCATGTATTTAGCTATCACCAATATGCAACTAACACACAATTTTATATATTAAGCCCATGCCCCGTTTCTTAGTCCTAAGAAACGAGGACTAAGAAGAGATGTGACAACTGGATCTACACTACAGGTCCCATTTGGCCACATGTAGCAGCCAGGACCTGTAGTGTAGATCCAGTTGTCACACTTCATCTTGGATATTTGAAAGCATCTGAAATACATCATGTCTAAAACTAAGTTCACTATCTGTGTTCCCCAAAACTCGGTCCTCTTTTGGTGTTCTCCGTCTTCTAGTGTTCCGGTAATCACACCATGAAGTTGTATAGCCAGAATTCTAGGAGATATCCTTGCCACTTCTCCCTCACTTCCATGTGCAATGCATCATCAAGCCCTGTTCAATCTACCTCCTTAACATCATCCCTCATTTCTCTATCTCTACCACCACCTGAGTCCAAGCTACTGAAATGGTTCAGTTAAATGGCCCGAATTATCACAATAACAAAGGAAGTCATCTATCCTTGTCTAATCTAGCCAATCCTCTAATTCATTCTCTAATCTATAGAGTGATTTAAACACTAATAATAAAGATTTAATCCAGTCATCCCTTTGCTTATGGCAATATTCCTTAACATGACCAACAATATCCTGGATGGGCTGATTCATATTCATTATTCTGGTCATCTGTTGTTGCAGAACAAGTTGCCCATATGTGGTTGTAGTAAGAATTTGGCTAAGGCTGGAGTCATGTGAAGGCTCAATTGAGCTTGGCATCCAATATGGCATCTCCCTTCACATGTCTGAGGGCTGGTCAGGCATTTTTCTCTACGAGGCTAGTTTCAGGTTCCATAAAGCATGGCAGTCTTAGGGTATTCTACTTCTTACATGACAAGTTACTTTCCCCAGAGTGTACTTTACAAAAGCCCAAGACAAAAGCTGTAAAACCCTCCGAAGTCATTCAGCATATCTTCTACCTTATTCTAGAGGTCAAAATCAAGTCATAGCATCAGCCCAGATTCAAGGAGAGGAAACTGAATATCAGAAGACATAGTTCTTTGAAGGGGAGAGAGAGTCTTGGGAGAATATCCACCATACCTGCCTCTCCAATCCCATTTTGCAGCGCATTTCCTATTGCTGTTTCCATTTTAGCCACGTTGTCCTTCCTTAAGTGCCTTGTATTTGTCATACTCCACCCTGCTGATGGCTTTGCCAATACTGCTTTCTTTGCCTAAAAAGGTCTTCCAGTCCACCTTTTGCCAAGTTAAATCTTGCTCAACTTTCAGATCTCATTCAAGCATCAAGAAAGGCTTCCCCAACTCCCTCAACAAAATTAAATCTTAATTTGTACTCTCAAGGTATAGCATATATTTCCAGCACTGTCTTCATCTCCATTGCATGTTGCATTTGTTTGTATGATTACATAATTTATTTCTCAATACCCTCACTACACTGGAAGAGGAGCCATGTCTATTTTTGCTCTCCTACCACAGATTTGTCTGGCACTCAAATATTTATTTGCTGAATAATTTAAAAAAAACTAAGTAAATCAAACTGTCTGCCTCTGTATAACAAATTATTATTTTCCCTTTATGAATTATAGTGAAGTATATAATCCCATTCCCATATTCAATACATAATGAGACAACCCCAGATATAAACAATATTCACAGAAAAAATCTTATAAATTCAAAGCTCATATTCTTTTGTTATATCCTAACTACGAAATTAGCAGATGTATAAAGGAATCAATTAATACATCAAAACTGTGTAAGTTTTGTGGTATTTCTTCCAATCTCCTTTCAAATGAGCCTAAAACTCTCTTTAATTTTAATTTCTACACCTAAATGAAAACTGGCAAGTATATTAAATGAAGCACTGTAAGCAGGAGAGAAGCGATTTCCTATGCACAAATCCAATACTGACAGTAGAGAACACTAGACACACTCCACTTAGAAACCCACATGGATTGTTACACAGACCACACATGATTTTTCTTGTGCTAAAACCAAACACACAATACTAACTGCTCCCTGTTACATTATTAATAATCTGTTTAGAAATAAACACTCCACCAACTTTCAACCTGAAATGGACTATTTCATCTTGGAGGTGGGAACTAACATCTCTGTACTTTAGAAGGTAACAGAAAGAGAAAAGGTTTGGATTGGAGAAAATATTCACTAGTTACAGCTTTTAACTTCCTTTTTCTCTTTTAAATAAAAGTCTGAATAACTATAAATGGGATCATGAACTAAAATTCATTATCAGAAAGTGCATTCTATTTTTGATCGAATTCCACCTGTCAACCCTAATGGTTTTCAACTACCAAAAACATCTGATCCAGTGATAGAACTTTTTTTACAATCTGAAATAATTCAGCTGTGTGTTTATTTATTCTTTCTCCCTAATACAATATAGGCTTCATGAGGGTATGGGATTGATTACCTTTGTTTCCCTAGAGCAGTGTATGGCCCATTGTGCTTCCCAATAAATTAATAAATGAATGAATAGTGGTGGTCTTCCAGAATCAGATCTTGTGTGTTACTCATAATATTTATTACAATGTTTGTTATTTATGAAGAAAAATATTTTGTCAAAAATGCAAATAAAATGCTTTTACCTCTCATTTATGCTTCTTCCTTAGTAGGTGCTATGTCATATGAAATTAAGAGTTTCTCTAATCATCTAACTTGTCTCATTCACCAGTTAAGAAAAAATGTATTCTACCATAGGGCAGAAGAAGCTTTTTGCTAAATCATTGCGTCTCTCTGGTTGTTAAAAGTTTTCTAGAATGACACTACTTTTCTCAGCGGCTCAACTGGAACTTATACTTGTGTAGTTTGAGGAATCTTATTAGGTTAAACAAATATATGGCAAATAATAAAGATGTCTACAAGCAGGTCCCTGAGTGTAACCATTTTTTAAAAAATAATTTATCCACTAATTGAAGTTATAGGAAAATTACTTAAATTGAAACTTTGTCTCCTAATAAACTGTCAAACATTTGCCATAAAAGGCTGACTTGATGAAGTTGAAACATTCATTAGTGAGTGCTTAAGTGTATTTTACATAATACAATTTATATAACAGTAAAATATTCATATCAAAATGGCCCATTAGAGGAAATTCTCTTGCCTGGTGTCCTCTGATACAAGTTTAATGCTGACCAACAAACATGACCTGTAGGTTTTCTGTGGGCAAGTCTCTGTACCTTATTTCTCAAGCCATAGCTCACACTGAATTATTTACAGCTAAACATCTTTTTCCTTTGTTTTCCTTCGTTATAAGTATGGACTAAGATCTAGATAGTTGATTTTGAAGTTATAAAATGTTAAATAGAAATTTTAAATACTAAGCAAGTTCAACCTGCTCTACATCAGCTCTAATTCCAGAATTCAACTTAAAAAGTTGTGTTACAAGAAACATTACCTACTTACATTTTCAAAATCATTAACTTTTGCTTCCTTGGGTTATTAAACTTCGCTCATATTCAGCCAAAAAAAGAGGGAGATGCACTTAAGGCACATTTGCAAGTGCCATTTTGACCAATCTTTTCACTAACCTAAGTGGTTTGTTTTTAAGTCTTGCCTTCCATTTTCTTGTTAACACCTGACTCCACCTTATTTCTTTACTATAGTAATCAACTAAAAGGCTTAGAACAACGTTTGATTTTTAAATAAATCGGATAGTATGGTAAATAGATTCCATATTTCTCCAGATCCCATTGCCATTTAGTCTTTTTTTTTTTATTCTTCTTGAGGGAAAAAATAGAAATATATGTAATATTAATTTGGGTTACTTTTTACAAGTTAATTTCAATCTCACCAGATATGTATTAAAAATATCCTATCTTCCCATCTGTCAGAAGTAAAGTCCTTCCTTCTCATTCACAATTAAATCTAACACATCCTCCTTAAAAGTAGGAGTAAAAAGGAAGGGCAGGAATTTCAGACATATTAGGAATACTGATTAACTGTATTCGTTTTGGGTATGGCAATTCACTGAGTGAACAGAGCACTGTTGGGTGAATGGTAGCAGAAGCATATTGTTCAAGTTAAAGCCCTTTCAAGGACAGATGCCAAGGTGAGCAATACTCCTGGTTTCTCAGCAACGGAAAAGGATTTGTGAATGATTGTGAAAGATTTGCACCACCTCCTAGCTGCGCTTAGGGGCTGCTCTGAAAACAGCTAAGCACAGCTTGGGAGATTCATGTCACATCCTGTAGCTCCGTGTAAGAAGTGGTGAAATACAAACACACACACCACTACCACCACCACCACCACCACCACCACCACCACCACCACCACCAGCACCACCACCACCAGAAAAGCCCTGCGGAGAAGCTATCAGGCAGGCGGGCTCGCCTGGGAAGGCACAGTCAGCATCCTTGCTCAGCCCAAGCGAGAGGCTCACCTCCACCTCCAAGCTAGAGCTCCCAGGTCTTTATCCTTCTGGGCGTTTCCTTGCAAAGTAGAGGGACCTATGCTGGCCTTACCTCTGGGGCTGCTTTCTTGCAAGTACGGTGGGGCGGTGGGAGTGACATTTCCGGAGTGGGATGCTGACAGCAGAGGCGAGCGTTCGTCCACCCCATCAGCAGCCATGACTGCGGCAGCGGAGGGGCCTGGGGAGGCCGAGCCGGGGTTGCAGCCTCGGCAGAGTGGTGGCTAGTGCTGCTGCCTCTGCTGCCGCCGCTGCTGCTGCTGTTACTGCTGCTACCGCCTCCGGGAGGGCCCAGGATGTGTCACAAGGCAGGAGGCAGGGGGAGGGGAGGGTGCAGGACCGAGAGGCGGGGGAAGGGAAGCGCGCTGGGAGGCATGGCTGAGGGGAGGGGAGGGAGAAAGAAAGAGCCCGCAGAGTGGGAGGAGCGGGAGTGGAGGAGCTGGAGCCCAGCCAGCCAGCCACAGAAAAGGGGAACAAATTAGGACCAACTGGGAAACGCGAGGCAGGGAAGATGCCATGTAACTGAAAGGGGGTCGAGAGTAAATGGGATGGAGGGGGACAAGTCCTTTTCTCTAGGAAAGATGGATAAAAAGCAGCCTGAAAGGGGCTAGGAAAGAGGAAAGGCCTGTGACTTGATTACAAGAAAACTGGAGCAAAAGCAGATTATCAAGTTTATCTCCCCTAGGGAGGAGGAGGGACTGACTCTTTGCTGTCGAACTTTGCAGCAGTTACATAAAGAAAGCTTCTTCCTGGGGTTATCAATTTCTTCTATAGGGGTTTTGTGTAGGAAATCAGTTTTCAACATCTGTTATCTAAAAGAAAGTAGATCTTTGCGGAAGTGTCACCATTGCCTACTTTTCCTGAATGATTTTTTTTTAATAACAGGAAAGTTGGCCTGACCGGTTTGGAACTCTGGTAACCGTACCTTTTTGGAACTATGCAGTGTGTTGCCTTTTACAAGTTTCATTTTACAAAATAGGTTGTCATCTTAGTTTTGGTTTTGTAGCTTATTGTCCCTGACACATATAAAATAAGTAGGTCTATGAATAACGTCAAACAACGAAAAACAAATTTCTTGAGATAAAAGTTTTAAAATAATTGTTTACTTGTAAAACAGAGTTAAAGCAAACAAAAAACCCTAAGCACTGACAAAGATTCTTTGCTTGGTCAAACAAGTAAGGTTTCTGAATCTTCTGCTGGGCCCATCTGCACTTCCTTATAAAATCCAGTTTTAGCAAAGAACCCTACTAACTTAATTTAGCAAAAAGCCCCATTCTCAATATTGATATTTGATCAGGTTCCTCATCCTCCAGCATCCCCCATGTGAGGCCTGAACTCCTGTCTTCAGCAAGAATCCTTTTTGCTTGGTTTAGTCAGAATCCCCCTTATCCTTGATGTTTCCTTGGTAATTTTCCATCTACTGCCCCTGTCCTACATGCTCCTTGGCTATAAATTCACACTTGTCCACGCTGTATTCAGAACTGAGCCTAATCTCTTCTTCAACATGGCAAGACCCTGCTGCCATGGTCCCTATACCTATCAGTATAGCCCTGAATACATTCTTCCTTACCATGCTTTGACAAGAATCACTGAATAACTTTTTTCTTTAAAAACACAGTTCTTGCCATGTTTTATATGTTTTTCTTTCCATTTTTCTTTGGTGGTTTGTCATATTATCCTAGTTTACATGAATATGAAAACAAATTAAAGTTTTGAGGCTGGGTGTGGTGGCTCACGCCTGTAATCCCAGCACTTTGGGAGGCCAAGGCGGGCGGATCACCTAAGGTCAGGAGTTCAAGAGCAGCCTAACCAACATGGAGAAACCCTATCTCTACTAAAAACACAAAATTAGCCAGGCGTGATGGCGCATGCCTTTAATCTCAGCTACTTGGGAGGCTGAGGCATGAGAATCGCTTGAATCCGGGAGGCAGAGGTAGCTGTGAGCTGAGATCGTGCCGTTGCACTCCGGCCTGGGCAACAAGAGCAAAACTCCATCTCAAAAAAAAAAAAAAAAAAAAAAAATTAAAGTTTTGAACATGTCCGAATAAAAATGCAATAGAAAAATAGTAGTGATCTAGGATGATAATTTTCCTGCAATAATTTTTTGAGTCACTCAAAAGAAACATTTATTACTCATTTACTAAGTCTAAAAAATAACTAGGGCCGGGCGCAGTGGCTCAAGCTTGTAATCCCAGCACTTTGGGAGGCCGAGACCGGCGGATCACGAGGTCAGGAGATCGAGACCATCCTGACTAACCTGGCGAAACCCCGTCTCTACTAAAAACACACACAAAAAATTAGCCGGGCGTGGTGGCGGGCGCCTGTGGTCCCAGTTACACGGGAGGCTGAGGCAGGAGAATGGCGTGAACCGAGGAGGCGGAACTTGCAGTGAGCTGAGATCTGGCCACTGCACTCCAGCCTGGGCGACAGAGCGAGACTCCGTCTCAAAAAAAAAAAAAAAAAAAAAAAAAAGATAACTAGGACATGATCTCAGTCCTCAGGATGCCTGAGAGAGTCAAAAACAAGTGGAAAATGAGGCTAGCTGTAGATTTCAGTGAGCATGAGGAAAAGCAGAAGTTAGACATACGAAACTATGTTTCAAATTACATTAGGAAGGAACCTCACTTTGCTTTCTGAAGATACGTTCTTTCTTCCAGAAAAATCCACTTAGGCACCAGCTGGAAATCCTAAGGGGAAATCAAATAATGATGTTTTCACTCGCGCAGCATCTTTTGTGGGTCAGTAGCATCAGGACACAACACAATATAAGGATCCCCATATGCTATAAGGGCATTTCTAGGTCTCCTGGAACCTGGGAAGTACAGAATCAAGATGTAGCACTTCCTGCAAAAGTGCCTGTAATTTACAAAAATGAACAGCAGTGTTTTTAAAACTGCAGCCTGGAGACTATTGAGTTAAAGAAAATTATAAGAAAAATCAACAAAATCTTATTACTATAGTATTCTATCATGTTACCTGTCACACTCCATTGTGACAACTCCAGCCCCAACCAACTTTCTAAGGTCAGAAACCTATCTATGTTATTTATAACTAGATCTCCGGTATCTAGCACAACGGTTGGCACATTAGTAAACACTTGATATTTGTCAAATAAACAATTGAGTGAATGAACAAATATGCACAGTCCCAGAATCTTACTAAAACAAAACGTTTGGCACAAAAAGATGAAGAACATTTCTTGGCTTTTTGATGAAGATGACAGTTTTACCATCTGACTGATCAATTTTTTTTTAATTCCATCATACCTCTACAACTGTCTTCTCTTTTGCCCATGTAGTGATCGGTATAAACGTTTTGTTTTGTTTTGTTTTGTTTCTTTACTTCATTATATGGTTTCTCTACTTCAGAACTCATTTGAGGCTCATGGCAGTTACTCTTCTTACACTACAAAAGGTAGTAGATATACTGAGATTATATTTGCAGCAATCTCAACTTCCACAAAAAGCAAAAGGCTTTTATGAAATGAGTGCCACTTCATTCTAGTTTAAAGATGATACTATGGTTTATGGTTTCTCAATAGTTGTTAAATAATACTCATCAATCCAAGGTATTTTTATGATTATGATTATGACATTTTGCCATCTCTATTCATGAGATGAGCTAATGTGTCTATTGGAATAAAAATACTATATAAACAGATAATATGTGAGATATAATATACTTAAGCTGCTGTTTCAGTTATCTACTACTAACAAACCGTACCAACACTCAGTGGCTTAAAACAACATGAGTTGTTATTTTCTATGATTCTCTAGTTGATTGGGTGGCAATTCTGTCAGACTTGCCTTAACTTTCAGGCAGCAGCATTCAGCTGGCAGGTTTGCGGGGGGCTAGGCTCAGCTGGGACATTTGGGCTCACTGGGCAATTCTCTTCATTTAGTCTTTATTCCAGACTTCATATACCTTGGAGTCTCAGAACACTATTCTAAGAGGATGATGGTGGAAGGTAAGGGACCCCTAAGATCTAGGCTCTGGTTCTCAAACATTGCTTCTTATCACATTCTCCCACCATCAATAGCTTTCTCAACCTGCCTCCTGCTTGGAAAAAAACGAGCACCCAGAGGCCCCTTCATGATCAAAGGAAGTCACAAGGCTGGTGGAGGAACAGATTCCATCACTTCAAGTGAAGAGTAGCAACGTCACATTGCAAAGGGGTGTGGAACACAGCAAGATGATCCATTGGATGCTATTGTATAACAATCTACCACAGTCTGCCCACTGGTCACTTTGGTTCACGTCCCCCTCACAGGCAAACTACACTTATCCACTCCCAACACTCCAAAGTCTAATTTAATCACTGAAGTCAACTTTATATATCTTACACCTAAATCTAATCCAGGTGCAGTCAAAATGCCTGGGAGATGATTCCACAAGTCCAGCTCCTTGGGTACAGCATCTGTTGATCCAGAGACCTGTGAACTAAAAGGACAAAGCATGTGCCCTTCTTCTCTCCCAGCCATCTCAACCTCCAACATTTAAAAGTGGAATAAGAACAGGGTAACAACTGACAGAGGAAGGGAGAGGGGGCATTCTGAATAGAAGGTACATAGAATACATGGGACCACAGAATTCTGAAATCCACTTGGGCACATGTCACCAGCTCTTTTGACCCCAGAGACATGGAATGCTTCCTTATTAGGGCAAAGTCTGCTTCTGTTGCTATTCCTTTTCTTCATCTGTTCCTATCCTTGGCTCTTGGCCCTTCCCACTGAGTCTGGTCTTTTTCATAAGAAATGGCTTCTGTTTGCAGCTGCATAGCTTTCTCAGCCTGCCTCCCCACAAAGAAAGTTGAGAACCCAGAGGCCTCTTTTCATTTTGAACTGCCTCTGTCCCTTTTAATCCAAATTGGCACAACTTCTTTAGAAATTTGTGGGCTTTTCCAATGAATCTGAATGGGGTTTACATCATGCCCGCAAAGCCACAAACATAATATTTTTTTTGAGACAGGTATTTCTCTCTATGTTTGGGTCACACTTGAGGCCCTTCAGATTCTTAGAAGCTCCATTTTCTATTTAAGGAAGTCTCCAAGTCACTGCTTGAGTCTTTCAGAGGTCTTCAGGGAGGGTTTTACAGCCATATCCCTGATTTGAACTTTATTCTGAGGCCATTTCTTACATCGAGAATCTTTTGCTGGGTGAAAGACTGTTTTGAGCCCCTATATTTCCTCTAAATTCAATTGCAAACAGAAAGTTCCTACTTTAGTTCATCTCTGTGGTTGGCAAAATAATGCCTCCCCAAAGATGTCCATGCTCTAATCCCCAGAACTAGTGATTATTTTACCTTACCTAGCAAAACGGATGTTGCAGATATGATTACAGGGTGCAGACCTTCAGATGGGAAGATTATCCTGGATGATCCATGTGAGCCAAACCTAATTATGAGTCTTTAAAAGCTGAGAACCTTTCTCAGCTGTAGTTAGAGATATTCACAGGAGAGATTTAAAGTGAGAAAAGGACTCAGCCTACCATTGCTGGCTTTGAGGATGGAGGAAGGGATCAAGGAGTATGGGTGTCCTCAAGAAGGTGGGAAAGACTTTCAGCTAACAGCAGCAAGGACATATGAATGTTAGTCCTAGACCGCAAGGAACTGGATTCTGCAAACAACCCAAAAGAGCAAAGAAATAGATCTTCCCCTAGAACCTCTAGAAAGGGACATAACCCTGCTGACACCTTGATTTTAGCCCTGTAAGAGCCATGATAAACTTCTGACTTACAGAACTATAAAATATTAAATTTGTGTTAAGCTGCAAAATTTGTGGTAATTTTTATGGCATCAGCAGAAAATGAAAACTTTCTCTTAAAATACCTTATTTAACATAGCTAAAAGAAGTTAGTTGTCACTTTTAATTTTCTATATGGAAATTACTTTAGTGAAATGAACAAGTTCATTAGGAACATTTTCTATTTTCTAAGTTACCACAGGCAACAGTTAATTGGTTCACCTTTGTTTTTCTAGTCTCCAATAGCAATTTCCTCCCTGCTCTTCTAGTTTCACTGTCTCCTCTCCATCTTTTTCAGTACTGTTCTGTGCCTGGCCCTAAAGACAATGTCATATACTTGGGGTTTTGTTACAGCAATATCAGTTTGCTACATTTATCTATTGATTTGTACTTTCAGTGCCAACTTCTATTGGATTTATCTGTTGCTTTGTACTTTTATACCATGTTCTGTTTTATTTATCTATTGCTTTGTAAGAATCCACCATCCTAAAACTTAGTAGACTAATTGTCAATGTACTGTATTTTTAAAAAATAATCATTAGGGTTAATCAGGTAGTTTTCTGCCAAGTCTTACCTGCACCCACTTAGGCCAATGCATTCAGCTGGTGGATCAGCTGGGGACTGAGCTCAGCCAAGAAATCTGGTTGGCCAAACCTCTCTTTCCAAATGCAGTTTCATTGTGAGAGTCTTTATTGCATGACAGTCTCGGGGTAGGGTCCTTGGAGGCCAAAGGCAGTCGCTGCAAGGCCTCATGAGTCCAGGGTTTTGGAACGCACATGACTGCATCTGCCACATTCTATTGGTCAGAGAAAGTGACATGAACAGCGTATATTGAAGCAGGCAGGGGGATAAATTGTCTCTTGATGGAAGGTGTGGCTATGTCACATGCAAAGAGGCACGGATGCAGAAAGGTGTGATTCACTGGGGGCCTCATATAGTGATCTATTCTAGCTACGAACATGTTGTTTAAGAGAAACAAGGAGAATGACAGAGGAGAGGTCTGTATGGAACACCATGCTTTTGCAAGGAAGTTTAATATGAAATTCTAAAGTCAATATGAGAAGTATATTTTCCAGCAGACAGAGTAATAATCCTGAGAGAATAAGGCCATATTCAGGAATTTAAAAAGGCACAACATTTTGCAGAAATAATAGAGGAAGGTTGAAGGCTTAACTGCAGTCACAGAAGAGTCCAGGAGGACAAAGGGCTAGAGCCAGTCAACAACCCAAAGTAGCAGTAGAGAAGCCTAGTGAAGGTTAAGGTATAGGTGTGGAATAGAACTAGAAGAGATCCTGTTTCCCTGTATTATTTCCAGACACTTCAGGGAAAAGGCAAGACCACATGGTTTCCTCCCAGCTGAGCAGTTCTTCAGAAAGAGGCATCATGGGAGTTCTGTTAGTGCTGGTGTTGCAAGAAAACTTAAGAGGTCAAACTTATGGACTTTGTGGTCCCGAGTTCCAGCCTTTTGTGTTCTTGCCAATCCTTTAAATATCCACTCAAATGCCAGAGTTGAAATTATGTTTTCCCCTACTATATTTGCATGACTTTTTTTTTACCATGATAATAGCATTTTAAAATATTTTTATTCTATTTGACACATATACATGAGCAGAGACTACCTGTTTCTTTACAGCATCTAGCGTAGCACCACATACGTATGTGGCACTCAGTAAAGGTTGTTTTTTTTTTTTTCCAAGTAATTAGTCCTAGGTTGCCTCTTACTGTCTCAGTTTCATCAGCAAAATTGAAGTAGCTGTCCTGCATCTCACAGGATGCTAATAAGAGTAAAGTAAGATAAAAGCTCTATAAACAATTCCAAAAAGAAAACAATGGAATGCAAAAGAGTGAAATGCAAAGCTCAATAGAGGACATGTAACTTGAAGCTGTATGAAACTTTCCTTGTTATACAAAACATAGCTAGGATCCAAAAATGAGGATGGAACCCCATATACTAAATCAGCAGAACTAGCCCCTCAATAACCACAATTACCTCAATCCATATAAACAGGAGAATAGGAAGGAGGAAAATGGGAATTATTAGAGTCATGACTTTTGGCTTGGGAGGCACTGCTATGGCTTGCTCCTGCCCCTCCCCAAAAAGCCAAGATCTTTAAAGTCTGAGACAGACTCTAAGGGAGTCTCTGGCAAAGTTTGGGGATGTCTGAAAAAAGGAAAATCAGCACCTAATTTCCTAGTTATACATTAGATTAGGACATAGGCTACTCAATCTTCTCAAAGTCTATGTGAACAGGAAAAAAAAAAAAACTTGAGAAGGATGGCAGGGCACACAGAGAGCCCTGTGGTGCAGCTCAGCTATTACTTCTGCTTTGATGGGAGCATATATGTTTCTGGTAGGCAAAGTGAGCACCACAAAAAAATAGCCACACTTATGCCATCATGCTGACACCAACACAAAAAGCTAACTCCTGGGTGAAATAACCAGCGACAAGAGCCCATGGAGTTTACCAGTAAATGCAAGGGCCTTGGAGGGTTAGATGAGGTGAAGCAGGACACTATGGATTGGGAAGGCTTTGAAATAACTCACGTGTGTCTCCTGTATAAATCCAGTATTTGAGTACCTGCCATCGAGAGGGCATTGTCAATGGACAGTCATTATTGGCCCAGCAATTGGTGTCAAAGAAGACTTCACTAGTGGCCCAAGGAATCTCTCTGATTCCTCCTATGTCCGCTCACTGGAGAAGCTAGAATATCCAAGAGGGAAGAAGAAGCTGAGAACCAGAGGCAAAATATGTTGTCCCCAATGTAGGTAATGGGAAATAAATAAAAAGAAGACCATATCCTCCTTCCCTATGTTAGGTCCCTCAAGCCACAATGCTAGAAGTTAGCTGCAAAGAGAACATCTTTAATTTACATAGGAAATTTGATTTTTAGACCGTGCTTGTTTTGTTTTGCTTTGGTTTTTGGCAGGGTCTCACTCTGTTGCCCAGGTTGCAGGGCAGTGGCATGATCTCAGCTGACTGCAACCTCCCCCACCCCACCCCTGGGTTCAAGTGATCCACCCACCTCAGGCTCCTGAAAAGCTGGGACTACAGGCTGTGTGACACCATACCTGGCTAACTATTTTTGTATTTTTAGTAGAGATGGGGGTCTCACCATGTTGCCCAGGCTGGTCTGGAACTTCTAAGCAATCCACCCGCCTTAGACTCCCAAAGTGCTGGGATTACAGGTATGAGCCACTTCACCTGGCTAACAAAGCGGGTTTTTAATCACTGAAATGGACTGGGAAATTATAGAATTTTCCCAAGATGTGATAATGTGATAAGACATCTGCTACAGGAGGCAAGGAGAATTTAAAATGGCCTTGTTAGTGGCAGTATTTGGAGAAAACTATAAACATTTCTAATTTATACTTCTACAACTTCAGCTTGATAACCTACAGAGAGAGAGAGAAAGAGAGAGAGAGAGAGATGACTATTACCTCAAATTCATGTTCCCCTTGATTTAAACATTTTTAACTAACATAAGTATTTGGTACTAAATGCTGGGGTTATAAGACGGGACAATACTGAGACAAACCATTCCTTCCTATGATGGAGATAAACACAATTGTAAGAAGAAGTTGGGAAGATTACCAACATATATTGAAAATGTGACCACTTATCACCATGGTAACAAATTATTTTGGTCAAAAATACTTTTCGATGTTTCCAGACCCTACACAGCTAGCTTGATGTGTAATTAAGCATTATCATTGCTGCCTTGAAGGATCACTATCAGGTACATTTCACTGTCTCAAACAAGTTTCTCTGAAAAGTGTGTGTGTGTATGTGTGTGTGTCTTAGGGCTAAAACAGTTTTTTGTTTCGTTTTGTTTGAGACGGAGTTTCGCTCTGTCACCCAGGCTGGAGTGCAATGGTGCAATCTCGGCTCACTGCAAACTCTGCCTCCCAGGTTCAAGGGATTCTCCTGCCTCACCTCCTGAGTAGCTGGGACTACAGATGCATGCCACCACGCCCGGCTAATTTTTTGTATTTTTAGTAGAGAAGGGGTTTCACCGTGTTAGCCAGAATGGTCTCCATCTCCTGACTTTGTGATCTGCCCGCCTCAGCCTCCCACAGTGCTGGGATTACAGGCGTGAGTCACCGTGCCCGGCAAAACAGTTTTTAAAAAGTACATTCTTTTTCTTCATTGAAACACTTATTTTAACCTTTGAACAGTGCATTTTTCCTACTAACAAAACTTGGTTTTGATGTATTATTCTGATCATTTAATCGCTTTACTAGTGTTTCAAAATTAATGATCTCAACTAGAATAGTATTCCAATTATTCTCAGGATCTTTGGATAAATCTTAAAAAGAAAGCCTAGGAAAAAGCAGTGTTAGTTGAGGTGATGCAAAATAGGTTTAGTGACTCTCTGCTTTTTTAATAAACAGGGTGAATATACCTGAGACTGAATTGTGTGCCCCTCCCCTTGCCATTCACATGTTAAAGCCTAATCTCCAATGTGACTATATTTGGAGAAGGACATTTAGGAGGTAATTAAGGTTAATGAGGTTATAAGAATGGGGCCCTAATCTGGTAGAATGAATGTTCTTATAAGAAGAGACACTAAAAGCTTGTTCACTCACTCGCTGTCTGCACAAGCATACATCATGGAAAGGCCACCAGCAAGTCGGGAAGAAAACTCTCACCAGAAATCAAACCCTGCTGGACATAGACCTTGGGCTTGGAGCCTCCAGAACTGTGAGAATATTGATGTCTGTTCTTTAAACTATGCAGTCTGTGGTATTATTTTATAGCAGCCCTAGCTGACCAATGACCAATATAATCTGTAAAGAATAAGATTACTTTAAAAAAAACCCATTTAGCCCTTGGACACACACATGTGCGTGCACACACACACAGACACACACACACACACACACACACACAAGCCCTTCACAGAGAAATCTGTTTGAGACCATAGAATCAGTTGATACATATAAAAGGAACTTTAGGATGAGAAACTTCCCTTTCCGATGGTTTCAGAAACCAACTGGGTAAGAAACTAACTATTATCTAAAGGAAATTGGTATTTCCAGCACTTCCTCCAGTGGGATACAGAATCACATTCTCATTTATTTTATGCTTTTGATTCCATCTTGTCTAACTGTATGGCCTTTAAGTCAACCATCCCAGTTTATGTAACCAGTCTCCTATTTTTCAATGTTTCAGAATTTTTATAATACTTTACTATTCATTCATTTGGCAAATGTTTACTGAGCACCTTCTAGGTGCCTGGCACTATTTTAAGGGATACAAAATTCCTGACATCACAACACAGATAAGCAAAATTCAATTTAACAAGGATGTATATCAGATGGAGATAAATATTATGGAAGGAACTAGGAAAGGTGGGTGGAGGGAGCACATTGCTTTTTACATGGAGGGCATAGGATCAGCTACACTGACACTGAAGCAGAAATGTGGATGGTGAACAGCAAAGCCCTGAAGAGGAAACATGCTTGGTTCATGTAGGAACAGCAATGAAGTCTGTGTAGCCCAATGAAAGGGTGCAAGGAGAGAAGGGGTAGAAAGTAGAGATGAGACCAGAGAAGTTTGGCATGGACTGCAATGGGGTAGATCACATGGGGCCAGTTGGGTTTTTCCTCTGAGATGAGAAAACTATAGAGCTCTTAAAGGCTTTTGAAGAGTGACCTTATTTGACATAAGTTTTTAAAGGATTATGATGACTACTATGTGAAAATTGGATTGTAGGTAACAAAGGAGTAGAGGTCGAAAGAGGGATCAGATTCTGGATATATTGTGAAGCTAGATCTAACATGATTTGCTCATCGATGTGATGTAGAATATGAAAGACAGAAATCTTTGAATCTTTGAATACTTTTCTGATTATTTATTCCTGATAATTTTTTTTGAATTGGAAGCCTAGATCAAAGACTACACACATTTAAAAGTCTTTCAGATATATATTGTCAACTTGTCCTCTGAAACCTGAAGAAACATTTTTATCCATTTTTTTTGAGACAGTGTCTGAGACTGTCTAGAATATTTCTCAGCAGCACAGGAAAATAACATGGTATTATCATGTTTAATATTGACAGTTTAATAGGGAAATATGTTTTTTTGTATCTTAGTTTTACTCTTAATGATTCTGAATAATATTTTTATTGCTCAATGGTATTGGCCATTTTTTTTTCCACTAGGGAGTTTGTCTTTTTATCATTTAATCTTTTTAATTACAATTCTTATTTAAAATTTTACTTATTTATAAAATCCATTCTCTTTTCCTCCTGGAAACCCAGATAAACTACATTTCTCAGCCATTCTTGCACTTAGGGGTAGTCATATGTCCAAATTCTGGCTAGTGGAACATCAGTGGAAGTGATGCAGACTACTTGTAGACCATGTAGGCCATGAAAACCTCCTTTGTATGATCCTCCACACTCTTTTCTACTCAAAGCTAAGTGGAAAGAAAGAACCCCAAAGGAGCCCACGGGAGGCACATGGTGAAAATGGCACAAGAAGGGAGGATCTTGGCAAATTAAATCACTACTTAAAGGAGAGTTGCCCGCCAAGAACACTGGTTTTGAAGTGTTGTAAGAAATGTCCTTTATTGTGTTAAGCCACTGAGATTTAAGGGTTTACCAATTACAGCAGTAGGTGTATTTCCTAACTATTAAATAAATATATTGAAAGAATTATAAGAATTTCTTCAAAATTAAATATATGGACCTTTTGCTGTATGGAGAAATGTAAAATGTTCTTCTTTGACTGGACACTGATCTATGTTTCCTGGTACTGAGAAACTGACCCACTCCTCTTACTTGCTTCTTAGAGCTAACAATTCCAAGAACAGAAGGTAATGGAGTCAAACAGGTCAAATCACTCTCACTCTCACGTTCTCTGTCACACATAGTTCTTTTCTAAACGATTGCAATACCTGCCTGACCAAAGCAGACAAACTGGCAACATTGTTAATTTGTCATAGAAAGCCTCTTTGTTTCCTGTTTTCCAGAAAATACTCTTTGGATATTCTCCCTGTTGCAACAGCCTGTATGAAGTGCCCAACACCTGCAGTCTCAGACAACTTTTGAAAGTTATAAACCTGTAATAAATAAGGCAAATATTTTTTCCTAGTTTGTAGTTTCTCCTTCATTTTTTTCTGTGTTTAAAACATTCTTACTGTCTATGTGCTGTCTCTGTATATAATCTTTTTTTATATTCTCTGTGATTTACATGCCCTGTTCGGAGGCGCCCAGTCCCATCCACCACCCAAGGTCTGAGAAGTGCAGGCATGCCGCTGGGGGCCAGCTCCACCGGTGGCCCTGGCACAGGACCCACTAGGTGAAGTCAGCTGGGCTCCTGAGTCCAATGGGGACTTGGAGAACTTTTATATCTAACAGGAGGATTGTATATGCACCAATCAGCACTCTGTATCTAGCTAATCTGGTGGGGACTTGGAGAACTTTTATGTCTAGCTAAAGGATTGTGGATGCACCAATCAGCACTCTGTGTCTAGCTCAGGTTTTGTAAATGCACCAATCAGCACCCTGTGTCTAGCTCAAGGTTTGTAAATGCACCAATCAGTCCTCTGTGTCTAGCTAATCTAGTGGGGACTCTGAGAACTTTTATGTCTAGCTAGAGGATTATGAATACACCAGTCAGGGCTCTGTGTCTAACTCAGGGGTTGTAAACACACCAATTAGCTCACTGTCAAAATGGACCAATCAGCTTTCTGTAAAATGGACCAATCAGCAGGATGTGGGTGGGGTCAGATAAGGGAATAAAAGCAGGCTGCCTGAGACACCCAGCTAGCAACCAGCTTGGTTCCCTTCCACGTGGTGGAAGCTTTGTTCTTTTGCTCTTTACAATAAATCTTGCTGCTGCTCTGTCTTTCGGTCCATGCTGCCTTTATGAGCTGTAACACTCACCAAGAAGGTCTGCAGCTTCACTCCTGAAGTCAGCAAGACCATGAACCCACCAGAAGATGGACACATCTGAACATCTGAAGGAACAGACTCCAGACACACCATCTTTAACAACTGTTAACACTCACCACGAGGGTCCACGGCTTCATTCTTGAAGTCAGCGAGACCAAGAACCCACCAATTCCAGACACACCATTAGGAAGATGTAGTAGTTGCCAATTGCTGCCATAACAAATTACTCACAAACTAAGTGGCTTAAAACAATGCAAATTTGTCTTACAATTCTGAAGGTCAGAAGTACAAAATGGTTAACTTTGGTCACTGGGTTAAAATCAAGCAGTCGGGAATTCTGCATTCCTTTGTGGGAGATGTAGTGCGGAATCCACTTTATTACTTTTTCTAGCTTCAAGAGACCACTAGCATTCCTTACCTCTTGACTGACTCCCTCTTCCGTCTTCAAAGCCAACAATGAAGCATCTTCACATCTCTGACTCTGATTCTCTTGATTTCTCATTTCACTCATAAGGATCCTTGTGATTATTTACGTAGATAATCCAAGGAAATCTTTTCATCCCAGTATTTTTAACTTAATCTCATCTGCAAAGTCCCTTTTGCCACATGCTGTGATTTGAATGTGTCCCCCAAAGTTCATATGCTAAAACTTAATCACCAATGTGATGGTATTTCAGAGGTGACTCAGTCATGGGGGCAGAGTCCTCATGAATGGTAGGGGCCTTATAAAAGGGTTAGATAGAGGGGGTTCATCCCTTTTTTGCCCTTCTGTTCCATCTGCCACATGAGGACATAGCATCTGTTCACTTCAGAGGATGCTGTAACAGGGCGCCATCTTGCAAGCATAGAATGACCCTCACTGGTTACCAATTTGGCTGGCACCTTGATCTTGGACTTTACAGCATCAAAAACTGTGAGAAATAAATTTTTAAATAACACAGTCACAAGTATTTTGTTATAGCAGCACAAATGAACTAAGACACTATGTAAGATAGCATATTCACAGGTTCCGGAGTTTAGAATGTGGACATCTTTGGTAGACCTTTATTCTACTTACCACAGAAGGATTTATCCGCACAATAACACAAAGGCAAGCCCCTTCCATGGTTTTTCTATGACTCTTAAATTTAGTCATGAACATTCAGTGCATACATTTTCTCTAACAAAAATCTCAACTCTTCTTAATTTTTTGCTTAATTAATATGAGTTGGTTAATATAAAGCTTTAAAAATATAGAAGAAAGTAAAATATAGGCCAGACATGAGGGCTTATGCCTGTAATCCCAGTACTTTGGGAGGCCAAGGTGGGAGGACCACTTGAGGCCAGAGGTTTGAGACCAGCCCAGACAACATAGGAGACAAGAAACTTAAAGATTAAGCGAAGCGCAGTGGCTCACGACAGTAATACCAGCACCGTGGAAGACCAGGGTGGGTGGATCACTTGAGGTCAGGAGTTTGAGACCAGCCTGGCAAACATGGTGAAACCCTGTCTCTACCAAAAAATACAAAAATTAGCCGGGAGTGGTGGTGGACACCTATAATCTCAGCTACTTGGAAGGCTGAGGCAGAAGAATTGCTTGAACCCAGGAGGTGGAGGTTGCAGTGAGTCAAGATTGTGCCACAGTACTTCAGTCTGGGTGACAGAGCAAGACTCTGTCTCAAAAAAAAAAAAAAAAAAAGAAAAATTTTGCTGAGTGTAGTGGCATACACCTGTGGTCTCAGCCTCTTGGGAGACTGAGGCAGGAGAATCACCTGAGCCCAGGAGTTTGAGTTTATCTTGAGCTATGATCATACCACTGCAGTCTGGTGACAGAGCAAGATCCTGTATCAAAATAATAATAAGAATGAAAATAAAATACATAAAACAAAAGTGAGATCTTAATTTCACAAAAAATAACCCCTAGATTGAAATAGAAATAACTTCAACTCAGAGTAAAAATTAGCAATAACTTTTAGTTGGGCTCAGACGAGAAAGGTGAATTTATATATGGCTTACTTTTTGTTTCTTGTAATTGAAAATATCTCTTAAAGAGAATAATATAAATTTCCATTTAAAAACATTGATTGAAATAAAATATATAAGCTCTAAACAAATATTTCTACCATTTTGTTTTCTCCTATTTCTAATTAACCAGAGAATCTGAAACATAAATCAATAAAAAATGCTTTGCAGGATCAGTCAGAAAAATAATATAAAATTTAAAAATATTGGAAGTTCTTTTGTTATAATAATATTAGAGGGTTTCAAATTCAACCGCTACTTGTTTGTTTTTTTCTAGCAGCTATTCTAGCAGTCATCTGCCCTTTGATACAGTCATAAAAATCACTTATTGATTGCTCAAAGTGTTATCTTAGGTGTGGGCATATGAAAATGAATAAAGCATGACTTCTAATCTTGAGAAGTTTACAGCCCAGCATGATGCATACTTACAGAACTAAAATATTTCTACACTAATGGATATATGAAGAAAATATCATAGAAATACAATTAAGTGAGCATCTAATTCTTAAGTAATCACGCCTTAAGAAAAATGCTGTGACTAACAAGATTAAAGAACAATGAGTACAGTGGCATCTAGATGTGTTATATGGGAAGTAATGAACTGAAAGAAAAATATTGGGGGAAATGAATTGTCAGTACAGATTCTACTGAAACTGCTGTTATTGATACCAATATTTTGAAGACTAATTTTATTTCTTTTATAAAGATGAGATTATTTATTTGAGTAACTGGTATCTTGTTCTCCAAATGTTTTTTACTAACACTAATATGGATGACAAGAAGGATTTATTATGCTGAATTTAACTTACACGTTAATTTGAACAAATATGAACTACCTATCCAAAAAGAAATCTCTTAGTGTAGGTGGTTAAATGCTTTCCTTTTGCAAATTTACCATGGAATTTCTAGATTAAATGTACATGTAAGGCATCTTTACCCAAAAGCAGTTAGAAGTCACCTTTATTGAAGCAAATCTAGTACGAAAAAGTTTACTTGTGTAGAGGTAAGGAATCATAGTATTGAAAAGGTATTATCTGTCCTCTCTATGGAAAACATGTCAAGTCTACTGAACAAGCCTGTTAGCCGTCATATTTTTTTTTTTTTTTTTTTTTTTTATTTTTTTTTTTTTTACCATAAGAGCTATTAACTAAACAAGAGAAAACACAGAACAAACTTGCTTATAAAACTCAACTGAGGAGGGCAAAAACAGATTATAGGGAGGTAGACGGATGGTGTTAATTTAAGAAAATTTCATGTTTATTTCAGCATACAAAAACCAGTAACAAAGTAAACATAGAAATGGTAAAACTTCCTGTTTTAAAAAGCTGACCTCAACTGAATCCACAAATTCTTGGAGAAATGTTTTTGTTATTTTCACAACATTTTAAATTTTCTCTATTATTACAGAAGAATGTCCTGCATATTTTAACATTTGGAAAGTGGGGAAAGGACAAAAAAAATAGAAACCACATTAGTCTCATTAGGTAGTGATACCTACTTTAAACACTTCATATATTTGCTTCATTTGTAAGGCGGGTATATATTGCACATAAGCAAAATTAATAACTTTCTGTAAAATTTGTTTTATAGCCTGTTTTTGTTTGTTTCTCTCTCTCTTTTTTAAGATAGTCTTGCTCTGTTGCCTAGGCTGCAGTTCAGTGACATGATCATAGCTTGCTGCAGCCTTAAACTCCTGGGCTTGAGCAATCCTACTACCTAAGCCTCCCAAGTAGCTGGGACTACCGGTGTGTGCCACCACACCTGGGTTATTTTAAAATTTGTTTTTAGAGATGGAGTCTCGCTATGTTGCCCAAGCTGGTCTGCAACTCCTGGCCTCAAGTGATCCTTCTGGCTGAGCCTCCCAAAGTAGTAGGAATACAGGCATGAGCCACTACTTCTGGCATAACTTGCTTTTATATTTAAAAATATGTTATTATATTTCCCATGCCACTAAATAGATTTTGAAAATGTAACTTTAATAACTGCATTTTATATCTTTTAATAAATATTCCATAATTTATTTGCCTAGTTTCTTATTGTTGAACACTAGGATTATTTCTGGTTTTTTTTTTTTTTTTTTTTTTTGCTATTAAAAATGTTGCAGTAAATACAGTTGTAGTAATTATACAGCATTTATTTCTTCAGTATAAAATTTCTATTCATAGAAGTGAAATTGCTGGGTCAAAAAACCTAGAGTCTTTTAAAAAGCTCTAAAAAGATGTCAATTAGTTTACTGTTGCCTTTTTCAAAACAAATGTAATACATGTTCCTTGTGTATTCTTTTAATTTACATAAATTGAATGATTCTGCATACATTTTTCTGTATCTTGTTTTTACCTAATAATATATTTTGGAGATCTTTCCATATCTACATGTAAATATTAACTACATTCTTTTTATATTTTGTACTTACTGCATTATACAAATACACTTACTATGTCTTAAGCCTTGATTGTTCAGTCCTGTCATGTGTACCAGGGAGAGGATGAGAGCTAGTGTAAAAGCTGGACTCAGAGAAGAGCTGACCTTCCATAGAGAAACCGGAAGCTATTAGACGATAAAAGTAAAATGTAAGGGACATAGGGGATGGAGGTAGAAGATAAGAAATAAGATAAATTAAGAAAGTGAGGGAGAAGAATATAATTAGATAGTCATATCAGGGAAACAAAGGCATGACTAGAAAGGCAGAGGAAGGGAGAGCCAGAAATGAAATGTCATATGTATGTGCGTACAATTTATAATGCAAAATATGCTTTGTATATACATTCTAACTTCAGAGTAAACCTGCATAATAAATAAATGGAAGAGATAATACTATTGAGCCATATGATATTCAACCCTCAATTTCTTATCTCATGAAACATCTCCACAGGTTTACACCCAATTATACCACAATTGAGACTGGTTTTGCTAAAGGTATCCTAGGAAATAATAATTGATTTGAAAGGGAAAGGTGGGGTATCAAAACAAGGCAGAATACATAGAATTTATTTAAGTATAGGGCAGGCTGTTACAGGGGTTGGTTAGCACTGTCCAAATGGTCAGGAAAAACTGTAGTGTGTTCCAGATCAAATCCGTACCCAAGGGCACCTAATCTAGCTGTGGAGGTACAGTGGCAAGGTTATCTAGGAATAGCTGAAATTCAAATCAGAAGAGCAAAAACCAGCTGATGAAGAATTAGAAGCCAATAATTAGAGGCCCAGGTCTAACCTGTGGAGAAAGGGTTAGCGTGGGCTCCACAGGTTGTTGGGTATTAGAGAAGTAGGTTTAAATTCAAGGAAGAACACAAGAGTTACCAGCAGAAATCAGAGCTGGGAGTGGGTGTGGCAGACACCCAGGCACATGTAGACTGGGAAGATATGGGGGAAAGCTGTGGCTTGGAGGACACAGGTTGATAAGCTCAGAATTCCTAAGCAGAGGCCAGATGATATCCTGACAATGCCCTGGTGGATACGTTTTTTGTTTTGTTTTTTAAAAAAATCTATTTTGTCTTATTTTTTACACAGGTTTACAGGTTTGCCCTGGTCAAAAATGGGAGAGATGCAAAGCTGAGCCAACTGGGGAAGCCAAGGATTGTCATACTTTATTTATATCTCAAGTGAAAAAGTTTCTGACAATAAATTGGGTTATCTTTGATAATAACACTAACACATTTTAATGAGGGCTTACTACATTTTGTGAATCATCCCAATTTATCCTCAAAGCAATCCTTGAAACAGACACTACTAGTATATACATTTTACTGAGATAGACAGTGAAACACTCATTATGTTACTAGGCTTAAGTACTGAAATTGGAAACCCAACCCAAAACATCTGGTACCAAATCCTTTCTTTTAAAACATATCTGCCTCTCATATAGAGATTGCTTATGTTGAGAAGTATGAAGCCATACACAGATGGTGGTAGCTATGATAGTCCTTTAATTATTTTTAGTCAAGAGTCTGCAAAAATGTATCTTGTTCAATTCTATTAGGATGCTCTGCTCTTGAATCTGAAAATTAGGCTGTTCACTTTTATCATTTCCTTAATTCTATACTATTCTTCTTCCTCCTTACCCTTCCACCAAGGCTGTTTGCAGCTGGTCATTTATCTTAGCTGCCTTCCATTTCTTTGTTCTATTCTCCCAAAGGTTTTTACCTATTATTTGAATCATGTATTCCAATCTCTTCATATGAGCCATTAACATAATGAGATTCTTGTCTTCACTGAAGACACAACTTAAAAAAAACCTCATAATTAAATTGGTGTAGATATAATACAATCAATATTTTTTTCCTCTCTAGGGTTAATTATACATATGTTGTATTTTGGTAGCCTGCATTATAATCTCTATTTTTAAACAATAAAGAATTTTACTTTTGGTTTTAAAATTGAAAATAGCCACTGTTCTAATAATTTCATGCACTCCTATAATAGTTGTCAAGAGCAAACACAAAAATTTTAGTTACTGCTGCCTTACAATAACCTTTTAACTTGATAGTAATGTTTCACATTTTCCTTTGTTACAGTCTTTGATCAAATAATTGTAAATTTTCTGATGCAGTTTTTCTAGGCAAAACTAACGTTTAAAGATTTTTCAGGAATATAGAATTTCTGTCAGAAATTGATGTTTGGGATTATCACTTTGATCAGCCCACTAATGGTAGGCTGATAACCTTGCCACTGTACCTCCACAGCTAGATTAGGTGCCCTTGGGTACGGATTTGATCTGGAACACACTACAGTTTTTCCTGACCATTTGGACAGTGCTAACCAACCCCTGTAACAGCCTGCCCTATACTTTCTGGGCACTGATATTAGAAGGTGGGGAAACAGAAGTCAGAAAACTATTCATCATGAGCAAAGGAAAAATATATTTTTTTTCCTCTGACAAGGAGATAAGACTGAGAAAGAAAGTAACAAGAGTTGAAGACACAGCAACCAGAAAGAAAGAAAAAAAGGAGCTAGAAAGACCAGTAATTTTGTATGAATCAGCAGTAACAAGATAGAAAATAGAATAGAAAAAAATCCCTTTCATTATCCACAAAGCAAAAACTACACAAAAATTAACATAATAAAACAGTGTACTAGCTAAGACTCTCCTAACGAAATATTTAAAAGGGCCAGAACAACTGCATAGCTGAGGAAGTATGTTTAAGGATGATAAGAAGGTTGGAAGAAGTTGGAGCTCTGATGAGAGTATGACCATAAAGAGGCAGTACAAGGGAGTTTCTTTAAGGTGATGGAACATTTTTGTGCCCTGATTTTGGGATGGTTACACAAATCTATACATGTAGTAAAATTTTATAGAACACACAAAAAGAATGCTTGTAAAACTGGTGAAATCCAAATAGCCTATGGCTAACAGTATTGCATCAGGGGCAATTTCCTCTGCGTGCACGCACGTGTGTTCTAATTTTCAATTCAGGGTGTACATGTGCAGGTTTGTTAGATGGCTAAAATGTGTAATGCTGAGGTTTGGGTTTCTAGTGAACCCATCACTCAGATAGTGAACATAGTACTCAATAGACAGTTTCTTAACCCTCACCCACTTCTTCCCCTCTTTTTGGAGTCCCCAGGGTCAACTGTTTACATCTTTATGTCCAAGCATACCTATTGTTTAGCTCACATTTGTAAGTGAGAACATAGGTATTTAATTTTCTGTTTCTGTATTAATTCACTCAGGATAATGGCCTTCCGCTGCATCCATGTTGTTGCAAATGACATAATTTTATTTTATTTTTTTATGGCAGCATAGCTGGTTGAAGAGTATAAAGGAACTCTGGACTTTTTTTTGGCAACTTCTAAGTGAGCCTAAAATAAATCAAACTATAAAGTTTTCTAAAAATGGCACATGCTAAATGACTCATGCATCAATGAAGAAATCAAAAGAGAAATTAGTACTTTGAATTGGGGGAAAAAAAAGAAAACACAACATATCAAAATTTGTGGAATGCTCTAAAGCAATCCTCAAAGAAAAAATTATCCCATGAAACTGTCTGTATTAGAAAGAAGAAAAGTTTCAAGTCAACAGCCTCGGCTTCTACTTTAAAAAACTAGGAACAAAAGCAAATAAAACCTAAAGTTAGCAAAGGAAAGGAAATAATAAATCTGAGAGAACTGATGTGTTCAGAGGGAGCATGGCTTTGACATTTTAACTTCAAACTTTAGCCTTCAGAATTATAAAATAATACCTTTCTATTGTTTTAAGCCACCCAGATTTTGATACTTTCTTACTGTAGGCCAAGGAAACAAATACAGCTTTAAGGATCACACTGCTGCTGTATCTATTATATTATTTATATTAAGTGGAGTTATTAACAGTGGTCACATTTGAGGACTGGAATTAGAGAAAGGAATTCTTAAATTCACATACATATTTTATTTAAAAATAATGTTATTTTAAGAATAAATATTTAAGTAAATTATATATGGTAAAATAGCTTCATGTTGTATTTTAAGGATAACTTAAATACTAAAAAATTAAAGTAACTTCTATACAAGAATAAAAGAGTGTAACTGTCTGTAGAGTAAGTAAATAAGAGCAGTACTAACCAGTCAAATGAGTATAACTAAAACTTTAACACTGTTAAAAATGACATAATCTTTTCACTATTTTCTATTTGATAATTTATAACTTTTGCTGAAAAAGTAAATCAAATATTTTAATTTGTAGCTTGTGTTTAGAAAATAAATTTTTCTTTAAAAAAACGAAGGAAATAAAGGTGGAAGTCTTTGATGCGTTTTTGTTTTTCCTTTCCCAGTGCCTTCCATTCTCAATTCTACTCACCACTAATTACCTGATTTCAGTATAATCAAAATGCTGAAGGAAATAAAGAACCTTTATGACATGTCTTAAGCCTTCCAAACCTTGATAGCATAAACCAAAAAGCATCCGAGACAGGACTCAATCAACTTAGAATTTTATTTTGTCAAGCTTAAGGATGTGCCCGGAAGAAAGAAACATAAATCCACAGGAACAATCTATGGTTCATACCTTTTAAGAAAGATGACTTTCAGGGCTTCAGTATTTAAAGGTGGAGAGCAAACTGAAGGGGAAAGAGAGAGTATATGGTCAAATTACTGACTCCACATGTTGCAAGAGAAAAGGAGCAGGTTGGGGAATAGTCAATCAGGTATTCCTCTCACGCTCAATAAATTGGCACTTTACATAAGGTGAACACAGAGTACCTACCTATGGAAATACCTGACCTTTTGTCTGTAGCTATTAGCTTAGGAACAAAAGCAAGCAGTTTCTTGCATGACTCAGTGTTCAGCTTACTTTTTTCCTTTTGGCATAGTCAATTGGGGTCCTGAGATTTTATTTTTTTTCCATAATAGGAAAATCATAATGACAAATTTATAAATATAATATATAATTTTTCTTACCCTTTGTGAAATTCTTCATTTAAATTCCTAAAATTTTACAAGATTAAAATACATTTAGTAATAATCAATTTTTTAAATACAAAGATTCTAGAAAAGCTTAAGGTACATTATTAGCTATGGTAATTCATTCTGCTTGAAGAAGTTTAAGTAGTGACTTTTTTCAGCACCGAACTGAGATCTTCAGGACCATCCTTCCCTCCTTTCCTCTCCCTCTCTTCCTTCCTTCTTTTTCTCTTGTTCATTCTTTCATTCTTCCTCTTTTTTTTGAGGGGTTGGAGTAGAAGAATAGGCATATACAATTGTGAGGTCTGGAATCTACTTCATATAAGGACAAGGAGCAACTCTGGATAAAGAGAGAGTAAAATACATGCTTTATTTGCCTGCAACTTGTGGGAAAGAGCATCAGAAGGCAGGAGAGGAACTTGGAAGGGGAAGTGATAGAACACTGACGAAAAATCCTACCTCTTCTGTAGTTTTTTCACTAGGGTGGATACTCATGTACTGACAAGCAAGTATCATCTTTAGCAGACTCCACCTGAGTTAATGATCTGCTTTTATTTGTCACTGATTCTACTTTCCACAGGGTATCAGGATGAGAAACCTTCAAATCATGCATCACATTGAATCTCTTGGTGGCACAGGTAGCATGGAGGTGGCCCACAGCATCTGTGGTACAGGTAGGAGATTGCTAACCCTTGTTCAAGAAGACATTGATAGGCAAATAGCCAGGACTATGCTTTTCTCTTGGAAGTGCCTACTCCACTTACTCTGAAAGGTTGACTCCTCACGATTCATTCAGATCTCTGCCTACATGTCAACTTCTCAAGTAGATCATTCCTGAACAGATTCCTACCCCCATCCCATATACTTTATTATTCTGTTACAGTACTCTATTAGTTTCCTACATAGTACTTAACATAATTTGTGCTTGTCTACTTTTTTGTTTACTTACATATTGACTAATACATTTATTTGTTTGTTACAATGTCTTTATAAGAGGAACGTCTTTTTAGCTCTCCAACATTTGCCTAGTGTTTATCACAGTACCTGGAGCATAGCAGTTCTTCAATAAATATCAGTGGAAAGAAGGAGTTATTTAAAATTTAAATTTAAAAAATCCAAACGTGAGGCTGTAATTCTTACTGTGACTCTCAAAGATCCTGATTACTTGGTTTGGATTTTGATGGAGATGCAGAAAGAGAAGCAACATGTATTTCTGCCTCCAGATTAAATGTTGTAGAAGAAAGAAAACATTTATTACACCTAGCGTGCATATTTGATAACTCTTAATATTAAAATAGTTCCTGCTATCTCTTATATTTGTAATACTCCTGTTTATCTATTGCAAGTGTATATTAGTACTTACGGTATTTCAAGAAATATGTAGCACAGGAGATCCAATGAGATGCAAAACAAACCTGCCTCCTTCCTAAAACTGAAAAGATGTTAGTAAACACTGACTTGGAGTTTTTTCATAATGGCATCTTAAGTTGTATTTTTTTATACACACTTTTTTGGCATACTTAGATACAAAGAGTATTCTTCAATTCCATAAAGAATTATGCTTTCTCCTCTTTTTCTTGAAATCTGTGTCTTTTTGGCTTGTGTTTTCTTACCTTTGGTAGAAACATGGATGTCAAAACAGTTTACCTGTAATTTCACTGTAAAAAAGTAACAACTGTGCAAATGCATGTAAGCAGCAACTGACATTTGGCCTCAGTGACAAGGTGACAACAGAGAACGCAGAACTTGGGAACCTGCAGAAAACATGCACCAAATAAAGGCCACATACCCTGCTACTCTGTAATTTCAGTGTTTGTCAGAGTTCACGTTTTCAAGAGAGCTAGAAGTCTAGATTTCTTTTAACATGAAATGATCTGATTTTTAAAATGTTTGGGGGCTAAACTAAAAACCAACAAAGCATATGTGGCAACACTGTAGTAACAGGTCAACAAATAAGATGTTAAACCAGATTTAGCCCTCAAGATGACTGTTTCCTCCATCCTATGTGGTACTTTTCATTTTCAGCAGAGAGAAACTTTGATCACTAACACTTGGGAATATTTAAGGGTAATAACGACTGTTTTGCCAGTTCCTTTCATAGACCATAACAAGTACTTAATATTAGTTGAGTGGACCCACTGAATGCGTAAGTCATTCACACGTTGTTACTGTGGTTCAAGAATTAGAACAATTTAGTGTATATGAAGACAGAAAATTGAAAAATAAAAATTATTTACATATTTTGTAACCATAACAGTTAACAACTTCAAGCACTTTCTCTATGCTAGGTATCATGCAAACACTTTATAAGGATCACCCCACCAATTCTTTATAATGATTCTATGTAGTAAGAGTATAGCTGTCCTTTAACTTATCTAGAGCTGGTAAGCTGCATAGTTAGTAAGAAAAAGAGATATAAAATAATTCTGACACCAAGGCCCATCTTTTAATTGTTATTATTTTATGTAAATTTGTATTGAGGAATAAAAATCCCACAATAAAGACCTAAGAAACAGGCAGTGTTTTGTTTTGAAAGATGACCATGGTTTTCACAGAAAATGGAAAATGAGAAATTTTGAAAACCATGGGACCTATAGAGAAACTGTAGCTTCAGAAAGAAAATGCAAGGACCCAGAATAAGATGAAGGACTTGCCCTAAGGAAAATCAATGAAAAGCTGAACGCTCAGAATCAGGAAAAATGCTGTGTAGGATAGTTATTTCCAATCCTGGCTACATATTAGAGTCATTTTAGAGAGTTTTTAAAAAAGCATCTATGTGCTTGGTCCCAGCAGCAGACTTTTTTTGAGGGGAGAAAGACCAGGACATCAGTATTAGAAATAAGACTAACCAATACAAACTCTTCAGATGATTCTTAAGTGCAATCAGATTAAAATTTCTGCTTTAAATTACCCAGTAACATACAAACTAAACTAAGGGCTCTACAAAGTTGTCTCAAATTCTCTGAAGAGTGGCCAGGATTCCATGCTACTCACTCCCTTCAATCTCACCGGTTCATTTTTATCTGTTTCATATACCAGACTTCTGCATAAGATTTCACTTGAAAAAACAGTTCTGAATTAAAAATAATTCAAAACAGGTTTTTAATTTTCCCATTTCTCTCGGTTTATAATAGGTAATTGACATAAAGGGGCAAATACAGAGACTTCCACAAAACATGTTGACCTCAAGAACACATTGCGGTAGCTTTGGTCAGAGACCAGGTAGATACTTATGATGTTGATGGCACTGGAAACTAGAATGCTGCTTCAGTGCCACCCATGTTCTCCATAAATGTCCTAATCAGTAGTGGCTCTGAGAAAACAGAAAAGAGAATATGAAAAATGTATTATTTATCTTTCCAGTCTTTGAAACTTCTTTCAACTCTGTGAGGTTGCAGTGGATACTGAGTACCAATTTGCCATTAAATTCTTTCACACATAGGATTCTTTCCTGACGCCACATAAATTTTTAGAGAAAAGTAAAAGAAAAAAATATATCATGAAAGAAGAAGAAAAATAACTTAGCAAAAAGAATTTGGAAATGGGAAAATAGAAAACAAAACTGAGATTTTAAAATATTGCAACTGAAAATATTTGAAGAAAGTGTAATACAATATAAATTAAGAGACAGGCTAGAAAATTGAAAGGCCAAAAGAGAAAGTTCTATAAAATAGTTTCTTTCATTTACTGGTATCCAATTAGTGCAGAGGTTGCCATTGGGTAAAACATCATCACAAAGACAAGATTTGTCTTCTAATTACCATCAGCTGGTTTCATGTTACAGTTGAAAAATATTCAGGATAAATTATAGGACAATACTTCCATAATTGTATAATTTTTTTTTTTTTTTTTTGAGACAGAGTCTCACTCTGTCACCCAGGCTGGAGTGCAGTGGCGCAATCTTGGCTCACTGCAACCCCCACCTCCCGGGCTCATGCCATTCTCCTGCCTCAGTCTCCTGAGCAGCTGGGACTACAGGCGCCCACCACCACGCCCGGCTAATTTTTTTGTATTTTTAGTAGAGACGAGGTTTCACCGTGTTCGCCAGGATGGTCTCGATCTCCTGACTTCGTGATCCGCCCGTCTCGGCCTCCCAAAGTTCTGGGATTACAGGCGTTAGCCACCGCACCCAGCCCATAATTGTATAATTTTAAGGCTAAAAGTGACTTTAAGTGTTCTTTTATCTGCCTTTATTATCACTAACTAGTCATCCAGTTCATGCTTGATTAAAATGTTTATTAAATGGCTTCTATGGGCTAAGCACAATACTATGTAATGAGGACCCAAAGGCAAACGAGACAGATCTAGTTATTCTATGTTTCATTATATTCAAGTTCATGATACAGATAGAAGGCAAGTAAAAGTATTAAAGGGGGGAATAAATAGGGTGCTTCCAATAGAGAATGAATGCTTAAGAATTATGAATAATTCTAGACAGGGTGGTCAAGGGGTGATGGTGGATAAATATTTCCAGTGGTGAGAAAGCCCTATTTCCAAAAGCACCCCATTCCTTGGGGAAAACAAAGTATAGAAGTTCAAGGCCCTGAAGTCCAGAAAAGCTGAAATAGACTAAATCAAGTGTGGTGTGCGATGAGACTGGAATGGGTCTTGAGAAGCATATTAAGAAGTATACATTTTATTGAGAACCTACTTAAGTTGAAACTCCTAAGTTGACTTGAATTTTATAAAGTTCTTATTGTGTTATAAAGAATAAACTGGAGAGAAGCATGTTTCCATAATACAGGTGAGAAATGATTCAGGCTTGGACTTAAGAGTGGTGCTAGTGGAACTAAAGGTAAGTGGATTGATTTGGAACATATTTAGAAACTAAGACTTAATTATTTGTTGATATTAAAGGGTAAGGGAAGAAAAGCAGTCAAGAATTACATCAAGGTTTCCAACATGAGCAAGTAAAAGGACAGTAGTGCCACTTACTGGCTAATTGGTTGTTGTAGTTTATTACATGTTAATTATATCTCAGTAAAACTGTTTTTAGAAAGCCAAAAGGAGATTCTGTCCGACAGTAATAAGAGCCGTGATAGTGATAGAGCAGGCAAAGTGATTGACAGTTCCTTGCAATAGGTGATATGAATGTGGGGGATACCATTATGTACGTTGTTGTTAGGTGAGGCATCTCTGATGAAGTGAAATATAAATTTTGATCTTAATAACAAAAAGTCACTTTTACAAAATTTCAGAACTGTTTTTCCCAAATCAAGGAAGCACCTAGTGAAAAACTTTGGTGACAGGAGGAAATCTGATTTTTGTAAACACACACACACAAAATATGGCTAAAGCTCTAGAACTCAGAGTAAATGGGATCAGAGATGAATCCAGAATACACGGGGCTGTCTAGGGAGTAGAGTGATGCCATGTACCAAGATTTCAAAAATAATCCTGGAAACACATAAATTTTATTTTAAAAGAACAAGACTAAACAAACCAAAAACCCAGAGGACCAACTTAATTGTGTGAGCCAATTCCCATAATAAATCACCTCTTACGTATCTATTTATATTCTTTTAGTTCTGTTTATCTGGAGAATCTTAATACACCCTAGAACTTGAGAGAAAGGTCCAGTCGGCACATAGATGTGGTAATTAGAAGACATGGGATGAATTTGGCAGAAAGTATGTAGAGTGAAAATGAGCCTGGGCCAGAGCCCTAGGGGACTTAGCAAATTTCAGAAAGAGATAGAAGAGTCAATAAGGAGTGTCCAGAACCAAGGAGATAAAAAGGAAGAGGACACGTGTATCATAGAAGCCAAGGAAGGAGACAGGCAACACCCAATTTAACAAGGCCATCTCAGATGGTGTTGACTGCTATGGAGAGAAATCAAGCAGGTTAAACAGGAAACTAAGACAGCTGGGTGGGAAGAGCACATTGGGTTTTTGTAGAAGTGTGGACAGAAGGGAGACTCAATCATGCAAATATTGCAGTAATAGTGTCACATATTGCTGAGAAGTTAAGCCAGATAAGGGCTAAAAAGTGACAGCTATTTTGTGTGATGGGAAAATATGCAGCAGTTAAAAATGTTTTTGAAAAATAATTGACTTGGAGAAATGTCTTATAATTGCAAGTGAATGCAGCAGAATTGACATGTATTATTCTAAATTTGAATAGTAATTTAATTGACCAGGAAATACACTGTTTTCAGAGTTTCTCTATATGGTGGGATCATAGGTGAAATGATCCAGCTCTTTGTCCCCACCCAAATCTCATCTTAATTGTAATTCAAATTCTAATCCCCACATGTTGGGGGAAGAACTCTGTGGTAGGTGATTACATCATGGGGGTAGTTCCCCCATGCTGTTCTCATGATAGTGAGTGAGTTCTCATGAGATCTGATGGTTTTATAAGGGGCTTTTCCCCTCTTTGCTTTGCACTCTCTCTCCTGTCACCTTGTGAAGGATATGTTTACTTCCCCTTCTGCCATAATTGTAAGTTTCCTGAGGCCTTACCAGCCATGCAGACCTGTGTCAATTAAACCTCTTTTCCTTATAAATTACCCAGTCTTGGGTATTTCTTTATAGCAGCGTGAGAATGTACTAACACAACAGATAACATTTATCATCATCTATATACTTTTCAAAATTTCTGAGGAAATGTTTAATGTATAAAAGTAAAATAGTTTTTTCTTTTAATATAATGTTAAAAAAACATAAAGAAGTAAATATCCAAAAAGCTGCCACACAGATATAAATACTATTGATGTTTTAGCAACATCCAAGTATTTTTTTCTACACATATTCTTGATAGCATTCACTGAGCATTCACAATGTATAATGCACTGTGCTGAGAAGTCTTGTAGATGTGTAAGATTTTGTAATCTAATACTATGCTGCTATTGACCTGAGATACTGCATTTCTAACAAGTTTCCAGGTAATGCTGATGCTGTTTTTCTGAAGGCTATACTTTTCAATAAAATTTTTGTACATCAAAATATTGTTATATGGAGGTCTGTGAAGGGGAAAACAGTGCAGTGAGGGGAAAGAAAAAAGGAGACTTGGGATTTCCTTTCCTTGAGAATCAATTGTTGTCAGATGCTTAGAATGCCTTACGTTACATTAAAGCTCAACTGGGAGAAATAAGTAGTTAACGGTGGCCTCATAATATACTGGGGGTAAATCCACTATGAAGGCAGACTACTTCCTCATTTGATAGGTAGCAAAATTGAAAAAGTTTAGTTCCTGAGTCCTTCCCATATGCATATTCCATTCTTCACTTAGTGTTTTCATTCCTGTTTCTTGCCTTTTCTACATCCATCCCATAGCATGTAAAGTATAATTATCTTCATTGTTTTATTTCCTAAATCATCAGTATTTGTTATAATTTCCTCTTTGACCCAAAGGTTATTTAAGAACATTAACAAAATTCCAAGTATGTGATTTTTCAGGGGTGAAAATTATTATTTTCTAGGGTTTTTTTTTTTTTTTTTTTTTTTTGGTAATGTGGTCATGAGTGCTTTCTAGAAATATATTGAAGTTTTCTCTATATCCGAGTATAAAATCATTTAGAAGTGCTTCAGGATAATTTGAAGAGAATGTAAAAATAAGGTAGAAAAGTAATATATATATATTACACACACATTTAACTACCTTTTCTCTCTTAACTTCCCATTTACTTGGTTTATCAAAGGCTGTAACTGTGCTGGGCTGGTGGCTCACATTTGTAGTCTCACTGCTTTGGGAGGTCGAGGCAGGAGAATTACTTCAGCCTAGGAGTTGTAGGCTGCAGTGAGCTATGATGTTGCCACTGCATTCCAGTCTAGGCTACTAAGCAAGACCCTGTTGTCTCTAAAAAAATAAATCATAAATGTTGAAGTCATAGTCCAACATATTTTTTGCTATATTCTCTTTAATAATATATACAGAAGGATTACTCAACAAATTTTAAATACATAAAACGCACTAATTTAAATGTACGTTTTAAAATAGATATCAATGTACATAAGTAAAACTATCACCCACAAGATACAGAACATATATTTTATATATTGTCATATTTACCATATAGTTTAAATGTTACATCCTATATTGTATGTTTTACATAAAATGTCTTGTTATGTTTAGATTCTGTTTAATAAAAATGTTGCTATTTCTATGATTTATAGTTTTCATTATCTTTAAACTCTTTGATCCTTTGTTTTATACAAATGTATCTCAGGTTACAGATTGATTTTTGACCCAATTTCAATTGTAATAGTGCTATTTAACCAGTTTATAAGTCATCTGTACTATCAATCTACTTTTTGCTAATTTTAATGTCTTTTTGCTATTTCTCTTTTGCCGTTTTTTTTTTTAACCACTTCTTTTCCAAACCAAACATTGGAACATATATATTCTATTTTTGTAGTTAACACTTATTTCCATGTCAAATTTACTTAGATAAACTATATGATGCAGTAACTGCTGTTTTTCCCCATGCAACACGTACAGAAAATGAGGATGTATCCACCCACTTCCAAACCAGTGATTTGGAAGTTTCTTTACAATATCAGTAGTAACATTATGGACAAACTTGCTATTTTTTTCCTGCTATACTTAAAAGTAATGGAAATAAAACTGTACTGTTTTCCAATTTTGTCAGATTTGACATTTAGAATGCTGTTATTTGTCCAATCTACAGTGACAAAGCCCTTTTACTTAGGTTTAGCTTAAGAACATGCATATTTGTATCCACAATACATGCTAAAAATAAAACACTATTTGTTCAATATATTGAACATGTGGCATGCCTTTCCAGCTTAAATGTAAACCGAAATTTTAGACCTAGCTTACGTTTCTATTTTTGTATTTAGTTTTAATGCCCTATACATAACAATTTAAACTCTATGCTACTTAACTAGTTCTAATGCATAGCATTAATTCTTTCATACAATTGCCTCCCTATTCTTTTATTTTAATTCAGGTTCTCTGTTAGCTGCAGTAAATCATTGAGCAAAATTTTCAGGGAAGGTTCTTGATTGATATACTTTCCTAACCCCTGTATATCTAAGAATGTCTTCCACTTTCCTTTGTAAAGAAATGATAACTTGGCAGAGTATATAATTCTTGGCTCAAAATTATTTTCCCTTAAAACTCTGTAGATATTGTTCCACTGTCTTCTGGCTTTTAGAATTGGAGGAGAAAAATCTGAGGTCAGTCTGACTTTTGCCCCTTTGTAAATAACCTGCTTTCTCTCTGTGGATGCTTGTAAAATGTTTTGTCTTTGAAATTCAAAAACGTCACCAGGATATGTCTAGGTGTTTTTCTTTTCATTAAATTTTAAAGGTACCCTGTGAGCCTTTTCCATTTGTAGATCCAGTTCGTTCTTCAATTCTGGAAAATTTTCTTCAATTAGATCCTTAATTATTGTTTCAGTTCTACTTGCTCTGCCCTCAGTTTCAGGTATTCCTATTATGCATATACTGTATCTCCTGGACCGGCCCTCTAGATCTCTCTTTTTCTCCTCTTAATTTTTTTTCCCCTTTTCTCTGTATTCTGTGACAATTTGTGGTTTTGCACTTACTTCAGTAATTCGATTTTGTGGCCAATCCAGCGTGCGCCCTTCTGTTAACTCTCCCAACTTCCTGGTATTTTCCAAGCGCTCTGACATTACCCTCTTTATTATCGCGAACAGGTTTTTAAGCTCCTGTATTATATGATTCTCAATCCTTCTTATATCTTCTGTTTCCATCTCTATATCCCTTCCAAGAGGAGGCATTTTCTCCATTACTTAGCGCTGTTCCTTTCTTCTGAGGGGCAGTATTACGACCTTGGAAACAATAAACATAATTTAATTCCACACAGCCCCAAACAGCCCAAAAATTCTCATTGATAATTATCGACGACTTTATTAAAACGCTTTTTCTTTCTTACCTTTTCAGTTGCTTTTCTTAGAAGCAGGGACCAAAATCAAAGATTAAAGAAGGTCCTCCGAAGCACGGAATAAAACAGACGTTGAAAACTATTCCCCTTACGTCATCTCTGCGCGCCTCACGTCAGGGCTAAGAGCCTAGCGCTTAGCTTTATGGCAGACGGGGCTCTAGCGTTCTAGTCAATTCCGAGGCTGCAACCTCCGCTTCTCCGCTCGCCGTCTGGTTCCTTCCCTGCCGCCCCGCCCATCACGGCAGGGTCACGGTAGTGCGCACGCGTAGCACCCCATTCAAGTTTCCCCTCTTTGCAGTGGCTTGGTTTAGATCCGGTGCCGCCTTGAAGGCGGGGCAGGGTCCCAGCCGTAGCCAATGGAGCCCCGGGTGAGGGTTGAGGGGTGGAAAGTGCCTGCTAGCCGGTGGTACAGGTTTCTTCCAGCGCTTGTGCTGGGCTATCTGGTCCTCATGGAGGCGGTCTTGACCGAAGAACTTGATGAGGAAGAGCAGCTGGTGAGAAGGCATCGCAAAGAGAAGAAGGAGTTGCAAGGTGAGGCGGAAGGAAGCGGGAATCTGGAAGCCGCCGCTACTGGAGGAAGGGCGCGTGGCGGGTCGGTTCTGGGGAATCTTAAGGCGTGACTTGACTTGGATCACCCTAGACTTCCCCTAGTAGCAAGTGGCCTCTTCTCTCCCGCCTTCCCTGCCCCGGAGGCCCTTTAATTCCCCAACCTTCAGAGGCTTCCCCTTCTGAGGCCTGCCGCGTGCCCCCTACCCCGCGCCGCCTCGTGGGTGCTGGTGTCTGAAAATACCTCGAAGTCGCGGTCTTGGACCCAGACTGGTCCCCTCCCAAACCCACGATGCCTCCCTTTTCTATACCTGCCCCAGTTACCGATACTTGTCCCTAATGGGTGTATTTTGAATGGACTCACCTCAGTTTAGGAGGTTCAGAAACGATAGCTGAAAGATTTAAAACTTGCTACAGTCAGGTTTTTTTCCTTCTCCTATCTCACCAAGCAACCGAAACATATTCAAGATTTTGTTAATGAAGTTTTTTGGGTTTTTTTTTTGGTCTCAGCTTCATCTGGGCCCTTCTGTCTCTGTAGCTGTCTGTTATGTGATGACTCTTTCTTCTATAATTACTTTTTCTGTACCTTTCTCCCCTTACTATCCCCTTATTGGTTCCTGTTTCTCATCTTCTTTTACTCCTGCGTGTCTGACTTAATGATTTTAATGGCTTTTCAGCCAAAATTCAGGGCATGAAGAATGCTGTTCCCAAGAATGACAAGAAGAGGAGGAAGCAACTCACCGAAGATGTGGCCAAGTTGGAAAAAGAAATGGAACAGAAGCATAGAGAGGAACTGGAGCAATTGAAGCTGACTACTAAGGAGAATAAGGTATGTGAAATAAACGTTTGTTGTTGCCTACACCATTTGAAAACAGCTGTCCACTTCTCTTAAACTGCTTATTATCTAAAATCATAAAATGGGTAGGGAAATGAAATCACTTAGTTATGCTCATGCATCACTTCTCATTAATGTTTTTGTGACCAAGTTCACAGGGCAGTGTGTTTTTACAAGGGAGATCAGCAAAGAAAGTGCTATACTTCTTTACCTATTTACTTGCCCAAAAGATGAAGCTTCACCAAATGAAAGTTGGAAGACCAGGCATCTGATCCCAGAATTGCGACTAAATGGGATTGTAACCTGAGCAAGGTTACTTTATCTTTCTGAGCTCCAATTTTCCCACATATATAATACGATACAAATATTTCTGCTGTCTAAGCACAGGTTTTTGTAAGAATCAAGAAAGTGAACGTGAAATCATTTTTAAATTATAAAACTGCTTTATGAACAAGTTGTAATGAATGAAATTTTACTGACGTTTCTTGTAAGTTGGAGCATCCTAACTTTCATAATTTTAGCTAGTATTTATTTTATTGTTGGAGCTAATATATATGTGCCAAACACTTTGTTTTATATGTATTATCTAATTTAACCTCAGTAACACACTGTGAGTTGTTACCTATGAAGTAAGTGTACATAATCCCATTTTTCAAGTGGGAAACAGGGTTAGAGAGATTAAGAACTTTGTCCAGAAGTCGTAACAGCCATTAATTGCCAAAGCCAGAATTCCAAATGAGAACTATCTTACTCCAGAAAGGGAATACTGAATTCTGTTATAGCTTTGTATAGTGTGGTATTTATTGTATGGGTTTTGGATGTGAAAGGTCATATAGACTCCACAGCCTCCATCTTTGGTAGAAAGTTCTTACGTCTATGCAAAATCTTACCTGCCGTACTTAAATTTTGGTTGATTTTTGGTTTGCTGTTGACAAGTACAGCTTGTCTGTGCTATTTACAATGGTCCTTACATTAAATATAGTCTAAATTTCTTTAACTTTGTTTGTCATTATTTCCCAACTTTCCTTGCTTTTAATATACTTCATCTCCAGGTAACAAGGCTTGATACTCCAGGTGTTAAATTGTGATGTGACAATTGTGGTGTTCCTAATTGTCTCCCCATGTTTTCTGTTAGTGAGATAGTTTTGTTTGCTCCCTCAGACCTTTCAATTTTGAGGTTTCTTTCCCAGGTTTCCAAGGACAAAAGTGTTTGATTCATAAGCTACATGGGGTCCTACTGTTAAAACACAAACTCCTATTCTACTTTGAACGATTTATCTTTTTCATTAATTTAAATTGGTTTTCTTTTCTGAATACTACCAAAACTAATACCATTGCTTTTTTATTTTTCAGATGCATCTCTTTTATCTTGCCTATTGTCAATATAGTTGTTTGTAAATTTTAGCAGATTCCTCTGAAGAATCACAAGACTTCTAATTTCACTATAGTTGATAGCCACTCTTTGAAGTCTCTATCTGATTTCGGTATTTTGATCATTTGGGACATAGCCTTTGGAGACTTCTGTCTCTGTGTATTAAAGGCCTTGAGTTGTTCTATGTATGTGTTATACCAAAAACTGGCTTAACTTATAGTTGCAGTAATACTAGCTACTCATCCTTATGGTTAAAAGTGTAGCATCTTTTTTTTTTTTTTTTTTTACTCTAGCAAACACACATTAGCCATTTAGGATTGATTATAATATCAAATGATATTGTAAATTAAATATATTTTCTGCCTGCAGTTATCAGTTTGTAGATGGAAAAGGGTAGGGTAGGAAAAGCTCAACTTCCTACTAGGGTCAAGGATTAGTACTCATCAGGTTTTGGCTAATTAAGATGGAAGAAGGCTTCTCTTGCCAGTTGAGTTATGCAGGTGATAAAAAACTGAGCCAGCAAATGACCTGTATCTTACACATACTGTCAGTAAGAGAAAAGAAGAGTGGAGTGCCAAATGAATTGGCACTTACAGGAAGTACACTACTGCATTTAGATTAATGGAGTAAGCATTCTAAGAAAGAAGGAAAGCATGCAGGGATGAGCATGATCTTTGAAGGAAACTTCTTGAGAACTTGTCAAATTCTTCCATAAAAATAGAGACAGGAGACAAAACCATATTATCTAGTACAGTGTCTATTGCCGTTATTCAAATTTGAAGTGTGGGATTAGATATATTTATGATTTTCAATAATTTAATTTAAAAAGTATTTTATATTGACTTGTTAATGCTTTTTGTTTCCTTCAGATAGATTCTGTTGCTGTTAACATTTCAAACTTGGTGCTTGAGAATCAGCCACCTCGGATATCAAAAGCACAAAAGAGACGGGTATGAAAGTCATGTCACCAAGTATATAAGTTAGTGCTGTGTGTTCAATACTATCTTAGGTCTTGTTATAGGAAGAGAATGAAAAAAAAATGATGCAGTTCCTTGTCAAGGGACTTGAACTAACATTTATTAAGCACCTGCTGTGTGTTACATACTATGCTAAGCTGCTTATATGACATCTCATTTAGTCCTGACAATAATCCTGTGAAGGAGGATTTCTTATCCCCATTTTATGGAGAAGAAAATGGTCCTAAGAGAATATAAAATAACATATTCAGGTTGCAGCTGTTATAGGAGAGTGAAGCTGGGAGTGGGAGTGCAAAGTAGTTTTTTTTACAAATATATTATCCCAGACTTAAAAATTCAGAATGTGGGCCCAGGGGATTCTGATGCGCAACCTTGGCTAAGAACTATACCATTGGGTGAGAAATAAGGATTTGAACCTAGAAGTTAACGTGTAGATACATGTTCTTAGATAATTATGTAGGTATCTATATAATGGTTATAAACTTCTTAGATAATTATGTAGGTATCTATATAATGGTTAATTATGAAAATTTAGAGAAGGGAAAGTTCATTATGCTAATAATGGGTTGGAATTTGAAAGAAATATTATTTAGATAAGATATTCCAAATAGGAGAAACAGCATGCACAAAAACAAATGTGGGGATGATATACTGCATTATTGAAGAGCTATAAGGAAACTGATTTATTGGAAGTAGCTAGTTCATATCAGCATTATAGAAATAAGATTAGATAGGTAAGTCCTTTGAATTTGAAAAAGAAAAATGATTAAATTCAGTCTTTTTAGTTACGAGTATTATTTTATTAACAGTTGATGTTTTCTATGGTTTAAATGCATATTTTTAAACTCGTTTTGCATCTTATGACATAGTATGTAATTTAGTAGAGCATGGAGTTTAGTGTCAAACAGATGAGGTTTTAATTTCATTTACTGTTATACTTTGGGTACGGTACTTCTTTAAGCTTCAGTTTCACATCTATGAAACAGGGGCAAATTATAGCTACTTCATAAGCTAATTCATTGTGAATATTAAATACTGTACTATTTCCAAAGCCTTTAACACAAGGCCTGGAGAACTAATGGGTCAACAAATGATAGTATCGTTTCTATGTTAAGTAGTGCATAGTATGCCTCTTAAAAATAAAATCTAAAAGCAATGTCTTTTTCTATATTAAGTAGTGCATAGTATGCCTTTTAAAAAATTAAACCTAAAAGCAATGTCTTTTTTTGTTTGAAAGTTGATGAAATGCACAGAGTCAAACATTTCTCATTCTTGTATAGAATTTTATTCTTGAGTAAATATAATTGTGAATTTTGTAGATTCATTAAATTTAGATCTCATGGAATCTTGGAGATTGTCTGCTTATGATATGCATTGTTTTGTGATGATCTCACAATTGTCGTCTAGCTTCTATAGATCAAAAAGGAAAGGCAGAATTTTTGCATGCCGGTAGCATAACAAAATACTGGAATTACATCTACTTAGTAATTGAAGCATCTTATAATAGCCTATTTAATTCTGGAAAACCTAAGGGCACAAGTCCTGTCTTTATCAAAACTTGTTCCTCCCCAGGTGGACCTCTGACAACAAAACAAACAAAATGAAAACTCCCTTACCTTTCTCAAAAATTTTGTTACTTTTCCCCTAAGATACTGCACAACTGGAATTAATACCTTTGTCAGTTATACTCTCAAACCATTTAGTATCTTTTATAGTCAGCTGCTTTAACACTTGGCAGAAAAAAATGCCTAAGTAATGTTTTTACAGTGTTATATTAATGGGATTTTAGAACAGAAAACATTAAGTGTTTATAATGCTTAAGAAAATGAAACCTGAAGTCAGGATGCACAATCGGGTGTTTGATTATTTGGAACCTCCTTTTTTGCCAGAAGCACCAAGGAATGAAAAATCATTTAATTAATTATGTTTATCTTTGGGAAAGATACAACTCTGGGAGAAAAACATGATAAAACTTTAAAGATTTATTTTAAGAATATCGTGGAGCATACCAAGAATATTGTAGAGCATATCTCTTATTTTTAGTCTAGAAGAACATTGTATTTTATTTAATTCAAAGAACTTAGAAGCTTTTTGATATGATAGAAAGAGTCTAAAACAGAACTTAGAAGAACTGGGTTCCAAAAATACGGAATTTGAGGGCTGGAATGAGATTGAATTCAATTTCTGTATTTTCCAATGAGAAAGTAGAGAGCCAGAGTCTCTCATTGGTACACTAAAAGTTTGATACAAACCCAGGACTGGTGTCCAGCTCTTAATATTCCCTTTGAGTCTTCTTTGCTATATTACTATATCGACATGACTCTAGTTTTATTGACAATATATTTATGATTTACATGCTATTTTCATCTTTTATATGTTTTTATTAGAACTTACTAGTGCCATTCTATCTCCAGTACTATAGCTGTAGAAACCAAAGTGCCTTGTGCTCTTGGGAAACTGTATATTGCTGGAAAAAGAATTCAGTGGATTTCTTACCTAGTGCCCTGAAAAGGAAACTCAGTTGCTTTGTTCTAATGAAGCAAAGCATGAAGGGAAAAAATGAAATGATTAGAATTAGTATTTTAGATGCTTAAACAGTTTTGCAGATAGGATAAAGTGCCACTCTTCAAGTAAATAGTACATGACATCATTAACTCCAGCTCCCATCTGCTCCAACTTTTATTCTGATTCAGGTGCCTGGATAGAAGGAGCTCTCTGTGTTGTCCTTGGTCCCTGCTCTGCTCTTACCAGCTGTATGGCCTTTGGAAATCTTTCTGCGTGCTGTTTCCTCAGAAGAGGAAAATGAGGGGTTTTGGATTAGATGATATCTAAGGTGCTTATTCTTCCTCTCCCCTCTGAAACTTTTTTAGTCTTTTATAAAGTAATAGTGCCATCTTGTGTTTTAAGATTTTATGCCTCTGTGATCCACAGTTCTAATAAATAAAAATAAGTGAAATAAATTTGTTCCTATTACTTATATAAACCTTAAATAGGCTATGTTTTATTAGGGAGATATTACTGCTTTTCATTCAGGTAACTTAGAAATCACTTTAGGTTCATCTAGCATGGCAGATAACAGGCAAGTACTACAGGTACATGACAATAAGTTTAGTTGAAACTTGCCTTCCCATTCACTTTTGTTCCAAGGAGGAATTAGAGCTAGCGGTATGGAATTCTTTACCTTTTCCTATTCTTGGCTTACCAAATCCTTCACTGTAACTTATTACTAATATCAAAATTTATATAACTTAGTTTTTATTTTTAAATTATAAAGCAGTTTTCCCTCGAGTGTACAAACAATATATATGGTAGAGAATTAGAAAGATGCAGAAAAACATACATACAGACATACACACACATACACCCACCCAAAATGAAACTTATTTTGGAATCCTGTCGTCCAGAGAAAAGCACTATAAATATTTTGTGTATATTGCAGTTTCTTTTTAGTAGTATGTTAAGTATGGACCTACTGTATATTAACTATATGCCTATCCTTTTTGCCAATTTCATCTCTTGATACTTTTCTCTGGCACTGTAGCTCTATGAACTGTTTTTAGCTATGAAACATACAGTGCTTTCTGGCTTTTGATCATTACTAGTTCATCTGTTAGGAATTTTTTTTCCTTTCTTCTTCCCCAACCTTCCCTCCACACATCCTGTCTATTCTTTGTGTCACAAATCTCTCATTGCCCTCACCCCACTCCATCCTTGCATATGTTTCCATGGGAGGAGCTCATCATACATTTTGCATAAGGAAAGCAAATTGTAGAATTTAACATATGATACCATTTTTATTAAGCATTTATACATTATTTCAAGAGTATACTATATTTATTAAAATGAATAGAAAAGCAATCTAGAAGGATACATACCAAACCTCTAGAGCAAGCACTGGGATGACAGTGGTGTTAGGGGGAGCTTTAGTCTATCTCTTATATTTTAATTTTTTTTTTTTTACAAAATATTTGTTAATTAAATGTATGTATATACAGACATTTTAAAAAGCTAGATAAAAAGGGTGTCTGCCTGTACCCTTCTAAAGGCTGTGTCATATTAACACATTACTGGTGGAGTGATAAGAAGCCTGGATTAGCCTGGGCTTTAATATAATAATAATGTGCTTTAAGGCCTAGGATAACTCAGTCTTAAGATAATACTTTGAAATCAGTAAGTAAAGTTTTTAGAAACTTGGCGTGTAGCTTTTAAGTGGACTTTAAAGAAAAATTAGAGGGCTTTCTTAATGTTCAGTATAGAGCAAGGTGTGGAAACACACAAATGAGTAAGATAGTAAGGAGCTTACCTTGTAGAAAATTCTTGACATGATCAATGTGATAGTGCTTGTGCAAGAAGGGAGAAAAAAAACCAAAAAGTTTTGAGACCTTTACATTTCCATTCCCTTAATAAATGAGAATTAGTCCTAATTATTATGAATTAACTTTCATCCATTCTCCTGTTCTTAGGAAAAGAAAGCTGCATTGGAAAAGGAACGAGAAGAACGGATAGCTGAAGCTGAAATTGAAAACTTATCAGGAGCCAGACATATGGAAAGTGAGAAACTTGCTCAAATATTGGCAGCTAGACAGTTAGAAATGAAACAGATTCCATCTGATGGCCACTGTATGTATAGAGCCATTGAAGATCAACTGAAAGAAAAGGATTGTGCTCTGACTGTGGTTGCCTTGAGAAGTCAGACGGCTGAGTATATGCAAAGCCATGTGGAAGACTTTCTGCCATTTTTAACAAACCCTAATACAGGAGATATGTGTACTCCAGGTAATTTATTTTTCTTTACTATGTTTTATTGTTGCTTTGTTGTAGTTGTTTTTAAATAAAGTGCTTTCTAGCACTGAGCGTAAGAAGAACCCAGATGAACCTTATGAGGAAAAAGCATCACAAGATTTAGGCAGAATTATTTTCTGTAATTTTAGTAGATGTTGGTATGTTTTTCTCTATTAAGATTTCTTAATTACTTAGTTATTTTGTAATTATGTTATTTTATGTAAGATAGAAATGGGAATAAGATTAATCATTTTTGAAAAAAATGTAAGTTCATATTTGACAAAGTGAAGTATTGAAGGTAAGCTTCAGGAAGTGTATATAGGGTCTGAAGACCATAAGGAGAGAATGACTAGGAAAACCATTTTCTCCTTTTATCCTATAATTTGGGAACTTTACTTTTATTCACAATAAGCTATAATTAGGAGGATTACTGTTCAAGTAAAACAAATGAGTTAATAACCTGCTTTATTCTATACAATACTTTCCACAGTTAAGATAAAATATTTATGAGGAAGTAAAAAAGTACACAACTAGCAGATGAGGAAGAGAGCAAGTAAAAATCTGAATAGGTTTTGGGGGAGTAAAGAATGGAATAGAGGACTGTTAGTCCTTGAGAGAAGATGGTGGGTTTGGCATATCCATTGGGAACAAGTCATATGGCCAGAATGGGTTGGAGAGGGAAAGGTTAAGGTTGACTTTCCTTTAGTGGAATCTGTCCTCCATGGAGGAAAGATAGAGAATGATGCAGAATTGATAAAAATGAGCATTGGCAGTCAAGTATGTCTCCTTTAGTTTGTATGGCTTAAGGTATCTGTTGACAGATCTCAAGAGTGACTCAAGCATATCTAATTCTGTAGCAAATTAATTTCCCATAGAGGTCATATTAGAAATGTTAACTTATCTCTTACTGTTTTAGGTCATTGCTGTTTTCTAAATAAACAGAATTTGCTATGGGACATGAAACACATTTTTCCATATATCTTGATACATGCATAGGCAGTGTGATAAATGACTCTTCAGTCATTTATCTCCCAGGTTACTAAATCATTGAAACTCCCCAGTTACACTAGTTGTAGGGCATAGAGGAGGTGGCAGTTTAGTATGCTGAGTCAGAGAAAAATATAAAAGACTTAATTAATTATCTTTATTTATTCAATCAATATTAATTGAAGGCCGGTATGTGCCAAGCACTATTCTAGGCACTGTTCTGAACACTGAGTATTTAATAGGGTCTGAGACAAACACATGAGACATATTTTTCTTTAGATGTCCATGATTTCTTTCCCTCCGTCAAGGATAATTGTTTTCCATTTTAACATACCATATAAAAAGGCGTATGCACAAAATATACCCATTGTAAATTTAGTGATTAGGTCTTTTACTTCTCAGGGCTGATCTGAAAAGCCCTTTCCTTGGTTAGAACTGATACTTAGGCAAATAATGTAAGTGCTTCCAAAATAACAAGTGGAGGCACTGTTTGATGCTATCTCTGGGGAAGGAATTTCAATTTATCTGTACTTTTACTCGAATTCTTCGTATATTTCCCGGAGTCTTACAGTAAACCTGATTATACAGGAACTACTTTTTTTGTCTTTCATGGTATTCCGTTGGATGCAGGTTTGGGCTTCAAAACACATGTCAAGATAGTGAATATTGTGGCAATTTTGGGGGTCATTGCTTGGGGTAGAGTGAGGTAGGTTTGTTATATAGGTAGGGTATCTGGGCCTCCAACAAGAAGAAAAGCCGAAATGGACTCCTTTGTTCTTGGATGGAAATGTGGTAGAAAGTTGGGGCAAATTAAGTTTGGACCTGGTAGTTAGATTAGATTCTGGAGGATACTGATAAAGAAGGAGAACGTTTATAACTTGGGCATTTTTGTCAGGAATTGTGGAGACTATTAAAGGGATTTTGTAACATGAGTTACAGAAATTATTTAAGTGCTTTGTTCTGACCTATTCTCTACAGAAGAGTTTCAGAAGTACTGTGATGATATTGTAAACACAGCTGCGTGGGGAGGTCAGCTTGAGGTAAGTTTGTAGTTATTCATAGTGATTGTGGGTTGTTCCTTCTGTAGTTTTTAGATGTTTCTCAGCTGATCCCAGTTTCTCTTTGAAGATTCCTTTTCTTTATGTATTTGCTATTCTCAACTGACAAAGAAATTGGGAGTTAACATGATTAGGTCTGTGATTAAAGTATGTATGTTGAGGGATTGAAGCACTATTTCATTTTAAATAGCTCAGTGTTAGATCTGTGTGTTAGACATACATATGTGTAAGTCTTTTCATTGTGATACTAGTATTGGCAATACATTTGATTTTCTGGACTTAGGAAAGTGAAAATTTTACTGAAGTAAAGTAAAATTTAGCCTAGTAGCTCAGCTGATCAAAGTCACTATTGGAAAAATATCTTTTTTATATCAGAAATGGAAAAAAATTATATGAAATTACAGGCCAAATCCTACCACAACATATTTATTACAATTGTATTTTGAATTCCTAATTGATAGTGACTGACTGACTTGAAAGCAGTAGTTGATGCATTAAATTTATATGTAAGAAAACAGTATGTTCAGTCACGTTACAGGAAGTTATCAAGATTTCTTTTTAGCTCTAATTTTTAAAAATCTGACTGTTAACTCTGTTTTATTAAAACAAATTAAAAAAAAAACAAAACAGTTAAGTAGGCCAGATGATGATGAAGCAGCCTGGGTATTAGACGGGATAAGAAAGAAAGTCCTAGGTTCAAGTCCTAGCATTTTCTTCTACCTCTCTGTTTTGTGGCCACAGGGAGTCAGCCATCCTCCCAAGCCTGAGTTTCTTGATTACTATATGACCATAATAAACCCTCTCTGTGTACTCAGTAGAGCATTTTTGAGCATTAAGTAAGGCAGAGAGTACCTTCATAAGTTTGTAAGCTGAAGTGCCAGATGGATGAACCTAGGCAGTACAATTAGTAATATATAATGATGATTAATCATCATAAATAGTCTGTGGCTCTAAATAATTCACTAAGAACTGCTTCATTTGAAGATGCAACATAAAAGTTGCTCCAAAATCTTTTTCTTAGTAGTGCTGTGTATGTGCATTTCCACCAGAGGGAACTGTATCTATTAGATTTGTATGCCTCTGAAACTCAGGAAGTTTTCATAGTGGCTTTGTTACTACATTAGGAATAGTTAAAAATACTTGAACTTTCTTAAAAGGATCATTCATGTGAGTATTAGAGGTTAAATCAAGAAATTAAGAAAAACCTTATATTTTGAAGGATACTTACACTTTTTTTTCATCTGTGGATTCATTTGAAGTAAGAGTTGCAGTTTTCCCAATAGAGTAAATTTAAGTTATTAAAGAGAAAATCATTCTATGATTTCTGAAGTTAGAAGGCATGGTAGGATTTCCAGAGTTTGGTTCCCACCCTCTATTCTATGCTAGTTTCTTTAAAATGATATTTTAGGTATAAGAAAAATGTGCTTCAAAGGAACGTTTTTGATTTACCGCCATGCGGCACAGCCCTTTCCATATTTTTTGAAGTAATTTCTTACATTCTTTCAAAACCTCAGGAAGGACTATGTTCATCAATGGAATGTTCTTGTAATGGGGCAAGTACATATCCCATAGTCCCCCCATGGATTGGGGCATTATGATTTTTATTTTCTTTTTGAGACAGAATCTCACTCTGTCACCCAGGCTGGAGGGCAGTGGTGCTATCCATCATTGTTCACTGCAGTCTCAATCTTCTAGTCTTAAGCTTTCTTCCCACTCCTGAGTTGCTGGGACTACAGGCATGCACCACCATGCCTGGCTAATTTTTGTATTTTTTGTTGAAACGGGGTCTCCCTGTGTTGCCCAGGCTGGTCTCGAACTCCTGAGTTCAAGTGGCTTTGACAAGTCTCGTAACCCTTTTTTTGCCTTAGATCTTTTTGCCTTAGGTCTTTAAAATAACAACAGTACCTATCCCATAAAAATATTTATTTAGATGGGATTCAATTGTTTAAAGAAGTGAGACAAATTCAAAGGTAAATAGTTATTCTCTGTCAGATTTAAATCTCTAAAGGAATTAATACACATAAAGTGTTTAAAGTGCTTGAGTGCTTGGTCATGTGTCTTTTTTTTTTTGAAACAGGATCTCACTGTGTCACCCCAGTTGGAGTACAGTGGCGTGATCTTGGCTCACTGCAACCTCTGCCTCCCAGGCTCAAATGATCCATCACGCCTCGTTAATTTTTGTATTTTTTTGTAGAGACAGGGTTTTTACCATGTTGCCCAGGCTGGTCTCGAATGCCTGGACTCAAGGGATCTGCCTGCCTCGGCCTCCCAAAGTGCTGGAATTATAGGTGTGAGCCACCGTGCCTGGCCCGTAATCGTAATAAGTCTTAAAAAATGTTAGCATTAATGTTCATTATTCACCATTATTCACCTGGCTTTAGGCTCTAATTTTATATTGTGTGGTATGAAATTCCTTAAAATTGTATATTTTAATCAGATAGAAATTCATTGATAGGGGAGTATAATTCATATATATATCTCATTCTACTCTTGCTTTGAAAATTATAGAACAGTGGTTGTCAACAGTATTTATAGATTAGAATCATCTGAAAACTTAAAAAAAAAAAAATTTTGTTCTTCCCCCCTGCCCGTTTTCTCACACTGTAATTTATTTGGCCTAGTGCTTGAGCAATGGTATTTTAAAAATCTTTTTGTTATGAACATTTTCAAGCATATTCAAAAGTAGAGAGACTAGTATAATATACCTAGTCTACCCATTGCCGCTCTTCATTAACTGTGGCATTGATACGTTTTACAAAGCTGTTGTGCAGGCAGGACTTGAGCAGTCTCTGCATTTGATTTAATAAATACAAGTTGAGCATCTCTAATCTGAAAATTTGAAATCCGAAATGCTCCCAAATCAAATTTTTTGAGGGCTGACATCTCAAGTGGAAAATTCTACACTGTATGTGACAGGTCACAGTTCAAAACTTAGTTTCATGCACAAAGTTATTTAAAATACTCTATAAAATTACCTTCATCCTATGTGTGTAAGATATGTATGAAACATGAATGAATTTTGTGTTTAGCTTTGAGTCCCATCCTCAAGATATCTCATGTAGTATATGCAAACATTCCCAAATCTGAAAAAATTCAAAATCTAAAACAATTCTGGTTCCAGGCATTTAGGATAAGGGATATTCGATCTGTATTATATTTATTCAACAGGTATTTATTAAGTTCCCACTATATACCAGGCTCTCTGTTTACAGTGGTGAACAGAACATATCCCTGCTGTGACTGGTTGTGCATTCACACATACTTCAGTAGTTTACTATTTGAATGTGATTTACATTTTTATTTTCCTTACTCATACTTTTCTTCTTCCTATAGCTAAGAGCTCTGTCTCACATTTTACAAACACCAATAGAGATAATACAGGCAGATTCTCCTCCCATTATAGTTGGCGAAGAATATTCAAAACACCCACTAATACTTGTGTAAGTACCTAGACATTTTTACTTTTATTTTTCACAATACAAAAAAATATAAAAAATTTTAGATTATATGTGTTAAAATATATGACTTAGATAATTTTTTAAACGTCTAGCGATTTATTTTTGTGTGTGAGTTAAGAATAAAGTCATTTCTAAAGGTTACAGAATTTTAGGACCAGTTTGTATATTGTCCTGGTTTGACATTAGTAATGCTAAAAGTTTCTCAACAAGTGTAAAAGTTGAAATACATTCATGTTACCTGTTTATTCCTTAGATTTATTTTTCTTCATTTTTGAAAATATTTTACATGATTTAGAAATCTCTTCTGAAGTACAGCATGCAGGATTTGCTATTGGCTTTAGTATTTGTTAACTAAACCTATTAAGATAGTCATCAATGGCTAGGTGACAATATAAGCTTATTGAACCCTCAGCATCTCAGCCTTTTCATTTTACCCCCAGTGTTTGAACCAGATCTTGCTGACTGCTGCCACTTTTCAAATGGTGTTGAACTCTTAGTTAATATGTCTACGTAGTCTATTGAGTGATGCCCATGTGGACTGAGTCATTCAGAATCATTGGTTTATATATATATAATAAGCATATATATATATATATATAAAAATTACTTTCATCAAAACTGCTCGTTTTTTTTTTTTAATTTCAGATATATGAGACATGCATATGGCTTAGGAGAACATTATAATTCTGTTACACGGTTGGTAAACATAGTTACTGAAAATTGCAGCTAATTATACAATGTTGTACAATTATGTTTTAATACAGTGTGCCGAACTGAGTATTTCTACCAAGTGTTGGGTTGTTCTAAATGCTACTGAAAAACACAACTACCTTAAGTCAGTTTTATGGCAAAGCTACTAACAGGTGTTTTTAGAAATATGTCAGAGATAAACTTTAACCAGTGTCTTCTTAGTGGAATTTTTAAAATTTGTAAGTTCATTGTGGAGAACATCATTCATAGACCAAGATGGTACCCTATTAGCTGATACTTTCATTTATGTAAGATTGTGGACATTCTGTTTTGTGTTGGAACAAATATTCAATGTTTTTAATTCTCCCTTTTCCCCCATTCCTAAAAACTTTCAAAATAACCATTTCAATGTAATTTGTCTTGAAGAAGTTTACCCAATATCTTTGTCATTGCAATAATGTAGTACGGTGATGGTCAATTTAATTATTGCTTATAAAATGAACTTGATTGCAGTAAGCATGGTATTGATGAGATTAATGCAGTGAAGCTTTATTATTAATATATATAGCCTTATCAAAGCATAACTAAGAAGGTTGCTTTAATAATTAAGAATTTAAAAATATTTATTTAGATAGGATTCAGTTGTTTAAAGAAGTGAGAAAAATTCAAAGGTAAATAGGTAATCTCTGTCAAATTTAAATGTCTAAAGAATTAGAGATTAGTTTTTTATTTGTGTATAACTTAAAAAAGACCTAACAGATTACTGTCTTTTTAATGCATTTGTTATTCTTTGGTATTTTTTAAGCATTGGACTGGAGTTAGTACCATCATCTCTTGATTCTTTCATAACTACACATTTTCATATTTCCTTTTGTGTTTTCTACTTTGCTTTCCTTGAAGGAACAAGCATTTTGTGGCCTTTACCTTGTGCGATTTTAGGGAGTAGCAGTGTAAAAGTCCAAGGCCACATTTACTTGAAATTCTTCCTCTTTTCTAATTTGTCTTACCAGATGTTCCCCTTCTTGCTTCATTCTCTAGGATTTGAAGAAAACCATTGCCACTTATTTTATTAACTTTATTAATGTCACCTTTCCTTCAACTCAAATATTTGAGAAATTTTATGTTACATATATGAATGAAGTTGAAAGCTACTGTTTGGAAGCTAAGACTTGTATACAGTAGTTTTGTATCTGAATGGTTGTTCTAGTTCAGATTTCAGGTTACTCACAACAGTATTATTTCTAAGAGGATATATATACAAACGTCTCTCATAATTTATGTAAGGAAATATTATGAAAATGAGGGTTTTTTAGTTTGATGTATGTTTCCCAAACTAGAGATAAAACTAGAGATTTAATATCGCTTATAACATTTGAATTTTTGCCCCATGAGTACAACTAATTTTTATAAGTAAATATTGGGTTTATAATGTGAAAAATAGGGTGTCAGTCTTTTCACATGCCCAGCAGGTAAAAATGTGGGAAGTTGGCAGGGTCATTGATAGCAAGTAAGTACTTCCTGAAGGCTTTCCAGTTTAAAAGATTACAAGCCATTCTGCCTGCCAAACAAATTATATTCTGAAGATGCCTATTTTGTAACCCTTGATGTGAATTTTTTAGTGTCTGAAATTTACAGAAGAATGAAATTGTAAAACACTAAATGCTTTGGGTTTATTTTGAAGTAATCTGTTACTTTAAAATGAAAATGTCAGCATTAGGAAGTAATAAACCAACATATTATGAAACCCAGTATTATAAATGTTATCTACATCTAAAGAGTATTCTAAAATAACTTATTGGCAGGTTTTTTTCTTTTTTTCCTTATAACATTTAGAATCTTTTGTTATATGTCTGTTTTTCAATTTTGTTGTATTTTTAATTTAAGTGGCCAATGTGGTTATGAACACAATTTGTATGATCAACTTCTGTTCTTTCCTAAAACTTCAGATAAATGTCATTTTAGCTATAACCTAAAAAAGTATTTAAATAAAATGACCGATGTTAATTTAAAAGCAGCATATGCTAATTTACTTTTTCATATGATGATGGTCTAATGGAAGTTACATAAGCTTTCTTTTGTCCTAACTCAGAAAAGTATATGTCAGAGTTCTGGAATATGTCTTTAGCCAAGAATGTTATTCACTTAACTATGTTTACAACTTGTATAAAGCAAAAAAGAATGTGTGTAACTATAGTGAACAATATAGTTTTGCTTATATTATGTGATGTTTGCCAAAAAAAGAATAAAAGATGAATGAATTAAATCAACATTTATTTGCTTGAATTGTCATTCTTAAACAATTTGAGAATTTAGAAGTGGAGAAAACTCATTTTGCTTTAGAATTTTATCCAGCCTTTACTTTGTCTTCACATATAATTGAAAATAATACAATCACAGATTCTTACATTTTAAGGGATTTCAAATAAATATATGACATAGCTTATGCCCCAGAGTAGAGAGAAATTAAGTAATAGCCATTTAAGCTATAGCTCTTAGAAATCAGGTAGAAGCTTAGAACCTTTTAGAATAATGAGTGTTTATTTAGGGTAAGTGAAAAATATTTTAAGACCCATAGGTGTTAAAATAAAGAATCAACATTTGTGTGCAAGAATGTGGAGCAGTAAGAAGGAAGTTTGTGCAAATTAATGTTTTCACACAATTGTTAATATATATTGTGACTTCTTGGTACAGGTTCTTATGAACTAGCTTAAGGAGTAGATCAGTTGATTTTCTGAGAATTTATTTGGTAATTTCATGCTATTTTTTTTAAAACTTTTATTGAACAGATGAAACGTTTTCCCTGACTGTTAAGTTATCACATACATTGATTGTTTCCTCTTGTCTTAAGTCTTTATCTTAGCTCTCATGAGGTTTTAATTCTTAACACATGGGTCTTTTAACCCACCATTGTTCTCTCCCACTTAAGGTCTTGGAACTACTATTCAGAATTGAATGTTTCACCCAACCTGCTTTACCCAGCTTCCTTGTCTTTCTAGTGTCAGCTTACATATTAACAGTACCTACTGAGACAACCCTCCCCACGCCTGTGTCTTTCTAATACCTACACACTTGTAATCACTTGAATTTAGTTGTTTTTCATCTATTTTTTTTCCATAGTGTGTTAAGTGCATAGAAACAAGAATTTCTTGTTCACTACTCTTAAAATATCTAGCACATTGCCTGACCTGTCTGCATTGCATGCTTAAAAAATGTTTGTTGATAGGCTTAGAATATCAGTTTAGAGAATAGGATATGAATAAGGAGTTGCATTAGGTTAACAGACTGCTGGGAAGAGAGAGATGGATATGATTTAGAATTGTGCTCACAAAAGGCCTGCTTTTTAATTTACCTTGCCCTTGGATGAATTCTTCAAGTCTTGTGGTCAGTTGAAGGGAGAAAGGGAACCCAAGAGAGCTTTATTTTTTCTTAACTTCCAATAGTAATGTTTCAGCTAATTTACCTTCACATACCAATTAGGATATTGTCTGATTTTTAATAAATCTAAACAAATATAAGAATCCTATAAAATAAGTGTACAGTTAAAAAAAATTAAAACCTTTGTTAATATACTGACCATGAAGAAGTTTTATAGTTGTCTTATTTCAGTATAATCAGGATGACTAGTATGACATACTGAAACAAATCGCTGCCTTTCTATAAGGCTGCTGAATTTTTATTTCTGTGAATAGGGATGATTTATAATCTAGCTCCTTTTTCTTTGTTACTCTTGTATTGACAAAAAAGTCTTATTTATTGTTTATAATTTTAACCAAATATAGCATTAACGTGGGGATCAATAACCCCAGTGCATGAGTTTGATGAACAAAAATAATGACCTCACTTTAAATTACATGAGTTTTTAAATTTTTCATTTCATTTCTGTTTTTTTTTTTGTTTTGTTTTTTTTTTTTTTTTTTTTTTGTTGAGACGGAGTCTTGCTCTGTCACCCAGGCTGGAGTGCAGTGGCCGGATCTCAGCTCACTGCAAGCTCCGCCTCCCGGCTTCACGCCATTCTCCTGCCTCAGCCTCCCAAGTAGCTGGGACTACAGGCGCCTGCCACCTCGCCCGGCTAAGTTTTTGTATTTTTAGTAGAGACGGGGTTTCACTGTGTTAGCCAGGATGGTCTCGATCTCCTGACCTCGTGATCCGCCCGTCTCAGCCTCCCAAAGTGCTGGGATTACAGGCTTGAGCCACCGCGCCCGGCATAAATTTTTCATTTCATTTCTTAATTTTCTATTTTAGATATAAAGGGTACATGTGCAGATTTATTACATGTCTATATTTTATAATGCTGGAATGTGTGTTTTTCTAGAACCCGTCACCTAAATAGTGAACATTGTACCCAATAGGTAGTTTATCAATCTCCCCCACCCTTTTGGAGTCCCCACTGTCTGTTATTTCCATCTTTATGTACCTGTGTATCCGTTGTTTAGCTCTCACTTTATAAGCGAGGACATGTGGTATTTGATTTTCTGTTTCTGTGTTAATTCACTTAGGATAATGGCTTCCAGCTACATCCATGTTGCTGCAAAGGACATGATTTCATTCTTTTTCATAGCTGCATAGTATTCCGTGGTGTCTATGTACCACATTTTCTTTAATTTACCAGTGATAGGCACTTAGGTTGATTCCATGACTTTGCTATTGTGAATAGCGCTGTGATAAACATGAGTGTAGATATTTTTTGATAATATGATTTCCTTTCCTTTGGGTAGATAACCAGTAGTGGGATTGCTGTATTGAATGGTAGTTATATCTTTAGTTCTTTGGGAAATCTCCATACTGTTTTCCACAGGGGTTGAACTAATTTACATTCCCACCAACAGTGTGTAAGTGTTCCCTTTTCTCCATATCCTTGGCAACATCTGTTAATTTTTGGCTTTTTAATAATAGCCATTCTGACTGGTGTGAGATGGTATCTCATTGGGTTTTAATTTGCAGTAAGTAAGCATTTTCTTCACTTTGCCAAATCCTGATGGAAAAATTGCTGTTTTTGAATCAGGCATTCCCCCCAGCCCCCACCCACCCCTAGTCTTGTGACTGACATCGGAAAGGCCTTATATACCTAGATCGGAGAGTTTCATCAGTGGCACTGTTAACATTTTGAGTTGGATAATTCTTTGTCGTGTCACTGTAAGATGTTTAGCAGCGGCATCTCCTTTCTAAGTACCTGTGTCATCGCCCTCCAAAGCTGTAAAAACAAAAAATGTTTCCCTGGGAACAAAACTGTCCCCGGTTGAGAACCACTTACTAAATCATAAGTTTTATTGCTAACGAGGTTGGAAAGTTCTAAAGAAAACCATTTAGATCACAAATTGGACACAGTAGGCGGTTAGTCATCTACTTTACATGACTTTGGTAACTGCTTAATGCCAGACTTTACATCAATCCCCTTTGAAAAAGCTGAATGGACCTTAACTTTTTTTCCTTTCTCTTCATATTCTTACCTATTAAAATGTGTTTATTTGGCTTTTGGGATTACTGATGGTAGCATTCAGGATAGACTGAATTGTGCTATGGTAACAACTCAAAAATCTTGGTGTCACATACCAACATGGGAGTGTTTCTTGTATTGCTACATTTTGCAAGTTGGCCGAGGGCCCTGCTCCATGATTTTGTACTGTAGGTCCCAAACTATTGAAGCTGTCACCATCTTAAACTTTATTAGAAGAGAGCATTCTGGAGGCTCTCCCTCCAGCAAGTAAATTCTGTGGCTTAGAAGAAACACATCTCATTTCCATTCATTGTCGGAATTAGTCACATGGCTTCACCTAAGTAGGAAAGTGCCCAGAAGTGCAGTCCTACCCTGTGTCCTGAAGGCAGGGAGCTGGAATATTTGGTGAACATTACTAAGCATTATTACATGTACTGGAAATCGTGGTCTTTGTGTTCAGACTTATTTCAGTCTTGACCCTGGCGCTTATTGACTAACCTTTCAGAGCTCCTGTTTACTTACATAAAATAGGAATAATAATATTTTCCTAGTAGGAGAACTATAAAGATAAGTAGGAATGTTTCAATAATGTATATAGCATATTCTATATAATTTATGGTATTTATGAGAATAATAGTTATTATTTTACAGGTTGGTTATTGGTGTATTATATGTCACCTAAATGGGAGGCAGAAATGTGATAGGCTACTAATCTCTTGGAAAAGTGGGATTGTTAAGGTGGTTTATAAAGCAGAGCCTTGGAATGCTAGAATGAGGGGCCGTTTCACTGTTGCTCTTAGAATTAAGCATGTGGGAAATTTTCAGTAACTTGTAGGATATTATGAGACCATTATGAGACCAAGAAATATCTGATATAATAAGGCAAATATTCTAAGAGTATTTCTGTTTTGCTTTCTACTGAATATCTCAAACTTTGATATTTATATTCTGTTTAGGATTTAGCTGTCAAGATTCTTGATTGACATAGAGGTTGTCAGGTTTGGTTTTGATATTCTTAAACTCTTTTGGTATTGTGGGTGAATTAATGTGAATTAAGGAAATACCTTTCCTAAGCTCCATAAAGAATATTCAAGTGCTTTAAAGAAATATTTTGTGTATGTTGTAATATATTTACAAAGTTTCTTTTAATTATTGCTGAAGAATGACACCCTTTGCACGTGGAGCTATTTATTTAAACTTGTAATTTTGAATATCTATATATATTTTGTTTTGTTTTGTCTTGTTTTTTTCTTTCTTCCTCTCCTCCCCCTGACTCAAAACAGTCTGGATTTGGTCTGTACCATGTCACCGAAACTGCTTCTAAGAGTAGTACCAGGAACTGCTAACTTATCCTTAACTAACTGGAAATCTCTTCTGCCTTTAGCACGGTAGACTACACTCTCCTTGCAATTATCTTTTTCCATAATACTACTTGTGATGGTTAAAATCGAGCGTCAACTTGATTGGATGGAAGGATGCAAACTATTGTTCCTAGGTGTGTCTCTGAGGGTGTTGCCAAAGAAGGTTAACATTTGAGTCAGTGGACTGGGAGAGACAGACCCACCCTCAATCTGGGTGGGCACCATCTAATTAGCTGCCAGCATGGCTAGAATAAAGCAGGCAGAAGAAAGTGGAATGAGCAGACTTGCTGAGTCTTCTGGCCTTCATCTTTCTCCTGTGCTGTATGCTTCTTGCCCTCGAACATCAGACTCCAAGTTCTTCAGCTTTGGGACTCTTGGACTTACCCTAGTGATTTGTCAAGGGCTCCTGGGCCTGCACTCTTGGCTTCCCTACTTTTGAAGTTTTGGGACTTGGACTGGCTTCCTTGTTCCTCACCTTGCAGATGGTCTATTATGGGACTTCACCTTATGATCGTGTGAGTCAATACTCCTTAATAAACTCCCCTTCATATGTATATCTATCCTATTAGTTCTGCCCCTCTAGGGAACCCTAATACACTACTCTTTGCCAAATGGTTCCTCCTCCTTAGGTGCTGTTCTGGTCTGAGCCTCTTCACCTGAATATCCTTTAGGATGTTATCCTTGACCCTCTTTTTCACACTTAGGTCAGAGCTTCCAAACTGCTGGACTGAATGTGGCTCAGAGACATATTTTGTTAGACCTATGTAGTGATTTAAAGAAAAAAACAGATGTGAGGTAGTTGGTAGCATTTAAGGGGTGATTTCACCAAAAATTCGTATTTCCAGCTTCTCTAAAAAAATTAGAATGGCTGTCTACACTGAGCCAGGATTTCCTTGTGGCAGACTCAGCAAGAGGTGAGCAGTGGCTGGAGGTTTCAAACAGGGTTTCACCCACCACCATCTCCACCTGGTCTGCTAACTTAAATTTCTTTTCTCAGTCAAAAATACCTAGTTCCAGCTGGGCATGGTGGCTCCCACCTGTAATCCCAGCACTTTGGAAGGCAAAGCCAGTGGATTACCTGAGGTCAGTAGTTCGAGACCAGCCTGGCCAACATGGAGAAACCCCATCTCTACTAAAAATACAAAATTAGCCGGACCTGGTGGTGCACACCTGTAATCCCAGCTACTCGGGAGGCTGTGGCAGGAAAATCGCTTGAATTCAGGAGGCAGAGGTTGCATGCAGTAAGCAGAGATTACACTGCTATACTCCAGCCTTGGGGACAGAGCAAGACTGTGTCTCAAAAAAAAAAAAAAAAAAAAAAAAAAAGGCTTAAGTTTCCACGCCAAAATCTTGACATTATCTTATCCCCTTTTTGGTTTATTCCTTACTTTATTAGACTTTGTAGATGTGTAGCTTTCTTACTGCTTAGTTTATCTTAGTATTCTATTTTGTAATCTATTCATTGCTACTTTTTGTTTTGATTGGCTACTTCTGTTTTCTATGTTTAATACTTGATAAAGCTTCCCCAAAATATAAAAATATATATGTGTATTTGTGTATGTGTTTTTAAGTAGAATATTGAGAGATTCCTCTAGCCTAGTGGTAATTAAATGCTGGTCTGTAAACTGATCTCACTGGCAGCATAACAACATTTAGTATAAGATAGTGAGATTTTCATAAAGCAAATTTAATCAATTTAAATAAACTTATATATATGTCATCTTCTTTCAACAGAAGGGTTTAAAATGTCCTTTTATGAATTTGTGGTGGCAGTAGTTGAGAGTAAATAAAAAAAAAATATGTCCTCACTTGACAAAATTAAGAGTTGGTAACTCCGTATTTCCTGCAAATCTCTTTCTGTTTTAAAGTCTGTGAACCAGTAATCTATTTCCAGCCACGTAGCCAGTTTAAGGATCTCTTGTATAACATCTCCAACAGATCTTTAGCCCCTCATTTGAGCTTCTCTAACAAGAGTATACTCAGATATCTAAGCAATAAGTTGAAGTAGTGAGGATAAAGAAGAGTATAGTGGCAAGAAAGTGGCATCAGGGAGACAGATCTTTGGCACAGTGGGCACATGTTAGCACCTTTTATCAGTCTCAGGGGTAGTGCTTGCAACTTGAGATTTGTTAACAGAAAGTGGAGCTCTTAATTTAAATGTGTATATGAGATTGTACAACAGCAAACCACTACCTTTTACTGAGCTCTTACTGTGTGCCAGGCAGTGTGCTAAATGCTTTGCATATGTGGCTTATTTATGCCTCATGGAAAGCAGGGGTTGCTATTTTCATCCCTATTTTTTGGAGAATGAAAATGAGACTTGAGGACGTTGAGAATGAATTACTTGCTTAAGCTACGTAGCTAGTAAGTGACTCTAGAAGGCAGGCTAGAGAATCCAAAGGCTAGTCAGCTAGCTAGTAAGTGACTCCAAAAGGTAGGCTTTCAGAATCCAAGACCTTTAAATCAAACCTTCCATTTCCATATTTAAAAGGAAAACTAACCAAGAGAAACCTAGTACCCTTCTTTATTACAGGACAGAATTTCTACAGCAGTTTTCAAGTACATGAAGCATCTGCTCATGTTTGAAACTTTTACCCCAAGTCTCAGACCACATTTTAAATCACAAAATAAGCTTGCCAAAACAAATTAAGTAAGTGTGTTGGTTTCTGCCATAACCTGTGTTTATGAACTCCTGTTTTTCATGCATTTTTCCAACTTCCAAAATTTTTATAATTTTTCATGGGCCCTTGTCGTATTAAGAATTAGCCAGATTATTTTGTATTATAGAATGTTAATAAATGAAACAACACTTCTCTGTTAATAAAATTAATGATTGTTTCAACTTTAGGGTCCTTGAGTTCCTAGGATACTGTATATTTTAGCATTCTTACAGCACTTTATACTTCCAGAATAGTTTATAATCATTAGTTAGCTGTTTCCCACACAATCTCTGTGGAATAGATTGGCATTCTTTCTTGTTGTTTTACTGATGAGAAGAGAGATAGATACAGGCAATTTGACTGGCTTTCTAAATTTACACAATAAGTCAGTAACCGTCTGGATTAACATTCAACTTTAGATTCCTAGTTTTTTGCTGAGTTCACAGGCTGTTGCTGTCTCAAAAAGCTGGTGATTTTTTCAATTTACCTGCCAAATGGATTGATTTCGGGTTGCTGGGAAAGCTCTAGATGCTGACATTCCATGAGGCTAGCCTGTACGGCACAGAGATCAGCAACCCTTTCATTTTCAGCTGGTGTCCATAAGGAGTGTGTTTAAGATACAGGTGAAAACTCAAAGGTTTGAAAGAGCAAACTCCATCTCTTTTCTGAATCTCTCTTTCCTAGATTCTCAGTATCTTAATAAACCTAGACCTGCGTCACAGCTGTACCCTGCTAAATATTACACAACTCTCATCTCTCCACATCCTAAATTGTGGCTTATCTAATGTTCCTACAAAGAGACCAGATTCTAGTCGCAGTCTTACCCAGGTTATACCTATCACTTTATCTCCATCTTGTTTTCCCTATCACCTGGAATAGTACAGAAGCCATTCCTGACTCCAGTCTTACTCCCTTAAACCATTCTTTTATGCTACTAAAGTGAACTGCCACAAATGCAAATCTGACTACCACTTTCCTGTATCACTTATATTTTTAATTTTTATTTTTTGTATATTCTGATGTTTTGACATCTTAAAAAACCTTTCTGGCTGAGGAGGGGCCGTTCCTACTGGGGTTAGTTGGTTCTTAGAGATAACAAAGGGCAGGTGCAGCCAGGAGCATGACTTTGATATGCAAACTAACCAGTCCTAAGCCAGACCTCCTCTGTCTGACCCATACACCCCAGGAAACAATAGTCCTTTGCTTTAATCATCCCAGGGCCAGGTACCAGACCACTGGGGACCACCTCTAAATCCCAAAACCCACCAGAATTATTCACACTAGCCAGTCCTAAACTGTTTACCCTTCCCTGCTTTGTATTTTCCACAGGAACTCCAATAAAGACTCTGGCCTAGACTTTCTTTCTTTTTTTTTTTTTTGAGACAAGAGTCTTGCGCTGTCACCCAGGCTAGAGTGCAGTGGTGCGATCTTGGCTCACTGCAAGCTCCACCTCCTGGATTCACGGCATTCTCCTGCCTCAGCCTCCTGAGTAGCTGGGACTACAGGTGCTCGCCACCACGTCCAGCTAATTTGTTTGTATTTTTAGTAGAGACGGGGTTTCACCATGTCAGCCAGGATGGTCTCAATCTCCTGACTTCATGACCCGCCTGCCTCGGCCTCCCAAAGTGCTGGGATTACAGGTGTGAGTCACCATGCCTGGCCCTCTGGCCTAGACTTTCTACCCTTGCTACTCTATTCTACCTGCTGACAGTCCCCAGTCCTTTCCCACGTGGCCCTGCGTGGCATGCCATGCCTTCTGTTTCTAGGGATTCAAGTATAAATTTCCTTCATAACTATCACTTCTTAATCACTTGATTAAAACAAATTTGGGGTATGTTTTAATATACTTTCTAACCTAATCCTTATGATGGCTTCTTATTCCCATAGGATTAAGTCTCCTTATCACGGCATTTAAAAGAGGTCTTTCGTGACAGGTCCTATTTACTTCTCCAGCATCACCTCCCATCACTCCTTTCTTTAGATATATGCACTAGAATCAATTATTTATACTCCCCATGGCCTGTGTATTTCATGCCCCTGAACCTTTTTTTCATGCTTTTATTTAAATGCTTTTCCACTTCACATTTACTTCATCATCTGGTTCGCTCTTTTTAACCCATTATGACTGGACCCAGCAGTCAATAGCAGGAAATCTTCCTTGAACCAACAGATCAGACTCTTTGCCACTTTGTGTACTGTCACTTCTGCTAGATCTTCTCCTTTGGCTTCTCTGGATTTTAGGGAAGGCATAACACTGGGCACAAAAGTAAACAACCTTATATAGAGGGCTTAACCAGCTCCCATAGTTATATAAGATCAAATTCCTGTGATAAAACCCATATTCTATACAATTCCTAATGGTTTGTATTGTTACTATTTTTTATTAAATCTGGATATACAATTTGCTGCTACTAAGCCATGAAGAATGAGCTTTGGCACTGAGCTTGAGTATAAGTTAGAAGGGCCTTGAAGAGACTGTTAACAGGACCCTAATGTCACTTCAGGAAGCTATTGGTGAAGGTTTAAACAAGGTGAGAGATATTACTGGAAACTGGAAGAAAGGTGACTCTTGTGACACAGTAGCAGAAATTTTAGCAATGGTGGAAATTTATTTTCCATGAAACAGTGGAAAATAAGTAATACTCAACTGCATGATCTCACTAAAGAGGTTTCTAGGCAATGTTGAAGGTGCTATCTGGATTCTTCTAGCCCCTATAGCAAAAGACAAAAGGAGAAAGGCAAGCAAGAGAAAAAATTGTTCAATATGAAGGAGCCACAACTTTTTGGGTTTGAAAAATACTTTCTTTCATTCCTAACCTCTCCAGACAGTGAATGATGCCAAAATTAAGCAATCTGTTCCAGACCGAGCCAATAAAGGGAACTCTTGAGTAAAATGATGAAGATGAAAAGGCATAGCTATAAAAGGCTTTGTTAAGAACTCAGAAAGCTTGGAGGGTGGTTCCAAGATGGCCAAATAGGAAGAGCTCCAGGCTACAGCTCCCAGTGTGAGTGACACAGAAGATGGGTGATTTCTGCATTTCCAACTGAGGTACCAGGTTCATCGCACTGGGGCCTGTTGGACAGTGGGTGCAGAACAGTGGATGCAGGACAGTGGGTGCAGCCCACCTAGCGAGAGCTGAAGCAGGGCGAGGCATCGCCTCACCCAGGAAGCACAAGAGGTAAGGGAATTCCCTTTCCTAGCCAAGAGAAACCATGACACACAGCATCTGGAAAATCGGATCACTCCCACCCTAATACTGCACATTCCCAAGGGTCTTAGCAAACGTCACACCAGGAGATAATATCCCACACCTGGCTTGGAGGATCCCACACCCATGGGGCCTCCCTTATTGCTAGCACAGCAGTCTGAGATCTAACTGCAAGGTGGCAGGAAGGCTGGGGGAGGGGCGCCTGCCATTGTTGAGGCTTGAGTAGGTAAACAAAGCATCCAGGAAACTCGAACTGGGTGGAGCCCACTGCAGCTCAAGGAGGCCTGCCTGCCTCTGTAGACTCCACCTCTGGGGACAGGGCATAGCCAAACAAAAGGCAGCAGAAACCTCTGCATATGTAAATGTCCTGGTCTGACAGCTTTGAAGAGGGTAGTGGTTCTCCTAGCACGGAGTTTGAGATGTGAGAACAGACAGACTGCCTCTTCAAGTGGGTCCCTGAACCCCAAGTAGCCTAACAGGGAGGCACCCACCAATAGGGGCAGACTGACACCTCACACGACCAGGTACCTCTCTGAGATGAAGCTTCCAAAGGAACAATCAGGCAACAACATTTGCTGTTCAGCAATATTCACTCTTCTGCAGCCTCTGCTGCTGATACCCAGGCAAACAGGGTCTGGAGTGGACCTTGAGCAAACTCCAACAGACCTGCAGCTGAGGGTCCTGACTGTGAGAAGGAAAACTAACAGAAAGGACACCCACACCAAAACCCCATCTGTACGTCACCATCATCAAAGACCAAAGGTAGATAAAACCACAAAGATGGGGAAAACACAGAGCAGAAAAGCTGAAAATTCTAAAAATCAGAGCGCCTCTCCCCCTCCAAAGGAATGCAGCTCCTTGCTGGCAATGGAACAAAGCTGGACGGAGAATGACTTTGACGAGTTGAGAGAAGAAGGCTTCAGACGATCAAACTTCTCAGAGCTAAAGGAGGAAGTTCAAACCCATTGCAAAGAAGATAAAAACCTTGAAAAAAGATTAGACAAATGGCTAACTAGAATAACCAATGTAGAAAAGTCCTTACATGACCTGACAGAGCTGAAAATCATGGCACAAGAACTACATAACAAATGCATAAGCTTCAGTAACCAATTTGATCAACTGGAAGAAAGGGTATCAGTGATTGAAGATCAAATGAATGAAATGAAGTCAGAAGAGAAGTTTAGAGAAAAAAGAGTAAAAAGAAACAAACAAAGCCTCTAAAAACTATGGGATTATGTGAAAAGACCAAATCTACATCTGATTGGTGTACCTGAAAGTGACGGGGAGAATGGAACCAAGTTGGAAAACAGTCTGCAGGATATTATCCAGGAGAACTTCCCCAACCTAGCAAGGCAGGCCAACATCCAAATTCAGGAAATACAGAGAACGCCACCAAGATATTCCTTGAGAAGAGCAACTCCAAGACGCATAATTATCAGATTCACCAAAGTTAAAATGAAGGAAAAAATCTTAAGGGCAGCCAGAGAGAAAGGTTGGGTTACCCACAAAGGGAAACCCATCAGACTAACAGCAGATCTCTCGGCAGAAATTCTACAAGCCAGAAGAGAGTGGGGGCCAATATTCAACAGTCTTAAAGAAAAGAATTTTCAACCCAGAATTTCATATCCAGCCAAACTAAGTTTCATAAGTGAAGGAGACATAAAATCCTTTACAGACAAGCAAATGCTGAGAGATTTTGCCACCACCAGGCCTGCCCTACAAGAGCTCCTGAAGGAAGCACTAAACTTGGAAAGGAACAACCGGTACCAGCCACTGCAAAAACATGCCAAATTGTAAAGACCATCGATGCTAGGAAGAAACTGCACCAACTAATAAGCAAAATAACCAGCTAACATCATAATGACAGGATCAAATTCACACATAATAATATTAATCTTAAATGTAAATGGGCTAAATACTCCAATTAAAAGACACAGACTGGCAAATTGGATAAAGAGTGAAGACCCATCAGTGTGCTGCATTCAGGAGACCCATCTCACATGCAGACACACACATAGGGTCAAAGTAAAGGTATGGAGGAAGATCTACCAAGCAAATGGAAAACAAAGAAACAAACAAAAGGCAAGGGTTGCAATCCTAGTCTCTGATAAAACAGACTTTAAACCAACAAAGATCAAAAGAGACAAGGCCATTTACATAATGGTAAAGGGGTCAATTCATCAAGAAAAGCTAACTATCCTAAATATGTATGCACCCAATACAGGAGCACCCAGATTCATAAAGCAAGTCCTTAGAGACTTGCAAAGCGACTTAGACTCCCACACAATAATAATGGGTGGGTCACTTTAACACCCCAGTGTCAACATTAGACAGATCAATGAGACAGAAAGTTAACAAGGATGTCCAGGAATTGAACTCAGCTCTGCACCAAGCGGACCTAATAGACATCTACAGAACTCTCCACCCCAAATCAACAGAATATACATTCTTAACCTAAGATCAGAGCAGAACTGAAGGAGATAGGGACACAATAAAACCCTCCAAAAAATCAATGAATTCAGGAGCTGGTTTTTTGAAAAGATCAACAGAATTGAAAGACCTCTAGCAAGACTAATAAAGAAGAAAAGAGAGAAGAATCAAATAGATGCAATAAAAAATGATAAAGGGGATATCACCACCAACCCCACAGAAATACAAACTACCATCAGATAATACTATAAACACCTTTACGCAAATAAACTAAAAAACCTAGAAGAAATGAATACATTCCTGGACAAATACACTCTCCCAGGACTAAACCAGGAAGAAGTTGAATCCCTGAATAGAACAATAGCAGGCTCTGAAATTGAGGCAATAATTAATAGCCTACCAACCAAAAAAAAGTCCAGGACCAGACGGATTCACAGCCGAATTCTACCAGAGGTACAAGGAGGAGCTGGTACCATTCCTTCTGAAACTGTTCCAATCAATAGAAAAAGAGAGAATCCTCCCTAACTCATTTTTTGAGGCCTACATCATCCTGATACCAAAGCCTGGCAGAGACACAACAAAAAAAGAGAATTTTAGACCAATATCCCTGATGAACATTGATGCAAAAATCCTCAATAAAATACTGGCAAACCGAATCCAGCAGCACATCAAAAAGCTTATCCACCATGATCAAGTGGGCTTCATCCCTGGGATGCAAGGCTGGTTCAGCATATGCAAATCAATAAACGTAATCCAACATATAAACAGAACCAAAGACAAAAACCACATGATTATCTCAATAGATGCAGAAAAGACTTTTGACAAAATTCAACAGCCCTTCATGCTAAAAACTCTTAATAAATTCGGTATTGATGGAACATATCTCAAAACAGTAAGAGCTCTTTATGACAGACTCACAGCCAATATCACACTGAATGGGCAAAAACTGGAAGCATTCCCTTTGAGAACTGGTGCAAGACAGGGATGCCCTCCTTCACTCCTATTCACTCCTTTTCACTCCTATTCCACATAGTGTTGGAAGTTCTGGCCAGGGCAGTCAGGCAAGAGAAAGAAATAAAGGGTATTCAGTTAGGAAAAGAGGAAGTCAAATTGTCCCTCTTTGCAGATGACATGATTGTATATTTAGAAAACCCCACTGTCTCAGCCCAAAATCTCCTTAAGCTAATTGGCAACTTCAGCAAAGTCTCAGGATAAAAAATCAATGTGCAAAAATGACAAGCATTCTTACACACCAATAACAGACAAACAGAGAGCCAAATCATGAGTGAGCTCCCATTCACAATTGCTTCAAAGAGAATAAAATACCTAGGAATCCAACTTACAAGGGATGTGAAGGACCTCTTCAAGGAGAACTAAAAACCACTGCTCAATGAAATAAAAGAGGACACAAACAAATGGAAGAACATTCCATGCTCATGGATAGGAAGAATCAATATCATGAAAATGGCCATACTGCCCAAGGTAATTTATAGATTCAATGCCATCCCCATTAAGCTACCAATGACTTTCTTCACAGAATTGGAAAAAACTACTTTAAAGTTCATATGGAACTAAAAAACAGCCTGCATTGCCAAGACAATCCTAAGCCAAATAAACAAAGCTGGAGGCATCATGCTACCTGACTTCAAACTATACTACAAGGCTACAGTAACCAAAACAGCGTGGTACTGGCACCAAAACAGAGATATAGACCAATGGAACAGTACAGAGCCCTCAGAAATAATACCACACATCTACAACCATTTGATCTTTGACAAACTTGACAAAAACAAGAAATGGGGAAAGGATTCCCTATTTAATAAATGGTACTGGGAAAACTGGCTAGCTATAAGTAGAAAGCTGAAACTGGATCCCTTCCTTACACCTTATACGAAAGTTAATTCAAGATGGATTAGAGACTTAAATGTTAGACCTAAAACCATAAAAACTCTAGAAGAAAACCTAGGCAATACCATTCAGGACATAGGCATGGGCAAGGACTTCACGTCTAAAACACCAAAAGCAATGGCAACAAAAGCCAAAATTGACAAATGGGATCTAATTAAACTAAAGAGCTTCTGCACAGCAAAAGAAACTATCATCAGAGTGAACAGGCAACCTACAGAATGGAGAAAATTTTTGCAATCTACTCATCTGACAAAGGGCTAATATCTAGAACCTACAAAGAACTCAAACAAATTTACAGGAAAAAAACAAACAACCCCATCAAAAAGTGGGCAAAGGATATGAACAGATACTTCTCAAAAGAAGATATTTATGCAGCCAACAGACACATTGGAAAAAAGCTCATCATCACTAGCCATCAGAGAAATGCAAATCAAAACCACAATGAGACACCATCTCACACCAGTTAGCGTGGCGATCATTAAAAAGTCAGGAAACAACAGGTGCTGGAGAGGATGTGGAGAAATAGGAAAACTTTTACAGTGTTGGTGGGACTGTAAACTAGTTCAACTATTGTGGAAGACAGTGTGGCAATTCCTCAAGGATCTAGAACTAGAAATACCATTTGACCTAGCCATCCCATTACTGGGTATATACCCAAAGGATTATAAATCATGCTGCTATAAAGACACAAGCGCACGTATGTTTATTGCAACACTATTCACAATAGCAAAGACTTGGAACCAACCCAAATGTCCATCAGTGATAGACTGAATTAAGAAAATGTGGCACATATACACCATGGAATACTATGCAGCCATAAAAAAGGATAAGTTCATGTCCTTTGTAGGGACATGGATGCAGCTGTAAACCATCATTCTCAGCAAACTATCGCAAGAATAGAAAACCAAACACCACATATTATCGCTCATATGTGGGAACTGAACAATGAGAACACTTGGACACAGGAAGGGGAACATCACACACCGGTGCCTGTTGTGGGGTTGAGGGAGGGGGAAGGGATAGCATTAGGAGATATACCTAATGTAAATGACGAGTTAATGGGTGTAGCACACCAACATGGCACATGTATACATATGTAACAAACCTGCACGTTGTGCACATGTACCCTAGAACTTAAAAGTATATAAAAAATTAAATTAATAAATAAAAAGAACTCAGGAAGGTTAAATATGCTGTCTTACCAATAAACAATAGGGTCCCTAAAAATCTTAATGATAATGTCTCACAGCAGTTTCACATGGGAACCCAAGATAGAGGCGGGCCATCTGAAAGATTTGTGGGTGTGGCTTTTGTCAGATAGAGTAAATTATAAACTGTTTTTAAAAGAAACCCATGAAGTTTTTAAATGATTTGCATCAGGTTGGATTGAAAAGGACAATAAAATGAAAAGATAAACCTTCATGCACTCTTAGTAGGAGTGTAAAATAGTGTAGCCACTGGAAAATCTGCCAGTACCTCAAAAGATGGAACATAAAGGTACCATATGACCTAATAATTCCACCCCTAGGTATATACCCAAGAGAATGAAAACATATCCACATAAAAAGTTGTACACAGATGTTTATAGCAGCATTATTTGTAATAACCAAAAAGTAGAAACACTGTAAATGCCCATCAGCTGATGAGTGGAAATGTAAACTGTGATGTATTCATACAATTGAATATTATTTGACAACAAAAATAAATGGAGTGCCAGTACATGCTGTAACATGGATAAGCCTTTGTACTAGTCTGTTTCGGCAGTTCTGTAAAGAAATACCTGAGACTGGGTAATTTATAAATAAAAGAGGTTTAATTGGCTCAGAGTTCTGCAGGTTGTAAAGTAAGTGTAGTAGCTTCTGCTTCTGCGGAGGCCTCAGGAATTTTCCAGTCATGGTGCAAGGCAAAAGAGAAGCAAGGCACATTTCACATGGCTGGAGCAGGAGGGAGTGGGGGGAGGTGCCACCGCTTTTAAACAAACAGATCTCACAGTAACTCACTGATATGAGAACAGTACCAAGAGGGAAATCTGCCCCCATGATCCAATCACCTCTCAACAGGTCCCACCTCCAACACTGGGGATTACAGTTTGATATGAGATTTGGGTGGGGACACAGATCCAAAGCATCTCAGCCATGAAAACATGCTAAGTAAAGTAAGCCAGTCACAAAAGTCCACATGTTACATAATTTCATCTATATACAATCCCCAGAATAGGCAAATCTATACAGATAAAAAGTAGATTTATGGTTGCCTAGGGTTGGGGTAAATGGGAGGAATGGAAAGTGATTCTTAAAGGCTTCAGGCTTTCTTTTGGAGATGATGAAAATATTCGCAAGTGGATTATGGTGGTAGTTACACAAGTTGGTAAATATCCTAAGGAACCATCAACTTGTATACTTTAAATGGTTGAATTAATGGTATGTGAATTTTATCTCAATAAAGCTGTTATCAAAAAGGAATTAAAATGAAGAGAGGCCCTTGAACTTCTATGGACAGGAAACAGACTGAGGAAAATATTTGGCAAACATGGGCTACATTTTATGGAAAAGGAAAGAAATTCAGAGGATGGAATCAGGAGCCCAAATAGGGGAACCAAAAGCTAATCCCAGGCAGTACATGTGGGCGGGGCGCAGTCGCTCACTCCTGTAATCCCAGCACTTTGGGAGGCTGAGGCAGGTGGATCACTTGAGGTCAGGAGTTCAAGACCAGCCTGGCCAACATGGTGAAAGCTTGTCTCTACTAAAAATACAAAAATTAGCCAGGCATGGCAGCATGTGCCTGTAATCTCAGCTACTCGGGAGGCTGAGGCAGGAGAATTGCTTGAACCCAGGAGGCGGAGGTTGCAGTGAGCTGAGATCGTGCCACTGCACTCCAGCCTGGGTGAAAGAGCAAGACTCCATCTCAAAAGCAAAAAACAAACAAACAAAAAATGACAACCTTGTGCCTCATTTGATTTCAGAATTGCTATAAACCAGTGGCTACTTTGTTCCTCTGTTTTTTCCTTTTTTTTTTTTTTTTGAATGGGACTAACTATTGCCTGCCGTTTGTTTTACCTATGTTGTATTCTAGGTACATGTGGACAGATAACTTGTCTCTTTAGTTGATAGGTCTTCAGGTCAAGATGAACTGCACTCAAGCTGAACTCAAGGAACTGCCTCAGAGGAGCTTCATCCACCTTCATACCTAACTTAGATGACAAAATCTTTGGACCTGATGTTCTAAATAGATGAAACTTTTGGGGAAGGGGGTTTTGCAGGAAGAGTGTCTCTGTTTTGCACATGGGAGGAATGTAAACAGCTCATGGCTACAGTGTGGATTGTGGTGGGTTTTAAAACATGTCCACAAATTTTTAGTTACTTGCTTTCAAGAGGCAGAGTCTAATTTGTCTTCCTTTGAATATGAGCTTGTTTCTGTGAGTTGGTTCTAATGAATAAAATGTGGTAGAGGTGATTCTGTATGACTTCTGAAGTAAGGTCATGAAAGTAATACAGCTTCCACTCCACTTTCTCTCTTGGGATGCTTACCCTTCAAACCAAGCCACCATGTTGGGAGGAAGTCCAAGCCACATTGGAGAGGCTGCATGTAGAGGCTGATCACCCTAAGGCCCTAGCCAACAAGAAGTGTCTACCACCAGATGTGGGTTAGTGAACCTTTAGATGGTTTCTGCCCCAGACTTTGAGCTGCTATAGCTGTCACTAAGAACTATAGGCAAGCCCTGCCCAGATTAAGATTTGTCAATAAAGGCCGGGCATGGTGGCTCACGCCTGTAATCCCAGCACTTTGGGAGGCCAAGGCAGGCGGATCACGAGGTCAGGAGATCGAAGCCATCCTGGCTAGAACAGTGAAACCCCATCTCTAGTAAAAATACAAAAAATTAGCTGGGCGTGGTGGTGGGCACCTATAGTCCCAGCTACTTGGGAGACTGAGGCAGGAGAATGGCGTGAACCCGGGAGGCAGAGCTTGCAGTGAACTGAGATCGTACCACTGCATTCCAGCCTGGGTGACAGAGTGAGACTCCGTCTCAAAAAAACAAAAAACAAAAAACAAACAAACAAAAAAAACAGATTTGTCAATAAAATAAATATTTTAGGCCATTAAGATGTGTGGTGGTTTGTTTCCCAGTGATAGATAACTGGAACAGGCAGATGAATAGGATTGATTATATATTGGAAGTAAGGGAGAAGAAACACTCAAGAATGTTAATCAGGTTTTCTACGTTCAGCAGATTAACAGAAAGCAGTGTCAGATTGTATTGATTTGTTTACCCACTTAAAGCAGTAACAAATTTCCAGGGTTTGGACAATGTCAGCTGGGATGCTAGCCACCCAGTAGTTACTTAAGAGGTGATGATTGTCATGGATTTTTTTTTTTTAAACAAAGCCTTGTGATCAGTTTGTTTTGATAGTAACAGCTTTATTATTCTTAGGAAACAAATAATATCAAAGTAAAGAAGACGAAGCATAGGTTTGGAAGAGGGAAGGCAAACAGCAGTGATTAAGAAGCTGAAAAATTATTTTATCTGTCATTCTAGCAAATGAAAGTCACTATTAGCACCTCTTGATTTACTGTTATGATATTGATATTCATTATAATCCCTTTAAAAATTTAATGATCCTTTTTTAGAATTCTGGCACTTGCTTTTACTCTCTTACTGGAAGAGGTCTTGTCTCTAATAGCATTCTCTCAGTGAGGCCTTTCCTGGTCATCCTGTTTAAAATTGTAAACTTCTCATTTCCCACACTCCCTGTTTCTCTTTTCTGCTTAGTTTTTTTCCCTTGGCATGAAATCACTATCTAACATAGTAGATTTACTTATCTGATTGTTTTTCTTCCCCTACTAGAATGGAATTTCCTTGAGAACAGAAATTTTTATCTTTTTCATTCACTCCTGCAACAGTGTTGACTATGTAGTAGGTGCTCAGTAAATATTTGTTGAATAAATAAATAACGTGATTTCTGAATGCCAAAGGAAGGATTGATTTCTGTTCAGATCACTTTCAGTGCAGAATGTATTTTATAATGTTTAGGTTTTTGGAAATCCACATCTAAGTGTGTCACATACATGTGTAATCCTAATGCCTCTAAGATGCATCCTATCTGGGTGCTGATGGGGTTGTGATAATAATAAAATGTTACTGGCCACAGCTCCCCTCCCTCTCCTTTTTGTTCCCGTTTTAATGTTTTATTTGGAAATTTTTAAACATATGCAAAAATAATAAGACTAATATAATGAATGTTGATATGGTTTGGATTTGTGTCCCTTCCAAAATCTCATGTTCAATTATAATCCCCAGTGTTGGAGATGGGGCCTGGTGGGAGGTGATTGGATCCTGGGGGTGGAGTTCTCATGAATGGATTAGCATCCCCTCAGTGCTGTTCTGCTGATAGTGAGTGAGTGAGTTATCCTGAGATCTGGTTGTTTAAGTGTTAGCACCTCCTTCCTCTCTGTCTTCCTCTGGCTCTGGCCATGTGAAGTGTTGGCTCCCCCTTTGCCTTCCACCATTATTGTAGGTTTCCTTAGGGCTCCCCAGAAGCTGAGCAGATGCCAGCACCATGCTTCCTGTATAGCCTGCAGAACTGCGAGCCAATTAAACCTCTTTTCTTTATAAATTACCTAGTCTCAGGTATTTCTTTATAGCAGTGCGAGAATAGACTAATACAACCCCCTATGTGTCTATTACTCAGCATTAATAATTATCAACATTTTGTCAATCTTGTTTGATCGGTTTCTTCCACCCACTTTTTCCCTAGATTATTTTAAAGAAAACTCAAGATATCATTTTATTTCACTTGAAAATTTCAGTATGCATTTCTGAATGTTAAGCACACTTAAAATAAATACTACCACCTTACCATTTTCACATGTAACAGAATTAATTTCTCTCGTCTAATAGCCCATGAACAAATTTCCCTGAGATGTTTGTATTCAATTGAAGATTCAAATACAGTCCAGACATTGCATTTAGCTGTTATTTGCCCTAAGTTTCACTTACCTCATAACAGTTTTCCCTCCTTTTTATTAATGCCTTTCATTTGTTGGTGAAACCTTGTGACATGGGACCAGGGACCGGTCCTATAGAATCTTCCATGTTATACATTTGACTGAGTGTTTCCCTATAATTAACTTAACTTATTCTTTGGTTCTCTTTTTTTGTAAATCGTAGTTAGATCTTGAAGCCATGATTAGATTCAGATTTAATTTTTGGGCAGGAACATTTCATAGGTGGTGCTGCTGTGTACTTTTTAATTCATTACCTCATAAGGCTTATAATGTTATTGTCTCAATTTTATTGAAGCTAAAATTGATTAGTGGGTTATTAACCTGATCACTTGATTATAAAGTTCCTCATCAACCTTTCATCAAATACTTTTAGTCTCCAATTATGATTTTTGCATAGCTCCATTATTTTATTAGAATTTGCAAAAATTGTGATTATTCTAAAGTTATTTTTTCTTTCTCATTTATTAGTTTTGATTCTTGTGAAAAAGAACTTTATTAACTATTAAGATATATTTAAGTACAGTTTGTACTGGAAGAGCAGAATACATGCTTATATTTTTTCCTTTATCAATTTTCAGACTGAGTTGGTGCACTAGTAATTCCCAGTGTGAGTAATGTTTCTTTTTAAAAAATGCCAAATGAACTCAGATTTTAATGTATTTTGATATGTCTCAGTCTACTGTAGATTATTTTTTTCTGATCCTTAATATTTTCCATCTTAGACTAGTGGGAGCTCCTAGAAATTCACTTCTGTGTCTTCATTAATCTCTAATAACTTCAACATTGCGGTATAAGCTATCTTAGGCTTACCTGATACATTTCCTGCCCCAAACCTGGACCAGGTACTTTCCCTTCATATCTTTCACATGGGAAAATAATCTAATGCTTCCTGCCTTCAACATGGTGGATCTCAGAATGTTCTTGCTTCTATGACACACCAATTCTGTAATTAGAGGTTCTAAAGCTGTCTAATAAAGAACTCTAATCTCTAATGGTTACCTTCTTTGTTTTCTACTTCTTTTCCAAGATCATGACTGAGAGATTGTTAATAAAAGCATTGAGTGGTGGTAAAAACACGAAGATCATTACTTTGAATGGGAAGAAGATGACAAAGATGCCCTCAGCATTAGGAAAACTGCCCGGCCTGAAGACCCTAGTCCTTCAGAATAACCTAATCCCTAAAGTGTGCCCAGAGTTACGCACCTTGACCCAGGTGAGGAACAGTGTTTTGTTGTTGTTGTTTGGTTTTGAAGATGGAAAACAGGAAGAGAGAAAAAAGAGGTAAGAGACAGAACAATAACACTTCGATCTGTGGAGACTTCGGTCTCTGGAGACTTAATGTGGAGTGTAGCAGGAGAGGCATCAGAAGGCTTTATCCCTTAGGGAATTCCATGTGGTAGGGAGAGGTGTTTCAATTTATTCATGTGCTCTTTGGCCCACGTCTGGAATCAGGGGACTGGGTCTCTGCCACACTCATCTTTCTAGAGGCTGTCATCTGGAAAGGGGTTAGAAACCTGGATCTGCTCATCTACCTTGGGGGCTCACATCTGGAAGTAGTTTTGAGGATCCAGGAGATGATGTTCACCCTGGGGACTGTCCTGAAGCTTTTGCTTATGGAATGAAGAGACATTTAGGATGTAGGAAGGGAGTTCCTTTTCAATTTCCTAGGGCAGGCTGAAACTTTGAAATGGCGTGTTGGCAGGGAATAGGAAGGAAGGGACATTTATTTCTCTTGAAATAGTCTTTAAAGGAAGGTTAATATTCTAAATAAAAAATATTCTTTTTTAAAGAGCAATAGCTGACATGAATGAATCCCAGATACTTGTGTTAAACCTTTCTGCCTAACAATGTGAAATTCTAGCTGCCAAAAATCTTGAGGTTGAGAGAAGGCAAGGGATATTAACTTGGTAATTTTCTTTTTGTTCGCTTCTGAATTGTCATCAGCACAGGAAGAACCTATAAGCAGCTAAGGCAATATAACTCATTAATTTTGAGTTTACAGTTCCAAAAAATAAATCTGTATTTTCTTACTTTCACCATACCTCATTTCCTTTTAGGTTTAAGAAATTGAGTTTGTAATCTGTAGTTGTATCTTTGTAAGAAATAGGGTAACATTTACAAATTCCCCACTTCATTAGTAATTGCAGAAAGTAGACTTGTAGTTACAAGACAACAAGGACTTGGAATTTTTTAATAAGAAAGAGGAGTTTCTACGCAAGAGAATTTGGGACTTGACTGAGTCATGAACCTATTCTCTCCTTCTATTTGAATTTATTTCCATTAAAGTAATACCATTGGTTACAGAGAATTAAATATTACAAAAAGTATATAACAAGAAGCTATCTTCTATCCTACTTCCCCTAATCTCCAATCCTGATCTTCATATATAACCACTTTTAACTCATCTATTTTCTTGATTTGTCTATATTTGGCATCATTTTTCTTCATCTTCTAGATAGTTATATTAATGTATCTATTGTATATTGGCCCACATCTGGAATCAGGGGATTAGGTCTACAGGTATCTTTTACATGTAATGTTACTACACCTTTATTTCTTCCTTCATCAACTGCAGTCTCTTTTGACTCCCCACTTCCCCACTTCGTAAGATGATAGTGTCAGCCTCTGTAATCCACCTTCAGCTATCCTTTCCTCTCCTCCCTCACAAACTCTGAAGTTTTTACTTTTATAAGACTTAGAGCTTTTATATTGTATTAAGTTATAACCATAATTAAGTATTTGTTTTGTGTCTTGGATAACTCTTAACTTCTAAAAATATATATTACTAATAAATAAATATTCACATGGGGTCAATTAATCTATGATTCTATTTTCTTTCTTACATGCAATTTTTGTTCCCTTAGGGTTTCTAATAACCTTTCCTTTGTTCTTGTGCCTTAGCTTTATGGTGGCCTCATTTTATTTCAAACTCGACCATATTATTTTTTTCTGTCAAATGTACTTTTCCTTGAGAGACTTCCCTCTAAGACCCTCCATCCTCTGCCCCAATCTAAGTTGATTGCTATCTAGGTTTGCTAGATACTGTCAGCCAAAGACATTCACTTTGTTGCTCTCTTAAATTGGACCCACTGTTTCCTGTATCCTGTATTTTCCTTTCTTGGCTTGCTCTCTTAGTTTTTCCAGGAGTCTCGAGAAATCATCCTAGTCTGGGTATGTGGTAGTTAAATTGTTTGATCCCTTGCATATCTGAAAATGTCTGTATTCTTGTCTCACACTTGGTTAATAGTTGTTTAGTAAAAAGTTACAGATTCCAAAATATATTTCCATAGGAAAAAGCCCCAAGAGTCTGATTATCATTACATTGTCTTCTTGTGGCTCCCTTTATTACTTCTCTTCTTATTCTTCTATTTAGGGGTAACCTAAATGTTGACTTCTGTTTGTTCACACTCAGTTCCTTCACCAGGGAGCTGACTCAGCCCAGTGCTTACTTTTAAATAGGAAATTACACCATTAAGAATTCAACTGATTTGAAACTAGGCTGCTTATAGTCTAGCCTATCTTTAAAGTACTTTAAAGGTCAGATTCAGGCCAATGGCATATGTTTAGCTGTTCATGAGCTAGCAATTTTTCTTATATAGGGTCTTGGAGAGATTGTGGAATTTTGGAAAAAAAAAAAAACTATTTCCCCTGTGTGATGGGAGTTCTAGAAGCATGCTAGATAAAATGTGCTAGAAACCCTTAAAGAATGGTTGTAGATTATCATACAGTTCAGATGTACAGCTCCATCCCTCTCACAGTTGGTAATAAAGGGCAGATGGCCTGGTGTGGTGGCTCACATCTGTAATCCCAGCAGTATGGGAGGCTAAGGTGGGCAGATTGGGCTCAGTAGTCTGAAACCGGCCTGGGCAACATAGTGAGACCTCCTCTCTACAAAAAAATAAAAATAAAAAATTGGTCAGGCACGGTGGCACGTGCCTGTAGTTCCAGCGGATTGCCTGAGCCCAGAATATGGGAGGTTGCAGTGAACTGAGATTGCACCACTGCACTCCAGCCTGGGCTGCAAAGTGATTCTGTCTCATTAAAAAAAGGAAAGGCAGATGAAGGTTTCAAAGAAAGAGACAGCTTAGAGAATTGAAAAGAGCCCTAGATGAGAGTTTAGAAGTGCTGGCACAACTTAACTGGTTGAACCAGCTATACACAAGGCACTTAGTTTCTTTGGGCTTCAATTTCTGCCTAAGCATTGAGGACCATCTGTGTCTCAGGCACTCAGAACTGGTGATTCAGCGATGAGCAAAACAGATGGAAATCTCTGCCCTCGTAGAGTTTATGTTCTAGTCAGGAGTGATGTAAGAAACAAAGAGGGAAAATAGGACGTGAGGTGGTGATTAGTGTTAAGGGGAAAAATAAAGCAGAGAAAAGGGGCAGCGCGTATTGTGTCATTCAGCTGACCTGACTGATGCCACAGAGTGTCTTGTGGGCTTTATAACTTGGTGATGTACATATCAAAATTCAGTGATTATAATTCTTATTCTAACAGTTTTCTCTAAAATTCCCGTGTACTTTTAAAGTTAATTTGAACTCTTTCTTATGTTCTATAGTCATACCCTTTATCGATAATGTTTAAAGCTACCCATCTACCTATGACTTTTGTTTCATTTTGTTTTATGTCTACTGTGTTTATCTTTTGAAGTAGCCTTTTATCATCATACGAAGCCCAGTTTGCCCCAGTATACTGATTTTTTGGTCACATTTCCCACAGAATGTGAAGTATTAAAATAGTCTTGATTTTTTTTTTAAATTCCTAAAACAAAAATACTACTTTTAAATTTCTTTACTCGCAAAATGGTAACAGAATAACATCAACCATTTAGTGGGAGCCAAGCGTAGTATCAGGAGCTTATCATTTTCTACAACTTGCAAGAAAGTTATTCCCCTCATACTGTTAATAAAACGTAGGGTTCAGGAAGAGGTTAAATTATTTGTCAAAGGTCACTCAACCAGTAAATATAAAATGAGGTCTCCTTGGAGGTTGCTCTCAGATCTGTTGTTGCTCTCAGCTCTATTGTGTTATTTATTATTCTATATATTTACTGTGAAATTTATCAGGGTCTGGTGTTCAATTTATAGTTCTTAAAAACTGAGTTGCCTAAAGATGACTGCTTTGAACACTACATGCATTGTCCCCTCCTCCCATTTGTTTGCATATTTTTTTTTCTTTTAAGAGATAGGTCTTGCTCTGTCACCCAGGCTGGAGTGTATTGGTGTGATCACAGCTCACTGCAGCCTTGAACTCCTATGCTCAAATGATCCTCCTACTTCAGCTTCCCAAGTAGTTGGGGCTACAGGCGTGTGCCACTACCCCTGGCTAATTAAAAAAAATTTTTTTTGTTTGGAGACAGGGTCTCACTTTGTCTCCCAGGCTGGTCTTGAACTCCTGGCTTCAAGCAATCCTCCCACCTCAGCCTCCCAAAGTGCTGGGATTATATGTGTGAGTCACCCTACCTAGCCCATAGTGATTCTTGTATTATGTTTATTATATTGTTGTTATTGTTATGATTTTAGAGACAGAGTCTTGCTTTGTCACCCAGGCTGGAGTGCAGTGGCGTGATCTTGGCTCACTGCAACCTCCACCTCCCAGGTTCAAGTGATTCTCCTTCCTCAGCCTCCCGAGTAGCTGGGATTACAAGGCGCCTGCCACCATGCCTGGCTAATTTTTTTTTTTTTTTTAGTAGAGACGGGGTTTTGCCATGTTGGCCAGGCTGGTCTCGAACTCCTGACATCAGATGATCTGCCCACCTTGGCCTCCCAAAGTGCTAGGGTTACAGGCGTGAGCCACCACACCCGGCCCATAGTGATTCTTTTAACAAATATTTATCATTCATTTTCTTGCATCTATGCTGTTCCTCAGGATATAGATGTGCACAAAGTGTGGTCCCTGCCTTCATGTTTGGGGATTAAATTAAATGTTTTTATATTTAAAGCTCCATGGCTGGCATGTAGAAGCTTTAAATACATTTATGATTGGTGTTACCATTATGATATAACTAGCAACAATGATAAAATGAGGGGGTAGGAGTTCTTTAGTAAATAACCTACTTTAGATCCTACTTCCATTTTTCTTTGCTAATTTAACTAGTGAAGCTGTGGAAAATTTCAGTCACTTCTAATGACAATGAAAAAAATGGGTTAATGTCCTATAATTTATGGTGAATGCATTTGGACTGTGGCTCTTGAAGTATGGGGATGTCAACAATTTTCAGACAAACACTTTATGAATTTTGAGGGCATAGATCTTGTCTTGTCCCTATTGCTTTTTACTTACTAACTCATATAATGTCAACATGAGTGAAAAGGAAGTAATTTTCAAAGTCCAGCTTAACCAAACACATGTAGGAACAAAGGTTCCTCATAGGTAAAACAAATAGCCATCATCACTAATTGTGTGCAGCATTGTTGACTTGCATCGTAAAGTCCAAGGCAGTGTGGCAAAGTTCCCCTTAAGCTGCTCACACGTGCAGCCGACCAGGACAAAGATATGGTCTGCCATAGCTTTTTATTTGGCCATAAACAATTGACAGTAAATAAGACCAACTCTAACCAGATTTGAGTAGTTTATAAACTTACTAATTGTGTCCTTAATCTCTCCTTTTCATACTTTTGCTGTCCTTAATGACCCTTTAACCCAATCAACTTCATTCATTCATACATTAAACAACTAATTATGTGTGCCTGCAGTGGAGTAGGCACTCTACTAGGTGGTAGCAGTACAAAAAGGATCAGAATCATTCATATGTCCCTATTAGGTGTGGACCACGGAAGCCAAAGGATCGGACATCCCTGATAAAGAACAAGTTATGCAGAGGAATAGGAAAGGAATGACCATGAGCAAAGACTTCCCCTAACTCTTCCTCCCTGGGCATTCTGGTCTCACTTTCTAACCCAAGCAGAACAGAGAAGATCCATGTCCCTTATACTGTTTGTCAGCGTCAAGCCTTTCTCTTCTCCTGTTCCATCCACTTAAAATCTGTTCTTTCTTCATCAGTAAGGTAATGCCTCCTATTTCCTAAGCCTTGCTCTCAAAACAGGGATTCATTATCCTGTTTTGTTGTATCCTTTCCTGGTACAGGGGCACATAGTGAATACCTTCTCTCCAGGAACCGTTCACGTCTCCTTTGCCTGTCCTTTCATGTTGAGGCGTGTATTAGGTCTCCTGAACCCCCTGCTGGAAATCCAGTTTCTCTCTCTGCTGGCAGGCATCTAGAAAAGACCCAGGCCTCTTCTTTCCTTCACCAGTGATGTAGAACAACTGATATACTCTATCTGTAGACCTGCCTTGACTCATCTGAAAAGTGGGCCTCGTCATTCTTAGCTCCTAAAGTTGCCATCACTGTTATCTACCTAATATAGAATGCCTTATCCATATTGGTTCCATAGAAAATTTTAGCTGAACCTTCATTAAAACTTCCAAACACTTAAGATTTTACATTTTAATTGAATGTCATTTTAATTGAATGTTAAGATTTTACATTTTAATTGAATTCTAATAATTTGAAACTCTTGTCCTTCCTTCTTATTCTTTCCTTATGAAGCTTTTGATGGGATATTAAAAGGTAATGCCTTGATAATCTTTTACTGTTAATGCCAGTAGAAAATCCTCCTTATATTTCATGACACTGAGCTTAATTTTGGGATTTAAGGGGCCAGCAGTAAGAGGTTGTGGGGATCTCCATGAAATATCTAGAAATTAGATAACATGCTGACCCATGGAAACTTCCTCTCAGTTTCTAGTGAAGTTATAATTGTTTTGAGAAATATGACTTCGTTAAGAAGTTACTGCAAAATTAAATAGTAGCTTTGAAATTGGTAGTTACTCATATAAATAAATTCCTTCAGGAAGAGCTGGACTCAGAAGCAGTTTGGCAGTTGTATTGAACAGCAGTTTTAAGAATGCCACAGATTTATTTAAAAAAAGGTATTGATAAGAATTAGCAAATTGAACCATAAATTGAACCTCCCCCATACCTTGGCCATACACATGCTAATTCAAAAATGTAAAATCCAGTTATTATTCCCTCATTAATTTGATTCAATTACTTTTACAAAATAGCTTATAGAACCTGACACATGTATACTATTTGATTATAGTAAATATGAATATTTACTCTTAAGGAAGTTAAAGATTTGTATTTCACATAGTAGTTCAAACCTATTTATACATCTTATAGGCAAATAATCTAATAGTTTATTCCAAAATGGTATAACCATGATTTAGTTTTGGAAGACAGTCTTCCAGATAAAGATGGACATTTGAGAATTTTTTTTTAATACTTAGAAAGGTTTTATCTGGTCAGGTGCAGTGGCTCATGCTTGTAATCCAAGCACTTTGGGAGGCTGAGGTGGTGGGGATCCCCTGAGGTCAGAAGTTCAAGACCAGCCTGGCCAACATGGTGAAACCTCGTCTCTACTAAAAATATAAAATTGGCTGTGTGTGGTGGTACATGCCTATAATCCCAGCGACTTGGGAGACTGAGGCAGGATAATCACTTGGACCTGGGAAGTGGAGGTTGTAGTGACCTGAGATCTTGCCATTGCACACCAGCCTGGGCATCAAGAGCAAAACTCTGTCTCAAAAATAGACGGGGGCGGGGTGGGGGGGGGTATCTAAGTTAGTCAAAACCAAGTAATTAAAATATAAAATAAGTAGCATAGAGTTTTCTAGTGATAATTAATAGCTACAAACATGGAATAATTAAACATTAAGAGAGGCTGTCTGGTCCAAGTTCTAGGCCTACATATGATATGCACTACACTGAATTGAATATAGGGGTTAGTGAGAATGAGCAGAAGGCTAGAATAAAGAAAGCATGCAGCTCATTAGAAGGAAATAAATCAAGCTGGACAAATTAGAACAGATTGAGCTCAAAAGATACTTGATTTTGAAAATAAAAACTGATGTGGATCCACAGTGACTATTCCATAGTTTGTCTTTACAGAGATGATCCAAGCAGGCATCATTCAACTAATATTTATTGAGCAACTATTATATTCCAGATATTGTTCTTTGAATGCTAGATGAATCACACAGAGACCCTGTCATTGGAAAATTTCCAATTTAATAGTAGAGGTAAAATATACATGTGAATCATGGAATCAACATAAATGTCCATCAATGATAGGCTGGATAAAGAAAATGTGGTACATATATACCATGGAATACTATGCAGTCATAAAAAATGAGATTATGGGTCGGGTGCAGTGGCTTGTGTCTGTAATCCCAGCACTTTGGAGGCCAAGGCAGGTGGATCACGAGGTCAGGAGTTCAAGACCAGCCTGGCCAAGATGGTGAAACCCCGTCTCTACTGAAAATACAAAAAATTAACTGGGCACAGTGGCAGGTGCCTGTAATCCCAGCTACTCTGGAGGCTGAGGCAGGAGAATCGCTTGAACTCAGAGGGTGGAGGTTGTAGTGAGCCGAGATCGTGCCACTGCACTCCAGCCTGGGCGACAGAGTAAGACTCTGTCTCAAAAAAAAAAAAAAAAAAAAAAATTGAGATTATGTCATTTGCAGGGATATGGATGGAGCTGAAGGCCATTATTTTTAGCAAACTAACACAGGAAGATAAAACCAAATACCACATGTTGTCACTTATAAGTGGCAGCTAAATGATAAGAACATATGGACACATAGAGGGGAATAACACACAATGGGGCCTATCAGAGAGTGGAGGCTGGGAGGAGAGAGAGGAGCAGGAAAAATACCTAATGGCTACTAGGTTTGGTACCGGGGTGATGAAATAATCTGTACAACAAACTCCCATGACACAAATTTACCTATGCAACAAACCTGGACATGTATGTACCCCTGAATTTAAAAGTTAAAAAAATAAAAAATATATATACACAAGTCCTTATAATATAGATAATAATAATTGATAATTGATAATAGAAAGTACACTGTGCTATGCAAATACAAAAGGAGGATGCTTTCATGGGGAAGATGGTAAATCTCAAGGGGAAGCATTAAGCATGAAAATATGTTATAATTATTGGAGAACCAAGATACTGTTAGTATTTAATGAAAACAAAATCCTGAAACACATTATTACTGCAGAAACAATAAAGAATTTTTATCCAGCAAAATTAACATCCTGCTGTGGCCATTTTTCTCATTCCATGAAAATGTCATTCAGAAGTGGCTGTGACCTGGGACCTCAAAGCCATGAGCTCTCTGCATGTACTTGTGCTCCAGACCCAGCTCTGCTGCTGCTCTGCATGCACTTGCACCTCAGACAGTGGCATCTCTGTGGCCCAGACACGCCCATTTGCTGGACCTAACACCAATGGGCATCCCCTTGGCCACAACCTCCCCTGATAGAAGGAAAAGAGATCAGCAGCACTCCAGCACCTTTTACCGCCGAGGACCCCAATATATGCAAATCAATCAATGTGATACAACACATTAACAAAACGAAAGGAAAAAAAAACCCAGCTTATTATCACAATAGATACAGAAAAAGCATTTGACAAAGTTCAGCATCCATTCATGATTAAAGCTCTCAAAAAAATAGGTATAGAAGGAATTTACCTTAACACAGTATAGGCCATATATGAAACTCCCACAACTAACGTCATAATCAGTGAGGAAAAGCTGCAGGCTTTTCCGTAAGATCTGGTACAAGGAAAGAATACTTACTTCTCTACTTTTCGACATAGTACTGGAAGTCGTAGCCAACAATTAAATAAGGAAAAAAAAAAGGGCAACCAAATCAGAAAATAAATAATGTTATCTCTGTTTGCAAATGACATGATTGTGAACATAGAAAAGTCTAAAGACTCAATGAAAAACCTGTTAGAACTAACAAATGAATTCAGTCAAGTTGCAGGTTATAAAATCAACATACAAAAATCAATCATGTTTCTATACACAAGGAATAAAGTATCTGAAAAGGGAATTAAAAAATCAAACCATTTACAATAGCCATAAAAATAATAAAGTACTCACGAATAAACAACCAAACAGGTCAAAGATTTATACAAGAAAAATTATAAGACATTAATAAAGGAAGTTGAAAAAAATACATGTAAATGGAAAGACATCCCTTCTTTATAGATAGGAAGAATTAATATTTTTAAAATGTCCATATTACTGGAAGTGATCTGCATATTCAATGCAATTTGTATCAAAATCCCAATGGTATTCTTCACAAAAATAGAAAAAAAATTCTAAAATACATATGGAACTACAAAAGAACCTGAATAGCCAAAACATTATTGAGCATAGACATGAAAACTAGAGGCATCATACCTCCTGATTTCAAAATATATTACAAAGCCACAGTAATCAAAACAGTATGGCTTAGGCATAAAAACAGACGCATAGACCAATGGGACAGAATAGAGAGCCCAGAAATAAATCCACGTATGTATGATCAACTAATGTTTGAAACATGTGAGAAAAAGGGACCAGGAAGGAACTGTGGCGAACTGGTAGCTCATACATGCATAGTCAATAGGGGACATTGACAATGGGGACAGTCCATCCAGTCCCCAGCACTGGTGAATTTTTGTCACAGCACGATTGTATATTTAAAGGTTCTGTGGAAGCAAATACTATTTTTTAAAAAATACTGTGTCTATTAGTCATACCGGTTTCTGAGCTAAGAGTTTAGGCTTAATTCAGCAAATGGGGTGCATTGCTCTCTACGTACTAAAGTATGCAGGAATATTTCTTTAAACTTTTCCAATCTAAATGTTTCTTAAATTTTTGCCCAAACATCTGGGAAGATATACCAGTCTCTTAGTTTCTATCAGATATCTCCCTTTTTGTAATTTGTAAATCAAAGTGATTTTCTAAATTCAGTCAAATAGGAGAGGAAAATAGAGTTGCTGTTGGTAACTGTGCCTCATAACTATGGTTAGCGAGTTCTGAGGGTGAAACAAAGCTGACCCTGGAGTTGCGCCTTGGCACTGCCAGCAAGACTGCTTCAGATTCCTTGCCCGTGGTTGACCTTGCACATGGAGATCCTGCTGATCCCACTTATATTTATAGGTGTCACTCCTGCAGGTAAGCCTAACATACATGGCTCTTCACCGTGAGCCAGGTAATGAATATATGTGTGTAATTTAATCATGATTTATAATCTATTAAATTTAATATCCCATGCCTAATAAGAGAGTGCTTGTGAATTTAGAAATATTTGAAAAAATGAGTTAGAAATTAAGAAAATAAGCAGGTTTAAAATTTGAAAACCAGTAAAGTATCAATATGTGTGTACGTGTATATGTGTGTGTGTGTATCAGGTGTTTACTGCATTTCTAGCACCATACCTGGTGCTAATTAAAAGATTATCATTTAATAATATCTGCTGTTTGCCTGGCACTTTATTAACCTGTCTCTAATCCTTAAGACTACCCTAAGAAGTAAATGCTAGCATCCCCATCTTTATAAAGAAATAGAGGCTTAGGAATTTGAGTGACTTGTCCAAGATCACATATCTGGTACATTGCATAGCAAACAGACTGTGCTTTGCCTACTGCACAATACAGACTCAAGAGTGTACACATGATAGGACAAGGATATTTAAAATAAGAATTCCATGTGTTGTATTCCGTTTCATTTTGTGAGCATGTGTATGTGTGTGAGCATATGTGTCTGTATACATATATATATATATATATTTGTATCATGTGCATATGTATGATCATTCTGAGCAATAGTAAATTCTTTTTAAAGATACGCAGTATATTATTGAAGACAGTGCAGGGTAGAAGTTAGGAATATAGACCATAGAATGAACCTATGTCATGTTTCACCATAAATCGTAGCCTGGACTTCAGATCCCTTTTCTGTAAGATCAGGGTTATTGCGAGGTCCACATTAGACAGTGTTCAGCTTGGCACAGTGTTTTATATCCTTGGCACATAATTTATATTTAAATTAAATATTAGCCATTTGTATTGTCATTAATAGATTAATCAGTATGTTTTCTTCTTAAATTTCTTGTCTTCTTCTCTCCTACTTACAAAAAAAATCACTATACATTGAACCTAGATTCTATAATTCAAAGGCATCAATGGACATTGAGATGCTTGCCTCATATCCAAGATGTAAGAGAAAGTGCACATGCCTATTTTAAGGCAGGCCACAGATAGGCTATAACTTTCAGTTATGAGTGGGTCAATACAATCAAACAAATCAAATAAAATTTAGTAAGAGCATAGACAGACAGTATTTGGAGCAAGTATACAAAGACATAGAAAAGACTATCTACAGGGAGGTTAGAAACTTTTAAGATATACTGGGTAGATAAATTTTAGGTTCATCTTTTGGGAAGCTGTTTAGATGTAATCAAATAGGATTGAATTAAGGAAATTTAAGTCATAATACATCCATTCTTTGTATCTTTTGCTATGTAATGCTACAGGCAGGCAGTAATAAGTACTAGGTTGATTGCAATGAGATAGAACTGAAAAAGGTACATCTAAAAGGATTTTTAAAACTAAAATTTGGTGGCAGATTGAATTTAGGTGGAGGGAGGGAAAGATGTTCTAGGTAGCTCCAATGTTTGGCCACCACGGGTTTATGAGAAGTGGCAGAAACAGATCTAGTTTTTCCAAGGAGCATAGTCCAGTTTTATACTTGGAATTTAGAGTGATCCGCTGGAGATATCTTAGAAGCCAAAACTAACAAGATCCACTTTTTTTTTTTTTTAAACAGGGATAAATGTAAATTCCTACATTAGATTAAGAAATGAATTCAATTGCACAAGTCCAGGATGTGGGATATCTGCTTGACAGTTAGCTTAGGGGTTTTTGTTGGCCACAGACAAAACTAATTATTCACCAACAATGTGCCCTGTTGCTGAAAGAGTACATGCCATGTTAGGCTGCATAATAGAAGTGTTGTCATGCGCCTAAGGGAGACCTGTGGTTCCACCAGCATATATGCTATGAGAGCTGATTTCTTGTCTTACCATAGACTCCATGTTTTCAGAGAGGAGTGCTCACAAAAATTAGAGAGTGGTCAGTATGGTCAGGGGTCTGGAAATTATGTCCTGAGGGAAATAGTTAAGGGGAAAATGGAACAAATTAGAGGGAATATGATAGCAATCTTCAAAACTTTGAAAGATTGTCATGTGAGAGAGAAGGAATGCAAATATTTATTATGATTGCTGTGAGAAGAATTGGGTAGAAATTTCAGAGAACCTAAACATTAAAAAATTAGATATCGATAGCTAGATCTTCCTAACAAGATAAAAGTGCTACCCATTAATGGGTGTGCTCATAGGGAAGGTATATAATTGCCCACCTGCATTCTGTATATTGGTCTATGTGACTTGTAAAATTTCCTTCTAGGTGAGGTGCGGTGGCTCATGCCTGTAATCCCAGCACTTTGGGAGGCTGAGGCAGGCTGATCACTTGAAGCCAGGAGTTTGAGACCAGTCTGGCCAACATGGCAAAAATCCCATCTCTATTAAAAAAAAAAAAATAGCAAAGTATAGTGGCACATACCTGTAATCCCAGCTACTTGGGAAGCTGAGACATGAGAATCGCTTGAACTCAGTAGGCAGAGGTTGCAGTGAGCTGAGATCATGCCATGGCACTCTAGCCTGGGCGACAGAATGAGACTGTCTCAAAAAAAAGTTCTTCTAATTGTTAGTTGCTATAATTCTGTGGCTCATGGGTCTATGAGTAGCAGTGGTGTCTTTCAATCTATAGCAATCAGTAGCAATGGTGTCTTTCCATCTATAACCATACCAATTTCCAAGGGACAGAGAATACCAATAGAACTTCATTCTATATGTAAATTATTGAAGAGATGCAAACTTTAAAGCTTATCAAATAGTTGTCCGTCTTATGACTAAAGCCTTCCTTCAGGAACTACACATAACCATAGAGAATGTTACTAATGAAACACTGTAAATTCTTTCTGGATATCTGCTATTTCTGCAGCTCTTTGTTAGTAAAACACCATTTGAAACAACTTTGTCAAAGCATTCCAAATATCTTACATCAAATGTCATCTTCTCAGAGTCCTTCTCTAATGACCCTATCTAGTCCTGAGTTACTTTCCATCACATTATCCTGTTTTCTTTTTTTTCATATTTAAGACTAACTACTAACACACTATTTATTTGTTTTTTTATTTGTTGTCTGACTCGCTTCCCAACATAGAAGCATTGTAGAGAGGGATCTTGTGTGTCTTGTTCACTCTTCCTCTAGCATTCAGAAATAGTACCATAATAGACATATCTTAAACGTAATTGAATTAATGAAACATCTAGGTTGGGGCTTGAGGTGTTTCTCAAAGGTAACTCAATCCTTGCTACAGTGTTTCTGGACCTTTCTGTATAATTTAAGTAATCTACACTGAAGCTCTGATGTATTTGCCATGGTGACAGAGTATAAATGCTACCACCTAGTCTTTAATTTAAGATTTAAATTTAAATTTATGAATTTAAAGGCAATCAGTGAATATTCCTTTGGTTATCCTATGCTATGAACACTATTCCCAGTCCCACTCACATGATTTTAGTTTTGACTCTGAAATACTTTACAATTTGAGGTTTTTATGTGAACCTTCTTCCTCTTCTCCAAGCTACATTCTTGGTTGCAGAGCTCAGAATTTCACATGGTAGCTTTTTCCAGTCAAAGGACCATGTAGTTAATGCATTATCCAGATAAAATGTCTTTTCCCAGGTCATCTATCCATTTTACAATATCTTGGGAGCTAAGTGGGATGAGATAATCAACTGTGGTTGTTGCTCACCCTACTACATTTGCCTAGATTGCCTTTCAAAGTGACCCTTTCCTTTTCCTCAAACCTCCTAATCTCTTACTCTCAGCAGATGACTTTGTTTCATATTTCCTTGAGAAAACAGACACCATCCTTCAGGAACTCTCTCATGTTTTCATCACAAACTCATCTACTTATCTGATCCTCACTCACCCTTTCTTACCTTCCTTCCTACTACCCTTGATGAAGAGCCCTTACTCTTATCTAAGGCCAGCACCCACTTGTACTTTGTACCTATTTCATCTTCTAAAGGATTTTGATTCTGTGAGTATCCCCATATTTAAGGCATGAGTTTCTAATCCTTACAGGGTTATTTCCATCAGCACATAAATAAGCTAATCTATCATTTGTCTTGGGCCAGGGGGAAACTCCAACTTCTTCATTTTCTAGTATCCCTTTATAGCAAAAGTTCTTACAATAATTGTCTATTAGTCATTGTCTCTGCTTTCTCACATTTTCTGCACAGCCCACTTCAATCAGACTTTCTTCCCCAACACTTCACCCCTATTTTCAAGGTCACTAATCACTTTCCAATTGCTAAATCCAGTGGTTATTTCTATGCTTTAATTTTATTTAGTCTTCCCCTGGGATATGTCCCAAATCTTCCTTCTTAAAATACTTTTTTGTTTCTTTTGCTTTTCCCTTGGATTCTGTTACACTATATATCTTGGAAATCCTGAAACATAAGATTTTTGTAATATTGAGGCATTTCTCTCAGAAGAAACCTGTCTGGGAGTGAGGGAATCTGGACAGGGCAGGGAAAGAACCTGAATAAAGAGGTGGTTCCAGGAGAAATGTAGTTTCAGCCCAATCCCTTCAGAGCTTTGGGGCATGCCCTGTAGCACAGAGGCAAAGGGGTTGGGCTGTTATGTCCTGGCATCTGTCATGGTCTAGCAGCTGTCTGGGAGGATGGAGCAGAGGCACAACATTCCAGGTAAAGCACTTCCTTGCAGTTAAGGGAAATTCTTCCAGGAAGGGTGCAGAAGAAAGTCCTCATAGGATAAATTCATGGTAGCTGCGAATGGAGCACTGCTCAGCTGTGGGATGCGGTGTACCAGTTGCTTTAAGTGGCCTATCTTTCCCTTCTACTTCAGCCACTCCTCAGTCACTTCCTCTGCTGGGTTCACATTCTCATCTCTTACAATCTCACATGATGCCTTTTACTTACTGAAGGCTCACAAATGGATTCTGTGTTCTTGATTACTCCAGAAAACCCTAGAATTACATTTACAACTCCTACCTGACATTGTCATTTAAAGATCTAAAAGGCTTCTTAATTTTAACTTGGATAAAACTAAACTCTTGATTCCTTGTCCCTCCTCCAAACCTGCACTTGTCCCAGTTTCCCCATCTCAGGTGCTCAAGTTCCAAGTTTAGGTGTTATTCATGATCTTCTATTTATCTTACATCATACAACATTCTGGCTCTTCATCCAAAGTATATCCCAAACCCATCCACCTCTCTCCAGGTCCACCACCCACTACCTAGCTCAAGCCGTTGCCTCTTGCCCGCACCACTGCAGTATTGCCTCTGCGTTCTCTTTGTGTTTCACTTCTTGTTGCCCCTGCAGATTCTGCTATACAGATGCCAGGATGATCCTGTTAAAACACATGTCAAATAATGTTACACATATGCTTAAAACCCTACAGTCATTTCTCACTGAACTTAGAGTAAAATCCCAACCCCTTACCCTGGTTTATGAAACCATATGTAATCTGGCCCAAGTATACCTTTCCAACTTATTTTTTGGCTGAGTGTTCCTCTACCTACAGTACTCAGCCACATCAGCTGCATCTCCTAGCCTCCTCAACCACACCAAGAATGTGCCTCCATTGGGGTCTTTATTTTGACCATTTCTTCTTCCTTATTGTCACTCAGATCTCAGTCTATATATCAACTTCTAAGACAGGTTCTCCTGATCAATCACTTTCTCCTCACTCTTTAAATTGTCTCTAGAACACTTAACACTGTCTGTTATTCTTGTATTAATTTGTTTAGCCATTTATAGTCATTGGATGGTTACTTTCCTACTGTGTAAGTGCCTTGAGGGCAAAGATGTTACATGTCTTATGCATGCAATGAATATTTTTTAATGAGTGAATAAATGAATGGCGACACACCTGCTTTAAGATATATGTATTCACTTAGAATACATATTCTGTGCAGTTTAGACTGCATATTTAAAACTGTTTGTTTATGGATATATTTCTAAGCATCAAGAAAACCCACAAAAAAATAAAAACAAAACCAAAACTGAAACCCACCCTTCTTTACAGTCAAGATTGATTATAATCTGTGATTTCCTTTTGACATACGATGAAATCTAGTTACTATGTACCTTCATATATCTGGGCCAGACCCTTATATTCTGTAAAACACAATGACAAAAATATATCTAACTCATATGTAAGAACTTACCACATAACATGCAAAATGAGCACTGTACGGTATATACCCTCAGAAATACACAGAAAAGCATCGATAGTGTGGGAAATTACAAGCTGTTTCTTGTTTACTTAAAAAATATATGTTACCATCCTTTTTTTTAGGTGATAATTCACCATGAGTCTCACACTTCTGCACATTCTGTAAACAGAGGCACTGACTGGCTTTGTTTTGGACCAATTTTTCCAGTATAATTACATAGCAGACGGCCTTGGAGATTAGAAATAGTATCTTCCTCTGGACTGAAGGGCATGGTTACTGCCCATTATAAAAGATTCAGGGTCCCTAAACTCATTGTTCCTGTTCAGTAACACAGCTTACTTCACATCTAGGTATCTCTTTGTGTTCTTTGCATTTTCAGTGCAAAAATAGTAATATTCTGGACACTGCTATTGCTCTAAGTAATAAACGATCCCTTTTATCTTTCCCAGGGGTCTCATGTTTTCTACCAGCATTCATGAAACTGCGGCAGGTTTACTTGTTAGCTTGTAAACTGGGTAAAATCTTGGACCTTTCACAATGCCTGACACATTCTTGCATATCTTGCCAGTCCTCATGGAGATTTTCTTGGGCTCTCAGTACTACTAGACTGCTGTGCATGTTTCACTGAATTTAGGCAAAAGAATGAAATCTACCTCGTTTTGGGAGAGACTTCAAATAGTCACTTTCATAGGCAAATAATGGATCCCCAAAGATGACCACACCTAATCCCCCGATCCTCTGAATGTGTTAGGTTATATGACAAAGGGGAATTAAGGGTGCAGCCAGAACTAAGGTGGATAGTCAGCTAACCTGGAGAATGGAAGTTACACTAGATTATCCAGGTGGACCCAGTGTAATTATGAGGGTTTTTAAATGTGGAAGAGTCAGCATTAGTGTGATGTGATTTGAAAAAGACTTAACCAGCCACTACTGACTTTAAAGGTACAAGTGGGGCATATAAGCCAGGGAATGGAGGCCAACTCTGAAAGTTAGGAAAGGCAAGCGAACAGATCATCCCCTGGAGTTTCTAGAAATGAACACCAGCTTGATTTTAGTCAGTGAGACTGTTTCTGATTTCTAATCTCCAGAAATACGAGATAAATTTGTGTTGTTCTAAGCCACAAAATTTGTGGTAATTTTTTATAGCAGTTGTGGGAAACCAATGCAGTTACAGACTCTGGATAAAATAGCTACATGAATGTATTTTAACTTCACATTTACAATAGAAGAAGACCTCCAACATGGTAGTATATGTATTATACTATTATAAATTAGGATAATGGTAATTCTCAGACAAAAGCACATATGCAAGTGAAAACTTTACCATGAATTCCTAGGATGAGAAATTTCATTTTAATATCAATGTATATTTCTTTGTATTAATTTAAATCATTGTCTTATATCCATAACAAGTACTAGGTGACATTTAAATATAAATGGCTTAAATTTTCTTCTTAATTTTTTTGGTTTTATGTAAATTCATTAGTTTGTTAAAACTTCCAAGATTCCTTTTATTTGGCCTTACTATTAAAATTCTAAAGTATGCAATTGGTAATTAAACCTGAATAGTAAATTATGTTTGGGAGTAAAATAAAAGACTTTGTATTTTGGAAAGTACAATTAGATTTTACAAAGAATATTACTATATTTTTGGGAACAATCCTGTCACTGATTTATTGGATTACAACATCAAGGAGGAACTTTTTAACTCCCCTTATGTGGAGTTCTTCCTGGGCCTGACCAATCTGTTCTCTGTAGGACAGATAACTGTAGGGTAGATCTTGTCTACCCTCATTATACCATTTCAATAGTTTCTTTTCTAAATTTTGTGATCATACAGAGTGACATCAAAGTTAAAGGCCCTCCTGAGGCTGTATACATGTAATAGAGTGGTCTTATTGGCCTACATGAGATAGCTCCTTTGAGAATAGTATGTCAGGAGGACCTCAGATCTTTGGCTCTGTTTCTGTTTTCAGTAACTTAGTTCCTTTGCTGAGTGTTTAATAGTTTGATTCTATAGGTCACAAGGTTCGGATACTCTTAAGTTGCTCAAATGATTTATAAATGGATCATCCATTTATAAATTGTGGTTTTACATATCCTTGGGATGGTTTTTAATATAATTTTAATGAACTTAACTGCTCTAATTAAAAATTAAATTGTGTTTTAATTAACATAAAGTGAGCATGAAGCTCAAATGAACTTTATTTATAAACATAATTTTAGGTATAAGTGAAATAATTGTTTAAAATATTTTGAAGTTTTCTTAGGTTACATAGATCTGAGCAAGGGGGCTTAAATTATTTCTTTTTTTCATTTGAAGTTGGATAATACATGAGTCCATTAAACCTCCATATGTTTGCAGTTGACAACACTAAATCTGGGAAACAACCTTTTAGAAGAAGTTCCGGAAGAGATTAAATATCTTACATCTCTGAAGACTCTCCATTTATCTGGAAATAGGATCTGCAGATTTGCACCTGGAGCCTGTGGTAATTTAGTCAACAAGGAGCAACATTATAGCATCAAATTTAATCTCTCATATTTAATAATATGAAACTGAAATGAAAAAGAATTTTGCATGTTTAGTCTTTTTTTTTGTGGGAGGTATTTACATACTACTCTTGAAATATAGGAGGAATGGCCGGGCGCGGTGGCTCACGCCTGTAATCCCAGCACTTTGGGAGGCCGAGATGGGCGGATCACGAGGTCAGGAGATCGAGACCATCCTGGCTAAACCGGTGAAACCCCGTCTCTACTAAAAAATACAAAAATTAGCCGGGTGAGATGGTGGGCGCCTGTAGTCTCAGCTACTCGGGAGGCTGAGGCAGGAGAATGGTGGGAACCCGGGAGGCAGAGCTTGCAGTGAGCTGAGATCCGGCCACTGCACTCCAGCCTGGGCGACAGAGCGAGACTCCGTCTCAAAAAAAAAAAAAAAAAAAGAAATATAGGAGGAGACAGCATTTTTTAAAAAAGTATTGTATCATATGTTTATTTACATGTAGACCTAAGAAAATAAGTAAGCATCAGTGTTAATGAATTTTCCTCTTTGTAGAATCAATATAAAGTCAGATCGTGAATCTGGGGACTCTTTTCCCCAGCCAGAGATAATTCTATTGGAAAGTCAAATCAAGTAAAGCTCTACCGTAGCTTTGTTCTTTTCACTTTTTATTCTGTCTTAGATATTAAGTCACACTTTTTGATCAAGATACTAAATTTAAATCAATTTGGGGAAAATTTTAAAGAAAATATATGAGATCCAGTAAGTAGCATTTTTTTCTTTCTTTTTCCCATTAAGTAATAATTTCTCCATTCAAGATGATGCTATTCTTATTTAATATTCCTAGAGTGGGCTTAAGGACAAATGTATGACAAAGCGATCTAGATGGCTTTTATAGCTTTATCAACTAATGCAAGGTACTTCACCACTTTCTGTGTTGGTCCTTAGTAGTAAAACTAGAGAAATATTATAAAATTTATAAATTTCTATGAACTTTTGAGGCACAGGTGCTATATATAATCATTGTAATCTTCACACAGAGTTTATTAACCGCATTACCACATGCAGCAATAAATTAGGGATTATATTTGGCAAATAGCACAAGTAGACTCTAGTACTGTCTTTTTAAAGGTACTTTAAAATCTTAGGTCATATATCTTGGAAAAATATTCTTTTCCAAAATAATAGATGTAACGAACAATTATTGATACTTGAACACATTATATATGCAAAGCCATAGACCAGAATTCAGTTACAAATTTACCTTGGAAGAAAACAGTTTACACTAAAAATGTTAAGGTCATGCAAATCAATAGATAATAATATTTTATGACCTATACTGAGGGGACAAATGTAAGTGCAACCTGATATACATAAACAATATTGAACATACTAATTTATACTAATTAAGGCTCTATAAGGAATTTTCTATCATGTTGCCTTTAAATTTGAGATAAGTTAGGTATATGTATGTCTGTATCTATATCTATATAGATATATTTTATATATGTATGTAAAAATTTTTTGGAGTGCTCTTGAGTGTCTTTAGTGTCTATATTTCTTTTTAAAAATAATTGTTTTTTTAATTGACAGTTAACAATGGTACATACTCATGGAGTACATAGTGATATTTTGATACATATAATATATAGTGATCAGATCAGGATAATTGGCATAGCTCTCATTTCAAACACTTAACATTTCTTTGAGTTGGGAACATTCTTGATTTGGGGTTGTTGAACTTTGAAAATCCCATGTGATTGACCTAAGTTATGTACTATGTCAGGTCCTGATGATTGAAGGTCAGAAGTAGTTTGATGTCAGGGAGTTTAATGCTGCCCAGCATGGGTCTGAACAACCTTGTTGCATTACATGACCCTGTTTCCCTGACCAGAGCAGATTGATCAGGGCTGGAGTTGTATTCCAAACTAAGCTTGTCATATTTTCTCTTTCTTGGGAATTGTGATAGAGTCTAAAACAGTTTAATTGGTTTGAGATAATTACATGACCTTAGGCAGAGGTTGCAAACTGGTGGCCCATGTGCTGAATCTGGTTCATAAATAAATTGATTCTATTTTATTGGCCTTTAAAAATCTTTGAATTAGGTGCTCATGTTTTCAAATCAGGAGAGTTCACATAGAAGTCTGGATCTCTGGCTCTTTTTAAAAATCTGTTTTAAAAAAGAAAGATTTAGCAACACTGCAGTTGCATTCCCATATAACAATTGCCAGAGCTGGCTGAATGGTGGTGGCCCTGTCTGACATGGCATGGGATTATCATTTTGATTCCTGTGGACAAGTGAGTTTGAAAGCTCTGTCTTCCCTGTCTGTGAACATTCAAATTCAGAAGTTGTAATATGGTTATGAGTACATAGAAAAATAGAGCAAACATGTTCAAAAGAGAGAATGGAGGGAGGAAAGAGAGTACGAGTAAGATATTATAAATACGAAAATGAGAGAAGCTGTAATGAAGAACTAAACTATATTTTCTGCAGAGATATTCAGACAGTACATTCTTAGGTTCTGGGTGCCTTTTAGCCTCTGATTCCAGTTTGTGATGAGCCTAGTTGCATCCTCATTCCTCAGGCACAGTGATGTGAGTTAGATCTGTAACTTTGCGATAAATCACTCCTTTTTGCTTTAGCTAGTTTAAGAGGGTTTCTGTTACCACCACCAAAAGAGCCTTGGCCAAGGCAATAACCAAAAGGAAAATAAAGGTATGTAGAAAAGTAGAAAGTGACTAAAATGATCTAACAGATGGCCAAAGTGACTAAAATTATTTTTCTAACAGATGGCTTACAAAATTTAATACTGCTTAATCTGAACAACAATCATCTTATGCAGCTTCCTCAAGAAGTCAGCAGGTAATTTTGTTTATAGCAAGACTTGGTTAACAATCACGCCCCTCCTCTATCCCCACCCTGGTCATTTGAAAGCATTATGCCTAGCAACAAGTCCCTGTGGGATTTATACATAGCAAAGAGGGATCTGAAGGACTGAGGCAAGCCACTAATTTTAAGCAGATGATTCTTTAAACACTTTGGAGAAATGAGAAACAGCATGACTTGGTAATCTTTAGTGTAAACATTGGACTTTGAAACATAAAGTTCTAAAGCTGATGGTCTCATTGATTTCCCACCTCTGAGGTTCTTGGAGCTTGGATAGCCACAGAATTGGGCACATTAAATGTTATTTCGCATGTGTATTGTAAACCATTTTGAGTTTGATGGAAAAGGTAATATAAAAACTAAGGATTTAAAACTGCTTTGTCATTTTCATTTTTAAAAACCCCACATTCTATTGTCATTAACCAAAAAAAAAAAAAAAAAAGCTGTTTTTCCTTATCCTGCACATCTGCACAGACAGAATGCCTTTCTGGAGCCAGCTGAGAGCCTTGTCCTTCTGTAGGCAAAACATGCTCTTGGGCTTTTCCTCTGACAGATGGAGAGAGAACTCTGTTCAGGTTTACTTTGGAGACTCCCTTTATTGCCTGTTGAGCAGAAACAGATGTATCACAGAGCAAGAGCATCCAGAGTTTTAAAAGAGAATACAAAACTTTGAACAGTCCTCAACACAGGGCTCTCTGCAGCACCTAACATCTATTCCAATTTACTTGTCTGTACCTCTAGCCAATGCATTAGTTTTTTCCAAATATATTTTTATAAGGAAAGCAATATTTTAAGTCAGAGCAACTAGAAAAGAATTGAATCAATCTAATTTCTATAGAAGATAAATATTTCCAGCAATGAAAATGCCATGCTAATAGCTGTCTGCTTGCTTTTCTATTAATTCAGCTTATCAATTGATTTATATATTGATGATGATATAATTTAAAAAATCCCTTGGGAGATCTCGTGAATGAGATTCAGGGCATATCTCTGTGCAACTAGATGTATGCCTTTGGGCAAGTAAGTTAACTGCTTTGAACTGCTGCTTTCTCATCTCTAAAGAAAGAATTTTGAATAGATGAACCTCAAAGTTTTTGCAGCTATAACATGTTATGATTTCACAATTTCATACACTTATCTCTGTTTGTAATACAAATTACAATATTCAAGGAATCATGTAAATCTAAGGGAGTATGTTACAACGATGAAAGAATGCTTTCACTGAAAAAAGTAGGATTGCAAAGTGTATAGGTCTATTCTGTTTTATGGTTAACTTTGGGTTGTCTGTATTCTGGCCGTATCCTAAATATTGACTAATTGATCACCTGTCTAAGCAGAATTCCATTTTCGGAGCCGGGGAAAGTTTCTTCACCTTTCTATATCTTAACATCTTCATCTGCAAAATGAGGATGATGATAGTGTTTTCTTCATTGGACTGTTTTGATGGTTAAGCGAATTCATACAATATATTTAGGGTTGAGCCTGGGACATAAAAGGTATTAGGGTTGAGTAAGTGCTCAATGGATGTTAGCTTTTATTATTATTGGTTATTATTTTTATTCTAGCTTCTTTCCATTTCCTTTGTTCACTCATTTCCAGAGACAAAAGAATGACTTCTTAGTGGATTTGGGTGAAGCATTGAGCACGTGTAGTTTGACATTCTCCTCTTTTCCTGCCATGAAGTAAGCAGCAGCCTCAGCAGGAAAGGCTGTGAAGGGGTGGAATATTTAATACAGAGGAGGACTAGCAGGGACTCAGAGTGATCATGTCAGCTCTGTGCTGATGTTTAATTTCCTTCTCTCTAAATCCTATATCTTATTTCTCAATTTATTTAGAACTTAGGAGAGGGAAAAGGGAGTTTTGATTTTTGACTTGTTTAAACTACAGTTCATGGACTTGGAGTCAAGTTTGGGCAGGTAAGAGTTTTACTCCTAAACAATTCTGTCATGGCCAGCACTGCACAGGCACAGGAGGAGGACAGCATGGGCATCCTGGTGACAGAATGAGTTTGGAAGACAGCGAGAGAGAGAGAGAGAGCAAGGGACTAAGTCGGCACGCTCAGTTCTTTCTCCAAATTTGTCCATCAGTGAAGTTGTTCTTCAATCTCCTGGGGAAGACAGATGTCAGGGAGAAGCTGCAAGTGTATCTCCTGTAGATGCTCTTTGGAAAAGTAGAACATCTCCCTGCTTTGTGGAAATAGAAACAATGGCAGATGTTTGTTTCTCTCCCTCCTCTTTACTCACACAAATGAATGATGGACAAATGAACAATAGGATGAGCTCATTTTATTGCCTTGAAATAACAAAAAAGATGAAAAGCCAACTCCCATGATATAATAAATCAGATATAATAAAAATAATGATTATAAAAATGATTAATGAGGAAAATTCCCCCTTTCCCCACAGGACCTGCTCCACACATTTTCACTCCATTTCGGTGCTGAGTTGTCCTCCTTTGACCCTTTATACTGCAAAGAACTTCACTTCCTGTTTTCCTGAGAAATTTGAGCTCCCTCAATTCCCTTCTTTCCAGCCTCTTTCTCTCCATTGTTCTATTTCTTTCCTCTCTCTCTTGCTTCTTTATTATCTCTCTCTAAAGTGTCCTGTGTCTATTGCTTTTGCTTCCTGTGTAACACATTGTAAATTCTCTTCTGTCTTCTCCATTCTTTTTTTAAAATTATTATTATACTTTAAGTTCTAGGGTACATGTGCACAATGTGCAGGTTTGTTACATATGTATACATGTGCCATGTTGGTGTGCTGCACCCATTAACTCGTCATTTACATTAGGTATATCTCCTAATGCTATTCCTCTCCCCTCTCCCCACCCCACGACAGGCCCTGGTGTGTGATGTTCCCCTTCCTATATCCAAGTGTTCTCATTGTTCAGTTCCCACCTATGAGTGAGAACATGCAGTGTTTGGTTTTCTGTTCTTGCAATAGTTTGCGGAGAATGATGGTTTCCAGCTGCATCCATGTCCCTACAAAAGACATGAACTCATCCTTTTTATGGCTGCATAGTATTCCATGGTGTATATGTGCCACATTTTCTTAATGCAGTCTGTCATTGATGGACATTTGGGTTAGTTCCAAGTCTTTGCTATTGTGGATAGTGCTGCAATAAACATACATGTGCATGTGTCTTTATAGCAGCATGATTTATAATCCTTTGGGTATATACCCAGTAATGGGATGGCTGGGTCAAATGGTATTTCTAGTTCTAGATCCTTGAGGAATTGCCACACTGTCTTCCACAATGGCTGAACTAGTTTACAGTCCCACCAACACTGTAAAAGTTTTCCTATTTCTCCACATCCTCTCCAGCACCTGTTGTTTCCTGACTTTTTAATGATCGCCATGCTAACTGGTGTGAGATGGTGTCTCATTGTGGTTTTGATTTGTATTTCTCTGATGGCGAGTGATGATGAGCTTTTTTTCATGTGTCTGTTGGCTGCATAAATATCTTCTTTTGAGAAGTGTCTGTTCATATCCTTCGCCCACTTTTTGGTGGGGTTGTTTTTTTCTTGTAAATTTGTCTGAGTACTTTGTAGGTTCTGGATATTAGCCCTTTGTCAGATGAGTAGATTGCAAAAATTTTCTCCCATTCTGTAGGTTGCCTGTTCACTCTGATGGTAGTTTCTTTTGCTGTGCAGAAGCTCTTTAGTTTAATTAGATCCCATTTGTCAATTTTGGCTTTTGTTGCCATTGCTTTTGGTGTTTTAGACATGAAGTCCTTGCCCATGCCTATGTCAATGGTATTGCCTAGGTTTTCTTCTAGGGTTTTTATGGTTTTAGGTCTAACATTTAAGTCTCTAATCCATCTTGAATTAATTTTTGTATAAGGTGTAAGGAAGCGATCCAGTTTCAGCTTTTTACATATGGCTAGCCAGTTTTCCCAGTACCATTTATTAAACAGGGAATCCTTTCCCCATTTCTTGTTTTTGTCAAGTTTGTCAAAGATCAGATGGTTGTAGATGTGTGGTATTATTTCTGAGGGCTCTGTTCTGTTCCATTGGTTTATATCTCTGTTTTGGTGCCATCTCCATTAAGCTACCAATGACTTTCTTCACAGAATTGGAAAAAACTACTTTAAAGTTCATATGGAACCAAAAAAGAGCCCACATTGCCAAGACAATCCTAAGCCAAAAGAACAAAGCTGGAGGCATCATGCTACCTGACTTCAAACTATACTACAAGGCTACAGTAACCAAAACTGTCTTCTCCATCCTACCGTAGATCATTTTCAAAAGTCGTTACTGTCCTTTACATAGTCAAATATAATGACCTTTTTTTTCTGCTGAATAAAAATTACATAAAACTATTCAATGCATTTTGGCAAATGTACACACACCAATAACATGTAAAACATTTTCTTCAGCCCAGAAATTTCCTCATGCACCCTTCCAGTGAATTCTTACCTCTCATAAGCAATCAATATTCTGATTTCTGTCTTCTTTATAGATTAGTTTTACCATTCCTAGAACTAAATAAATGGAATCATATAGTATATACGTTTTTGTGTCTGTCTTCTTTTGCTTAGCATATTTTTTGAGACTCACATAACTGTTGCATTTATTAATAGTTCATTGGTTTTTTGTTGTTGTTGTTTATTTATTTTTTTGAGACAGAGTCTGGCCCTACTCACCCAGGATGGAGTGCAATGAAGCGATCTCAGTTCACTGCAATCTCTGCCTCCTAGGTTCAAGTGATTCTCCTGCCTCAGCCTCCCGAGTAGCTGGTATTACAGGTGCCTGCCACCACACCCAGCTAATTTTTGTATTTTTAGTAGTGATGGGGTTTCGCCACATCAGCTCGGCTGGTCTCGAACTCCTGACCTCAAGTGATCTGCCTGCCTCGGCCTCCCAGTGTTGGGATTACAAGCATGAGCCACCATGCCTGGTAGTTTTTGTTTATTCTGAGTAGCATTTCATTGCCGGAATGGGCCCTAAATTATTCGTCTTTTCTCCTATTGATGTATACTTGGGTTTTTTCCAGTTTAGGGCTATTATGAATTAAGTTACAATAAACATTATTGTACACATCTTTTTGTAAACATATTTAATTTCATTTTCGTTTAAATTTCTAGGAGTAAAATGGAAATTTATTTCTCATAGTTCTGGAAGTTGAGAAGTGAAGATCAAGGTGCTGGCAGATGTGATGTCTGGTGAGGGTGTACTTCCTGGTTCATAGAGTGCCACCTTTCTCACTGTGTCCTCACATGGTAGAAGGGACAAGGAGTTCTCTGGGGCCTTTTTTGAGGACATTAATTACATTTATGAGGTTTACCCCCTCATCATGACCTAATCATCTCCCAAAGGCCCCGTCTCGTAATACCATCACAGTGGAGATTATATTTTAACATATGAATTTTGAAGAGACACAAATATTCAGACCATAGCACTATCATTTCTCTAATACCATACGATCTTGATTGCTGCAGCTGCATTGTAAGTTTTGAAATAAGGTAATGTGAGTCTTTTGATTTTATTCTTTATAATAGTTTGGCTATTCTAAGCCCTTTGAATTTCCATATACATTTTAAAATTGATTTGTCTTTTTTTTTTTTTTTTTTTAACGTGGGGTCTCACTATGTTTCCCAGGCTGGTCTTAAACTCCTGGGCTCAAGCAATCCTTCCACCTTCACCTCCCAAAGTTATGGGTTTACAGCCATGAGCCACAGCACCCAGCCCGAGTCAAGTCTTACACAAAAAAAGCTGTCAAAATTTTTATTTGGATCTATTATTGAATCTATAGATCAATATTAAAAAGTTGATATCTTAGCAATATTTTTCTTTTCTATTGCTGAATATAATGTATCTCTACTTTCATTTAGAGCCCCTTTACATTCTCTCAGTCATGATTTATAGTTTTCAGTGTAGAGGTCCCTCATGTCTTTTGTTATATGTACTCTTAACTATTTCATGAAGGGTTTTTTATACATTACTATAAATGGAAATCTTAAACTTTTATTTTCTAATTGTTTGTGGCTACAATATGGAGATACAATAGATTTTTAAAATATTGACTTGGTAGTTTGTGACTCTGTGTTAGTTCTACTAGTTTTGTTTGTTAGTTTGGATTATCACTCTTTAACATTTAAACTTTTGACCATCTCTTCAATTTTGAAATTTTCTTCTCTCACACCTTCAGAGATTCCTTGCTAATCTGGTTCTTCTTCTACTTCTCTGGTCATAACTTTGCTGGGTGCCTTTAATTTTTAATGGTCAGTTGTTTATATTTCTCAAGAATCTTTCTATTGGCTTCCTCTCTTTTCTCTCTGCCCATTTTCTTTTGTTTTTCCTGTCAGTCCCATGTATTCATATGGCTTCTACTGTGTATCGAGAAATCTATAGAATCCTCAGAATTCCCTTTGCTAGCACTGATGACTTCCTAACCTCCAGTCTCCCATTTTCAACTGCCTAAAAATTTAGTTCCCTCATTCTTACATTACTTCAATCTTAACACACTTCAACCTTGAGATCATTACATGTTTTCACTCTTAGCTTTTCAAACAGACACACCTGCATTAGAATTTTGACATTGTTACCTACCAGATAGGTAACTTGGGAAATTTATTTACTGCCTCTAAGAATGCTTTATTTTCCTCACTTTTAAAATAAGAGTAGTAATTCCAACCTCAGAGTTTTGTTGATGATTAAATTTAATGCACAGGCATGTAGTTGTGCTTAGTAATGTTAATTGCCTTCTGCTTCCTTATTCATAATAGTTTTTCTTAGCTTACTATTCTCTCTTATTGCCCTATTTTATAAGTTCTTTTATTCAGGGCCAAATTCAAAATGTCAATTCTTTAGAAAAACTTGCAATATGCTTCAGGAACCATATCTGCAATTACAGAATCAAATTTCCTTAACCTTTTTCTCCTTAGCCAATGGTATTTGCTGTTCTCAGTTTATGGCTCTATTTAATATCTCCTTCTAAACCATGACATCCAAAAGGGCAGAATTTGTGGCTGATTCATCTTTGAACTTCCACAGCAATTGAGCAGTACTCATATCTATTTGGTACTAGGTATATTTATGTCTACGTATGCTTATGCCTGTACCTGTATCGATCTGTATACATAGGTGTGTCCATGTTCTCCTTGTCCTCTAGCTTTCTCTTGGATATGAGCAATGTATATGTATAAAGGAAGGAAATAGAATTTTCTTTTTCTTAAATCTAGGTTTTGATTACCTAACATACTTTTAACATAAGCCATCTGATTACAAAAGGTCTTTAAAAATGAAATTTCAGCAAAACTTTTTATACTTATGATTCACAATAGTTGTAAACACTTGACTGAAGAAAGCTCAGATGAGCTACAAAAAATAAACTTACACATGGCTTCTGCTAAGTTGGGCCTATATAGTGGACTCTGTTATTCTTGTGAGTTTCATTCATATACTTTGGTGTTTTTTTTTTAGATTAAAAAGTCTTACTTACATGAGTATAAATTATAACCAACTAGTCAGCATTCCTAGAGAACTTTGTTTTCTTAAGAATCTTGTTGAACTTCAACTTAACTACAATCAGCTGATATGCATACCTGAAGAGATTAAGTTCTTGAAGAAGCTTCAGAAATTTTTGCTAGCCAGAAACAACATTGGAGTTTTGCCAGAGGTGAGCAAAACGTGGAGCCACACCACTTTGTTGTTGGAGAAGAACTCAACATGATGGGAGGTGGTTATAGATTAGATTTGGGTATCTGAGTATAAGCCACCACTTGCTTTCCCTCAGATTAAATGTAGTCAGTTCCCAAATCCCTATGACAGAGGAAGGCTATAATTTGAATTATCCCACATAGCTAGGGCTGCCAGATTTAGTAAATACAAATATAGAATGCTCACTGAAATTTGAATTCCAGACAAGCAATGATTAAATTTTTTTGCTATAAGTATGTTGCAAATATTTCATGGAATAGACTAAAAAACATATTTATTGTTTGTCTGGTATTTCTTTTCTTTTTTTTTTTTGAGACAGAGTCTCGTTCTGTTGCCTAGGCTAGAGTGCAGTGGTACGATCTCGGCTCATTGCAACCTCCACATCCCAGGTTCAAGTGATTCTCCTGCCTCAGCCTCCTGAGTAGCTGGGATTACAGGAAGACACCACCACGCCCAGCTAATTTTTGTAATTTAATAGAGACGGGTCTTCACCATGTTGGTCAGGCTGGTCTCAAACTCCTGACCTCGTGATCTGCCTGCCTCGGCATCCCAAAGTGCTGGGATTATAGGCGTGAGCCACCGTGCCAAGCCTTGATATTTCAATTTAAGTGAGCATTATATATTTTATCTGGTAACCATGTATACAGAACAAAATACAAGTTCATTTTGGCTTTGGAATGTGTACTGGCTCTCCTCCTTTTCTCCTTCATATTCACTCTCTGTCCTGCCTTCTGCTTGGGAGACTGACCTGTGTGGGCAGCAGTGAACTCCTTTGTCTTCTGGTTTCCTCTTGGATATGGCAGATGAGAGGCACTAGCAGGAAGTGACAGGGCAGGAGGATAGCGAGTAGTTGATGGTATTCAACTACTTGAATTGTGGGTTGGCTGTGTGCCTTTCTGGAAGGCCACAACTAATGAACTAATAACATACTTACATGGGTAGATAGATAGACAGATAACTGGATAGATAACAGGGGATTTATTAGGGGAATTGGCACACATAATTATGGAGACTGAGAAGTCCTACAGCAGGCTATCTGCAAGCTGAAGACCCTGGAGTGCTGGTAGTGTGACTGAGTCCAACTCTGAAAGCCTCAGAACCAGGGAAGCCAACTGTGTAATTCTCAGTTGGAGGTCAAAGGCCTGATTACCGGAGGTGGTGGCTGGAGGGGAAGGGTACTGGTATAAATCTTAGAGTCTAAAGGCTGGAGAGCCCAGAGTTCTGAGGTCCAAGGGCAGAAGAAGAAGTGTCCCAGCTCCAGAAGAGAGAGGAAATCACTTTTTTTCATCGAAGTCACTAACTGACAGGATGGTGCCCAGCAATACTGAAGATATATCTTTCCTACTCCTTCTACTGACTCACACACCCATCTCCTCTAGAAACAACCTCACACAGACACACCCAAAATAAAGCTTTACCAGCATTCTAGGTATTCCTTAATCCAGCCAAGTTGGCACCTAAAATTAACCATCACACTAGACTTCTTGTAGTTCTATCCCAAACAACTGTTTACTCTTAATGGAACATCATTTGTTCCAAAGAACTCAAAGAATCTCAGCTTAAACTTCACTTTTTCCAGGAAGCCTTTCCTGACCTCCTAATACCAAATTTTCCACATGTCACTGTTTCCTTAACCCTTCGTAACACTTCTCATTCTCATAGCACAACTTTGCCCTTGCCTATTTGTGAGTTTTTAAACCTTCATTGAATACTCGTGAGGGGTATACACATGCAAAGATTAGAACAAGGCAGCAACAAATATCAACAGCAATAATAGTGGCAGTCATGGCAGCAAAAATGAACAAATGAAAATGAAAGAGTCGACAGCAATGGAAGTAATGCTATGAAGTGTTTTCAAGTAGGGTGGGAAACCCTTATATCATAACATGAGATACTGAAGGAACACATTGGAGTCTGAAAATCTCTGCAGCTAATACAATACAAAGGAGAGTATCATGGCAATGGAAGATTATGTAGGACTTAAGAAGAGAACTCCCTTCAAGGATTTGCTGCCTAGCTGTAGGGAAGGGGATTGCAGACAGCCTCTCGCTGTTAGCTCTTTCAGGGTCTGCCTTAGCTGCAGAGAGCCTCTTTTCTTGCCCAAGGTCATGCTCTTCCTAAAGCATTCTGCATCTTGTGACCTAACAAGGGAGGGATATAAAGGCTTGGCCATTTCTGCCTGATAGAGAAGAATTTGGATGGGCAACAGCCCTCTGGAGCTCCCCACCCACCTAAACAAGATTCTATTGTGTCTGAATCCCACCTCAACTTCCCCATCTGCTCAGTCCTGCTTCCTGACCCTGCCTTTTACAGGGGTGATCCCTAATAAACATTTAGCACCCCAAATTCCATCTCAGCATCTGCTTCCAGAGAATGAAACCTGAGATAACATGTGACAAAACTGAAGAGGAAGAGTACTGGCATGACTAAAGAGGCATATCGTCTCCCTAGGGAGAGGTATGATCATCAATATATGAGTGACGTTTTAGAAATATCACTATAAGTGGTTGGGACTGTTTAGTAAGTCATACCTCTATTTTTTAATTTTTAAGTTTTTTTTTTAATGTTTCCACTTAAAAAGAAATAATACTTATCCTTTGCTTGCTAGTAGAAACACCAGAACCCAGATGCATTATAACAACCGTGTGGTTACTATGGTAATGAGCAGTCACATTTGGCATGTAGTAGAGGCGGTAACAGATCTTCTTTCTTTTATAAGGAAAGGGTTGTGTTAGCACAGGGCTAAGTAAAAGGTAGATGCTTAATGAATCCTGGTGGAATTTTTAATAGAGACAATACTCTAGGATTACATCTGTTTTCTGTTTCTCAACGTCTTTCTTTTTTTAATAATTGACAATGTCTACTGAGTGCTCACTACATAGTAGGCCTTTAGTAAGCACTTTCAGATTCGTAACTCATTTAATTAATTCAACAACCATATGACTTAAGGGCTTCTATTAGCATTTTCATTTTACAAATGAAGAAATTGAAGTACAAAGAAATTAAGAAATTTGCCCATAGTTATAGTACCTGCCAGAGGTGAGATTTGAATCTAGAAGTAGTGTAACTCACAGTGGCTATGTTACGTTGCCCCAGAGTGGTCAGAGGAAATGAAGAATTCAAAGATATCTGGCAGTCCAGGATATGGGGATCTGCTTGGGAAGATGTACTGAAGAATTGGTCGGTACAGTGATTAGAAAGACGGCTGCCTTCATCATGTTGGAGCTTTAAAAAAATTTATGATTTTCCTTATGATTTTGAATATTAGATTAAAAAAATCTCTTCTGTTTTCTGACACAGGAACTTTGTGATCTTAAAAAACTAAGAATCCTAGACATAGCTGGAAATATTATTCAGATATTTCCATCAGGAGTAAGTAGAGTCAACTTTCATTATAACTGAAAAATAATGTTGTTTATGCTATTGGGAATAGAAAAAATATGGGCAGACAGTAAAATCTGTAGTAACTGGAAACTTAAATTATACAAATGACTCAAAGATTTGCTTTTAGAATTTCAAAACCTGTTCTCTCTTGTTTCTTTCTTTGTGCTCTGTGCTTGCTGAACTTGTTTGAACTAAGTGAACTCTGATTGCTATCATAAATATTTTAATATATCAGCTATGATTAAATTTTTTGGTTATTACACACTGCTTTTGGTCACCTCTGACTTTTTGAAAATATTACTTTCCAGAGCATAAATTTTTATCCCTTGTAATTAATCCAAGGGTGACACTTTTGTTAGTTGTTTTTAGGCCATAAACAATGAAAAATGCACTTTTTTCTCATTTGAAAATGAATTTTGACCGCATTTTATTTCAAATACGGTGAAACCGTTTGTCTTGGCAACTCCTAACTTTTGAGAAAGAAATGTCAGTTTTCCTATTGCATTTTTATATCCAATTGAACATGCTTAAATTCATGGGAATAATGAGAAGTCCATCTATCCAGAAGGTATTCAATGAATAGTTGTTGACCCATTAATTATTTTTCCTGATTTATCCACTCTAAATTGAGGTTTCAGTCTTTTTCTGCCTCCTAGAGCAATATTTTATACTGAAGGTAATTCAAATATAAAAAAATGAGTGTAAAGTCTGTGTTTTAGAAAAAAGTATACAGTTTTTAAATTGTGGCAAAATATACACAACGTAAAGTTTACCATTTTGATCATTTTTACTTGTATAGTCCACAGTACTAAGTACTTTCACATTGTTGCACAACCATTGGCATCATCCATCTCTAGAACCTGTTCATCTTCTCCAACTGAAACTCTGTATCCATTCAACTCTAACTCCCCAGTCCCTTTGTACACCTATTTTAGAAGTTCCTATAAATACTTTGAAATACGATATTTCCCCCCTCCATGGCAACCACAAATCTACTCTATGTCTCTGAATTTGACTACTCTGGGTACCTAGAGTACCTAGAGTAAGTGGAACCAGATATTTGTCCTTTTACCACTGACTTATTTCACTTAGTAAAATATGACTAACATTAATTTATCTTATAGAATGTGTCAAGAGTTTCCTTCCTTTTTAAGGCTGAATAATATTCAGTTGTATGTATATACGACATTTTGTCTATCCACAGGTATCTGCCCACCTGTGGGACCTTGGGCTGTTTTCTCATTTTGGCTATTGCTGCTATGAACATGGGTATACAAATATTTGTTCTTTATCTGCTTTCAGATCCTCTGGGAATATACTTAGATGAAATTGTTGAATCATATGATAATTCTATGTTTAATTTTTTAAGGAATCACCACAGTGTTTCAAAAAATGTGTAGATTTGAATGTTTAGTAAAAATTGGCTATTGTTAATATTGACCCTGAAAATGCGACATGGTTTTATTTACCCTCTGTGTCTTAATTTAACTCTCTGTGTCCTGTGACGCCTCCCTGACTTCCAAAGCAGCCTTCTGGTGCCACTTTTTCTATGGTATCCCTGCTGCCACTGCTACTTCTATGGTACCTTCTGTTGCCACTTTTTCTATGGTGTTTCTATGGTATGCTTGAGCAACATAATGGAGTAATTCATTTCAAGTCTTTCTCGCTTTTGGATGGTAAGCTTCCAGAGAAAGAATACTCTTTTTTTCCTCTATACCTGCAGTGTCTTGAATTTTAACTCAATACATATTTGTTAAATGAACAAATATAACTAACGTTCTTAAACTTCATTTATTTTTCACCTTAGTAATCTGTTAATTGACTGTTTCTTCTATGAAGTGATTCTGTACTTAACAATTTTGATAAAACATAATTACTTAGATCTCAATAATTTAGAGTAATTTTGACAGATCTGAGTTGGTTTCATCTGTGTAGTACCTATTTCAGAAATTTCTATAAACACTCTAACGTAAGATGATCTGCAAACTCATCTGAGCTTTGGTCCAACCATTTCAAATTATTTTGGTTCAACTGATTCAAAATCAAAGTTTCCCACATTAAAAATATGGCACAAGTGGTGGACCTAGAGGATAAATGACTGACTCTAGGTCACACTATGATTATCAGTGAAAGAGAGTAAGTTTCAAAGTAATGGTAGAGAACATTCAAAACAAGCCATACTTTTTGTGAAACAGAGTAGTGTAGAAGTGAATAACATAGACTTTGGAGTCATATACACGAGTTTAAAGCACTAATTTCCTATTTTCTAAATTTGTGATCTCAAACAATTTGCTTAATTTCTAAGAGTTGCTGTTTCTTCATCTATATAATGACAATATTAAAACCACTAACCTCATAAGGTTGTTATGTCAAGCAGTGACTATGAAGCATTTTGTGCATAGTTGGTTTCCAGGAATGGAAACTATTATATGTTGTGTATAAAATATATACCAATAGTGAAATACTAATAAGTAATATATAATTATAGCAATCATATGCTCTCTACTGGTGATAATAAGAAGCATTAACCTTGTGAAGTACATTTTAAAAAACATTTTTAAACTATGAGAATATTCAAACATACATAAAAACAGAAAAGCAAAATAAAGCTCTGCGTACCCGTTACTTTTAAGTGTATTCTTAACTCAAAGATTTAAAACCGCATTGTGCATAAGTGCCTTTGAGTAGTTTATTTTGCTGCTTTATAACTACTTTTTAAATAAGTATTTATTTAAGAGTGTTTTGCTATTTTATGATTTAAATAAATTTGGTGTACAATTTAGAAAATGCAATTTTTTTAGAACAGTTTTTTTTCTTTGAAATTCACATGGCATTTGAAAATTTGAAACTATTTTCTTTCTTTTGAAATGAATTTATTTATACACAAAAGTGAGTCATTTAAAGAAAACATTAAGTAAATGGTGGCACAGGCAGCATGCAGCCAATCATGGTGCTATTTTGTAGCTATGGTGAAAATCATGAAAGAGGTGAATGACTGATGTTTGGAAAACTCTGCTAGAACATTCATTCTGGGTGACTGCCTGAGGGAGAGGTCAGGGTCTGCCTGAATTGGGCATTCTTGGTGGGGGAAGCAGCATGTACGGATTAGTGTGAACGTGTTAGGAAGGATGGGAAGCTCGTATGATAGTGGTGCAGGGTACTGGGGTTTTACAGAGGCCTTCCTCCGAGGTCAGGCTATGGACTTTGACTCCCAGGGGGAGAATCCAGGGGCGGATGCGTTGCAGGGAAGTGACAGCAGGCCAGTGTTTATCAGAAGGTTGGAACCACTGCTAGTAGAGAGAGTGCTGTCGTCCGGTGGGCAGGGCCCCAGGCCTCCCATCGTGAACTCTTTCCATTCATCCCCAGCTTAGGTGCAGAGCCACGGATCCTAATTTTCACCAGGACTTTTGTATAAGAATATACATTAAATGGAAATTTACAGTAAAAAATGGGACTATTATAAATATTTGTTCATATGTGTTAGATTAAAAGAGTTTCTGTGTTATTTAGATATTAAGAAAAAATCTGGCATGATCACATAGTGAATGAATTGTTTCAGAAATGGCCAGGTATGGTGACTCACGCTGCAATCCCAGCACTTTGGGAGGCTGTTGCGGGAGGATTGCTTTTGATTCCAGGAGTTCCGGATCAGCCTGGACAACATGGTGAAACCCCTATCTCTACAAAACAAACAAACCACCAAAAAAATTAGCTGAGTGTGGTGGCACACCCTGTGGTCCCAGTTCCTTGAGGTGAAAGTATCACTCAAGCCTGGGAGGTTGAGGTTGCAGGAAGCTGAGATGGTACTCCAGGCTGGGCAACACAGTGAGACCCTGTCTTAAAAAAAAAAAAAGAAATGTCTTGGTTCTGTTATGAACATGTAGTCAGATCTGCTACAGAGAGACTTTAGTTTCTTTCCTTATCTCTTTTTTCCTTTCCTTTATTTTAACTTAAAAAAAATTAAAACTTAAGAATTTTAGAAGTTGTACAACTTCTGCATTCTTCTTAAAATGTCAAGCAAAATAATAGTATGGAATCAAAAGTTTTGGCTGGGCGTGGTGGCTTACGCCTGTAATCACAGCACTTTGGGAGGCAAGGCGGGTGGATCACCAGGTCAGCAGATCGAGACCATCCTGGCTAACACGGTGAAACCCTCACTCTACTAAAAGTACAAAAAAATCAGCAGGGCTTGGGCGGGTGCCTGTAGTCCCAGCTACCCAGGAGGCTGAGGCAGGAGAGTGACGGGAACCCGGGAGGCAGAGCTTGCAGTGAGCCCAGATAGCGCCACTGCACTCCAGCCTGGGCGACAGAGTGAGACTCCGTCTCAAAGAAAAGAAAGCTTCCATTCCAGGACCTCTTCATGTGTGTTTTTAGAAAAGTCTGTTAAAACAGTTTTTTTTCACACGATATGTCTGGATTGGTTTTATTATATTTAATTGCCCAGTATGATTTTTCTTTTAAAAAAGTACCATCTGGTCAGGCGCAGTGGCTTACGCCTGTAATCCAAGCACTCTGAGAGGCCGAGGCAGGCTATCACCTCAGGTCGGGAGTTTACAACCAGCCTAACCAACATGGAGAACCTCCGCCTCTACTAAAAATACAAAACTAGCTGGGCGTCGTGGCGCATGCCTGTAATCTCAGTTACTCAGGAGACTGAGGCAAGAGAATCGCTTGAACCCAGAACGCAGAGGTTGCAGTGAGCCAAGATCATGGTGCCATTGCACTCCAACTTGGGCAACAAAAGCGAAACTCCATCTCAAAAAAAAAAAAAAAAAAAAAAAAGGACTATCCAAGTGTTCTCCATAAGGCGTTAAAATATATCAACAGCAGAAAGATCAGCAAGAGAAAGCAAAACTCTGGGGGCTATTTTGATCTGATCTATCATTGCACAATTTTAGAACATTCTCAGTTTTCTCATATATAATTTTTTGATACCTAATTCCTGTCAGAGACATACCAAATTATTTATTGTGTTAGTTTGCAAGTGTCCTCAGCTTCTTGAATGAATGGGTATTAAGATTTAAGATGTTGTCTTCATTTATCCTTTTGTAAGTAGCATTTTTCTGGTAATTCATTCATTGTAGAAAATAAGTAAATAAATATAGGAAGAGTAAAATGTAAGGTGTCTTTAAGCTTACCTTCCAGAGATAACACTTTATTGTTTTCTTCAAGAATCTCATTTTTATATTCTCATTTAAAAAACCTTCAATGTATGCTGCATAAAGAAATACATGTCTTACTTTGTCATTTTCACTTAACGTTATATATTAAGCACTTTCCTTAAATGAATATTCTTCAATATGTGATTTTTAATCATTGGGTATTCTTCTACCTTTTCTTTATCATGTTTACTTTTTCTGACATTTTTATTTATTGTTGGAATTAGAATTGGATTTTGAATGAACAAGCCTTTGAGAGCAAGGATGATCTGAAATAAAATGTCTTTATTTGTATCTGTCTTTGAGAGAATAACATATCTGAAGTATGGCCTTTAGTGGACACTGGGTAATCTATGGCAACACTGTCAGTTGTTCAGTTAGTGCAGGAAACAGTGATACTTGTTTTATTGGTTTCCTGAGGCTGCTATAGCAAAATATCACAACCTGGGGCTTAAAGGACATGTCTTTGTTTTCTCTTCTTAGAAGGATACCAGTCCTTGGATTGTGGCCCACTCTAATCCAGTATGACCTCACTTTAACTAGTTACATCTACAAAGACTGTTTCCACATAAAGTCACATTCTGAGGTTCAAGGTGGATATGAATCTTGGAGGACACTATTTAACCCATTATACTTTGATAGAACATTGAGTTTATTACTCTTATTTAGAATCTGCAAGGGCAATTGGTATAAACCTCCTTGATGACGTTTATATGACATTCCAATTCCATAAACAATTCCTGAGTACCTTCTCTGTAGCCAAGCTCTCTTCTAATCTGGGGAAGCAAGTGAAGAAATATGAATGTTGCTGTATAGAAACTTTGGAATTTGTGTTTGAAGAAATCTCTAAACATTGAAGTGGAACCTGGAGATATCAGAAGAACAAGATAAATATGTGATTTTTAATGATGGACAGAAATTTAAAATTAGAAAAATCAAAGAAACTGGCATGAATTAGCTTGAACAAAGATGCAAGTCAGGTAGGTGGTAATTTCATTGTTGAGTTCAAAATACTAAGGGGAAAGTGACCTGTTGCCTTCGTAACTTTTGATGATAGGGAAAGAAAAAGCATTATTATTTGCTGCTGAAGGGTTTTGGATAGGCTATCATCGTGGGATTTCTGGGAAGAAAGGATTACTAATATCTTTCTTTAGGTCAGAAAACTCAGTCTCTGAAGTAGTTGTGATTCAGTCTTTTCAACAGAAAACAAAGTAAATTATTGAAATTTTATGGTTCATTTGAAACGGTTTTTTATTTAATCTTTTAGTCACAGGTCTTCTTTCTCTAGCTCCTCTTTCCCTCAGGAGCCCAGTTATTTTTCAAACTGCAATCATTTGAAGAAAAAGATGACCTGACAAAAGTGAGAAAAAGTTTTAATGATCATCACCAGGGAACATCATGAGGTTTGTGTTTGATGTGAAGTTTATAACAAAATATCATGTATAAAACATTGCAGACCAAATAGAAAACTTCACATTTCAATAAGCTCTTAGTTAGAATCCTCCATTAGCAATCTATCTAACAACCTGTACTATTATGACTACTTTTCAAATTCACAAATAGTGTTCAGAGTTATCTTTCTGGATGAATACTTTGCCATTATCTAAAAATTTGCAAGTTATCAAATCTGTTTATTATTGAATATTTCCTTGAAGAAGAGAGATTTGGTATCATTATTCCTGTTTGGAGCTGAGGACATTGAGGCTCCAGAGTAGTTTGTCTGCAGAAGCGACCCTCAAACTTGAATGTGCATCAGAATCCCCTGGATGCCTTCTTAAAACCCAGAAGGCTAGGCCCTCCTTCTAGGATTTCTGAGTCAGTAGGTTGGGGATCCCACGGGTTTGCATTTCTATTATGTTCTTGGGTAATGCTGATGCTGTAAGTCCAGCAACTACACTTGGAAAACCATTGGCCTGAATGATGGAACAGTGGCAGAGCTTGAACTTGCACTCAAGACTTTTGGCTACACTCTCAGGACTCCTCCTGCCTCTGAGGAATCCATTCTTGTCTCAGGTTGGAGCAATCTCTGTCATGCTATACAAATAAGGCATTTCTTTGAGCTCACTGGGAGTTTGGGTTCTGAGAATTTCACTGTGTCCTTGACTAAAACGATACTCAAGGAACATTCTTTGGACAATAGAATTCTTGTACACTCTGAAAAATATTTCACATAGATACTAGGATTTTGGTATGTGAACACAAGGAATGCCTATATAGTTGGAGGCTGAGTTTTATATGTTGTTTAATTCAGTTAGCCTTACTTCTTTTTAGCCACACTGTGGATGTACTTGGTGCGTATATGCCACTGACAAAACTTCTTAAACATTTATTCATCAGCCAATCTAAAATTGGAGAGATTTTTTAGCATGTGAATTTAACACTAAATTTTATTTTGGAGAAATTTGGGGAAGGCCAAATCTTTATCATGTTACTTTCATTTCTGAGTTTTGCCTTTTTAAAGTTCACCCTTTGCATTGGGTGATTGTAGTTTGGAAGTGAAACTCAAGTGTAGCTAAAACATTTACAAGGATACAGATAAATGTGGCAGCTTACAAGAAAGTGCTTTGCTAAGAGTAGACACTTAAGAAATGTGCTTAAAAAGATGTAAATTATACCCAATGCTACATTTTCCACATGCACTACTTTCTTTCAGTTTCAAATTCATGATATTAACATTCATGTGAATCTGTAGCTTCCATAAACACATTCTGTGTCAGAGTTAAGAATCTTAAGTATTTGTATATCCCTAAGGTTTGTAGGCACATACTGTTTTTATAAGGAAAAAAAAAAAAAAAAAAAGCGGGAAAGCCTCATGCAATGTTGTCATGAGAAAAAGTGTGCTTGGACTATTTATGTGAAATCATAGTTATAGCACCTATTCCATTGCATCAATGCCCCTTTTATCCTTCAAGAATTCTTGAGTTATCATAAATAAAATCTGAGAATCTGAAAGCAATTTCCTCTTTTACAGTATGAGAAACATAGGAGGAAAAAAATGGAAGGAACTTTCCCAGAAATACAAATCATTTGAGTAGTGAGGAGAAGATTTGAATCCATTTTTCCCAAACAAAAATTAAATTTGCCTAGCTTAACAATGTACCCATTCTGTGACCTTGGACAGGTAACTCCATTACTCTATGTCTCACTTTTTTCCTCTGTAAGTTGGGGATATTAATAACACTTGTATCATCACATTGTTAGGAAAGTGTCTCACATAACAGTTGGTGGTCAGTAATGATAGAATGAATGAATAATTAAGTGAGATAATATATATAAATTCATATTAGTGTTTGGCACATGACAGATATTGAATGTTATTTTCTTGTCATTTTAAGGTTTGGTCTGAGATACCTGCCCCTCAATCCACCCCAAATTTAGGGTTGTCTCTGAAAGCTTTCAAAGCCATGAGATCACCTGAATGGTTCTAATTTGCAACTGTTAGTGTAAACAACTGATCTGTACCCAAAGGTGTACAAGGGTGACTGGTTTCAGCAGTACACTCTGCTTCCTATTCCCCATGTTGTCTTTGCCCCTGTTCCAGGTTATTTTCCTCTGCAGATTCCTTTACATTCTGTAGGCTTACCTTCCTTGGGCAACAAAACAGAATCAATAAACTATCTCCCTGAACGGGGTCTCCTTTCCCTGGCTCCTTGCCTTTGATTTTCTGTTTATTTCTGTCTTACCCTTTCCCTCTCCCTTGTGGCTCATTTGGTTTGTTTGCCAGACCAGATTCCTCTGGAAATAGGACCTCTCATTACTGAATTCCCTTTTCCTTAGACACTTCACTTAACTTGTTGCCTACTACTTATCCTGATGTCTCTTCTTTTCTTGGATATTTTTAATTTAAAAGGATTTCTCTTTTTATAGCCAATGATTAATGATTTTGATCCACACCAGTCTAAGCATATCTTTCTATGGTGTCCTTGGTTCCAGACACTTGCCTGATATCTAGCATGGTACATATCCTAGTGTACTGTCACTCTCTGTCTGATACTTGTCTAATTCAAATACTACCAGTATCTTTTGTTAGTATATAAATATTTTTGTACTTAATACCATGTCAAGTGAAGAAAGCCATTTTATTTTTGGATGATTTCTGATTTCCAAATGAACTCATCTGCCTTCAATAGAATGATTTCCATATATGAGCAGTAACACAAATATGTGTACATACAGACAAGCATTCCTAGGAGACCATTTAGTTTTGCATTAACAGAAATATTTCTGTGAAATTGATTGAACATTTGGAGAATGTCTATTTCAAATTTAAACATGTCCATGATCAAAAATGTCCTTAAGTGGTCTAGAAAGTGCAATACAATTGTGGGAAAGAAACTGCTTGGGAAAGTGAAATTGTGATGTTTGCCTTGTATCAAAACTCCTATTAAAACTTTTGAAACTCTTTTGCAAGATGGTAGAAAATAGCCTAGAAGTTTAAAAGTGATACACAGGGAAATGTCCATAAAACTGTGGTCAAGAACATCCTGAATATCTCCACAATATAGTGATTTCCTTGGAACTCTCCACTTTGCTCAAATTGCCATGAGAAATTCCAGTTGGCTGCCTCATTCCCATTGTTGTTCTGCCTCTTTCGATTAGCAACGTTAGAGATCCACTTTATTCTTGTTCCCATATGAATAGTTTATTTTCTCTGTTTAATGTTAAGGAAAAGTATACCCTATTCTTGAAGCTCATTAAATGCCTCTCTAAAATTTGACCTTGATTTTAAAATAGTATAATTTTCTTTGGTTGTCAATGCTGCCTTCAGTGGCTCAGTTTATTAGGAGCCATACATTCAAAACAACATTCAGTGACCTTTTAAAAAAATGGGACACAAGCCAATGCTTTTCTAATGGAAACCCCTTGTGGGTTCTGTGGTTTTATGTAAGTGATGTAAGCTTAGCTAATATAGAATTAGTGAGTTCCAAAACTTGACTAAATGCTTTCCCTGTCACTACTTTTATGAGAATGAGATCATGTTTTCTGCTGTTTCTTATATGGGGGTGGGTGAAGAAGAGGGTGTTGAATTATACGTTATTGCTTCTTTCACCATTGTAATTCTAAAATTGCAGGGGGTAGACTTTTTGAAATGAAAAGCAGAGAGAAAAAAATCATAAAATATTATTCTTGATGCAATGGTGATTTTGTTCAAATTCTTGTTTTAAAAATTGAGGGCCCAATTAAGTTAGGGAATACAACTATCTTTCTCTTTTTAGTTAAATTACATAATTTGAGTTCTGACTTTCTACTTCTATATGTGATTTTATTGGAATTAAAGATAGGCTGACCCTGAATGCCTATAAAATATAAGTGCTGCAAAGGACCTGTTTCACATGGTATAGTGGTTGGTGAACATCATTTCACCAACCACTATCACTAGCTACCCTTGGAAATTTTATTCTTCTAGCCAAGTGCCTAATGAAAGTGATTCAGGAGATAAAGGGGATGCCTTGCTTACCTTCAAAATGGAGACCCTCAAATTTCAGCAACATTCACCTCTCACCTCTCTTGTTGAGAGGTAGGAAGGACAGGCTCATAAGGTCAGAGAGTTGGAACTTCTGTGTTTTTAGTCTTGCAGTAAAAGTGGAGTTCAAATGATTTCAAAATCAGGGCCAATATTTTTCAGAAAGTAAACTTTAAAAAATTAGAAATATTATAAAGAGAGACTGATTGAAATCAAACGTGGCTCTTGTACAGACTGTTTAAGCATTGATTTTCATTTAGATGATTTCTCTCTCTCTCCCTTCCATCTCCAAGTAATCTCTATGGAGGTCGGGGTTTTTGTCCCTTTCACTGATGTATTCCAAACTTATAACAGTGCTTAGCACAGAGTAGGCACCCAATAAATAATTGCAGAAAATATGGGTAGATGGATAGATTGATGGGTGGGTGGATATGGATTTTACATAACAAACATGATTGCTTTGCTCTTCTGAAAAATCAAAACTAATTTGTGACAATCAATAATTAAGTTGTTTTAAGGCAGTGGATTTCAACCAGGGAAGATTTAGCCCTCCCTCCATGTCCCAGGGATATTTGGCAATGTCTGGAGATATTTTTGGTTGTGAAAACTAAGGAGTGATACTGCTGGCATCTAGTGAGTAGAAGCCAGAGATCCTGCTAAATGTTCTGTAATGCATAGGACAGTCCCCCATAACGAAGTATTACCTGGCCCAAAATGTCCATGTTGAGATTGAGAAACTATTTTACATTCCCACCAACAGTTGATTTAAGGGATTGACTATTTCTTTATGTTCTCCAGGCCTTAATCCTAATACAATACATCTTTATCAAATAGATTTTAGAGTGTATAATAATCAGCAATGTGCTTGTTAAAATGTTGATCCCTGGGTCCCATGCTCATATATTGTAAATTATTGCTAATAATGCTTTGACTTTAAAGCTTATTTTTTTCTTGTATGAATATAGCTATATTATATATAAACATATAATATATATTATATATTTTGATTCACATTTACATGATGTATCTATTTTCACTGCCTACTTTCAGCCTTTTTATATCCTTACATTTTAGATGTATATTTTATAAATACCATATAATACTTCATTTAAGAAAATCCATCTGACTATTCTTTCTTTCTCTTTGTTTGAGATGAGATCTTGCTATTTTCCCCAGGCTGGTTTGAACTCCTGAGCTTAAGCTATCTTCCCACTTCAGCTTCCTGAGTAGTTGGGACTACAGGCATGTGCCAATTTTCCCAGCCTGCTGGGTATATTTAATTTGTTCTACTTGTTCTGTACTCCTTTTATCTTTTTTCTTGCCTTCTTTTGAAATAATTGGATACTCTTTATGGCACATTTTTTAAAAATCTTATGAAGTTTTATATCATTTTACTATTCTTATTTTAAAACTTATTTTATTTTAGGTTCCGGGATACATGTGCAGAATGTGCAAGTTTGTTACATAGGTAAACCTGTGCCATGGTGGTTTGCTGCACCTATCAACCCATCACCTAGGTATTAAAACCTGCATGCATTAGCTATTTGTTCTGGTGGTCTCCCTACCTTGCCCCCTCAACAGGCCTTGGTGTGTATTGTTCCCTTCCCTGTGTCCGTGTATTCTCATTTTTCAGCTCCCACTTATGAGTAAGAACATGCGGTGTTTGGTTTACTGTTCCTGGGTTAGTCTGCTGAGTATGATGACTTCCAGCTTCATCATGTCCCTGCAAAGGATGTAATCTTATGCCTTTTTATGGCTGCATAGTATTCCATGGTGTATATCTACCACATTTTTTTATCCAGTCCATCATTAATGGGCCTTTAGGTTGGTTCCAAGTCTGTGCTATTGTAAATAATGCTACAATAAACATATGTGTGCATGTATCTTTATAATAGAATGATTTATGTCCCTTTGGGTATTATACCCAGTAATGGGATTGTTGGGTCAAATGGTATTTCTGGTTCTAGATTGTTGAGGAATCACCACACTGTCTTCCACAGTGGTTGAACTAATTTACATTCCCACCAACAGTGTAAAAGCGTTCTTATTTATCTGCAGCCTTGCCAGGATCTGTTGTTTCTTGACTTTTTAATAATCGCCATTCTCACTTTTGTGAGATGCTATCTCATTGTGGTTTTGATTTACATTTCTCTAATGATCAGTGATGTCGAGCTTTTTTTTCATATGTTTCTTGGCCGCATAAATGTCTTCTTTTGAGAAGTGTCTGTTCATGTCCTTTGCCCACTTTTTGATGTTTATTTCTCTTGAAAATTTGTTTAAGTTCCTTGTAAATTCTGAATATTAGACCTTTGTCAGATGGGTAGTTTGCAAAAATTTTCTCCTATTCTGTAGGTTGCCTGTTCGCTCTGGTGATAGTTTCTTTTGCTGTGCATGGAATCTTTAATTATATCCCATTTGTCAATTTTTGCTTTTGTTGCCATTGCTTTTGGTGATTTCATCATAATATCTTTGCCCATGCCTATTTTCTGAATAGTATTGCCTAGGTTTTCTTCTAGGATTTTTATGCTTTTGGGTTTTATATTCAAGTCTTCAATCCATCTTGAGTTAATTTTTGTATAAGGTGTAAGGAACGGGTGCAGTTTCAGTTTTCCACACATGGCTAGCCAGTTTTCCTAGCACCATTATTTTCCTACAACCATTATTAAATAGGGAATACTTTCCCCATTGCTTGTTTTGTCAGGTTTGTTGAAGATCAGATGGTTGTAGATTTACCGTCTTATTTCTGAGATGTCTATTCTGTTCCCTTGGTCTAAGTGTCTGTTTTGTTACCAGTACCATGCTGTTTTGGTTACTGTAGCCTTGTAGTACAGTTTGAAGTCAGGTAGCGTGACACCTACAGTTTTGTTCTTTTTGCCTAGGATTGTCTTGGCTATTAGAGTTCTTTTTTGTTTGCATACGAATTTTAAAGTAGTTTTTTCTAATTCTGTGAAGCATGTCAATGGTAGTTTGATGGGTATAGCATTGAATCTATAAATTGCTTTGGGCAATATGGCCATTTTCATGATATTGATTCTTCCTATCCAGAAGGACGGAGTATTTTTCCATTTGTTTGTTTTCTCTCTTATTTCCTTGAGCAGTGGCTTGTGAGTGTGCCAAATAACCAGCTAGCATCATGATGACATCATGAAATTCCCACATTACAGTATTAACCTTAAATGTAAATGGACTAAATGCCCCAATTAAAAGACACAGACTGACAAATTGGATAAAGAGTCAAGACCCATCAGTGTGCTGTATTCAAGAGACCCATCTCATGTGCAAAAACATACATAAGCTCAAAATAAAGGGATGGAAGAAAATTTACCAAGCAAATGGCAAGCAGATAAAAGCAGAGGCTGCAATTCTAGTTTCTAACAAAACAGACTTTAAACCAACAAAAATCAAAAAAGACAAATAAGGGCAGTATATAATGGTAAAGGGATCAACAAGAGTAACTATCCTAAGTATATATGCACCCAATACAGGAGGACCCAGATTTGTAAAGCTAGTTCTTAGAGAACTACAAAGAGACTTAGACTCCCACACAATAATAGTAGGAGACTTTAACGCCCCACTGTCAATATTAGACCAATCATTGAGACAGAAAATTAACAAGGATATTCAGGACTTGAACTCAACTCTGGATCAAGTGGACCTGATATCTACAAAACTCTCCACCTGCAAACAACAGAATATACAATCTTCTCAGTTTCACATGGTACTTACTCTAAAATTGATCAAATAATTGGAAGGAAAGCACTCCTCAGCAAATTGCAAAATAACTGAAATCATAACAAACAGTCTCTCAGACCCCTGTGCAATCAAATTACAACTCAAGATTAAGAAACTTAATCAAAACCACACAACTACATGGAAATTGAACAACCTGCTCCTGAATGACTCCTGAGTAAATAATGAAATTAAAACAGAAATCAAAATGTTCTTTGAAAACAATGAGAACAAAGAGACAATGTACCAGAATTTCTGGGATGCAGCTAAAGCAGTGATAAGAGGGAAATTATAGTACTAAGTGCCCACATCAGAAAGCTAGAAAGATCTCAAATTGACACCCTAACATCACAACCAAAAGAATTAGAGAAGCAAGAGCAAACAAATCCAAAAGCTAGGAGAAGACAGGAAATAACTAAGATCAGAGCAGAACTGAAGGAGATAGGGACATGAAAAATCCTTTAAAAAAATCTATAAATCCAGGAGCTGATTTTTTTAAAAAAATTAATGAAATAGACTGCTAGCTACACTAATAAAGAAGAAAAGGGAGAAGAATCAAATAGGCACAATGAAAAACTACAAAGGGGATATCATCACTAACCCCAAAGAAACAACCATCAGAGAATACTGTAAATACCTCTTTGCAAATAAACTAGAAAATCTAGAAGAAATAGATAAATTCCTAGACACACCCTCCCAAGACTAAACCAGGAAGAAGTCAAATCCTTGAATAGACCAAAAACAAGTTCTCAAATTGAGGCAGTAATAAATAACCTACCAACCAAAAAAAAAAAAAAAAAAGCCCAGGATCAGATGGATTCACAGCTGAATTCTACCAGAAGTACAAAGAGGAGTTGGTACCATTCCTTCTGAAACTATTCCAAATAATTCAAAAGGAGAGACTCCTCCCTAACTCGTTTTATGAGGCCAGCATCATTCTGATACCAAAACCTGGCAGACACAACAAAAAAAGGAAACTTCAGGCCAGTATCTCTGATGAGTATTGATGCAAACATCCCCAGTAAAATACTGGCAAACTGAATTCAACAGCACATCACAATGCTTATCCACCATGGTCAAGTTGTCTTCATCCCTGGGATGCAAGACAGGTTCAACATATACAAATCAATAAATATAATTCATCACATAAATAGAACCAATGACAAAAACCCCATGATTATCTCAATAGCTGCAGACCAAGTCTTCGATAAAATTCAACATCCCTTCATGTTAAAAACTCTCAATAAACTAGGTATTGATGGAACATATCTCAAAATAATAAGAACTATTTATAACAAACCCACAGCCAATATCACATGGAATGGGGAAAAGCTGGAAGCATTTCCTTTGGAAACTGGCACAAGACAATCATGCCTTCTCTCACCACTCCTATTCAACGTAGTATTGGAAGTTCTGGCTAGGGCAATCAGGTAAGAGAAAGAAATAAAGGGTTTTCAAATATGAAGAAAGGAAATCAAATTGTCTCTGTTTGCAGACGACACGATCCTATATCCAGAAAGCCCCGTTGTCTCAACCCAAGAGATCCTTAAACTGATAAGCAACTTCAGCAAAGTCTCAGGATAGAAAATCAATATGCAAAAAAATTACAAGCATTCCTATATACCAACAGTAGACAAGCAGAGAGCCGAATCATGAATGAACTTCCATTCACAGTTACTACAAAGAGATTAAAGTATGTAGGAATATAGCTAACAAAGGATATGAAGGACCTCTTCAAGGAGAACCATTTTTCTATTCTTTTAACTGACTACCCTAAAAATTAAAAAACATTATTGCATGCTTTATGAAAAGTATTTATTTGGTACTTTTTCTGTCCTCTTAGATAATTCAAAACTTTCCATTACATACCTCCATCTTTTAAAAAAATTTTTAAGCAACACATAATAATTGTACATATTTATGGGGTAGAGAGTGAGATTTTTATACATATATACAATGAGTAATGATTAAATCAGAGTAGTTAGCATATCCATTACCTCAAATATTCATCAGTTCTTTGTGTTGGAAACATTCAACAACCTATTTGAAATTCAGCTATTTGAAAACATACCATAAATTATTAACTATAGTCACCGTACGGTGCTATAGAACACTAGAACTTCTTTCTCCTCTCTAGCTGTAATTTTGTGTTTGTTAACTAACATTTTCCTCATCTCTTCCCTACTCTTCCCAGCCTCTAATAACCACTATTCTACGCTCTACTTCTATGAACTCAACATTTTTATCTCACACATGAGTGATAACATGGCATTTATCTTTCTGTGCCTGACTTATTGTAGTTAACATAATGTCCTTCAGGTTCATCCATATTGCCTCGAATAACAGGATTTCATTCTTTTTATGACTGAATAATATTCTTTGTGTGTGTGTGTATGTGTGTGTGTGTGTGTGTGTGTGTGTGTATATATATATATATATATGCAACATTTTCCTTATTCCTTAATCTGTTGCTGGATACTTAGGTTGACTACATATTGTACTGCTGTAAACATGGGGGTGCAGATGTTTCTTTGGTATACTGATTTCTTTTCCTTTGGAAATACTCAATGGTACTGCTAGATCATATTGTAGTTCTATTCATAGATTTTTGAGGAAACTTCGTACTGTTTTTCATAATAGATGTACTAATTTATGTTCCCATCTACAGTGTATGAGTTTTCTTTTCTTTGTGTCCTCACCAGCATTTATTTATTTTTATTTGTTTGTATTTGTTACAACAAATTCAAACTTTTGGACAAGAGCCATTCCAACTGGGATGAAATATGTCTTACTGTGGTTTAGATTTGCATTTTCCTGGATGATTAGTGATGTTGGACCTGTTGGTACTTGTTGATACTTGTTGGCAATTTGTGTGTCTTCATTTGAGAAATGTCTATTCAGATCCTTTGCCAATTTTTAAATCAAATTATTTGGAGTTTCCTTTTGCTCTTGAGTTGGGTTCTTGTTTAATTCTATATTAATCACTTGTAGGATGAATGGTTTAGAAATATTTTCTACCTTTCTATAAGTAATCTCTTCACTCAGTTGATTGTTTCCTTTAATATACAGAAACTTTTAAGTTTGATATAATCTTGTCTATTTTTGCTTTTGTTGTCCGTGGTTTTGAGTATTTTTTTTAATTCTCTTTTAAAAAAAATTATTCTTTCTATTTTGATTTTGGTGTGGGCATAAAATCTTTGCCCACACCAATTCCTGAAGTGTTTCCCTTATGTTTTCTTGTAGTAGTTTTATAGTTTCAGGTCTTACCTTTAAGTCTTTAATTCATCTTGAGTTGATTTTTGTTTATGATGGGAGATATGAGTCTAGTTTCAATCTTCTGTTTATGGATATTCAATTTCCCCAGCACTGTTTATTGAAGAGGCTCTCCTTTTAGTGTATGTTCCTGGCACCTTTGTCAAAAATCAGTTGACTGTAAATATATGGATTTATTTCTGGGTTCTCTATTCTGTTCCATTGGTCTAAGTGTCTTTTTTAAACCAGTTCTATGCTGTTTTGGCTACTATAGCTTTGTGGTATATTTTCAAGTCAGGTAGTTCAATGACTCTATGTTTGTTCTTTTTGCTTAGAATTGCTTTGGTTCTTGGGGATCTTCTGTGGTTCCATATGAATTTTAGAATTACTTTCTCTGTTTCTGTGAAGAATATCATTGGCATTTTCATAGGGATTGCTTCGAATCTGTATATTGCTTTGTGTAATATGATCACTTTAACAATATGAATTCTTCCAATCCATGAAAATGAGATGTCTTTCCATTTTTGTGTGTGTCCTCTTTAATTTCTTGTAGCAGTATTTTGTAGGTTTCATTGTGGAAATCTTTCACCTTTTGGGGTAAATTTATTTTTAGCTTTAGAAATCTTTTGTAGCTACTGTAAATGGGATGAATTTGTTCTTGATGAATTATTTATTACTAGTGTATAGAATTACTACTAATTTTTGTTTGGTTGATTTTGTATCCTGCAACTTTATTGAATTTGTTAATTAGTTCAAACAGGTTTTTTTGGTGGAATCTTTAGTTTTTTTTTAATGCATAAGATCATGTCATCTGCAAATAGGGACAATTTGACTTCCTGTTTCTTAATTTCATTGCTTACTATTTCTTTGTCTTGCCTAATTACTCTCTTAGGAACTCCAGTACTGACATGGTTTGGTTCTGTGTCCCCACCCAAATCTCATGTTGAATTGTAATCTCCAATGTTGGGGGAGGGACCTGGTAGGAGGTGATTGGATTATGGGTGCAGATTTACCCCATACTGTTCTTGTGATAGTGAATGAGTTCTCATGAGATCTGGTTGTTTAAAAATGCACAGCACTTCCCCCTTTGCTTTCTCTCCTGCTGACCATGTGAAGATGTGCCTTGCTTCCCCGTCATCTTATTCCATAATTGTAAGTTTACTGAGGCCTCTCCAGACATGCCTCATGTACAGTCTGTGGAACCATGAGTCAATTAAACCTCTTGTCTTCAGTCTCAGGCAGTTCTTTACAGCAGTATGAGAATGGAGTAATACAAGTATTATATTATGTTAAATAAAAGTGGTAAAAAATAGACACCCTTGTCTTGCTCCAGATGTCAGAGGAAAAGCATTCTTTTCCCTGCTGAAAACTTTTCCTTACTCACTATGATTTTACTGTTGGTTTATCATATATGGCCTTTACTATGATTAGGCATATTCCTTTAATACCTAATTTGTTGAGAGTTTTTATCATGACGAGGTGTAGAATTTTTATCAAATCTGTTTTCTGCCTCTATTGAGATGATCATATGATTTCTACCCTTCATTCTGTTGATATGATGTATCATATATTTACTTATTAGCATATATTGAACCATCCTTGAATCCATGGCCTAAATCCACTTGATCATGGTGTATAATCATTTTGATGTACTGTTGGATTCCATTTGCTAGTATTTTGTTAAGGTTTTTGCATCTATGTTCATCAAGGATATTCATCTGTAGTTTTTCTTGTTGTTTTTGTGTCCTTGTGTGGTTTTGGTATAAGGGAAATGCTGGCCTTGAAGAATGAGTTAGGAAGAATTTCCTCCTTCAATTTATTTTTTTTGGAATGGTTTGAGAAAAGTGGGTGTTAGTTTCTTAAAAGTTTGATAGAATTTAGCAGTGAGGTTATGCAGTCCTGGACTTTTTTGTTTGTTTATTTTGGGAGACTTATTACTGATTTGATCTCATTACTCATTATTGATCTGTTTAGGTTTTCTATTTCTTCCTGGTTCAACCTTGTTAGATTATATGTGTGCAGAAATTTATCTGTTTTCTCTAGGTTTTCCTATTTTTTGGTGTATAGTTGTTCATAATAATCTCTAATGATCCTTTGCATTCTGTGATATTAATGTGTCTCCTTTTTCATTTCTAATTTTATGCATTTGAATCTTCTGTCTTGTTTTAGTCTAATGCCATGTTGATTTTGTTTATCTTTTCAAACAACTTTGTAAATTTGCTTTTTATTCTCTATATTGTTTATTTTTGCTCTAGTTTTCTTTCTTTCTTTCTACTAATTTTGCGTTTAATTTGTTACTTGCTTTTCTAGATCCTTGAGGTGCATTGTCAGATTGTTTATTTAAAATCTTTCTAATTTTTATTAGAAAGGTATTCATTGCTATAAACTTCTCTCTTAGTAATGCTTTTACTATATTTAATAGGTTTTGGTATGCAGTGTTTCTGTTTTCATTTGTTTCAAGAAATTTTAAAATTTTCTTCTTAATTTCTTTATTCACCATTGGTGACTCAGGAGCACATTGTTTCACTTCCATGTGTTTGTACAGTTTCCACAGTTCCTTTTGTTATTGATTCATAGTTTTATTCCATTGTGATCTGAAAGATACTTATGATTTTAATTTTTAAAAATTTGTTGGGACTTGTTTTATGTCCTAACATATGGTTTATCCTGGAGAATGTTCCGTGTGCTGGGGAGAAGAATGTATATTCTTCAGCTGTTGGTTGACATGTTTTATAAATGTCTGTTAGGTCCATTTGAGTACTTTAAGTCTGATGTCTCTTCATTGGTTTTCTGTCTGGATACCCTGTCCAATGCTGAGAGTGGAGTGTTGAGTCCCCAACTATTATTGTACTAGGGTCTATCTCTCCCTTTAGTTCTACTGATGCTTGCTTTATATATCTGGCTGTTCAGTGTTGGGTGCGTATACATTTACATATGTTATATCGTCTTACTGAATTAATCCCTTTATCATTATACAATGACCTTCTTTGTTCCTTTTTATATTTTTTGACTTGAAGTCTATTTGATCTAATATAAGTATAGTTACTCCTGCTCACTTTTGTTTTCCATTTGTATGGAATATCTTTTCTCATCCCTTCACTTTCAGTCTATGTGTGTTGTTGCGGGTGAGTGAGCTTTTGTAGGCAAAATATAGTTGGGTCTTATGTTTTTATCCATTCAGCCTGTTTAAATCTTTTAACTGGGAAAATTTAAACTGTTTATATTCAATATTGTTATTGATGGCGAGTACTTACTTATCTTTTTGCATCTTATCTCCCTATACCTCTGTTTTCCATTCTTTTGTCTCCCTGTGTTTTATTCTAGATATGTTCTCCTGATATATCTTACAAATTTGATAATTTTTTATTTGGCTTTGTCTACATGTTGTCAAACCTACCCATTAGATTATGTATTTCAGTTTTATTTATTGTTACAATTTCTTATTGGTTCTTCTTCAAATCTGCTATGTTACTTTTTACACTTTTCATCTCCTGAAAATCTTAAACTTGGCTTTTATTTTCCAGATCATGTTAAGTGTGGTTATTTCTATCTTATATTCCCATGGTTGTCTCTTTTGTATTATATAGATCTCAGCTCAGATACCAACTCCTCAGGAAAGCTTTTCCTCACCACTCAGTCAAAATAGCCTCTACTCTATGACATCAAATTTTAAATTTTTCTTTATGGCACTTACCACTGTAATAAATATGTTAATATTTGTTTACTTGCTTATTGTTTCTATGTACCCACCCTCCATGTTTTTAGCATCAATAGAATGCAAGTTTCCATGAGAACAGCATCTTTGCCTGTTATTCATTGCTATATTTTATTGCCAAGAGCAGTCCTTGGCAAATAATAAGCATACATAATAAGCAACAATACACATTTGTTGAATGAATGAATGACTGAATGGCCTTATCATAGCCATTGTCTGATGTCCCTACACTTCATCTAATGTTCACAAGTCACAAACTTTGGGAGGGTCTCAAAAATCTTCTCTGAGCTTGATGTCAGAACTTGTCTCCATCTTGATCCTACTTCTCTCAGCTTCCACTTTATTTGCTTGCTTGTATATTGCTTTCCTGTTCCACTTATTTTTCAGAAGACTTTGTGTTCTTTCTTCTAAGACCACTTTAAGGTAAATCTCTTTAATAGCTGCATTACATTTCTATTATAGTTATATTTCCTTTTAAATTTTATCAGGTAGTTAAAATTATATAAACCCCTAAAAATTCTTACTGCTATGGCTGCCAGGTTTAGAAAAAAATTAAAAGATTATAGTTTTAAAATCAATATTTTTTCTATATTTTGAGCTCTAATTTTATTGGCCACATTTTTCATACCTTCTATTATAAATCACAGAGTTCTTAGAGGATAATATAATATATATTAAAATACAAGTCAAATCAAAAGTAAAAATCTAGCTCTTGACTGAGAAGGGTATCTCAAGAGACTTCCAAAACTCCCTGTAAAAAATTTCAGGGAATTTCAGAATATTTGATTTGTTGTCAGCAGTGAGAGTATGAGGCAAGGCAATCAATTTTTTCATTATTCTTAAGATTTGTATGAAGTGGGATCAAATAAACTTATAGAAAACTGCCTACAACTTTATAAATGTTAGCTTTCTCTTGCTTTTTTCTCCAAGTGCCCATATGTAGAAAATCACATTGTAAATTGGGATTGTGGAGAAGGTATTGTGAGATAGGTACAGTGATTAGAGGCAGTAAATATGGAAGGTTCTAGAACATAATGAGGGTAAAAACTAACTTCTGTGTCAAGAAGACAAGTACCCAAAGGTGTCAGGATACTAGGCTCAGAAAATAGCTCATTCTTTTGTTAGAGCCACGGCCGCTTTCCTTTGGAAAAAGCTGGCAAGGAAATTCCATAGTCTAGAAGTCTGATGATTAAGGTCAGAACCTTCAAAGATGGCCAAAGTCCATCGTAGAAGGCTACTCTTCAGTCTGGGATATACTCAGAATGGTTAGCTATGGTTTCATCTATCTAGGTCACAGATGCTTGCCGGAAACAGTAATATGCCAAGAAAGGATATGTAAAGTTGCTATATAAAAACAAACAATGATTAATAATATTTTTTTGAAAACTATGCTGGTTTTGTGCTAAACACTTTAAAAAGTATCCTTTTATTTAATTTTCATTATAGTGTCATGAGCTAGGAACCATTACCGTTTCCATTTTACAGATGATAAAACTGAGGCTTTCAGAAAAGATTAAGGTACTTTTCTCAATTCCAGAGCTGAAATTCAAACCTAGATTGCTTCAAAACCAAAAATGCTCTTAATTACTAGTAATGATGTATATAAATATATTATGCCTGATTATCATGTATTGTTCTTGACTGTTTGTGAATATTGCATGTTTTTTTAATTGTTGAGGAAGATTGGCTGAGTTGAACTAGCCAGAGAAAGGACTGATCTGTGAATTCCTTTCCTGCTGCTACATACTTCCCTAACTCCTATAGGCTCACTTTAGAAACTAGAAGTCAAGACTCCTACGAAGGTTCATTTGAAATGGGAAGTTGGTGAATAGACATTTTGTGCCTGGTAATTAGGAGGAACAATTGGCAGTATCTGTAGTTCCCCCACAAAAGGAAAATTTTGCCTAATTTTTGAGAGGAAGAAAGGATATTCTCTGGTACAGTATCTTAGAGTCTTTGCTGGCATTCCTGTAGTCTAGGATAAAATGGGAATGTCAAAGAAATTTCAGGTGTGGTTTTATAGGAGGACACATTAAAGAAGAGCAGAGCTGTAAGTCAAGGAAATAATTCCAAACAGAAGGCACTGGATTAGTAAAAGACTTAGGCAACTTAGCTGTGTAGGGGATGTTATGCAACTGAATCACAAAGGGGAACACACCAGGTGACCCTGAGAAAAGCTGATTGTGTCACTGTGGGGAGACCATGAGGTTTCTGTTATTGTAGTTGCTTGCTTCAGAATGCAAAAGTTTTGCTTACTTTCCCTTTCTTTTACTTGTAAGAAAGGAGTTAGTGCTAATATATTAAAATCATCTGGTGGCAAGATTTCTCAGGTGGTTTGGTGCATATTTGGACCTGAGATTTTTTTCTATGTGCATCTCTGTCATGAGAATTATAGCTGCTTAAAGTCACATGCACAACTCTAATAAAGACATGTAGTTAATGGGTTTTCTATTTTTGTGTAATAGATATATTTTATTTTTTTTCATTAATGGAAGAAATATGATGGGTGAAAACATCAGACAGAGTCTGGAATCAGACAAACTTGGGTTTTAATTCTGACTCTGACACTTATGGTTGACGTTTTATGATTCTTGCAGATAACAGCCATTGCAAGAGATCCCTGAGTTGGCTATAGAAGAAGGCATGTTTTTCTTGGTAGATTTCTTTACAAATTAGCTTTCCCAGGGAAATCTAGTGAGCAAGATTTTGGTAGTAACCTCTTTTTTAGGTCATAATAGAGTGAAGGGCAGCCAGAGTGCTGACTTGGTTGGGGCAGCATTGTGTAGTAGAAAACACATGAAGTTTCATGTGCTGCATATGAATTCCAGTTTTGCAACTTTCTAGCTGTGTGACTTTGGGAAAATTTTAATTGACTTTGAACTTTAATTTCTTTGTCTAAAAACTGGGATAATAATACAAATGATACTGTCTACCATGAGGATTGACTGAGCTAAGAAATATACATCACCAGAAACATAGCAAATACTTTGTATATTACATTAGTTCTAATTCCTGTCTTCCCTTGTCACCATCAAAGCACCAACATGTTCCTCCACCTCATACACACTATTACAGTGGTGTAGGACTGCCACCATAATGTCAGGATCTTAGACAAATTCTGCTACAAGGTGGTATTATTGCTTTCTCACCACTCTTTTCCCCCTTGGGCTACCCTACATATATGGGAGTCCTCTGGGACAATCAAACCTGGACAATGAGAGAACAGATGGGAGGAGGAGGTTGTATAATAAACTGAAAAAAAAAAACCTATGAATACCTGAAAATCCTAATATTAGCAATTTGGAAAAACTTTATGGCAGGAAGAGGAATTATAACTTATATTCCTTGATCAAAGATATGCTCTGTAAAGCAAGAAGAAAACAAAATAAAGCAAACATATAGCTTGTGTTAAATATTAGCGTGGAAGAGGACACTTTATGAAATTGTTTTATGGGCTACATATATATTTGTTTCTCAATTATTCACTATTTTAGAGTGCAAGTTCCACTGAAAGTGCCCTGGGGAATGGCAAGTAGAGTCAGTCTAGTACTACCTATCCTCATATAAAAAGAACAAGATTTATGCCTCCACAGAGGAAGCTCAAGACTGCCAGCCAAATGCTGTTATTCAACAAAGGTTCTGCCCCTGGTCGTTTTCAGACACAGAGCTGGTTATCGATTCACTTGTTCTTTTCCACACCTACACTCCGGTGCCTTCGCCCACTTTGCTTGCTGGATAGTCACAGTTTTTAGTTACAGTTTTTGCCCCACCCCCTGTTGGGCTGTGATACTTGTTCAAAGATTTAGAGATTTGGAGGGTAAAGAAAGCAAGTAACAGGAGGGCACCATGCTGAAAACTCAGTGAGTACTACGGGAGCAGCAAAATAAGGACTGCTTCTAGGGAGGGCTGTAGTAGTCTGCTCTCACTCTGAGACTGGGTAATTATAAAGGAAAGAGGCTTAATTGATTCACAGTTCCATATGGTTGGGGAGGCCTCACAATCATGGCAGAAGGCAAGGAGGGACAAGTCATATTTTACATGGCTGCAGGGAAGGGAGAACTTGTGCAGGGGAACTCCTTTTTATAAAACCATCAGATCTTGTGAGACTTATTCACTGTCATGAGAACAGCCTGGGAAAGACCCGCCCCTATGATTCAATAACCTTCCACTGGCTCCCTCCGACAACACATGGAAATTGTGGGAGCTACAATTCAAGATTGGGTTTGAATGGGGACACAGCCAAACCATATCAAGGGGAGACACTGGAAAGCACAGGGAATGCTTTCAGCATTCATATATACAAGGAAGTGAGATGTGAAATATCCAGTATTTTGCTAGTAAATGTTTAACACAATCAGCCCCCTGGGGCGGCAGAATGGAACCCTCATTTGTAGCATCTGCTAATTCCCATAATGTAAATACTCCCACCATGGCCTGTTTCAAGCTACCAGTATAATGTGACTAAAAGCCATGTTGGACATTGATGCTCAGAACTGGCTCTTCTGTGTTGGTACCAGTCAGCACACCAGTGATAGTAGCCTTAGAACCATTGACTGAGACAGGGAGGATATGGTAGAGAATTTTAAGAGACAGTATTCCTTTTGTGGTGATAGAAATTCTTAAAATATTAGCTTTACTGCTTTATTAACTATGACTTTCTATAGAGATCCTTAAGTTCCCCAAGTCTCAATTTCCTTATTTATTAATATATTTATTCGATATACATTTTCTGGAGTGTCTTTTGTATGCCAGGAACTTTTGTAGGCATCTGGATACAGAGGTGAATAATACAAATTCCCTGCCCTTTTGGAGCTTATAATCTAGTAGGGAACACTGATAATACACAGGTAAACAAATTTAAGGTAGTGTCATGAAGAAAACGCTTAGGGCATTGTAAGCCCAGGAGGGGAGATTTTGTCTGTTTGGGACGCTGCTGTGTCCTCAGTGCTTATGACATTGCTAGAATGATTCAGAGTATAAATGAAGGCTCTGGTACTCTAATTAGGGGTTTTGGAAAAGGCTGAGGGGCCAAAACATGACAAGAGATATGTGATTGATATACGAGAACAAATGTGGCAGGTGCGGTTGGGTAGCTGCTGACACCCCCATCTCGAGCCCTCCTCTCCTGAACTACTTCCAGTGGGAGTGGTCATGTGTCACAGTTCTGGCTAGGGAAAAATAAATGGAAATCTTTTGGGTGGGGTTTCCAGGAGAGCTTTTGTTTTTCCTATAAATTGGACAGACTTTATCTCTTGCCACTTGGTCTTTCCTCATTTGTGTTGCCTGAATTTGATTGAGAATTAGCAGCCATTTGAGACTGTAAAGTGCAGGCAGGAAGACAACAATCTACCTGCTAAGCAGGATGGACCTCTGGCAGCAGCATTGCACAGCCTTACTACTCCTGGCCTGCTCAACTTGTGACACTTGTTACATGAGATAAATGACACTCTATGTGTTGCCTGTTTTTTTTTGTTTTTGTGTGTGTGCGTGTTTCTTTTTTTTTTTTGCAATTAATATAGCAAGCCAGACCATAAAAATATAGAAAGAATAATGAATACTAAATAAGTCATATAAAACAGCAGAATTTAAGAAACATTGCTCAAAAAATGTTGCTCTTAATATCATAATGAACTCAAGTAATAAAGAATCATTACGTACTTTTGAGCCCTATCCTGTGCTTTATAATAGGAATCATAATAATGTGAGCAATTCCAGAGTCAAATACAAAAAACAAACTGTGAGTTTAAAATCTTGGGACTAACGTTAATAGCTATCAGTTCACACTTCATCAACAATTCAGACACTTATATTTCAAAACAGGAAGCAACAGAATGCTTGGAAAAAGGTCCCGGACTTTATAAAACATTGTCCTTTTTAGAGCTGGAGGCCATAATCCTAAGAAAACTAACTCAGGAACAGAAAACTAAATACTGCATGTTCTTACTTATAAGTAGGAGCTAACCATTGAATACACATGGACACAAAGTAGGGAACAACAGACACAGGGGCCTATTCGAGGGTAGAAAGTGGGAGGAGGGAGAGGATTAAAAAACTCTCTATCAAGTACTATGATTATTACCTGGGTGATGAAATAATCTGTATACCAACCTCCATGAAATGCAATTTGCCTATATAACAAACCTGCACATATACCCTTGAACCTAAAATAAAAGTTAAATTTAGAAAATATTATCCTTTTTGGTATAGAAATTTCAATATAGAAGCAAATTACTGAAGAGTTTCCTGACACAAAGGAACATGAGTACATGTATATATGTGTGTATATAATTTTCTTAAAGTAGTCAATTCTGAGACTCTAAGGAATGTAACAAAAACAGAATGTATGAAAAAAAGAATTTGGGTTTTATGTTCCTATAGCTGAACCGTGTTTCTCAACCATTTTTACATTATTGTTTCCCTTCACCCTGGACACTTTTTAGACTTTATTCCTCTGATAACCTCCTTCTACCCACCCCATGAAATTTTAATATTAGAGTTATTCCATATATACATTTATATAGTCAGAGTTGAGCTTTGGAGGGTCATAAACAATTACAATATCTAAGATTTTTTCATCTCTCCCATAAACCAATTTTTACATCCTTGGGGATGATATCACCTCCTCCCGCTCCCTGATTAAAATGCATAAGCTGAACCCGCACTGAACTTGAAAACATATTTCTTACTTTTTTACCTCATGGGCCAGATATGTGGGAGAGTTTTCAAACTTCTGAGAAAATCTTAGAATCAGCACAGATGTTGATACAGCTTTCTTGAAACTCTTGAAATATTTTTAGCCCTGGGAAAATTGTATCCACGTTGGGAAGCTGTATTTTCAGTCTTTTGAGCAAGTATAGGAGGAGTCTATCTCCTAGTATTCCCATTCCCAAATGTGTCTTTGAAAAATTTACAGATTGGTGATCAGAATCAGGGTGATGTAAATTTAATGATTCTTGGAAAAACTTTTAAAAACACCTTTTCACTGTAGATTATTTGGAAAATATAGGTAAGCAAACAATAAAAGCCAAACTACCCATGGTCTGACCAAGGAGGTATGAACAACATATTGACTTATTTCTTTACTATATTTCCATTTTAAAAATGTGCATGTGAGTGTGAGTGCATGTATATACATGCGCATGGAGGTTTTTTTTTAAAAAATGGAATATTCAGACGTGTTAATACATACATATTGATGTATTATTCATACATGCTTTGTAATGTATCTTTTACATTTTATTGTAAACATTTCTCCATGGTAGAGTATTTTCCTACATCACTATTTCTACTGGCTGTTTAGCCTTGATATATGTATATAATTAAACAGTCCCCTATTTTTTGACAGGTAGGATTCTTCACACTTCTTACCACAATAAAAATGCTTCCATAAATTTCAGTGTGGCTACTCTTTGTACATACCATTAGTTATTCCCTTAGGAAATATATCTAGAAGTGTAATTACTGTCTCAAAAATTATGCACACTTCTACTGATTTGATAAATATTGTTAAATTATGCTTCAGAAAGCTTCTATAAGTCAATATTTCCACGTTTTCTAATTGATCATTATTTATCACTTCTTTTTCTTGCTTTATGTAAGCAATAGTTTACATATTTCTTTGAAGATATTAATTATACTAATTATTTTATAGTCCTGTTTTATCAGCTCTATTTCCTCTGGTATAAACTCTTTCTTTTCTTTTCCTTTTTTTTTTTTTTTTTTTTTTTTGAGACTGAGTTTCATTCTTGTTGCCCAGGCTGCAGTGCAATGGTGTGATCTCGGCTCACCGCAACCTCCACCTCCTGGGTTCAAGCAATTCTCCTGCCTCAGCCTCCTGAGTAGCTGGGACTACAGGAATGCACCACCACACTTGGCTAATTTTGTATTTTTAGTAGAGACGGTGTTACTCCATGTTGCTCAGGCTGGTCTCGAATTCCTGACCTCGTGATCAGCCCGCCTCAGCCTCCCAAAGTGCTGGGATTACAGTCATGAGCCACCGCGCCTGGCCATAAACTCTTTCATCTATTATCCTGAATGGTGTTAGCATTCGATGATAATCAGATCATTTCATTTGTAAAATTGCAGCTTATTTTTGAATTCTGGGCACAGGAGATTCCCTGAAAGACTTATGGCTGTTTTTTCAGTTCACTTTATAGAGAGGAAAAATGTCTGACAGGAGATTGCTTTGGTCAGTGAGTGTGTGGAAGCAAGTACAATGCATTCTGATTCTTCTCTGGTGTTGCCAGCTACTCTTAGCTCCATTTTATCTCTCTCTGTTCAAAGCACATCTCCTAACTAGGCTATAGTTGGATAGGATGTAGGGGAAGAGGGTGAGTAATAGGAGGAATAGTGTGGCTGTTGGGTAGAGTAGGTGGTTTAGTCCACAGAGCTGCTTGGTCCTGAGAGAGTATAGTAATCCCTCTGTTGTTCTCTGATCCCGTTATTCTCTGAAGGACTCTACTACCTCTGTGTTTTGAATTGCCTTAATTATTTTTGGTGAAAGCTCTTCCTTGGGCTTCCATATTCATCCTGGGTCAATGCTTCCTTCCTCATTTGATACTATCTACATGTGGTTTCTGTTCCTGTAAGAATTTAAATTCCTGTATTTAAGTGGCTATTTATGTATTATTTTAAGTTATCCTCTTGGCTGGTCGCGGTGGCTCACGCCTGTAATCCCAGCACTTTGGGAGGCCGAGGTGGGTGGATCACAAGGTCAGGAGATCCAGACCATCCTGGCTAACCCAGTGAAACCCCGTCTCTACTAAAAATACAAAAACAAAATTAGCCTGGCGTGGTGGCGAGCACCTGTAGTCCCAGCTACTCAGGAGGCTGAGGCAGGAAAATGACGTGAATCCGGGAGGCGGAGCTTGCAGTGAGCCGAGATTGCGCCACTGCACTCCAGCCTGGGCGACAGAGCGAGATTCCGTCTCAAAAAAAAAAAAAAAAAAAAAGTTATCCTCTTATCGTTTCTAAGTTTTGGCATGGGAGTATGCCTAGTTTTACCATCTTAAAACTGAAAATACTTGTATCAATTTACTAATACACTTGCAGTATATATAAACACCTTTACCTTTGTCTGGTAGAGCTTAATGGAAGCAAAGTAATTGTCTTAATCCATCTGGGCTGCTATAATAAAATATCTTAGACTGGGTAATTTATAAACAACAGAAATTGTTTACAAATTTGGGATGTTCAAGATCAAGGTGCCGGCAGATTTGGTGTCTGTTCAGGGCTTGCACTCTGCTTCAAAGATAGTACCTTCTAGCTATGTCCTCATGTGGTAGAAGGGTAGACAAGATTCCTTGGGAATCTTTTATAGGGACACTAATCTCATTCCTGAGGGCTCCACCCTCACAAACTAATGGTCTCCCAAAGGCCTTACCTCGATACTATCATATTGGGGATTGTTTCAACATACAAATTTTCAGGGGACAATAATGAAAAAAAAAGAAAAAACAAAAGCTGATCCTAACAAGGCCTTTTTATTGAAAGAGAGTAAGAGACATGACTTGCCTACTTTAGACAATGAACTACGTGGTGGTGTAGTACCTTATTTTTCTACAATGCCTTGAAGTTATTTAAACATCCCTCATTTGATCTTCACAATTCAATGAGATGGATATTATTAATTCTATTTATAAGATGAGAAACAGACTCAGGTACTCTAAATGATACGTTCAGAGAGGCTGTGTGGAAGAAATGAATTGAATCCTTTCCCCAGCCTGTAAGTCCAGTGCTTTGTCTGTAGTCTACTATTAAGTACAGATAAAGTTATATGAAAAGCTAAAAAACAGTATTCTTTTGGTTACAATAGTGACTTAAAGGAAGGTGAAGAAAAGCATTCAAGAACCACTTTAAATATATAGTCTAATACAGAAGAACGAAAATATACTAAGTGAAATTAAAGGTGCTATGCCTTTGAGAGGCTTTATTTAGAACCACACTGGGCCTTGTATGGAAACCAAATGATAAGCTTCAACTGGCATTCTTTTGGTGGTCCCCATCAAGAATCTGACCACTCAAGTTTTAATTTCCTGTCAGATAAGATAAATGGAAGACAAAATCTCACAATTAGGTTTCAAACTATAAACAGCCTTCACGAAATCTTTGAATATCTTTTGTCTAGTTCACTGCTATGAATTGTTGCCTGGTCTGAATACATTTTAAAATGGAATTCTTTAGTTTAAATTGTAGACTATTCCAGGACAGAGGCTGGGAGCTTTCATATCTTTGGTATTCCCTAGGGAAAGTGCCTTTTGTAGAGTCTGATTACTGCTCATTCCAGCTTTTCTTTGTAACCAGCTCTGCAAGGTTTACAAGTATGGTTGAAAGAACATCTCTAGGTATACGGCTGTCCTATCCAGTGAAGAGGTACTAACTGTATAACTGGCTTTTAAAACCCGAAAAGACTATTTTTAAGGAATAAATGACTAAGGATTGGGAGTCTTAGTCAGATTGAGAGAAGAGAGAGGTAGAGTTTGACATTTTGCAAAGGAGAATTCGCTAAAAAATACCCATGAAGGTTATTTGGAGCAATTTAGAAACATTGGAGTGACTTATCTATCTGCCGAAGGTGGAGCAGGAGAATTCTATGACATGTTGAAATTGCTGTGCGTGTTTTCTTTTAGTTCTTTGGTTGGAACATAAATGGAATTTAATTAAAGTTGCACAGGGAGGAGTAGGGAAAATCTCTTGGAGACTCAAACAGGAGATAGGGTAAGGGTGGGCAGAGCTCAGAGGTACTGGAGTTAGCATGTGATTCTCAGTTCAAGGAGGAGCTGGAATCCTCAGCTGCATGAATATTTAAGTCATCATACCTGTTACACTTAAATGAAACATATCTTAGCAATGTTCCAAATGCTTCTTCTGCTTATACCTTTTTTCTATCCCTTTATAACTTCAATGTGCACATAGCCCACTGTAGACTCTCCAGTCCCTGACATAATACCTGTTCTATTTCAGCTTCCAGAGCTAAATATCAAATTATTTCTATATTTCTTGGTTTGAATTCCCAAGGAGTATATGATTAGGCCAGCCCTTTTGTGGCTAGGTGATTGAATCAGAATTTGTGGCCAGGGTATATTGGTTTTCTTTGGCTCAAGAGTCAAGCTCTTGTTCAGTTAGTTCAGTTTCCAAGCAGTTGAATTATATGGTGTAAAATCTGCAGATGACAAGGTTTCTAGGTGGGTGGTTGCACTTAGAAAGGGGGCATCAATGGAGTAGGAAAAGTTTGGTGGTCCTATTGTATGTTGAATAGTATTCCTGACTAATTTTTAACTATCTTGAAAAGGACTAAGTTCTGAGTGAGACATGACACCACTGGAGTTTTATTTGAGCAGAGGAGTCATATAATTGGACATGCTTTAAAGGACTGCTTTAGATGCTCTCTGGAGATGATCACTATTCACATTTTGGTGTATTTCCTTCTGGTCCAGTGTAACAATATTTCTTCTACTGAATCTTCTCTTTTCTCTCATGTATGAGCCACCGCGCCCGGCCTCTATGATATATTTTAAATAGGTGTATTGGGGTCTGCCAGAGAAACAGAACCACATTTTTGTATTAAACTTATACTAGATCAGTAGATACAAAGAACCTTTGTATCCTTTTGTAGGTATCTCTATTACAGAATTTATTTCATGGCATCCTCTATTTCAGCTGCATTTCCATTGCCTCTTTCCTTAGTAGTTTATTTGGCTTATGTTTTCAGGTACCATCATATATATATCTATATCTATAGATATATATACACACATATATATATATATATATATATTTTTTTTTTGAGACAGAGTCTCACTCTGACACTAGGCTGGAGTGCAGTGGTACAATCTCAGTTCACTGCAATCTCCACCTCCCAGATTCAAGCGATTCCCCTGCCTCAGCCTCCTGAGTAGCTGGGACTACAGGCGTGTCCCACCATACCCATCTAATTTTTTTTTTTTTTGTATTTTAGTAGAGATGGGGTTTCACCATGTTGGCCAGGATGGTCTCAATCTCCTGACCTTGTGATCTGCCCACGTAGGACCTCCCAAAGTGCTGGGATTACAGGTGTGAGCCACCGCGCCCGGCCTCTATGATATATTTTAAATAGATGTATTGGGATCTGCCAGAGAAACAGAACCAACATGATATCTCTCTCTCTTTCTCTCTCAAGATATTTATATAATAAATTGGCCTACATGATTATGGGTTTGAGCAGTCTCACTTCACTAACTGCTGTATACAAGCTGAAGGCCCAGGAAAGCCAGTGGTACCCTTCCAGTTCAATCATGAAGGCCTTAGAAGCAAGAGAGCTGATGGCATAAGCCCCAGTCCCGGTACAAGAGAAAACTGATGTCCTAGTTCAGTTAGACAGAGTGAATTCTCCCTCCCTCTACCTTTTTGTTCTAGTCATGCCCTCAACAGATTGGATAATGCCCAGTCACACTGGGGAGAGCAGTCTGCTTCATTCAGTTCATCAATTCCCTAATTTCATCTAGAAACACCCTCAAGGCACACCAAGAAATAATGTTTAGCCAAATTTCTAGATACTCCATGGCCCAGTAAAGTTGACACATAAAATTAATCATTACAGTAAATAAGTTTAAATGTATTTGAAATATTGTTATATGTTCTGTTTAATTTATTTACTTATGTTTATATTTAGTTAACTGTGTGGTCATTTTATTAAAAATAGGTAATTATAGTCTTTTTTGGGGGGAGGAATCAGATCTGAATTACTTTATTTATGACTACAATATCCTTTAATCAAGGACTGACTGATTAGCACATAAAGAATACACAGTTTAGAACCATAGATGGTAATTTTAAATGGATCATCTCAAAATTATGCTGCACATGTTTATATTTATTATTTGAACATCAAGTCATTCAGGAATAGTATAAATTCTAAAAAATGGTAAATGTTATCAGAGTTTTAAGAGAAATTTTGGTATTCTCTATTAATTTATTTGTAAAGGTATTCTAGGAAAGATGTGACAATCAATTACTGTACTTTTTCATCTCGTCTGATTCTTAGATATGAGCTCAGGCAAATATTCAATAGACCATTCTATTTTACTTTATTTGTATCAAATATGACAAGTGTCAACTATATATATTGAAATATGTTTAAGAAGAATTATAGTTCTACATAATTATATAAATTCACTTTAATATAATAAGCAAAAATGACTCGATGCCAATAGTATTAGGCTCCTATATAGGTATGAATGAGCACTGTTCTGAAACACTGCTGCACGTGGTACTCAACAAATGATAACAAATCTATTTGGAATGCAGAAAATTTTCTTTTCAAAAGCAGAAAGCGAACAAGGGGAAATGGAAATGAATAGTATCAACTATTCTGGAGAAACAAAAGTCTGTAGGTTCTAGCAGTAGAATTGTAGGGTTAAAAACCTGTATTTCTTTCTCTTTTTATCTCAGTCTCTTTCCAAACCTCCTAGGTTTTATTCTCTAACACTAAATGTTTTCTGCTTTTCAACTCCAATTCTTGTGCTATATGTTTATCAGATTTCTGTGATGGATAAAATGTGATGATATATGATAGATGACAGAGTAATAGTTGGAAAGAGTCCAGGCCTGGAGGCCTATTTCATTTCTGTTTGCAACAGCTGAAAACTTGTGTGCTACAGTTGATATGGCCCCTTCTCTTTCTGGGCCACTTAAAACAACAGCTTTGATAACTTGTTCTGAGTTATCTTTTATTCCATGTAATTAACTTAGATGACTTTCTTCCTAATAGATGGAAGAGCTTCAGGGGCAATCCAGTAAAAAGGAAAATTTTCCTACAATTAATATGTAAAATTGAGGCAAATATTTTGTTAGCTTTTTGCTTTTATCTTCCTGTTTCCCTTTGTCATGTACTAGACAACATTAGGCTGGTACTCACAAGTTTTATAGACTCCTGGTAAAGATAACAAAAGTCCCTGAAAAATGTTTGCAAAATGGTATCTTTTGATGTAAGTCTTTACATTTCAAAGAACATTCAGAAATTTCAGCGTATACATGATTCAAGATATGAGAGGTTTGGCAGCTGAGTCCTTTCACATTATTTGAAGGGATCTTAGGAACTGGCTTCTAGCAACAGATCTTTCCTTAACTCGTGTCCCTAGGAAGCAGGAGTACCTGAGAGGTGACCCTGGGACAAGATTGGCAGGGGGCCATTGCAGTTTCATTCCTGGATGTTTATGCGTACACGATTTTCACTACCCTGAATGCTCTTTTTTCTTCTGTATGATTTCTCCTTGACTTTTAAGGTTCAGATGAAACATTTTCCCCATGTAAACTTGGCAGAGTTCTGCTAATTCACCTAGCTTTTACATTCTGCATCTGTAAACAGAAGCTAATAATATCCTCTTCACTGAGGATTAAATGAGAACTGGGATTGGAACCCACGTCTAGCTAACTCCAAAGTCATTGCACTTAAACATTGTATTAAGCCGTTCTTGCATTGCTATAAATAAATACCTGAACCAGGGTAATTTATAAAGAAAAGCAGTTTTATTGAGTTGCAGTTGAGCAGGGTGTACAGGAAGCATAGTGCTTCTGCTTCTGGAGAGGCCTCAGAAAGCTTTCAATTGTGGTGGAAGGCAAAGGGGGAGCGGTTGTCTCACATGGCAGGAGCAGAAGCAAGAGAGAAAGAGCAAGAGGGAAGGTGCAACATATTTTTAAACAACCAAATGTCATGAGAACTCACCATCATGAGAAAAGCACCAAGGGAGATGTTGCTAAACCATTCATGAGAAACATCTCCATGATCCAGTCACCTCCCACCAAGTCCCACCTCCAACACTGGGGATTACAATTCTACATGAGATTTGGGCAGAGATACAGATTCATAACATATCAAACATAATGCTCAAGATATTTTAAGCTACTACCCACTTTGTTTTTTCCTAATCTACCATTTGTATAGCAAACATTCATTCTAAAGATACCCTTATTATCTGCATTGGTCTTTTGACCCTAGGCATTCACTACCTTTTATTGATAAATATTATTTTTTGGTATGGATAACTGAGCATTTGTTGAAAAATATTTATTGAACCACATTTATGTATTAAACTTATACTAGATCAGGAGATACAAAGAATAAAAAATCATTCTTATGAAGGGATTCAAAAACAATGTGAGATAGTCTTGTAAAAAGTAACGTTGAATTGTAAATTGGGATATTACAATGCAATGTGGTATGTGTAGGTCTACAGCTTGAAACTAGGATTTTCTGTTTCCAACAGAATGTTAAGCTTTTGAAAGCAGGAACCAGTCTTCTACTTCATTCAACTTTTTCATTATTTTTAGCTTAGTATCCTGTTCTTAGTAGGTGTCAGGATTTATCAATATATTTATTGATTTGCTTTAGTAAAATAGAAACTCTCTATTATATATTAGTTACTTGTTGCTGTGTAACACATTACCCCAAAACTGAGCTGCTTAAAGCATCAGAGATTTGTTACTTCACACAGGTTCTGAGGATTAGGAATCTGAGAGTGTCTGAACTGGATGGTTCTAGCTCAGGGTCTCTCGTGAGTTGTAATCAAGTTGTCAGCTGGAATTGCAGTCATCTGAAGGCTTGACTGGAGCTGGAGGATCTGCTTCCAAGATGGCTTACTCACATGGCTTTTGGCAGAAAACCCCAGATTCTTACAATATGGGCTTCTTGACAGAGCTACCTGAATATTCTTACATCATGGCAGCTGGCTTCCTCCAGAGTGAGTGACTTACAAAGAAGAGAGAATAAGCAGGAATTGCAATGCCTTTTATGGTCCAATCTCTGAAGTTGTACACATCACTTCTGCTTTATTCTATTCATTAGAAGTGAGTCACTAAGTCCAGTACACACTCAAGGGGAGGAGAATTAGGCTCTACTTCTTAAAGGAGCAGTAACAAATAATATGTGGATATATCTTAAAGTTACCACGGTGCACCAACAACACAAAAAGTACTCTATCATTATTTTCTTTTTGAGCTTTGTAGACTGAGGGAAAAGCTTCAGAAAATATATGGAAAGATGAAGGCAGGGAAAATAAAGAGGGACTAGGAGAATGCACAGGAGTTCAGAGGGAATGAGGGTCTGACATAGGGCAAAGAATCTACACAACCTGTGGATGTTATGTTCTGATGTCTTAGGTATTCATAACAAGGGGGCTAAAGAGAATGACAGTGAGAGATGGAAGTGGGGAAAGAATGAAGAACAAAATAACTGAGAGAAAACAAGGATAATTGTGTAGAAAGTGAAAGGACAAGAGAAGAAAATAAAATAAAATACCTCTAAGAAAAATACTCTGGAATCAGTCAAAATCTGTTGCCCAGTTGTGAAGCAAATAAGCCCATTGGAACTGTCCAGAGGGGCTATTTTCTAAAATCTTTATTGTATAGTATCTGAGTATGACTATTTGAGACATTTTTGTGGTGATTCAGGTGCCAATGCTGAAGACAATGAATTAAGATTCAAGAGTAGAACAATTTATAATTATTTTAAAGAAAATATATGGAGAAAAAAAGATGAGAATTGCTAGAAGTTTTTTGTATAAATGATTTAGAAATAAAGTTGTTATCAGAGATAATAATCATATAACCGAAGAGTCATTGCTGGGCAAATTATGAACACATTTGGGCTATGAAAAGTGAAATATAAATGTGTGATGAAACCAAGGCAAGGTGGAATTAAAATTCCATCCTCCCTCATTCCCCTCCTAATTACTTAGTGGGGGAGAGAAAGTATTGAAGTCATTCATCTTTTGTCATACACATATAGAGAAATTTCATTATAATGTGGCATGTTTAGATATAAGAGATACAACATGTGGAACTGACATAACATACATGCAAACTAAGTGGTCAGATAGATTTATTGCTTTAGTTGTGTAGGATAATTACACAAAGACAGTTTATATGACTAGGATATTATTTAGAAGGAAAAGAGAAAGACTCATACAAATAAACTGGCAAAACTTAAGGCACATTGTAGGGTTTAGATAATGCAAAGAGTTAATAGGAAGAGGAATACCTTAGAAACATCAGTAGGAGAAAGAAGCAATTGATGAATGGAATTAGGCATACGATTTAACTTGGCAGCAATGGTCCTCACGAGAAGGGAGTGTCTAAAATAAGGTAAGTTCAGGGGATGTAACTAGATTGTTAAAAAGCAGAATACAGACTTTAAAGAGAGTCATTGGAGGCCCAAAATGGGGATTTTTGTCTTACTCTTTAGCATGAACTCACCTAAGAAAGAATGATGATGATTTTTTACATAAAATATGAAAAAATAAAAGACTATCAGCTTTGTTATTGACAACCACATTTTCCTTCACATTAGGGGGCCTATTTTTGGTCTATTTTCCAACATTTACATAAAGAAAGGGTTTTCTAGTATTTCTTTTGCTTATAGAAATAGTTTTCTGAATTGGAAAATTTAGGAAAATACGAAAGTGCATAAAATAAATTACAACTATACAACCCATTGACAACTGTTAATATTTTAGCATATTTCTATGTTTTGTTTTAATATTTATGATTTAAAAGATATTTTTTAAAAAGTTTTGTATACTGCTTACTTTACTCAATATCATATCAGGACAATTTTGTCATTAAAAATCTCTTGTAAACATCATTAAATTTATTACCTTTTAAATTTTTAATAAATTTTAAGGGGCATAGGATATTTAATCCTAATATTTACTAAAACGTTATAACACAAAATAGAAAATAAATGATACATGTTTAAATTATTAATGGTTGAAACTGTTGACTACCTACTGTGATAATAACAGCTAATACTAATTATTTACTATGCCACAGGAACTGTTCTAAGTACTTTGTATGGATTATATCATTTAACAATCATATTAACCATTATGAGGAACTTGTAATTCTTATTCCCATTTTACTTAAAGAGGTTTAGTAATATGGCTCAAGTTCTCACAGCTAGTAAGTATGGAGCTGAAATCCAAACAAGGCAATCTGACTCCCAAGTCCATCTTTCTAAATCTATACATTTTGCATTATATGTTTAAGCTTTGCATTAGGAACTGGAGATAGAATGATAAGGAAACCATAGAGGGTCTGCTCTTTCTGAGCTGTCGTGTGTAGAGAAACAATTATTACCAAATAATTAACATTTTAAATGTATAATTACAAACTGAAATCAGCACACTAAATGAAAGGAACATAAATCCATGATAGACAACAGGAGCCTGACTAAATAAGTAAACTGGGGAAGGCTTCCTGGAGGAGGTGACACAAGCTGACAGCTGAAGAATGAATAACAGTCAGTGAGGTAAAGGGGAAAGATACATTCCAGACAGAGGGAATATAGCATGCGGAAAGGCCCTAGTGTGAGAGGGAACATGAATGTTCAGAAAACTGGAAGAAATTCAGTGTGACTGGGGCTCACAGATTGTATGGGAGCAGGCTGTGGCCCAGGAATGTAGGGCTTGCTAAGGATTTTGAACTTCAAGGACAATGGAAATCTCAAAGAGTTTTATGTAGGTGGTGACATAATCAGATTTATTTTGAAAAGATCTTTCCATCTGAAGAATGGCAGACATACTAGAGAGAGGCCAGAGGGTATGTGGGGTGGATTTCTGTAGACTTTTGCTGAAGTCAAATAAGAAATGAAGATAACTTGGCCTAAGGTAGTGGCAGGAAAGGTGGAAAGACCTGAACATATTTAATAGATATTTAACAGGTAAATTTGAAAATGGTGATGGAGTTAGTATGTTTTCTATGGGCTGAGATAGACAATACTATAAGAAGACCAAAGACCAAAATTTAGGAGGGCGGATCATGAGTTCAATCTTGGAAATAGTGAGTTTGACATGTGAATATTTTGAGTATGTAGTTGCCTATTGGGTGTGGAACCAGAGTTTTTGCCATAGAGATTTAATCAATTTGATGAATATGGGTAAAAAAAAAAAGAAGAAGATAAAGTGAAAAGAGAATGTAGTGGGCTCTGGGGAGCACTATTTTATGGCTGGGCAAATAATTATGAGTTAGCAAGGAATATTTAGTTAGAAGAGCATGTTAACTAGATTGGAATTGTTGGCAACCACTGAGGGTATACTTGAAGTTGGTGATGATGAATTTATGGCGATTCTTGTCTGCCCTGAGGTGTAACTCTGCCAACAGCACCACAGAGGCGAGGAAGCCTGGTGGCAAGAATGACCCGGAAAGGTTTTGTAAGATATGTGAAATGAGAAGGTTAAATGTCAGAGGATTCAGGCATATGATAACATAATTTACCATTCTTTTTTTTTTAACATAGAAAAGGGTTTTAAAAAAAAAAATTAGGCTTGGCACGTGGCTCACACCTGTAACCTCAGCACTTTCGGAGGTCGAATTGGATGAATCGCTTGAGCTCAGGAGTTTGAGACCTGGGCAATATGGTGAAACCCCGTGTCTGCCAAAAATACCAAAAATTAGCTGGGTAGGGTGGCACGTGCCTGTAGTCCCAGCTACTTGGGAGACTGAGGTGGGAGAATAGCTTGAGCCCAGGAAGTAGAGGCTGCAGTGAGCTGAGATCATACCACTGCACTTCAGCCTGGGTGATGGAGTAAAACCCCACCTGCCCATCCCCCCCACCCAATTTAAATAATTCTGAGAAATATCTTTTATGCACAAACATTTGTCTCTTTTAAATGTTTCTTTTGGAGAAATTCCTATAAGAATTACTCAAAGAGTAAGAATAACTTTCAGCCTTTTAAATGACATTGCTAATTTGTTTCCAGATTCCCCAATCTTATTTGCGTGGGGGCAGTGGCTGTTCTAATTTTTATTCTTTGTGTTTTGACAGGCTAAAAGAATGTATCCTTCAAATTCTTCTTTCTTTCTTACCGTCTTTCAGGTGCTGTGTCATGAGTAATTTTCTTCGGTTAAGGTGCATATCTCACACACATATGAGAAGGTCTTCATGTTGCTTTGGAACAACAAAGAAAACTTTCTGGTTATTGAATCTTTGGGTCATAAGCACGTCCCTTCTCAAACCACTAAAGATCTTACTCCATTTTGTTGTGATGTTTTATGATACGGACAAAACTGATACCAAATTGTTCCAAGAAAGGGAAATGCAAAGGTCCCAAGGTGGAGAATGCTTGGGAAGAAAGCCAATGTTACCACAGTGGAAAGAGACAGAGAGAAGTGGAGAAAGAGTGAGAGAGCAAGTACTGGGAGATGAGGCTGAAGAGATAGTGCAGAATCCAAATCATAACCAAGTCCTGTAAGCCAGGGTAAGGAGTGTGCATTTCATTTTGAGTGAGATGAGAAACCACTGGGTGGTTGTAAGTGGGGGAGTGAAGCGGTGTGATTTGCATTGTAAAGCAATTGCGTGGTTAGGGTTGGCACACACAGGCAGGGTGGAAGTAGAGGCCTCTTCGGGCTACTGGTTCTCAGGTAGTTCAAGGGCAGAAATGGGGTCTAAAGTAGGCATGAGGTGGGGACTGTGCGGTGACACAAATAAGCCCTCCCAGATCAGTTATTTCTATGCTGATGTTTAAATGGAAAAGCCTGAAGAGGACTCTCCCTTCGGCTTTAAGGCCCAGGGTACTGGGTGGGGCAGGGCCTGGACTTGGGGGCCTTCAACTGCTTCTCCCTAACTAGAATGAGGAAGGTCTCAGCATCTCTCTCTCTCTCTCTCTCTCTCTCTCTCTCTCTCTCTGTCTCTGTCTGTCTCTCTCTCTCTCTGTCTCTCTCTCTCTCTCTCTGTGTGTGTGTGTGTTTATAGCCTGAGAGTTTAGTTATCTGTTTCCCCCCAGGCTTGGCTCTTAGCCTTTTCTCTTCAACTCCCTCTAAGGATCTTCTCTTGGGACAAGTATTCAGCAGATACTGAAGGATTATGACTCTAGGTAACTTTCTGACTATTTTCCCTCCTTTTCATGCAGGGTGTGTGAGAGAAGGGTTCCCAGTACAGATTTTTTGGCTTTCTTATGTTCAGATGATATCATCAGGCTAATTGCTCTACAATTCTGATTAGATATCAAATTTATCATACGGTTTTTTGAATTTCCCATTGGTCACAAATAGTATTCATATCCTTTCTTAGAGTTATTAATTAAATCTAAGTTTTGGATGCCTTAGCCCCCACACTTGAATCTTATCCTCCTTCCCCGAAACTCGACCTTAAGCCTATTTAGGAATCCCAGTTGTCATTAAAGAGTAACCCTGTGAATTTTGAGATGCTTTGAAGAGTGCACAGGAATTTGTCATACTGTACTTATTTGTTCTATTTTTGAGTCCATGTGAAATCTCAGCTTCCTCCCTCGCCCCCAGTTTACTTTATAAATGCTCCTGCTAATCTAGCCCCCTTCTGATCTCCCTCATTACTTTGGGCTAGTCTGAAGCAACAGAAGGACTTGCTAAATTTATATATTCTTCCTGAGGCCTGGGGCTTTGTGGGAACAATTGTAAAAATTTACCAAGTCTGGAGAAGAAGGCTTTCGCAAATCTTGAGTGTGCAGGGAGAAGCGAATGTGTCTGGGGTTTCTGAGAAGATATTTGTTTATTCATAAATCATTTATTGAACATCAGCTCTGTACTAGGCATTGAATTTTGAGCTTGCATTAGTCACATAAGTCATAGTTTTTAAAGAGACCAAAGCCTGATAGATGAAGACAGATTTTCAACAATGATTGTCTCAGAGTATTTATAGGTAACATGATTCATTTATATACCAGGCCCAATGAGGAGACAAGGAAACATTTGATAGAGGTTGGAGAAGCTTAGAGGGGTGACATTTTAGTTTTGAAGAGATGATCCAGGTGTAGGATGAGTTAAAGGGGTATGGCATGAGTCATAACTGTGAGATAAGACACAGGCCTGTCATGAGATCTCTAAGTACCTCTGAAAGCTTAAAAGGGTAAAGATAGTGCTTATTCGGATATATCGTTAGAGAGTCAGCCAAGGAGAGCCAAGTATGACATATGAGGGCTTTGAATTTATCCTATGGACAAAAGAGAACCTTGAAAGGTTTTAAGCAAGGTTGGTTATATGACCAAATTTTCCTTTCAGAAAACCATTTCTTCTGCAAAAGTTTGCACTGAGATGAATTCAAGTACCATTGCAATAACTCACATAAGACAAAGGCCTCCAATGAAGGTGGGGTGGGTAGTGGGTCGGGCCAGGAGTAGGAGAAGATTGTGTGGGGGTGGTGAGGAGGTGGATGGGATGGAAGGTGTAAATAGAGGTTTCCAAGTCTGGAGAAGAAGGCCTTCTTTTTCCTTAAGAAGGTAGAATTGACAGGACATGGTGAGAGACTCAAAGTGGGTGAGGAGAAAAAGGGAAAAGCATAATTTGGGGGGAAACATGAGTTTAGGCTTAGAATTTAGAACTTTAGGTGCCTATGGAACTTCCAGCTGGAGAGGTCCATTGGACAGCCATATATTTGAGACCATTACTCAAGAAGGCAGTTGACACAGACATCTTAGCCTCAAAGTTCCTTGAATCCTTCATTTTAAGGAGCTTCCTCAGCCTTCACTTCAGCAAACCATATCTACAGTCAAATGTAGATCTTGACGTCACCTTCACATGCTCTAAATTTGAAGAATTAAGGTCTGGTAATGGCAATTTGACCACTGATTCCTTCTATGTTCAAGCTATATTGCTTTATATCCATATCTTTTACTTAATGACTCAATGACATGAAGTCACTCAATGAGTCATTAAGTCAAAGTCATTGAGACTTCATGTCTTGCCACATCTTCTTTTCTCCTAGTCCATCAGAGCTGATATTTTTATTCCTTTCTGTAACCAGTCTGGACTGAAAGGAGCAGTCCTGCCCTTTAATATTTAGTACACACAACTTGCTCATTCTTCTACTTTCTGACATACTTATGCTGCAAACTCTTATGTTGGATCTGGGAAGCTGAATGCTAAAGGGAAGCACATAATTGTGCAGACAGGGACCACCACTAATGTGTAGATTTTACTGGTTCCCTCAGCACTTCTGTATAATGTATTTATGTGGTTCTGTCCAGGTTCCTTTACTGAAAACTGTGGGACATTTCAAACCTTCACTGCTTTCTTCCTGTCTCCATTCACGCTGATACCCTGCTTCCAAACTCAACTGACATATGATCTTATTCTCTGCTTCAAACAGTTGAAAGGACTATGTCTGATTCCTTCAACCATCCAGTATCTTCAAACTTATCCAGGGGTTCACTTAAATGCCTTTTCCTCTGGTCACAAAGGACAAGATAATTAAAATATATTAATATTCTAAGATCATTCTGTGTCCTTCACCTGCTCAGTTCTGTTTTACTTATTCCTTCTTTCTCCTCTACATTAATCTCTCTGTATTGGTTTTTTTCTTAGAGGACTTGGAGTTTAGTATAAATTATGGAATGATATCCTTTAGGACAAAAGAGGGAAGAATGGTGGTTATATAGAATGAAGCACAAGGAATAACCCTTCTCATTTCAGCACACTAAGTACTGACTTAGAACTGCCATTGGGTTCAACTCTCTAGGTTGTGCCCTTGAGATGGTTAACATAGGAAACTGAATTAAGAAAGTTAGAATGTCTGTTTTGAGACCAGGACTCAAGGTGATACCAACATAGACTTGAGCTTTGTATTTTATTTAAACATCTGCCTGTGTTGTGTAAACTTTCCTGTACTTTTGAAACCTAATGATGTGATATCCCAGATATTTAAAATCAGTTGTTTTTAATTTGTTGCATGCTTGCTATGTTTCAAATTCTGGGCTCAAATTATGGAAATATCTCTAAATTCCCTATAAATGTTGTGAGATGCAGTGGTGTGGAGCCACCTCACCCAGGCTTGCAAGAGCTAATTTTGCACATCCCTTCCCAAACTCTGTGTTCAGTGAATCAGCTATAGCAGGACGATTTACACTGTGCGGTCAACACTCACTGCAAATTAAGGCTTTTTATTTCTTCATTTCAAGGACTTGGTTTACCAGCATGCTACTTAAGATAGGTCATATGTCCCCATCTTACAGCTGAAATTTAGGTTCAGAGAAATAACTCCCTAAATTAGGTTAACTGCGAAAGCTACATGAGTTTTTGGGAGGCAAGACAAAATATTCTGTAAGAGAATAAGACATTGTCTTGTCTCTTCTTATTCTCTTCTTAATCTTTTCTTTTTCTACTGAAGTTGTAGAGTGCAATTGGATTTAGACTTTCTCCATAGAAGTTTAAATATCCTTGTGAACTGTATATCTTCCATCTTGTTTTTGTTTGTTTGTTTTTGTTTTTGTTTTTTTGTGAGACAGAATCTCACTCTGTCGCCCAGGCTAGAGTGCAGTGGCACAATCTCGGCTCAGTGCAACCTCTGCCTCTGGGTTCAAAGGATTCTCCTGCCTCAGATTCCCGAGTAGCTGGGATTATGGGCATGCACAACCACACCTGGCTAATTTTTGTATTTTTAGTAGTATTTTCAAGGTCCCTAATAAGTTATAATGTGAACATTTTGATGTTCTTATATTTCTTTTACTTTCCTCATTTAACAAATGGATCATAAGGCAGTCTTTGAGATCTAGAGGTTGGTGTCTGTTAGGATGTTATTTTTTGTTATGCTTGGTTTTCTGATAAATATATTTGCAAAATGTTCCCAGCACTCAATTTATTAATGCTTGTTCTATTGCTAACCAATTCTATAACCCTAAACAAGTTTTCTCAATTGTTCAGGATGGGGATATGACCAGTGACCCCTAAGGTCATGGCCATTCATGACACTATTAAAATTCTTATGCTTCTGATAAGTAGAGTATACCCCAGGGTGCCCCTAAATTACTTTATTTACGACTTAAATCCACATTAGTATTTACTGTGGAGTTTTAGTCCTAAATAAAGTAATTTCAGTTTAATTATATTAAAGATGTAGCTTTAGAGGTAGTTTCATTATTTTGTTGTGCAATAAGGTTTTTATTTTGTTTGAAAAGTTTCAGGATCTAAAGCTGAGGGAATTCTACTGTGAGGGAAACCCACTGTTCCTGAAGCAGCCAGTGATTTCTACACAACGGGAGAACGTCTGGAGTCTACAGGTAAAGGCTTACCTCTTTCACTTAAGTCTTCAAACTAAAGCCACAATTTAAATTTTAAAGCGTTTTCTTTTAAAACATTCTTGCCAAGCCAGCAAATGATTAATGTAATCCCAGTCCATTGGCAATATGGATCCTATACATAATCTTTTTGACTTGCTTATAGAATCCAGTGAAATCCTAGGTCACTCTGATTCCCAGAGTGACGTAATTCAGATAAATGGAAATATTTTGTAGGATGAATAAAAGAGAGAAATTTATTTTCACTTTAGCTTTTTCAGTGTTATCTAAAGATGTATTGATTTGTTCTTAGTGGAGTCTTTACCTCTTTCCCTCCCTTTTTACTTGTCTCTATCCCTAGTGGATGAATGAATATGATCCAGAAACTATGTTCACTTCAGCAAAACAAGTTAATGGTATTAAAAGAAGGAACAGGAAAGCATATTAGAGGACTCTTTGTAATAGCCAAGTCAGAGAACATAGATCCTTTCACATTTGACTGTGATTCTCCATCATGAATTTAGATTTCTGAGATCCATTTGGATCTGTAGCTAATGTGCAGGATTGTCATTAAGACTTTTAGGATTTGTATGGGATCAACTTTCCTGGCTGCAGGAAACAACCAATCTTGTCCAGTGGCTTACTTTTTCTTAAAATTAAATTATCGTATGAATAATACGTGTTTATTACAGAAAACAATAAAATACAGATGAGCAATGAAGAAAATCAAAATTTCTTATACTGACTTTTAAAAAGTCTCTTATTACAAAAGTAATACAAGCTCCTTTAGAGACATTGAGGGGAAAAAAGCCAATAGAAGTTAATAAAAATACTAAGAAATCAGGCTGGGCACGGTGGCTCACACCTATAATCCCAGCACTTTGGGAGGCTGAGGCGGGTGGATCACCAGGTCAGGAGATCGAGGCATCCTGGCTAACATGGTGAAACCCTGTCTGTACTAAAAATACAGAAAAATTAGCCGGGCACGGTGGCAGGCGCCTGTAGTCCCAGCTACTCGGGAGGCCGAGGCAGGAGAATGGCGTGAACCCGAGATCGCGCCACTGCACGCCAGCCTCAGCAACAGAGCGAGATTCTGTCTAAAAAAAACAAAAAACAAAAACAAAACAAAACAAAACAAAACTAAGAAATCAAATTAGTACTCTTCTCTATGACATTTATTCTTTTAGAATTTTTTATGCTTTCAGAATATTTTTGTAATTAAAGATAAAGATGAGTTCAAACTCTATACACTATATAGAGTTGTTTTTCCACTCAGTTATTGTGAATAGCTTTCCAATCAGTACAACAAAACAAAATAAAACCAGACCATGACATCTTTTTTGATAAATACATCGTATTCTGTATATGATAATATCATAATATTTTTATTTCCCCACCGTTGGATGTTTAAATTATTAATAATATTCTGGCCTTTCGGCCTTTATAAACAAAGATACAAGGCTGGGCACAGTGTCTCATGCCTGAAGCCCCAGCACTTTGAGAGCTCATGGCAGGAGGATTGCTTGAGCCCAGGAGTTTGAGACCAGCCTGGCCAACAGAGTGAGACCCCATCTCTACAAAATTTTAAAAACCTTAGCCAGGCATGGCGGTGTGTGCCTGTGGTCTCAACTACTCAGGAGGCTGAGATGAGAGGATCCATTGAGCCCAGTAGGTTGAGTCTGCAATGAGTCGGGTTCCTGCTACTCCACTCCAGCCTGGGCAACAGAGAAAGATCCTGTCTCCAAAACACCCCCACAGTCAAAAAGCAACAACAACAAAACGCAAAGTGATAGTGACCATTCTCATAGTAAATTTCTAGTTCCTGTGCATATTATCCCTAAAAATGTAACTGCTGCCCCAAAGAACTGACATCTTCTATAGTTTGATTTACTTTTTTCAGATTCCCTTTCACAGAATATTTTCACAAACAGCATTATTTCCTACTCTTCTGTAACAGAAAAACATCTCATTTGAAATTGAGTTTTAAATGATTTGAGTAACTGTTGTATTTAATATTTTACTCCTTTATAACTTATTTTTTCTCCTTTCATCAATCATTTTGTATAATAATAGTGGCTAACACTTATTTTATGCTTATTATGGACAAGGTATTGTTCTAAGCACTTACACAGGAATAAACTAATTTAGTCCTCTACTAACCCTAAAAAGATAGGTATCATTATTGACCACTTTTTAATAGATAAAGTAACGGAGATCCAGGGAAGTCAAATAACTTATGTGAGGTCACAGAGCTACTAAATGTTGGAACAATGATGCCAACTTAAGTGGTTGGGTTCCAGAGTCCCAGCTGCAATATTGGTTCAGAAAGGGGATATAGGGAGCTGAGAGAAATAGAGACAGGGTTGTCCTGGGTTGGAGGAGGTTCTGGTTTGTGGAGGAGGCTGAATTAGCAGTTAACCCAATCTGGTAGCTGTCTTACAGAGAGCCTTCGAGGACAAGAACCTTGTCTGTGAGGGCTGTGAATGAGAGAGAAATTGTTCTAATTTTCAGAACTGTTGGGTCCAGGAGCACAAACGTTAATTTTTACAATACATCAGTGGAAGTTGGTATTTTTGCCTGTAATATGTAAATGCTTTGGGTAGTTTTAAGAGTATCTCTGGAATTTTTCTCAGAAAAGTGACTTAAATTGATTTGTACTTAAAGTAAGAGTTATTTCTACTGGGCAATTAGTCAATGTTACTGATTAAACTACTTGCTGTGTCAAAGAATTCCAGGAACTATGATATGGGTTATGCCTTGGTAAAGATTTTAAAAACTTTACCTCACCTCAGAGATTTATGAAGTAAAATTTAATGCTAATAACTATATTATAGAAAAATTAGCCAGAATATACTGCATTAGTAGGTGCCAAGCTAAATGGTTTACCATTTTTATGTAATTTAATTCTCTAAAATCTATGTGATAGTATTGGAAAAGATCCCAATTTTACAGATGAGGTATTCAAGATCAGGGAACTTAAGGGTTCACCCAAATGTGATCACACAGCAGATAAGTCATAGAGCCAGAATTTACATCTATGTTTGTATTTGACTCTGACTTTGAATTTTTGCTCTTGATGCTATGTTTTAGTGCTTATTATACACATCATACACCTGATTATACAGTAGTTCCAAAATGCATCACTCCTGATGATTCATATTTGTTTTTACATTTTATATTTTTCATTTTATATAATTTTATGTGTATAATTTAATAACTCAAAAATATGTAGGGAAAAATAGGACATATAAAATTAATTTCATTTGTGATGAATTATAATTAACTTCCAAATATTCTAAGAAAATAGCATATAAGCTATCTAAAAGGAGCAATTTGAGTATTTTGAAATATTTTTATAGACCATTTTGGTCTATAAAAGATTTCTTGACTTTTAAATAACACTGGAATTAGACCATTGTATATTCTCAAAAATTGCATTAAATGCATCTCTAAGAGATGTCCTAAAAGATACCATTGGTCATGCCAATAGTATTTTATTTTATATATACTCATATTTCCAAGTAATAACGTTGTATTTTAATGGTGTATGTTATCCTTCCAAAGTAACACATTGGCAACAAGTAAAAGAAAAATATAAATAATAGGTGATGTAAGAGCGGTCAGATATACTGAGTGCAACAAACATGTTTGGGTCCAGAAATCATAAATGGAAAAAGTGATCTATATGAACCTATTTTTAGGTCCTTTGTATTTCAGCAAATGCTTCTATCATCTGCTATTTTCAGTAGTGAATCCTTGTCCATGAGTTTTCTACAGCTTTACAGTAAGACTTGGCCATTGAATTCATGTAACTAAAAGCCTACCTATAAAATCAGTATTTCTTTAAGAATCACAAGCTATGCTCTGCTTAAGTAGTTGGAGAAAGGGTGATAATAAACATCTGATTTAAGCACCCTGGTAATATTAGTGTGAAAGCATGACCTCAGTCATGCAACCACCCAGGAGAATGAGCTTAAGTGGGTAGGAGTTTGTGCTGTTGAAGGATCAGACAAATAAAGAATCCATGCTCAGAGCTGTTTACTGTATAAAGGCAGCTTTCTCGGGTGCTTGTTAATTGGGAGGGATAGGGTAATAGGAAATGGGCACAGCAATTTATAAGATTTTGCTGTTATGTTTTCAGTTTTTAAAGAATTTAATTGGGGTGAATGTGTGAAAGATTATGTGTGTATATATGTATTTTCAAAAATTCCTATCAGAGCTTTATGTGGACTATTTCAATACTACTGGGAAATCTTTCACTTATGTCAGGAAAAAATGTACCAAATAAATCATCCCCAAACATGATTGAAATTTCAAGCAGTGTTTTTGTAACATTTATACAGAACTTCCATGCTACTGACACAAACTGGAGAAAATTTAATGGATTCAGGCAAATGTTTATTTATTTTCTTTGCTTGGTCAGTGAAGATTTAATTTTATGCACTATGTAATATATTTTTATTAAGATGATAATAGCCCTAGTGAAAGGCAACTTCCATTTTCTTACTTCTTCCCTTTATTATTTAGTATTTTATTACTATTATTGCAAGTCAATTTTCTGAACATATCTAGGTAGATAGGTTTAACTAAGATTAAATTCAGATATTTGGTTCATATAAATCATTGCTTTTTTGATGGCACTATTCAGGTTCTCAATGCAGCAAGGAATTTAGGCCAGTGCTTCTCAAATTTCAATATGCATATAGATTACCTGAGGAACCAGTTAAATTGCAGATTTTGATTCAGTAGGTCTGGAGTGTGTCTGACATTCCGCATATCTAATAAGCTCCCATGTGATGCATTCTGTGAACCACAGTTTAAGTAGTTAGGATTTAGACCTTAGCGAATATGACAAAATTCATTTTTGAATCCAGTCTGAATGTTTGTACAGTCTTTGCTTATTGTAATGAGAGGTGCCAGATTTAAACCTAAACTATGTCTAACTTTATAAAATGTGTAATGCAAATGTATTATGACTTGTAAGAGATGTAGAAATATGACAAGGTAAGAAACTTATTATTCTTATATTGATGAAAACCAAACTTATTTGCAATGCCAGTCATTTACAACACAATTCATTACATACACTGCAGAATCTTAATTTAACAGAATCTAGATAATAAACCATACATTTTATCCAGTGAAGTAGAAATCAATGTAATGTAAAATAGTTTTGAAAACAATCTGCGGAACTGTATTTTTTTTTTCAATTTAGGAAATAACATCAAGATTTGTAATGAATCAGCTAGCAGAAAATAACCCTTTCCTAATGGATGGCATAGAACGGTACCCACAAGTCAGAAGCATGATCTCTCAGGGAAAAACATGTGCAATATGTGGGCAGCACTTTATAACCGTATGGCTGGAATGTGTTCGATTTGTTTCTCCACCAAAGGTAAATGATGCTTTTTGTGCGAATATGACCATAATACCTATTCCTACCCTTTTTCTTATCTAAATCAGTCAATACTAACTAGAGTTGTACCTATGATTGGCTTATAGGATAGTATGCTGTAAATTATGGATCGACAAATTTGGATAAGTATCTGTAATAATCATCATCACCCATTCTATTTACATTCATAGATGCCTAAATTTATCAGAATACATGCATTCTAGCAACATCATGAAAGTTGAAAGTTTTTAATTAGTAAATCCCTTTTGCTCATCAATATTAATAATAAAACCAGAACTATATTCTTCTCAGAAGAAGAATTGGTCAATAGTCTGTTGTGGAATTCTTGGTGTAGAAAAGGTGAATGTGCTGGCTAGTTTATATCATGATGGTGTTCTAGAACACTGAATATGCATGAATGTGCACCTGCAACATTATGTCACTCAGGAGTTGTGAATCCCAGGACAGTTCACATAGCCCATAAGGCATGTTCTAGACCAGAGCTCAGCAAACTCCTTTTTCTGTAAGTGGCCAGATAGTAAATATTTTAGGCTTTGTAGACAGTGTGATCTGTATGACTACTACTTGACTCTCCTTTGTAGCATGAATGTAGCTCTAGATAATATGTAAATAAGTGTAGTTGTGTTCTAATAAAACTTTACTTGTGAATTTAAATTTCATATAATGTTAACATGTCATGAAATATTATTTTATTTTGATTTCTTTTTCAACCATTCAAAAATGTGAAAACCTTTCTTAGCTTACAAGTCTTATGAAAACAGGAGGTGGGCCAAATTTGGCCCAGGGACCATAGTTTTCCCACACCTGTTCTAGACTATCCAACATTTGCTTTTAATACCAGAATTCCTTTCTACTCTTGGTGAGTCCTTGGCCTTCCTTGGGCTAGCAGAGTATAATATTGGGGGATAATTTTAAATAAATTAATAAAAACAGCTGCAGTTTCTACCATTCTGAAAATTATCATCTAGTGAAGGAGACAAACAAATAAGTAAACACAAATGTAACATGAATTGTGACTAACATGACATAAAAGAATGGTATATTAGTTTGCTAGGGCTGACATAACAAAGTACTACCAACTAGGTGACTTAAAATAAGAGAAATTTAGGCTGGCTCTGGTGGCTCATGCCTGTAATCCCGGCACTTTGGGAGGCCGATGGGGGTGGATCACCTGAGGTCAGGAGTTTGAGACCAGCCTGGCCAGTATGGTAAAATCCCATCTCTACTAAACATACAAAAATTAGCTGGGTGTGCTGGTGGGCACCTGAATCCCAGCTTCTCAGTAGACTGAGACAGGAGAATCACTTGAACCTGGGAGGCAGAGGTTGTAATGAACCAGTGTTGTGCCACTGCCCTCCAACCTGGGCAACAGAGCAAGACTCGGTCTAAAAAAAAGAGAAATTTATTAAATTTATTGTCTCACAGTTGTAGAGGCTAGAAGTTTAAAATCAGGTATCATTTAATTTGATCATCTTGGCAGAAACACAATTCAGCCTATAACCAATGGGTTTTACAAGGAAGAGTATCAGGGAAGCCTCTCTTTAAATCTGGCATGAGGGAAGTCCTCACGGAGGAAAGGATATTTTAAATGACACCTAAAGGAAAAGAAGGTCAGGTAGAATTGTGGAAGAGTGTTTCCAGGAAACTGTTCCAGTGGGAACAGTGTGTATTAATGGGAAATCACTTTTTGATTTGAGGAACTGAAAAATGGTTCAGTGTGATTAGAAAGTATTAATTGACTAGGAGTTGAGATAGGCGGGAATTAGATCACAAAATATCATGTAGTTTACATTAGGAATTTGGCTTCTATTCAATGTGTGATGAGACATATTTGAGGAATTTTAAGTAAAAGAGTGGTGCGTCCTAATTTACATTTTGAAAAGATAACATTTGCATAGAGAATGAATTAGAGGGCAAGGAAGTGAGATTAGGCAGTGGGCTATTTGTACTAGACCAGCTGAGAGATAATGATCATAGTGGCAGTAGAGGGAAATTGATGGATTGGAGATGTATCTTGGAGAAAGAAGTGATAAGACTTAGATTTCCAGGCTTTTTTGGCCTACAGAACTGTGTGAAGCAGATTTTTAAAAATTAATTAATTAATTAATTAATTTATTTTTTAACTAAAATAGGAAAGACTAAGGGAGAAGTAGGTTCGTTGGGGAGAGATAGAAGTTCTGTTTTTGCACATGGGTAAGTGTGAGACTCCTGCAAAATTTGGGAGCCTGAGCAACCCAGAAGCCATAGACTCCTATCTAGTCTGTTAGGCATACTGAGAAGTCTAGGACTCATTGTTAGCTGTGAGTGTGTGTGCATGTGGATGGGAAGATTTTGGTAGGGAACTAGATATGTGACCTCTAATATCATCTCTATCTCTAAGGAGTTTGATTCTAAGTCCTGTTGTTTGAGTGATTTAGGGTATCATTATACTCCATTAGTCTTTGTGCCAATAAAGGATCTGAGTTGTGAATATGCTTATACCTATCTTTTGTTTTTTGTATCTTTTTTTTTTTTGTTTTTCTGAGACAGAATCTGGCTCTGTCACCCAGCCTAGAGTGGTGGTGATCTTGATTCACTGCAACCTCCATCTCCTGTGTTCAAGCCATACTCCTGCCTCGGCCTCTTGAGTAGCTGGGATTACAGGTGGCCACCACCACACCTGTTTTTTTTTTGTTTTTTTTTGTTTTTTTTATAGTAGAGATGGGCTTTTACCATGTTGACCAAGCTTGTCTCGAACTCCTGATCTCAGGTGATCTGCCTGCCTTGGCCTCCCAAAGTGCTGGGATTACAAGCGTAAGCCACTGTGCCCGGCTTCAGTGTATCTTATCACCAACCACTCACAAAATTTACCAAAGAATCTTTTAAAGATTCTACTAGACCTACAAAATCAGAGTTTGTAGCCTTAGGATCCTGAGCATCCACATTTTTATGAAGATTTCTAGTTGATTTTCATGTACAGTCAGGGCTGGGAATCTCTGCTGTCCCTATTTAGGGCTGTCCGAGTACCACAGGGCAATGGCTGTGTCTTACACACCTTAGTAAGCAAGGCCTCCTTGGTTTCTTACACATAACAAAAAGTTGAATATAGAAAAAGTTGAATGAATATTCACTGGTTGAATATATGAATTAATGAATTGTTAGTGACAAAGGTGTAGTATAGCTAATACTGAAAAAAGAAAAGGAGGTGTTGGTGTAGGGGTAAATCCACTGTGGAGTACTGGAAGATGACAAACATCTTAATATGGCCTCTATGCTGGGGAGAATTCTTACTATGGCTGCCTTCAGGCACACTCTAGAGTTTGCTTTGTTAGTCTGCTTCTTAGACTCTATGCTGAAAGTCTTTCATTTTACTCCGCTGTAAGCTGAACAAAGGCTTCTGCATACAAGTATGCCATGTCCCCAAGAATCTCCAGAGCCTGGATTAGGCCTTTCACCTTTCACAGCCCATAGCTTCCCCAGGGCCAATCTATGAGCGCGTGTAAATGCTGATAATGTATTCCTACTAGCATTGTTAGTTGTTTCGTAAGTTTACATTTCTAACTCCTGGATGAGATCATCACTACTTATGTTGAGAGATACATTATCTTTCTCAAAACTGTAATTGTGAAACTTCCTTTCATGAACTTCACTATATGTGTTGTTCATGATGAGGTTCAACAAGGACAACTTTTTTCCCACCAACTTTTTAGTTTGAGACATTGGAAAACAACACATAACTTGAATGAATAATACAACAAACATTTGTATACACTTTACCTAGAGTTGCCGATTTTAAATGTTTTTTTCCATTGGCCTTGTCTCTTACTATTTTTTGCCTTTAAAGCTGCATCTTGTCCAAAACAAATTTAAGATTGAAAGAAGCCAAGAATGTAGCCTACCTAGAAAGATTGTATTATTACTTTCTAGGGCAAAAAATAAAAGAACAGATTCTAATTATCAAAAATATGAATGAATAAATGAATGAATGGATAAATAAATCTATCCTTCATACCAAGTAGAGAGCTTTTATCAAGAGTTACAATGAATAATACAATATTTATGGGCCAGAAAATACGTAGATTATTTTAGCTATACTAACCCATGCTTAGGACATGGAGGCTCACATTACTGGCCTGTTTACTTTCCAAGAAGCAAAGTACAGATTTTACAACAGCCACTTTACGTAGTTCATTTATAATCCTGTAGAATGAAATCCACAAACAGTCATCGGAGTTCACATCACCTGATGTCAGGTATTTACACATCACCTGATGCCAGGTATTCACATCACCTGATGTCAGGTATTTACTCTGAACTAGCTCTGCGGATCCTGATAGACAGCCTGATAGACAGTATCCACAGAGCTAGTCCAGAGTAAAAGATCTAAGTCAGCTATGGTTGTGGTGTGGAGCTACTACGATTTTTCTCACAATGTCCTTTACCAGAGTTTTTGACACTGCCAAGTACTGTAAAATGTTGCATGTGAATTGGGAGACTAAAAGGAAGGCTGGAAGTGTTTTCCTCTTGATCCAGTATGTACAAATTATGTTTGTACTAGACGTATTTATGTGTGCTTAAGACAAAGAAATAAAAGCGGAAGAATCTAATCAGAGAAATCATTCTCAACTCAGTTACATGTATATTGGGCCTTAGTGTAGTGGTTGCCTATAAAAGTTCTCTATGAATAAGAAACAGTGATTTAAGTTGTTCAGTTTTTCAATACCTCAATGCTCTTGCTATGGAAATGTCTTTGTCAAAGTTGAGTTGGTGTTTACATCAGAAAGTTTTGAAGTCTTCATGGAATTTAGCAAAATTTGTAGTAATCGATTTACTTGGTGTTGGTGTCTGTCTCTACCATTGAGTACTAAGCTCAAGGAATTCAAGAACCATTTTGGTTTTGTTCATCATTATAGAGAGAGAGCTTGGGACAATACCTGATAAATATTTTATTTCTACAGGATGATAAATCAGATCTAGATTTGAATACCAGTTCCTCCTTTAATTAGTTTGTCAACATATTACACCTCTATGTATCATAAGAAAAATCTGGCAAAGGTGCTGCTAAGGAGGGCTAATGTTAAGATTTTTAAAAGCCCAGAATCTAGAACTAACCAGGTAGGCAAAAAGAACATTAAAATAGTGGTTGAGCAGGAATTTGAAACTTAAAACCATCTGGACCTTAAATACAAAGAGAAAAGAGAGCTCATCGGTGGGAAAATGAGGATAGAAATGTATGTTGGTCCTCAAGATGGGAGTAAATATGTAATCTTGATCACATATGTAGCTATCTGTGAATCATTCACATTATCATCTGGAATGGATTGTTATATTCAAGAGACATTTAATGAGTACAGCATGTCAGATTACTTGGAAACAGTTTTCAAAACATCCTGCTTTCCACTGGCGATGTTCTGAACACCTTGGACAAGTTGCCATGTTTAATTGTGCTCTGACAGATTCCTCTCAAAACCATCTGATGTGCTGCTACTCTTATTTCATATCTCTCTTTCAGAAACTACAACCTAATACAAGCAACAGCAGCCAGAATTTATTTGGTACTGAGTGTGCGTCTGGTGCTCTGCTAAATATGTCACCTGGAATACCTCAATTAATGTCCAAAATAACTCCATGACACCTATAAGAAATCCCAGGAAATGAGAAATCAAGTAATTTTGCCAATTTCAGAAAGCTTCCAAGTAGAGGATATGGGCAGGGAACTCATACATGTTATTCCTTATCCTTAACCAGAAGATCTAGGCTATGTTTCCTATGCCTTTCCAACCTAGTTATTCCCCATTTACTTCAGCTGAACTTAAGACATTTATGTTAAAGATCCTTCTTCTGTCATCATTTATTTCTCCACTGAAACTTTTAAATTTTTTTCTAACTATGTGTTAGGCTATTTGCCAGGGCTGGGAATACAGAATGCTGACCCATGAGAAACTCACATGTTCCCAGGAGAAGTGGGATAATAAGGACTGGAATCTGACAAGTTAGGTTTGATGTCCAGCCCTACCACTTGCCACCTATGTCCTCTTACTTGCCTCTTCAAGGCTAAGCTTCCTCATCTGTCAAATGGCAATAGTAATAATACCCATCCCACAGAAATGTGGTTAGGGATCATGAGGTAATGCATAAACAGTGCAACGGAGGTAGCATATAGTAGGTGCTTAATAAGTATAATTTTTTATGTGTGTGTGTGTGTGTGTGCGCGTGTGTGTTTTGTAAACCAAGGCTTTCAAACAAGAAAGAGAGAATGATTGCATTCTTGTGATAAGTAGATGTGAAGCTGCACAGGATGCTGTGAGAAGAAGGCATCTCCAGTAAATGGGATTGTCCCTGGTTTAACCTTGGTGCCTACCACAGTGATTGTGTTTGGAGAATCCATAATAAATGTTAAGTTATTTTAAGAGGCATTTCTTAGAAATGTGCTTTGAAGGCTAGGGAGGCATTTAGAATAGATAAAGAACTAGTGGATAGGCATTTCAGGCTAGGCCATTGCCTGTGCAGAGGTAATATTGTGCAAATATAAATTGCACAATGAGTACAGGGAAGTCACGGAAGGTGAGGTATGAGAGATGAAGTTGGAGAGAACAGCAGTGTGAGGTTACAATGACTCTTGTGTGTGAAGTTTGAGCTTAATTTCAAAAGCTAGTGTATAAGTTGCTGGGGCTGCATAACAAAGTATCACAGACTGGGTGGCTTACACAACAGGAATTGATTTATTAACAATTCTGGAAGCTAGAAGTCTGAGAGCAAGGTGCCAGAAGGGGTTGGCTTCTCCTGCAGCCTCTCTTTTTGGCTTCTACATGGCTGGTTCCTTCCTGTGTCTTCACATAGTCTTCCTTTGATACATATCTGTGTCCAAATTTCCTCTTCTCATAAGGAAGTCAGTCATATTGGATTAGAGCTCACTTTACTTGACTTCATTTTTAACCTAAGTACCACTTTAAAGACCCTATCTCCAAATACAGTGACATTCGGAGACACTGGGGTTTAAGATATATGGATTTTTGGGTGACGCAGTTTAGCCCGTAACAGCTACTTAGAGTTGTTGAAGTAGGGGTTAGCAAAATGACATTTTTGCTTGACAAAGAGAGGTTAGACCTGGTGATGTGGATTTAAAGATTGTTTATATAAGTGTGACACTCAAAGCCCTGGGAATGAAGATTACCCACGGAGATCTACCCAGTAGGGTGAGAAGACCAGAAGGACAGAACCTTGGAGGACAATATTATTAAAAGGTGGCAAAAGCAGGAGTCAGCAAATGAGAATGAAAAGAAACAATCAGGGGCAGAAAGGCAAAACACGGAGAGTGGCACGAATTCTTCAGCCATAAAACACAGATGCGCAATAAACAGGGCTTTCTTGCTTTTTCTTCTGCTGAACATAGCTTTTATTTGGGTCCCCATTCTACTGGAAAATTTACCTCGTTAATTCAAGGCTTATGTGGTAATTTTAGGATTTCCTAACTCATTTCAGGTTTTATCTTGATCACTTAGAATTTCCTTCCCCTCCGTTCTCCCTATATTATCTAATTCTTGGAGTTTTTAAGTAGTGTCATGGTATTAGTAGGTAGGAGCCATATGTCCTGCCAATGTCCTGTTTCATGTTGGCATCCTCTGGGTGTATGATCTTCCTATCTAGATCGAAGCTCCATGGTGGTTTCTACTTCCCATTGGTCATGCTTCTTCTTCCACGTACCCTGTGTCTTCTTGTTCTGATGTTGAAGTCCCTTTTGTTTGCTGCTTCTCTTTCAACCACTTCTACACTATTCTCTAGGTGTAAGAAAATTTTGGCTGCTCTCTTACTCTATTATGGGCTCAAGAATGAGCTGACTGATGCCAAGTTGACAGATCCAGGGCTGAGGAGAAGAAATAGCACTGAAAAATTAAAAGAGGAAGGTGGTGTCCTTTGTGTCATTAAGTGGAAGGGCTGGAAGCAGGTTGCATTGGTAAAAAGCCTGATGGGGCCAGGCGTGGTGCCTCATGCCTGTAATCCCAGCACTTTGGGAGGCTGAGGCGGGTGGATCACCTGAGGTCAGGAATTCAAGACCAGCCTGGCCAACATGGTGAAACCTCATCTCTACTAAAAACACAAAAAATTTAGCCAGGCATGGTGGTGGGCACCTGTAATCCCATCTACTTGGGAGACTGAGGAGGTGGGAGAATCACTTGAACCCAGGAGGCAGAGGTTGTAATGAGCCGAGATCATGCCATTGCACTTGCACTGCAGCCTGGGCAACAAGAGTGAAACTATGTCTAAAAAAAAAAAAAAAAAAAAAGCCTGGTAAGAATACAGAAGTGAAACCAGCAAGTCTTGACTAATCTCCAAGAAATGTAGCTGTAATAGGTAGGAGTGCTATAGAATATTCTTTGGAGGGTGATGAAGGCTTGAAGAAAGATTTTGAAAATGGGAAGATATGTGCATGATTGTAGGCTGTGGAAAGAGCTAGTAAGGAGGATGTAATATTAGTCTGTCTTGTACACCAATTCAGGAAAAGTTTAATGCTGTGATTAGGTACTGCTACTTTAAAAAATTAATATAATTTTCAATAGAATGTTACTGCGTGATGAGCCTTATCTATTCCATCATCTTAAGGGAATGAGTAAACCAAGAAGAGGAGATATGAAAGGTTTTAAACAACTAGAAGATGGGTAATGGTAGTGGTTTTCCACTTACAAAATGCTTTTTCCATATTTTTTTCTTTGAACATCTTTATTGAGTTCGTACTATATGCAAGGTACTGTGCTAAGCTTTCTGGATCCAAAGATGAATAAGATGCAGTTCATGGTATTGAGGAAATCACAGACTATTAAAATGTAACGTTAGAAGCCTTATCATAGCCGGGCGCGGTGGCTCACGCCTGTAATCCCAGCACTTTGGGAGGCCGAGGCGGGCGGATCACAAGGTCAGGAGATGGAGACCACGGTGAAACCCCGTCTCTACTAAAAATACAAAAAATTAGCCGGGCGCGGTTGTGGGCGCCTGTAGTCCCAGCTACTCGGGAGGCTGAGGCAGGAGAATGGCGTGAACCCGGGAGGCGGAGCTTGCAGTGAGCCGAGATCGCGCCACTGCACTCCAGCCTGGGCGACAGAGCGAGACTCCGTCTCAAAAAAAAAAAAAAAAAAAAAAAAAAAAAAAAAAAAAAAAAGAAGCCTTATCATAAAGCATTATATACCCATGCTATAGAGTCACAGACAGAACAAACAATTACTTTGGTGGAGGCTTAGAGGTAACTTTCCTCATGGGATGACATTTAAGTAATAGAGTTTCTGGTCCTCATATTAACTTTGTGACTTGGTTTTCATTGTCTTTATTCACAGTTGAGGTAACTAAGACTAAGCAAAGTTAAGTAGTTTGTTCACAAATTTCAAATCTATCAAATAATAGAATTAGGACTTTAGCTTACCTGACACCTCCTGATACTACCTTCTGTCTCTTTTTCCTGCACGAGAACATGCACATTTTCATTTTGAATCATAAGAGAAAGTGCAAATAAATTTATTGATTGATGATGATACCATTACTCCCAATAGCTACCTTTGTATGTTTGAAACACTGTCATGTGAAAGAGAGATGAGGCTTTTCTTCTGCTGACTTGCAGAGTAGAAAATAGAACCACTGGCCATTCAGGTCAGATAGATAGAACTTTCTTACAGGATTTTAAACACAGACATGCACACACAGAGACACACACAGACATACACACACACACACAGGTTAACATCAATCATCACTGAGGAAACAACAAACTTGGAAGCAAGAGTAGGAAAATAAGGAGAATTGATATCTATATAATTTCACTTTAAAAATTAAAAGAGAATACATTTTTATAAATTAAATATGTCTGAGGGCATTATAAAAACATCAACATAATGGCATAAGAATATAGCATGAATTAAAAACATAATGGTTAAAAGAAAAACCCATTAGCTAGGATCTACACCCTTTGAATGTCCTAGCATATGGCAGAAAATGTTCAAATACTGAAAAAAGACAATTTCAGATTGAAAAAGCACTTTGAGTGCCAAGCACAACAAACAAGAACAAATCCATACATAGACACATTTTAGTAAAACTATATACCACCAAAGTTTAACTATTAAGAGCTAAAGATGAAATGTTAAGAAAAGATAGATCACTTACAAAGAAGCAGCAATGAACTGACATCAGATTTCTCACTGACACTAATAGATGCCAGAAAAAACAATGGCATACTATTTTCAAGCACTAAGGGAAAATAACTCAAAACGTAGACTTACACATGTAGATATATTGATAGGCAGAAGGCATGGGAGTGTCAGAAAATCATAACAAGAAAAAACTTTTAAAGGAAAATAGTTTTGCTTTGTAAAAGCCATTGATTTTAGACAGTGCAGAGCCACGGGGGCCGCGGCCCAGAGTCAGAGTTGGAGTGGTGGTGACCAGCTGCAAGCATCCGTGTTGCATCCTCCTGGGGAAGAGGAAAGGCTCGGTTGGAGCCAGCAGTTTCCAACTCCCTGGAGGTCATTTGGAGTTTGGTGAGACCTGGGAAGAATGTGCCCAAAGGGAAATCTGGGAAGAAACAGCTTTTCACCTGAAAAATGTTCACTTTGCCTCAGTTGTGAATTCTTTCATTGAGAAGGAGAATTACCATTACGTTACTGTATTAATGAAAGAAGTGGATGTGACTCATGATTCAGAACCAAAGAATGTAGAACCTGAAAAAAATGAAAGTTGGGAGTGGGTTCCTTGGGAAGAATTTCCTCCTCTGGACCAGCTTTTCTGGGGACTGTGTTGTTTAAAAGAACAATGCTATGATCCATTTAAAGAAGATCTGAACCATCTGGTGGGATACAAAGGAAATCATCTCTAGGTGGCCGAGAAGATTTCTTGGTTTTCTTTAAAAACACAAGAATAAGGTCTGGTTAGGGAATGAAAAATGTCTACATTTCAGAACAACTCCATTTTATCTAAAAAAGATCTTATGATTGCCAATTTATTTGCAATCTCTTAATGTATCCACCACCCTTTCAGCCAGTACTTGAGAAATTTTTTCTGAAATATGTCATTGAATTGTATTCCAGACACAGCATATATGATATATACTGATATTATGGGTAATCTGCTTTCCATATTTACCTATGATATTTACTGTACAGTTTGTCATTACTAGCTTGCATGGAGTAGGATGCAGTCGAATTTGCGTTAGTGTTTCTGTTCAAATAGAGACCTGAATTCAAATATTGTAGTTTAGGTTCAAACACAGTATGCCTGTTGCAAAATTTACCAAATTTGTTGATTACCTCTTTTATTAAAGAAATGTTGGGGAGAGGGTAATAAATATATTGTGACAATCTTTGCAACTTACAGGGAATAGGACAGGTCATTAGGGTGTATTTCCCAGGTTTCCAATTGAGAACCTAAACCAAGAGAAGTGAGACAAACCATCTAATGTCTGTATCCTCCTATTAACAGGCTGTGTGATGTTGAGTTTCTCACTTACTCTCTCTGAGGTCCAGGGTCCTTATACGTAAAATGAAGAGATTCGTCTAGAGCATTGGTTCTCAAAGTGTGGTCGGGGGTCCTCAAGAGCCTTTCAAGGGTATTCTAGGTCAAAGCTGTTTTTATAACATTTAGACATCATTTCATCATTTATAGTTTTTCCTTTTTTTTATTTGAGAAGTAGTCTTGCTCTGTTGCAGTGGCACGATCTCAGTTCATTGCAGCCTCCGTCTCCTGGGTTCAAGCAATTCTCCTACCTCAGCTTCCTGAGTAGCTGGGATTACAGGCACCCACTACCACACCTGGCCAATTTTTGTATTTGTAGTGGAGACGGGGTTTCACCATGTTGGCCAGGCTGGTCTGGAACTCTGGAGCTCAAGTGATCTGCCCACCTCAGCCTCCCAAAATGCTTACAGGTGTGAGCCACCACGCCTGGCCATCATTTATCTTTTTCACTCATTTTTTTCATGAGTGTGCAGAGGAGTTTTTGAGAGGCTATCTGGTGTGATATTGTAAAAGACTGAATGCAAAAGCAGATATGAGAATCCAGCTTTCGTCTGTCATCAGACATTGAAGAGATTTGGAAAAATGTAAAGCAGCAGTACTCTTCTCACTAATGATTTTTGTTGTTGGTGGTTAGAAAAATGGTTATTTTTTAGTGGGTTTTAATATGTGAAAAAAATAAAAATAGCTATTTGTCAAAAATGTTATTTATGTGTTTATACATAATGGGTTTTTGTTACTTGTAAATGATTAATAAAAATTTTAAGAAAAAAACATTGATTCTAGCCTTATAAAAATCATTAAACTAATAATATTTAGTAAGTATATGATACTAAAAAAGTATGTGACAATGGAATTAGAATAAATGTGTACAGCTTGTTAATCATGCTAAATAAATTTAAGGATGCTTAACATATTTAAAAATCGATAAAGAAAATTGAGACTTAAATATATATTACTAGATATTAGCAATTAAAAAAAAATTAAATGCCATTTTTAAGTTCCATGTTTCCAGAGTTGAAACAGAGTGAAAACATGCACAGAATACTTGGGGATGATAATCAGATTAACCACACTGGTAAACAATTGCTTTTATATATCTCTAGATTTTTATGTTAAGTAGACAGCAATTATACAAAAAAAAAATAGTTTGCCTGGAAGCCTTTCTTTCTGTTAAAAATTTTTTAATTTGTTAATTATCTCTTCAGAAACTAAACTTAGAGACTGCTGACCTTTATAGCAAATGCTTTATCAGGAAGGGAGAACATATTTGATAATGCCAACGTCTGGTTGCCCCTGTTGTGCTTTACCCAATGTTCTGCTTCTTACGGGGTTTACACTCAAAGGAGGGAGACACTGGATGATAAATGGGTCTTTATTCTCAACATAAAACACAGAACAACCAAATATCAAATTGTAATTGCTTCTATTCAGGTGAATGTAAAATTATGTCATGCTTGCTTTATGAAATAATGAGATGAGGATTGGAAAATAGTCAAACAATTTTATTCAGTCTCAAATATCAACCTTGATCATAGTTTCTCCAGATGCCTTTGTCTTTTTCTAAATGCTATAGTTCTGCCATCAAAGTTGAGTTAGTCCTTAGCAATTACAAAATGACCAATAATTTCAAGGTAGTTGATATTTCAATATTAGCTACTAATGATATAAATCTTTGAAATAGCAACAAAAAATTATCCTTTTTAATTAGTACTAACTTTGCCCGTATTTGAACAATGACTTAGACGTAACCTAAATAGTCTCATAAAATTCTTTCCAGACACTTGAGTGATCCTGTACCCAAGACATGCATTTAATAGTTTTCATTTCTTATAGTCTCGTTAGTTGAACTTATCATTTCCCCAGATTCCTTTAAAGTTGAATAATTTAGGGAGGGAATGGTTTGGAACATGAACTCTCAACCCTGTGTTAAATGATGTAATGTAATTAAAACTACCCTCAAAAGAGATTAGACTGAGTAGGTCTCCCTATACATGAGCAAAAAACGTTCATCTACTTTATGAAAATAAATGAAAATTTGTAACTTTAATTCCTTTTTTTATGACAAGCTGCCAGTAATGAAACATAGGATTACATTTAATAATTTTACTCATTACTTACAAAGTAAAATCTTACTTTGCAGTAAAAGGTTATTACTGTTAAGATACCACTGACATTCATTTATGAAACTGATCATTTCAACCAGTCAGCTGTGAAAATGAATGTAGGTTTTAAAACATTTATGCCATGGTTGGTCAAGTTAACATACATTAGGTACTAAGAGGATCAAAAAGCATTACATTTCTAATTCTAAACAGCCATGAAAGTCATAAGTATTTATTGTCTAGAAAAATTAAAATGGATATATATTTCTTATTGTTTTATTCCAAAAATAGCAAAATAATTAGAGCATAAATGAGCTCATACACTGTGTCTTGATTACTTTTACTCCTATGAGAACTCCTCAAATACTCTTACCCTTTCAGAGAACTATCTCTTTTGTTCTTAAACTGCTGGATAGAGTCACAGTAGTATTCTGTATCTACAATTTTCTTTCTTCTAAATAATCTTAAATTGTATTCAGCTTTAGTTTAGTTTTCTGAAGCTGTATATCATCAAAATGTTGAACATTCCTTGTGAAATTCAGAGGATATTGATTATGCAGAGGGTGCTGTGGGAGAGCAGGACCACTGTGTCGGGGAGGGAATGCTGCTTAGCTGGCTGGCTGGCTGGAACATGACGGGATTTTCTTTGTGGTTTCTGTTCTTATCACAGTCCAAATGGCCCTGAGGGTGGAATGACCATATAATGTATCATCTAAGCCAAGATGCTTTTGAGAGTAAAAGTGGATTTTATTAATAGCTGGAAAAACAACAGGAAACAGGACTGTCCTTGGCAAATCCCAATGTATGGCTACCCTTGCTAAATGGAGTAGTTAACTTCAGAGCAGTGCTCATGTCACTTATCACCGTGGCATGGCAGTGACAAATTATATTTAGTCATTCCATAAATTTTTGAGGGCCTGCTTTAAACAAGGAACTGAATGCTAAGTACAATGCAAATAAGTAGGGGACCTAGTCTGTCCCAAATGGTTTAAAATCTGAATTTAAATGCTAAAGATGTAAAAGATATTAGCAATAAAATCTAGATGTTAAATGAGTGATAGAGACCAATTACTTTAGGATTCAAAGCGGAAGATGAGTTCACTGTAGGTTGTCTGGTCTGGGAAGAGCCCAGAAAGACGCTGGGACTTGTATATAGCCTTGAAATAGGTGGAATTCAGATACATGGAGAAGACAGCAAAGAGGACATTTTAGGGGAAGAGAATGGTAGGGAGGAGAATAAATCATGTTCATAGGGCAGTGAATCAGTTTGGTTGGTTTGTGGATAGGAGTGGCCGGAGGAGACATTATTAAAAAATTGAGGTCACATGCCATGAACCTATCAAAGGATTAGACTAAGTAAGGGGTTTAAACTTGATCTTGATTGAAAATGAAACCCTACTGAACATGTGGGGGAAAGCTGGTGATAAAGGTGTGTTTTAGAAAGAGTCACTTGGCAATAGTGTGCTGGCTTAATTGAAGTTTGAAGAGAAGAGAAGCTGAAGATAAGAGGCCAGTTAGAGTGGTTGCCTACTGTGGGTGTAAGGTGTGATGGTGGAAATGCAAGGAAGGAAAGTATCATAAGGAAGGAAGGACAATATAAATCGTTGATTGATTGAGCATGGGAAACCTCTGAGGGGTATGAAGGAGAAAGAGGAGTCCAGAAGGGAGCTGGTTTGGAAGGCAAGACCCAAAGTTTTATCTTAGACATGTTGAGTTTCAAGTGATGCCTGGATAATTCAAGTGAATATGTTTAACCCTTAGTTGGAGACAGATTGGCATAGAAAAGAAATGTGCTTCTTCAGTATGTTATTTGAAAACATGTGCACTTTCCAACAACTGTTCGTTCTTCTAAACCATTCTGTAGTTGCTATTAAACTATAATAGAAATCCTCATTAATGAAAAAGCCTGGGAATCATACAGTGACTAACACTAATCTATAATTTAGTGAACTTAGATTCTAATCTTGTCTCTATGTTGAAATATGAGGCCTAAGGTAAACCATCTACCTTCTTACTATATCAGGACTAATTTCCTTACTTGGACAATGAAGGGGTTAGACCAGTCTCTTCCAGCATGAAAATGTCTTGATTCCATAAGCAGGGAGGGCTGCCATTGTTATGCTTTTCAGGTCCTGCTAATTTGGAACATGATAACAGTATTAGTTTTCCATTGAAGCTGTTAACAAATTCCCCAAAACTTGGTGACTTGGCAGAAATGTATATATATATATTTTTACAGTCAAGTAGATCAGAAATTAAACATGGGTCTCACTGGGCAAAAATCAAGATTTTGCAGACTGGGTTTCCATCTGGAGGCTCCTGGGGAGAACCATTTTCTGGCCCTTGACAGCTTCTAGAGGCCCCCCATATCCCTTGGCTCATGGTTCCTTTCTTCCATCTTCAAAGTCAGTATTGGCAGATCTGGGCCTTCTCATATCACCTCACTTGGACCTTCTCTTCTGTCTCTGTCTTCCACTTTAACAACTCTTGTGATTACATGGGGCCCACCTGGATAGTCCAGGATAACTTTCTTACCTCAAGGTCCTTAATTTAACCCAACCTGCAATGTCCCTATTGCTATGTGAGATGACATGCATATTCATGGATTTTAGGAATTAGGATGTGGACATCTTTGGAGGGGACATTATTTTGCCTACCGAGATACCTTTTCCTGAGAAAACAGGAAACCATGTTACGCTATTTTTCTATTCCTTGTGCTTCATATAATATTGAAATCTTATCCAAACTTTTTACTGTGCCATATAAATATATATTGCAATATTTTTAATTTCTCAAAGTTTAAAATACGGCAGTGATGGTTACCAATTACGTTGAATGATTTTTAAAAATTTCTCAATTCTACCACTCAACAAACATAAAACTTAGAAAAGAGTGATATTTGAATTTAAAGTGGAAAACTGCTTTTTAAAAAATATGTAGAGAATATAATCATGTGTTTGTTTGCTTTAGAAAATAATGCAAATATTAATGAGTGAAAAAGTAAACTGTATTATAGCATTTCACTTTTTGAAGCTTTTTGCTAGAATGATATTTTTTTCAAAATAAAAGCATATATAATCACAGACCAACTCCTTTTCCTGTTCACTGACCTTGACTTGACAGAAAGGATATTTCATTGAGTGTTTTGATTTCTATCTATAAACAATGACAAAAGCAGTATTTGTCTTTGACAAAATCATGAGTTTTTGTTAATTGAGGTTTGTGAAGAGAGGTCTTCTATAACAGAGAGTGTCTTTATTCCTTTGTAACATGCTCATTTCAAATGGACATATGTCGTACCAGTAGATACAGTTGCAATGATGCCACAAATAGAAATACAAATTTAAAAGGGCAGCAAGTGGTAAAGTGGTACGAGAATTTCATGTCATGCAAACATTACTAGAGATTATTAATCTAGATTGGAAAAGTATAATACCGAGGAATTATGCTGAGTTGTTTTTCTCAGTTAAGTTTCTAGAAAACAATTCATAGCCCTGAAAAATATTGTATAAGAAATAGAAATTATTAAGTTAGAGAATAATCAACTTCAAAGTTTCATGTTCACTATACAACTAACAATGGGCCTTTCGTTAAAAATCTCAATCTAATCTAAAATCTCAATCTCAATCTAAAAATCTCACCAAAATATTCATTTTATTCTAATTAACTAAACAATGTTTCCCCCAAGAAGGGGAAAGAGGGACACAGACACTTTGCATTCCTGCTTGCAATAAGAGCCAACCTAAACTCTGCCCATGCAATGTCTTAATGACATGAGGGAAATGGCTAAAACCACACTGGAAATAGAAAATGCCTTTAATACTTTCTATTATAAACTTTTCACCTCATGAAGAAACTGGACAAAGCAAATCAGATGTCTCACTTGTTTCCTTAGTTTATATTTGTTTCTTTCTCTAACTTCCTCCTGTTGGTTCCTGGCTCTATTTTTTGTTCGGGTTTCTTAAATAGGAGCTGAGGAAAATGTATGTAGCACAGTTTATTTTCCATAGTTCTTTAATTCTGGCTGAGATATGTTACAGAAGTAGGCAGGATGAACTGGTTGGGTGAGATGGTTGTCTAGTATATGGAAAAGGAAAAGACCGTATTTAGTCTCTGTCTTTTGTCATTTGTTCTCCAACCACAATTTCATCACTTAATCATTATCATTATAATCTAGTTAGGGAATCAATATTATATCTTATAGAGTAGATTTGAAATATTATATGTGTCTGTCATTCAAAAATACTTATGAAATCTTTTTACTTCTTGACTAATGTATTGTTGATATTCCATGATTTAACATTTTATGGTCTATTTATAGTTTATACTGTATTGTTTCTCCAATACAATGTGCACATTCTCGAATTTATGCTCTCATAGTTCACCCTTCCTGAAATGTCCTTTTGGTTTCTCCCCAGGCAGATACATTCTAGTCAACTTTCAAAATCCAGCTCACCTTTTTCTTATATTGTGAAATCTTGCTTAATATGCAGCCTATGGTATCTCCTTTCTCTGCATTCATGTAGAACCTATCTTTGGACTGAGCCATATGTTTCTATTTGTGTGTGTGTGTGTGTGTGTCTGTGTGTGTGTGTGTATGATTATTGTCTTTCCAACTAGATGCTAAGATTCCAACTAGATGCTAAGAGGCAGGGATTGTTTGCGTATATCTTTGTAGCCTGACACTTTGCCTAATGTTGTGCAGATTTTAGGTAGATAATAATTTGTCAGGACTCTTGGTTGCAAGTTAAAGAAACCCAACTCATACGCCAACTTAAGCAGTGAACAAGGTCCAGGGATGAATCTAGTTGAAGATTTTGTCATGTCTAAATTAGTTTTCCAAATTTATCAATGGGAATCTGTCCTTTATTTATTATCTCTGCATTTCTTTGTTTTGGCTTTGTTTTCCAGTAGCAGCTGCCTAAATTGTGTCTTTTGGGAGTAAAGGGAGAGCTTCCTTCTCTCAATAGATGCAGAGAAAGTCCTGGGGCTGATGTTCATTGGCTTCCTTGGACTGTCTTGCATTATGTGCTTACCCGAGAATAATCACCATTGTCAGAGGGAAGCAATTGAGTCATTGCCTGGGCCTGAGTTGCTTGGTCATATATTGAGCCAGGGAGTGAGAAAAGTTGCTCTCTCACTCCCCCAGCATATACACTGAGATTGGAGGAGTGGTAGTTGCCCAAAGGAAAAACAGGACTTTTGTGCCAGTACAATGGAAAATGGATCCCAGACAGGAAAAACCAAGACATCCACTGAGGAGTTCAGTACCTGTTTGCTGATTGATGAATTAATATCTTTGTAGGAAAGAAGTCAGGTTTGTAGATATTCTGTACCATTTTTCACCTTCATCCAAAATATTTTACGGTTAGGATAGTGCTGTGTATCCTCTAAGTGCTTCACAGCCACTGTTGGAGATGGGTGTGAAGGGGATATGACTTATGACTTTGGCTCCCTGCTGATATATCACCAGGGTTAAAAGGCTGTTACTGTCTCAAGGGTGGATTAGTAACTGTGCTTACCTGTTTGAACCTTTCAATAGGATCTAAGAGTTCTTTTGTGGAAGAGTGAACAGAACAGCCATCAAATTTCTCATTGTGGGTTGTGATGGTATTGGCCAAATGGTTTCATGGTAAAACTAAGTAGCATTATCAACCAATTAAATATTTCCTAGTTACCAGTTGTGGGAGTCTTTTGGATTCTCTCACTGAGAGCTGTGTTGATTTCAGAAGATGATTATAAAACATAGAAATGGTAAGCTTTTGAGGTTACCATTATTTCAAACATAAATGGTCAATATATGTACACTAAATTGGCTAACAGGGTTTTGACTGCTTATTTTGTACACTAAGAAGTAAGATTAGAAATATTTGAAGTACAAAAATTTAATTCATGTATTAGGCAAGTTGCTTGAGACCTAGCCAGTGAAGATCTTAATGAATAGTGCAGACAGTGAACAAAGAATTTTAGGAAGATTAATTTCCATGGGAACTACATGCTGGGCAGGTAAAACCAAGATGCCCATTAGGAAGTTCAGTAAATATTTGCTGATTGATCAATTTAATACCCCGAAGGACAAAAGTCAGGTTCGTGTAGATTCTATATCATTTTTTCACCTTCATTTCAAACACTTTATGGTTAGACTACATAATGATATGTTTGAATAAAAGCACACATGATCTTTCATCATTTGGATTTTGTTTAGCATTTGAGTATGACTTTCTTAGCTAGTTAAGTTTGCGTTTTTATGTGTGAGAAAAGAGCAAATCAAGCATAAATAGAATAGTGCGTCCTTTAGAAATCAATGTTCTGAAACCTCTGAGAAAGCAAATATTTATTTTAATGAAAAATATTTTTAATCTTTACTTTTTAGGACTGGAAGATAAGCAAGAATCTGCAGCTGGTGCCTCTCCGAGTGTTAATTTGTTCTTACAAATGTTTTACTCAACGTGACCCTAACCTTTTTGGAATTGCTCAGGTTTAGAACAGGTGAGGTGCTCCTTCATAGCCTCACTCAACTTGCCCTGTCAGCTCTGCATACACAGATTATGCCCTACTTAGGATACTATGCTGTGCCTGTTCTCTTTGTCAACATATTAAATAAAGGAAGAAAAATAATTCCATTATGATGTTCCCAATCTAAGCACTACAATCTGCCTTTAGCTTGCTTAGATTCTAGGTGTGCTTTTTTTGGCTTAAAAAAAGTAAAAAAAAAAAAAAAAAAAAAAAAAAAAAAAATTGAAAAATAAAGATTTGTGTGGCAAGTGAGTTATTTTTTTCCTGCTACTTTATGATTACCACTCCTCTTTTTCTAGGTGAGTATTAAGAGACTTTGATGGGGAAAAGTATTTATTTTATGAATGTTTTGCAATTGAAAAGGAATCACTGTTTTGTGCTAGATAGTCATATTACATTTGTGTGATTTCATTTGAAGCACTAATATCTATTGATCTTCACACAAAAAATGAGTAGAGCCTGGAAACTCTGGTTTGGTAACCTGTAATATCACTTTGTGACTGTTTTTAATTTTTTTTCTCTTTTTAAAAAAATTTTACATGACAAACTGCCGAGGCAGTAGTGCAGAAATGAGAATTTTGCTCATTTTCTTTGAAGGACAACAGAAAAGTAGAAAAATACGTTTTGAAAATATGTGGTATGCTTTGCACAGACCAGTGGTTCTTGGAAGTGTGTTCTATTCAGCACCATCCACATCAGTTGAGAACGTGTTAGAAATACAAATTATCTGGCTCCATTCCAGAACCACTGAATTAGAAACTTGGGGAGTGTGGCCCAGCAATTGCTATTTTAACAAACCCTCCACGTGATCTCTTTGCATGCTCTAGTGTAAGAACCACAGGATAGACTTAGATAAAGCTGCTGCATGTTCAGAAAAGTGAGAAATGTCATTATAATTTTATATTTAAACCCCACCAGAAATCTATTTCTTCTTGTCACTACCTATGGCCCTTCTGGTAGAAAGCTGAGTGGAGTCTCTCATCTTCCAGGTAGTTATTATCAGGTTACCTTCCTAGCAAGGCCTTTTATGAGTTTAATTCAGGTTCTTTATGCATCAGAGTTGCCTCTAGCATAACTGAGAAATGAAATCAATGGAGCACAACAAAGAGATCCTCAAACCAGAGAGCAGAGTTCAGGCCCCACTGAGACAGAGGTAGGGCCTCAAGGTAACTTTCTAAAGGCTCCATTAACCAAGAATGCAGCTTAAACAAAAATAAAAAACCAAGTACAAATGAAAGACATAGGAGCTCATCAAAAATGCATTACAGAGGTAAAGTCTGCATGCTTATGTTGAGGGAAAATTGCTCAGTAAATTGATTTTGATTAGGGAAATAATTTCTTATAACCTAAGCTGTTGAAAAAGTGTTTTTGTTTTTTTTCTTTATTTCTTCTAAAAAAAAAAAAACTGGGATACATATGCAAAACATGCAGGTTTGTTACATAGGTATATGTGTGCCATGGTGGTTTGCTGCCCCTATTGACCCATCCTCTAAGTTTCCTCCCCTCATCCTCTACCCTCAAACAGGTCCTGGTATATAATGTTCCCCTCTCTGTGTCCATGTGTTCTCAACGTTCAACTCCCACTTATGAGTGAGAACATGTGGTGTTTGGTTTTCTGTTCCTGTGTTAGTTTGTTGAGGATGATGGCTTCCAGCTTCATACAAGTCCCTACAAAGGACATGATCTCATTCATTTTTTATGACTGCATAGTATTCCATGATGTATATCTACCACATTTTCTTTACCCAGTCTAGCATTGATGGGCATTTTGGTTGGTTCCATGTCTTTGCTATTGTAAATAGTGCTGCAATAAACATACATGTGCATGTGTCTTTATAGTAGAATGATTTATAATCTTTTGGGTGTATACCTAGTAATGGGATTGCTGGGTCAAATGGTATTTCTGGTTCTAGATCCTTGAGGAATCGCCACACTGTCTTCCAGAAAGGTTCAACTAATTTACACTCCCACCAACAGTGGAACACTCACCAACAGTGTAAAAGCATTCCTATTTCTCCACAGCCTCACCAGCATCTATTGTTTCCTGACTTTTTAATAATCACCATTCTAAGTGGAGTGAGATGATATCATTGTGGTTTTGATTTGCATTTCTCTGATGATCAGTGATGTTGAGCTTTTCTTCATATGTTTGTTGTCCACATAAATGTCTTCTTTTGAGAAGCATCTGTTCATATCCTTTGCCCACTTTTTGATGGGGTTGTTGGTCTTTTTTTTGTGAATTTGTTTAAGTTCCTTGTAAATTCTGGATATTATACCTTTGTCAGATGGGTCGATTGCAAAATATTTTGTTCCCATTCTGTAGGTTGCCTGTTCACTCTGATAATAGTTTCCTTTGCTGTGCTTCTAGAAGCTCTTTAGTTTAATTAGATCCCATTTGTCAATATTGCCTTTTGTTGCAATAGCTTATACCATTTTGTCATGAAGTCTTTGCCCATACCTGCGTCCTGAATGGTATGACCTAGGCTTTCTTCTAGGGTTTTTATGGTTTTAGGTCTTACATTAAGTCTTTAATCTATTTTGAGTTAATTTTTGTATAAGGTGTAAGGAAGTGGTCCAGTTTCAGTGTTCTGCATATGGCTAGCCAGTTTTCCCAGAACAATTTACTTGAATAGGAGATCTTGCCCCATTGCTTGTTTTTTTTCAGGTTTGTCGAAGATCAGATGGTTGTAGATGTGTGGCATTATTTCTGAGGTCTCTGTTCTGCTCCATTGGTCGGTCTGTCTGTTTTGGCACCAGTACGATGCTGTTTTGATTACTGTAGCCTTGTAGTATAGTTTGAAGTCAGGTAGCATGATGCCTGCAGCTTTGTTCTTTTTGCTTAGGATTGTCTTGGCTGTACAGGGTCTTCTGTGATTCCATATGCAATTTAAAAGTGTTTTTTTTTAATTCTGTAAAGAATGTCAGTAGTAGTTTGATGGGAATAGCATCAAATCTATAAATTACTTTGGGCAGTGTGGCCATTTTCATGATATTGACTCTTCCTATTCCTGAGGATGGGATGTTTTCCCATTTGTTTGTGTCCTCTCTTAGTTCCTTGAGCAGTGGTTTGTAGTTCTCCTTGAAGAGGGCTTTCATGTCCCTTGTAAATTGTATTCCGAGATATTTTATCTTCTTTGTAGCAATTGTGAATGGGAGTTCACTCATGATTTGGTTCTCTGCTTGTGTATTATTGGTGTATAGGGATGCTTGTGATTTTTGCACATCGATTTTGTACCCTGAGACTGCTGAAGTTGCTTATCAGTTCAAGAAGTTGGGCTGAGATGATGGGGTTTTCTAAATATAAAATCATGTCTTCTGCAAACAGAGACAATTTGACTTCCTCTCTTCCTATTTGAATACCCTTTGTTTTTTTCTCTTGCCTGATTGCCCTAGCCAGAACTTCCAATACTATGTTGAATAAGAGGGGTGAGAGAAGGCATCCTTGTCTTGTACCAGTTTTCATAGGGAATGCTTCCAGCTCTTGCCCATTCAATATGATATTTGCTGTGGGTTTGTCTTATTATTTTTAGATATGTTCCATCAATACCTAGTTTATTGAGAATTTTTAACATGAAGGGATGTTGAATTTTATCAAAGGTCTTTTCTGCATTTATTGAGATAGTCATTTGTTTTTTGTCATTGGTTCTGTTTATGTGATGGATTACATTTATTGATTTGTATATGTTGAACCAGCCTTGCATCCCAGGGATGAAGCTGACTTGATTGTGGTGGATAAATTTTTTCATGTGCTACTGGACTGAGTTTGCTAGTATTTTACTGAGGATTTTCACATCAATGTTCATCAGTTTTCTTTTTTTGTTGTGTCTCTTCCTGGTTTTGGTATCAGGATGATGCTGGCTTCATAAAATGAGTGAGGAGTCCCTCCTTTTGAATTATTTGGAATAGTTTCAGAAGGAATGGTACCAGCTCCTCTTTGTATTTATGGTAGAATTCAGCTGTGAATCCATCTGGTCCTGGACTTTTTTTGCTTCAATTTCAGAACTTGTTATTGGTCTATTCAGGGATTCGACTTCTTTCTGGTTTAGTCTTAGTAGGGTGTATATGTCCAGGAATTTATCCATTTCTTCTAGATTTTCTAGTTTATTTGTGTAGAGGTGTTTATAGTATTCTCTGATGGTAGTTTGTGTTTCTGTGGGGTCAGTGGTGATATCCCCTTTATCATATTTATTGTGTCTATTTGATTCTTCTCTCTCTTCTTTATTAGTCTAGCTAGCAGTCTATTTTTTAAAAAATATTTTCAGAAAACCAGCTCCTGGATTCATTTATTTTTTGGAGGGTTTTTTGTGTCTCTAACTCCTTCAGTTCTTCTCTTAGCTTTTTCTTGTCTTATGCTAGCTTTTGGATTAGTTTGCTCTTGCTTCTCTAGCTCTTTTAATTGTGATGTTAGGATGCCGATTTGAGACCTTTCTAGCTTTCTGGTGTGGGCATTTAGTGTTATAAATTTCCCTCTTAACACTGCTTTAGCTGTGTCCCAGAGATTATGGTACATTGTCTCCTCATTCTCATTGGTTTCAAAGAACTGATGCGCTTCCCTTTGTAAGGTGCCCTGGACTTTCTCTCTGGCTGCCCTTAACAGTTTTTCCTTTGACCTTGGAGAATATGATGATTATGTGTCTTTGTGTTAATCTTCTCATGGAGTGTCTCAATGGTTTTCTCTGTATTTCCTGAATTTGTAAGTTGGCCTGTCTTGCTAGGTTGGGGAAGTTCTCCTGGATAATATTCTGAAGTGTGTTTCCCAACTTGTTTCCATTCTCCATCTCCTTCTGGTACTCCAATCAATCATACGTTCGGTCTTTTTAAGAAATCTCATACTTCTTGGAGGCTTTGTTCATTCTGTTTTATTCTTTTTTTCCCCATTCTTGCCTGCATGTCTTATTTCAGTCAGGTGGTCTTCAAACTCTGATATCCTTTCTTCCGCTTGGTTGATTGGCTGTTGGTACTTGTGTATGCTTTAAGAAGTTCTTGTGCTGTGTTTTTTAGCTCCATCCGGTCCTTTATGTTGCTCTCTAAACTGGTTATTCTAGTTAGTAATTACACTAACCTTTTATGAAGGTTCTTAGCTTCTTTGCATTGGGTTAGAACATGCTTCTTTAGCTCATTGTTGTTTTTTATTACCTATCTTCTGAAGTCTACTTCTGTCAATTCGTCCATCTGATCCTCCGTCTAGTTCTGTGGCCTTGATGGAGAGATGTTGCAATCATTTGAAGGAGAAGAGGCACTCTGGCCTTTTGGGTTTTCAGCATTTTTTCATTGATTCTCATCTTCATGAGTTTGTCTAGTTTCAATCTTTGAGGCTGCTGACTCTTGGATGGGGTTTTTGTGGTGGACTTGTTGTTGATGATGATGATGATGCTGTTGTTGTCACTTTCTGCTTGTTTATTTTCTTTTAGTAGTCAGGACCCTCTTCTGTAGGGCTGCTGCAGTTGGCTGGGGGTTCACTTCAGGCCTTATTCATCTGATTCGCTCCCATGCCTCAAGGAGGCTGGAGAGCAGCAAAGATGGGTGCTTCCTCCTTCTTCTGGGACCTCTGACCTCGAGAGGCCCCAACCCCTGATGCCAGGAGAATTGCTCCTGTATAGGGTGTCTGACAAACCCTGTTGGAGGATCTCACCCAGTTAGTTGGCACGGGGCGCAGGACTAATTTAACAAAGCACTTTGTCCCTTGGTGGAGAAGGTGTGTTTTGCTGGGGGAAAATCCACTTGTCTAGGTTGTCCGGATTCCTCAGAACTACCAGGAGGAGAGGCTAAGTCTGCTGGTCCTTAGAGACTGCAGCCACCCCTCCCCTTAGGAGCTCAGGCCCAGGGAGATCCCAATTCTGTCCCTGAGCCTCTGGCAGGAGTTATTGGACATCCTGCAGGGAAGCCCTACCCACTGAGGAAGCATGGGTCAGGGTTAGACCTGAAGAGGCACTCTGGCCATAGACTGACACAGCCAGTGTGTTGGGCTGTGGGACAAGAGTTGGGACCAAGCCATCCAGCCTCCCTGGCTCCAGCAGGGAGAAAGCGCAGCCTGGAGCTATAGAAATGGGGGCTGCCTTTCCCTTGCCTAGGGAGCTTAGCGTGTTAGGCAGTTGTGAGTCCCAGTGCTGGCTGCTGCCCCTCCCACAGGGAACTCAAATGGCTTAGACAGCAGGCAGTGGCAGCAGATGCTGTTTGCTCCTCCTCCTGGGAGGAGATTCCAGCTGAGAGGCTATAAGAATCTGTGAGTTCCAGGGTTGGGACGCTAGGTCCCAGTGCATGGGTTTGCGAGTGGGATCTTCCGATCTGTGGATTGCACAGTTCCGTGGAAAAAGCACAGTTTCCCCGGCTGAGTAGTGCACTCACTCACTGCCTCCCTTCTGTGGGGGAGGAGATTCCCCTTCATGTGGCTCTCAGGTGGGCTGCTGCACCACACTGCTCTTCCTTCTCTCCGTGGGTCATGCCAGCCTTCTAGTCAATTTCGATGAGAGAACCTGGATACCTTGGTTGCCGGTGAAGGATTTACATGCTTATTATGGTTCTTCTTTTTTTTTTTTTTTTTTTCTTTTTTGATGTGAGCTTCTGAACCATGCTGCTTCTAGTAAGCCATCATGGCCCTGCCCCCTAGAAAAGTGTTTTGTTTATCATTTTTAACCCCATGATCTCAGCTACAATGTATGTGCCATCTTGGTCTTAGGGAGAAAATGTTATCCATCCATCTATCTCAGGTGACACAAAAGAAAATGTTGGCTCCCTAACTTCTCCTTTCTACTCCTGTCCTTGTCATATTCCAAGGTACTGCAACCTGGTTTCTGCTCCTCCATATCATGGCAACTGGCCTTTCAGAGGACATCAGTGACTTACTCCCAGTCCAGTTCCTCCTCCTCTGACTGGTACTACATGGAAGGTTGGGCTTGATTGGCTGTCTTCTGCCTCTTGGAATTATATGCCTGAGGTCCATTCCTTTTCCCCATCCCTTTAACAGAATCCTCTTCTATATTTCTCTCAAAACCATGTGTTGCATAGGATTCTCTACTCAGTCCCATTTTCTTCTTTTTGAGCGCTTTTTCTTTACCAAATGAATCTCTACTCTCACCAGTTTCATTTAGCTTCATTTATCACATCTCGGTGAGTACTGTCTGAATCTGTTTCTCCATTTTAACCTGTGTTTCCAAGCTTCTCAATTTCAAGACATCTAAAATAGAACCTCAAATGACTTCCAGACATTTATTTTCTAATAGTGGTAGTCCTGAAAATAACCTAGACAACAAGGAACATGCAAAGAGATATTTTCTGAAGAAAAACTAATGAGAGTTTCTAATGTTATTTTGGAGATTTTAGAAGCTTTATCAAATGAAAAATGGAGTCCAGCTTCATTTAAAATTTTCTCAGTAATCTCCACTAATAAATATGTTAAGAATGAAAACAATGCTTTTTAACATGAAAGTCTTTAAAAAGCTAATATACATAATGGCTTCTTATGATTACCTCTTCTTAACAAATTGTTATTTTCCCATTTATTCACTTATTAGACCAATATTAACGAGGGGCTACTATCTACTGGGCACTGTTCTAATGATATGGCATGAACAAAACTGGCAGGGCCCTTGCTTTCATAAAACTTACTTTCTAATGGAGGGAGACAAACAGTAAACAACGGGCTAACAATATAACGATAAGTACTTTGGTGAAGTAAAAGAGTATCCAGAAGATAGAGAATTATGGGAATACTTTTTATATAGGGCCTGAATCAGATAAGGTAATATTTGATCAGAGATCTGAAGCAAGTGAATGAGTGAGTCCTATGGATATAATGGATAGCAATCAGTTGAATATTTAAAAAGCTAAAAGCCCAAGCTAAATGTGTGCTAAAAAAATTCATTACTCTGATGTCAGGAAATTTAGTGTTACTGGTTGCATGGTCATGTATCAAGTGTCACCATGGTAACCAGACTCTGGAAGGATGCATCTGCTTCTGCCCTGTGGGGTCAATTCATGTTCTTAATCACTGATTAATTAAATTAGAAACATAATCAATCTCTCTCCACATATACATGTATGTGTATGTGTATGAGAGAGTGGTTATCTTGTCAATCTATAATCCATCTGAAACTCTCCTTTTGGGATCTGAAACTGCAAAATATTTTCTAACAATTACAACCAACTTTTTTTATTCCGATGAAGTTAAAGCAACTAGAGAAATAACTTCTTGTGAATTATCTAGCTTCAATTTTTTCCTTTTTTGTCTCTTCTGTGGCTGCTCTTTGGAATTTTTTTCACTCACATTTGCCTCAGAGAATAAAAAAGAGAAACTCAAGTTTCTTTTACTGTTTGTTATAAACTCTTAACATCTATGTTGTGGGGGAGTAGCTTCAAACAGAAGAATATATATTATTTTAGGATTGTTAATGAATTCTATTTATGTCCTCAGTTATTAAGAGTAATTCAAGTGTGGTCTCTGATTCTTTATATTTGTGTATCTTATTTGTAAATGCAATCCAAATGGATTTTCTCCATTTAATTATTCAATATTACTAACAACTTTTCACAATGGTGTTAGTTGAATTCAGTGGATAAAGAGTTGCTAAATCTAGCTAAAGCATTGATACTATTTTTCTATAATCAAAGCAATAAACCATTATGTATAATAGCTATTTTAGGACTTTTATGTTAAAAAGCATTGTTTTCTTTCTTAATATATTTATTAATGGATATTACCAAGAAAGTTTTTAACGAAGCTGGGCTTAATTTTTTTATTTGATGAAGCTTCTAACATCTCCAGAATAACATTTGAAACTCTCATTGGTATTTCTTCATAAAATATCTCTGCATGTTCCTTGCTGTCTAAGTTATTTTCTAGACTACAGCTATTAGAAAATAAGTGGCTGGAAGTCACTTGCTCTTGCTAAAGAACTGTTTTGCCTTGTGTCCGTGAGAATCTCCCTAGGCAGTTTAAGCTGCAAATTTACTGCTGGTACTTTGGGAGCCTTCTGTAGGCCACAAGGCTCCAAATTGCATGAAGGCTCCTGACTTGAAGTTCAAAAGGGATCTGGAGACTCATAGAGCAGCCATGGCACACCAGAATTAAAGAAGGGACTTTTAAAAGGTCTTTGTCTCATTAGAGTCAGTGCCCTGAGGGGCCAGAGAAATCACCTGAGGTGACAGGAGACATGTGCCTTGTTTCTAGATGCATGGTTGGAGTGAATGAAGATAGTTAATATGGCAGCACAGTAGTGTTGGCAAGTGAGAAAATGAGCTATGGAAACTAAAAGAGCAAGGCTACTTTGGAAGGTGGGATGGGAAAGGCAAAGGATCTATAATCATAGATTCAGGCCATCCACGGGCAGCTGAGAGTTCTGACACATTCAAAGATAAGTGTTTGGGCCTTAAGAAGTGAGGTGGGGCTCATCAATATCACTGCAGACTAAAGGTGAGCAAGCTGGTCAGCATTAAGCCTGGATCATGAGTTGCAGGCAGACAGCCTGGGGTAGGGACTGCATGGGCCAGAAGCTTCATGAGGGCCACTTTATGGGAAGTTACTGGCTTTTATTCTTGTAAGTAATTTGATACATATTTGGAGAAAGAGGAAGAAAGTGAGTGTATTGGAAAGTAGGGAAGTTGGATCATGGCCATCACTCCCCTAGTAAAATTAGAAAAAGCCTCCAGTCTCTTTAACTATAACCAAAGCCTGTGATTTCTTTTCTGGTGTGACTGAAGAAACCAGGGGTTACTTGTGGTTTATTATTTTATCTTTCCAAATAGAGGACAAAAAAGTGCGTTTAAAATGTTTTAAAACTGACCAATTAAAATGCCTCATTCAAGTAAGTAACATTGGTTTGAAAAAGAAAGTACTACTTCAAAGAATAAAATATCCATATCTCACTGAAAGATTTTCACTTTATGTTTCTAAGTGCTCATCCAACAAATATTTATTGCTACTTCTCATAAAGAAGACATTATCCAAACTTAGGAGATGATGGACAAAGCCTCAGAGAGCTTTTATCTGTCCTATCACAATGACCAGAAAGGGATTCCTTTAAAATGTCAGACCAAGCTCTTCGCTGCTCAAATCCTGCCAGTCCCACTCTCCATATTCTATTTCCTCTGCCTGGATAAGTGTTCCCTCAGATGTTCTGGCTCATTTCCCCGCAACCTTTAGGAAGTCCCTCCCTGGCCACCCTATTTAAAATTATGATGCCCACCCCAACATGCACAAAGGCTTTTCCCTTATCTTTCTCCCTCATCACCTTCTATTTCACTCTGCAATTTACTTACTCATGTATTTATTGTCTGTCTTCCTCTACTACAGTGTAAACTCCATGAGGGCAGGGTGTGAATTTTTCCCTCTAACATTTTATTACGAAAATTCTCAAACATACAGAAAGTTGGAAGAACTTTGCAATGAGCACCCATATACTCATCACCTAGATTCTATAATTAACATTTACTGTATTTGCCTTATTAAATATCTATTTATTCCTCTGTTCAGTCATCAGTCTAATTTTTTACGCATTTTGACATAAATTGTAAACATCAGTATATTTCCCTTCTAGTATTTCAGTGTGCATGTCACTAACTAGAGTTAAATACTTATCTTTTTAGTTTTTTTACATGAACATTCCTATGCACAAATTTACAAGACTTTGGCAAATACATTCCCAAACCTTGATAAAGATATGGAGCATTGCCACCACCCCAAAAAATGTTCTCATGTCCCTTCTCTGTAAGGTTGATGAATTTTACAAATAAAAATATAGAATGCCCTGGTAAATATGAATGTTAGCAAACAATGGATACCCTTTTATATGGTAATGTCATAAATATTGCACAGTGCACATTTTTACTAAAAAAGTATTTGTTTATCTGAAATTCAAAATTAATCTGGCAACGCTGCTTTCTGGTAAATTCCATGCTGCCCCTTCACCCCCAGCAAACAACCATTTTTCTGATTTTTTTTTCCACCGTAGATCCGTAGATTTTGCCTGTTCTAGAACTTCCTGTAAAAGGAATCATACAATATTTATTCTTTTCTGCTGGCTTTTTTCCCACTTAGTATAATGATTTCAAGATTCATCCGTATTGTTGCATATATCACGAGTGTGTTCCTTTTTGTTACTGAATAGTATTCCATATTATAACGGTGATACACTTTGCTCATCCATTCTCCAACTTGGGCTTGTCCAATTTTTGTTTAATATGAGTAAGCTGCTATAAACCAAAGCATACATAGAAACATTCGTTAGCTGCCAGTTATGTTCTAGACAATGGTCAAACTCCTTGACATCCCTTACAGGCCCTTTGTGGTTTAGCTTTTCTTACCTCTTCTCTGGTCTCACCTCTTGCCACTCTTTCCTTAAGCTCACTTTCCTCCCAACTGTCTTCCTTTCAGTGCTCTGAACCTGCCATACTATTCCCACCTGGGGACTTCTCTATGCAATTCCATCTAACTGGAAAACAGTTTCTCCCTGATGGTTCCTAGCACGTTTTTCTCCTATTCCTGTATTTACCACAGTGGGATCAGAAGCAAGTTTCCTCACTTCTCAGGGCCTCTATCAATGACCTCTCTACTTGTGACATAAAATATAGTCCCTTTTCAGGGGCTTATTATAAAGATTAAATGAATCAATTTATGAAAAGCACATAGCCTGGCATCACAGTACATGTTCAGTCAATGTTTGTAACAGATGTCATGGAGGACCTTGAATTTCTAGAAGCTTATGCTTTATGTATATTCAATACTACAGAACAGGGAATGGTTCAAGGTGATGGCAACAGTGCAGAAGATGAATTAAGAGGGTATAATCAAGCAAGGAGGAAAAAGACCAAATTGAGTTTATAAGACTAGTCTGCATGAGTACACTAAATGACAGTTGAGTTTATGGCAGTGGGAACTGAACATGAGATAGATTTAGAAGACCTTTATTTTAGAGATAGAACCAACTTACTATGCATCAAAGAGCAAAGTGGGTGGAGACATGAATAGCTAGAAACTTTCCATCTTATCTGGGTTTTATTTGGGTATTTGTAAGAACGTGGGTGCCAAGTAGCAAGGTAAGAGATTTGGAAAGGGGCTCTGGATATGGTGGAAAAAGATGAGTTTCATTTTATGATAGATATGGGAAATTAAGGATGCTAACTGGACATTAGTGGAAATGCTCAACAGGCCATTGGAAAGAAAAATATAAGCAAAGGCATGGATTCTGACAAGGAATGAACTATATCCTTATATCATCAGATGACTATGATTTCATTGCTGTTCTACAAATTTAAGTCCTCTTTTAGACTCGTCTTATATGGATATGGGGTTTTAACAAGTGAACAATTAACTTATTTCCTTAGATGTTGTAGTCTCAGATACCAAAGATACAGGGACATGTACAGAAGGTTCTTGTAATGGGGAGAAGGCCAGAATCACACACGGGAAGCCTGTTGCAAAGTCAGAAGGCACACTCTTGGAAGGGGACCACTTAATAAGGTCTGGCTGTGTCAGTGATGAAATTTTTCTTTTCTTTTCTTTTCTTTTTCTTCTGATGGATTAAGAGTCTGAGACTTTGAATCACTGTGTTCCAATTTGCAGCTTCTGGTGGATTATTTTAAATCCTAAAACTGTAAGAAAAAAAATGGAGCCAGTAGTTTCGGTTTCTGATCTCCAAGCAGGGGGCAAATACTGTATGACACAGGGAACTGTGTATGTTTATGTGCGCGCGCGTGTGTGTGTGTGTGTGTGCACATGTGAGCATTGTCTTTCTTCCCTGTTTTGATTCTTTACCATGGCTAGGCAGGAACTGGAGGTCAGAGAATTATCTGACATTACTCCAATGGCTTTCCTTTGATATAATAAGAACTTCATAGTCATAGTGATGAGTCTTCATGTCATTTTTTAGAAAAGTAGGTATAGGAAATCTTCATCTATTATTTTGTATAATTTTGTTATTGTGTAATAAAAACTACCTAAGATTTTCAAGCTCACAAGTTCTTTTAGGACCAGAATGACTAAGAAAAATAAAATGAATCTGAAATTAGGTTTTTCTCTGAATGTATTTTTAAAGTACATATGCAATAAATAAAGGACTACTTTCCTGATAGAAATTTTCATGGAACTCAAGTCTTTCAATGTAAGCATTTTCAGATTTATTTCTAACCAAAATATGCTATTTTTATTTCCCATCATATAGAGTCTGTATTATGAATGAGAATTCTAATACACTGTTTTTAGAGCAATATTTAGAGAAACTCAGAGAATCTGTGATGAAAAGATATCAGGTATTTTACTGCTGATTCCAAACTTCACTTTCCATGAAAGGAAAACTTTATTGTTAAAACAAAAAAAGTCCTTTTCCAGTCCTTTTCCACTACAACATACTATGTTCCTTACAATATTAAGTATATTCCCTCTTGTGTTTTACCAGTAGATTTTCCAGGGCATGTGCCCCATAACCAGTTTTTTTGGGTTAAACATGTCTTGCTGAATTTGAGAGGCATCTAAAAAATCACATTGGCTTGATTTGGGGAAATCAGAGTGCCAGAATGCTTGAATAGCTGACAAAGAGTGGGGAGACATAGTGATAATGTTTTCAGACATCCTAAATTGGCCTATTTCATGGAGCTAGTGTTTGTTGACAGAACATTCACAAGGCTCAAAGCATTGTATAAAAGAATCAGGCACTGCCTATGCATAACAGACTTGTAATACACCTCTATGAAGCTTCAATCTAAACAAAATGTTGCTTTTACTAGGGGAAAAGCATTTAGAGAATACAGATGATTGAATGAGTTGATCTCTTGGGGCTCCTGTGATTCCAATAAAGGCTATGCATTTTTGAAAGCTGGTGATTACTGACAAATTAAGGCTTGACAATTCTAGCCAAGAATGTGCTTAATGTTCATCGGGAGAACTGAATTATATTGGGAATACTTCCAAGTTGGTGGAGAATGCCTTGGGTTTTAAAGATGCTTCCACAGTCTTGCCTGATTGTATTTAAATTGTACTTTTTGATATCCTGGTGAGACCCTAATGAAAAAGAAACCACCAAACAGAGGATAATTTATTTCAACCTAGTTAAGATTCATCGGATCGAGGCTTGCAATAATGCAAAATAGGATAAGTGCAGAAGAGGAGAAGAGGAAACATCAGGAGAAAAAGGAGAGAAGTAGGTCACTGAAGAGACAGCGTGGAAGAACAGTAGACAGCTTTTCCCTTAGAAAATGTGGGAGAGGGGCGGGGTGCAGTGGCTCATGCCTCTAATCCCAGTACTTTGGAAGACCGAGGCAGGCGGATCACCTGAGGTCAGGAGTTCAAGACCAGCCTGACTAACATGGCAAAACCCAGTCTCTACAAAAAATTCAAAAATCAACTGGGCATGGCAGCACGCACCTGTAATCCTAGCTACTTGGGAGGCTGAGACAAGAGAATCACTTGAACCTGGGAGGTGGAGGTTGTAGTGAGTGGAGATTGTGCCACTGCACTCCAGCCTAGGCAACAGAGCGAGATTCTGTCTTTAAGAAAAAAAAAAAAAAAAACAGAAAAAAAAAACCAGAAAAAGAAAATATAGGAGAGGGGTGGGGAACCTTAAATCTCACCTTTCAGACAAATATGTTCTTGAAAGCTGAAGAGGCAAAGCAACTTGTCTCAAACTACACCTAAAAGTCTCAGCTACCTCTGTTTTAGTTCAATGTGTTTTATTGTCAGTCCACCTATGCTTTGGTCATAGAGTCCTCCAGAAAGCCAGAATCGCTACAACAATCTTTTGAACTTCCTTGTTGTTACAGACATACTATTTTTAGACATGTGAGTGAGTTACTGTCTTCCAGCCCCCAGAACAACCTTCCATTCTCTTTTACTGCCTTCACTCTGTCCATGGACTCTTCTCCAAAAATCTTAAGGATGATATTCAAATCTGGGTTTCCAGAAACATCTGCTTATTCCAAATTGATCAGGGGCAGAGGTAGAAAACTGAAACAAGAATAGATTTAATACTGGTTTATGTGAATCTTGAAATTATTTTCCTAATCAACTTAGTTTAATTTCTTTTTCACTAGTATAATCCTCAGTTCTCTGACAGTTCTGATATCTGTTTTTTTCATGTCCTTCAATGGATGACTACCGTCTTTCCGGGTGTGAAATGTTGGTTAGGAATACATTTTGGAGCTCACGAGTTATATAACTTAATCGGCTTTAAGCAAGTCTATTGGACATATCACAAACTTTTCTTTTTAATTCTACTCAAAATGTTAAAGCTGTTATTTTTCAGAGTGGCCCACCAAACCCTTCATTAATTAGTGTGTGCATTAGGAAGCTCTTCTAGGTCTCTTAAGAAGTAGAGTAGTTGCCAACCATTTAGCCATTACTAAAGCAATGACACATAGTCATTGTTATTGCATTCATTAAAATTGGGTGGCCCTTCTGTTAATTTTTTTTGAATAAAAGTAGGGCACAGAGACTTGGTAGTGAAAGACACCTGTTTTTGCCTTCTTTTCAGCTTCATAAAATACTTGCTCCATTCTCAAGTCCCATGAGGGAATTCAGAAATTAAATGTTGAAGTATTTGATGCTGTTAAATAAAACAGCCAAACTTGAATGAAAACCCTATATATTTTTTTCAAATGGGAAAATTGAAAATAATCTTTTCATTCAATGAATAGGCTTGTCATTGTTGCGAAACAGTCATTGTTTCTTTCTCTTTCTCTCTCTCTTTCTCTCCTTCCTTCCTTCCTTCCTTCCTTCCTTCCTTCCTTCCTTCCTTCCTTCCTTCCTTCCTTCCTTCCTTCCTTCCTTCCTTCCTTCCTCCTTTCCTCCCTCCCTCCCTCCCTCCGTCCCTCCCTCCCTCAGTGGTGTGATCTTGACTCACTGCAACCACCACCTCCTGGGCTCAAGTTATCCTCCTACCTCAGCCTCCTGACTAGCTGAGATTACAGGCATGAGCGATCATGCCAGGCTAATTTTTTTTTTTTGTAGAAAGTGGGTTTTGCCATGTTGCCCAGGTTGGCCTTGAACTCCTGGGCTCAAGCAATCCTTTCACCTCAACCTCCCAAAGTGCTGGATTACTGGCATGAGCCACCATGCCCAGCCCAAGTACCTGGAATTTCAGCAGGGTAGAATTATGTCTCAACTCTGGTAATTGAGGGCTAAGTCCCTAAAGTCCTAAAAATAAACAGCAAGAGAAAAAGGAGAACTAGAGGAGATGGAAAGAAATATTACTGGAGGTACATTCTCACTCATATTTAGGACTGACTTTAAAGAATCTGGCATGCAGTTTCTAATAAATTATCCATGTTCATATCTTTATTCATTTCAATCAAGATGAAAAGAGAAAATCAGAATTCCCACCAGTCTAGGAACACTGAAACAGTGTAAGCTATGAAATATTTATGAGAGATTTTGGGTGAAGGGGCGTCTGGGGGAAGAGAAAACTGCAAAAGGTCTGGGAGCCACAGAAATATTTGGTAATTGAAAATTATTGTCTGGGGATTTAAAAAGTATACCTAAAAAAGATTAGTTGTTTAAAAGGACTGATTTCAAACTGATGTTTAAAATATATGTATTTCTCACAAACTCAGGAAATACTTCCAACAATCATTGATTAATAACTCTTGAGCCATATCTGAGTTGATATATTACCAGTTTTCATGCCAAGTTTACTTAATTTAACCATCTTTTGACCATTAGGCCATGGGATTCCAGTTTGTGACTTCTATAATATTCTCATATAACAAATAGATTAAATGGGGTCAGAGTAAAATCTCCCCTAAAAGCTACTTGGGATTCTTAACTTAATTTCTCTTGACATTTCTGGAAGTGAACAAAAGCTGCCCTATTCATTACCTTCTGAAAATTTTACTTACATGTATAACTTTATGAACTATAAATCTCTCATCTCTTTGAAAAGCCCTCAAGACAGAAGCTACATAATGTATCTGGAATAGACACTGGTCCCCAATTAATACAGATACAAAATTTGTAACCAGATATTTATATCTTAATTTGTGTTTTGGGAAAGTTTCTTTTCCAAAAGAAAAGCATAGATATTCTTAACTGCATGAAAAAGAAAATAGAAACCTCTAACCTAAATAGAATGAATAGCAATTTGAGGCTGGTAATTGAGGAAGTCTCAAGTTTCATATTTCCAGCTTTGCTCACTTATCCCTCCCCTTATGCCAAAGTTTTCAGGGAATAATAGAGTTAGGAGAAGGTTTTGGAAGTCCAAAGTACATCTGAGTAATTTCATAATTAAACCCTCCTGGTGTGTTTCTTTAATAAAAGTAGGTAAGGACAGCAGATACCCAATGCCCTCATGTTGTCGAGTGTGCATCATTTTAATGAGACAAAATGAGATGAGTTGATGTAACAGGTTACAGAAAATTTTACCGTCAACATTATCACTGATATGAATTCAATAACTTCTGTGCAGATAAAAAAACTCACAAATTTTATCCAGGTGTTCTTAATTGTTCATTATTGACTTCACGGCCACTAGATGACACTGTTGCTTTAAGAGTTAGTGCAAGAAGAGCCATTAATGTAAAAGTTATACAGGAAGCACTATTGTAATAAACATATCATTTATAGTTTAAATGTGAGTGTCTGATTTCCCAGTTCTGAAACTCAACTAATACTGATTGTCAATATTATTCCAAATAGTTCTGACATTACTATTTTCTACATAAAATTTATATATGCGCAGAATAAAACAAACAACTACAGCCTCTACTCCCAGTGCCATTCATCACCACACCAGTGTCTAATGTTTATCAACTGTTTACTCTGTAACAACATTTGTGCTTTGTACTTTAGGTCAATTATTTCATTTAATCCTTCTGTCAACCAAACTTGCAGAAGATTACATAGCTACGAAGTGACAGAACTGGAATTCAAACCCCATTTGACTGTTACTACTACCTGCTATCATTGACAGATGTGCTCCCTGGTAACACAGCAAGCTGGTGGCCAGGGGTAGAACATACCCTGAACTCTGTCATGGTATTTCCAATCCAATTCACTACACCAAAATCCAGAAGATGCCCATTTAAATTTGTGTGTCTGATAAAGGACTTTTTTACTATATGTCTCAAGCAAAACTGTGAATTTCAGATAAACAACAACGTCATTTATTTTTTGTGTGAGTATATTCCAAATATTGTTGGGACATAGCTACACTATAATTTTTTCTTGTGTATCTGAAATTCACATTTAACTAGGTGTCCTATATTTTTATTTACTAAATCTGGCAATGCTTAGCTATTACTCCAGTTAAGGTGGGGCAGTTTAACAAAAAACTCAATTTCTTTCCTCTCTATTTCAGATTCTCTCCTTTCTCGATACTTCTCCCTGAGAAATACATATTTGTCTTTTTAAAGGACGCTCCTGTAATCAGTGCCCTTTATCCCTTTACTTCTTATCTCTTTCCAGACTTGCTCCATCTGGCATCAGCCTGCCTGCCTCATTTTCACTCTTTTTCTCTCTACCGTGTCTTTTCCTCCTCTATAAACATGATTAGAGATTTCTACCTTTAAACACCTCAAGTTTTAACTGCACCCTATTTGATTATACTTCTTAAAAGCATATCCCCTATTTCCTTATCACTCATTCACTCTTCAACTGCAATCTGGTTTCTACACCCAACATTGTAATAAAGCTCTTCTTGCATAGGTCACTCAGCAAGTTTCTAATTGCTAAATTCCAGACGTTTCTAAACCCTCATCTTTTTTTGTTTTCTCTGTATTTGATATTGTTCCATCTCTAATCCCATACTTCACTCTGTTGGTATTATTTCCGAGGGTTTAATCATCACCTTATTGTGGTGGATTCCAAGATTTCCATTCTCATTTCTCTTGTAATAGTGTTCATAATATCACCATATACAGTCACATGCAAACATTCCTCTTTGACATTTTTGGACCCCCAAATTTTTGCTATATTATGTTGCTTTTACCACTGCTGTATTATTGAATCTTTACTTTTGATTTTCAATCTAATTATGTTATAAAAGTAAAAGGAGCCTGTAAAGGGATTAAAAATTCATAGGAGAGACATTATATTCCTTTTTTTTTCTATTTCATTTTCCTTATCTCATGATCATCCTGGGGTTGGCAGGAATAAAAGGCATATTCTTAGGTGGGATTCTTTATTTTTCTTCATTGTGGATAAGTTGAGCTCTCTCAAATTTTTATGTGTGTGTGTGTGTGTGTGTGTGTGTGTGTATGTAATTTGCCTTATTACTAATATCAAGAATACATTCAAAAACGGCACTTTAGACCTTGAACTCTTAAGTCTTTGGTCCTTGGTTTTAAAGACTCCTGCAATTCCAGTTACGTTAAGTATCTTCAAATATATCTCTCTCTCATTCCTGAGTCTTCCTTGGGTATGGAAGCTGTGTCAAAAAATTCTGATCATCCTACATAATTTTTAAAGCAACCTATTAAGACAGTGAGTCCAAATAATAAGAACATTTGTAGGGTAGAAGACGTTGGACGTATATATTTAATTAGATGGATATTTTATTTTAAATACCAGTTAGTAAAAAGCTCATAAAAATAATTCCTTCTCTATGGACATCTACAAGGATTGATAGACATAAGTACTATGTGCTACTAAGCGTATTTATAACTTCTTATTTTGGCCCTAGTTTTAAGTGCAATAAAATCTTGTTTTTATAGATTATGTATACCCAGAGCCAATTTCTTAAAAATGATATATAGATGAGGCCAGACGCGGTGGCTCATGCCTGTAATCACAGCAGTTTGGGAGGCTGAGGCGGGCGGATCACGAGGTCTGGAGTTGGAGACCATCTTGGCTAACACCATGAAACCCCATCTCTACTAAAAATACAAAAAAAATAGCCAGGCGTGGTGGCGGGCGCCTGTAGTCCCAGCTACTCGGGAGGCTGAGGCAGGAGAATGGCGTGAACCCAGGAGGCGGAACTCGCAGTGAGCCGAGATTGCGATCGCCCCACTGCACTCCAACCTGGGCGACAGAGCAAGACTCCGTCTCAAAAAAAAAAAAAAAAAAAAAAAAAAAAAAAAAAAAAAAAAAGATATATAGATGAAAATATTTCTGCTAGCTCTCCTAAGAAATTGCCTTAGATTAAAAATTCCTAGATCAGTAATGATAGATTCACACTATGCACTATGTTGTGGTTATATCCACTAATGGCTGTGGCAGGTATGGGTCTATGCAAACTTTCTTACGGAACATAATGCTTCAGAATTCCTCTCCACTTTGCATTTCAGTATTTCAATTCAAGAACTAATTCATCTTTGTTGACATAGGATTGACACAGATGGATTTGAGTTGTTTCTCAAGGGGCTAAGTAGACAGGTTTGAAAGGAATTACAAACTGGGTAAGATTGTCCATCCCAGGAGAAAAGGAAAACATTTCATTCAAATTGAATAATGGTGGGAAGTAAGACATATATAGTATCATTCCTTTATGTTTTTTAATGTATTAATGCATATTAAAAACAACTCAAAACTGCTGAAAGACTTAAACATTATCCAAATTATCTTAGCAAATAATGAAATTTATGGAAGCTAACAACTAACATCTATCAGCGCCTCTCTTGTGTGCCAAGCATTGTCCTTGGTACTCTACTTATCTAAATTCTTCCCTCAAAGACCTTGAAAAGTTGGCATTGAGTTTTGGCTTTGGTGGGATTGAATTTCAGCTTTGCTTGCCAATGTTCTGGTTGGTTGTCTGGTTCCATATTACAATACTTCAAGTATTTATTTGTTTGTTATGCTCCTTTTGACATGAATAAAAAGTAAAGTTCCACAAGGACTGGTTTACTTACTCTAGTATATGTATTTTACTGCTAGTAATATAGTGTATATGGTACACAATATCATCCCAATCTGTGTGCAATGTAAACTTTGAAACATCTAGAGTAAATTTCAGTAGTGTTACTAATTAATGGGGAGAATGAGAACTCTAGAACTATTCCCTATGTGCTATTTCTTGAAGTGAAAGAAATGCTTTGTGCAAGGTCTAAAAAGTTTCTTAAAAGTTTGCATTTTCAACAAACTAAATTGGCTTATAAACTTATTCTGCATCTTCCAATAAATGAGAAACTTATAATTATTCACTGTCCCTTTTCCTATTATAGTACTTTGACCCCCACTGTCTGAGTTATACTTAGGCATTTAATTTGACTTCCCGAGACAAATAAGCTTGAGCACTACAAATTTCTGAATATTATTATGTGCTGTTTGTGAACAAGTCATTAGTGGTAGCCTATATTTAAATTAGGTTTTCAGTTGTGGAATGTAAACTAGCAAGTAAAAACAAGTGCAAAAGAAAAATATATTCCATGGCTTTAAGATCCTGGGAAAGCATGAATGCTCTAAATTCTTACTGGAAATTCAATTGATCCAGAAAACTAGACATCAGTAAGTGTTGTGGAAGTAAACACACAACAGTGTTGAGTGAGACCCTCAAAAGATGAGTTTATTATAGGTCCAGGGCCATGTAAAATGGTGAGCCAGAAAAGCCTCATTGGCACATGGAAAAAATACTGTCCAATAAAAATGACATCATTAGCAATGATTCTTTGACACTCGTACCCTAATAATTCGACTTCTAAGGAAACAATCAGAAATCTGGGGTCGGGCGCAGTGGCTCACCCCTGTAATCCCAGCACTTTGGGAGGCCGAGGCGGGTGGATCACGAGGTCAGGAGATCAAGACCATCCTGCTAACACGGTGAAACCCCGTCTCTACTAAAAATACAAAAAATTAGCCCGCCGTGGTGGCGGGCGCCTGTAGTCCCAACTACTCGGGAGGCTGAGGCAGGAGAATGGCGTGAACTCGGGAGGCGGAGCTTGCAGTGAGCCAAGATAGCACCACTGCACTCCAGCCTGGGCGACAGAGCGAGACTCCGTCTCCAATAATAATAATAATCAGAAAAATGAAGAAAAATATTGAGAAATATAAATATCTTCTGAATTCTTATCAAAGTGTGTTGTGCATTTTGCTCTGTTGATCCTTAACACGAAGAATACAAAGCCATGAAGCTTAACAGTAAAAACAAATTTTTAAAGTCAACTTTAAAAATTGAGTTTTAATTTCTAAATAATATACATGAGAATTGTTGGTTATTTTTTAACATTGCACACTTACTCATATTTCTATGGACACAATAATTGTCTTGAAAAACATTCTTTGTTGCAAGGAAGACGGAACCCTAAAAATAATTATCAGCCCTCCATCTTAGAATAATCCCCTCCTTTGCACATAAAAAGCTGAGTGACCATATCTTAAAATGATGGTCCATATCTATAAAATGACCATATCTATAAAAGTGACCATATCTATAAAGATGATTTTCACATTGCTTGTGTCCTTTCAATTAGGAATGACCTTTTGGTACTATTTCAACTTTAAGAGATTTAGTGAGGCTAACAAGATAGAGGCTAGTTTTGAATTTTCCCTGGTTTTGAAATTTCCCCCTACATGTCAAACACTATTTGGCAGTGTTCAGTAAATTTATTTTTGGACTTACACCTTTGGAACAATATAGGCTGTATGGAATATTTTAGCCATTTTTCTTCTCAGTAACACAATAGTTTTGAATATTTCATTTTTTCCTCTGCAATTATTATCCCTTCCAGGTAGGAACTCTCTATCTAGCTCCAGTCTAATGAAGTTTTTAGATAAACTTCAATATATTTTAATAGAAGTACTATATTGAAAAGTTACATGACTGCTGAAAACATAACATATTTGATTTCAGTAATTAGTTTGATATGAATTCTCCATATCTTTTGGGACAACATGAAAAAATTCCCTTTCATTGTTCTCAAATAATGCCTACTAAGGAATAAATTTTGATATGAAGTACAGGGACTTGTAACTATGTCTGGTTTTTCTTTTTCATGAATGATTTTAATAAAGACTTATATACAGCATTCTTAATCAATTTTTTAGTAATGCCATGGAGTAAATTATATTCCACCAATATTCATATGTTAAAGCCCTAACCCCCAGTGGGAAGGAATCTAGAGACAGGGCCTTTGGGAGGCAGTTAGGTTTGGATAAGTTCATGACAGTAGGGTCATCATGGTGGCAATGATACCCTAATAAAGGAAGAACCAGAGAGTTTTCGTCCTCTTTCTTTCTACCATGTGAGAATGCAGAGAAACAGTGGCCATCTGCAAGCCAGTAAGACAGCCCTCACCAGGGAGCTGAATCAGGTGACACTTTGATCTGGAACTTCTCAGCCTCCAAAACTATGAGTGATAAATTCTTGTTTAAGCCACCCAGTTTATAGTATTTTGTTATAACCACCTCAGCTGATTAGAACTGATAACAAAGTTTGGAGGAATAGCTAATATAAGTGAAAAGCATGATTATCAGTATTGATAATAACAGATTCAGATTAAAAAGATTTTGATACAATGAATTAATTGCCTAGATTCAAGATATCAGACAAGGTTTAATATAAAATGTTGTGGTTAAATTTTTATAAAAATCTCCTACATAAAAATATATAGAGAATATATCATTTAAACAGCGGTGGATTTGCAAAAAGTTAAAATTTAATTGTGTGGTTATGTTTATGCTTTTAAAGTCAGAACACAGCTAAGAATTGTGTAAAATTTTGGTGTCACATTCTAAAGTGAAAATTGGCAAGCTGTAGCGGGTCATAGGGAGGGTGATCATAATGTTGGCCAGTTTGAAAGCCATATTATACAATGGATAGCTTCAGTGTCTAGCCAGTTTTGAGTAATTGGGACTAGATTTACCCTCCTGCTTAAAACAAATAAAAGTAACCTGATACAATATATAAAATAGTGGTGTCAAGATTGTGGACATCAGTCAGTAGAGGACTGATCTTGGAAAGATGGAAAATAAACAAAACAAGCATTAAGATTATCCCATCTTCTGTTAGAAAAGTTTGCAACCATGGTGCCGAAAAGTGGGGGTGGAGGAGAACTCAGGAGGAGGCTGGCAGTCTTCATAGGTTGAAGAGAAGGAGCTGAGTCTGGAGACTCCAAAGCAGCTAGATTTCACATGGCACAGTACCAGAGAGAGGAGAGACACACTGACTCAGATATCTGCACATGCAGAACGTTCAACTAAGTAATGATCAGCACGTGAATGGGAGGAACCTACTGACACTGGGGAATGATTAAAATGAATAATCTTAGGAACTCACATAGCTTCCATGTTTTCATCACAGTTCATGTTTTCATTAGCCAGAGTAAAAAAAAAAACTCACAATCCACAGACAAAGAAGTAGCAAGATGGTAGATTTAAACCCAACCACATAAATAATTACATTAAGTGTAAATGGTCTAAAGAAAGCACAGGTCATCGCATTGGAAAAAACAGCGAGACCCAACTGTATACCACTTAAAAGAAACTTGCATTAAATATAAAGACATAAATAAAAGTAAAAAGATGAAAATTATATTATGAATAACTGAAGGAACTTAGTATGTGTAGTCGCAAAATGAGATACAGAAGAGAGACAGAAACATAATCTTCCAATATACACATATTTCCTTTAGCATAGAGGTTAATGTTTCTAGAAATAGGATTGCTAAAGCAAGTTACAGACACACAATTATGTAGTGCTTAGGGAGGTGAATTTCCTACATGTATATTGGGTAAATCTCTTTTTAAGCGTCTTCAAGTCTTCTTAAGCCGTAATACGGCCATAGTTTATTTTACTTATTGTTTATCAGTTGTTAATCAGAAATGAGAAAAGGCTTTTATTAATCCTCAATTAATTATTTTTTACTGCTTTCTGCTTTACCTTACCTTTTCTTCTCTTCCTTTCTCCTCTTCCTTTTCTTCTTCTTTTCCTTTTTCTTCTTTCTCCTTTTCTTCTTCCTTTTTCTTCTCCCCTCTTTCCCTCTTTTCTTTCTTTTTTTTTATGATTTCTTTGAAAATGTCTTATAATATTGTAAAATGTGTTTGAATACATAAATGATTCTTTCCCTAGGCAATTTTTTTCTTGCTGCTTTTTTGTGTTTGTTTGTTTTTGAGAGAGGATCTTGCTCTGTTGCCCAGGCTGGAATGCAGTGGCATGATCATAGCTCACTGCAGCCCTGACCTCCTGAGTTCAGATGATCCTCCTGCCTCAGCCTCTTGAGTAGCTGGGATCACAGGCATGAGCCACCATGCCCAGCTAAATTTTTCAATTATTATTATTATTATTTGTAGAGATGAGGTCTCACTATGTTTCCCAGACTTGTCTTAAACTCCTGTGCTCAAGTTATCCTCCCACCCCTGCCTCCCAAAGTGCTAGGATTTTAGGTGTGAGCCACTGCACCTGGTCCCTAGGCATTTTGTGACTTCACTTGATTTATATTCCTTTTGCCCCATTATGTATCAAAATAGATCACATAATATGAAATAATAGCAGAAAGAAAAAACACACTAAAGAAACTATTGGAAAGTTCTATTCAATCCAAAGAAAGCCAAGTAAGACATGTTGGCAATCATTGTTAAGAACATAGAACTTTGCTCACTCTACTGTACTGGTTGGCCTATCATGAGAAAAATATTAACAGCACTGTTAAGGACTGTAATTAACTTATCTATGTGCGTCCATATTTGAATGTAAGAGTATTTTTGAAATAAACAGCGCCATAGAATATTAGAACTCTTTAGAGGGTTACACTAAATTAATTAGGCCTGAAGCTGAAGAACTAATTATGTGTTATGTGTCATTGGGACTGGGTTCTTAAGTAGCAGATTTTGCCTCAATAATTGGGGAAAAGAAGTTCTAACAATACAATGTTAGAAAATTGGAATAGGTTATTTTTCTAAGCCTTTTAATTTTAGAAATTGGAAGAATTAAAACAGAGGTTGGATTCAGGGATGTGCCTATATGAAACTTTGGGTAAATTTAAAAAAAAAAAAGCACTCTGTTTGGTAGACTTAACACCAATTACGCACTTTGTGTGGACGTATCCCCATGCCAGCTATGTGGCTTGGTGGGTAGAGTATGGCCTTCCTTAGGATCAGCCTTCATTTTTTCTCTCAAGTGGGAGCCTTTTACAGTGTCTTCTTAGAAATGCTATAGATCAACTTCCTGAGGTAGGTATGAGTTTGGGGTTGATAACTTCCAATGTCTGATCTATATTTTTCATTGTAACTAGATATAAATCAGTGCCTTAGGTGTCCTAATCTCCACAGAGACCACATTCAAAGAAGCCTCATGTCAAAATCAAAAGTATTATGAGAGGAATTTCACTCTTTACTTATGTCTCTCAGAAACCATTAAACGTGATTCCATTTATAACCTGCACAGCATTTCTCAAAAGTCTCTTTCTTCACTTGAGCCTGGTCAAATTCCCTCACACTTCATAATTGCCCCAGAGAGCCTCACATGCCAACCCGCTATAAATTCTCTCTGAAGCCCCAACCCATGAAGGTGTCTATCTATTGTTTGTCTCCTTTGTTTCTTCTGCATTTCCCATCTGGTTTTTCTTCTCTTCGTGCTCCAGATTTTATAATATTAGAAAAAAAAAACTGTGTTAAAAAAAGAACTTTCCTTAGATTGTGAGAGAACTGGGAGAAGTTGAGCAAACAAAGATAAAAATCTCATCTTATTTTTCTCCTAGAACCTTTATTCTCATTTTCTCTCCACTTGGTTATCTGATTCTTTAACAGCACAACCTGGAAACCAGTATGAGATAAATTAAATGATTTTTGGGTACTTTTGGATGAACATTTGTATGTTAATACTTACTGAGTGAATCCAATGTCTGCAGCTCCTTCTACTAAATTCTAAATAAGAAGCAAAGCAATTTATGTGAATAATCCCTACTCAGAAGGAATGTACAATCTCATGAGTCAGACTGGATAAAAATCACATGAAATAGATTTAAAGGAGGAAAACCAATAAACAGTGAAAATGACTACAGCTCTATATGTACAAATACACTGAGAGTTACCTGAATGTTCATTACACAGCATAAACAAAACTGTGGAGAAACCAGGGAAAGTTTCATGGAAGAGGTAAACATTGAGTAAATGTTTAGAAGATGTAAAAGACCATGTAACTAGGGAAATTAATATAGAAATAGGTGAGTGCACCTGTAATCCCAGCTACTCCAGAGGCTGAAGCAGGAGAATCGCTTGAACCTGGGAGGTGGAGGTTGCAGTGAGCCATTGCACTCCAGCCTGGGGGTTAAGAGCGATACTCTGTCTAAAAAAAAAAAAAAAAAAAAAGGAAAAGTAATGGCCAAGAGATCATGAGTATACTTACTTGCTGCAACAGAGAGTCTCAGCAGGCTGAAATACTTTTTTTTTTTTTCCCCCTCAAAGGGAATGCCACTCTCCACCTTCTGAGCTCCCGTATGACTCATTGCATGACTTGACTGTTACTTATCACATTCTGCCTTGAGTTAGTTATACATGTTTTGATTTTCTTCATTAAATAACAACTCCTAGAATATAGAGATACTAGCTACTCCTTTTCCTTCCCTTTTCTGTAGCACTTCACACAGAGTCTAGCAAATTGTCATTGTTCAATAAAAACTTGCTGAATTAGAGTTAATGAGAAGCTAGTGAGTAGAAGGTCAGTAGGGGAGCAGAGAAGGACTGCAATGCTTCCACTAATGAGTTTAAGTTTGATATTGGAGATAACTGAAATTCAAACATACCAGTGACGTAATCAAAACAAGATTTTACAAAAATCTTTCTGTTAATCCATGTATGAAGTGGAAGATAACAAGTTCATCTTTTTATTTGTATAGGTATTATCCCAGATGTTAAGAAAGAGATATTCCATATAGATGGTACATAGTGTTGAACTGTAAGCTACTTTTACTCATTGAAACTTTTGAATGAATACACTTAGGCTTCTTGAATTTTACAGGCTGTTCAAGTTGCTTTGAGAATCTTATGTGTGTGAATAAATTTCTTCATAATGGTTTTTCTTTCTTTCTGGCATTGCTGATTGTAAATAGGAGTGATCCATGCTCTGGTTTGGCATGTTTTAAATAATATGTATGCACATGGAATTTGAAAAAAAAAAAAAAACATCTGGAATTGGAATTCCAGATTTAAGCTTCAAAAAAGATTTTTAGGAAAGATTTATTCTAATTTTAAGATATTTTTAAACTGAGAGACTTCAGAACTATTTTATTTAACTAATTTCTACTCTCTCCTGGTCTTAAAATGTTTTAGAACAATTGCTATTGCTATATGATTTAGGTACTTCTATTCACCTTCAATTAATAAAATCCTTTTCATGTGAATGTTTTGTTACTGGAATTTAACACAAATTTAAAAATGATTGAAATTACACAAATAATAGATATTGATTGGTGATTTCAGTTAAGCTTTCAATTGTTTTTCTCATATTGTTAACATACATTTGAATTTATGACCTAGATAGGATTTGAAAAAAAAAATCTTGTGTTTACTTTTATTATAAAGGTAATACATAATCAGTGTATCTATAGCTTCTGAATTTCTTTGGGTATATAATAAATGGAGTATATAAAACAAAAGTAAAGATTGCTTTTTGTCAAGGAAAAGCAGTATAATGTTTCAAGCATGAATTTACAATTATTTGGTGAGTCCATCTCTCATACCAAGAGGATAGGATTAAAATGCTACAACTTAGTCTCTAAATGGGGCTCTCTCTACAGGTCCCAAACCTGAACTATTGAATGGTTTAGAAATTTAATATAATGTAAACAGTTGGACAAACAAAGCAGTTTCTATTTTATAAGTATAAATAAAGTCCCCCCACCCCCCCATCCCCTCCGCGTCTCTTCGTTGGATTTAAAAAGAAAGGTATTTTTGCACAGACACAAAGCCAGAGATTTCATCTTTAGAAGATGGAGAGTAACTCTTCACTTTAATTTAAAAACAACGGGAAAAAGTGCAGCAAGAGACCTTAGAAGTAGCCAAGGGATCCAAGTACTTTGTTATTATAAAGGCTTCCAGAAATCAGATTTCTATTCTCCAAACAAATGGGCATTAAAAAGGCCTCAGCAAACTATTTATATGGTATTCTTTTCCTTGGCTATACAATTTTAGTTAGTATATTGCCTTTTTGGTTTAATTCCAATGGTACAGTTCATAGATTTAAGTGTTTTTTTTTTCTTTTGGAGGCTAAGCAAAATGATCATAAAATAAAAATCTTTGACAGTCTGTTCTACTATAAAATATAACACCCCTTCTTAAAAAGAGAACACCTACTCCCAAAAGTTATACAAAAAAAAGGCAGCACCATAAAAAAAGCTAAGGAACTTCAGTTTGAGCCATATGACATTCCTCAGTAATTTTCAGTTACAATAGAATGAATTACAGGACTTAGAGAAACCATCAGAGAAAACTGAATGAACAGTTTCAGAGACAGGGAAGATCCCCTGTCACAAATATGTGCTCATTGTGATACTTATTTTCTTAGCCCATGAGATGAAATTTCCCTTTGTTTATGAGAACTAGTTACTCCTTTCCCAGACTGGGCAGTAGCTATCTGAATGTTTCTGTATGAATGAAAACTCATCTGCCAGGGAATAAAAATGGCAAGGACCTTTAGCAATGCCCTGTTATGTTTCTGAATTTTGTAGAACTGGCAGTCATCTGATAATGTTGAAAATATATAGCTCTCAAAGAAATAGGGCTGGATTCTCCGAATATGTTTTGCACAACAGATCCCTCTGGCAGTTTTATGATTTTGCACAGCTTGTAGGGAGAGACTGGACTAGCTGGATGTTTCCTGGTTCCATTAGCATAGCCCAGCCCACTTCCAACACACGCCCAGAAGTACCTCATTAACCATTGGGATTGCAGCCAAAAACATAAGACTACAGTGAATATAAGGGGAATTACTGGCGAGAGAGCTGTAGACCAACTTAACACCGAACCCATTACTTTTCCAAGACCAGAAAAAAATATTACTTGTACCGGAACTACTTCTTCAGATAAGAATTCAAGGTTTTAATCTATAGTTTTAAAATTTAGAATAATTAGCTGTGTCATAAAAAGACAGCTGCATATATTGAAGTGCTTCTGTTAATCTCTCTCTCTCTTTTATTTACTTATTTTCTGGGCAGCTTTGACATTGTAAACCACAGACGAATTGGAGCTTGGCATTGAAAGGAGTGTTCTGCAATGATTTTTTTTCTTGTTTAGAGAAGTTTACTTCTACAAGAAGATATCTGAAAAATGACAGGAGCAAAGAAGAAAAAGAAAAGCATGCTTTGGGGCAAGATGCATACCCCCCAGTGTGAAGACATTATACAGTGGTGTAGAAGGCGACTGCCCATTTTGGATTGGGCACCACATTACAATCTGAAAGAAAACTTGCTTCCAGACACTGTGTCTGGAATAATGTTGGCAGTTCAACAGGTGACCCAAGGTAATGTATTGCATTTGAATTTCCTGTATTATGCAGAGTAGATGTCACTTTGCTTTCTTGGAATAATAGTATGACCTAGAAAAAACAATTTAGCTAAATAAATGGATATTAACTGTGGGGAAATAAGCATATTGGATATCTTTGGAGAAGTTTTCCTAATTGTCTTTTTTCCTCTGTGTTTTGATAGCTATTAAGCATCGAATAAACTTGAATGACATTACGTTTTTTCACTGTTAAAATTCATACTGTTTTAGAGTGAAAGATTCATAATTATGGGAGAATCAGTTTTTATAACATGATCTTGTTGATATAGTTTCCTACTTTCACTGAATCAAGCTATAAAATTCTCCTGGCTTGAACACAATCGTTTTGGAACCTAATTAGCAGCACACAATTACCTGTTGTAGCCTTGAGAGATGATATAAACAAGGAACAAAGCTTTCTGTACATAAAGGAGGCTCTCTGCCAAGATTGGTATTTGCAAAGAGAATCCTGTGTGTCCTTAGAGCTTATGTTTTACTGTGTATGCTGATTTACTTCTGTATCACATTACCTACTACATCTATTTCTCAGTAAGAAATTTAAACTGGTGAGAAGTCTGATTTTAACTTTCCCAAAAGCAGACTAAATGATATTCTGGATTTAGGTAGGTGTTTCTATTGGTGAAAGCTACCGACCTAGTGTGCATGTGTGTGTATTTGTTTGCCTTAAAGATATATCCATTGCAGTTCTTGGCTAATTCAAATAATTTTCTACCTGTAGCAAGGAAAGGAACTAATTTCTGAACCTTGAGAATTTAGAGCAGTTTCCTTGGCATAGACACTGCAGGTTTATATTTCCTTGCAGTTTCACTACCTCCTTGGCTTTAACTATTATTTATATTGTTAAATTATAAGCACTCTTTTAATTAAATTATTCTGTAGCTGGAACAAACTGGTTTATGTATTTGTGATTTTAGTATGATTAGGAACATCTGCACTAGTGACTTTAGGATACATAATACTGTCATACTTTATGGGATTCCATTTTACTGAATAGTCTTATATTTTTAATGACCATTTTGCCAATAGCAATGCATAGTAATATTTCAGAAAAATGCAAAGTAAATAACAGGTTTGGGCATTTTTGGACTTGCTTTTATTCAGTTTTAAATTCAAAATGAAACACTACCAATGTACTTTGAAAACTTATGTGATGAACTTTTTTTTTTTTAACCAGATAGTTTCAGCATGTTTTAAATTTATTTTGCTTTAATTTAGTGTAAAATGAAAGAGAATTATGTTTTTAATAATAATTTCAGTTTTTTACCTTTGGAAAATATCAAGTTAATAAGACAATTTGAGGATAAGATAAAGTTATCTATGGTATATCATTAGCGATATTATTTATGTAGAAGTTTCAGTAATTAATTATGTGGCTTTTATTTGGGTATAGATTTTGAGGGATTTTGTTTTATGAGTCATGTATTTCACTGGTTATGAAGGGACACATTGGCCAGCCCCAAGACTGATAAGAAGCACAGCACGTACCCAGCCCTAGTGTCTTGGGAAGTTATGAATCTGGCTGCTGGTTCTCTTGGAAGGCTACCAGTGAATGGATAAGACTACACTACAAAAACTTAAACGTTTTTGTTTGTGAAATTTAAGACTAATTATTTTTAAAATGTCTATTCTTTTAAAAACAATTTTCTCAAACTTTTTCATGACCATGTACTATGTATAGAGAGTTAAAAAGTGAAATGCCATAAGCTACCATTTGTTGTAAGAGGCAATGCCCTAAACCCTTGCATACATTATCTCCCTCTATCCTAACAGAATTCCAAGACACAGCAGTCTCCTCTCCATCTTCCACAGGAGAAAATGGAGGCTTAGAAGAGTTAGAAATTTTCCCTGGACCTCATTCCTGATAAGTAGTGGAGTCAGGACTTGATTCCAAAGCCAACACCCTTAACATTTTCACTTTATACTGTACATTGCCAAAATAACCAGACTTTTCATAACACTAATGTTATTAGTAATAGAAGACATTTCTTTAGAAAGGTGTGACTATCCTTCCCTTCAAATCACTTTTGTATTAAGGTTTCATCCCTGCAGTTTTTAGATTCAAAGGCAAAGTGACAGGAAAAATAACTAGAGTGGGATACAGAGTAAGGAAGACATTTAGATATCATTTCCTCTTGTTTGTCTGAATACAATATTGGCAGTTATTATCAGCTCAATTTTCTAAGGAAAATTAGAAGAAAGAGGAATAATTTTTGTTCTTGCATCATAACACAAACAATAGGATCAAGCACCTTTTTTTTTTAGCTTTATCGATTTTTGAAGCAGCTGTTCAGTTACTCAGCATAGTTGAATTATATAAAATTGTCCAATTTAATGTTTCTTTTGACCTACGAAGATGGAAGGTTTATGTTTCAATCTAGTAGTTGCTTTTAGTTCTCTCAAGAGTGCACTTAAATTAAGAAGGATAATGGAAATTCATTTGAGTGTTTTCTATATGTCAAATACCAAGAAGCTGTTTTAAATTTATTTTAATAAAGTAAATCTTTACTTTATTAAAGATTTCCTAATTGTTAAATATAGATGCTTTTCTATTATCAGTAGCATTTTCTGTGTTGACTACAGTCTTTCTGAAATCCTTTATTCTCTTGGTTTTTAGACAGCACTCTTGTTTTTCTCCTGCTACCTGTCTGTCCTTCTCTTCTTATGATTCTCTGCAGATGTTCTGCTTCCCACCAAACATTGGTGTCCTGGAGATTCAAACCCTGGCCTTCTCTAAAAGCATAAAAGATGCTAATCACCTATTAATGAAACTTTCTTCTCAACTTGAGATCTACATATTTATTTATTAATTTTTAAAAACCAGCCAGATTATCAGTAAAATGTGATGTATACACTGCAAGACTACCTTTTCCAGCTTTCTTTGAGGTTAGGTGTTGCCCTGTGATTATATTTTGGCCAAGGGAAAATAAGCAGAAGTATACTTCTTCCAGTCCTAGTCCATAAAAGTCATATATGATCCTCATGTCCCCTATATGCTGGCAGGTATTAGTGCCCAAGGCAAATTTGAAAGCTATGTATTGGAGGTAGCATTGACTCTATCAGCCTTGGTTCCTGAGTGGCCTTGGAGATCCACATATTTAAGTATGCCTAACCTAGAATGTTCTAAATGTACTTCAAATGCAGTGTCTTCTAAAACAAACTGAATGAAACCTCCATTTGAAGCAGAACGATAATAATAACAACAGTAGTTTTTAGGCACAGATACAAGCAGTATTGTAAGAACCCTTGACATATATACAAAACTGAAGCTGGGAGAGGACAAACAACTTGCCTGAAGTCACACAGCAAATGAATGGAAGAGGTAGGATTTGAACTCAAGTAATCTGGCTCCTGAGACTATGCCCTCATCTTTATGCTAAACTTCTTCTCTTAGACAGTCCTGCGCATCATTCTCAACTCTTTCCTCTTTTTGCCACCCTGCCCACTAGCATACGATCAGCTGCCAGCTTCTTTTGTTTCTATCCCCTATCATTTTAACCAAGTAGTCTTGTTTCATGGCCCTGCAGCCGCTGTAATTCTCTGTCTGAACTGTTGAAACCATCATCATCTTGTGGGTCTTCATTCCTTACTCTGTCTCCGCCTGTAGGCCATATTCCATACTGCAGCCAGAATAATCACAAAAATCTGAATGCGTCGATCCTGTTCAGAATTGTTTAATGAACCTCTATTTTCTCTAGAGTAAAAGTCCAATTCTTCAGCATGTCCTATTAGATCATTAATAATCTGGGCCTCTTGATACAAAGCTCTACTCAAAGAGATCTCTCCTCTAAGAATCCCTCCCAATCTCCTAGGAAGATGTTTTCTTCCCTCCTACCCCCTTTGTACTTTTTACATATCACTTTGATAGGCATTAACATATTGTATTATAATATCTTGCGACAACTCTTTCCACACTAGTCTGTAAGCTCTGGAAACAAGACAATTTCTTAATCTATATATTCTTACCAGCTTGTGTATTGCTTGGCACATAAATGTTTTTTGGAAGAATTAAAACATTCTAGAAGCCACCAATTGTTCCATTGTAGCATGCCATCACTCTAGAGAGGAAACTGAATTTAAACTAATTCTTATGTTTTATTATACAAATAAATGTAATAAAGATACTGATAGTAAAAAAAATACTTTAAAATACAAGTAATTGATTTTTTCCAACTTCTCTTACTTTCTTGAAGTTACAAATTTGCAGGCCTCCTGACAAATCTGGTAAAAGATACGTTTTCTTTGTGCCAAACAATGTTAATTTTTTCTTCAGCCAACAGTAACAAATATGGATAGTTTATATAAAAGTCCAGATGCCCAGCTTCTCTTGAAAAATCTGGGGAGACGTGGCCATACAGGGCCTACATCCCCATGCGGCAAAATCTGCAGGCCCTTAAGAGAGGCTACTCACTTTTGCCACAGCCCCCACTACTCATATGTTCACTGCCACCCTTCCTGCTGGTATGCCCATTACCTATCTAGCTCTGTGAATGGCTAAATTTGTTTCCCCTGCCAAGATACTTTCTAACATATGTTGTTGAAATGCCTCTAATTTGCCCTTGAATAAAACCTTTATAGGGAGATGATATAATTTTAGCTTCTTCACCTAGAACCACAGAACCTTCAGGTCTGTTAGCCTGGACTCATATATTTCAATATACTTCATTTCTTTATAATGATATGCATTATCTGTTACGATTTTTACAATGCATTCTGGGAAGGAGTCCAGCACCTTTACTAGACTGCCAAAGGGGTGGTTACCCCTCTCCAGAGTAAATAGATATAATATAGAGATGTATAAAATAACATGTAGATGTATTAATTTCAAAGAAAGAAAGATAAAAGAAACTTCAGGTCCTTCTTTTACTAAGTTCAAGTATTTCCTAAAAACCACTTGTATTCTTAAAAGTATTTTTAACATTTGGCAGTTCTCATTAGTAATATCAGGTAAGAGCCTTTATATTTAGTATCTGCCGTGATGTTCTTTAACTGATATCTTGAAGACCTTCACTGTCAAATATATTTTGTAGATAAGCAAACATTTGTAGAGAATGTCATTGACTTAGAACATGTCACCAACATGGGTGGCAAGCTAAGCAGTATAAGACTCTGGTCTCTAAAGCATTTAGTGCACATTGCAGCCTGAATGACCACTTGGGGGAAAGAGTTTCTCTGTTTCCAACATGAAAACTCAAGCACTGAGACAGGGTGGAGACCTGAAATGCATGACTTGCCATATAAGAACCTAATCCACTGGAGTGGAATATGAGAATGTTGGCCTTGCATTCCAAGGGATCACCTAGACTTTTTCTTCCCAAACCATGTAACTTTTAAGCTGCCATAGGGTTGCCTGGTATTCAAACCACAAGGTTTTGGGCTGCAGACAAAGATGGATGTTCCTTATAATTATGCAGAATGTGTGGCATTGCTGGCACCAAACCTTGTGTGTGGAAGCTGAGCTTCATTGCACTCCTGAGGGCAGCTTAGTGACATGCAGAACAATAAGTGGAAATTCCTGAGGCATACTGCATTGCACAGATTAAAGGCTTGTCTAGGAATGTTTCCCTGCATGGTCTCAGCTTTGGGGATACAGAATCCTAGCATTAGCCACGCATCTCTAACTTAGCTCCCTTAATCACTGTATCTTCCTGCTAGTAACTTTTCTCCAGGAGCAATGGCATCCAAATATTCCTAAATGAGTCTGAAGTATATTTTCCTTACCCCATGAAAATACAGAAGAGCTGTGACACATTTCTGTGTTTTCCTTCTCCATTTCCCCTCATCCCATGACCCAATCCCTCACTATAGCTCTAAGCTTCATTTGGTACTTTTGACTCCCTTTTTATTTTTCTTTAATGAAAAACAAGATGGTTTAGATGTTAAAGGACCCTGTACTTATTTATGCACTTAGCATAATGCTCCCTATAACATTTAGAGCTGTCCATATGGAAGAACCATGACCTTTAATTTTAGAATGTTGAAAACATGGCAAGATTTGCAACAAAATACATCGGCAGTGAGTGTTAGGATGAGATATGTGGTGTATCTTCTGTTTTTATCTGCTATGAACCATCCCTGCTCTTTTCAGTAACTGTATATCAGATTAGTTTGGGCAAACAACCCCTCTTCCATATTTAGTACAAGTGATTTAGGTGAGGTTCTATTCCTGGCACGGTGGATGGTGTCCAGGCTGATCAGGGGACTGAATGCCTCTACACCAGGATTCTCAAACTGGAGGCCTATTAGAACCACCTTGGGGATTAAAAGAATGCTAATATAAGGGTTCCATCTCTAGCAATGAAACCAGATTTTCTGGAAATTGTGCTCAGGCATTGAGGCATTCTTTCTTCTATTCTTCTTTAAAAATGTTGCGGTTTCTAATGTGAAATAGGTGAGAGCAGGATCTAGCCATAGTTACTGGACCAGGTGAAGGTTTGTGGGCCAAGATGTGATGATTAGCATAGTTCCATACACCTGGCCAGTGACTGATTCAAGAATAAGGTCTGACCTCTAGGCATAAGGATATGAGTTTACTATACAAGGGGTAAACTATTTATTATTAAAATGGTAATGGCAATCTAAATGACCTGAGTGGTCAGTCTGGGTCCCAGTACATGTATGAGACCTTTTAGGCGGCCAAAACTTCCTTTGTGCTGAAACTGATGACCGTAGAGATAATGTGCCTCTACAGTTTCCCAGGACCTCCAAAGCCTGAAAATGAAGCCAATCCAGCAAAATGCATAGCAGAGAGAAACCGAGTCCTGATGACAACTACTACAGCCCTGACTCTTCATTTGCATGTGCACTTTTTCCCTTTGCTTATATAGATTTAAGTTGGGTTTCTTCTAGTCACCTTAATGACACATTTGAGTGCTATTATAGTGTAAATGTGATATATACATTATTTCTAATATTATGAAACCCAGAAAGATAGGTATTATTCTACTTAAGAGCATCTCATGAAAATATGAGCTCTGAACATTAGGTGAATTGGCCCACTTCTAGGACTGCTAAGATGGATTAAAACCTAAAACTGCACTGCTCCATTCCTCATTTTTCACTGGTATCTGTTCCCCAGCTTGCTTCTAGCAAGACAGACATAGCCTGGGTGGGACAGGGGCTGACTCTGAGCCTCCCTTCACATCTACTCCTCAGACTGCCCCTTCCCATGATGACATGTCACCTGCCTTGATAAAATAAAATCCTGGATTTCCCACCAGAAGAGAGCTTTGCTGGTGAGAAGCAATACAATGAGCTATTGCTCTTTCACCTGAGGTTCTCTCACGGCCCTCTGCTCCACAGAGTAGCTTAGGAGGAAAGAGGGAGGGGAGACATGCTTTAATACTGGCCTAAGCATCCATGAATAATAGATTTTACCATGTAGCAGAGGTGACACACAGATGAAATGTTTGAATAAAACTTTACTAAAGGCTAGAGAGCAATGAAAAGGGAAAATAACGAGGCTTACTGCCGTCCGCTTGGTTTGATCCTTCTTGTCTCAGCTGTTTCCTCTATCAGAACAGATGGCATCTCTAATGCTTACTACCCCCTGTTCAGAGCACTACTGCGGACATTTAACCTCTCCCTTTCTGAGTCCAAGAGGAAGGCTTGCTTTGGGCTCTCCTAACCATTTTAACATTGGAGATACCTGCACACAGGCAAGACTTGACTCCTATTCATAGCCAGGAGCCTCAGACAGCAGACAGCATAGTTTCTTCTCGTTTAACATCATTTCTCTAAATAAAAAAATTTTTAAAAACCCACATTTTTCCCCTTCATTCTTTGAGCTTAACTGCCTTTTCCTTCTATACAGTTTGTTTTTCATGAGCTAATCCATTTGTTTTTTATTTTAGGTTTGGAGGTACGTGTGAAGGTTTGTTCCATAGATAAACACGTGTCATGGGGGTTTGTTGTACACATTATTACATCACCCAGTGTATTAGTCCATTCTCACGCTGAAATAACTGAGAGTGGGTAATTTATTTAAAGAAGAGGTTTGATTGAACAGTTCCACATGGCTGGGAGGCCTCAGGAAACTTACAGTCATAGCGGAAGGCACCTTTTCACAGGGTGGCAGGAGACAGAATGAGTGCAAGCGTGGGAAATGCCAGACACTTATAAAACCATAAGATCTCATGAGCCTCACTCATTATCATGAGAACAGCATGGGGGAAGCTGCCCCCATGATTCAATTACCTCCATCTGGTCCCCACTCCACATGCGGATTATGGGGATTACAATTAAGGTGAGATTTTGGGGGGTCACAGAGCCAAGCCATATAACCCAGGTATTAAGCTAATCCATTTTCATGGCTTTACTGCCACGGTTCTACTGGTTAATTGTAGGAATATATTTCCATCTTAACTCTTCCTTCCTAGCTCTAGATATAAATAGCCAGCTGCCTATTGGGCACAATCTCAGTGTCTCTCAGAGACAAATTTTATAACTGAACACATAATTTTTCCTACCAAAAGTAGTCCTTATCCTCCATTCTTTATTATAATGCAAATCACCCCCCATCTACCCAGTTGTTCATGCCAGAAACCTGGGAGTGATCCTTCTTCCCCTGTACCCTCAACAACTATATTAAATTAACCAAGTTCTGTAAATTCTTCCCTCTTAATGACTGTCTAATACACCTGATGCCCATTGTCCTCATGGCCACTTCCTTGATAATAGTAGATATAACCAACAATTGCTAAATGTTTAAAGTGTGCCATAAACTGTGCTAAGGATTCATTGTCTATTATATCAATTAATCTTCATAATGACCCTAAGAGTTTGATACTATTATCTGTATTTAACAGATGAAGAAAAGTAGATTAATTTGCTAAGGTAATCCAGTTAGCATAAGGCAGAAGGAGTGTTTAAATGCAGGTCTTTCTGACTCGTAAGCCTGTGCTTCTACCTTAAGAGCCACCAAAATTTACCCTGCTCGGTAGGATGTCTCTCACATACAGTTTTGTCCTTCTGTTATCTATCTTGAACTGGAACAAAACTAAATTTTTAGTTAGATAGTGGAAACCTTGTTTTTAAAATTCCTTCAGCAACACTGCAAATACCTTTTTACCTGCTCTTTCACTCTGTGTTGTTCCCTTGCTTCACATGATCTCCTTGGTCTCTGTTTTCTTACTATCTTTATTCTCATCCCTTTCTATTTCTAGCTCCTTCCTGAAACTCCAAATACTACCCCGGGACTGAAACCACAGGCGTGCATTGATTAGCTTCTATAGTATTGGGAATCAATGTTTAAACACCAGAAGACTTAATTTTAAAATTGAAGGCTTTCCCTCCCTTCATTTAAATATAGTCATCTAACCACACAGGTTTCATATTCCCAAATGGCAACAATAGGCTGAAGTTGACTTTTGCCTGTACCCTTTATATGGACGTGGACTTTCTAATTTGCCATACCCTTCCACACTCCCGTTGTTTTGTACATCAGCACTGCTTAACACCTGCTGTTTTATTCTGCTCAGCTCTAGAACAGACATTCTCAAACTCAGCTCAAGCACAACTTGAGAAGGATTAGACTTCTGAAAATGCTTTTCAAGGCCTTTCAATTTCTGCATCTCACCTTTCCAGTCACACCTTGTTTAATTTCCCTTCAGCATCACATGTTCTATCTATATTGGACTGCACTTAGTATTCTAAAGGATCATGCTTCTTTGCCTCAGGACATTTGCAGATGCTGTTTCCTCTAAAATGAATAATATTCCCCTGCCTTGTCCCTTTCACCTGATTATAACCTACCATATTTCAGGAATGGGTTTAGTTCAGTAATTCTCAACCATGGCTGCATATTAGAGTCTCTTGTGGCACTGAACAAAAATACTCATGTCCAATCTCCACCCTAGATTAATTAAATCAGAATCTCTGGATAATTTAGGGCTAATAATTTTATGTTCTGTGCCTCAGCTTACTCAACTAATGAAAAAAATAAAAATAAAAATGAGCAGCCAGGATTGAGAACTACAGGCTTTCAGAATGCACTGTTGATACCTCTATTTTGTTTTTCCATGGTACTTATATCCTTAACTAACTTTATAGCATTTGTTTTTGATTCATATTTGATTTAGCACTGTATTAGTCCATTTTGACACTGCTGTAAAGAAATACCCGAGACTGGGTAATTTATAAAGGAAAGAGGTTTAATTGACTCACAGTTCCATATGGCTGGGGAGGCCTTAGGAAACTTACAGTCATGGCAGAAGGAAAAACAAGCACCTTCTCCATAAGGCAGCAGGAGAGAGAAGAGAGCAGGGGAAACTGCTATTTATAAAACCACATGGGACAAACCACCACTGTGATCCAATCTCCTCCCACCATATCCCTCCCTTGACACATGGGGATTATGGAGATTACAATTAGAGATGAGATTTAGGTAGGGACACAGAGCCAAACCATATGAATTGCCTAAGCCATACGTTCCTTGAGGGCAGAGATTATTTACAGTCTAGGAAGACCAATCACCTTGGCTTTAGCACTGAAAGTCCTGAGTTCCAGGAAATATTTTCAGCTCCTATCCCCAGTATTTGGCACACAGTAAGTACTAAAATATTTGTTGACAGTGAACAATCATAATTGAGATAGATGGATGGGGTTTTCCTATGCCCATGCTCCTTCTGGTGGCTCCTCTCTTCATGGGAACTTTGTCTCTTTCTGTTTCTATTACTTAAGCTCTTAGGTCTGTTGGACTTGCGGTTTCTTGATCATAGTGATTCTTTATGTTCATGATTGTGAGACCTCACCTGTGTAGCAAGTCACAGGAGGAAAGTATGATGTGATTGGCCTCAACCTCTCTAATGATTAGAAATACTGACCTTGGAGTAATAATGGTTGTTTGTGGACTGAAATAATGTGTGTTTACAGAAATTTGTCTTCACATAATTATGGTTGTTGAATATATGTAAATTTACCCCGGGAGACTCACTTGTAATAACATTTAACCCTAATCCCACTGATATCGTAAACTAGACAGCTGGTTATACTGTGGTTTGCTAATAACTATTTGAAGACCACCACAAACCAGTTACCACAGAGAAATAACTTTCATCATTGCCCACATGATTTGGGTTGGATTTTTTATGTGTAATTCTTGGAAATACTTACCATCACCTAATTATTTTGTTTTTAAGAATACTAATCCATCTTGCTAGGATTCTTTATTCATTTCTATTCAAAAAATATTTGAAAGAATACAGCCTTTTGCTATGTTCTTGGAAAGCAATAGAGGAGTATAAGACAACAATCCAGCCCACAAGGGGCTTATTATTTTTTCCGTCTTCAGAAATGCATACAAAAGTATATGAGAATATGATCTTGTTATTTTAACCTTGAAGATACCATTCTGGTGTGGGTATTTAAGGGTGGGAACATTTTCTTAATGAAAGTTTGTAGAGTATTGGTTTCAGCCACTTTTTGCCTTGAATAGATTGTATAACCCAGGAAGTCGCCAAAGAATTCTGTGTTTTTATTTAGGAACATGAAGACTAGTACAATCTCATCTACGTAACATAACATGAAATGACTATTTGGTGGTAAAAATTGGATCAACAAACTGGCAGTCTTAAAAAGCTATCAAGGTTTGATTCGCTACAGATATATATTATATGATGTGGAATTTTAAGAAATCGGGTTCTGCTAATCACTCCTTCCCTAGAAAGGATCTCAAGGGAACTGTACACAGAGTTCACATCTAGGGAAGGGCAACCATTGTCCCACTTAATCAGCTGAGTTAGTGTGCAAAGCATAGCTCTAGCAAAGCTGGAGTGGAACAAAGCAGTTTCGACCTGATATCCAGGAGGAGTTTCTTTCTTTCTTTTAAAGCTAAGGTTTGGATGCACTTGTGGGGAAAAGAAAGAGAAACTTAGAGCTTACCTTGAGGAAGGCCCTGGTCCTTTTATTATGCCAGTAGCATGGATTAGGAAATAGCAGAAGAGAGTAAAACATACCATTGACATGAACTCCTCCTACCAGGAAATGTATCCTCTTCAGAGTGTTCAACTTTGACCCCTCCACTTAGCAGCATTCCTCTTGGAGGAGGTAGTAGACACAAGAGGTCTGAGAATTTCTGCTCTACAGCTTGAGCTGAGGTTGTGGTACTGTGTCTGGAGATAGCTGGATAGAATCAAGACATTGCCAAAGGTAGGATTTAGGTCCCGTTCGGGGAAGTTAGCTAAGACATATAAACTCAGCCTGGTGAGTGTAAAGTTTAGCACTTGAATGTCAACCAGTAGGACTGGTTGACACAAAAAGTAAAACTGGGGAATCAAGTATCTGACGCTTAGGCAAAATGAAGAAACTAGTCAGGATTAGAACCCAGGGCCAAAGTTCTGGGTAGAAAGGAGTCTGAATTACAGTCTAGGAAGCCAACAGCAATGATAGATCTGTGTTTTCTAATTTTCTACCCAGTGTCTGAGCAGTCTCCAGATTTTGGTGGGTAAACCTGAGCCCATGGAAGACAGTGAGAAGATGCACCTGGCTAACAAGAGAAGTAAGGGAAGAAGGCATCAGCCAGCAGCTGTCATGGAAGGTCATGTGTTGGTTTCCCCTGTCCTCGCATTAGAATATCAGGTTGGCCTCTTGGCCTCTTGTGGACTATTGTAGACCCACAAGAATAGGAGTTATTTGACTTTTTTTTCTCCAGAATATGGAGGGTCAAGTGATTAGCACAATCTCAGCTCTTTATGCTCTTTAGTTTTGAAGAGGGAGTTTTATTGATATTGACTTTAAGAATTACCTCATTATTAAAATTTTATAGACTATAAAATGTTTGATACTTTGATAATGCACTCATAAATCTTGAAGGTTATTGAATAAAGTGCTTAATATAAATAAACAATTATTAATATAAAACCAATATTTTAACATTTAATAAGCAAACCATTATTTAGGATAATTCTGAATAATTGTTAATAATGTAACCATGTGCCACTATGCATAAATCTTACCTTGTGCGCTGTGAATCTCTTTAACTTACAAACATTGTCTGTACTCAAACCGATTCTATGTCAAGTTTTTTCAATTGCAACACAGTAATCAATAGTAATTTTAGGACTACAATTTTACGGAAAGGAAATTGGCTCTGAAAAGTAATTCTCTGGTCCCAATTAGATTCATAATATATGCTTCTCAGCTAAAAGTTATTTCAGTTCTGCAAGTCTCTGAAGTAAAAACTGAACTATAAAGGGACAACCATCAGGCAGATATGGATGATATTGGAAGGCAGATATTGGAAATCTGTTATAATGGTTTCTTTTTTGTACTCATCATTTTTGCTGCTTTGACTATTTATGACCATGCTGCCTTGACTTTATAGCCTTGGTTCTTTATATTAATCATAGATACAAGCACTTGCAACATTGTATCATTTAATTAAACAAACTGAATAGGAGATTTCAGTTTATCTCTTATTTTAAAAGAGAATCCTTCTTGACTGAAAGCAACTGTAAGTGCAAATTTCTCCCTTTACTATGGCATTTAAATCTTGAAGATGCCATCTTAAGAGGATGATAATTATATCCAAACCTATACAAATGCTGACATTTATTTAACTCTTTCTTTGTGCCTGCCCTGTGTTGGGCCATAAGCTCCCTTTCTTCTGGGCTTTGCCTGGAATATTCTCTTAGTTCCCTTCTTTTCTTCCTATCACCTTTGCAGGGTTCCTCCTCCAAGACTTAAACAACACTACTGTAATCCTTCTGAAATGGGTTAAGTCTCTTATGTGATCCTGTAACTTCCAATACTTCTTTCTTTCTAAAAACTTCACATGTAAATATTTATTTACTCTGGGTATTTCCTGTTAAACTCTGAGATCTGTAGGTGCAGGGATAGTATCATGTCTACTTCATTTATCACTTAATTTCTTGTGACTAGTTAAGTGATTAGCACAAAGGAGTTGTTCAGTAAATATTAGTTGAATAAAAAAATCATATTGATAGGAATTATCTTTCCTTTTTTTTTTTTTAACAGTAGAAAACTGAAGTTCAGAGAGGTTAAATAACTTGTATAAGGTCTCAGCCAAAAAGAGATGAAATTGAGATCCAAATCCATGTTGCTCTGCTTTCCTAAATGTTACTACCCCTAGGGCTGGTCCAGAGGACAGCTAGTTAGTGCCAAATGCATTGGGCTTTGTGCTGCAAAACCAAGTAAAATAACATATGGGAATCCACTTATCATAGGAAAAGTTCCTGCCTGCTGAGACTCATGCATCTACAGCTTTCCCTGGAATTGAAACACATGTCTCCAACAAGCTCAAGCAAACTAATTCTAACATTGTCCCCCAGAAGCACCAGGAGAAAAATCAGAATCATTTAACTGAAGCACTCCTAAATGTCACATACAAGGAGGGAAGCTATGGTGTCAGCACAGATGTATCCCTGGACAGGCAATGGCCCTACCAGCCTGACACTTTAAAACAAAATAGGAACTTCATGGGAACCTGCAGAATAGAAGCTAGGGAAAAAGAATAAACCTGGAAAACCAAAATGCTGCTCAACCCACTCCTTATACCTGAGCCTCCTGGAAGATCACCACACTAGATTTGCCTCCAATCTCTCTCCAGTGCTCCCCATGATGTTGTTTCTATTGTTGATATCTCTCTATTATAGGCTACTTATTCTCCCACACTAGCCCACTATTGGATTCAGACACTTCCAAATTGCTTCTTTAAGAGTATTTGCTTTCATGGTTTCCCAAACCTCATTAAGTACTGTATATCTGTTCAGGAGGTTACTTTCCAAATTTTTTTTTGTTTATAATTGACACGTAATTGTACATGTTTATGCAGTACAGTGTGATGTTTTAATATATACAAACATTGTATAATGATCAAATCAAGGTAGTTATCACATCTATCACTTCAGATCTTTATCATTTCTTTGTGGTAATAAATTTCAGAATCTTCTTTTCTAGCTATCTTGAAATATACAATACATTTTATTAGCTGCATGCTACTATGTAATTGAGCATCAAAATTTATTCTCCTATCTAACTGTAACTTTGTGCCCATTGACTAATTTCTCCCCACTTCCTCTCCCCCATCCCCTCCATGGCCTCTGGTAGCCACTATTTTACTCTCTACTTCTATGAGATAAACCTTTTTAGATTCCACATGCAAGTGAGATTATGTGGTATTTTGTCTTTCTGTGTCTAGCTTATTTTACTTAACGTAATGTCCTCCAGGTTCATCCGTGTTTGTACAAATGACAGAATTTTATTCTATTTTTATAGCTGAATAATTCTCCATGGTTTATACTGCAGTTTCTTTATTCATTTGTCTGTTGATAAATACTTAGGTTGATTTCATCTCTTGGCTATTGTGGATGGTCCTACAATAAACATGGGAATGCAGATCTCTCTTCAACGTACTGCTTTCAATTCCTTTGGATATATACCCAGTAGTGGAATTGGTGGATCATATGGTAGTTCTATTTTTAATTTTCTGAGGAAGCTCCAAACAATTTTCCATAATGGCTATGCTGATTTACATTCCCTCCAACAGTTTATAAGAATTCCCCTCTTTCTGCATCCCCACTAGCATTTGTTATTGATTTATTTTTTGTCTTTTTGATCATAGCCATTCTAATTCGGGTGAGGTGCATCATTGTGGTTTTGATTTGCATTTCCTTGAATATCATTGATGTTGAGCATTTTGTCATATACCTGCTGGCCATTTGTATGTCTTTGAAAAAATGTTTATTTAGTGTTTTTTTTTTTTTTTTTTTTTTTGCCTATTTCTTGATTGGATTATTTGGATTTTCTGTGTGTGTGTGTGTGTGTGTGTGTGTGTGTGTGTGTGTTTGTGCGCGCGCGCGCGCTTTTCCAGTTTTTTTGGGTTTTGCTATTGAGTTGTTTGAGTTCCTTTTATATTCTGAATATTAACTGCTAGTTAGATGCATAGTTTGCAAATTCTCCCATTCTGTAGGTTGTCTCTTCACTCTGTTGGTTGTTTCCTTTGCTATGTAGACGCTCTTTCATTTGATATAATCCCATTAATCTATTTTTGCTTTTGTTGCCTGTGCTTTTGAGATCCTATCCAAAAAATCCTTGCTCAGACCAATGTCCTGAAGCATTTTATTTATAATTTTTTTAGTGGCTACATAGTTTTGGGTGTTATATTTAAGTGGTTAATTCATTTTAAGTTGATTTTTGTATATCATGTTGTTTTGGTTAGTGTGGCTCTGTAGTATATTTTGAAGTTAGGTAGTGTGATGACTCCAGCTTTGTTCTTTTTGCTCAAGATTGCTTTGGCTATTCAAGGTCTTTTATGATTCCATACACATTTTAGGCTTTTTTTCTGTTTATGTGAAGAATGTCATTGATATTTTGATAGGGATTGCATTTAATCTGTAGATATCTTTGGATAGTATGGACATTTTAATGATATTAGTTATTCCAATTTATGAACATGGGGTGCCTTTTATTTGTGTCTTCTTCAATTTATTTAATCTATGTTTTATAGTTTTTATTGTAGAGATCTTTAACATCCTTGGTTATATTTATTCCTAGGTATTTTATTTTATTTTTGTAGCTATTGTAAATGAGATTGCCTTCTTGAATTCTTTTTTGTATAATTCATTTGTAACATACAAAATGCTTTTGCTTTTTTTATTGATGTATATTGATTTTGTATCCTAAAACTTCACTGAATTCATTTATTAGTTCTAACAATTTTTTGGTGGAGACTTTAGGACTTTCTAGATATATGATCATGTCGTGTGCAAATAGGGGCAATTTGACTTCCTCCTTTCCAATTTCAATGCCCTTTATTTCTTTCTCTTGCCTAATTGCTCTAGGTAGGACTATCAGTAGTGTGTTGAATAAAAGTGAAAATGGGCATCCTTGTCTTGTTCCAGATTTTTGAGGAAAAGTTTTCAACTTTTGTCCGTTCACTATGATGTTAGCTATGGGCCTGTGATATGTGGTCTTTATTGTGTTGAGGTGTATTTCTTCCATACCTAAATTGTTGAGAGTTTTTATCATGAAGTGATGTTGAATTTTATTAAATACTTTTTCTGTATCTATTGAAATGATCATATGGATATTTTTCTTGATTTTTTAATGTGAGATATTATGTTTACTGGTTTGTGTATCCTCAACTTCCTTGCATCCCTGGGATGAATCCTAATTGATCGTGGTGAATGATTTTTTTTTTATTGTGTTGCTGAATTCAGTTTGCTAATATTTTGTTGAGGATTTTTTGTATTTAACTCCATTAAGCATATTGGCATTCCCCCCACCTCTTTTTTTTGTTGTTGTTGTGTTCTTGTCTTATTTTGGTATCAGGGTACTGCTAACCTCATAGAATGAGTTTGGAAGTATTCTCTCCTCTTCAATTGTTTTGGAAGACTTTGAGAAGAATTGACATTAGTTTTTCTTTAAATGTTTGGTAGAATTCAGCAGTTAAATCATCAGATTCGTGGCTTTGCTTTGATGAGAAGAGTCTTTATTATTGCTTTAATTCCATTACTAATTATTGGTTTGTTCAGGTTTTCTATTTCTTCATGATTCAGTCTTGGTAGGTTTTATGTGTTTGAACATTTATCCATTTCTTCTAGATTTCTCAATTCATTGGTTAATAGTTGTTCACAATAGTCTTTTACGACCTTTTGTATTTCTGTGGTATCAATTGTAATATCTCCTTTTTAATATCTGATTTTATTTATTTGAGTTATTTCTCTTTTTTGCTTGGTTAGTCTAGCTAAAGGTTTGTTTATTTTTAAAAAAACCCAACACTTTGTGTTCTTGATCTTTCATATTTTAAAAAATCTATTTTTAAAAAAATTTCTGTTCTGATCTTTGTTATTTCCTTTTACTAATTTGTGGGTTAGCTGTTTTTCTAGTTTGTTGAGGTATAACATTAGGTTGTTTACTAGAGATCTTTTTACTTCTTGGATGTAGAGATTTATTGTTACAAACTTCTCTCTTAGAACTGCTTTTACTGTATCCTATAGGTTTTGGTATGTTGTGCTTCCATTTTCATTTGTGTCAAGGAATTTTAAATTACCTTCTAAATTTCTTCATTGATGCATTATTATTCAGGAGCGTGTTATTTAATTTCCATGTATTTCTACAGTTTCCAATATTCCTTCTGACACTGACTTCTATTTTTATTTCATTTAGGTCAGAAAAGATACTTGATATGATTTCATTTTCAAAAATTTGTGAAGACTTGTTTTCTGATCTAATATATGGTCTTTCCTGGAGAATGTTCCATATTCTGTTGAGAAGATCTGTCCATTGCTGAAAGTGAGGTGTCAAAGTCCCCTACTATTACTGCATTGCAACTGATCTCTCCCTTTAGATCTATTAATATTTGATTTATATATTTGGGTGCTGCAGTATTGGGTGTATGTATATTTGAAGTGGTTATTTCCCCTTGGCATATTAACTCATTTATCATTGTATAATGTCCTTATTTGTCTTTTTGAAACCATTCTTGACCTAATGCCTATTTTATTTTAAATAAGTACAGCTACTCCTGTTTGGTTTTGGTTTCCATTTGCACAGAATATCTTTTTCTATCTCTTCACTTTCAGTCTATGTGTGCCGTTAGAGATGAAGTGAGTTTTTTGTAGGCAGGATATGGTTGAACCTTATTTTATTTTAATTCATTCAGCCATATTCAAAGTGTCACTGACCGTGACACACTGTGTGTTTCTTCATTTGATAATTTAACCTATTTGCATTTAATGTTATTATTGATAGGTCAGAATTTACTACTATCATTTTGTTTCTTGTTTCTGGTTGTTTTGTAGTTTCTTTTTGCCCTTTTTCCTCTGTCACTGTCTTTATTTGTGATTAAGTGACTTTCTCTAGTAATATGTTCTGCTTCTGTGCTATTTATTTTTAGTGTATCTGTTACAGATTTTTTCTTTGTGGTTATTATGAGGCTTAAAAAATATTTTTATGGTTATAACAGGCTATTTTAAACTGATACCAACTTAATCTTGATCACCAAACAAAAAAAATGAACAAAAACAAACTTTGTACTTTCATACCAACTCCTCCCATTTTGACTTTTTGATGTTTCAGTTTACATATTTTATGTTGCCCATTTCTTAACCCATTGTTGTAGTCATTATTGTCTTTAATAGTTTTGTTTTTTAGTTTTCATACTAAAGATATAAGTGGCTTATACACCACAATTACAGTATAAGAGTATTCTAAAATTTTTTGTACTCTCACTTTTACCAGAGAGTTTTATACTTTTTGATGCTTTTTTGTTACATGTCAGCATACTTTTCTTTTAGCTTAAAGAACTTTCCTTAGCATTTTGTGTAAGGCAGGTTTTGTACTGATGAATTTCCTCAGATCTTGTTTGTGTGGTAGTCTTGATCTCTCCTTCACATTTGAAGGTTAACTTCACTTAGTATATATAGTGGTATGGTATTCTTGGATATAGTATTCTTGGATAACAGTTTTTTTTTTGTTTGTTTTCTTTTAGCACTTTGAATATACCATTCTACTGTCTCCTGCCTTGTGGGGTTTCTGCTAATAAATCTTTTGAAAGCCATATTGAAACTCTGTTCCATGTGATACATTTCTTTTGCTGCTTTGAGTATTCTTTTGGTGTTTGCTAATTTGACCATAATTTGCCTTGGGAATTTTCTCTTTGTGTTGAATTTTATTGGTTACTTCCAAGGTTCCTGTTCCTGGATGTGGCCATCTTTCTCCTGATTTGAGAAATTTTCAGCCATTTATTTCTTAAATATGCCTTCCAGTCCTTTTTCTCTCTTTTTTAAGTGTTCCTAGTAAGTAGAGATTAGTTCACTTGATGGTGTCCCATTTTTCTTTTTCTCTTTTGATTGGATAATTTCATATGTTTTTGAAATTTCATATGTTTTGTAATTTCATATGAATTTGAGCTCGCTTATTCTTTCCTCTGTTTCATCAAATCTACTGTTGAAGCTTTGTATTGAGATTTTCAGGTTAGTTATTGTATGTTTTTATTTCAAGGATTTCTCTTTTTTTAATTGTTTATATTTATTTGTCAAATTTCTCATTTTCTTCCTGGATTGTTTTCTAAATTTAATTTTTTATTTTTTTGTGATTTTCTAAATTTTTTAAAAAGTATTATTCTGAGTTCTTTGTCAGCCATTTCATGGATCGTCAGTTCTTCTTGGTCCATTATTAGAGCTCTGTTGGCTGCTTTTGTGGTCTCATATTTCCATGAGTTTTCACAATCCTTGTATCTTTACATTGATTCCTGTGCATTTGAGAAGATAACCACTTCTTTCAGCTTTTGCAGGTACTCTTTGGTGGTACTAGGGCTTTACTACTTAATATTGGAACTTAATCGCAGGCCTGCTATTCCTTTCCATTCTGGGGAGAACCTGTAGTGAGCATCAGAACTTAAATGCTGCACCCAAACTAAATCACTGCCTTGCCATTGTTTCCTGGCCTCGGGAAAGTTTACTATGATCACTGGAACTTAAACACTGCACTATAACCAAAACACAGAACTGCAGTGCTTTCCAGGCCTGGGAAAGACTTAAAGGAGCACCAGCACTTAATTGCCAGTGTTTTAGTTGTTCCCAGTAAAGGGGACAGCTCCACTTGAGCACTAGGGATTTGTGAGAAATCCAGCCAGGGTTTCAGGCCTCAGGTGGTTATTTTTTAAAGCTCTCAATGAACAAATACTCTTGCCACCCACCAATCTCTGGTAGCCATTGAGCATGTGAAATAGGTAAACTGAGTGATTCAGGAGTCTCTCTAAGGGATATTTCTTACAGAGGAAGTTACTACGAACATTCTGAGAAATTCAAATTTCTATGAATTGAGTTCTTTTCCTTGGTCAAATAAATTGTTCTTTTCCCTAGTTTTTAGGACCTTTACCCTTAAGATCCCCCTGAATTTGCCAGCATCATCTTAACTTGGTAGTTGGTTAAAATAGGACTGTATTACTGGTTATCCAAGAGGTTTCTAAAGTACCAAGGATCTTGGTAAGGTTTCTGCTAACCAGCACCACTGTCTGCAAGTACCATCAAGAAGAAAATCTGATATGGCTCTTCTCTGTCAAGATCTGAACCACTTAACTCTGCTGTAGTCATAATGACTGTTTTCCCAGTCCACTATAACTAAGGCATTATAATTTATATTGCTTTGTACTACTAGCTTTTCCTGTTGTTGCATGTCTACTTCTCATCTTTAAGATAATGCCCGAATATTATTTTCTCACTGGAGCCTACCCCAGCCATTCCATTTCACATTTCCTCCCTTCCATGCTCTCCGAACTTTCCTCATGTCTTTTATTCTGCTCTGATTTTTCTTTTTTATAGCACTAAATAATTTATATATTTTGTGTCAATTGTTTATTGTTGTATGCTGCATATTCTCTTGCATACACTGTAAAAGCAGGGATTGTAGCCTATTTTTAAAAAAGATTTATCCTAAGTGGCTAGAATAGTGCTGGAAAATAGTAGATAATTCTACTAATGCTTGTTAAATGGATAAATATTATTTTAGCTGCTTCTTACTAAGCTCAGACAACTTGGAGACCACCATTTTCTTATATACTTTCTTCATCTGAACGCAAAGTTAGAGATAAAGAACCAAAGTATATGGGGAGGAAAATTCTTGTCCTCTGCTGCTTCCAGGCTAGGAGGTGGTCTAGAGAAATCTTATAGAAAGTTAGACCTTCACAAAAACACTGAAACATGCCAGGGGATAATTCCTGTCTACCTTTACCTAGTTATGGGTGTTCATGTGGAAAGAGTGTCAGGATCTACAAGAAGATTTTGTGCTTAGTACCTCCTAAAAAAATAGCCTTTAACACTGTTGGGTTGTTCCTGGCCTCTATAATGAACTTCTCAGTTTCATTCTATGTCTCGTTCACAGTCTTCTTGATGATAACTGCTTGGCCTTGCTTACCCTTTCATCTACCTTATAGTCAGGACCTTCCTTTTGTCTTTGATCCTTTGCCTCTCTCCTCATATTATCTGTTACTCTAGGTAAATATATAATTTTCAGAATCCTTTCTGTGTTCACCTGGGCTTCATGGAAGAGACCATGGTACTTTGCTTGATATACAATAGTTTACTGATAAATGGCAGTAATTCTTAGTATAATAGTCCTTAATAATAGATGTTTGTAATCTAAATGGACCCCTGGAAACAAAAGCAACCAATTAAAATCATTGTGGTAGGTACTGCAAATGAAGAATATATAGCATGAACTAACATCCTTAAAAGCATGATCAACTCTTCCTGGAATGGGGATGAAGTCGGTAGTCAGCAAAAGTTTCAAGAGAAAATTATGTTTTTAACTGATCTTGAAGGCTACATAAAAGTGTACTAGATATCACTGACAAAGGGCACTATAGACAGAGGAAAAACATGCAATGACAAGAAGAATGAAAGTTTGTTTAAATACTTTCTAGTAATATAATTTGGTGTGAATTGAAAGTGGAGAATTTAACATAGTCTAGGTCATAAAAGGCTTGTATGATACAGAAAAAAAGAATTTGGGTTGATTTTAGAAGGCGATGGAGAGCCATTGGTGGATCTTAAGACGGGCTATGGAGGGGCATGTGTTTTATAATAATTTCTCTGGCAGCAGCTTACATTACATGCTTGGAAGAGGCAAGAGGCTAGTTAGAGGAGACTAGTTAGGAGAAATTATCTCTGGAAAATAAAGCATTGCTATCTGACCAGACAAAGGCAGAAATAGTGGCAGTAGGAATAGAAAAGAGAGACAAATTCCATCCATATTAAATGGAATAGATAAGTTTAGATCACACCCTTTATATTACACCCTTTTATGTAATATAAGGGTGAAAAAAAGAGACTCTTTTGATGACTTCTAGGTTTCTTAATTGGGTGACTGGATGGGTGGTGATGCCATTTTCTGAGACAGAGCATAAATAAATAAAACAACCAGTGTTGTTTTTGTTTTGTTTTTAATGCATGTTGTTTTGTTGTTATGGAGGGGTTGGTGGTGAGAGGGACCAAAAGAAACAATTTCCATTTTGTATTTGTTACGTAAGTGCCTATAGGACCTCTTGTTATCCATTTGGGTCTAGACCTTAGGAAGGATATCATAAAGATGTGTATATTGTGGTCACGGTATGGGATTGGATCAGATAATTAATGGATAGTTTGTAGAATAGAAAGAGAAATTAGGATGGAAGCAACCTTGAAAACACTGACATTTAAGAGTGGTAAGAGCTAGAAGAGGCAGGGGAGAAGATATGGTCTATGAATATCAGGGTGCTCTGGGAGCCAAGTGCTGAAATAGTTTAAACAAAGGTATAGTTGACAGGGCCAAATGTAGCAAACTTAAAATGTATATATGAGACATACAGTTCTCAGGACAGAAAAAATAAATGATTAGAAACCCAAAGAGTAAAATTTAAGAAGAATATAACACTGGAAAGTATGCTTAGTGACAAAATCAGCTATAACCAAATAACTTCATGACTTTTCAGGAAGGTAGGCAACTTAGAAAGACCATTCATTTGTGAAAGTTTGTTCATCTATCAACTCCCACTTTGAGTCTTATCTCCCAATAACACTTTTTTAAAATTATGTTTCTCATAATTTTCTACTTTCTCTAAATTTTGGTTAAATTAACTATCCTATAAATTGAACATATAATTGTTGAATGTCAGATGAGACTTTGTGTTAGTTGAGGACCTTGTAATTCATATCTTATGTCCCTTTATATCTCTCATGGAATTTAATATGGATTTGGAGACACCATAAGAGCTTTATAAATAATTAAGAACAACTGTCAGAAAGACCTCAGTTTTGAACTTTGGATGTGTCACTCGAACAAGTTCTTCAGCTGCTCTAAGATTTAGTATTCCAATATGTAAAATAGGGACAATAATACCTAGTACACAGAGTTGCTTTGAAAAACAAATGAGAGAATATAAGGTGCTCAAGGCAGAATCTAGTACAAAGGAAATATTCAATAAATGCTATTATTGTGACCTTATTATTATCATCTATTCCTCACTAGAACATAAACTAGGATATGACATTTATAAACCTCAACTCCACAAAGATGAAGATCTTTATTTGGATTTGTCTTAGTCAATTTTGTGCTGCTATAATAAAATGCTGAGACTGGATAAATTATAATGGACAGAAATTTATTGGCTCATAGTTCTGGAGGCTGAGAAGTCCAAGGCTGAACAGCTGTCATCTGGCAAGGGCCTTCTTTCTGTCTTATAACATAATGGTAGACAGACAAGGAGGGAGAGAGAGAAACAGAGAGCAAGAGAATGAGAAAGAGAGAGGGGAAGAAAGACAGAGAGCACTAGTGAATGCAAGAGTGTGTGCGAGAGAGGGTGACCTCACTTCCTCAATAATGGCATTAGTCCATTCACAAGAGTGGAGCCCTGATAACTTAATTCTTAAAAGTCTCACTTCTTAATACTCATACTGATAACGAAATTTCAACATGAATTTGGAAGAAGCAAACATTCAAACCGTAGTAGAGTTGTTAATTGATGTATCTCCAGTGCCTGGCACATAGATAGGTGAATTATGCATACAAGGTGCTTAATTCGAGACATTTCTAGAATTTTCTATACTTCTAGATTTTAGCTCTGCTACCTGAAGGTAAGAAGATAAGGAGGTGGAGAACATTAGCTTTGCAATAAATCTTTTGAAAACAATTAGGTCAGACAAATTCTAGACATCTTTTTAAGGGCACTCTCTTATCTCAAATTGGTCACTGACTACCAACTTCCTTAATTTTTACCCACTGCTTCCAACTCAGAACCAACCAGAGAAAGCCAAATATACTTCCCAAAGCAATTACATAGGTTGCTCTACTTCTAGTTAGCCTGCTTCCAGTTTCTCCATGTTAATTTTTCTCCAACCTGAATGCACTTCAAGCCTTCCCTTTTTATTCACTGTTAGGTTTTCCTGCTCCCCTACCTACCGTTGAGTCTCTGGGAAATGCTAACGATGCATGGCTGACTCCCTTGCTATAGCCAACTGCAAATAAATAGTACCTACTTAAAAAAAATTGCCAAGGATGGGTACTTTGAAACTTACTTCTAAATATCACTGAGATCAATTACTGGATAGATACCATTTAACATCTGCAGGTACTCTATGCATAAATGCGCACATATTCCGTCTCTCTTCCACTTCTCTTATCTCCCTAACCCTCGTCTATCTAGTTAAAAAATAGAAACAGAAAAAGAAAACAAACAAATCCAAAACAGCATAGGAAGCTATGCCATATAGCTTAATTAGCATTTTAGACTCACTCTCTATATATTGAATATATATAGAATATATAATTGTAATATATAACAACATAGAATATAGAATTTTGGGTCTCTGGGCATGTAGCCAGCACTTACACGATAACTGAGTAGAAGATTATTATTATTATTATTTTTGAGATAGTGTCTTACTTTGTTGCCCAGGTTGGAGTGCAGAGGCATGTTCACAGTTCACTGCAGCCTTGACCTCCCAGTCTCAAATGATCCTCCCACTTCTGTCTGCTGAGTAGCTGGGACTACAGGCATACATCTTTCACTGATTTTTTTCTTTAAATTTTTTTGTGGAGGCAGGGTCTCATTGTATTGCTCAGGCTGGTCTTGAAACCCTGGGCTCAAGTGATCCACCCTCCTTGGTCTCTCAAGAGCTGGGACTATGGTTGTGAGCCACCATACCTGGCCTAAAAGAATATTTTAATGAATATTTTGTATGCTTACATGATACATGTGGATCCATGATCATTCTCTTTTAGCTTATTGTGCCTAAACTTTGGGGGAATTGCTGGGGAATGGCACTGTGCAAAGAGAAACATCATTACTGCTTTGGTATGATGTCGGGTGTCCAAGCCACTTCCTCCTCTAAGGATAAATTGTGTGAGAAGGGAGTGCTGTCCTGGACCATGACTGTATGCACTGGTCTGACCAGACAATCGCCTCTCAGTCTTGCTTACAGTCAGAGATTAGCGTTGTGTGCCTTTTCCCTTGCTTGGTATTTCCTCATTTTCATGTGGGCCTTAATGTTTGCTATTGCACACTTATCCTCTTGAAGCCGGTGAGCTAACTAATCTTCTCCAAAAATAACTGGATTATCTTTAAGTAGTAAATTAACCCTTTCAGAGCATGATGGCTGTGTATAATCAATTTTTGAATTAATTAAACAATCACAATCTGAAAAGTGATATCATCCCACATACATGGTCTGATGTTTACTTACATAATTCTGTCACTTTATGGCCAAGGGATTGCTTCCTTTTTTTTCCCCCTCAAATTTTGAAGATAGCTAAATAACATCTCTTCTACTAAAATATCAAAAGATAGAAATCACAAAAAGACTGGCCATTTTTTATTAGTGATCTTGAAAAAATAATTCATATCATTTCAAAATCTAGTTTAAGAAAACAAATTCACTACTAAATTGCATTTGTATATTATTTTATTGTTACTATTATCTTGCATTCATTTGACATTTTTTTACTTTTCAAAGAAGTCATTGATTTTATGTGGTGCTATGAGCCCCATTTTTGTTTATAAATCCTGGATTCCATTAAATACAACTACAGTGAAAATTCTAGCAGATACTAGGAGTTAGAGACGGTGTTCATCAAAATTCTTCTCCAAATCAGGCCCCCTTGTAGCCAAGATCATTTCTTCCTTCTGAGCTGAACTGGACCTGAACTGACCATTCTCCTTTCCTTCCTCTAGTAATTGGACTCTATGGGATTTAGAAGCTATGTTGGGACTCTCATCAGGATTCACACTTGACTGTCCTTCTTTCTACTTGGGTTAAAATTTGCTGAAGCAGAAATAATTCCTTGGCCAACAATCTCAGACAAAGCCATAAATTGCTGATCTTTTAAAATGCACTTCATCTTATCATCTGCTTCCTTCCATATCCCATAAACTTTTGATTTTCTTCCATTTAACATTGAGACCCAGAAAACCAGAAACCACTGTTGCTGTCACTTTCTCTTCCTAACCTAGGGGTCTCAGAGTCTGAAGTAAAAATGGTAAGAAGAAACAAATAAATGGTATATTTCATGTATTTTGCATTTCAACACACATGCATGCCTCTGGTTCCTGTCATCCTTAGAATTCTTGACATGGAAATCAAGTCCTTTCTCAATGAGCCCTCTTTTCCCTTGCTTTCCTTCTAATACTGTGATGTGTGTCCTTCTCCCTGGTTTGGACTTCCAGTGATTTCTTCATTGCCAGCCTTTACCAATGCACCCTCAGGAACCCCTCTTTCTTTGGGAATAAACTGCACACTTTCAAAATGTTCACAAAATATTCTCTCCACCTGTTTGTCTTTCTTAAAACCTGACCCTCTGATACAAAGGCATTATCTCTTGGACATCTCTCTCAAGTGGAGGCTAATCATTCTCCCACTGCCTTTGGTAATTCACATATAAAACTGCTATTTGCATGCTAATTATCTGCCCTGTTCAATACTGCATCCCAGTTTGCATATGCTCCTTTCAAAGTCAATGTTTTTTCATGCTCATATATTTTTGTAAAATTTTAGAAGTAAGATATTTTAACATAAATTGAGAACAATGTCTCTTACCAACTCAACCCCATTTGGGTCACACATCTTATGTCCAGTGGCATCAAAGTGGCTGCAATATGTTTACAATCTGGCTAAGAAAATGTTGCCACAAAATACTGACATTGATAGACATAAAATAGAACTCATAATATGGCCCTATAACAAGAACATTGTCAATAAACTTGTTAATGTCTGCAATTCAAGTATTTATGTTTCTGTACAAGAAAACTTAAAATTCCCTAAAACTTTACAGCTATTAAGAATTTTAATGGAGGCTTTTTCAATTTTATAGTTTAAACTTCACATGATATTATTAACTTGGTACAAAACTAAAATAAAATATTTTAATGTATCAATGTTAAAAAACAAACTTAAATAAACAGTGCTATCTTAGGCTTATTCTCCCCCAAATTAGTGACTGAGTCAGGGTTTATGTGCTGCTACCACATATCGTTAGGGAGTGTAAACCAAGGGGGCAGGAGCTAGGGACCAGGAGGGAGAGATGAGAGGATGCTTGTTACAGAGCTGACTACCTCCGAGAGTGGCTGACTGCTATATCATTGGAACCATGCCCCCCACAAAGCTATCAATGTCACTTCTAGACCATCTTTCAGTGGCAGGAGGAGAGGGGAAGTGGAAACATTTATTCTCCAGCTCACTCTCTTATTGCTCAAAGTTTTATTCCTTGGGTGCTCCTCTGAGTTGGTATGTATGAGTCTGGGCATTAACAGAATCCCAGAGCAGGTGTCAACAGGGAAGCCCCAGGGCTCTAGAAAAAAAAGGACCCGTCAGATTGCATCACAGGAAGTCAGACAGAGCTCTTGCAGAGCTACAAGAGACAGGTGAGGCCAAGAACATTTGAATTGACGCATAAGAGATGTCTGACAAATAAGAGGAAAGCCAAAATTATCTTTTTATTCTCTCTATAGAAAATATTACACAAATCATAGTCATATGTAGAAGTGTTCAAAGACTACACAGTCTAAAATCATAATATATAGAAGTATATACTAGATATGTATACAGAGGTATCATAGAGTAAAAGTATTATAGAAGTATATCATGAAATTAATACAAAGATATTATTTTTTTTCTGGATCATGGAATTTGTCAGCTTCTTATAATTTATAATTTGGTGTGATTTCTCATTCTAAATGAATATTTGCCTTTTTAATGAATTTTATTATTTTTTAATTGACAAAAATTATATATGCTTATGAAGTACAACATGATGTTTTGATATATGTATGCATTATGAAATGACTAAATCAAGCTAATTAACACATACATTATCTCACACTTTTTTGTTGTGAGAACACTTAAAATCTGTTCTCTTAGCAATTTTCAAGTATGCAATATATTGTTATTAACTATAGTCACCGTGGTGTACATAGGTCTTTTGAACTTATTTCTCCTAACTGAAATTTTTTGCTTTTTGACCAACATATCTCCAATTCTCCTCCAAACCCCGACCCCCGTCAGCTTCTGGTAACTATCATTTCACTCTTTCTATTAGTTAAGCTTCTTTAGATTCCCTGTATAAGTAAGATTAGGTGGTAATTGTCCTTCTCTGCCTGGCTTATTTCATTTAATATGTACTTCAAATTCATCTACAATGTCACAAATGATAGGATCCCCTTATTTTAATGCTTAACAGTATTTCATAGTGTGTATATATATATACCACATTAAAAAAAATCCAGTTATCCTTTGATGGACACTTAGGTTGATTCCCTATCTTGGCTATTGTGAATAGTGCTGCAATGAATGTGGGAGTGCAGGTATATTTTTGATATACTGATTTCCTTTTCTTTGGATATATGCCCAGTAGTGGAATTGCTGATTCATATGGAAGTTCTATTTTTAATTTTTTGAGGAACCTCCATACTGTTTTCCATAATGACTATACTAATTTACATTACCACCAACAGTATACATGGCTTTCCTTTTCTTCATATCCTCATCAACACTTACCTTTTGTCTTTTTGGTAATAGCCATTCTAACTGAGGTGAGGTTATATCACATTGTGATTTTAATTTGTATTTCCCTAATGATTAGTGTTGTTATCTTTTATTTTAGTATACCTATTGGCCCTTTGTATGTCTTCTTCTGAGACACTTCTACTCAGGTCTTTTGCCCATTTAAAAAATCAGGTTACTTATTTTCTTGCTCTTGAGTTGTTTGAGTTCCTTACATATTTTGGATATTAACCTCTCATTGAATGTATGGTTGGCAAGTATTTTATCCTATTCTGTAGGTTGTCTCTTCACTCTTTTCCTTTGCTGTGCAGAAGCTTTTTAGTTTGATGTAATCCCATTAGTCTATTTTTTCTTTTGTTGCCTGGGCTTTTGGCATCATATAAAAAATAAATCAGTGCCCAGACCAATGTCATGGAGGTTTTCCACAATATTTTCTTCTAGTTGTTTTACAGTTTCACATTTTATGTGGAAGGTAACTAATTCTATGTGCAATTTTATCTTTCCTGTGGAAGCCTCCCAACATATGTAAGATTTAGGACTCACAAAACCTGGATCTGCCCCTTGGCCCAAGTTTCTCCTATCTCAAAACTTGTAAGAAAACAAACTCAACTTTTCTTGATCTCATGTCCCTGTTTAGCACAAAGCCTTTCTCTCCTCTTCCAAACGGTACTTTTCAAAGATGAATTTGTATTTTCTGCCTCTTCTCCTTCCAGCAAGATCCATTTGCTCCTCCTTGTTCCCCACATCCTCTATTCCCCAGGAAGCACTCTTTCCAAGGCCACCATTAGTCTGTCTCTTGTCAAATTCAAAGGACATTTCTGTTATTTGCCAGGAGTGCCATTTCAGTGGAATTACCACAGATTCTTGGCCATGGCTTCCTTTATGCTCTTTTCCCCTACTTTTTTTCTCTGCATCTGGCAATTCCCATCAGTTTATTTTTCCTTCTTTTCATCTATCTCTTCACATAACCTAATTCAGTACTTTGGATCCAGTCAGTCACCTTTGGCCCTGTGGCGTATTCCAGAAAGAAAGTGTTCTGTGCTCAAGCCTCAGGCGGTGAAACTGATTAGTTTTTTAAATATGTGTGTGTAACACCTATTTATATATGATGAGCTATATTTCTTTGGGAAATGCTGTCCCTTTCTTCACTGCCACAACCTGAATATCTGTAGTAGTTTCCTAACTGCTCTTTCTGTCAGTCTCGTATTTCTTCCATATAACTTCTGTAGTGACCACCTAAAAGTAAACCTTATCACAATTTCTCCCATTAGAAAAAAATTCCCTAATAGCTTCCTTAAAATTCAGGATAATATTCAGATTGCTTTAAAAAGTCTTAATCAAAAATGTTTAAATTGCATAGGTTTTATGAACTCATTTTACAAAGTGATAAAGATTCAAAGATATATAAAAAAACACCAGTAGCCCTCTTTTTAGATTTTTACATAAGAGTATCATACAAAACATAAGTCTGAGACTTTTTTTTTTCATGTGCAACCACGTATAATGGACATGTCTCCCAGTTAATGGATGTAGTTCTTAGCCTTTTAAAGAGCTGTATAATATTCCATGGTACATTTGTGCAGAAGTGTGTCTAAAGATCTTTATATTGATACAGGCATTGAGATTACAGTCAGCCCTCCATATCCATAAGCATCAAAACCCCGGAATATGGAGGGCTGGCTATAATATGCCATTTTCTATAAGTGACTTGAAAATCTGCAGATTTTGGTGTCCCGGGGTGTCCTGGAACCAATTGCCGGCAAATACAAAAGGCTGCCTGTATTTTCACGTTCAACCAGTACAAAAACTATTTTAAGTTCACAATATTAGGTATGCATTCTTACAGGATATGAGACAGTTTCCGAAGCCACTGGATCAAGGTATATATGTATGTGGAGGTGTTTCTTACCTACATCTGTTTTTTCTTCTTCTGGTACCTTGGAGAATCATCCCCCTCCCACTCTCGGGCCATTGGTTCCTATAAGCCAACATTATCTGCCATGAGGGATAGGAAGTGACTCTGGCCTAATCAGAGACTGCATCTCTCCAGCCACAATGATAGTAGTATTTTGCTTTTCAGAATATTAAGCATACCTTTTCAGCTGTTTATTGATGTTTTATATTGGAAAGTTGTATATCTTTTGCTGGTATTTGCTAGCTGATATCTCTTTGGGAGTTCTTATTTTTTTAGTCACACTTATTGAGGTAAAATTTGCACATGATTACTTTTTTCAGCTTCTCAGCTATCTGAGGCCATCATTTTTCATTCATGTGTAGTCACTCTTAGATTCAATTTGTTCTCCTACCTTTGGTTATTTTGAGAACCAAAAAAGAACCAACCACTTAAGTTAGTTCTAATCAGGGTATGTGTTCTCTCAGCACCTACATCAACCTGGCCATTAGGCTCTCTCAAGCAGGAATGAATAAGAAGCTGTTCAAGGGAATGCAGATTCTGTCTTTGTGGGCAGAGGCCAATCAGCTGAGGTTTGAGAAGATATTTCTAGGATTGAGTACAAGGCTTCTCTGACTATGGAAGTTCTACGTGCTGCTGCAGTTCTTCTCTAGAGCCACAGGATGGAATGACCCCTCCCAGGCCACAGCAGGCTGATGAGACAGCAGTTCTCTTAGGAAACTTCTATGCTTTTGCTGGCCAAAATCCTCCTCCTTTCTCCCCAATCAGTGGCAAAATTCTAGATTTTGCTCAGCTCTTGAGGAGGCACAGGCTCTTTCCTCTGTCATTAGGTGTGTTGGATTTCCTCTGGCACCAAAGAGAATGCAGCTAAGCGCTTGTGATTGTGGCATCAACTTTGACCTCAGATGCTCCTTCCTGGCCTTGCCAATTCTAACCTGATTGTTGTGTTACAACACAGAGGAAGTTGGAGGAAACAGAGGGTCTTGTAGGTTCCAGCTCCTATCACCCCGAATCTCAGGTGAGTTCTTACCACTTAATACTGAAGACTCTTTACCATCGAATTTCATCTCCTGGCACTTTGTCACATGCGTCCCTTTTGCTGAGCATACCAAATGGCTTTACATCCCAGGTGAGCTAAACAAACATTTTCAGAATACTGTGCTTTTGAACACATTTCTTCTACCTAAATTTATCTCCTTCTCAGGCATCTACTCCTCATGCTTTTTTGTTCATCTGTTACTCCTCATTCAGCGCTCAGCGTAAGCATTGCTCCTTTTTGTAAGACTACTTGGGATCCAGTCATTCATTCCCCCTTTATTGTTTAGTTATTTTTAGTAGCAAAAAAATTTTTAAAAATCATTCATGCTTCCATGAAACCATAAATGTGAGTTAAAAACATTCTAGAATTTTTGTGTAAGCAAAACTCAAATTTTAGAAGAAGGGTATCTGACTCAAGATTTTTATCTATCCACTCTCCTAGTGTTAAGGGATTCAAGATATTTCCACCACCTTTTTCAGAGCCAGAGAATATATGAGATAAATTTAAAAATACAGAAAGAGAAGGGGAGAAGTCCAGGAAGGGAGAGAGGGAGGAAGCAAACGATGGGGAAGGGAGAGAGGGATAGGGAGAGGAAGAACAGAACTCGTACGATGTCTTCACATTTCCTGAGGTAGCTATTCCTATTTTCTAATTGTTACCTAGAAAAGTGCCTCAGGTTCACCTTCTTTTCCATTTCTCTTGTTCATAAAAGACGCCCTTTCATTTTCATTGAAAAGGCTACTCATCAGGACCTTAACTTGGTGATCAATGAATGTAGCACAGGATTTAATCTTTCATTTCTTTTCCTTGGGTCTTCTTATTGGTATTTTCTCCAAATTCGTAACTCTTACTCTTTCTCTTATGGAAATTATTGGTACTTAGCCTTTATTCTTTGGAATGAGAACTTTAAAGTGCTTTTCTCCTTAGCCATTCTAGGCTTAAGTTTTTAAATGCAAGCAAAAATACCTCTGAAGCTCAATATTCAAGACATCACTCTGCCATCTCCACTCCCAACTCTCAGGTATTTATAAGAAATACTTAAGCTTTTGTCATTGACTGGCTTTTATTCATATGAAATATCTTTACTGAGGTGGTGTTATTTGGATAATACTATGAATTATCAAGTGGTAAGACTTATTAGGACAAGAATTTTGGCTTTGCTTTTAAAATAAATTTCTCAAATCCTAGAGTTTCTTTTCTACCATTGCCAAATGCAATAATCCATCCGTGAGTCCAACATTTAGAATTAACTAAAAAGCATTGCTTGGTTTTGGTTTGGCAACTTAAAAAAATGAATACAGTCTTTTAACATGATTTTGAGAAATATATGTATATATGTATATAGATAGATACATATAGATAGAAACTAGCCAAACTAAAAGTTTTCCATTTTTGTAGAAGATACTTAGTTTTCCATTTTTGGAGAAGATCGGGGAAATTTACCATTGTTTTTCTGAGTGGTAGTTTCTCAGTCATTGGTCACAAACAAGGTGAATTAGATCATCTGGGAAGAGGCACTGTTTTCTTATTCCCCCAAAATGCAGTGAACACCCTAACAGCAACTCTGGTTAGAAGCAGACTGCGAGTAGAGGGCAGGAGCCTCTAGGGTTTTACGTAAGCTAGTCAGCCTAGTCAGTCATCTTGTTATTTTGCAAATATTTTCTTTCTTGTGTACCAGAAATAGGAGAGACTAATTAAACAATTAAAGTGTGTTTCTTTTTGTGGAAACTTAATTCTACAAAGCTTTAAAAAACTAACCACAGTTCCAAATATGATTGGCCTATCTTTACTCACATTTGTTTTTAGACAGTGAACAGACTCAATCTCCTTAAAGTTATAGATACTGAGTCCTGAGAATATTGCCTTGAGAATCCTGTGAACACAATTTCTAATGGTGGTACCATGTATAGCAGAGATTGGATGAAACTTTAACTCTTACATCTGAGTATTAAGCAAGCAGTTCCTTAAAAGACTATCTTTACCTTTAGCAACATAACCTCATAGCCTTCTTTAGAAACTAAATTTCTTGGGTGCTACTTTTGATGATTCCTAATACAAAATTTAAATGAAATTATAGAGATTCAGGGATTATGAATTAGAAGTACAAAAGTTGCAATATTATTTAATATTTATTAGGAACAAGTGATTTGATCCTGTGCAGAAAGTAAGGTTGAACTCTCCAGCATCAAATGACCTCTTGCTTTCTGTCTCCCTCTAAACATTGTCACCTAAATTAGTTGTGTAGGGTGTGTAGGGTGATCATAATAAAGTACCACAAACAGGGTGTCTTCCACCACAGGAAGTTATTCTTGAGGCTAGAAGCCCAAAATTAAGGAGTTGACAGGTTTGGTTTCTTCCAAAGGCCGTGAAGGGAGAATCTGTTCCATGCATCTTCTCTAGCTTCTGGTGGTTTGCTGGCAAGCTTTCATATTCTTTTGCATCTGGAAACAGCACCTCAATCTTCACATGATGTTCACATGCCTTCATTTTCACGTGGCATTCACATGACTTCATCATCACATGGTGTTCACATGCCTTCGTCATCACGTGACATTCACACGCCTTCATCTTCACATGGCATTCACTTGCCTTCATCTTCACATGGCCTTCACATGCCTTCATCGTCATGTGGCAGTCACATACCTTCATTGTCACGTGGCATTCACTTGCCTTCATCATCATGTGGCCTTCACATGCCTTCATCTTCACATGGCCTTCACATACCTTCATTGTCACGTGGCATTCACTTGCCTTCATCATCATGTGGCCTTCACATGCCTTCATCTTCACATGGCCTTCACATGCCTTCATCTTCATGTGGCATTCACATGCCTTCATCATCACGTGGCATTCACTTGCCTTCATCTACACGTGGCGTTCACGTGGTGTTCACGTGCCTTCATCTTCACATGGCATTCACATGCCTTGATTGTCACATGATGTTCTTCCTGTGTGCTTGCATGTCTCTTCACTTGGTCTTCTTTTATAGGGACACCAGTCATATTGCATTAGGGTCCTACCCTATTCCATGATGAGTTCATCTTAACTAATTATGTAAGATATGACCTTTTTCCAAGTAAGATCACATTCTGAGGTAATGATGGTTAGGAGTTCAACATGTAAATTTTAGGGGAACACAATTCAACCCATAACAGCACTCTAATGTGCTTTATGAAGAGGACAACATTTCCAGGGCAGTAAATTCTACTGTAAGAGCTGCCCCACTGAGTTGCGTTAGCTCTAATTTTCTGGGTCATATTTGAAGCTCCATACAATGGCTATAGTCTATAAAATATTGTTGGTTTTTTATTCATATCTGAGGGGAACAAAACTAGTGCTTCTAAGTCCTAGCTGTCTGACCTTACAATAAAAAGGTAAGGCTGCTAGGCCAACAAAACATAGAGTATCTAACAGAGGGCTTTTCTATGTGTAATTCTAGCACCAATTTGTAACTTTGGATACATTACTCAACTTCTAAACTCCATGTGTGTTTCTTTGGTTTTCTGAACACTTGCTATAATGTCATGTAAATATAAATAAACTAGTCTGAAACTGAAATAAAAATCTGAATCTTAATATAGAAATCTTCTCTGTGATAAATAGTTCCCTTTCTCATCACTAGTGATTGAGTTACTTTCTAGTGATCTCAGTCAAAAGATTGTAATAGGAGCAGAGCCGGAGATTGGGCTACTTACCTGCTTTCATGGTCCCTCTTGGTCTGGGGTCAGGCACTGTGCCTAGGGAAGCCAATCTCAGCACAGCATGGGTTGGAGGGACAAGGCATACTGGTGGCAAATGTTCAGCTTCACACAAAGGGCTTCTTTAAAGATTGGTAGTGTTCACAAACCCTGAGACTACTGGTGATTTTGATATGGGAATCTAGAGTCTCTTCTCCTATAACCATTATCATACCTACAAAGTATGTTTTCCTAAAAATTACATATTTCAAAGTCTTCTCGTGACCATCCTTTTGTGACTGTATCAGCCTTACATTACCATTAAATAATTGTCCCTCTAAAAATAATCAGCCATCTAAAGATTTCATCCATCCCCTCAGCCATCCTCTTTTGTGACAATTTAGCCTAACACTGTGTCTATTCCTTGATACTTTTGTTTTTGTTGCTTTTGCTCTTATCTAAATTAGATTATGTTACAAAAGTGTCTGTCAGCATTTGCAGTATTTTTCCCCAAAATAATAGCATTAGAGAGTTGTATTTTTGCTCTTATTTGAATTGGATGCCATGTTTCATTACAGAGAAAGTAGAGATAATTCTGCTAATTTGTTACTGACTTATTAAGCTATTCACTATTTTGGGGGCACTTAACATATTTTAGCTTGTGTGAGTGTGTGTGTATGTGTGTGCACATGTGCATGTATGAGAGAGACTATGTATCCAGTTTATATCATGAACCAGCATAATAAACGAATCAGAAAAAGGAAACTTTATCCAACTGTCTCTCCTTTTTTTGAGGTACTTCTGTGGGGGATGGTCTTGGGCCTTGAGGTTCTTATTTGTGGAAAGGATACTTGATGTTTTACAGTACTGTATATCTGAATTAGTTCATTCCTCCTGTGTTTTGGCCATTGTTCATTGACACATTAACAGAGAAGAGGATTTACATTCAAGGTGAATGATATTGTTGTTTAAAGTAAAAGCTCAATATCTGTGCAATACGAGATAAAAGAAATGTCTACATGATTTCTGGTCTTGGATGTTGTTCTAGTAGAATCTCCTGACATGATATTTTGTATTTAATTTACAGGTCTAGGGATCGTTGAAAAATTAAATATATTTTACATGATTATTCCCATTTTAATTTGACAGAAACATGAGATCTGGGAAAATCCAGTTTTTAAACTAAGTTTGTTATGGATTTTATTTGGGGTAAACACGGAGAGAGATGAGTGTTATTGTGATAAGGTAGGCAGATAAACAGGAGGTAGCTATTCATGCTATTCACAGGGTAAGATAAGAGGATCCAGCCGCTTCCAGCTTTATGTTACATCTACCTGTTGCAAGCAGAGCAGCCAAATGGGTCTACCTCTGAACAATTTTGATCCTGTCAGTATTGACCACAGTTATCAGAATGTAGTGACCATATGATTAATCCAGGAGCTTTTGCTCAATATGCCTTTCTTCCCCACCACTGATTTAGTCGATCTGTGTGATCTTGTAAAATGTGGGCTACATTTTTTTTGTTACTCAGGAACACTCTGCATTTATGTCTCTTAATAGATAACTTTTTATCAGGTAACTTATTCTGAAAAATGGATGAGAAAAAGTTGTTTTCTAGCTTTTCATATGGCTGATGTAAATAGTATATTTTACAAAGTTGCTTGCACTAAAAATGCCAAAAGGTGCTTCTTGGTAGAGATGGGGAATATTTAGCCTGCCGATGCTAACATATCTTCAAGACCTGCCCCTTAACACCATCCTTTCTACTTCTCACTGTGCCTTTATGAAATTCTAGAACAGCCTCTGCCACTGACTCTTCTATAATCACTTTTATCATATTTTCACCAGCCTATAGGAATACATTACCAGCAAACAAGCAACCCAGATGGTTTTTAAAAAGAAGAAAGGAGTGGTCATTAGTTGACTTTTCATATATTTTAAATGCAGCAAAAATGGCTTCTACTGCTTGAAAAATATCTGAAAGATAACTACGGAGCTTATTAAGAAGGGGATTTCATTTAATTTAAAAATGGTAAAAGTTCAACAGTAAAAATTATTGATATTAGAATCAGCCAGGCTTTATGGTGTGAATAATTACCTGGCCTCATATTCAGAGACTCCAGAATCTAATGCCTCCTCCATTCTCGAGTGCCTTTGTAATATGTAAAGTCCTTTATGCCCAATTTAACTGAAACATTTGAATGAATTTGTCATTCCAAGGACCAGCCACAATCCAGATAATTTTATGAACCCATACTCATAGATATTTTGGTCACATTTAAACCATCAGTGGTCATTAAGACATGTCTAAGAACATTTTCTATGTGCATGTTTCATAACAACTCTGTAGGCAATAGTATCTACAAGGAATAAAAATGAACAGTTGTGAATTATTTCTTACTCCTTGAATAAGAAAAGTGTATTTCTTTTTCCACTCAGACACTGTACCTGAAATATAAGCCAAGGTCCAGTTAGTTGGGAAGCACATGAGTTTGTACATCAGCCCTACCTCTGTGACACACAGTCCCAGGCTGGCTGTGTATCTGGCCAACCAGCCAATGTTGAGTATGCATCCATTTTTTCCAGCCCTAGTTCCCATTCCATTTCAGGCTTCTCATCTGTCAGGAGTAAAGCTTCTAGTCTTGCCTATCTTACAGATGCTATTGTGCAAATAAAATTATATATGTGAAATACTTCTAAAATTTTAATGTGCCTGGAGATATTTTACAATGTTACTGTCAAACCTACCATTTAACAGGAAGACACTCTGAACCCCGGTTTTTTTTTTTTTTTTTTTTTTTTTTTTTTTTTGTAGACATCTCTGCAATCAAAGGAAAAAGCATTCGTCCAAAAATAATGGTTTTTGCAATTACAAAAATGAATTAAGGAGGGAATTTTCTTTTATTTAGGGCAATAATGCTAGTCTCTTGTTGAGCAAGTAGAATAAAGTATGATTCATTTTGTCTATAAGTAAACTAACACCTATTCTATTGTGTAACAGACTGTGTCTTGGGGTTATAAGCTGGTTCTAATTACCCTAGTCTTCTTCACAGGATTGGCCTTTGCTGTTCTCTCATCTGTGCACCCAGTGTTTGGTTTATATGGGTCTCTGTTTCCTGCCATAATTTATGCCATATTTGGAATGGGACGTCATGTTGCCACAGGTAATAATTCCTATGTTTATGCTTCTAATATTACTCACAAAAGAGACTTAGTGATTATTACTGATTATATCTCCTTAGTAGTGTTAACATTACTGCTGAAAACCTCAGCAAATATTAGAGCAAGATATTTACTCTCCACACATCAGATAGTCAATATGCTCTGTGGTTTATTGCTATATTACTGTATAGTCAAGGTTATTGCTAAGGATTCTTTGCATTTTTGAGTTGCAAAGATTCCACAAAAGAAGGGAAATGAGGCATGGTAGTACGCGCCTGTAGTCCCAGCTACTCGGGAGGCTGAGGCAGGAGAACCGCTTGAACTTAGGAGGCAGAGGTCACAGTGAACCGAGATAGCGCCACTGCACTCCAGGCTGAGTGACAGAGTAAGACTCTGTCTCAAAAAAATAAATAAATAAAAATAAAAATAAGAAGAGAAATGTTATGAATTTACAATGAAATGAGAGAAAAATTTAGCTACTCAAAAAACAGTGAAAAATATTTTACATGTATTTGATATGTGGACTAAATGATGATATTTTAGGTTTATTCCAGGCTAGTTTATGCAATGCTGTTTACTTGGTGTAACTCTTACCTTACCTACCTCTCTATTACCAAATAAAATATGAATGGTGATTTGGTATTAGATAAACCTGGGTACATGCCTTATTTGTTGTTTGCTATTTACATGGTCTTAGGCAAAAATTTAAGCTCCATTGCAGCTTTCTTGATAGTAAAATTACCTTCCAAATTCTAATGATTATAGTAAGGACTAGATAATTGATATACAGTGTCTAATTTAGTACTTGATATATAATAAGATTTAATAAAGTTAGCTATTACTATTACAAAATGGTATCTTAGTCTTAACTACTTAGGAAATCATAAAATAATTTTAACTAGAAATATCTATAGAGACATTTCTATTTATTTGGGGATTATGTGATCTCAGCCTCTGAGTAATAACATTTCGTGACCATTTCTTCAATGGTCAATTTGCATTATGGACTGTATCAGTTTCCTGTTGCTGCTGTAACAAATTACTGTAAGTTTGGTCTTTAAAACAAAATACAGGTATTATTCTACAGTTTGGAGCTTGGAAGACTGAAATGATATTCACAGGATTAAAACTAAGGGGTCAGCAGAGCTGCGTTTCTTTCTTGGGGGCTCAAGGGCAATCCATTTTCTTGACTTTTCTAGTTTCTAGAGGCTCCCTGCATTGTTTGGCTCATGGAGCGTTCAACCATCTTCAAAGCCAGCAGTATTGCATCTTCAAATTCTCTTTGACTCTGACTTTTTGCCTTCATTTTCCATGTTCAAAGGACCCTTGTGATTACATTGGGCACACCTGCATAATCCAGGATACTCTTCTTATATTAAGATTAGCTGCTTAGCAACTTTAATTTTATCTGCAATGTTAATTCTCTCTTACCATATGGCATAACACATTCAGAGGTTCTGGGGATTAAGATGTGAACATATTTGAGAGGTCATAATTCTGCCTACCACATTGATACATATATTTTCTGTTAACATAACATTTTATTTATGTAGATTTGGCTTTTTAGATCAGTTAATTTTGTTATGAGGGAAGGACCAACATTTATCAATCACTTACAACATTGCTGCCTAAAGTGTGGCTCATGAACCAGTAGGTTCAGCATTATGTGGGAGCTTGTTAAAAGTGCAAAGCCTTTATTTCTATGCCAGGCCTACTGAATCAGAATCAGCATTTTCATAAGGTCTCTGTTTTATTTATACATGTAATCTGTAGGTAACATATTATAGTATATATATGTATTTATATGTTTATGCATATTCGTGTATGTAGATATATTTAAGTTTGAGAGCCATGGATGTTCTATTTATTAGGTGCTTCATTAAGACCTTTACATATGTTATTTTGTTTTGTTCTAGCAGAAGCCTTTTAAATAGAGATTATTACCTTTACATTGCAGATGAAAAGAAAACACTAAAATTCAGAAAGTTTCTGTGAGATCACAGATTAAAAGTCACAGGTGCATGGATTACAACCCAGGTGTGACCAAATCTAAAGCACAAGCTTTTAACTTTACAACCCACTGTTCAAGAATAAGCTTTTCTTTTGTATTGGTGCAAAAAAGAGAAAAGCACAATAATTAATTATAAATTATTAAAGCCTATTTTTTCAATTATCTTGTTCCCTAATTTCCTAACAATTTGTTTTCATTTTTGAAAACATTTAAATATGTATATTCTTAGCAATAAAAAAGATTGTTTTAATACTGACCTGTAAAAACATTTTCTCTGTGAAACCCAAGATAAAAGAAAAAGGCAAAACAAGTTTGTCCAATACAATGTAATTGCTTTAAGAAAACAAAAATACACAATTTGAACATACTTAAATACACACTTACACAAAATGTTCTATGTCCTAAGAAATCAGTGTAAACATTTTACAGATATTTCATGCATTATTTTGAAATTACCATTTACATAAGAGTCTGTATTTAACAAATTATGAACAGCTATCAGAATCTTATGGTCTACTTGATAAATAATATGCATTTCAAAATATACAAAATTTACAGCCTTAACTGTAGTCATTCAACATTAAAGCCAGAGACTAATTCTGATTTCCCTTCTGTTAAGTCGAATGGGCTACGACACAATAATGCTAAAGACATTTTATTTCCGCATTTGTACTTCACCAAAGACAGCCAGTTAGACCTTCTTGTTTGTTTTTTATCCCAGTATTTAGGATTCTTTGGGTCACTAAAAAATAAATGATAATTTTCCCTTATTTTGCAACATATATACATCAGGGAAAATAGACAAACTAATTATTTTTTAACGTTCCTTTAAATCTTGGACATATGGACTGAGTGTCACCAATAAGTTCCTGCAAATTAATATACAGAACATACTTCTCTTTTAAATAATTTAATTTTGATGCATATGCATCCCACTTCCACAGTATTATTAAGATATTGATGTCACTTTCTTGAAGAAGAATCGCTTTATTTGGGATTTTGCCTTCAATTTAGGTGGCTGGAATGCAATGCTGACTTACTAAATACAATAATAAATTATGTTAAAGACATCTTTAAAAGTAAACTATTCATAAAATCAGAGTATAAAGATGTGAAACATGATGTTTTGCTCAACAATGTGAACTTTCTTATTTTAATGTAAAATGGTTTTTTTTAAAAAAAGGAATAAATCCATTGATTACTTTTTGTGGCTTGCAAAGAAGATATATTGGAATAAATACACAAGAGTCAAAAATCTGGATATTAATCCAATGGAAACAGCATTACTGTACAGAACCAATATGTGACAATTGGTAGGATAATCTTACTAAATTAGGGAAATTTATTTAAAGAGCAAAATTTAACAATTTAGAGAGGCTATTGTGAAGACTGTATAAGGTACTTTTCAGAAGAAAAAAATAAACAGTTATTTACTGATGGATTACAGTATGATAAGACTTGGGGTAGTGTTTTTTAAAATACAAAATCTCATTTATTCTCTACCAAAATTTTGTAACTAGCTATTTTATCATCATTTTACAAATAAGGAAGCTGAGAGAGGTTGGGTAACTTGACCAGGATCACAGGTTCATATTAAGTAGAACTGGGATTCGAACTTGGGTCTGTTTAACTCTAGGGCTCATAGTCACTTCCTATGAGACCCTGTGACCCACAGTACTATTGAGCTATCTGGTAGAAGTAGTGGTATATGAGGGTACCACTAATTGGCTGAAAGCCTAACCAGGGTAAAAAGTTGAGCAAATGAGGCAAGAATAGAGAATTAGTAGGGAGGAGACAAAGACAAAGGGGAGACCTGTATATAGATAATATAGAATGTCATCCACAACAGCCACACATATTCACTGGCAGTCCCACTTCCCTTGATTGTCCTTCACTACCTCAGAAACAGCAAAGCATTATCCTTGCTGAAGAGGCAGTACTCCCATGTCCATACTGGTGTGGACATGTCCTCGCCATTGCTGTACCCATTGCTGGCAAGTCCTCTGTCTGGAGGTGTTCTTGAAATTGACTCACACACAGATGAAACTTCCTTTTGTTCACCTAACAAAGCCTTTTAGATGGCTTTCTCTTTTACCATTTGATTCCCTCCCATCTTCCTCCAAATCCCAGGAAAAACAGGTCTAAAATAAAAAATTAACTCGTCTATATGTTTTTAAAAAATTCTGTAGTCATTTGTTCAGTGGCTTTTGTACAAAACATTTTGCTCTGTGCTCTAGGAGATTTAAACACCAAAAGACAAACTCCTTTACTCTCAGAAGTATCTGATTTGATCTCTGGAGCATCGTGTTGTAACATACCCTCAGAAATATGTCCTATCAAGACCAGATTCTATGGTGAATGTTCTCTACTTGGTATTTCCCATCCTGGGTGCTAGAATCTTATTTCTAAAAATCAGGTGTATTACATTAGTTTCTTGATGTACTCTTCATTTAGTACTCTATGATAAGGACAGTGGTCATGATTTATTGATGATTTATTGAGAATGACTTATCTCATTAAGAGAATGTTATTCAATCTGTTGTCTGTATTTATGTACCACCAACTCTATGGAACAGAGAAAAGCATACAATATAGACCATAACAGAGCATGCTGACTTTAGTCTTATTAATAATTATATGAATAGCTACCATTTATCAGGGGTTAACTACATGTCATCTTCTGTGATATGTGCTATATTACATTATTTAAGCCTCATAACAATCCCATTGGGTGAGAAATGCTGTTAATAGACAAAAAGATTGAGGTGACAGTTCTGGGATTTTAGGCCAAGTTTTTTGGAGGCCACAATCATCGTGTTTTTCTGAATCCATAGCAGGTACCGCCTCTCTTATCTAGTAAAACCAAGGATTGGCTGTGTTGAATTTCCAATGAGACCTGTTTCTGTTTGACTCATGTCTCACTTGCCTTATGCTGTTTTGTGCATGGTTTGTGTTGGGATGTCTACATGTTGAACAGGCCCTTTTCACGAAGTCTCACTTATGACCTGAAGCAAAGTAAGATCTTGAAGTAATGAGAGTAAATGTTTGCACAATGCTGCAGTTTATTTCTATAACCCAAATTCGCCAACCCCTCTTTGAGAGAATCAGCATTTCCATGTTCACAAGGCTGCATTCTCAGGCATGCTGTGCCAAGATGAAGGGTTCAGAACTCTTGGCAGGAACAGGGGAACACATTGAAAATCGTCCCATACATGTGCAAGGCCATGGCAATTCTTGGGGAATACCACCAAGCCTAATCTAAAAACAGTAGACAGAAATGGTATGTTTAATTATTTTATGGGCCACAATATGTTGTTACACGATAATAAAAATATGCTCTGCTATGAGACCACAGAGGGTGGAAAGATTAAGCCTAGTTGGAAAGATCTGGGATGAATCCTTATTATATGTGGGATTTGAGCCAGACCTTGAAAAACAAGTAGGATTTGCACAGGTAGAATGAAGAAGCAAACATTTCAGGGAAAAGGCTGAATTTACTGAGGTTTTCATACCTATCATCTCATTTATACTCCCCTTAGACCCTGAAATGTAGGTATTAGTACTCCCACTTTATGGATGAGACCATTTATATCCAGTGTAATGTGCTTTAGGTTACATTATTTGTAAATTGAGAGTTGAATTTAAATCCAGGCTGTCATCTTATTTCCTGTCCCAGGACGTTCTTTATGCCAGTCTGCAGAGAGGTGGAAAAATGTCTGAGCCAGGTGAGAATAGCAAACAGATGAGTGGCTGTAGGTTGAATGAATAAGCATATGTGGAGGTAAGTTTCTATTTCATCCATGGAGAGAGGTGAAGAGTGGAGAAGCAAGGGCACAGAGGAGAGGAAAGTGTTTCTAACAGATTTGTTTGGTTTCACAATGTAGCTTCAACTTTAATGACAGAATCCCACAATTTTTATTGAGTCTTTTAACCGAATTACTAACAGAAGATTCCCCACACCACTTGGTTTCAGGCACCTTTGCCTTGACATCTTTGATATCAGCCAATGCCGTGGAACGGATTGTCCCTCAGAACATCCAGAATCTCACCACACCGAGTAACACAAGCGTGCTGGGCTTATCCGACTTTGAAATGCAAAGGATCCACGTTGCTGTAGCAGTTTCCTTCTTGGGAGGTGTGATTCAGGTAAGTGATACTGACACTTGAGCACAAAGAAAGGGACACAGCGGCAAAGGGAAGGCAATTGGTGTTTTATTTTTATTCTTGTTCATGAATTTGTCTTTCCAGATGGATAAAGGCCTGATGTGTTTTATCATGATGGAAATGCTGTTTAGAGTCATTACTGTATAAATGCTGGTTGAATGAATGAACTAGAATCAATAAATTGAAGTTACACAGGAACAGTTTTTGGTCTTTTAAGAATGAACTTTCTAAAAAATGTTTTAGAAAATGAAATGAGCTTCCTTGTAAGGAAATGAGGCAATCCCTGTGTCCACATAGTGACTAGGTCATCACTATAAGGGAAGGTTATAGGAAAAATTCCTGCAATGGGAAGGAGATGTCACCAGATCTCTAGTGTCCTTTCCAGTTTTCAGATTTTATGATGTTGTTGCCTCCACAGTAACAAATGGTACTTGGTTTATGTCATATGTTTGCTGATCTGAGGTCACTGGACTCAGATCTGTACCACCAGCATCATGTTGCTGCCAAGATTGCTACAGTCTATTTCTTCAAACTATCGGAATATGTAATTTGATGTTTCTAATCAGTCGTCAAAATTAGAAAGCCCAGAGGTGACTATAAAATAAATGTAGACAGGCACTGAATATTAGATATGGAATTGCCTGTTTGATAGACATTTTCGCTTACTCTCTCATGGTCAACTGAATTACATGTGCATAAACTTCTTGGGTGGCTGTGTTTTGGGTTGGGAGACTCTATTTTACACTGTAACATTATTTACAAGGTCAAAGATCTTGTAAATACCAAGAAGGGAGAAAAATAGTTGATGACTGGCTGGAATTAGATGGTAAGAGAAAACATGTGACCTAGAAGAAAGGAAGCATTAAAATTCTTAGAGTTACATTGCCTTCTAGCTATATGAAAAGGCCAAAGGAATTAAGGATGTAAAATGAAATGAGGATAAGAACTCATGTCTTCATAGTGCTTGAGAGAAACAGACCAACCATTTGAATGGCAGCTCATTTGCCTAGGAGACTGACCAGACTGGTAGACCAATCAGTATTTTCTATGGCTTGTATCTGAGCTATCACAAAATAAAAACTAGTTGCTTGGGTACCCTGTAACTTTCGGTTTATTTTTCCAACCATGGATGATGTCAACCTATTCTGAGGCTTGCACAGGTAGGCTTAGTGGTTTTTCCTCCTTGCCTGGCCTGTATGAGGTTCTTTGAGATCTGTCATCTATCTCCATCTTAGAAATAATCAGCCCTGTGAACTGGTAGATCAAACATGGATACATTGCCTTGGATTTTGCATATGTTTTCCTTAATTTCTATTCATTTAAAATAAAAAAAATCTTTGTATTAACATTGCAAAGATAATATTGTGTCTCTTTTCTGTCCCTCTATTTTTTCACTCATATTTCTCTTTGAATTTATGGTTTTTACTAGAGTTGTATATTCTCTTACTCTACAAAGCATGAAACAAGTAGTTTTAGGTTATTTAATAGTGTAGTACTAGTTTTAGGTATATGTTAGTATAGTAAAAATCTAAGAGTATACATAATTAGCAGTAAGACCCAGCAACCTTCTACTTAGTCTCATTTTAACCATCTTCTGAAAGTTTGAAACAATCATCAGGTATTCTGTTATTATCTAGTATATTTGGATTATGACTTAAAATGATAACATCTAAAAGTCAAAGCCAGGATTCTAACATAAAAAGTATATGTCTCATTTTCCCAAAGGAAACTCCCTAGAATTGTAAGAGCAAAGTAGAATATTATTAAAGATAATAAAAATAATATTGTTTTCATGGCCTTTTATTACACGTAAAATCAGATTCAGAGAGTTGCATATTTTCTCTTATAACTTCATCAAACATCTGCTTTTCTTCCTCTGTAGCTCTGATCTCGGATATGTGACTTACGTTTTAGCCAAATTTTAAGCAGATGGCTGGACTTTATTTGACCTCCAAACTCATCTTTCCATTGTCAACTAGAAACTTCAAGAGTTCTGCATCTTTGGGATTTAGCTGATCAGTCATTTTTCCTTTTATTACATCAGATTTGAAATCCACTGAATCAAAGTATCCAGTTTCTACAAACATATGAAGTGTGTGTTTGCCTTGTTTTATTTATTTGTGTATTGTTTTGATTTTGCTTGCATATTATTTGGTTTCAGGTTGATTTTTTTCCCTCTGAAGATCCAGCTGACAGAATTATTTAGGTTAATAAGATTATATTGTTACAGTGTCTGAACAATCATGTCTGATCTGATTCACAGTTAGAAATGCTCTCAGCTGCAAGGAACAGAGAACCCTCCTACTGGAGGCTTACACCATAAAGATATTTATTGCTTCTTGTATTACAGGAAGTTATAGAAGTAAGTTCTGGACGGGCTTTGGTGTCTGGCAACACATTCAATTGATGAACTAATCTGCTTTCTGTTATTACATAATAAGGGCTCTGTGACTTATTGGGTGTGTGGTTTTTTTTTGTTTTTTTGTTTTTTTTTTTTGCTTTCTCTTCTTGTAACTGACAGGTAAGTTTCTCCCCATAAAGTGTAGCTTGTATTTGTCTAATTTTCCCCACACACAACCCTTTCTCTACTTCTTTACTTGACTTATATTCTTTAACATTATTTTAATGATTCTAGTATATCTATCTCTTTAATTTTAATTTACGCATTTTTTAGAAGAAAGAATAGCATAGAACAATAAAGGAATTGGAGTGAAACTAAAATGTATACTTATAGCAAACTGTCTTCATTATATAAAATTTTTGATTTTAGTTTGCTCTTTGCCTTTTTTTTGCTTTTCCTCCAATGTTTTGTAAGTCTATAATATTTTAGTTTGTTTTCTATGTAAGACATTATTTAAAGAACAAAGTTCTTGATGGTATTAATACTATCTTAATGCATTTTAAAGTTATCATTATACCTAGCATAGAACTCTACATGGTAGATTCTCAGAAAACTTGTTGAATTAAAAAATGAATGATCTGGTATCTCATTGTGGTTTTGATTTGCATTTCTCTGATGGCCAGTGATGATGAGCATTTTTTCATGTGTCTGTTGGCTGTATGAATGTCTTCTTTTGAGAAATGTCTGTTAATATCCTTTGCCCACTTTTTGATGGGGTTGTTTGTTTTTTTCTTGTAAATTTGTTTGAGTTCTTTGTAGGTTCTAGATATTAGCCCTTTGTCAGATGAGTAGATTGCAAAAATTTTCTCCCATTCACACCAGTTAGAATGGCGATCATTAAAAAGTCAGGAAACAACAGGTACTGGAGAGGATGTGGAGAAATAGGAACACTTTTACACTGTTGGTGGGATTGTAAACTCGTTCAACCATTATGGAAAACAGTATGGCGATTCCTCAAGGATCTAGAACTAGAAGTACCATATGACGCAGCCATCCCATTACTGGGTATATACCCAAAGGATTATAAATCATGCTGCTATAAAGACACATGCACACATATGTTTATTGTGGCACTATTCACAATAGCAAAGACTTGGAATCAACCCAAACGTCCATCAGTGACAGACTGGATTAAGAAAATGTGGCACATATACACCATGGAATACTATGCAGTCATAAAAAAGGATGAGTTTGTGTCCTTTGTAGGGACATGGATGCAGCTGGAAACCATCATTCTCAGCAAACTATCGCAAGAACAGAAAACCAAACACCGCTTGTTCTCACTCATAGGTGGGAACTGAACAATGAGATCACTTGGACTCAGGAAGAGGAACATCACACACCGGGGCCTATCACGGGGAGTGGGGAGGGGGGAGGGATTGCATTGGGAGTTATACCTGATGTAAATGACGAGTTGGTGGGTGCTGACGAGTTGATGGGTGCAGCACACCAACATGGCACAAGTATACATATGTAACAAACCTGCATGTTATACACATGTACCCTAGAACTTAAAGTATAATAATAATAATTAAAAAAATGAATGATCTATTCAGGAATCTGAAAACCAAGAAATAGCAAACATAATGCTAGGTAATAATTTAATGATTTTAAAATATAAACTGAGTCTGACATTTGTTAATTTTAATTATTATTATAGCAAGATGGGACTATAAAAAAAAAGGCACACTCAGAACTGTCACTTCCCTTCCCTATTACTGTTATGTAGGTATATATCTGGATTTTCATTTTGTTAGGAACATCTCTTCAAGGTGAATTCCTAGAATGAGATTACTGGGTCAAAAGGTAAATTCAAAACAAAAACAAATACAGTTTTGTTAGACATTGTTAAAATCCCTTTCAAAGGGGTTGTGTCAGTTTACATTTCCACAGCAGTGTATGAGAGTGCCTCAGACTTACCAACAGAATGTGTTCTCAGCCTTTTCAAATTTAGTCAAGCAGGTGAAAAGTAGTATTCAAAGTAGTTTGAATTTCTTTAATTATGAGTGAGGTTCAACATCTTTTCATATGTTTAACATCATTTTGTGCTAATTTTGTGAATTGTCTATTTATATCTGTCTCATGTTAGCCCTTTTTCTGTGACAGATGTTGCAAGTATTTCCTTCTAATTTGGCAGTTGTACTTTGACTTCATTTTACTATGCAAATTAAAAAAATTATGTAGTCAAATTTATCAGTCGTTTCTTTTATTGCCCATTATTTTGAGTCAGTGTTAGCTTTTTTCGACACTGAGTTTACGGAGAAAATCATCCATATTTTTTTTCTAGACTTCCATGATTTAAGTTCTTTTTTTCTTTGTATATATAGATTCCCGATCATTGTGGAGTTTATGCTTGTGAATGGTGTGTGATACGGATGTAATTTTATTTTTTTCTAAGTTGCTGCCTAGTTGTGCCAGCAACGTTTATTAAAAAGTCCATCTTTACCTTCATCACTTAAGATGCCACCATTGTCATTTCCATATGTACTTATATCAATTTTGGGACTTTCTTTGCTATTCCACTGTCTTTAAGTCTATTCTTGTGAAAGTAGCACCCTGTTTTGCAGAGACTTTATAGAATGGTTTAATGTAGGGTAGGACTAGTCAACCTTTGTATTTTCAATTTTTGTGTGTCTTCTTGGCTATTCTTGCATGTTTGTTTTCCTTATGAATTTTAGCACAAACTTGCATCGCTGTATAAAAAGAAACTTGCTGATACTTTTATTGGGATTGTCTTAAACTGACATCTTTATGATGTTGATTTGTCCTGTCCTAGAACAGAGGATGCTTTTCATTTTGTTCAAATCTAATTTTGTGTTTTTCAGAGTGTTTTAAAATTTTCCTCCTACAGGTTTTGCACATTTTTGTCAAATTTATTCCCACATATTTAAACTTCTTTGTTGCTATTGTAAGTGGAGTTTTCTTTACCATTATGTCCTCTGGCTGGCTATTGTTCCTGTCTTTGAAAGCTATTGATTTTTGTGTGTTAAATTTGTATCCTCATATCTTACTGAATTCTTTCAGCATTTGAATTAGTTTTATTGTTCATTAATTTGCTAGAATTTTTTTAAGAGGTATTTTTACTTCATTACAAAATCATATGACTGATGATTTCTCTAATCCAATTGCTTTGGGTTTTGCAACCTCTATTATAAAGTTAGATAATTGTGAAAGTAGTGGGCATTCTTGTCCTTTCATGAGTTTACTTACAATGCCGTTAACATCTCCACAAATTATAATGCAGTCCTCACGAATAAAGTTTATATGTTTCGTCATGTTAAGAAATTATAAATTCTGTTCTATTTTTGTGCTTTTAATAGAAACTAGAAAAAATGTTGACTATTGCTGAAGCTTTTTCAGCATCTATAGAAATAATCTTACTTTTATTCTCTCTAAACTATTATTTATTATATTAATGGGATCCCTAATATTGAAACAACTTTAAATTGCAAGAATAAATTCCAGCTGGTCACGGTCTATTTTATTCTTAATGTGGTGTTGGATTCATTTTATTAATTTTCTTCTTTAGTATTTTGCATCATTTTTCTTTAGTGGTACTGGTCTGTAGTTTTCTTTCTTGTAGTTTTCTTTTCTTTCTTTCTTTATCAGGTCTAAGTCTCAATGTTTTACTTTCTTCTTAATGTCCTTTCTCAATGCTTTTAAGCATGTATAGCACTTTTGGAATATCTAGTACTGGAGGTTTTGTAGAATTCCTCTTTAAAATAATCTGTTGCCTGGTGCTCTTTTGTAAGATAATTTCTTGATGATCTTCTCCAGTTTTTTCTACAAAAATTGGTCAGTTTAAGCAGCCTAGTTCTAAAACAACCAGAATTGGAAATCTTTATTTTATTGGAAAATTATATTTTTTTCTAACTTTTCAAATTTATTTACATGTAGGTCTTTCATCTGTTGTAATTTAAAAAAATTGTTTCAATGTTTTACCCTTTGATATTTTCTATTTTTATATTTGTGCTTTTTCCTTTGTTCTTGATCCAGGTAGCTAGTGGTTTTTCTATTTTGTTACTTTTTAAAGAAAACCAGGATTTCAAAATAGTAGGTCGACTTTTTTCCCATTTCTATCTCTGCTTTTATCTTTATGATTTCCTTCCATTTACCATTATTTTATTGTTTGGTTGTTGCTCTTTTTCTACTTTTTCCATCTAGGAATTCAATTTATTTGTTTTATTTTTTTCATTTTTATTGATAAAAGCATTTAGTGCTCTGAATTTCTCTATGCTAATTGTTTGAAATGTATTCTGTTGATTTTCATATATATGGTATTTTGCTTCAATATTTTTTAGGAATAAAAATTCTGTGATTTCAGTTTGTATTTCCTCCTTTACCCAAAAATTAGGAGAAGAGATTTTAATTTTAGGTGGGTGAGGCTTTTTGCTTTTCAGTTTTGTCAATAATTTATAGTGTTATTTCATTGCAGTCAGGGAGTACTGTTGTTTATAATAGTTTATGTTACCTAATTTACTAATGTTTTCCTTGTAACCTAATGTACGATCATTTTTTTTCATTTTTTTTTGTGAGTGTTTCATGAGCACTTGAGAAAAAAGATATAGCCCTGATTATCAGAGTGTAAAGATCAGTATATAGCTATTAGGTTCTTCCTTGTTGATTATGATTATTCACTTTTTGCCTTTTTGATCTTTCTCTTGTACTGACTGAGAAAGGTGTGTTCATTACTGTAGGCTGCCTTAACTAGAATAATGGTATTGTAGTGGTTTAATTATCTTTTAGGTGAGCTATAAATGTTTGTGTCATAAACATAAGATCATCCAATGTCTCTTACTCATTGGTCATCAGACAAAATAAATACTTTCTGTCTCTTTTCTGTTACCATTTGATTTTTATTGCTAATATAAACAAAGTGCACTTATACAACAATAATGTAATGTGATAGTTTCTGTGTTGTACGTTAGAGTGTGGACCTTTTAAAAACAGTGTTATTGAGGTGTAATTGCCATGCGATCAATTCTACATATTTAGAATGTTCAATGTGATGTTTTGACATATGTATATATTCATGAACCTATCATCAAGACAATAAAAATATCTGTAATTTCACAATTTTTTTCTTGACCTTTGTAGTCCCATTCCATTAACTCCCTTCCTCACCCAACAGCAACCCACTGATCTACTTTTTGTCACTATGAGTTAGTTTGCATTTTCTAGAATTTTACAAAAATGCATTTACTGTCCCTTCCCCCCTCTCTCTCTCTCTCTCTTTTTTTTTTGGTCTGGTTTCTTTCACTCAGCAAAACTTCAATTGCTGTTTATATTGTAGATTTATTGCCATGGTTTTGTAACAGTAGGAACTCTTGTGATTAGAACTCATGCAATTTCTGACAGTTGATAATGCAGTGACTGAATTGACTGGTGTGATAATCTTATTGTTTCCAGTTCTACCATCTATTTCTAAGGCACATTGTCTCATAAGAAAGTCTTTTAGTGGAACTGATGCAGTTTTGTACTATTAGTACTACTTTACACATAGAAAAGAAAATTTTTCTAGCTAAAAACAGTAAAAACAGTAGCAGCTAAGAAAGGAATTGCTTGCACACTCACGATAATGAAATGTTAATTTCAGGACAAGGTGGAACATTTTAAAGTGCCAATATCCATAAGCATTTCTACTGGGGACACAAACACATAATAAAAGCCAATGCACTTTAAAAACCATTGTTCCCCTTTCCCTGCAGCTTTTATTATTCCCTGTGATGAGCAATTTGCATATTTGTTTTTCCAGGAGCTGAGAGGGGTCTGGGATTGTCCCTTGACCATTCACCTCTGGAAATTGTCTCAAGCTCTACTTTTCTGAAGGAGCCATAGGACAAGATTTCTGCCATGGGGAAATCTAGTTTGTCTTTTTGATTTTTCTTGCACTGAGAAAGGTGTGTTCATTACTGTAGGCTGCCTTCACTAGAATAATGATATTGTAGTGGTTTGGTTATCTTTTAGGTAAGTTATATATGTTTGTGTCATAAACATATATTCAACAATTGTAAAAGTGTGGGGTGACACAAGGTGTGATGTTTAGTGACAAAGCCTTGTATTATGATACTAGTGCATTCTGGAGACACATGGTCTTACTCCTTCAAGGATGATAAAAAGACAACTGTAAACTAAATAGGAGATTCTTCAATTACTTTTGGTGTTGTGCTAAACATTTTCTTGCATGTTTTAAATAAGAGGATCAGGAGTATAGAAGGGATGCAGGATCTAAAACTAGTTTATCCTGCCTATTCAACACATCATACTTACTCTTTTCAGAAACATCATCAATTTCATTCTTTTGTAATGCAGGAGGAGGACAATCTGAAATCTCTTTTGATGATGTTTCACTGTTTTACAGCCATTACAGCAGAAAGTCATTACTCTGTTTAATCTAAATCTTTCCACCTGTGTTTGTATCTGGCAAAGCTAAGAAGTAATAAACTTAATTAAGTTAGAATTATAACATTCTTAAAATTATAAAAAACTTTCCTCATGTACAAAAATAATTATATTTATTAGCCTAGTATTTGACAAGCTCTGTTCTAAGCTTACTACATGTATTCATATATTCAATCCTCATTAACATTTTAGGAAAAATTATTTAGGAATAATTCCCTATTATACAGATAGAGATACTGAAGGTAAACTGACTGATATAGTTTGGCTCTGTGTTGTCACCCACATCTCATGTTGGATTATAATCCCCAATGTTAAGAGAGGAACCTGGTGGGAAGGAATTGGATCATGGGGGCAGATTACTCCCTTGCTGTTCCTGTGATAGTGAGTTCCCATGAGATTTGGTTGTTCAGAAGTGTGTGGCACTTATCCTTCATTCTCTCTCTCTCCTGCCACCATATGAAGACATGCTTGCTTCCCCTTTGCCCTTTTGCCATGATTGTCAGTTTCCTGAGACCTCCTCAGCCATACTACCTATACAGCCTGTGGAACTGTGAGTCAACTAAACCTCTTTTCTTTATAAATTACCCAGTCTCAGGTAGTTCTTTACAGCAATGTGAGAACAGACTAATAGAGTGACTTATTTAGTATCTTGTAATTAGGAATTAGCACAGTAGGAGTCAGACTCCAATATACACTTTCTTAACTGCTGCTATGCAGATTTCTAAACTAGTGTTGACAAAGGAAGCAAGGAAACTTAATCCATCTACTTCTAGGGCCAGGCATTGTTCTAGGTCTTTCCCATATTTTACCTCATTAATAATAGTGGCAGCCTGGGTACTGGGCATGTACCATGTGGCAGGACAATGTTCTTGGCTCCACAACTATGTGCCTGTCATTCTCTAGGCATGCCAGGCCCCATTCTCATGCCACTTGTATGACTCCTCTGTGTCTTTCAAGGTTCAGCTCAAATATAATCATCTCAGAGAAGCCTTCCCTGGATCTCTGGACATGCTTATATGTGATTCCTCTTAGTGTTCCTGTAAGACATTGCTCATGTCCTACCTCATAGGGCTTCTCAATTTACCAGGAAATACTTTTTACACATTTGCCTCCTTTTCTAGACTGTGAGTCTCTATAGAACAGAGACTATTTGTCTCTATAATTCCAACAGCTGGTACTTAATAAATGTGAGTTGATTAAATTGAAGAGGAAAAAGGTCAGTTAAATGTTAGTGGCATCACTATGTTAAATAACAAAAATTAAATTGAGGTTTTTTTCATCCTTTACCAGAAGATAGGGAATGTGTCTGTATCTGTTTAAATTGTAAAACAGTTCTTGATAAACAAATAGTAATAAACTTATACTTCTCTAATTTGCTTATGGTTATTTTGTTGGATCCATCTAGCTCAAGTGTGGAGACCTAGTCAATAAAATCTCCCACCTTTTCTTATGAATATTCTCACACCTGATGAAAAACAAAAACACAACTCTACAACTCCTTATACTTCTGTGTCTTTTAATAATATCATGCTTCCTATCATCCCACTTTATGACTATTGTTTTCTTTAGCTCATATTTCTTAGACAAATATGAAGGAGTCAAATTTTCCATTCCTAGCAGTTCTGACTTTCATAATATCTAGCATCAGAGGCTAGTTTTTTCTTGAAGTTTCTGAGAACTGAAAAGATGATGGTGCCCCTTCAACCATGTAATTCCCAATAAAGATGATTCTAAAGTCCAGTGAATTTCTGATAAATTCCACAAAATTCAGATAGACATTTCCTGAACATATGATCAGTTTGTGGAGTAATGTGTACTTGGCTCATCTCTCTGCTCTCCATTCCTGCTCTGTCTAGTTTAGGTGACTTTTTCCTTTTTCCTTTACTATTCCTGTTATACTAACAATTTAAATGGCCATTCTAACATGAGATCAGTCCTACCAAAGTGCAGGTCTGATGTTTGAGTCAGTGTGCAGCATAGTTCTTGGCAAGATCAGGTGTTTAATGAATGTATGGAAAAGTGATGTCATTCACTCCTGCAAAACTCCCTTTTCACTATTTTACAGTGGACTATATTCTGACTTCAAAATGTCTTGCTTTATTTTCTGTTACTCACTTTTGGCTAGTTTCCTTCCTTCTAAACTTGCTCTGAACATATCCCATGCTGCCCTGTTCGATCCTCATACTCTTCCCTCTTTTTTGAAGGCTTTCTAATGGTTTTCTTCCTTAAGTGTCAAGCTTATAATTTTAATCCTATCCAGCAATATTCCCTTCTCCCTCTGAAATCCAGTGGCACATTTTCTATTTCTCTCTTTTATATGTGTGGTTTATATCTTTGTCTTGGTGTGGTTATTTGCACACATGCCATATCTCTAAAACCCAGTTGTTTGGTGCTCTTCCTAGAGTCTTTCTTTTTCCCTGTGCTGATGTACACAGGATTCAGGAACTCTTTGTGAATAGCACACACTTTGGTGAGAAATTTAGACTTACCTGAAGATTCTGTGGAACAGGTGGAGGGGGTTTTCTTTTCTTTTTTTAATTTTTAGTAACTTTCACTTAGGATGATTTTAGATTTGCAGCAAAGCACAAAAATAGTACCCAGAATTGACATATAACCCACAGAGTTTCCCCTGTTACTAACATCTTACATTAGGATGGTATATTTGTCACAATTAATGAACCAGATTTATATTTTGTTATTAACTAAAGTCTATATGTTGTATTCAGATTTCCTTATTTCTTTTTTCTTTTTTGAGACAGAGTCTCACTCTGTTGCTCAGGCTGGAGTACAGTGATGCAATCATAACTCACAGTAACCTGGAACTCCAGGGCTCAAGTTACCCTCTCACCTCAGCCTCATGACTGGCTAAGACTATAGGCACCTGCCATGCCAATTTTTTAAATGTTAGGCCAATTTTAAAATTTTTTTGTAGAAATGGGGTCTCACTATGTTGCCTAGGCTGGTCTCAAACTCCTGGCCTCAAGCCATCCTTTCATCTTGGCCTTCCAAAGCACTGGGATTATAAGCGGGAGCCACCATGCCTGGCTGTTAATTATTACCTAATGTCCTTTTATTGTGTGTTCCAGGATCCCATCCAAGATACCACATTACATTTAATTGCCCTGTCTTTCTTCAGTTTCCTCATTACTGAACATTACTGAGACTTTTAAAATTTTTAATAATCTTGACACTTTTGAGGAGTACTGGTCAGGTGGTCTACAGAATGCCCCTCAATTGGGATATGTTTGATGTTTTTTACCATGATTAGATTGGCCTTATATATTTTTAGGAGGAAGAGGTGTGTGTGTGTATGTGTGTGTGTGTCTACATATAATTGTGATAAAATACACATAACATAAAGTTTACCATCTTAACAATTTTTAAGTGTGTAGTTCAGTAGCATTGAATACATTCATAATGCTGAGCAGCCATCACCATCATCCATCTGTACAACTCTTTTCATCTTGTAAAACTGAAACTCTACTCTCATTAAACAAGTGACAGTCTCACCACATCATAAACTATAACAACACTTATCATTGTTGATGTTAACTTGATCACCTGGCTGAGGTACTGCTTGTCAGTTACTCTATTTTCTCCCTTTCCATACTGTATTCTGTGGAAATAAGTCATTATGAATAGCCCACACTTAAGGAGTGGAGGTTATGTCAAGTGGGGAGTTAATGAGTGGGTATTGTCTGCATAAATTACTGGAATTCTGAACAGATTTGCCTATTCTCCCCTATTTATTTATTTATTTAGTCAATCATTTATATTAGTATGGACTCTAGGATATTTGTTCTGTTCTTTGGTTATAATCCAATACTACTTTATTTATTTTGCTCTTCAAATTGTCCTGGCTTTGGACATTGGGAGTTCTTTCAGTTGGCTCTGTGTCTGGCCTTGACACCCTTATTTGTTTATTTACTTGTTTAACACTTCCTTCCTTTCTGGTACTACAAGATAATCCAGGTTCGTATTATATATGCCCTGCTCAGTCCTAGAATCAGCCATTTCTCTAAGGATCTCTGTTTTATTAGAGAAAGTTGTTAGACTTTAAGATTTAGATGGTAGGTATGTTCATTGCTACCGGGGTGTTGTTGCATCTAAGGCTTTTTATCTGACAGAGCAAAGAAATATTTTTATGTATATTAAGCATAATATAATTATGTTTAATTATACAGCAAATCTTATAAGGCAAATCTGTGCAGAATTCCAGTAATTTTGCCTCTTAATACACATGCTTAAACCCACTCGCCCAACTCTTGAGATCATAATAAAATATATGTTATGTATATTAATTATATTATGTATAATTTATATGTATGTAATCATATCTATATGTGTTTATGTATCCATCTATGCCTATATTAAGTTAAACATGAGTATATACTTACGTCTCCAACCCTAATGCATTACCACGATGATCATTCTAGCTTTATGGCCTTGTTTGTCTGAAATCTCCCCCTCCAGCAGTGAGAACCTGGCTCCCACCACTCACCATCCATTTGCTTAAGTTAGCAATTCCATTATATAAAATATATAATAATATATTGCAATATTATATATATTGCAATTCCAGTATATTTGCCGGTGGTGGATCTGTGTGGGTACAGTTCTGTAGCAACTTCAATTCTTGCCTTCTCAGAGGAAATAATTCAACTGAGATGCATAAGGCAGAAGGAGAGACCAAGCCAAGTTTTAGAGCATAAACAAAAAGAAAATCAAGTACACATGGGAGAGGGTCAAGCGGGCCACTTGAGAGACCAAGTGCACTATTTGACCTTTTGACTTGGGGTTTTATATGTTGGCATGCTTCCGGGGTCTTGTGTTCCCTATCCCCTGATTTTTCCCTTGAGGTGGGCTGTCTGCATGCATGGTGGCCTGCTAGCAGTTGGTTGGGAGGGGAGCATGTGCAGTGTGTTTACTGGAGTCATACGCATGCTCACTTGAGGTGTTTTTCCCTTCCCACGCAAATGTCCCTAGGAAGTCATAAGCCAGTTAAACTCTGCCATTTTGCCTCTAATATGCATGGTTAGGCCCACTTACCCAACTCTTAAGATCTTAGTGAGAAGCTGCTGATAACCAGTGTCAGGTGCTTCTATCTATTGGGAGACTTCCTTTTCCTGGTGCTGGCTGGGACCAATTATTATTTTAGAGAAACGGTTTAACAACTGCCTGACCACCACTTGATGGTCGCCTGACATTCCAGGTTGGGGCGGAGGGGGGCCCTCTACTGCCCTGCTCATGTCTGACTAGCTACCTACTATAACATTTCCCCTCATAAGGGTCCAAGACCCCAATTTTTTTGGAGAAAACGGAGAAAAATCCGGTGGTTCTATGGATCTTGGCCTTTTGCTAGCTGTCAAGGCAGGGTTGACTCTATTGGTTGTTGAAAGTGGTATCCTGCCAAGTCCAAGGGGCACAGGGACAGGACATTTCCTCTGTTGTGTCCCACTGATGGGCAGTTTATGGGTCCCCTGCAGAAGGGTGATTTGGCAGGATGGCATCCCTCACTGAGGATCTGGAGCTTGATGGCCTGAAAGCAAGAGGAGACAAATCGAGTTATTAGATTTAGAAGAATGTTAAAACGAAATAAGGGGGTGAGGACAGCTTCCCAATAAGATCTCAAGAGTTAAGCAAGTGGGCTCAAGAATGTGCATTACTGGGTATATACCCAAAGGATTATAAATCATGCTGCTATAAAGACACATGCACACGTACGTTTATTGCAGCACTATTCACAATAGCAAAGACTTGGAACCAACCCAAATGTCCAACAATGATAGACTGGATTAAGAAAATGTGGCACATATACACCATGGAATACTATGCAGCCATAAAAAGGATGAGTTCAGGTCCTTTGTAGGGACATGGATGAAGGTGAAAACCATCATTCTCAGCAAACTATCACAAGGACAAAAAACCAAACACCACATGTTCTCACCCATAGGTGGGAATTGAACAATGAGAACACTTGGACACAGGAAGGGGAACATCACACACTGCGGCCTGTTGTGGGGTTGGAGGAGGGGGGAGGGATAGCATTGGGAGATATACCTAATGTAAATGACAAGTTAATGGGTGCAGCACACCAACATGGCACATGTGTACATATGTAACAAACCTGCATGTTGTGCACTTGTACCCTAGAACTTAAAGTACAAAAAAAAAAAAAAAAGAAAAAAAGAATGTGTATTAAGAGGCAAAATGGCAGAGTTTAACTCATATATGACCTTCCAGGGAAATTCAACTGGGAAGGGAAGAACGCCTCAAGTGAGCATGCATATGACTCCAGTAAACATACTGCGCATGCTCCCCTCCCAAGTACTAGCAGGCCAGCATGCAGGCAGGCAGCCCACCCCAAGGAAAGGATCACAGGAAAGGAAACACAAGACCCCAGAAGCATGCCAACATATAAAACCCCAAGTCAAAAAGTCAAACAGTGCACTTGGTCTCTCAAGTTGCCTGCTTGGCCCCCTTCTAAGTGTACTTTACTTTTTTTCTCCATTCCTGCTCTAAAGCTTTCTAATAAACTTTCACTCCTGCTGTAAAATTGTCTCAGTCCCTCCTTCTGCCTTATGCTCCTCAGTTGAATTCTTTCTTCCGAGGAAGCAAGAGTTGAGGTTGCTGCAGAGCTATACCCATATGGATTTGCTGCAACAGTGGTTTCAGAATTATTAACCCCTATCCCCATGGGAAACAACTTCAGCAGTTAGAGTCTAGTGTTTCTTTTTGCCTTCAGTCTTCCAGACTCTAGTCATTTTCAAAATTATTTATTTTAGCACATTCTTTTGCAGCCCATTTCAGTGAGGTTGTTGCATAATCATTGTCAATTAGATTCTTTATCATATTCTACATTCCATTCTGAGAACTCCTGACCTCCTAAATGATTACATATATACATACACGCACATACATATATATAAATGTAGAAAAATACACAAGCACAAAATTTACCATCTTAGCCATTTTTAAGTATCTAATTCAGCCGTATTAAATACATTTACAAGGTTATGTAACCACCAACCACCTCCACCACTTGTAAACCAAGTAGTATCTGAGACAGTTCTCAATCAATTTAGAAGTTTATTTTGCCAAGGTTAAGGACATGCCCAGCGGAAACGAACATGGCGTCACAAAAAAATGGTCTGTGGTCTGTGCTTTTCTCCAAAGGATTCTATGGGCTTCAATATTTAAAGGGGAAAAGCAGGCCGGAGGAGGAAGAGGGAGGATGTGGTAATCCAAATGTAGCAAGGGAATAGGAGCAGATAGGGGAATTATTAACTATGTATTCCTCTTGCCCTCAGTATATCAGCACCTTACATAAGATAAGGTAAACATAGAGTGGCTACCTGTGGAGATATTTAACCTTTATCTGAAGCTATCTGCTTAGTAACAAAAGGAAAGGCATTTCTTGCATGACTCAGCTTTCAGCTTATTTCTTTTCCTTTTGGCTGATAGATTTGAGGTCCCAAGTTTTTATTTTTCTTTTACACATATGTCTCCATAACTTTTTTCAACTTGTAAAACTGAAACTCTATACTCATTAGATAATAACTCCCATTCCTCACTTCCTCTAGCCCTTGGAAACCACCATTCTATTTTATTTCTCTGTGATTTTGATGACTCTAAGTATTTCATGTAAGTGGAATCATACAGTATTTGCCATTTTGAGACTGGCTTATTTCATTTAGCATAATGTCCTCAAGGTTCATCCATGTTGTTACATTTTTGGTATTTCCTTCCTTTATAAGGTTGAATAATATTTTATTGTTTTTATATACTACATTTTATTTATCCATTCATCCATTGATGGACACTTGGGTGTCCACTGTAGCTACTCTGAATAATGCTGCTATAAATATCAGTGTAAACATATGTCTTTGAGATCTTGCTTTCAATGTTTCTTTTGCATGTATACCCCCAAATGGAATTGTTGGACCATACGGTAATTCTGTTTTTGATATTTTGAGGAACCATCATACTGCTTTTTGTATTGGCTATACCATTTTACATTCCCAGCAACAGAACACAAGTGTTGCAATTCCTACATATACTTGCCAAAACTTACTTTCTGTGTGTGTATGTGTGTATGTATGTGTGTGTGTGTGTGTGTGAGAGAGAGAGTGATAGTAGTCATCCTAATGGATGTGAGGTGCTCTCTCATTGTAGTTTTGATTTGCATTTTCTTAATGATAAGTGATGTTGAACATCTTTTCATGTACTTATTAGACATTTGTATACCTTCTTTGGAGAGATGTCTATACACATCCTTTGCCCGTTTTTGAATCAGATATTTGTTTTTGTTGAGTTTTGGGAGTTGTCTATTCTAGATATTAACACTTATCAGATATATGATTTGCAAATATTTTCTCCCATTTTGTGGGTTTCCTTTTTATTCTGTTGATGGTGTCTTTAGAAGCACAGATTTTTAAAGTTTTCATGAAGCCCAATTTGTTTAGTTTTTGGTGCCCATGCTTTTCATGTCATATTAAAAATAGCACTGCCTAATCCGATGTTGTGATGCTTTTGCTCCATGTTTTCTTCTAAGAATTTTATAATTTCAGGTCTCATATTTAGATCTCTGAACCATTTTGATTAATTTTTGTATATGGTGTTTGGTAAGGGTCCAACTTCATTCATTTGCATATGCATATACAATTTTCCCTGCACCATTTGTTGAAAAGACTGTCCTTTCCTTCATTGAATGGTCTTGTACGCTTGCCAAAAATCATGTGACCATGTATGCATGGGGTTATTTCTGGGCTATTTTATTCTATTGGTCTATATATCTTTTTGTGCCAGTACCACACTGCTTTGATTACTATAGCTTTTTTAGTAAGTTTTGAAATCAGAAAGTATGAATACTTCAGCTTTGTTCTTCTCAAGACCTCTGGTCACATAGAGGTTTTTTCACCCATATCTCCAAATAGGACTGAATTGTTTTCCTAATGTCATCAGCAATTTAACTCTTTCCCCCAAACCTGAATATATTACTCAGCATACAACACAGGGCTCTTTAACATTTCAGGCCCCACCCGAACAACTTTTCATCCAGTCACCTATATCATTCTTCTTCATGGTCCTAGTTAACAGTCCCCTTTACCAACATCATCATTTCACGTCTCTTTATACAGTCTTTTAGGATGTGAACTGTATCGTGAGAAGCTGTGTATTCTACAACAGTGCTGTGCCTAACTCTTAGTAGGTATTCGATAAATATTGATTGAATGGACCAATAAGTGATTTGGTATAATGTAAAAGCCAGATACCAGACAAACCAACATAACCTAAAATGCATTCTATATGCTATTCACTTGGCTAATATAATTGTTTCCTACATACTCTTTGTTATTTTAAAATATTTGAAGGCTACTTGCAAAAAAAAAATTGGCCTGAAATCTGAGATACATTCAATTAATGTGGAACACATGGTGTTTACAGAAGCATTACCAAATAGTATCATGCTAGTGAATCTTGATAATGTATGTCAGAGGATTTCAGCATTAGCCCGCAACAACAGCATTACTACAAATAGCTGAACTATACTATATGAAATTAATTTCCTCATGAAATATTGCATGGCCAGGTTTTTGGGAGTTGGCTAGCTAGATTAGAAATATTATCATCCATATTACTGGTAAAAGGAGATGATGTGGCTGTTTATTAAGTAATTAGCTTTAAAAATCCTTGATTTTTAAATTGATATCAAATTTAAATACTGGGTCTCCAAGCACAAGATTCTAGGAAAGCCCCATTTCACATACTTCAGTTTGAAGATAAACATGGTTCAATCTATGTGCCCCTCTTGCAAAGCTTGTGTTGCTTGTGTACTTGTGACCTTTGAGCTGTGTACACCAGCCTCTGTATGCCAGATTCCTAATGTCAGTGTGAATAAGCTACTAAAATTTGAGTGGTGGGAAAAGAGGGAGTTCTTAAATCTCTCCTCCCCATTCTCCGCTAGTTCTCCTTCCTTTACTACTTCTCTTCTTCCTCTTCCCTCTTAACACGTCTGCCATTGTCTTGGGTAATGAAGAAGTTTGTCATTCAGAAGAGAGAAATTTCTCCTCAGTTAAACCTCATATGTTTTTAATCATCCTTCATATGCCCAGTGGTTTGTATCAGAAATGAGGTCTTTAAGGAACTTGACCTTTCAGAGTCAAGAACTCTCCATGTTAAAGATTTATCTTTTGGTAGGAGGATTTTTTTTAAAGTATAATGATGTATACAAGTAGAATGTTACAATATACATTCTATATATTTTGAGTCTTTAGATATTTTAAAAGAGCATAATTCATCTTTTCTCATTTGCATAGCAAGTAGGTTCCCATGTTTTTTAATACTTGAAATGGTTGAACTCTTTTTATATCTTGAACTTCTTCTGGACTCTTTTGTTTGTAACTTTTAAATTGTGGAAATGACAAAGAAGCTACTACTAGAAGATGGTGGTTTAGCTTGACGCGGTATGGTAGGTGACCAGTTAAGGTTAGGTAAACTTTGTTTCCCAGGCAGGGCAAATTATTTAACCCTCTCAGTAGGCACTGGAGTTTAGGAAACGAGTGGAAAACAGAAGGTAAAATGATGATGGTCTATACAAGTCCTCAAGATTACTTGGCATACTGATGCAAATTTTCCAACATTCCAAGTATGCATAAATTCCATGTACGCACACTGGTTTCGCCACTTCACAGACTTGTATTCTACATTTGGCCTAAATGAAAATTCAACTCTGGTTTTCATCATACCTCAGTAATATGCTAATTTCATCCTCGTGGCTTGTAAGAGTCAATGTCATAAGTTGGAACTAACTTATTAGTAGAGAAATTGGGAATAATTGGTTCAATGTTTTTCATAGCTGATTGTGTTTTCAGGATGAAAACCAACTGACCACAGATCAAAAGTTGCAAAAAAAAAAAAAAAAAATCACCATGTTCCACTTGTGCCAACACAATTGATTGCTTGGGTATTTCCCTCAGAACATCTCTCTTTGACAAATACAGTCACTAAAAAATTGTTAGTAGCAGAAGCTGCTGCTTTGCATCCTGAGTTGGCAGTAACAGATTGCCTGAAATCCACATTGGCACCCCATATTCTTTTCTTTGTTATGTATTGAGTAAAAGGTGGCTGCTAAACTGTAAACAATTTAAATACATTTCCTTCTGCATTAGACTCTTTTAAGTTTTACAGAGTTAGAAAATGTAGTGTGGCCCTTTCTACGTTTTCGAAACTGGTGACTGGTTTTCCATACAAGGTAAATACGTATGACGTCCCCTGTTGTTCTTCCTACATCATAGGTTAAGCATTTTATAAGTTTCGAAGCCCTTGCATATATTATTTGACATTCACCTTACACAACTCTACAAAATAAGGCAAAATTAACTCTAATAATTTATAGATGATAATGAGGCTTGGAGAATTTCAGTAGGTTTTCTGTGATCATAAACCTAGGATATGGTAGAACTTGGATCACAATATAGGTTCAAATTTTCAGATTTGAGCCCAGGAAAATCCACTGTAATTCAGGTTCAGAGCATTATTGCTTTTGGCCAAGGGGTTATTGTATTATGATCAAAATAAAGAAATAGTATATTTTGCAATTTATGCTCTAGTGGTGCCAGATATCACTTTATATTTCTCATTTTCATCACTGTGACCTCTTGATAAAAGGAGATCTCATTGTTATCCTTCCCTCTGATTTCTTTAACAGTTAATCTCATTTGCCAACAATATATATATGTATATTTTGAGACAGGGTCTCACTCTGTCACCCAGGTTGGCATGCAGTAGTGTGACCACAGCTTACTGCAACCTCTACCTCCTGGGCTCAAATCATCCTTTCACCTCAGCCTCCTAAGTAACTGGTACTACAGGAACTCGCTGCCACACTCAACACTAATTTTGTTTTGTTTTGTTTTGTTTTTTAGGAGACATGGTTTCACACGTTGCCCAGGCTTGTCTTAAACTTCTTGGCTCACATGAGCCTCCTGCCTCGACCTCCCAAAGTGCTGGGATTACAGGTGTGAGCTACTGCACTGGGCTTGCCAACAAGAATTTTAAGACCTGGCCTAAATATTGTAATTAACACATTAAGAGGTTATATCAGCATGGCCTCTTTTGTTTCCATTTTCTAGTGCTTATACTTGTGAATGTAATTTAGCATTACTTTCAAAATGGTAAATTTTACTTTTTGCAGTTTCTATGACAGAGTTTACACAGTTGCATTAAGCCAAAGTGTGGGTCATCTTCTGAAATCTCTCTGGCAAAGGAAGAACACTCATTATTGAAGTATCAGGAGTTAGAAGAGGCCAGGTGTAGTGGCTCACACCTGTAATTCCAGTACTTTGGGAGGCCAGGGCAGGAGGATTGTTTGAGCCCAAGATTTTGAAACCAGCTTAGGTAGCACAGTGAGATCCTGTCTCTACTAAATAAATAAATAAATAAATAAATAAATAAATATAAAAAGAGCCAGGCATTTGTCTGTAGTCGCAGCTATTCAGGAGGCTAAAATGGGAGGATCACTTGAACCTGGGGGGTGGAGGTTGCAGTGAGACATGGTCATGCCACTGTACTCCAGCCTGGGTGACAGAGTGAGACCTTATCTAAAAAAAAAAAAAGAAAAAAAAAAGAAAAAAGAGAAGAGTTTTGCTGCTTCCTGTCATTCCTGTCAACTTTTGCCCAGCGGAGTTCAATGCACAGCTTCTACATAGAGGTGATGATTCTGCCTGGTCATGAAATGGTTTTGAGATGGAGGATGATGCTATGAAGAGTAAGGAAATATTGAAGGACAATGATTTTTATACTGATTTCTGGGCTTCTTAAGACATGTATCTTTACCCTATCTGTCTTTTGCAGTGCCACATATACAAATGAGTCCTAATGTTTTCTTATTAAATATTGGCCCTTAATAATTATGCCTAGTGTTCCACTATTGGAACATAAGCTTGTGGGAATTATTTATATCCTACTGCTCAAGGTCATCACCAAGGTCTGATTTTTCACAAAATAAATTTGCTGCCTCTGGCATAAATGGGTTACTACTTGACCAAGTATCTGGTCAAAGAATATGTTCCCATTTCTCAGAACCCAGGAGAATCTTGAGGAATGGCTTTCTCTCTTCAATGCTTTTGAGGTTTTATGCCTACTGGGTATAAAGTAGTGAATCATGTCTTTTCCTTTTTAAATTTTTAAATTACAGATACAGTAATGCAAATTTGATTTCTCTTCCACATAGACCCATATATTAAACTGATTTGAGTGTATTTCCCTTTTTTGAAACACAGGATTAGGAAAAGAGAAAAGTCTAAATTTAGAAAAAATATTGTGTTAATTTTAATTGAGATACTGGCATTGTACCTAATAACATTTGAAACCTTTGAAACCTCTTGGGACCTAACAATGTGCTCAGGGAAACTCAAGATATTGTATATATACAATGTAAGAAACTTGTTACACGTCAGTTCCCTATGATTCTATCAAATGAAAATGAAAATGTGTCAGACATTAACCCCTCTGGGAACTTTGGGGAGTTTCATCTGAAAGTTCATCTCACTCCTCCCTTCTCCTCTCAGGTGGCCATGTTTGTGCTGCAACTGGGCAGTGCCACATTCGTGGTCACGGAGCCTGTGATCAGCGCAATGACAACTGGGGCTGCCACCCATGTGGTGACTTCACAAGTCAAATATCTCTTGGGAATGAAAATGCCGTATATATCCGGACCACTTGGATTCTTTTATGTGAGTTTTTCATATGTTTTCATACATATCTTTTGAATGTGCAAGTTTCACAAAGTAGAATTTGGTTAATTACAATATTGAGATTTTTCTGTATTAAAGCAACTTGGGTTTAAATAAAATCTTATAGGATATTTTGAGTGTGACTTAAGGTGTGAAACTAATTTAGTGAGTAATTTCTACTAATCTTGGAAATTATTCCTTGTAATGAATACTTGAATATGAGCTAATTTGGGGGCATAAGTAGAAAAAAAAAAAAAACTAGAGTTGTTTGTGAGCCAGGTATTGTTGCCAACTTCTAATGGAAGTCATCCACTGGAATTATGGTCCAGTTTAACAATAGTGCACTCCCCCACATTCTTTCAGTATTGCAAACCCTGGTATGGATTAAATCAGAGGCCTGGTCGAAATTGGTGTCTAGAGCCTCAGTAGCAGACAATCAGTTATTAAAAACCACCTGAACCTGAGAAAGAGAGCAGCACCTGGCCATTTGCAACACATTTTTCTAACAACACTCCTTTGTTCTTGGGTTTGTTTTTGAAGTGGACCTAAAATCTGTAACCGCTCAAGAACTCATATCCTATTAGAGGTTTATTTTTTAAAAAGTCTTGTTAATGAATTTGATGACAACCAAACTTTGTTTTGTTTAACTTTATGCATTGCTGTATACTAAATAACATTAATTTTTGTTTCATAATGAGAGTATTGTCATTCTTAATTTTCTTAAATATTAATGGCTGGAAGGAGCTCAATGAATGGAGTATGGTAATTTATCTATGTGTTATTGAGGTTGTTTCTGGCATTTCTGTATTATACATGGCCCCACAAGGATCCTCTTTATTTGCATATTAATCTCTGCAGCATTGATTGTTTCAGTAGCGTAAATTCCTATAATAGAATTATTAGGTCAAAGGGGTATAAAAAGTTGTATCCATTAATATTTTACTCTGACCTTATCATTGTCAACTCTGGTTATGGCTATTTTTTAAATGACCATTTGATATGTGAAAAAAATGGTATCACTTGTCTAAGTGTGTTTCTCTGATTAGTTGGTAAAGTAGTCAATAAAAAGCAATTGGCAACACAGAACTGGAAGCTGGTTCTGAATTTCTATTTCTTAGATAATATCCTGCTCAATGATTCATTCATTGTAAGAATGATTAACACTAAAACAAGAACACTGGAACTGGGTCTGGAAGCAACATAATTCCAAGCTCCAGCTCAAACAAAAGCAGACCAAAGTAGCTGTAAGCTGTCAGGTGACTGGTTGAAAGATTAAGACTTTCAGTGACAGCAGGTCTACATGACAGAACCAAAGCAGTGATAGTTTCTGTCTTGACCTTTCACCTGGAAATGGCCTGCTTGTCCGCACATGTGCAGCTTAAAGAAATGACTGTCCATTACCACTTGGCCTCTTGAATCATATCTGCATACACAAACGATCATCATTTTTTTTTTTCTAGTTGTGTTCAAGAAGCAGGGTAGCCTGCTGTGAGAATGACATTGGTCTTTCAGCTTGTTTCTCTGGTGGCATTGTGTATAAACTTCTATTAAACCCTTCAGTTAAAGGGTGTTGTGTGTGATTTTTGTTTTTCATTTTGTTTTTCTGTGAGGTAAACTGCAAGCTACTTTAGCCTAGTCTTGTAAGTCAACACTGTGGGACTTTTTGGAGGTGTTTCCTTTTTTTTCTTGAGACGGAGTCTCGCTTATCACCAGGTTGGAGTGCAGTGGCACGATCTTGGCTCACTGCAATCTCCGCCTCCTGGGAACCCTGGGAACCCAAGCGATTCTCCTGCCTCAGCCTCCTGAGTAACTGGGACTACCGGTGCGTGCCACCATGCCCAGCTAATTTTTGTATTTTTAGTAGACAGGGTTTCACCATGTTGGCCAGGTAGAGGTCTTTCTTCAAAACTTTACGTTGAAACGGAATCAGATTTGGGCATATTTTTGGACTGCTGGCTTTAAATTCACGTTACTCCGTTGATAGAAATTGCTATGCTTTGTGTTGATGGAAAATGAAAAAAAAAAGTTGCTCTTGCTTTTCAATATCACAGAGTCCTGTACTGTGAGGCTGTTAGGTGGGAATGGTGCTTTGGTTCTTTGCCAAGGTTTCAAATGGATGTTGATATTACAATGCCAAAAATTCTGGTGATCTGAGTGTTAGATTAAGAAATAAATCTTACATCATGCACAGGTTGCACTGGGATATTGAGACGTGCACTTTGGTGTACATAGGCTGAGAGAATCTGATGATGGCTACACTTGCCCCTGGATTATTTAAGTGTTGCATAAAGAAGCAGAGCTGAACTCAGCAAGGATGTAGAGCAGAGGATATCATATAGGCCTTGGCTAGCATGTCAAAGAACCTACAGCAAAATGACTTGACAATTTGCGTGACTTTTCACTCTTTGACATGCATCCTGCCTCTGAGTTTTCACAATTGTTATATCCTTTTAGAAAGCAATTCAGGCTGATGAGAGATAAAGCACATGTTACTGATATTCTTGGAACATAAATTGGATATCTAGAATATTTAAGACTCTTGCACAATGATCCAGTCATGATTCCTGATAGTCTCAGGTGGGCTACTCATTTTTGTCAAAAGAATCCAGTTTTAGCCAATCAAAATGTCCATTGATTATTCTTAGGTTGAGGTCTGCAGATTGCGGTCTCTTTATTCGCCACTATGTGGTTTCTACAGTGTCTTCCTCCCAGGGGATGTCTGATTCTGTACTATTCAGAGAATCTCATTCCCTAGTTGAGTTGGATGAGTATAAACAGCTAATATTTCCATCTCTGTGGTTGCTCTGGGGTGGCAGGTGTCCTTGCCACAATGAAATATTTTTAGGGAGCAATTTGAATCAGATACCGGTAGGGATTTGTGCTCAGTTCTGCCCCCTTAGATGGTAGATAACAGACTTCTCATAGGCTTGAGGGATAAACATGCCATAATGCCTTCCCCTTTTCTACATCTGGGACGAGGAACCCACGCCCCGACTCCAGCAAAGCTCAGGTGGTTGGGCCGCTCTTTCTCTTCTAGCTGAAAGTTGTTAAAGAGTTTCCTCAGGCGAGGAGTTCTTCCAGAGTGTTAAACACTACTAAGGCTTTCCCCTAGAACTCTGAATGCCCTTTGAGAATTTCTAGGGTCCGCATATTCAAAGGGAGCCTCCAGAATAACTGTCATGACCCTACTATATCGCTAAGAAGAGTGGATATAATTAGGCCTAACTTACCCTTTTATTTAGCCTTCCTAAATTCCTTCACATGTAACTCTTTACTTTTTAAATTTGTTCTTAAAGTTTTATCTCTAGATTCATATACTTCTGATTAAACTACCTTTCTTTTAGTATTATGGCTGGTTCTTAGTAAACGTTAAAGATTACATCAATGCGTTCTTTTTCAGGTATACATTGGGAAAAAAATTTTTTTTTCTCTGAGGTAACTTTTAGCTTTTGTTAGTTTATTAGCGCTCATACAATCAGGTAGACACTGATTTTTTTTTTTCCTTAGAAAGAGGCAACAGGGGAAAGAACTTTAGAATCATAGAAACCAGTCTTCAGACCACAGCTCTAGCCATAACTTGAGCTAATGACCCAGTGTCTTTGATTTCCAGTTGTCTTGTCTGTTTTGTACACTGATGATAATTATACTTCTTGGAATTCATTTCCAAAATGAAAAGCATTGAACACAGGTGTTCATTAAATGGAAGTCATTATCTTTCTCACTAGTAGTTAATAGTTCAATGTAACAAATTACGGATTTTTTTAAGTGCCACTTAAGTAAATAGATACTAATGCTTTTCCTCTATAGAGGACCCTTAATCAGATTTTTAAAAAAGACTAAATAACAAAACGAACTTATATGTATTTTAATGACTTAAGAATGGCTTGAACATTTATAAAACCTTTAGAAATAAATATATCTTCTGTTAGTGGGGGTTGATCATTACAATTAAAGAAAAGCTATGTTTTTTAGTTTATTTTTATTTATAAATGTTTTCAACAGTTCAGCTCAAATCTCCCTCAGCAGTTATAAACCCATTTAATAAATTATGAACAGTGTTGCAATATCTTTTAAAAAAAAGCAGAAACAATAATGTTATAAGGGTCACTTCTGTCTTGGGATCCTGGCTCAGAAGTTAAATTGTTCTATTCTTGGCTTCCTTTAAATTCAGATATTTGACCAGTAAGTTGGTTCCTTGCACAGATAAGTAGAAAAAGTTTAATTCTTATTTACAAAAAAAAATTTTAAATTGAGGAATGATGAAGTATCTTTTTATCAGAAAGGATGTTTTCCTCCAAAAGGCACAATAAAAATTACAAAAATTCCTAGTTTGTATTAGCACATGTGGGTTTCTTTGAGATGGCGCCAGTATCTCAGCCTGCAGCAGCCTATGATAAATTTGGCAAGGATACTTTCATTGGCATGGCTTTATATGAGCACTGCTCTAAATAATTATATGTACGGTTATGTACACTAAACCCAAGAGCAAAAGACAAGCTTGGCAATATATTCAGCCATCCTTCTTGGAAGTTTTTATTTCCTTCCTTATAAATGGGTAGTTTCAGAACTGGAAAACAGTTTAATTCCCACCCCAATCCCTGAAGTACAAGCAAAGTACTTTTCTAGTTTGTACTGCAAAGACTGCAAAGGAGGAACCAAGAACATTAATAAAATGGGATAGAAATGTCAGAAGGAAGTCAGAGCCAATGAAACCTTTTCTTTTATAGAGAATGAGATCACAATTAAATATGTATAAATGGGGTTTATAGGTGGAGAACAAATCTACTTTGTAGACTTAGGCACTGTGGGATTTCCGAATCAAGAACACGCTTTGATGGTTTGTGAAAGCTCACAGTTTCTCTGCAGATATTGTGACATCTCTATTGTGAATTGCAGGAATGTTCAGTATGCCCTGAAAAATGGACAGAATAAATTAAAGCGGAGAGAAAAAGAATGTTCATCTGTAACTTGATTCAATCAGTGATGCAGGGGATAGAAGATGTGGCAGGTTTAATTTGGATACGAAACAAGTATATGGAAATTTGTAGCCAAGGTTACTTTAGGATTCTAAATCAGAGAGCAAATATTTTTGCAACTCCACCATCTTAGGCTAAGCTCTCTCTATCTCTCACAATTCACTGAAAAATGCATCACCACAAAATCCAGGGCTCAAGTAATTCAAATTAAACTAATTTACCAAACAAGAGATGACTGGATGCCACCTGGACCTTGGAATGCCTGGTTGTATGTTTGGTCCAAGTGAGTGTTGCATACTCATGATGTCTTTGGCTATTTAATATACCACACTTCCCTTAGACCACATTTGTTCTGAGACTTATTGTATCCCTTGAAATAATAGCAAATGGATTTATTCCCAGTGTATCATATAGTTATTGATGAGAAATTAGGGTATAATCATGTAAAAAACTACCAGAATGTTGGTTGGTTTTTCTTCTGTCTTTTGGGTTTTTTTTTTTGTACTGATAAAAATACAGCCTGTGGTTAATATCCAATTTAATCTTTTTCTTTTCTCTTTTCTTTTCTTTTTTTTTTTTTTTTTTTTTTTGAGACGTAGTCTCACTCTGCCACTGAGGCTGGATTGCAGTGGTGCCATCTCGGCTCCCTGCAACCTCCACCTCCCGGGTTCAAGGGTTCAAGCAATTCTTGTGCCTCAGCCTCCAGAGTAGCTGGGATTGCAGATGTGCACAACCATGCCTGGGTAATTTTTGTATTTTTAGTAGAGGTGGGGTTTTGCCTTGTAGGCCAGGCTTGTCTTGAACTCCTGGCATCATGTGATCTGCCCACCTTGGCCTCCCAAAATGCTGGGATTACAGGCATGAGCCACTGTACCCAGCCTATATTTTTCTTGTTTTTCTATTTATGTTCACTACTTTAGAGGGAGGTGGGATTTGAGGGGCTTGATCTTATCAATACCTATTCTAAAATGTTTAATGATATGTAATGATATAGGCAAAGTTGATAAGAGACATCACATTCTTATGAACAAGGAGGACTTGTGCAAACATCAAGTTTTAAAGGATCAGAGTTGGTTTTAGGTGCCCCTGAGCAGGAATTTAGATTTGCTTGCACGTAGGATTCAAATGTAATGAGCTTGAAAGCAAGTTGGGGTGGGGAGAGGGCATGCCTGGGCAATCATGACTCATGTTTAAAGGTTCCAAGGATGTGAAAGCTGCCTTAATTGTCCAACAGAATAATCAGAATAATCTGGAGGGACTTTACAAGCTACACATAAGTAGGAAGAGATCAACATGCATCCTTGATTAAAGAACCACTAGAACAGATTTACTCAACAAATTGATCACCTCACAGGCATTGAGGATACAGTTGACAATAACATTTTTGTTCCCATGGAATTTTATTGAAACACTGAGGAAGGACGCAAAGTATGGAGAGAGGAGACAAACAAATTGGCAAAAAAAGTAATCTCAGATAGTGTTAATGAAGGAAACAAGGCAGTGTGACTGAAGGTGGGCAATGTGGTCAAGTGACAGGGTTGGGTCTGCTTAGATAAGATGGCCTGGGAAACCTTTTCTGGGGACATGGCTTTTGAGTGGAGGCTAGAAGGATGAGAGAGACCCAGCCATAGAATGATTTAAGAGTATTCTACAAAGAAAGAGCAGCAAATGCTAATTCCCTAAGGTAGATACAAACTTGGCATGTTGGAAAGACAGAATGTGTTTGCTTCTAAGTTTCTTTCCGGTGGAATTTCAGAAATTTTGTGATTCTATTTCATTAACTCCTGAGGTTTGGCTACAAGACCAGACCCTACTCTTGTTTTATATGTGTAGCTGGCAGAATATAGGTTTAATAGTGAGACAAGACCAAGAACTACATGTCAGCTCCATTGTTCAATTTCTGTGTGGCCTTAAGCAATTTAGCTAACCTCTCCAAGTCTTATTTTCCTCATGCATTCAATGGAAATAATAATACTCACCTTGCATTAATTAAGAAATTAAATGAATCACTGTGTATAAGATGGCCAGCATAGAGCCTGAAAGTGTTGATTCCCCTACTCTTCTAGGAAGTGACTAAGTTTAAACAGTTTCCCCATTCCTTCTTCCTGAGTTCCCCCTGCACCACCCTCCATCTGCCTGTGATAGGGAAAAATGTGAAAATTCCTCTCCCTTCAGGAACGGAGGGTGAGGGCACTGTATAGATACAGGTAGGCTTTCACCAAATACGTTTATGTTAAGAAAGGCCATGGTCTGTGTACTAACAGCTTTCAGAATCAACTTGGAAAGCTTATTGTTTCCCTTGTACTAACGTGACTCTGCTGCTGATGTTGAAGGCACAAGGCTTGAGGGTGAGAAGAGCTTGTATGCCTGAGAAGCAGCTAGGTGCCGTTGAATACCACCACTAAAACCCCAAATCTAAGACTTCATGCTCCACAATAGTCTCCTCTTCAAAGAGATAGCATCTTCCCTCCATAACCCAAGGGAAAAGGAACCAGCAGGGAGATTTGGAAAAATTCTCTGCTGGACAGAAAAAATCATGAGAGAGGCACTGGTAAAACGTGCACGTGTTTGTCTAGGGTTGAGGGAACCTGTGTCAAAATCCTGATTTTGTCACGCACAAGCCAAGTCACCTGGGGCAGGACAGTAGTCTTTGGAGCCTTGGTTTCTATTTCTGCAGAATATATGTGTGGAACTGGTTGATTTTTAAGGTTTTTTTCTGGTGCTGACAAGTGTCTTCTGAACATTTCCTTTGTTAGGCACTTTAGTTGTAATCCTCACCACAAATATTAACTATGCCTAATTGTCCTTTGGTAGATGCTCGTTCAGTTGGCTATCTCTCTTAACAGTACTGATCACTTGGTAATTATTATTGAAAACTTTCTGTTTTGTTTCTTTTTGTGTTTTAGAATACTTCTACCTCAGCTAACATGAAAAGAGGGGAATTTGCTAGGGTCTGTGATTCTAAGAACAAAAGCTTGGAATCCCCTCTGCCCTCTGTATTAGCTTGCTATGGCTGCCACAATAAACTGTCACAGACGAAGTCACTTAAACAACATTAATTTAATTTCTCCCAGTTCTGGAGGCTGGAGATTCACAATCCATGTGCTGGCAGGACTGGTTTCTTTTGAGGCCTCCCTCTTGCTGCTTCCTCACATGGTGGAATCCCTGGGCATGCACAGCCCCTGTGTCTGTGTGTCCTGATTCTTAGGAGGACGCCAATCATATTGGATTAGGGCCCACCCTAATGGCTTCCTTTTAACTTAATTACTTCTTTAGAGACCCTGTCTCCAAATAGAGTCACACTCTGAAGTACTGGGGGTTAGGATTTGAACATATGAATATTGAGGGAACACAAGTCAGCCCATAATACTCTCTTTGAGCTGTCTCAGAAGTGAGCAGCAGTAGATTTGGTGCTGGCTCTTATGGCTACTGTAACTTGTTATCACAAATCTAGTGGTTTAACAAAACAAATTTATTCCCACATTTCTGGAAGACACTTCAAAATCAAGGTCTCATCTGGTCCACGCTCCCTCTGGAGATTCTAGGGGAGAATCCATCCTTGCCTTTTCAGCTTCTGCTGGCTCCTGGCATTCCTTGGCTTGTGGCTGCATCATGCCAACTTCTACCTCTGTCTTCACATGGCCTTCCCCGCTGTTTGTTCTTCTCTCCTATCTCTTACAAAGATACTGATCATGGGATTTAGGGCCAACCCAGGCAATTGTAGGTGCTCTCATCTTGCGATCGATCCTTTACTTAATTACATCTGCAAAGACCTTATTTTTGCAAATAAAGTCACAGTCACAGGCACTGGAGTTTAGAATGTACCATCTAAATGGATAGATTATTAATAAATTTTACTCAACATAGGACTTTACAGTAGATACAATGAGTAAAATAATTTATTCAGTGGTGCTACTGTTGTCTTAATATACACTCCTTTTGAGACATAGAAAATAGTTAATATTTTTAGACACCTATCTATATACTGATTATGCCAAATGCACTTTCAAACCAAAGTTTGCACATGTGTTAGCTGGCATATATGGATGTTACCATTGTTTCTGGAGATAGTTCTGGTTTTGTGGTTGATGACTGACTCAAAGTCATATATTGGGAATTAAGAATTGTAGATTGCAGATTAGTAGTTTATATCTACTATTAAAATAGTGTGCTGATAGATTTACCACAGTGTGCTAATTTTGCTAATGCTCTGTTGTTTCTCTAGTCAAACAGAAACTTATTTATCACAGATCTTTAGTGCCAAGATAGTGTAGGAATGATAAACAATGCTACTAAAGGGTTATGTGTTGTTTTTCACATAGAAATATTTATTCAAATAATCTTTTTGGTCCCTTTATGGATAATTCAAAAATGTATTCATCATTACTAGTGAAGAATTATTATCAGTAATATCATTATGCTCTAAAAATATTTAAATCCTTTTTTCTCATGTACATTTTATTACAGCAAAACCTAGACCAACCAGAATGCCGAGGAAAAGAATGTTTTGATTAATAGAATTTTCTGGTTAATAAAGTATTGAGCAGAAAGTTTATTTAATTTTTAATACTTGTTAATATTTTCTAAACATATAAGATCTTTCTATTTGTATTACGAAATTTAACAGAGTGGATAAACTTTGTATTTTTTTTTTTTACTGCATAGGTATTTCTTTACAGTGCCTTGTTTAGAAATGTATGACAGTCATGCAATGAGAATTCAATGTCTGTGGACCCAGGGAGACCTTTATTTATCTTTTCTTAACTAAATACTGAATATAAACTTTTTCAGCCTTGATGTTGCTTCATTTTTATAAAATTAAAATTTGACTATATCAAAGATGGATTACTTAAAATTACTGCAATGGTAGCTTGAATATTTGGCTCAATGTCTTGCACATGATAGAACTTCAATAAACAAGTTGAATAAATGAATACTTGATAACTGCAAATCCCCCTAATATGATGTAACCCAAGTATTGGTAGTGAGAAGAGTCTGGATCCTTTCTCTTCTTGTTATTCTACTTATTCAAGGTAAAATCTACGCCTATTTACAGACTTATTGTTACTATTACTATGCTAGACCCAAGTATTCATTCATTCAACAATATTTATTGAGTATCCACTTTTTTCCGAAACACCATTCTAGAAGTTGAGAATCCATCATTGAATAAAAAAGCTTATAAAGAAAGGCAAATTAGATAAAACACATTATATAAATATTTGTGTGTGTGTGTGTGTGTGTGTAAATGTCTATGAAGTACTTTAGAAAAAAGCCTCACCTCTAAAGAAAATAATGAGAAGCAATACATGTGCTGTGGGTAGGTGATTTATCTCAAGATGGCTTGTTTATGCATATTGATATTTTTTCATTTTATATCATTATATTAAATGGTAAATTTAAACAACCAATATTACAGTCTCAAAATGAGCTGAGCTCTCAATATGTAATGAACGAATATTATAGTTTTATTAAACTGACTGGGCAGTTCTGGTTAGATAGCTTACTTATTTATCCATACAGATATAAATATTATCTTTGCTTCTCTGAGATCTGGGGAGAAAATGTTGATCCTCAATAGGAATTTTTATCTACTGGAGCTCAGTGCATGATAGTGTATTCAGATGACTGGATTTATACCAGAAATTAGAAATTTAATGTGTGCTTAGGATGCCTGGAACTCTATTAAATGAGCATATGTAAATAGGTGTGTGTGCGTGTGTGCATGTCTATCCTTAGCCCCATTCCTATTTCTTTTTCCATATGCCACCCATCTATCATGAGCCTGTTTTAGCTTGTGATTCTCTCTGTGGGTCCACATGACAGTCATTAGAATGACACTCCTCACCAGCCTCCTTTCCTATTGTGTTCTTCATGCTGGTTGTAATGAGCTATCCACCCCCGTGTTCTTCTGGAGCATCTTGTGAGATGTGCTTTGCTTGATGAGCTGTAGTTTAATCCAGACAGACAATAAAAACCCTGGGGGGGTTTCTCATTCCATTCATTCTGGGGTGGTCATTTTTATTACTGCAAACACATGTTCTCAAAATGCACACTACAGCAAATTTTGTATGGCTTGGAAGTTTTGCATATTTCTACTCTTTCTTATACAGACAGTGTCATGGCATACTTTTAATACCCTATAAAACATCAGAAAAGATATTCTCTAAATGCTTTAAAATACTTGGATGTTTGTCTTCTTCTTGACAAATCGTCTAAATAATATTCTCGATTTTATCCTCAAATCATGAAAAATCATCAGAAAGCATTTGGACAATTTGTTTTTTGATATCGTCTCTATCCCCATTCCCTGTAGAATATTTCTCATTTTGGATTTTTATCCTGGGATTGATTGAGTAGTGGGCAACTTTAAGTAATGAACTCTGTTCCTTCTGTAGAAATCCTGTGAACAGTTATCATCCACAACATAGAGACAGAGAGGAAAAATGTCATCTGCATCTAAGATAACGATGATATTGTAGTACCTACTTTTGTTTTCAAGTAACATGGAATAAAATAGAATTATGTGAAAAAGATAATAAGTAAAGCTTCCTGACCCCTAATGTGTTTATTAATGTATCTGATTACATAACCAGTGGTTTTTTGTTATTGTCCCTTTAACTATATGGATAAAAGGGGGTCTGGATAGCCTGCATTATCCTAATTCTTTTCACCCAGTGAGGCTCCATTTAATTGAGTACATTTTCTTTATCTTAATTCTATTATCCTAATTCTTTTCAGCCAGTGAGGCTCCACTTAATTGAGTACATTTTCTTTGCTCAAAAGAGTTAACATGTTAATGATAAAATTCAATATGCAGAATTCAGGCTCAACCTGATGCACCACCTTTATACCAGGTGCTTTTGATCCTTGGGCCAGATGGGCTGAGTTTTTTGAGGAGGAAACCTACTAAGCAGAATTTTATGATATTCTAAGGAATATAGCCCATATAAATTCTTTTGACTCATTATCTATATTATGTTTTGACTCAATATTTTGAGTTGTGGTCAAATTATATTTAATATGCTAAATAGAAAGGACAAAGAACACAAAAAAGTTAGGCTACTATAAGAATAATCTGTGTGCCAGAATAAAACTAATCTTTATCACCTGAAACTAGACTTGACCAATTCACTGTGGACAATTAGAAATGAAGTTATAAAAACCGGATTCAGCATGTTCAAGAGAAGGAGAAGTTAAGAGACATTTTGAAAATAAGCATATAAGGACAATTTAAAACCCTAAAGTTATTGAAGTGATATATTTTCAGAAGAGAAAACATGGAAGATACAAATAAGCTCTTATGCAGAGCTGTTAACATTCCAGATACATTCATACATATTTAGAAGCATGAAATTTTATTTCATCAAAAGTAATATCTATATTAGCTTTCTAGGGCTTTCAAAACAAATATCACAGACTGGGTGGTTTAAACAACAGAACTTTATTTCTTATAGTCCTGGAGACTGTGATCGAGAAGTCTAGATCAAGGTGATGGCAATTTTGGTCTCTTCTTAAGGCCTCTCCCCTTGGCTTGTAGATGGTGGCCTTCTCCTTGTGTCCTGACATGGTATTTCCTCTGTACAAGGTTCATGTCTGTGTTCTAACCTCTTCTCATAAGGATACCAGTCATTTTGGATTATGGCCCACCCATATGACCTCATTTTACCTTAATCACCTCTTTAAAGGCCCTATTTGCAGTATAGTCACTTTCTGATGCACTGGGGGTTCAGACTTCAACATATGAACTCAGAGGGGGCCACACAACTGAGCCCATAACAATGTCAAACCATGCACATTTATTTGAAACTTTTCTTCTCCCACTTAGCATTATAACAGGAAGGTCTTTCCATGTCAATAAATATACATTTTGTCTAAAATAATGAATTTAATGGATGTAGACTATTATATGTATACATGTAACCTAGAGAATTCAACCAGTTCTCTTTTGTTTTACTCTTTAAATGGTTTCCATTTTCAATGCTGTTTTAAACAATGTTTCAGTGAATATCTTTGTAACAAGGTCTTTTCACATGAGCTTAATTATGTTCATAGCTTAATATTTTGAAGTAGAATTGCTAAGGCAAACAATAGAGCAGTTCAAAAGTGTTTATTTTATTTTTCAGCTTTATTGAGATATAATTGACAGATAAAAATTGTATATGTTCAAAATGTACAATGTGATGTTTTGACGTATATATACATTGTGAAATGATTTCCACACTCAAGCTAATTAACATGTGTATTGCCTTCAAAGGCTTCCTATACATGTTATCAGATCACCAAAGGATTACAACAATTTATACTCACAAGGGCATGTAAAAGAGTTCCCATTTTTTCCCCCAGATTACACATTTAAATTATTATTATTTAAGCATCATTAATAATATGATAAAAGAAAAAATGCTTTCTTATTGTTTGAATTTACAGTTCTTTGATTACTAGTGTGATTGAGCTCTTTGTTCATATGTTTATTCACCATTTATATTTCTTTTGTTATCTGTTTATGTCCTCTGCTAATTTTAAAATCTTTATTTTCTATGACTTCAGGTTTTACATTTAACCTCTTTTAATCTAGAATTTATTTTATTCTGCTTAGTTTTTGTTTAAATATGATATATTGGATAATCTTTAATATTGGATAATGCAACTGTTACGTGTTTCTGGGTTTTTATTGTTTTAAAATTTTTCATATATATATACACACATATATATGTTATATGTTTTTAAGTTAGAGACCCTCTCTATATATATTAATATATATATTTAATTAATATGTATTTAATATATATTTAATTAATATGTATTAATATATATATATTTAATACACACACACACACACACACACACACATATATTTAAGCTAGAGATGGGATCTCCTTCTGTTGCCCAGGCTGGAATGTAGTGGTGCAATCATAGCTCACTGTAACCTAGAATTCCCGGGCTCAAGGGATCCCCCCGCTCCAGCAGGCTCTTGGGTAGCTAGGACTACAGGGGCATGCCACCACACCCAGCTAATTTTTTAAATTTTTCATAGGGAAAGAGTCTTGCTATATTGCCCAGGGTGGTTTCAAACTCCTGGCTTCAAGCGATCCTCCTGTCTCAGCTTCCCACAGTGCTAGGTGGTGAGCCACCGCACCCAGCTTTTTCTTATATATTTTGTTATTAGTATCATGTTTTGACTTATTATAAATATACTTTTATGTTTGTTAGTATAAACCCATAAATATTTTCTTGCAACATTTTCTAATATATTCTGTGCGTTTAATATTCTGTATGAATTTGAGAACCACTATGTTAAATTTCCAGACAACGAAATTCCAGTTGAGTTTCCTTATATCAAACATTCATGTAGAGGATAGATTGTATTTGGCTGGCTATTATTATTCAGCACCTAATTTAGGGTTCTTTAAAATCTCAACCTATCTTTTTCGTGCTAGTAGATTAGATACTTACATAACTATCAATAACATTCTAAGTTGTTGAACAAAGAGTTATTGGCACTTAATTGAAACATAGCCTTTGATTTTAAAAAGGGCTTTAATATTGTTCTTTTGGTTGATTTTACTCTTACATTGATCCTACCTTTTCTGCCACATCAGATCATCCCAAATTACCAAGATTGTGTGTTTGATGTTAATGTATTATACTTTCTTCCTAGTTTCAGGCAAATTCTTTGATGTAGGTATAACTTCAAGCAGGGCTACACACTTTTAAAGACAAATAGTTGTATTGATTTCTTGACCATACTTTTCAGGAAGTCATGCACCCCTCCCCTCACATTCTACACTCTAAGTTTTACAAATATGCCCTTTAGGCAGAATATTTTCTGTCAGGTTTCTTCCTCTTACTCCCTCTATCATCTATAACCTGGCCTGGCCAATTCCCATTTATCTTCTTTGAGAAGCCCCCCCACCCCACCGCCCACTACCACTCAAAACCCTAAGTCATATATTTCAGGTGCCCTTTCCATGTCCATAGCACTGTATGCATTAATTTGTTGTTTTACTTAGCAATTCCTACACTAGACCATGAGCTCTGTGAATACTGAAGCAATGTCTAAATTTTTTACTATGTAGACCTCGCAGTGGGCATGGTGCTTGGTATAAAGTAAGTAACAATAAACAAGTAAGTTAATGCTGAATGACTGAGAACATGTTAATATTTTACATGAAGCCAAATATCTGATGTCAGTTAAATGCCAGCTCTTAACTCTTTTGTGTGTGATCTATATGTGTGCTTATTTGCTTCTGGGGTTTGAGGAGGGCCCCAAAGTTGGGGAACCCATGGTTCCCTGACTGCTGTTAATGATGAATCTGCATATAAATAATGAGTTAAACATCTCTGCCCCTCGAAGTGTCAGGGATGAAGCCGGAAGAGTCATTCTCTTTAGCAGTGTTCTTATGTAGGAAGGTGCAAACCCTGAGTTTGATGAAAGAATCAAGGGTACAGAAATTTTGTAGATGCAAATAAATATATAGCATTAGCACTGACTACCCTCCTACCTATACCTTTCCTCTCCCTAGCCATTAAGATAGTTTTATAAAACATCATTGAGTATATTGGGGGTCATATTTTCATGTTAGTATATTATAGGTGACCCTGAATTTTGTTCGTATTTTTTCTCATTACTGTAGATTTATGCATATGTTTTTGAAAACATCAAGTCTGTGCGACTGGAAGCATTGCTTTTATCCTTGCTGAGCATCGTGGTCCTTGTTCTTGTTAAAGAGCTGAATGAACAGTTTAAAAGGAAAATTAAAGTTGTTCTTCCTGTCGATTTAGTTTTGGTAAGTATAAAATGAACATTTAGTTTTTCACCACACAAAGCTTGACAGTTCTTGGGGAGATCTGCAGATGCTTACTATATTGTCTACAGTAACCCTCAGCTACTCCTGTCTCTCATTAAAGCAGGGCTAATTTGCGTGGCTATACAGTAATGTAAGAACAGGAAACATTTTGAGTCAATAATTTTAAAAAGAAAGCACACATGTTTTTAATTTATACAACATTTCTCGTATGCTTATAATTTTTTATATAAATAAGAAAACGTATAGCTTAAAATCTTAAATAAGGAGGTACTTATAAGGGTGAGACTCAAAATATCTCTGGCATGTTCTTCTGTAAATTAATAAAATATGGTATCATTTCCTATTTATATGGCACCTATGAAATATATATAGAAATATTATCAATTGATAAATGTTCATTCATGATTGAAAGGTTTTTGTTACTTACCTAATTTTGCTTCATTGAAAGGATGCTCATGATTTTCATTGGCCAAAGCTGGTTCTCTAAAATATGTTTTTGTTGTACCTGGAAAAGCAATACATTACATTTTGCTCCTAAGGCTTGTGGCATTAGAAAATATATTCTGAAATTTCAAGAACCTCTAATGGGAACTCTTAACTATACAAAGAATTAAGTTGAAAATAAAATCTTAACGTATAACCACAGTCTACTAATTTACTATCAGTTGGCTTTAGTATTTTAATGATCTTTGAGTTATACATGTATATGATAAATGTTGTCTAAATAACTTTATCTATTAAAATATTCCTTCTAATTGTTGAAATTATGTAGGTTTATGTACAATTATAAGGCTAGCACATTGGAAATTAACTCTGAAGGCTATGACTCATTTCTATACAACTAATACAAAAGACTTCTCTCCATAACTAGGCCATGTATTATCCTATACTCTTGATAATTTGTTGAGATCTATATAACATATGTGATTTATATAATATATATGTGTGTGTATTTCAAATAAGTCATAAAAATACAGAGTATTATGATTATTAGTTTTCACAGCAACAACTGTGAAACATACCATCTTATCTCAAAGTCCTGTAGATATTAAGAAATGCTTATTATATCTTGGGAAGCTATATTGCATAAGTTTCATAAAACCAAAAATTGAAAATAACCTTAGGGAGGAAGGCTGTTAAGCTGGTAGTAAAACATTTGCTTATTCTCTGCAAAACCAGTTACAATTATTCTTACAATAAGATTAAAGGTATTCCTTATATACGTGTTATCCCTAACATTTCTAAGACCCAAGGCAAAAGTACCAATGCAAGCCCCAATACTTGTAAGTTATAGATCAAAATGTTAAATATAACAGATTCTGTTTTCTTATGTTGACAAATATCCCTTAGTGATGACTTTGAAAGCCGGGTTAGAACAGATAATTTTCCTAGTCATTTATGTTCTGCCAGTATGGGGCAGAGTGGGGAGACCCAGCCTCTTGGTCTGCTCCCTCTCTTCACTTTCCAGCTCTATCCCACCTGCCAGGGGATTCATATGTATATGTGTGGACACCTCTGTCCTCACATCCAGGCTCCAAACACATCGCCACTCCATCACCACTACGACTATCTCTTTGCCAACTTTCTTGAGCTACCCTGGGAGGATGGACTTCCAGAAGGTGCCCTGCAAGCAGGCAGAAGGCCATTTGGGCAAGGAATGATAGATTCTTGAGTATCCAGATTGTGGTTCAGAAAGAAGGGGACTGGTTTGAGTTGGGCACAAACTCCCTACTCCCACAGAGCTCTCTTCTTGTGGGAAAGTCTACAGTTGGAAGAAGTCAGATTAGAACCCTCGGAAGCAGGGGTCCCCAACTTCCGGGCCATGGACTGGTACCAGTTCATGGACTGTTAGGAACCTGGCCACACAGCAGAAGAACATGACTGCCTGAGCTCAGCCTCCTGTCAGATCAGTGGCAGCATTAGATTCTCAGAGGAACACAAACCCTGTTGTGAACTGTGCATGTGAGAGATCTAGGCTGCGTGCTCCTTATGAGAACCTAGTGCCTGATAATCTGAGGTGGGAACAGCTTCATCATCCCCAAACCATCTCCCACCTCCTCTCCCAACCCTGTTTATGAAGAAATTGTCTTGCACAAAAAGGATGGGGACTGCTGCTCTAAAGCACTAGTCACACCTGGGGTGCAATCCCCTCTTGCCCAGGTCTAAGGGCAGTACTGGCCTTATACACACATATTGAATTAATATTGAAGAAGGACCAATTACTCAACTGGTAAGGAAAGTTTAATTTTGGTAAAGAAATACAGCGAGGAATAAAACACTATCTGAAAGGCTAATTCAGTGAGTTAGGGCACTTAATTTTAATATTAATTGTGTATCAAACATCCTGTATACTTCAATTTTCAGTAAGAATCCAGTATCTTGTAGCTATGGCATATTTTCTTTACAACTCACATTATTTTCTGACCTAGAATAGATGTTTCATGATGATTATGAGCAATTATAATTTATTAATTGGCATAGGAATTTTTAAATATGTTAATATGTCTGATTCTAAACTAATAGCCTGAATCTTTAGCTACTACTAGCTTCTTTAGAAAATGCTACTATTATATCACAATATTTATAAAGTTTAACAATATCACCTTTATGGTTTTGTTGCTTTTTATCTTTTTCTTTATGTCTTCAGGGTGTTTTGCTTTTTAAGCCTATTTCATGTTTTAAAAACCTCCGCAAATTCAGCTAAATATCATCACAGAGAACAGAACAACAGGAATAGGGGAAAAACCTACAAAATTATATTATTGGGCATTGATTATTAGATATTCGTTATTTTGCTAGTGTGAATTTGTTATACTTTTTTCTGGCCATGTATATTGTAAATTTGTACTTTAAGTGAATTATTGATATGTCTCTTTTACAAGACGATTTACTCCAAACTGATACCATAATCATGTGAAATTTTTAATATCTATTAAAATTATCAGAAAAATGAAAATCGATGGAAAACAGTAGACTGCAGTGGCTGGTGAACTGGGCTCTGATATGCATATTAAAGATGATTATGGGTATAGGCAGGGAACATATAACCTTGCTTAGCATATGTCAGTAACAGAAGGATAGGGTATCTGAAGCTCCATAGGGGTCATTTTAAAAGCATTGAGCCCAGCAGGCTGTGAAGCAGGATGTTTCACTATAAGAAATCGTAAAAGCTAAAAATTTAAAAATATTAAAGGAGACTGTAAATCATCATTGATTACTAACATGGATTAGGAATGTTGATGCAATATCTCAAACTCTTGAAAGGCTGCTGTCATGGAGAGAAAACGTGCTGTCTTACGAAGCATCCCTTCATATCATGGGAGGCAAGTATTTAGGTTGGATTGTGCTGTCTTCATGCACACACACACACTCCTGCATCCTGTAGTTTTTCCCCTACAAAATTGGACATAATTGAGGTGACAAGGGTAAGATATTAGAAAAGCCATATGATTGGGGTGTCATCTAATTTGGAGACTGTCAGTGCTCTCAAAACTGAGTGACTTCTTGACTTTTAATATTTTGTTTATTTTAAAAAGTCTGTGCAACTGCTAGATTATTCTTGATGTCTTTGTGACATGATAACAATGTTTACTTTTAAAAATTGAAGGTGTTTGAGAGGTCATTAATGTATATTTTTTTTTTTTGCAAATGGAACCACACAGATTATTGCTGCATCATTTGCTTGTTATTGCACCAATATGGAAAACACATACGGATTAGAAGTAGTTGGTCATATTCCACAAGGGTAATGTAGTGTATTTTTTTAAAAAATATTATTTGTTTGTTTGTTTATTTTTGATGGAGAAAGGGACAGGGAGTGGGTGGGTATGAATATTTCATTTCTTTATTCTAATTAATTTCTATTACAAAATGATAGAAATACACACTTCATGTGTCGAGAAAGAGTAACTTCCTAGACTTCACCTATTACTAAGGATGTTGATAATTTCTTTATACAGCATTACTTCAGGTAAAAGGTGTGGGAAATATTTGCAAATATATTATTAACAAAATGGAGGGCATTGACTTTGCAAATTAGTTATGATCTGGGATTTAGTCAGCCCTATCTCTTCCTCACCACACATATTCTATGACTATTTTCATTTCAGTTAAATCATAGTAAAAGTAGACAAGCATCATCGGAAATAGCAAACCCTAGGCCTGGGTAGTATATAATCGTGAAAGAGTGGAAGTGGAGAAGAAGGAGTAGTTCCCTAGCTGGCCTTAGCCTTCCCCTCGCCACTAAGAAGGAGTTTAACAAAAGAGATGTTCACCCTAAATGAGCAAAAGGTTGTACCACATATGGGCTGAAAGAAAATGAAAATATATGAGGGAAGGAGGACAGTATCTTGTGGGTTACTCCCTTTGAATGGGCTGCATTACATGTACACTGATAATTATGAATTTGGGGCAAAGTTACAATTGTTGAATCCTATAAATTTTTATCTTCCAATCCCAAATTTTGGTTTCTAATTACATGAAAATGGAGAAACAGTAGAAAAATTCTCAGGAATTAAAAAGGGAATGTTAAAAATCCTGTTTCTATCACATATAGACATAGGCTAATGTTGATTATATGAATCAAATTGAATTTTCTCGAAGATTCCTGCTTTTCTACCTTTGAAAGTCAGTTTGTTATTCCTTTTATGCCAATTTGTTGTTAATAATTAGGCTCACTCAGTCTTCATGAAACTAAGTTATTTTACTTTGAAATGATTTTGTATAGCATAATAACCTGTAATGATACAAATCAATTTGTCTTAATGGTTTACTTAAGTCGGTGGGTTAAAATTTAAAAAAGTGTGCCTCTCCTCCATCACCTCTAATTCTCCTTTATTTTGAGTGACCTTTCCAGACCCTTCTGCTAAAGGAATTATAACAAGAACATGGCTTTGAACATAAGTGGAGCTGAGATTGCATTCCAGCTCTGCCATTCACCTTGTGATGTTAGATAACTATTACCTAACCTTTCTCAAAATGTTTTCTCCTCCATACAGTGGGTATAATGATGCTTGGTTTGGAGGTTGTTGGGAGAATTAAGTAAAATAGGTATTATGAAAGGGCCAAGCATTCTACTTACATACTGGGTATTAAAAATCAACATGAATTCTCTTCCAGTTTTCTTCCACTATTGCCTAAGGGATTTATTTATTTATTTATTTATTTGGTAAGTCTCCCAAGGAATCATCAGGGATAAATAAATAATGATAATTTGGCTCAAGTGGTTTTCAAAAAACAATTAGACAAGGGCTGGGTATTATTTGAGAAAAATATTTTAAACAGTTCTTTGAAATGGAAAAACAACTATGCTCCTATATTTTGAAACAGAGAGTTAGTTAGATGGAGCCTTTATACATATTTTTCTTAATGGATGTAAGGTATAGTTAAGTGTACTGTGAAAGGATTGAGTTAAAAAACATAATTAAGATAATGAACTCAATGGCAAATTTAGGGATTAACTCAAGAATTGTAGCTCACAGTAAACCAGTGTTTGCATACAGCACTGTAGTATTCAAGGGAGGAAATACAGTCTTCAACACCAGCCAAATAAATTTTGGAAAGGTTCAAATGAAGGAATGCTCCAGATTTGCTTTTGTTCTGATACAGGAAATTTCTGTAGAGTCAGAATTTCTGTGGTGTAATCTGAATTCCCTGGGCGTAAATGCCAGTTAAATGCATGGAGCTGTCCCTGTGGTGTTCCTTGTAATTTTGCTTTTCTGCTAAATAATGTTGAAAACAAAGGGCTTCTAAGGGCAAGGCTGCTTGGTTTTCTCATGGGTATTTCACTTAGTCTATGTAAACTTCAGAGTCATTACCACAGTTAAATTCATTGCAAGTTGTTACAGAAATTACATGAAGTTTGATGACTTCAATATGGTCCTTCTTTCCACAGAATTCCTTCACCTAGAGCTCCCCCGATGAACATCCTCTCTGCTGTAATCACTGAAGCTTTTGGAGTGGCACTTGTAGGCTATGTGGCCTCACTGGCTCTTGCTCAAGGATCTGCCAAAAAATTCAAATATTCAATTGATGACAACCAGGTGGAGTGTGCCCCCAGCCCCTCTCCACTCCAGTTGTATCACTGCACTGTGCACTCCCAGATCCTAAAAATGTTGAACTTATGAAAAATAAAACTTTCCTAACTGTATAGCAAGAGTGGGTTGAACAAAACAAAACAAAAATATTAAAATCATTCATAGGAAGCTAAAAACCTGGCATTAATGGTTCATAATACCTTTCATTTTTGTTAAAATAAAAGGCATCATGATGTTCTTTTTGATTTGTTTTTAGGAGAGAATCCAAACAGATTTATTATTGCATGCTAATATTTAATAATTTTGGATTTCTAAGTACAAATAACACTAGTATTACTTTTAGTAAAAAAAACCTAAAGAATGTGAGGGTCTATTCTTAGAATACCAAGGGATATAGATTACACTGATCATATTTCTGAAAATGTGTTTGCCCATGTCCTGTTTCAAGTCCTGTCATGGTGGTTCTACAGAGCTGTGCTGGTCTACAGAGAAGTTGTAGTGTGGTAGTTTATGAATATCGAACTACCTGTGTGCAAATCTCGTTTTCACACTATGTGACCTTAATCTTCTCTGTGCGCCAATTTTCTCATCTTTACAAAAGCAGATTTATTCATTCCACAGATATATGTTGAACCTAATATATAGTAGGCACTAGTCTAGGTACAAAGCATACAATGGTGAGGAACGCAGACCATGTCTTTCTTTTACTCGAAACCTTCCAGTGACTTCCAGTCACACTCAGAGTAAGAGCCTCTCTCATGGTTTACAAGGCTCTACATAACCTGCGAATACTCTTTTCCTCTTTGGTCTCATACCCTTTTATACTCTGTGCTAGCAACACCACCTTGCTTCTCCTTGAACCCACTAGTCATGCTTCTGGCTATGGATGTTTACACTTGCTCTTCCCTTTTCTGGGAATTCTGTTCTCTCCAATACCTGCTTAGCTCCTCCATTTATTTATTTATTTTAAATTTTTCTTTTCTAGAGATAAGGCTCACTCTGTTGACCAGGCTGGAGTGAGTGGCATGATCATGGCTCACTGCGACCTCAACGTCCTGGGCTCAAGCCATTCTCCCACCTTAGGCTCCGCAGTAGTTGAGACTTCAGGCATGCACCACCATGCCTGGCAACTTTTTTTTTTTTTTTCATTTTTAAAACATGGGGCCTTGCTATGTTGCTCAGGCTGGTCTCAAACTTCCAACTTCAAGAGATCATCCTGCCTCAGCCTCCCAAAGTGCTGGGATCATAGGCATGAGCTGCCATGCTCAGCCAAATGCCTCTTTTAGGCAAGGGAAGCCAAGAATGAATAATTGGTTTAGCATTGTGAAGGTCATTTGTGAAATGATGAGAAGAAAAACATGACTGTGGTGACTTAAAGATGGAGGAGAAATTGATGACAGAGAGCGTTACAAAAAATAGTATTTCCCTATAAGGTTGTTATGAGGATTAAAAGAGTAAAGTGCTTGAGAACAATTTCTTGCTCATTGTAAGCACCCAATAAATGTTAGCTATTTGTATTGTAATTGTTAAATCCCAACTGGTGGGGAGAACAGAATCTGAATACAAACAAGCCTCATTATGTGACAAATTGTACCTGCAGTCTCTAAAAGTCGATTATGATTAAGATATTATATATTCTCTCATTATGAATCTTGCAGGAATTTTTGGCCCATGGCCTCAGCAATATAGTGTCTTCATTTTTCTTCTGCATACCAAGTGCTGCTGCCATGGGAAGGACTGCTGGCCTGTATAGCACAGGAGCAAAGACACAGGTAACTGAATTGTTCCGCAGGGACAAAGTTCTGCTAGGCCTTTACTCCCATTCTAGGAGAGTGGGAAGAGCTAGCTTCTCTTTAAAGCCTGAAACTATTTTCAATAATTTAATTTTTTTCAAAGTTGTTTTAAGAAAGTCCTTCTCTCTCTCATCTCTTTCCTATAAATGACACTTCCGAAAGCTAAGGATTCAACAAGCAAACTAAAAAATTCTGTACAGATTGCAGCTTTGTGGTTAGCAACCTTTGAGGCCAAAGCTCCCTCTAGTGGTGCCTCTCTGTTTCTTTCTTTCTAATCTAAATGGTCAACATGACGTTTTCCCATTTTTAACTTCCTTTAAATAAATAAAATAGATTATATGAAAAAGAAATCAGTCATTGACACTGAAATTTCTGTCTATAGAGTTGTACAGGTATTTAAATGTATAATAAGATATCAGCACATATTTTAGGTTAAACAATTATTATATTTTTTAGGAACTCAAATCAATTTGACATGTATTGAGAGCCTGTGATATACCAGGCATTCTGCTGGGTACTGGTAAGATGATGATGATGATGATGATGATGATGATGATGATGATGACAATCCTAGTGATGAAGATGATGCTATTGATGATGATGGTGGCGGTGGTGGAAAAGATATTGAGTTGTGAGCCAGGCATTGGCTGTCATACTTTTGTTATAAATGAACTTGTTTAATCCTATGAAAAGTTAAACCTTTAATGATTTAGGCAACCTTAAGAAGGAGGTGTAATTATTATCCTCAGTTTCTAGATGAGAATGTTGAGGAAAAGAAGGTTAAAGTAACTTACCCAGGTCATAGAGGTAGTAAATGACAGAGCTGAGATTGGAACCCAGATAGATTTGCTCCAAAACTTGTGTCCTTAGCCACTATTTCTTATAAGAAAAATCATGAGTATCTTAGTGTAAAAAATTAATATTAACAGCTAACCGTTATTAAAACAATTTATGTTTAAGATAGGAATTAAATGAGAACCTTTAAAACATTATTTGTGCCATTTCACACATTCATTGGGAGTCTTCCATATTAAATACTTTTTTAGGTTGTGGAATAATTAATTTTGAAAAGTATGTGGTTTTTGACTTTGTGGGCAAGTGATCAACAGATATTAAAATATCTTTAAATCTTGTGCAAAGTCACTTCACTAGTGGTGGGGCCAGGGTACAAGCCCAGGTTCTGGAGCCCAGCGCCGAACCACTCACTGTGTTTATTGAGCCTGACTCTGAAGATAGAAACATAGTACATCCACTCTGGTAAGAAACCAGGAAGAAATAACTATAGAATCCAGCAGGCACGATAACTCACACCGGTAATCCCAACACTGGGATTAAATTAAATCTTTTAATTTAAAGATTTAAATTAAAATATAGCATAAAACCAACTAATAAAACTCATATCAGTGTATCGTAGAGTACATGAAAGGAAGCAGTAACCAATTCTGAATGTATTGTAATTTGACAAATAATTGCCACAACTCATCAGCTAAGAAGTAAAATCCTCATTCAACCTTGGTTTATATGGCACAAGTAATCTGATGGATTTTTACACGGCTAGGATTTTCAAGCGTAGGGTCATCTTTTGTAGTGGCGTAAATGTTTTTGCAAACTATACTCTCAAATATTAGTGATCTAAATTTGAAGGTTTAATATGCAGTGAACTTAAATATTATTCCCTACTCTGATGACTCTTCTATCTGTAAAATCCTAGATTCCTATAGCAGTTTTTTTTTTTTTATTTTGGCAGAGTCTTGCTCTGTTGCCCAGGCTGGAGTGCAGTGGCACCACTACTGCTCACTGTAGCCTCAAACTCGTGGGCTGAAGTGATCCTTTCACCTCAGTATCCAGAGTAGCTGGAATACCAGGCATGCACCACCACACCTGCCTTTTTTTTTTTTTTTTTCAATTTTTAGTACAGATAAGGGTCTTGCTTTGTTGACCAGGCTTATTTTGAACTCCTGGCTTTGAGAAATCCTCCAACCTCAGACTCCCAGTGTTGGGATTACCGGTGTGAGTTATTGTGCCAGCTGGATTCTATAGTAATTTCTTCCTGGTTTCTTACCAGAGTGAATGTATTATGTTTCTCTCTTCATAGTCAGGTTCAATAAACACAGTGAGTGGTTCGGCGTTGGGCTTCAGAGCCTGGGCTTGTACCTTGGCCCCACCACTAGTGAAGTGACTTTGCACAAGTAACTTGACCTCTCTGGCATAAGTAGACTTGGTTGTTAAAGTAGAATTACTGCAACAACTAAAGGAGTAAATAATGCTTATTTAACACAATGCTTGAGCACTAAATGTCCTTAAAATGTTAACAATGATCATTGATTTTATTATTAGTATTATTTAAAAAATAGTTAAATATGTTTAGAACCTTTTCTTAACATTTGATATTAAAACATCCTGGTATGGTCGAGACGCAGTGAGACGGTTTTCTAGTCCAAGTTGCCCCTTGACTGTGCGGCAGGATCTTGAGCAAGTTAACATATTCATTTATCACGTGGGCAGAGAAGGTTGAAATAGAATCTTCGAAGTGTTTCCACTTTGAATGTGTTCCATACCTGGGGTTTCCTTAGGCATTTCCCTGCTTTTCTAATTACTATTTTAGTAATAATCAATCTATATGATTCATCTTTGTAATCTTTAATATTGTGTGTCTGAAAGAGAATAATTTGAGAAAGCTTTATACTTATTTTAAATTTGGGATTTTTTTTTTTTTTTTTTTTTACTTTAGTTGGGTGTGCCTATGTTTGTTTAATATGGTTTGGATAAAGCAGCGCCCCTTCTCTTCTCTGTTCTGGAGGCCACACGTTTGAATGACTAGTACAACAGAATGTTTCTAAGGACTTTTTATTTAATAGGAATTTATTTTTCTGCTTGGTATTCTATTCATCAGACTTCAAAAGAAATGAAAGATATCTGACAAAACACTAGTCCAGGAAAACAAAGCTCAGTGGCAGAATATTTTCATGCTCCTCTGCTTGTTGAGATGGTCACTAATCTTTTCTACAGCTCCCATTAAATTGCACAGGGAAAGAATCTGATTTAATGTGCATACTCAAACTGAAGATGCTTTCCCATGGTAGTCATTTCAGACCTTTAACACTGCAAGTGTTAAGTTTATGTGGGTAAAACTGATAACTGACATGGTTCCGAAAAAGCACTATGCAAGCCAAGCCTTAAAAGTTTTGTTCTAAATAGACTATTTGTGAAAGCAATTTTCTATGTAACATGACTTCACAGAAGAACCCCTTAAATGGCTCTGACTCTCTTAGGGACTAGATTTATATCCCGTAAATTGACATAGATGACAAACAATCTTCAATTTTTAGGCTAATGACAACCAATCAAAGGATCAGTGATAATCATCTTACACTTGTTAATGAATTTACCAACTGACTTTTACTCAGAAACATTTCTGGTATTTCTGTAGAAATGGTATTTCTGTGCAAAGTTATCTTTACAAAATGCAAATGTGGGCATGTTATTTTTGCTTAAAGCCCTTAAAAGGCTTTGCATGGCTCTTAGAATTCAGATCATTCTGCTGTCTACCAGGCACTGAGTGCCTCCTGGCACAGCCTCCTCTTGGCCTGTTCTCCACCTCATTCTCAGACCTAGTCCTTCTCCAGCCCTTGTGGGTTCCAGTGTCTGTTCCCTTTGTTTTTGAGGCTGCCTTTCCCTTCCTCTCTATGTGAATTCCTCCCATCCTTCGTATCTCACTGCCACTTCTGGGTCTGTCGTGTTCCTCTTTGTCAACGTCCTTAGTGCTATTTGACATTAAATGTTCATTAGTGTGATTATATGATTGATGTCACCCGTCTATCCTTGACTTAAAGCTACTGGAGAACACAAAACCTTGTCTAGTTTGGTTCAGTGTATCCTCAGTGGCTAGCCCAGGACCTGGCATGTGGTAGGTGTTAGATAACTACTACAGAAAAGAATGAATGAGAAATGAGAGCTTCCAATAACTGTAAGAGAAAACTACCAGTTTTGCTGACATTAGAAGAGACTGGTCAGGCTGGACAGGTTTTTTTTTTAATTACTGCTTAATATCGCACATTTACAGAAAATCCCATTTAAAACCAGGCTTAGGATCATACACTTTAGAGAAGCATTATTGAACAGAAACATAATATGAGCTACACAGATAATTTAAATTTTCTAGTAGCCACATTTTTGAAGTACAAGAAATTGATAATTTTTATTTTATATTTTAATTTACTTAGTGGAGTCAAAATATTATCATTTTAATATTAATATTTCAAAGTTAATAATTTAAAAGTTATTAATGATATTTTAACATTGCTTTCTTCTTGGTTCAAGCCTTCAAAATCTGGTATTTTAGATTTCGGGATACCTTAATATGAACTAGCCACATTTCAAGTCCTCAACAGCCATATGTGGCTGTTTTGACAGTGAATTTAGGACAATTTTATCTAGAAGTGAGCTGATGGTAAAGACTTCCAGTGCTTTAGAAAATGAAACCAAATGTTTGAATTGGAACAAGAGTTACTGATCATTTGATACCAAGTGCCCTGGTTATTACACACAATTCTATCTTCCTTTATGAAGAAATCCTTTTTACAGTGACCCCTTTTAGATGTGACACCCAAAGCATGCATATCTAAGAAAGGCCTTTAAGAGACTAAGAAATTTGTGGCACAGATTAGACAAATAGCACAAAAAAATGTTACACTTCTTCCTTTTCTCCTTCCCTGTAAAGAACGGTTAAGTATGGGAGGCAGCTCAGTGTCCCCTGGCTTTCTTTCCTGCATGCTTCTCTTCACTTCCAACAGAGGAGATCCGCTGGTGCTCTGCAGGGAGCTCGGGAGGCATAACCAGGAGGGATGAGAGACTGCGTCTGCTGCACAGGCAGCTCAGCCACGACTGAAAACAACAGCTGGCATGTTTTTCTGCAACACTGAGATTGTCTCCGCACTCTAATTCACCAAACTGTATTCCTTTATTCTTTCAAAATTTGGCTAATTGCTTTCATCTCCTTTAAAACCTTCTTAATCTAGCTTTAGTTATCCAATGTCATCTCTCTGTTTTTTTCTTTCTGCCCTTTCCCATTTCTTTTGCCATTCCACTACTTTCCACAAGACTACGCATGCAGCGAGTTCAAGAACTGTTTACGCATTCTTTGACAACTACTTAGGAAGTAAATGACTGGTATCTCCTTCCACTCCCAACCAAATATATAGGTATGGCTAATAAAAATGCATGTGCGGTCATCTTTGCAACTAACATACAGCATATAAAATAATTGTTTGAGAACGTAATAAGAATAAAATATAGATTATTTCATTATCTTTTATGCAGAATTAACTCTTAAATATCAGTAGTTATGATTTTCAAGCAAAAATATATTTGGACATTTAGTTGGTATGACATGGAAAGAAAGAGTTAAAGAGTAAAATCCTAGCCAGTGTTTGCCCAGTGGGTAATTGTGTGAACGCTTTACTAATTGCAGTAGAAGCCAACCTGAAACTTATTAAGAAGGAGCTAGTTTTGTTTTGTTTTCTGCAATTAAAAAAGGAACAAGCTCATCTCTTTTGTTCTGGTTTTAAATTGTTTTTCAAATTTTTCTAAAGGTAGGTCAGAGCAATGCAAGAAAATATTACCTCATATGCCAAGTAAAATATACGAAGAAAGTAGATGATACTTGAAATATAGCTTAAGTGGGTTATTATGGAATCTTGAAGTTAGAGAATTCTATTTTATACACTACAAATATCTGATCTTAATTTGAGCTCTTTTTGAATTTACTGAGTTGGCCAATTATGGAATGATGGCTTTCATTGCATAATCTCAAAGATATTTTTACAAATCCAAATATCAGTGTCCTGGCTTCTTCTTTATGAAGAGAATGAATACCAGTATTTTGAGAGCTTTGAGGGCAGACACTATAATATTATTAATTTCCATGACTGGAGAGTATATACGCTGCACAGAGCTGGTAAGAGTTTCTTGTCTGATTAGATGAACTTATCTTTTGACCAAGGGCATCAACAATGATAAGGCAAGTGCATTAAGGGAGCTAACATAATCCATTTGCTTATGGTCTATTTCATTACATGACTTACCATTAAAGGTAAACAAAGTCTTTTTCACCCATAGTTCGTCACTCTTTGCCAAATAAGATCCATTTAACTCTTGATTTATTTTGATTACAAGACTGAAATTGTAGTTCAATTGTTGTTGATGAACATACAAAGCACCATGTAAATAAAAGATAAATATTATTAGAGAAAAGCCCAAATGTAGTTGTGATTTACTGTTTTAAAATAGAATTATTTGGTTAGGTTGTAATTTCTATAACAGCTTTAGTGTATTATAATAAATTTGGGAATCTTAAAATATATTTGGTGTTCTTGGATCCCAATTCAGTACATATTTCATATTACCTTCATGCTTTCGAACTCCCTAGCTCTATGACCTTGGCATAATGACCTTGCCTCTCTGTGTCTCAGATCCTTCCAAGTAGTTGCAACCGCAACTGTCCAAAGTTCATTCCATCTCCTAAGATTTAGGGCTTTGCTGTCAGTTACATTGTAAAGATATGAGTGAAGAGTCCCACAAAAAGGGTACATGCCATTGTCTTTTGTCTTACAATAAACCTTAGCTGTATTTTTTTCTTTTCATGTAAACATGGATTTATTGGATCACTGACTGAGCTCTCTGACTGGATCCTGTGAGCTGCACTCTGACACCTACCTGTTTGCAGTCTAGTAGAATGACAGGCATCATATTTTATTGTTTAAAAATTCTTACGTAAAATCACCAATTACTCCTAAATGATCAGTGTAGTGACAATTTGGTGTACTATAACTTCTTTTATGGGCAATCATTAGTTCCCCTACTGATTTAATTCCCAGGTAGGAATTGTTTTTCCCCTTTGTATGCTGAAGAGTGTTTGTGATGAGTTACACAAACTATAGAAGGGAGAACAAGCTCCCTCAGCCTCTCCCAACAGGGAAAGGCCCTGAACGACTGCTTGCTTAGCAGAATAATTACAGCTACTGCCACTCCACTCTCCCTCTTCCCATATATACACCTTTTAAGAGTACCAGGTTAGGACAAGTCCTGGTGCTGGACTGACCCTGGGTGTGGACATATGCATGTAAGCAATTGTTAGAGATCTCTTCCCAGGTTTCTTTTTTTTTTTTTTAATTACTAAAAATAAGGTTTATGGAAGTATAATTTAGATATAGTAAAATTTATCCTTTTAAGGTATATGGTTCACTTTTTTGAAAAAAAATTGCTGTATAACAAGTAAAATCAAGATATAGAATATTTCTATCACCGTAAAAAGTTTTCTCATACTCCTTTGTAGTTAATTCTTTGCCTTTACCTTCAGCCTCTAGCATCCTGTAATTTATCTTTTTTTAGGATGTCATATATATGAAATCTTATAGTATGTAGTCTTTGTGTTTAGGTTCTTTCATTAGCTCAATGATTTTGAATTTCATCCATATTTTTTTAATTGCTGAGTTGTATTGTATAGATGTACTGCAATTTATTCACCAATTGGTTGATATTTTAGTTATTTATGATTTTGGTGTTTATGAATAAAAGTTCTATAAATACATATTTAGGTTTCACGTGGACATGTTTCATTTCTCTTAGCCAGTCCTGAGTCATAAGGTAAGTGTATGTGTAAGTTTATAAGACACTGCCAAACTGTTTCAGAGTAGCTGTACCATATTGCCTTCCCACTAGCAATGCCTGAGAATTCCAGTTGCTCTGAGTTTTTGCCAGCCTTTGATATTGATTGTTTGTTTATATATTTATTTTTAATTCAAGCAATTCTACTAAATTCTACCAAATTCCCTTTGATATCTCCATAATGATGTTCTAGGCATCTTCGTGACCCTGTGAAAGCCTTCTTTTCTCTTGTTAGGAAGGCAGTTTGGCCAAATGTTTTATTAAGTCCTGAACATTTGCTTCTGTGAAATCAAGTTCTTCATCAAGTGGAATATGGCTGTAGGAGTCAGGTGAATTGAATTGCCTTTTGTCAGCAGGCTGGCTGGTTAGAACATGATACTAACAGTCTTTCAGGCTTAGTAAAATGAAGCCTGTTCCACTGCCAGAGATCACTCCCATATCCCATATAACTACTTCACAACTGGAGCCTTTACTAACAAAGAACTCCAAATAAGAGGGTAAATGTTTCAGTGGAAATTATCAGCACAGAAGTACCCTAAGCCACATATTCAGTTATTGCCCAAACAACCTCCTACAAAATAAGGAGGGGAGTCAGGCTAAACACCAACAGGCTAAAGAACTTTTAATTGAAATGTCACTTTCACTATTAAACAAAAAAGCCATCGCTGTGATGTGTGATAAAAGTTGATGGTGTCCTATTTCTTTGTGTGAAATTGCTTTTCTCTCATCACTGACTTAATTTGATTGCACCAGTTTGTCAGCTGTCACATTTAACTTCCCTCAGCTGCAAAATATAGATAATGACAGTCTAAGCAATTTAACAGTTATGTGCCAACATTTTGTTTCTTCTAATCAAGATAAACTAAAATTATCCCCCCACTCCATAACTTTGACATAATAAAAAAGTTCAAGGTTTTCTTTTTCCTTTTTGTCTGTCTTGTATTTTACAGGTGGCTTGTCTAATATCTTGCATTTTCGTCCTTATAGTCATCTATGCAATAGGACCTTTGCTCTACTGGCTGCCCATGGTATGGTAGTGCTTTTTCACTATCTACTTTTTAATTTAACTTTTCATGAGAATCACTATATATAAAATTTCTTGGAAGTATAACCTCAACAATCATAAATCTAGAAACCATGTTACAGAAGTAAAGTCTGAATGAGGGAGGTATGGAAAGCTACCACATTTGAGGCAGGCATGGGAGGGGGTACTGTGGCTGTTTTTTTTAAGTTTTTGGCTCTCACATAAGAATGGCATTGTGGAAATAGATTCATTCCGTGCTCATCTGGAGGGTGAAATTAGGCATAGTCGGTTATAAGAAGTATACATTTTACTAAAACTTTGTTAGAAAAACATATGTGCTAGGGCAAGGAAATAGGAAACAAAATACAGCTTCCCACTGTTGATATGTCTGTTATACAAAGTGACTCAGAACATTAGTGCCAGTGCTTCACCTTCTTCTTCATAAGGCTGAGGCACCAAAGGAATGCAAAACACTGGGCTTATGAGAGCCAGTCTCCATCCTTTGTTATTCTAATTTTTCACGTGTGTAGTGAGAATAAACCATTTCCATGGGAGGATCTTCCAATAATCAAGTTTGCTTTTCAAGAGAGTTATAAATATCTTCAGGTGAAGTCAGATAATTGACATTTAAGGCAATTATAAGAAAATATATGATGTACATATTTAATTTCATGCAACAAATATATTTCAAACAAATGACCATGAATATGTATAGTTAAGAGGGCATTGAGCTTCATGACATTCACCCTTACAGTTTACTTATTTTCTTTTTGTTCTTATTGTTTAGAATTATACAAATATTACCTTATGAATTTCTAGAAAATATATTATTTTCTTAAAGTAGAGTAATAGGTTAGTTTTAAACAAAACAAACATTGCTTTTGTCTTCTAATTGGTGATTGCTTTTCTCTATTAAGTACTTTAAAAACAAAACAATAAAATACCTTGGCCCTTCTAAATTTACGTTGCAATTTTTATGTTGCTTCATCTTCAACTTACATTTTATTTCTAGTGTGTCCTTGCAAGCATTATTGTTGTGGGACTGAAGGGAATGCTAATACAGTTCCGAGATTTAAAAAAATATTGGAATGTGGATAAAATCGATTGGGTAAGTAGAAATTTGACCTAAAACTATCCCTTTTCTGCTTAAACTTATGTTACCAAATACACACTAATAATTTTATTTGCAGCAGATAGATTTAGCCATTTGAGACTTGTACACTTTACAAACTACCATTTATTTTTTCCAAAATCTTAATAAAAGCATTGAAATATATATGAAACAGAAATAGAGTTTGGTCAAATTTTGATGAATGTGTAGTTTGAGAACTTTTAAAGAAATGCTAATAATTTCAGTGAATTTGGGATGCCTAATTTACAATATGAATTAATTTTGGAAGTAAGACTTACCAGGGAAATAGACACTAATAGAAATGTGACAATTTATAACCTGTATGAAAAACTATCATTAATCACTAAGAATGCATGCTGCGTGCATATAGGGTGAACCTCTTAATGGTGACCACTTTCATTCTAAATACGAAAGGTGTCATGAATTGCCTTTTAAATGGGTTACATTAAGAGGACCATGCTTGAAACAGATTAAAATATACTGAACCATGATAAAGTATGATTTCTACTAACATAAATAGCCCACGGATTCTAGAGAAACCTATCTATGCAAGAGCAATCCAGAATACTCTCCCTCTCCAATATGGGAGATGTACTTCATAAGTACCCTCTGTTTAGCTTTACTATGACAGTCACCATATTGAAATATAATTATTAATATGAAATACACATTTTCTCTTCTTCAGATCATTTTCTCTGAGAAATTTTGGGATATTATTTATGCTGGTGCCTACTTTCATAATATTCCTCCTGGGGCTCAGTATTACTGAGCTCCTACCAAAGTACAATGCTGGGCACCATGAGGAATGTGCAGATGAAAAAAGAACTGTCCAGTCTCTCCAGACAGTTATTTGTGGAGGAAGTAGACACAGAAACACTAATTTATTATGCAAGACAGGATACAACATGACCTGGAGGGAAAAGTAGGAGCTTAGTTTTGGGGAAAATAGAGGCAGGAACATTTAATTTGGACTGATTAACATGAAAGACTGTCACAGAAGAGCTGAAATATGAACTGAGACTTGAAGGAACAGTATTTTGTAGGCAGAACAAGAGGCCAAAATTAACCGTGACCTTTTAAAGGTGATATATGTTAGGTGGCTCATAGAAACAAAGAAATGAGAAGATGCAAACTTACTCAACAAGCTACTTGAATACCCTATGGTATTTGGCATGGGTAGAACATATAATGTGAGGATGGAAGTAGTGACAGATGATGCTGGAAAAGTTAAGAATGGGTTGGATTGGGAAAGGCAACTCATGTCTTACAAATATGATTTGATTTCTTTATGAAGGCAGTGAGACAGCACTGAAAGGTGAAATAAGAATAAAATGTATGTATTAGAAAGGTCACTTGAGTAGTTTGAGGAAGACGGATCAAACTGGTGAAGTATACAGAAATTGGAGCACTGCTTTAGACCTTCGGGCATATAAATGAGGAAGGCCTAGACCAAGGCTGAGACCATGAAGTACAAGAAAAAATCAGAAGGAAAATATCAAAGAGATTGTATTTGTTAGTCCTCACCACCAGTTCATTATATAATGTGGATCAGTTGGAAAGACTTCTGAGTTTCTATTTAGGAACACCAGTGGAGGAAGATGGTATCATTCACTGAGTTATAGGATATAGAAAATTCTATTGTTTAGATGCATTTAGTGGTTACCTCTAGTCTTTAAAAAAAAAAAAAAAAAAGATTCTCTTACCCGAGTTATTTATCTCTTTGTTTTCTGTAGGTCACCAAGTAGTTTTCCACAAACTCATGTGTTTTATATTCCTTGAGATATTTCATTGTGACAATATCTGCTTGTTTTCATACTAGAAAGAAGTTTTTGACTGAGTGTAAAATGCTTTCTCTCAGGTTTTTTAAATCTTAACATTATCTTTAGGCATTGAGGGATAAAGTAGATTTTATCCCTCATAATTTTTTTGTTGTTATTATAAGTAAGCTTGTTTTTCTACATGGATGCCCAATGAAGTTCTTTCTTCTTACTCATGAAGTTTGGTACTATTATCAGAATATTACTGTGGTTGAGCACTCAGTTTCAAATTTCTGAGCATGACATAATCTTTTGATCTCATAATCAGGAATTATTTACAAAATTTTTCTTCTAATTTATCTTTGAATATTTTTTCAAATCTATGTATTCTGCTGTATTTTCAGTGAATTTTCTATTTGTTTTTACTTTGTTTTCCTTCATATCTAAATATTTTCCCAGGATTATTTTGTTTTTCTGTGTAAGTGATTTCTTTGGACTAGTCACATATCTCCGATTATGTATTTCTAGTTGTGATTATCTTACTTCTTAATTTTAAACATGGCTTTTATTTTCATTCATTTTCTTTCCTGTATTATTCTAGCCTGCCTGCTTTTTGTCTCCTTCTGTTTTTCTGTTTTTCATTGATCATTCCTTCTTTGAATTTTTATATTTAAGGTTTTTTTCCTGAGATTATATTGCCTATTACATATCCGAATCTATCTTTTGCCTCTTATTCATTATTTTCTTTCTTTATTTTCCTCATTTCCATGAATAGGGCCCTTGATGATTTATTTAGAATTGTAATGCATTTTTTAGGGGACCTATTTGCTGGAAAACAACATAGGGAGAGCAGGAGGTTGGAAATGAGGTAGAGCAGCGCGCAGTTCTGATTTAGATCATTGAAGCAAAGCCTCAGAAATCACAGGTTCACTGGTGATCTCACGCTGTTGTCATCTCTCCATTCTTCATCTTGTTTTACTTCCTGCAGTCACCTTTACTTAGGAAGTCAGATTGTAAGTGATACAAATGGCCTTTCACTCTGCAGTCCTCTGGTATCAAATAAATCTCTATGGGTACATTTCATTTTTCTCTGGTAGCCCATCTTTGACCTTAGAACTTAGAAGCTGTTGCCCCTAAAAGCTCTTACCAGATTATTGTACAGAATTTTCAGGATTCTGGCATTTAAGCAAAAATCTATACTTGATTGAGCTCTGAGGATAAGTTTGTTGGCTTCGAGTGTCCTCCTTGATTATCACCCAAATTTCACAGTATTTGGCAAGTCTATATCGTATTTTGTAGTTAGAAGTTTTGACCATGTTCTGGCTTCATTGATGCTGATTTTTTCCCTTCTGTATTCACATTTTATATTGTTTTAGGTGGATTTTAACAGAGGAGGGTTGAGTTAAAATGCCTTTAATATACTCTCTAAATCTGATATCCAAATCTATACTTAGAACATTAATTCTAGCAACAGTATGGCAGGTGGTTTACAACGCAGATAACAAAAGCAGAGAGTTATGTAGGACACTGTCAAAAGAGTTGACGAAAGGAACAGTGTGAACTAAAGCATCATTAATAATTTGAGAAAAGGATATGACTTGAGATATTTTTTCTTAACAATTTATAGAACTTGTGAAATGATTGGACAGGTAGATTAAAGAGGAGGAAAAGTAAAATATGATTCCATACCTTCTGATTAGAGTGTATTGAAGGATATTAGTGTTATAACTGAAGGAGAACATTGGAGGAAGGACAGATTCTGGGGTGAAGTTAATGAGTTCGCATTTGGACATGTTAAGTTTGAAGGTGTTTGATAGCTAAAAATTGTTTAAGAGCTTAGAATTTGTAGTCTCTTACTTAGATGTGATAGTTAAATACTTGGAGTAAGTAGGCAATAGGGTGCGGGCAAAGATACGGTGTGAGAAAGGTGAGGTGGATATAGCAGGTGCATGATGATTCAGTGGGACATTGGGTTTAGCTTGAAAATAGCCTTCTGTGGTTGGAGTGAATAGGTATCTCTTAGTTGCCAAGGGATTCAACAGTGAAAAGCCATGGATTATTGGGTTATTGGGCATAGCATTCAAAGGATTATTGGACTATTGGGCACAGCATTCAAAGTATGAATATTGCACAGACTTTTGAGGATATAGGCTATATACCCAATATGTATAATGTCTAGATTACTAAATAGATGGACTATGCCTAGAATATCATGGAAGTAAAATTATCCAAGATATGTGTGTGTGTGTGTGTGTGTGTGTGTGTAAACTAATTTGAAGGTTTAAAGTTTAAAATATCATGTACATAGTCATCACATGGAAAATTAGAAACTGTTTCACCTCTTTACATTTTTTATTATGCTTTAAGTTCTAGGGTACATGTGCACAATGTGCAGGTTTGTTACATATGTACCCATGTGCCATGTTAGTGTGCTGCACCCATTAACTCGTCATTTACATTAAGTATATCTCCTAATGCTATCGCTCCCCCCTCCCCCCTCCCCACAATAGGCCTAACAGTTTAATATTGATGCTATTTTGAGTTGTTAGTCAAAACCCTCTTTGAAGTAATGGGAAAATAGGTGTCCAAATGGAGACTCATTGGCTCAGAACTGAGTTTGAATAGCTGAACATTGGATACAGAATTCAGATCTGTAAAAATTTAATAATAGGGATCTGCCACAAAAACAGATAGTAGAATAGTTAGGCTAGGGGGAAGTGAGGTAATTTAGTAGCTGTTAAACTGTGCTTTATGCCGATGTATTTTCTACAAAGACAAAGGATTGTGTCCCCTACTGAAGGTCAACACTGGGGTTAGTTTGTGTTTGGGGACTGTGAGTGCCAAATAGGGAAGACAGCAAGTAGGAACACATAACAAAAATAAAAAATAGGGGCCCAAGAGTCAACTAATTCTTGATAACTGTGACAACTAGCATTTGAGTCTTTAACAGGAATTATTACAGAATGCTATTGGGATTTATTCTAACTAATGGAACTATTTATTGGTCTATGTTATTAATTTCCATTTGATATTTTTTCAAAGCTATAAAGGTAGCCCCAGGAAATAAGTAAGCATTTGGAAAGCCCAACTTATAATAGATGATGTTGTGGGAGAGTAAATATGCTTTAAAAATAGAACCAGATGGTACCAAAATTTCTGGTTGCTCTGATGAATTCTGGCCTCCAGGCTCTATGGTTTTTTAAGTGGCAGGGACCAGGATCCTTAGTTCCCTATGCCATATTGAATCGTGTGAGGATGGCCCAGAGGAATTAGACTTATAAAGCTTTTGGTGAGGTATTATTCTGCCACACTTGGGCAGATTCAGTTAGCATTTGAGAATGAGTGAAACTCAGAGTCATCATGGGAAGCTAAAATAATGGTCAAAAACTTGCAGCCTTGTTTTGTATATGATTAAGTATAGCATAATACACCAGGAAGAAAAAAACACTCTATATATAAACAGAAGACTCAAATGGCTGTGTGTTCACCTGAATAAAGAAAAACCATCTCAGCTGGGAATGCATAATAAGTAATAACCTAGCATTACATTTGTAGATGATGGATCTTAACATGACATTCATTTAAATTGTATTTTCTCTTTTACTCCAGAATGTATGTTTGTCCTACATCAAAAGGAATTTTATGGATAAAATTCCCTCCATTTGCTTCCAAGGGCTCGGCTTTTCAAAAAAACCTGTTAAGAATCACTCAAACTTAGTGTAGATAAATAATCCAGACAAAGGAGAAGCATTTCAAAAACAGCAACAAAAAAGAGCCCTTTAGAAATATTTATTTCAGACTTGTCTGAAAAACATTTACACTCCTTCCCTCCCCAAGATTCTGCTATTTTTAGAATACAGAAACGCTTCTAACTTCCTCATTTGTGTATGGAATTAAAATATGTTTTCAAAGATGTTTTAAAGTAAAGTGATAATATAGCTATTGGGACAGAAATAAACAAATTTAGAATTGCAGTCAGAGGCAAAGTGCCGCAAGTTTTGGGAGGAAAAGACAGAGGTTAAAAACATTGTTTGTTTACTGTTTGATAAATGCAGGATTTAGTGTTAAGAAAATATAACCTGTATTTCACAAATTATTTTGCTTTTAAATATAATTTTTCAGCACTAAGCTTAGAAATTCCAACTATAATACAATATCTTTTTGCAAATTATAATTTTAAGTGGTGAACAAAACAGCAATAACTTTGGTATTCCAACTAAAAGAGAATTAGTTTCATGTAATCTTTGGAAATGTTCCCAAAAACCAAGTTGGCCCTGATATTTTAGCTTTCATACTGAATGGCCCCTTACAAATAAAATTATAATGATCTCTATAGTGATTGATCTAAAAGTGGCATTGGCAGCATTGTTTGACTCAGTCATTTTAAAATTAGGCTTCCTGAGCCTTATGTATTAATAAATGACATTAGTTATTTTTATGGCAGTCCTAAAAGACAAAATATTGTTGAGAATGACCAAAAATCTGTACACAATTGCTTGTAATAATATTACATTAAATGAGAAAGCAGAGGGAAATCATGGCATGCTTTTGAACCATACACATCAACCAACTATTTACAGATCTTAAATATAGTGTTTGTTGGGGATTGAACTAAGGGTTGGCAGTGTCTGGAAATAAAAGAAGAAACTTTTCCCCACCTCTGCTGCTGAGAGTCTGATGGAGCAGGATTTGTTTCTGTATTTCTGAACTTCTATTTACCACTTGTTAAGTAGTATCTTCTTGCTGAGAGATCTGGTCACAAGAGTGTTAAGAATACAATTGTGAAGAACTTAGCAATCATGAGAAAGAAGTGAATTCCAAAGGATTCACAACTTCTGTTTCTTGTTTCTCTTTCAGGGCATATGGGTCAGTACATATGTATTTACAATATGCTTTGCTGCCAATGTGGGACTGCTGTTTGGTGTTGTTTGTACCATAGCTATAGTGATAGGACGCTTCCCAAGGTAGGACCCTATCTAAATGCTCTGTTTATTCGGACACAGCAGCAAAATACATGGTTACTTGCCATATGATACTTGCTAGTTACTTTTATTTCTGTGTAACATATAGTACTACAATCTCATGTTTTTCTTGCTGTCAGAGAACTAGGGACAAACAGATAAGAAAATGTTTTATCTGCATATGATATTTAACAATGTTGATCTTAATGAAGATAAATAGCTTATCAACATTATAAAATAGAATATATAAACTCTTTTAAAATAAATAAACCCCTTAGCCTTATACTGCATTATAGAGAGATTTCTTTAAATTAAGTGAAGATAGTTAGTAGCTAATGATCACAAATCATTTCACAATATAATTAAATAACTTCAGAACATTTTATTTTTCAGAAGTCAGATTCATCTATTTTCTAGATAACTTATTGAGAAACACACTCTCTTTTTGTCATTTTACTGAAAATTTATAAATCATTTCCCTAGTCTGACCAATGCTTTTTCTGCTTTACAAAGTATTCATCTGGGAATAATGTTTCTATTTACTTCACATCCATCTTTCCCTTAAAGTTATTTGTGACATAATGTATTCTAAAAAATGTTGTTTTATCTCTATAGAGTCTTTCTTTATAGAATTTATATATTCAGATTCAATATTATCCAGTCCTATCTTGCCATTGATTCTTTCTTTTCTTGCTTTTCATTAAAACAGTATTTTATCAATGCTGCATACTCTCTTGCCTTTTCTCTTTTATAATTCTTCTTTACTAATCTACATGTAGTAGCTTGGAGAGATGGGACTCTGTTTATATGCCTCTGTTGTTAACCTCTATCCCCAAATATCCTAGAGATATAGAGATTTACCAATGTCCTCTTATGAACAAATGGGTTATAGAATATAAATCATTTCAGACACATTCTAGTTATTAAATGACTACTTTTGGTTTCTTCATTGTTTATATAATGGTTAGGAAATGACTTGTTTTGTTTTCTATCTGCTTTAATTTTAGAGCAATGACTCTAAGTATAAAAAACATGAAAGAAATGGAATTTAAAGTGAAGACAGAAATGGACAGTGTAAGTTTAGTTTTACTTTTCCTTTATGCAATTGTTAATCATTTTGTGGGTGAGATAATTTTAAGATATCACAAAAATTAGATAAATTATGATAGTTAAAAATATAATTGTTTTTAATTATTATAAACTTCGAATGGTACATATGTGATCACAATATATGTGGCAAACGACATGCAACAAATCAATAGAACAAAAGAAAATCTCTTTGGATCCAGCATTCAGATAAAAGTGTAGCATGGTTCCTAGAACCACAGTTCACTGTAGAATCATGGTCAAGATTGATTCAGGCATTTGGACACCTCTTTTCCATTACTGAGTTGCATAAAGTAATCAAACTAAACTGATAGTCTATTCTGAATTAAGTCATGGAGAAAGATAGAAATAGGAAAGGGAATGAAGCAAATTTGGTTCATGGTATTGCTTTTTTTTTTTTTTTTTTTTTAACTCAGTCAACTGTGTGTTAGCAGAGGGTAATTCAGTCCAATGGCTACAGAATGCCAATAGAGTTGGTTTCTTACACAGTGGGAACCTTTTTAAGGACACAACTTGTATAAACAGTCTTGCTCTGCTCATGCTTAGGAAAGCCAATTGATTATGTCTGAATTCTAGTTTGTTGTTCTAAAGGATGACTATAACAGTTTAAAGTGAGGGGGAAAATGTTGACTTGAAATATTTTTGCCAATTAAAAAAAAATTGCCCTCATTTTGAACCTGCTTTGTTAATGTTTGACTAACCTTTTTCCCTTTATTTTTCACATACACTTGTTTCAGTATCTCATAATTCCCCTAAGGATAGAGTAAACTGGCCTCCCACCAGAAGGACCAGTGTCAGGGTATTTCCAAATAGACTGGAAATAGGAAGTAGCATCAGGAACCCTCTGCAGCACCCAAGGGAATGGCTTATGTTTTTAATACTATGGAAAGATTTGTTTCACAGAGAGCTATTTGGGTTCAGGGCCTTCCAGGGTGTTCTAGGCTCAAGTTTTCCACCAACTTTGCCTTTTGTTTCTTTCCTTAATTTTTCCATGGGAATTTAGTGTTTGTGCAAAGCCCCAGACTGACTTTTGGGCCCCTGAAGTCCCCTGTGTATCCACACCACAAGTACACATGTATTAGCCCTGACCTCCTTAGCTTTGAGACTGAATTTGGCTTTGGATTTGACTATTTTCAGCTTAAAAATCACTGTTTAATAAATTGTCTAATCCTTAACTTCTTCTTGGGCTAAACATGTAGAGAAGTGAATGAGGGGATTTGCAGGAAGATGAAAATGCTAGAAATTTCTCCACATCTTTAAGTCTTGATTGATTTCAGTCTAGTCACTGACCTGAATAATAACTGTTTCACATGGAGATTTAAATTTTATTATAATATTACATCTCTCTAATTTCTCAATGTTTTTTATAAAAAATAAGAGGGACAAAACTAAGATAAAGCAAGAGTTGAATGTAAGTTCTCAGGTGGAATTTTCACTAAATTAAAATAATCTGTCATTTATCTTTTCCATTTATGCACTCTTCCACCTCTTCTTCATGTGAAATGACCCTTTGTGATTTGAGAGATCTCTTCCCACTCAGTGAATTTAACCCCACTGATAATTTCTTTTCTAGAACAATTTGAATCTCTATTCTTTAACAAATACATTTTTTTCATATTAACTTAAAGCAGCACACTGGCACAATCACGTAGTGCAGGGTTGTCCAATCTTTTGGCTTCCCTGGGCCACACTAGAAGAAGAATTGTCTTGGGCCACACATAAAATACATTAACACTAATGACAGTTGATGAGCTAAACAAAAATTGGAAAAAAAAGTCTCATAATGTTTTAAGAAAGTTTATGAATTTGTGTTGGGCTGCATTCAAAGCCATCCTAGGCGGCATGTGGCTCACGGGCCACGGCTTGGACAAGTTTGATGTAGTGTGATTAGAGGATCAGGCTAAGCTTTGGTGCTTTGGGGTGACTAATATGACAGGCCTAAGAGTTAATTTTTATTTTTTGTTTCTAAGAGGTTTACTCTTGTCCGAACATTAGTTTGACAACTTAAGGTCAGTTTGTTTTCTTGAGTTATTTGTTGCAAATATCCTCACTTTGCAAAGTTCAATCAGTTTTGTAACTATAGGAGCTTTTTGAGATTTTCTAGTTTAAACATTTGTCCCATTTTTGGAAATGAGGGAACTGAGAGAAGTTAAATGAATTGTCCAAATTAACATACTTAATATTTTCTTTCTTTCATACTTCTGTCCTCTGTCTGTATGCATCGCTATTCTTTGCATCTCCTCTTCTATGGAAGTAAAGCCTGAAAGAGTATTGCTTACTTAGTTGATAAAGAGTTGTCATTTTGTAGAATTTACCCTCCTCTCCATTTCTAGATCAGACACTTGCCCCAAAGGTCATAGAGAAGACTGTTTTAGTTGCACATCACCAAGTGATGGGAAAATGGGCAAAGCAGACACCTTTTGTGTCAAAACTTTTCCTTCTTCCTTTCTGCATCGCTCACCACATCCCGGCAATCCAGTCCCTAGGCCTGCCCAAAGTGAAGTTATATTCCTACTACTACCTGTAGGTCTCTGTCTTCAAATTACAAATATTCATCACTTGTAAAGTATTTCAGCTGAAGGAAAGCTATGTCATTATGAGGTAAATGACTGATGGTTGACCCGTTAGGACACATTTTCATTAAAAAAAAAAAATACTGATGGTTAAGTAAATTAATTTTTAATTGATAGATTGAATAAAATAAATACTTTTGAAAGGATAGGACTTCCTTGAACTCTTTGGATAGTCTAGGCTACTGCCTCCAGAAAAAACCAGCTAGGAGGAATAAGGGCCACTTTCTGAAATGCTGCCAACTTATCTTGCCATTATTAATGTTTCTTAGTAACCAGGAAATATGTATTTCCCCTAAGGAAGTGTGATAGTACATTAAGGCCTCTAAATACATTTTAGTAATCAAAATGTTAATTGAGAGATTGCTCATAAAACTGAGTGACATTTAGACCTGATTGTTTGTTGGCTATAATTCTCTATTATTTAATTCAGAGTTCTAAATCTGTTTCTTTTTCTCCTCTAAAAGGAAACCCTGCAGCAGGTGAAAATTATCTCAATAAACAACCCGCTTGTTTTCCTGAATGCAAAAAAATTTTATACTGATTTAATGAACATAATCCAAAAGGAAAATGCCTGTAATCAACCACTTGATGATATCAGCAAGGTAGGATCAGTGGTTTCATTAGAATGTCATACTACATGTAACCTTATATCATGACAATAAAACGTGTATCAAGTAAGTAATAATCCATCACACAAGTATTTCGAGACCTCTCCTTTTAGCAAAACCTACGATTATTTGATTCTTTTAGTTGATTTTTAGGTAATCACTCTCTTGTTCATTCATTCATTTATTCAGCATATATTTAATGGACATGAGTCGCAGGTACTATAGCACTGAAAAGAATAAATAAGACAAATGATCTAATTTAATGGTACTCTTAACCAACCTCCAAAGGATTTTTTTTCTTTTCTTTTTTTTTTTTTTTTTTTTTGAGACAGAGTCTTGCTCTGTCGCCCGGGCTGAGTTCAGTGGCGCCATCTCCGCTCACTGCAAGCTCCGCCTCCCGGGTTCACGCCATTCTCCTGCCTCAGCCTCCTGAGTAGCTGGGACTACAGGCACCCGCCAGCAGGCCCGGCTAGTTTTTTTGTATTTTTAGTACAGACGGGGTTTCATGGTGTTAGCCAGGATGGTCTCAATCTCCTGACTTCATGATCCGCCCGCCTCGGCCTACCAAGTGCTGGGATTACAGGTGTGAGCCATCGCACCCGGCCAAAAGGATCTTTTTTTTAAACCAAAAAAAGGCATTAGAACTAACTCTAAACGTGATGGAATATGATAAATGACTTCAGAGATGCATAAACTGTTGCAATCATTTTAATAATATTATTATAAAATTCCAGAATTCTTTATCTCCATTTATACTGTCAATTAACAGAGATACTGAATCAAATCTGCATCAATATGATTTAATATAAATAAGCTATCTATTATCATTTGAATCCTTAAGCCCTCTGTAATGTTAGGAGTGTGGATTTTGAGGCCAAGCTGCCTGGGTATGCCACTTACTACCTGTGGAAATTTGAGTTGTTGAATCTTTGTTCTTCAGTTTTCTCACATGTAATTGAGATGATTAAATGAGTCAATGAAGGCAAAGCATTTAGAATAGTGCTTGGCCTACTCAACACTGTAACATCTTAGTTAGCATTATTCGTTTGGTTGACTACTGTCTCCGTGAAACTTTCCTTGACTCTTCTAGAGCACAAGGATTCCTTTTTTTTCTTGTGTCCTTGAGCTACTTATTCCCAGTGTTTTAGGTACATAGAAGATCTTGACCCTCCCATTTCTGATGTCTTAGGAGCTGTCCTGAACCATATTCTTGTCCCTTACAGCTTCACACTTCTGCCTTTGGGCCTTACCCTAATTTGTACCATAGAAGCCTTATATACAGGATCAGATACGTAATTTACAGGGGCCCAGTGCAAAATGAAAATGTGAGGTCCCCTGTTCAACAATTATTAAGAATTTCAAGATGGTGACAGAATATCATTAAACCAGATTGGAGACCTTTCTAAGCGTGGGCCCCTTTTGGGAGGAAAACTATAGAGGTAAAGTGCCCTTCTCATCACACTGTATCAAGGGTACCTACAATCAACATGATTTATCAACATGTTTATTCTACCTTGATCACCTGGATAAGGGAGTGTTTGCCAGGTTTCTCCACTGTAAAGTGACTCCCTTCTCTTTATTCTGTGCTCTCCGGAAGAAAGTCACTGTGTGCAGCCCACACTTAAGAAGCATGGAGTTATGATCCACCACCTTAACGGTCGAATATCTACATAAATTATTTTGAAGTTCTTTTCCACGGGAGATTTCAGATGAGGTATTTTTAAGACAAGGGAAAGGAAACTCAAGTTCACTGAATATCTCTCAGGGGCCAGTCCCTTTAGTCAGGCTAACTTAATCATCACCAGCCCTGAGATGTAAGTGGCATTACCTGAATGTTACATAAAAAGGGAGGTAGAAATCGAGAGAGATAAAATAACCTGATGGAAATTGTATAGCTGATAACTGTGAGTCAGGCTTAAAATACATAAGCTGTGGCTATAAAGAAGAGAAAACAGAGGTTCTCTAGTCAGCCTTTAAGATAAAAACTCATCTTGTAAGAGAAGCAGTGTAATGTAGTGGTTGGGAACAAGAGGCTTGGAATTGGAAGGGCATGAACTTTGGTTCTAACCCGTGCTCTTACTAGCTTTGTGACTTTGGTGAAGTTATTTAACCTTTTTAATCTTTGACTCTCTTATATAAAAAATAAAATTTGTCACTTCATACAATTTTTCTGAGGATTAAATAATTAGTGTGAAGTCCTTGGCATACAGTGAGGACTGAAGATATATCAACTGCTATCATCATGATTAACAAAAATAGCAATAGTACATTATTTGTGAAGTAGATAGCACATGATCTCGTTAGAGGCATCAATTATTGTCAGACAAGATTAACTGTAGGATATAGAGCTGTTTTTTTGTTTGTTTTTTAATCCAGCATTTTCATGTAGTGGTAATATATATGATCAGTGGTTCTCCCTCTTAAAATGCAATGTTAATAAAGATGATTTCTGATTGAATATGCTACTTTAAAAATGTGCAAATGTTTAATTTCTAATCCAAAATCAAAACAAACTTAGTCTTGCAGGAAATATTCTGAAGAAGACAGTCTTACTGATAACATAAATTATTTACTGAATTGCTATATATTTAGAATTAATTATCATTTTATTATTTCAAAGTTTGTTTTATACATTATTCTGAAAAGAATGCTAGTGAAAAAAAATTTTGGAGACTAGTTTTTTTGTTATTCTTTCTAAATAAAAGAATGATGTGATTTTCTTCAGACAGAAGTAAAATTTTATGACATTTTTCTTCTTAATGTTTGTTTTTATTTTAGTGTGAACAAAACACGTTGCTCAATTCCCTATCCAATGGCAACTGCAATGGTGAGTTAGCTTTAAGGAAAAAGAAAATCTAAGTGTTTGACTTGAATATAGACCAGAGAATAAAATCTTCCCCTTCTCCTCATCTGCCTCCCTCCTCTGTTCTTCTTCCTCTTTTCTCCTAATTTTCCTCTTCCCTCTACTCTCCTCCTCCCTTCTACTGGCTTTAGCTGAAGCTTATGTTACCAAATAAGCACTAATACTTTTATCTGCAGAAAATAGATTTAGCCATTTGGCTCCTTCTCCCTTCTCTTTCTTTCTCCCTCCTCCTCTCCTGTCTTCTCCCTCTCCCCTTCACTTCTACTCTTCTTTCTCTTCCTCCTCTGTCTTCCTTTTTCCTCCTTTTTTTCTATTTTCTCCATCTCCTCTTTCTCTCTTCATTCTTTTCTTCCTTTTTCTCTTTACTTCTTCCTCTTCCCTATTCTCTCTTCAATCTCCTCCTTTTTTCTTTCTTCTTCCCTCCTCTCTCCTTTTCCCTCTCCTTCTTCTTCCTCCTCTCCCACCTCTTTTCCTTTTCTCTCCTCTTTCCTCTCCTTCTTCTTTTCATTTACTTAAATGTTTGACCCACAAATTGAAATTCATGGCATTAGTGTAGTTTTAATATGGATGAGGATTTATCATGAAATATATCTTTGAATACATTTTGGATCTCCACCCAAAACAAACCAGCAATTTAAAGCTATTACATGTTCAGATTTTCCTGCAAAATCAGGTGACAAGAACAAATATTTTGATGGTGGATGCTTATTAAATTACCAGGTCAATGTTCTCTAGAAGTTTAATTATCTTTCATTGCAAACTGATGAATTGATGTGACTGTTGTCTCAGTACAGAGAAAATTAAAAGATATACAAAAAAATATGAATGAGAAGTGTTGTGATATTATAACAAAATGATAACAAAAGAGTTGAAACAAATTTGTATATTTATCTTTTAATTTGATATTTACTAAGATTAAAGCCTCAGTGTAGTTAAATTATTCATAATTGTGACTTTTAGTTAATATAAAAGGTTTTACAAAAATCTCTTATTTTTTTGTATCATGCAATATTTGCTTAGCCAATTTCTTCTAAGTAGGTGGAAATAAAAGTGATTTTTATTGGAAGTCTTTGACAAATATCTAGTTGTATTACTTTTTATTTTGAATTTTTGGAAATTCAGTTACAAATGTGTTAGATTTTTAAAAAGTGTTACTAATGGAATGACATCTATTACCTTAAACATGTGCTTCAAAATAACTATATTCTTTTTAGCATGGAGCTAAAGAAATAACATGAGTTTTAAAAGAATGAAGTAGCATTACATTTTTCTGTTATTAGATCACAAGTTTGAAGAAATAGGTCGATGCTGAAAATTCAGGGTGAAAACTGGATTTTTTAACTTCTCTTTTTCTTAATAAGGGGAATTCAATTATGAATCCATTTTTAAAATTTACTTTAAATAATTTTTATTTTATTGTAGATTCAGGGGAGACATGTGCAGGTTTTTATTACGTTGGTGTATTGATTAATACTAGGGTATGGCTTCTAGTGAATCTATCACCCAAATAGTGAAAATAGTACCCAGTAGGTAGTTTTTCAACTTTCTCCTCATCTTCTATCCTCTCTACTTTTGGAGTTCCCAGTGTCTATTATTTCCATTTATATGTCCATGTGTACTTATTGCTTAACTTCCACTTATAAGTGAGAACATGTGGTATTTGGTTTTCTATTTCTGAATTAATTCACTTAAAATAATGACCTCCAGCTCCATCCGTGTTGCTGCAAAAGACATAATTTCATTCTTTTCTATGGCTGTGTAATATTCCATGGTGTATATATAGTACATTTTCTTTATCCAGTCCACTTAGGTTGATTCTATGACTTTTCTATTGTGAATAGTACTGTGATAAACATAAGACTGCAGGAGTTTTTGTTTGTTTGTTTTTGTTTTTGATAAAATGATTTCTTTTCCTTTGGGTAGATACCCAGTAGTGGGATTGCCAGGTTGAATGGTAGTTCTCTTTTTAGTTCTTTGAGAAATCTCCATACTGTTTTCCATGGCGGAGGGCAGGGTTTGAACTAATTTACATTCCCACCCACAGTGTGGAAGCATTTCCTTTTCTCCATATACTTACCAACATCTGTTAGTGTTTGACTTTCTAATAATAGCCTTTCTGACTGGTGTGAGATGGTATCTCATTTGATTTTGATTTGTATTTCTCTGATGATTAATGATGTTGAGCATTTTTTCATATGTTTGGTGGTTGCATGCATGTCTTCTTTTGAGAAGCATCTGTTCATGTCCTTTGCTCAGTTTTTAATGGGGTTATTTTCTCTTTCTCACTGGAGTTCAAATTCCTTATAGATTCTAAATATTAGTCCTTTGTTGGATGCATAGTTTGCCTATATCTTTTCCCATTCTCTAGGTTGTCTGTTTAATCTGTTGGTTGTTTCTTTTGCTGTGCAGAAGGCCTCTAGTTTAACTAAGCCCCATTTGTCTACTTTTGTTTTTGTTGCATTTGCTTTGAGATCATAGTCATAAATCTTTTGCTTACACCAATGTCCAGAAGAGTTTTTCCTAGGTTTTCTTCTAGAATTTTTATAGTTTCAGGTCTTACATTTAAGTCGTTAATCTATCTTGAGTTAATTTTTGTATATGGTGGAAGTAGGGGTCCAATTTCATTTGCCTGCATGTGGCTAACCAGTTTTCCCAGAACCATTTTTGAATGAGGAGTCCTTTCTTCATCTTTAATATTTGTTGATATTGTTGAAGACCAATAGGTTATAGGTATGTGGATTTATTTCTGGATTCTCTATTCTGTTCCATTGATCTATGTATCTGTTTTTGTACCAGTACCATGCTTTTTTGGTTACTATACCTTGTAGTATAGTTTGAAGTTGGATAATGTGAAGCTTCTAGCTTTGTTCTTTTTCCTTTAGGATTGCTTTGCCTATTTTAGCTCCATTTTGGTTCCATATGAAGTTTTGAATTATTTTTTCTATTTCTGTGAAAAATGATATAATGTATTAGGAATTGTATTGGATCTGTAGATTGTTTCAAGTGGTAGTAATTTTAATGACATGGGTTCTTCATTTCCATGACCATGGGACGTTTCTCCATTTGTTTGTGCCATCTGCAATTTCTTTCATCAGTGTTTTGTAGTTCTACTCGTAGAGGCCTTTCATGTCCTTGTTTAAATGTGTTCCTAGGTTTTTGTTTTTGTTTTTGTTTTTGTTTTGTGGAAGTTGTAAATGGGATTGAGTTCTTGATTTGGTCTTTCAGCTTTGTTGGTGTACATAAATGCAACAGCTTTTGTGCATTAATTTTGTATCCTGAAACTTTACTGAATCATTCATTAGTTCCAGAAATCTTTTGGAGGAGTCTTTAGAGTTTTCTAGGTATAGAATTGTATCATTTGTAAAGATAGATAGTTTGACTTCTTCTTTTCCTATTTGGATATTTTTTATTTCTTTCTCATGCCTGATTTCTCTGGCTAGCACTTCCAGTACTTTGCTGAATAGGCATGGTGAGAGTGGGCATCCTTGTCTTGTTCCAGTTCTAAAGGGGAATACTATCAGTCTTTGCCCATTCAATAGACATAGACTGCTTTTATTATTTTGACATATTTTTCTTTGATACCTAATTTGTTGAGGGTTTGTGTCATGAGGGGATGTTGGATTTTATTGAATACATTTTTCTGAATTTATTAAGATAATCATATTGTTTTTGTTTTTAATTCTGTTTATGTGGTGAACCACATTTATTGATTTACAAATGTTGAACCATCCTTATGTCCCTGGAATAAAACCCACTTGATCACAATGAATTTTTGTTTCTAATGTGCTGCTGCGTTCACTTTGCTACTATTTTGTTGAAAATTGTTGTGTCTTTGTTCATCAGGGATATTGGCCTTTAGTATTACTTTTTTATTGTGTCCTTACCAGATTTTGGCATCAGGATGACACTGGTTTCAAAGAATGAGTTAGAGAGGACTCTCTCTTCCTCAATTTTTTGGAATAGTTTCAATGAGCTTGGCACCAGTTCTTCATTGTATGTCTGGTAGAATTCGCCTGTGAATCCATCTGGTTCTGGACTTCTTTTTGGTTGGTAGATTTTTTTTTTATTACTGAATAAATCTCATAATTATTTATTGGTCTGATTAGGATTTCAATGTCTTCCTGGTTCAATCTTGGGGGGTTGTATGTTTCCAGGAATTTATCCATTTCCTCTTTGTTTTCTAGTTTGTATGCATAGAGATGGTTACAGTAGTCTCTGAGGATCTTTTGGATTTCTGTGCTGTCAGTTGTGATGTCACCTTTACCATTTTTCATTGTGCTTATTTGAATCTTCTCTCTTTTTTTCTGTTGGTTTATTTAGCTAATATTCTATCAATTTTGTTTAGCCTTTCAAAGAACCATTGTTTCATTTCTCCTTGGTATTTTTTTGTCTCAATTTCATTTAGTTTTATTCTCATTTTTGTTATTTCTTTTCATCTGCTAGCTTTGGGTTTGATTTGTTCTTATTTGTATAGTTCCTTTGGATATGATATTAGGTTGTTAATTTGAGATCTTCCTATCTTCCTGATGTAGACACTTAATGCTATAAACTGTCCTGTTAACACTGTTTTTTGTTTGTTTGTTTGTTTTGTTTTGTTGCTGTATCTTTGAGGTTTTGGTATGTTGTATCTCTATACTGATTTGTTTCAAAAATACTTTTTATTTCTACCTCAATTTCATTGTTTATTCAAAAGCCATTCAGGAGCAAGTTGCTTAGTTTCCATATACTTGTGTGATTTTGAAAATTCCTCTTAGTGTTGATTTATACTTTTATCCCACTGTATTCCAAAAATATGCTTCATATGATTTGAATTTTTTTTGGAGTGTATTTAGATTTGCTTTATGATCAAGCATGTGGTCAATTTTACAGAATGTTCCATTTGCAGATGAGAAAAATGTATATTCTGTGCTTATTATGTGAAATGTTCTGTAGTTGTCTATTAGGTCTATCCAGTCAAGAATCCAATTTAAATCCAGAGTTCTTTTGTTAGTTTTCTGCCTCAGTGATCTTTCGAGTGCTGCCAGTGGGGTATTGAAGTCCCCCACTATTATAATTTGGCCACTGTCCCTTTTCTTAGGTCTAGTAGTATTCATTTTATAAATCTGGGTGCTTCAGTGCTTGATGCATATATATTTAGGGATAGTTAAATCTTCTTGTTGAATTGAAACCTTTAATCATTATATAAGGCCTTTCTTTGTCTTTCTTTCTTTTTTTTTTTTTTGCCATTGTTGGTTTGAAGTCTGTTTTATTTGATACAAGAACAGAAACTCCTGTTCTTTTATTTTCCAGTTGTGAGATAGATCTTTCTCCCCTCCCCTTACTTTGAGCCTGTGAGTGTCATTACACATAAAATGAGTCTATGGAGGAAGCAGATGGTTGGGTCTTTAAAAAAAAATCCATTTTGCCAAGCCATATCTTTTAAGTGGAGCATGTATGCCTTTTATATTCAAGGTTAATATTGATATGTGAGGTTTTGTTCCTGTCATAATGTTGTTACCTAGTTGCTTTGTAGTCTCAAATGTGTAATTGCTTTATAAAATTTGTGAACTTTGTACAAAATATGCTTTCATGGTAGCAAGTATTGTCCTTTCATTTTCACGTTTAGAACTCTTTCGAAGATTTCTTGTAGGGCTGGTCTGGTTGTCTTTAGCATTTCCTTGTCTGAGAAAGACTATTTCTCCTTCTTTTATGAAGCTTAGTTTGAGAGAATATAAAATTCTTGGTTGGCCTTTTTTTTTTTCTTCAAGAAGGTTAAAAATAGACCTCCAACCTCTTTTGACTTGTAATATTTCTGCTGAGACATCTACTGTTAGTGTAATGGGATTTCCTTTATAGGTAATTTAGCCCTTTTTTCTAGCTGTCTTTAAGTTTTTTTTTTTTTTTTTCTTCATGTTGGCCTTGGGCAGTCTGATGACTCTGCTTCAGTGATGTCTTCTACAGTATCTCACATGTGTTTTCTGAATTTCTTGTGTCTGGATAATTACCTCACCTGCAAGATAAAAGACATTTCTCTGAATTATTTGCTAAAATATGTTTTTCATACATAAAAGTAAAATTGCTTACTTTTCCTTCTCTCTCAGGAATGCCTATAAGTTACAGGTTTAGTTGTATTATATAATTTCAAATTTCTTAAAGACTTCGTTTGATTTTTAAAGTATCTTTTTCTTTATTTTTCTGTCAGGGTTAATTTGAAAGACTAGTCTTCAAGGTCTAAAATTATTTTTTTTCTAGTATATTATTAAAGCTTTCAAATGTGTTTTGAAATTCCTTTAGTGAGTTGTTTAATTCCAGGTGGTCTATTTGGCTTTTATAAAAATATAGCTATCTTTCAAACCCTAAATTGTTTTCCAGTTTCTTTGTGCAGGTTTTCAACTTTCTTCTGGATCTCACTGAGTTTCTTTTGAATCCACATTTTGAATTCATTATCTGTCATTTTGGACTTTTCCTTTTGGTTAGAATCAATTGCTAGAAAGCTAGTTTGATCCTTTGGAGGTTTCAAGACACTCTGTCTTTTTGTACTGCAGTAGTTCTTTCACTGATTCCTTCTCATCTGAAGGAACTGTTGCTTATTTTTGAGTTTTATATAGTTTGGATGGGACTTTTACATTTTTCATTCTTTTTTCCCTTGAGGGTATACTGCAGTGTATTTTTTTACAATCCTTTGTCTTCATTTCTGGGTGCTTTCAGGGCAAGGTTCTGCATGAGTTCCTTGTTTGTGGACAGCTTCTGTGCACTGGCTTTCTCAGATGCTGCCTGTTGTAGTGGTATACTGAATGTAAGAGCCAAAACAGTATCTTCTGCAGGGCTGAGGGTACAGAGGTCTCAGGTAGCTTTTCTCCTGCACTAGCACTATGTCCTTCTGACAGCAGGTTTTTATTTTGTGGGGCAGTTTAGAGCTGGCTCACTCTCCAGGAGGCTGAGGAGTGGAAGCACTTATTTTCATGGGAGGATGGCAAGGGGAGATAATGTTGGGCTATGAGTAGATCTCCAAGGAAGGGGCAGTGGGGTGAGCACCAGATTCTAATGCTGGGCTGGCAGGAATGCAATTTACCTCCCTATTGCACCCCTGCCTCAGGGCTCATGACCTTCAGTTTATATAGACTTTGTCCTTTGGCTCATGGCTGCAAAGTGGCTGCAGACTGTAGATAAAGCCCTCTGTCCACTGCCACTAAAACCAACTCAGGGCAGAGCCACCTTCCCCAGTCCAGAGCAGACAACTCTGTAGGTTATGTCCTCCATTGCAGGGCTGCTGCTGTTCTGTATAGGAAGGAGAAATTGGTCCCTGCTCATTGTGCAATCCCAAGCAGGGTGGATTCACTTTCAATGGTGGTGGAGCTGCCATGAGAAGCACTTTCTCCAAGTGCATTCCTTCACACATACCAGCCCCCAGCAGGGAGAACCTCTCCTGGGTCTGCAATAGTGGATGAGGGGAGTGGGAGATGATCACCTCTCCATGTCTGTTCCTGGCTGCTGGTGTTGCCCCCCTTCAGTGATTGGTACCACATCTATGCTTCCTTTGTCCCAAGGGGGGCTTTGGTGAGCTGAGTGCCAACCCATAGAAGTGGCTGAAGGTTAGATCTCCAGGGGTCTGAAAGCTCCCCTGGGACCCACTGGTCCTCTGCACCTGCCAAAGTCAGAGTGGGTTGTAGAAGATGTTTGTGGGCAATCTGGCGGTGCAGCGACTCAATGACACAGAATCTTCTGGCAGGGCAGAAGTCCACCATGGGTGCACAATTAGTATGGTGCCATCTTAGCTTAGATCTGAGGAGAGTGAGGGCACACATGTTTGAGCTGGTCACCTGGTTCTTTGACCCTGAGAAGTTCTCAAGTTGCCACCAACAGCATTACACAGTCACAAGAGCGGAAGGACTCCCTAAGAGTTTGGTAGTCTGCAGATTGTTACAGGGGTGAGGGGAACAGAGAAGCACCCCCACCTATATTTTCTGTGGAACTCTGAGTTCCTCTGCTGCCAATCTCTCGGATTTTGCTGCTTTTTTTGTATGCAACCCTGCTTCTTCTATTGGGATTTCTGACAGGTCCTGGCTCTCTTCCCTCAATATTCCATTCAGAACATGCCCATTCACCAACAACTTTGACCTAGTTTTTGAAGAGAACTGGTATCTGATGTCCCTAGTCAGCCATCTTGAAAAAAATGAATTACGAATATTTTTAGAAAGCAAGAATGGCATGGTTACTGCCTTATTTCTCAAGTCTTAACTATTTTTCTTTTCCCATTGACTGTCTCTTTCATTTAACATTATTTCCCAAAGAATTTGGTATTTGTTTCTATTATGGCTTTATCACTAGGCACAAAAACTTAATAGATGGTCAATTAATGAATAAATGGAAAAAAGAGAGCAAATAAGGGAGGGAGAGCAGAAAAAATGAAGGCAGAATCACTGAAGTCCAAATCATTACCTAAATACTTGTTAGGATTATATAGGGTTATATGGTATATAAAATTAGCATCACTCCTTGGTAAGAGAGAAAAAGAAACAAGAAAGAAATGAAATATATAATTATATTATAATGTATAATGATATATTTATATAAATAATATATATTATATATAATATAAAGTATATATAAATAGGCTGAGGAAGGAGAATGGCGTGAACTCGGGAGGTGGAGCTTGCAGTGAGCCAAGATCATGCCACTGCACTCCAGCCTGGGTGACAGAGCGAGACTCCGTCTCAAAAAAAAAAAATCAAATCTTAGAAATGAATTTAAATAAAAATATATAGACCTACACAGGATGAAGGTGTATAACTTTATTATGAGACATTAAAAATACCTGTAGCAAGTAAATATTCATAAATAAATGGAGGGAAACACAATGCCCATTGATTAGAATACTTGATATCAAAAAGCATAATTTCTAAAACTGATTTATAAATTTAGATTTAATATCAAGTAAAGTTTCAATAGAATATTTTAATGGCTTTTTACAAGCTTATTTACATATTTAAATAAAAATGCAAATGGCCAAGAATAGTTAAGACACTTGAAGAATATGAACAGATGAAGGGTATGTCCTCTTAGCATTGAGATGTATTATAAAGCTCTAATAATCATTGCAGTGTAGTATTGGATCAGAAATAAATAGGTCAATATGACAGAGTAGAGAGCTCAGAGGGGGAAAAGTCCTCACATGTATTGCTGTTTTATTTATGACAAAAATGGCACTATAGAGCAATGGGAAAGGACGGTCTTATTGATAAATAATGCAGAGACAATTATGTATCTATATGAATGAAATTAGGCCCCTAATCCACACCATACCACACATATGTATGAGGTAAATCAATCTGAATATAGTAGACAAAATGTAAACTTAGAAGAGCACATAGGAAAATATCTTAAAAGAACTTGGAATAAGTAAATTATCTTAAAACAAGAAATATAAAGCATTAAGCATAAAGAAAATGATTATTAAACTTCACTATATTATTTTTAAGAACTTTTGTTTACCAGAAGGCACTATATAAAACATGAAAAAATAAGTCAGAGTGGAAGAAGATAGATGTAACTTATAAAATTCAGAAAGGACTGCTTTCTACTACAAATCGATGAGTAAAAAAAGGCAGACAACTCAATAGAAAAATGAGCAAAAGACACGAACAGGCATTTCACAAAAAGGGACATTGTTTTAAGTTACCAAAATACATACATATGAAATATGCTTGACTTCACCTTTATTATTTACAGCTATTATTTGGGAAATGCAAATTAAATAACACTATATGTATGATATTGGTCAAAATAGAAAAATCTGACAATACCAAGGATTGGTGAGGATACAGGGCAACAAGAAGTCTCCTACAATATTGGTGGTAGTATAAACTCTTACAAGTTGAGTATCACTCATCTGAAATATTTATGACCGAAAGTGTTTTAGGTTTTGAATTTCTCTGGATTTTGGAATACTTACTTATGCATTATAAGGTATCTTGGGAATGGACACAACTCCAAACACAAAATTAATTTATGTTTTATGTACACCCTATACACATAGCCTGAAGGTAATTTTATACAATATTTTAAATAATTTTGTGCATAAAACAAAGTTTGTGTGCATTTAACCATAAGAAAGCAAATGATGTGGACAATCCATCTCCAGTTGTTTGGCATTACCATCACTCCTGACTGAATTTATATGCTACCAATAAGCAATCATTTTCTTACATTTATCCACATGTAAGTACTGAACAGTAACAATTATGACATGCCATTAAGATAGTAAAATGATGTATTCAAGGTAACTTATGATGTCATGTTGACATTGAGAAAGTTTGGATTTTGGAGCATTTCGGATTTTGCATTTTCAGATTACCATCTGTGCATCCACCTTGGAAAACGGTTTGGCAATGTCTTATAAAGTTGAAGATACACATATCCTGTGATCAGCAATTCTGCTCTTAGTTGTACACCCTGAAGAAATGATAATTTATGTGCAGCAAAGTATACAAACAAGAATATTCATGACAATATTGTTTGTAACTATCCAAACATGGAAATAACTCAGGTGACCAACTAAAGCAGCAGGTTCATATAAATTGTGACATATCTATACAATTGAGTTTTTACTTAATATATTTGTTATATGTTATACTCACATAATAATGAAAATTATATACATCTTATAAACAATGTTGGGGAAAAAAGCAAGACAAATGAAAACATATTGTAAGGTTCTAATTTCATTCATATAAACTTAGATGAATAAAAAGCTGCATTATATTAGTTTTTGCACTTCTAAACACAATTTAGAAAAGAATACCTTAATATTTGTATCTGGAAGAGTTTACAAGATTTTTCATAAAATTGTTTATTAATCCCCCAAAACTGGAAATAAGCAAAACATCCATTAGCAGTACAATGGACAATCAATATGTAGAGTGTTTTTGTAAGAAGATAAAATACATATTAAAATATCAATTGAATTACAGCATATAATACGTTGTAAATCAATATACAACATAATAAAATAGAATATAAATATATGAATGAACTGCATGGACCCACATTAACATGGATGCATCTCAGATGTCAGCTTTTCTGGTCTTTTCTAGTTTATTGTGGCAAATGTACTTTTACCTGCCTTGTGTGCTCGGAGAACACTTATGTAAGACTAGAATAATACTTATTTAACTTGAGTGCCTTACTCTCTGAACTGAAAAATTTTTAGAGGAGTTTCTTACTTCTGCATCCTGACCAGGCCCACTTTGCACAGAACAGTAGCTGATGGGCATGATCACCTTTGCTGGGTCCTCGTGAAACTCTTTGGTACCCAGTGGCCCTTTGATATTTGTCAGACATAGTTGATCAGAACACTTCTTCTGACATCCTCCTTCTCTCCCCTACAAAGTTTCCTCGGTCCTCTTATCTCTCTCTCTTGTTCAAGTAGTGCCCTGCTCTACTCCCCTATGCTTTAAATGCTGAGGTTATGTGTACTGTGCTTACTTTTTATTTCGCATCTTAATTTAATCCCTAAAACCTATAACTTGGTTTCATTACCTTTCATTTTCACTTCTGTGACTCTGATTCTGTCCTTAATTATGTTCGAAATGAATTAGTATTATTTTCATATTGTTTTTTATCTTCTGCTATGAGATAGCCTTTGTTGTATTCTATAGATAGAAAATACCTAGTATGTATGTGCATACCAGATAGAATAATAGATCAGGGCATTTTTTTCCTATGAGCCAAAGTAGCCTCAGAACCCTCTCAACATGTTATTATAAGAAGCTACTACAAATGGAATTGACATGCAGCTAAGATCTAATTGCCATTCCAGCTTTATTTCATTCTGTGATGTAATGACAGATTAATGTTAAATCACCTCTACTTTAAAAAATCCCTACTGTTCTTAATAAATTATAATGGTTTCCTTCTGAGGATCAAGTACCTACTCCCTAGTGTGGCACCTGAAAGCTTCCTTATCCTTCCAAATTGCTTTCCTTCTCACCACACATTGTACAAGTTCTCCATCCCAGCCAGACAAATCCATTTATGGCTCCAACATCTAACTTAATCATCTCTGGGTCTAAGCCTTTATTTGGATTCTCATAACTAGAACCATCTCCCTTTTCTTCCAATCCAAATGTTATACTGTTTCTGAGGTTTAATAGGGAAGTAAAATATATTGAAGGGACACACTTCCTTTCAATCTTGTTAGGGAGAAAAAAGTCAACTAGATCCATATAGAAGAATACTCAGTCAGGTGCAGACTGGAATTCAGTATCTTCACCTATAAAGTGGAATTCAATAGTAATAGTGAAACACAGAAATTACCACGTGCTTTAATCCATCACATATTACCTATATGGTTATAGAGTCATTTTCCTCCTAACTAGATTTTAAGGTAAATAATGCATTTTTAATTTCTATTGTATTATCCTTCATTGTCCAATGAACAAAATATTTGTATAGCAATTCACAGGGCATTATTCTCAATAACTAAAATAGGTAATAGGCAAATGCTCTACTCTTCATTTTAAAATAATTAAAATAATTACCAGAACACTCTTCATTTTACTGATGACGTTGAGGCCCATAGGGGAGATGTAACTTGCTCTGGATCATGCAGCTAGTTAGGGGTAGAGGCAGGACTTAAGTCCCCGTTGAAAGTAGGCTATATACATGAAAGGGTACTTAAAATTGAGATTCAAGATTGATCTAAATGCAGCCTGCATGGAGGGAAGCAAGAATGATAGGGCTATAATAATCTAGAGAAGAGGAGTGAAGTTTCTATCTTCCCCTTCTTTGGTCACCAGGTTGTGAAAATGGAGACGAAGGACTCAAAAGGGATTTCAGCAGTGTAATGAACAGCAGCTGGAACTGTTTGGGAGTTGAAGTAAGGGAGAGAACGATACAAATGATGATTCTGAAACTTTGAAACTCTCAAACTGGGAATAATAGTGAAGCCAGGAGAACAGCTAAAAGGAAAAGTGAGTTTAGGTGGGACAATGGTAAACTTAAGCTAAGTGAGGTCATCCAGGAGACATCAAGTGGGTTTTGGGGACTACAGAATAGATCTAGAAGTGATTAAAGGAAGAAAAGATGTAAACTGAGTAAGGGAATGGGCAAGAAGGAAGAGAATTAAAAATAGCCCTCCCCAGCCGGGCGCGGTGGCTCAAGCCTGTAATCCCAGCACTTTGGGAGGCCGAGACGGGCGGATCACGAGGTCAGGAGATCGAGACCATCCTGGTTAACACGGTGAAACCCCGTCTCTACTAAAAAACACAAAAAAACCTAGCCGGGCGAGGTGGCGGGCGCCTGTAGTCCCAGCTACTCGGGAGGCTGAGGCAGGAGAATGGCGTAAACCTGGCAGGCGGAGCTTGCAGTGAGCTGAGATCCGGCCATTGCACTCCAGCCTGGGTGACAGAGCGAGACTTTGCCTCAAAAAAACAAAACAAAACAAAAAAAAATTGCCCTCCCCGCTAAAAATCGTTTCAGAAGGAAAAGATTTGTAGTTGAGCACATGATAGAATATTCAAAATATATGAAGCAGGGTTACATCAAGTATGAAATGGAAATCATGCTATTTCTCTTAGTAAAAATAAAAATTTCTCAATTTACAGAGAAATCTTCCATTACCACTTTTAGCAGTTTGAGTCTCCAAACACTTCAGTCAGTTTATGTCAATACCAAGATGCACTCTGTTGAGGTCTTTCTTAGCATTATGACTTGCTGGGTCTACCTCCACTGCCTAGTCATCTACTTAACTTCCAATCATTATCAAGTCTCAGCTCACAGATCACATTCTTCCATTCATTCCTGCATTAATTCATGTTCTTGTTCACTCAGTTAATCTGTATTGTATGTATTGAACATCTAATAAATCCTGGCCACAACAATGAGTGCTGGATATTCAAGGATGAAGAAAGTAGACACGAACTCTGCCATCATAGACCTTGAAATCTAAACAAGTTCCCACCCTTATTACTCATTTCTCAAATAAGCAGTGCAGGTATGTTAGTTTCCTATTGCTGCTGTAATAAATTGCCATGAATGCAGTGGCTTAAAACAGCACAAATTTCTTATTTTACAGTTCTAGATGACAGAAGTCACTGAAATGAGTCTGGAGATAAAATCAAGTTTGGGCAGGGCTGCATTCCTAGAGGGTCTAGAGGAGAATTCATTTCCTTGCCCTTTCCAACTTTCAGAGGCCATCTGTATTCCTTGGGTCATGGCCCTGTCCTCCTTTTGCAAGCCGCCAGTGTGACATCATCAAATCTCTCCTCTCTCATCTTCAAATATCAGAAGAGATGTGGTCTCTTCTGTCACCACATCTTCTCTGACCTCGAACCTCCTGTCTCCTTGTATGACACTGGGCCTACCTGAGAAATCTAGGATAACCTGCCCATCTCAACATCCTTAAATTAATCAAATCTACAAAGTCCCTTTTGCCATGTAAGGCAACATATTCACAGTTTCTGGAGAGTCAAATGTGTGCATCTTTAAGAGGCATTATTCTGTCCACCACGCAAGGTCTCCTTCACCTCCATAGCATTTTCTGCACATCTCTAGCCCTCTTCACACTTTAAATTACTAGTTCAACTGACGAGTTTCCCAACCTGATTGTGAATCTGTTGAGGGCAGTGATCACTGTCTTCCTTGTTCGTCATTGTACTTACATTTTCTAGGACAGTGCTTAGAGTAGGCACTCAATACATCTATATTAGCTGACTGCTGGGAGAAAGGAAGGAAGGAAAGAAATGTTCAATAATATGTGCACATGTTTTCCAAAGGGAATGTTGTGGTTTGTCTTAAATATTTCTTAACTTCTTATTTTCTTGAGAAATTTGAGATGTAAATCTGCTTTTCAATAGTTAATTGATATCAACAGAAAATACTTTCTTTTAAAAAATTATGAGTTACTCATGGACTGTCAAGAATCTTTTGAAGTATATAAAAAGCACTTTTAAATTATGCAACTATGAATATTTTTTAATTAAAGAAGTTAATGAGTATTCCACAGGAGAGAGCTGACTTCCACAGTCTGGAGTTAATTGCCCACCCACACCTGATGGTTAATTTCTTTCTGAAATGTTGTTTTTGTGTAGATAAAGCCCATCATTTACCCCATTCCACATGGGAATAGATTAGTTGTCTCCTTTGCACATGCTCCAAGCTTACCTCATTTTGCTTAAGGCAGGATATTAGCTGTGCATTCACTTTACTCTTTTCTAGGATTATGTGATTTTTATTGCTCTGGTTGATTTACTTAGAAGTTTAGAACACAAGGTTATAGCCATACAATTAGTGCAACGGCAGAACTGAAAGGATACTGTGTAAAAGAAACTTCACTTACTTTTGGAAAAATGTTAGAAATGTCCATTGTATTTAAATTTTCATTCGAGTGAATTGGTAACTTTACCATTAAGACTGTTTTTTCATTTAGAAGAAAATCATGAATTGCGTCTCTTAAAATAGCTTACTTAAATTATTAACCACAAATACAAGGCATGAGCCTGTTGCTTTGCTTTATTTTTATTTTTGGATGGCCTGAAAATATACACATATTTCAATTAAAGGAATAGCACAGAAGGAGGTTGGATTAAAAAAACAAAGATGAAGCAAACAATGGCATGAACACACTCTCAGACAATGGAAGGGACATTTTTAAATCACTATTGATAAAGCCCCAAATACTTTCAGAGTTAATAATCTATCATCATGTACATTATGAGATAATTACAAGAAAATAAATAAAATTGCAAGTACAATTTAGAAGTGAAATATAGTAGGATAGAAAAGGAAAAAAAACTTGTTTAAGAATTTTCAATACCATTTTATCACGATTTTCTCATCAATTAAATGCAGTTATCAATCTCTCTAAGTAACATATACACAGATTGTTTTTCACTGTAATATTTTTTAAGTTCAGAATGACAAATAAGTTTTTGATCAGCTAGTAGTGGCTTCCTGAAGCACTGATTGATAGAAATTGTAAGGTCTTGTTTGACCTCAGTGGAAAAAAATACCAAATTCATTAGCTATCTTTGCCGTGGCTGTGGATAGGGAGGATTGAATTCATGTCAGACAGTTATACATAATAACTGCTAATATTCTTTCCGATTACAGTTTCTTTCTAGCAAGCCTGTCTTTTTTTGCGGGGCGGTGGGGGAGGTGGACAGACTCTCACTCTGTCTCCCAGACTGGAGTGCAGTGGCGCTATCTCGGCTCACTGCAAGCTCCGCCCCCCGGGTTCACGCCATGCTCCTGCCTCAGCCTCCGGAGTAATTGGGACTGCAGGCACACACCACCACACCCGGCTAATTTTTTGTATTTTCAGTAGAGACGGGGTTTCACCATGTTAGCCAGGATGGTCTTGATCTTCTGACTTTGTGATCCACCTGCCTCGGCCTCCCAAAGTGCTGGAATTACAGACGTGAGCCACTGCGCCCAGCTGCAAGCCTGTCTTATAGACATTAGTATTATGTTTGGTAGTAAATAGATAATAAGGCTTAAATATCTTAGAAAAATTCTTAATCTATTAATTCTTATTATTTAAGTTAAATATGAATGCTAATTTTTTCTATGGAAATTTTTGAACAAATAACTTTAGATTGCAGATTATTTTGAAATATGTATTATTTTATAAAACAGGAATCATTTGGTAAGAACAAGACTGTATAAATGGATTAAAAAAGGACAAAATTTGATATCAATTTGTGTCATTGTTATTTTATTGTCAAATATGTCAGTGGTTTAAGTCTTTCATTTAATCAAAGCCACTGGATTTTTAAAACTTACTGATGATTTTCTTTATATTTAATAAGAATACCCACCTTTAAGCAATGATATGCTGGTGAATAGCAAATGATTCTTGGAGTGGGGATATAAGGTCAGATGGTGGAGAAGTTCTGATATGTAGCATTTGCCAATTTCCATGGTGTAAATATTTCTACTATCACTGATTTTAAGCTACCAACATGCTGTGATTAAGCATGGAAGATATATACACGATTGACTTTCACGAACTGGCATCATCTGGCCCAACTCATTACTGACTTTAAAGAAACCATATAAATTTTATTTTCTAAAAAAAAAGTTTGAAAAAGTCAACATAAGAAATCTTCACATATTAAGCTCCAATATACATTGTAAACGTGATTAGTCTTACTAATTTTTAAATCTTACTTTGTAAGAAAACATCTAACTTCATTATATATATTTTACCTATGTATATTATATAATTTTTTAACGTTTTCTCATAAAGTTTACCTAATATTTAATTGTTAGAGATTTTTATACTGTGAAAATTTAATAGAACATTTCCAGATATATATTTATGACCAGTCAACATTCCACTGTTGACAGGAACAAGTATTCTCTGTTTAGAGTATTTTTCTTTTTCCTGCAATCTTAATACTCTCCTATCTCTGGTAATAAGCCAGGGCGTATTATACCTGAAAATATAAATAAAAGCCTCTGCATTAGTAGAGGTAAATCTTGTGTTTAATCAGGGAAATAATGAATGATAATGATTGCAGCTGAGTGGTCAATAGATGAGCTATGTTGTGGCTATTTTCAATTTTGCCTGAGGTTCTAGTTTACCATTTTAGGCCTATGGAAACATAGCCTGAATGTTCAGTAACCACTTAGCCCCCCTTGCCCTGGGAGAAACAGCAGAACAGAAGGCACTAATGGAGTGCCTGGCATATCGTTGGTCCTCATTAAATGGTTGAATGGGAGCAGAAGGAGTTTTAGATTTAAGCTGTCATTAGTGTTGGATTAAGGCTGTCCACATGGTCAGAATGCTTACACGTCTACATTATTTCTCCTTTTTGGAATCTGATATATCCTGCAAGGCTGCTTTTTGCATGAAGCCTTCCCTGATTACTCCAAAGAGACTACTCTGTTTTGTAAATTCACATTTTTATTCATTTTATCATTTTAATCATGTCATTTATATACCAATGCTATCCTTGACACTCAAAAGTATTATAAACTCCTAAAGAAAGGAATAAGACCTCACTCATGTTTGTTATCACTCACTCCTTAAAAAAATTACTCCTTAGAAATATTGATTATTTAGTGTTATTATCTTCTCTTTCTTGAACATAGTACAAACACAACATAGTTATTATTCAATTAATAGCATATTATTTGATTAATAAATATAAATATAGATCTAAAGATGAAACTGAAAACCAAGTCTTATACCTATCACTTTTCAAATACATAGAAATTACTTTGTAGCATTTCTCTTTTTCCTGACAGTTACTGTCATATATAAATTTTCAGTGTCATTTTTTATTTTCTGTTTTACTGCTTTTTTAAATCTGTAAGCAGGATTTTTTTAAATTGCACTATTTCCCTCATATTTTCTCCCAAATTGAGAAACAACCACAGTCCCACTTTTATATAGTCACTATACAGAAAAACCTTGAACATTTTAAATGGCAATGCTATTGAAATTAAGAATTAATTTTTTCAGAGAATGTCATAATAGTTAATGAATTTGAATTTAAGTGATAGACTTTGCCTACAGTGGTGGGGGAATCAGCATGTGTGATCTGCTCTGAGAGCCACATCACTCCTCAGAGGGACCCCAAATGTGGCCTGTCACTGTGAAGAAATAGGTCATATCATGTAAGGAAATCGTGGCCCTAAGAATGTCTATCAAAAAGAGGTCATGAACTCCTAAGTAAAATCTTATTGTTTTCATCAGGTAAATTCAGAGGCCGATTTACTATGAACCGAATGAAGCTTAATTTTCAGAGCCCGTCATACAGATCCCTTCCAAGGCTGTGGGACAAGTCCTAGCAATGGAGTTTTTTTTTTTTTTTTTTTTTTTTTTAAGTGTGATTCCAAAATTGTATACACTTCAGGCATCACAAAACAGAGCTCTACTTTGGGCATGCCTATTAAGGAAACATTGTGATATTGTGGGAAAGGTACTATTCAGAATGTCTAGAGACTTTGCTTCTGTCTATGTTTAGCACTAACTTGCCAGATATCCTTTAAAAAGCATTTAAACTTTTAAACTGAACTTCAGTTTGTCCATATATGAAATGATACTGGTAGTTAACCTATTTTGTCTTCTTCTTTGAGTCATGTCATAATCACCTGAAATTGCATTCCAGCAATACAAAATCAGAAAGTTCAGAAATAATTAATAATTTACTGAAAAATGTAAAAATTAAAAGTGTTTAGAATTAGTGTTGTTAAATATGAGGCCACTGTTACCCTCCCACCAGTCAACAAAGCCAGCAGCAGAAATCTCTTAAAATTCTGCCTAACTCAAGTCTCTGTTTCTCCTACAGAAGAAGTTTCACAGTCCTGCCCTAATGAGAAGTGTTCTTTAATCCTGGATTGCAGTGGATTTACCTTTTTTGACTATTCTGGAGTCTCCATGCTTGTTGAGGTATTTATGGAGCTTGTGTTTAGAACTGTTTCTTCCCTTTTGTTCAGTAACAGGGGTTTTCACCACCTTCTCTCTGTAGCCTTGAGGCTGCTTGTTGCGATACACATCTCACCCCATTATTTGCAAAGGACGTAGAACTGCATGCCTCCCATCACTGTAGATTTGTTTTCAGGAGATCCTATTCAGCTTCTAGTTGTATGTATGTGTGAGGGTCAGGGCTAAGAATATTTGCATGGGGTAGTCAGAGAGAACAGTACATAGACTTGAGATACAGTGGGCATAGGATCTCCTAGGCAGTCAATTTACAAGGATTCTAGAAAGGAGAAAAGCCCATTCCAGAGCACAGGCTGCATAAGCAAGTGCCTTGATGATGGCAGGAGGTTTTCTCTCACATTACGGTTGGGTACAGTTTGGCCTAATACCATTCCTGGTCTCACAAGCAGTGCCCAATGCAACGGCTTTTCTCTGTTCTCTCAGGCAATAGTGCCTCTTTCTCTACCCTATGATCTCCATGTGGTCTCCATGATCCAGGTATGCAAAAAATAAAACTCCACTTATGGATTTAAAACTGACATAGCTTCCAAACCCCATTTCCACAGCTAGAAGAACACCTAATTTTGTTAATTCACAGAAAACTCAGACACTTCTAAGGTTTTTTTTTTACCTCCTTTTTTTAGTAAATACTAAGTCAACAGGGAATTCACCTTCTTTCTTACTTCTTTTTGTTCTTTCCCTTAATACCCTGAATTGGTGGTGGTGGGACGTCTTGAGGGTGGGGCAGCATCTGTTCCTCAGTTTCTTCAGTCCTCTGCCAGCTTCTGAGCCTGTGAATTGGCTCATCTCATCTTCAGGTGTTTACTTCCCAGAGGTTTTCTTACTCAGACCACCTAGAGCCTCCCTGTGTGGCTTGACATTGAGCCAAATACTTAATTTAAACCTTATGGAAATTTCTGGAGTTCTTTCGTCACCCATTGATCTCTCCCTGAACTCTGGTTCTCTCTGTGCAGCTCAGGGAAGCTGCCACATTTTTATTAGGTCCCCCTCATCATGCCAGGGCCCAGAAACTGCTTTGCGGCAGAAAGCTACCATGATCAGAGGGCTCACCCCATTTTTCCCCCTTTCTCAGGAACCTCAGCTGCCCTGTGCTGCCCTGCCTGGTGCCGATTGTCTAAACATGGTTGTTGTATATTTTTGTCCAGTTGTGCACTTCTTTGTGGAGGAGGGGATAGTCTTGTATTAGTTACATATCATGGTCAGAAAGTGGAAACCAGACATTGACTTGTAAAGGGTTCAGATCAGTATCCTTGAAAAGGTCTCATGTTGTGGACTTGTATTGTTTTCTTGTGGTGTAGTATACCTTGTGTCTCTATTCATTTATATCTTAAATTTACTTTGAAATGTCCAGCCTTTCAAACTCACGGTAGGACAAAGGTCAACATTAGTATTGCTTTCCTACGAAGATATGGGTGGGAGTGTGTGGAGGGGAATTGCTTAGTATGTGGAAGTCACAGCATAGTCCCAGCTGCATCACACTAGCTGAGGTGTGGGGGAAATCATCTCACTTGTCTGGATCTCAGTTTATTCATTTTGTAAAAATAAGGCGGCGATTTTGTTTCAGAATTGGCAGATATTTCGAAAATAAACAAATTGTTTAAAACAATTAAGTTTAAGTATCAGAGGCCTGAAATCTAGTGACTATTTTTAGCAAGTCGCCCTTTCTCCCCACATAATATGTTTTCATTTTCTTGTGGTTCACTATAAAACCTTTGCACAGTTGGACTTAGGATTCAACCTGAATACTTCATGTTTTCTTCTAGCTGAAACTAAATTGTAAACACATGGTCCCTCTTCACAGGAGGGCCTCTTGTATTCGGCATTTTTATTTACTCTGTGTTCCTAAAGTCTACAAGAGTCTCTTAAAGTTGCGTGTTTCAGGCTCTTCTGGGGTGCTCATTGAAAATGCAGTCTTCTGGGTTCTGATTCTGATCTAGGAGCTTCATTTTAAACACCCATAGGTGATTCTGATGCAGGAGGCTCAAGGATCCTATTTTGAGATACACTAGACTAGGATTGTTTTTTTTAAAACTGGGAAAGGCCAGTATATGTGTGTGTGTGTGTGTGTGTGTGTGTGTGTGTGTGTGTGTTTTGTTGTTGTTGTTCAATTGCATTTTAAATTGGTTTCTGAAATTATTAGCTTCCTTCTCTAGATATTACAAACAGGACTTAGGGTTAATAAAGAAAGCAGGAGAAATGATTACCTACTCTCACTGAGTTTAGGATCCACGGCTGACAATTCAGAGAAATTCAAACAATCTTGGCACTGGGCATGTTGCAAAAAGACTTATTTTTCATCATTCATCTTAGTAGTTTTAAAGATCTGTACACTGGAATGACAGGATCAATCAACTGATGCAATTTATTTTTAGATTGGCATAAAATGACATTCCCTTAGCCAGGTGTGTTCTATCTATATATACAAAACCAGCAGTTTTGTATCAGTTTGCCCTTTTAAATTTCCTTGTTATTCCTATTTTCTTTATTTCATTATGGTTACAGTAACAGCATGATCTATGTTAAGAATATAGACTTTAAAGATAGACTAAGCCTGGTTCCAAATATCATCCATATACTAGTTCTGTGATCTGGACTTAAGTGTTTACTTGCTTTTCTGTAAACTGGAAGTAGAAATACCCCCTTCAGCAAGTTGTTGTGAGGCTTAAAAATGATGTATTGCATATAAAGCACTTAAGAAAGTGTCTAGCAGTTAGGAAGAACTCAATAATGCTAGTTTCTATTATTTTTTCTCATTTTAAAAATGTCATTTCTTCAAGTGTAATTAATATCATTGCAACTAATATTATTTCTTAGTTCCAGCCACCCTGGAAGAAGGTTCAGAGTGAAGAGCCACAGCAACTCTTCAGTCCTTCATGGCTTCTTGCTTTCTAATAACACTCCTTGCATTGTTTTCTTAGTTGCTTTAGCATTAGAAACATTCTCTTGGGAGTTGTAGGTTGAAGGAAGTGGGGTGACTTCTCTTTATTCTTTTACTTGGGACTTTGAGGAGGTCAGTGAACTGGAGATTATATTTATCAGCACCTACAAACCGCCCATAGCAATGTGTTTGTGTTTCACCGAGCTTAAGAAAAAGTCAAACACTGGGAGGTCACCTTGAATTAAATATTTTAACTTACAAAAATGGGAGCCATTTATTCAATGGCAAAGATGCAGTCCATGTTTTTTGCTCTTTTCTCATTTACACTCAGTAATGTATCTTCTATTATTTCACAATTCTCACATAGAAAGAACTTCTTACTACTGGAAGAATATGAATGAAATTTTGAATGTACAATGCACACTATTAGAATATATTGTAAATGAACCTTTCTATATTTTATGTGTAAGATACATCACTATTATATAATGAAATCCATCCCCTGGTAACTAAAATGCCTAAATTTACTTTTACGGAAGTTCATAGACTGACTTTGATTTGAGTGAATTTAAGATCAGAGCCTTTAATAAGTTGTTTCTGCTTGAGATTTTCTAGGACTTAAAAGATGCCAAACAAATGAGTCAGGATCTCTCATCTTGCAATCCTTTTAAAATGGAAGTTGAGTAATCAAACTTGGCTTGGATTATAGTGAGGTTCTCAATTTACCATTCATGCACAGGGTTTGTAGAGCACGTGAATATGTCCAAATTATTGTAAAATATTAAAGCAAGCAGTAGGTCAGCAGCTTTCTTCATTTTCACAAATGGGTCCTTGTTTTCTATTAAAAGAGGTTGAGAACAATTTTATATGATTCTTACAGGGCAGGAAAGTAACTGTTTTTACTTTTATTAAATGATGTGGAAAAGGTAAGCAGTCAAATTTAGTTGCAATAAAGGTAGATGCCCTGCTGTATTAATCTTAGTCTTTTAGATGCTTGCCAGATTATGCCTGACTGTGTAACAATGCCTCCCTCTGGTGGTTTGACTTCATAAACATTCGCTTTAAAGAAAGTTTGATTTCTTCTGAAGCCCATCTTATTTCCTCCTGCTGGCTATTCTGAATTGACTGTGGGTATCCTATTTTAATTCTTCCAGGTTTACATGGACTGTAAAGGCAGGAGTGTGGATGTATTGTTAGCCCATTGTACAGGTAAGAACATGTCCCTGACTAACGTTGAATGTGATTCTTCTGCACTTCCACATGTATTCTTATATCACTTGTGCTTTCTTGTAGCTTCCTTGATAAAAGGAATGACGTATTATGGAAACCTAGACTCAGAGAAACCAATTTTTTTTGAATCAGTATCTGCTGCAATAAGTCATATCCATTCAAATAAGGTGAGTTGATTAAGTTGGCCTGAAGGAGTTATAAGAATATTCAGGATATAGAATCGAAGCTTTGCATCTTTTGTATCAGCTTATTACTCCATTGGTATCTAAAATCTATTAACAGTGCCCCCCCCACGCCCCCGCCCCAGCCCACTTCAGACCCTCAGATTTTTTATTCCAAGTAAAAGAATGTTTCCATTCTTTTTTTAGGCCAGTGATAAACTGTTGTTTGGTAACTTGGATTTTCCAACAATGTCACTGCTCTCGGGATTAGGTGGTTGCCTATCAATTGCAAACAGCTTACTCGTACAACAAATGCTTCTTCCAGGATCTACTGTCCTGGGGATTTGAATCCACCTTTCTCAAAAATAAAAACTCTAAATATGGCCTTAAAAGTTTTTTCTGCTCTGATATCTTGCCTCTAAGCTTATGTTGCCATCTTTGGAGATATTATTTGCAGAGTCTAGTGCTCACATGATCTGAAGTGTCAAAGTTATCTTACAAATGCTGGGCTTATGGTTTAGTTTTACAATTGTTCTTAGAGCTTTGATTTCCTGCAATTTTTCCTTGAGTTTTGAATTGTTTTGCCTTTCCTCATCCCTAGAATAACATTTGGTGCCTCACAGAGTCATCTCTATTGTATACAATCAGAACAGTATGTATTTACAAAATAATAACAACACTATTATTATATCTAACATATATTGAGTGCTCTCACTATATTACAGGAATATTCTAAAAGCTTTACTATGTTGTTTAACTGAATTTGCCATGACCTTATGAGGTAGATACGATAATTTAATCAATTTTTAGAAACAAGGAAACTGACCAGGGAAATTACACAATCTATAAGTGATAGAGTTGGTTGCAGAGTCAGCAGTTTGACGTTGGACCTGGAGCTTTGAACTGCTCTACGCTGATGTCTCATAAAAGGGTCATTTGGTTTTTTTTTTTTTTTTTTTTTTTTTTGGCTTAGCTGGACAGCTTGCTTCAGTTACTACTGTTCTTTTACTTTGGTACCAATTTAGAGTTGAGTAAGTAGCACATACTTATTTCTTCCTCTTCCATTTCAGAATTTGAGCAAACTCAGTGACCACAGTGAAGTCTGAGACCCTTTTGTCTCAGTACAGCTCTCGTCTTTACCAACTGCCTAAAGAGGCCATACGCTGGGATTTTGCACAACTTTTTTGTTGTTTAGAGCCTACAGATGACCTCTGCTACAATAAGTATGATGTAACTTGGTAACTGCATAGCAGTTGGAAAGAACTGCCAACTTTTTTCTCATTTTTGTTAGTAAGAAGATTCACTTAGTTATTTTATATAAAAATCAGTATGTGTTTAGTTTTAGTGTACTAAAGGATAAACATGGTTTTATTTTATTTTACTATAATATTTTGTGCTGTTTTATTTCTATTGTGCTGTAAGTTGATGTTTAAAATTGAGAAATACTTTTGTCATAGGCAATTTTGAGCATTTACAAGCCATTTGTAAAATTTTAAGATAATCTGTAACTAATACATAAAAACAACTTAGCAAATGTGCCATTTTCACACAACTTCTCTCTGTATAGGCCTCTGAAATATCAATAAGGCTAAATATTACTTTACACAGTAAGATGTGAAATTCACAAAAAGTAAACCAAACAAAACAAATGAAAAACTGGAAATAATTCATTTCCATATCTTTCCATACATCCATTCCTGAAGTATTCAGGAATGTTTTCATAATCAAAAGAAACGGGTATCCCAATAAAACCAAGTTCTTGACGTTGGTCTGTTTTGCTCTGAATATTGGAAATGCTTAGGATCTTCAGACCCAGTACCTCTAATTTTAGCATTTCTACCCAATAAGAGGCTCTGTTTTCCACTGAAGTTTTGTTGGAGAAAGAGAATACGAAATTACACATTTTATAATTTTTAGATGAGAAAATACCACTAGCAGAATAGCTTTGTGCTATTCCAGTATAAGATGAACTGTAATAATTTTTAACTTTCTTATTTCAGAGATAATCAATATAATATGTTTATCTATATGCATATGGATGTATAGGTAGGTAGATCTTCATAGATTTTTTTTCTTTTGTTAGAGGAAAGCTTAATGTGATTATCTGCAAACCCATCAAACCAACAGGATAATTGACAAATAAACGCCATAGGCTAGGTTGAACTGTATGTTATTGTTTTCATGCTTATACATATATTTTCAATCACGTACAAGTACGTAGAATTTCACATTTTAATTTAGCAGATTGATTTACCTGGGAAAAAATTACCACCTTCAAAGATAGGCATAGACACATAATTATGCTTAAGCTTTTAACAGCATTTTAACCGCTCTAAAATTTACCAGAGTAAGAAAAAGCTAGGTACTTTAAAGTGAGTTTGAGAAACAGGTTGAAAATAAAATTAAAATACCAGCCATTTAGGCACCGTCTCTGTCATCTATAAAAGTAAATTCTAGTGCCTGCCAAGTGATGGATTATAATGGTCTCTAGCAAATGTGTGGTAAACATTCATATGACCTTTAATTTTAACATTAAATTGTAGGTAGGGCAATGTAATAAAATGAAAGAGAATTAAGAAAGGTTTCAAATTCTTATAACATATCCAGCCATTTCAATTTTGATTGAAATGAACTACAAAGAATAGTGTTTCTCCCTATGGTAGCCTCAATCTCAATGAGTGAGGCCAACTCACATTCCCATTAAACACTCTTCCAAGGAAAAGCAGAAGTAATAATTGGAGGTAAAGTTTCCTTAGAGAAAATAATTTTATTCTGCTTTGTCCAATTAAATTATTCCATTGGTGGATGGTAATATTCACCATCTCTGATTCATTGGTCACTGGCAGGTAAGCATGAGTCAAGGAAAGTCAAAAAAGAAAATATATTTTGCTGTGTATAAATTGATATTTTGCTATGCAACTCCTATAATTGAACGTATATAATGCAGGCACTTTCTAATTTATTAGAGATTATGGATCAGGTCTGACATTAAAATCATAGTTAATTGATGGATGGTTTTTATACTTTGTTGACAAAATGGACACAGTATTGTTGGAGCAGTTATATTTTAATGCACTTCAGTGTTCATAGTAGAAGTTTAGTGGATAAAACTTTAAGTCCAATAACTTGGGTGTCAAATGCTAATGTTGTATTCAATGTAAAGGAAGACCAAACCATGTACCTTATGAAGACCTTTGTTTTAAGACTTCCACACAACAAAGCTACAATGACTGTTAACCTGGAGGAAGTCTCTGGTATTGAGTTCTGAGAGCTTAAGAGGTAAACATGAGTTTAGACACACAACATTCTAAAACGCAAATGTTTATTTCGAAGCAGGTATTGACAACACAAAAACTGTATAGCGGTCTTGAAGCTGGATTGTTTCTATAGTCACACTGAATTATTTTTATGAGATTACCTTATTTTTATATATGACAAACTACTTGATAACAGTTATTATGGTAAAATAAAATTGGAAAAAATTAAAACTGACCTATAAGAGTGTTAAGGACCTAATAGAGTGACATATATAAATTAAGCATAAAATATATAGCCAGGAAAAGACTGTTAACATTACATTTATGCAAATTAAATGCCCATAAATTTCACCATTTGTCTTTCATTTTAAAGGTTATTTGCCCCCGATTATATGATTCAAGTGTTATAAGATTTAGCTTGAACTACTTTACAGTAATTTATTTGACAGATCTCTATTCTATAAATGTGTTATATAATGAAGAAAGAGATCTTTCCTTTTTAATGAAAACATTAATGTGTTAATACCCTGTATGGGAAATGCTTGACATTTAGTGGTTGCCAAAATATATTAGTATATTGTGAACATACATTATGCCTTAGAAATGCACATTCTGAATTCTGTGGGATGATAATCTAATTCAATATAGAATATGCTATTTGGCAATGAGTTTGTGGCCAGCTTTCAAATAGGGAGTTAAATGGTACTTTCACAATCCAAAGATTTTTAGTTAAAAATCATGTAGTCTAATATGCTGCAGTTATTTTTTATATTTTTCAATGCATTTAATTATCTTTTTAAAAATTCTTTGTACTAACTCAGCATGTAACAACCAATTTACATGGAAATAAATCAAAATATGATAACTATTATGCTTAAATGGATTTGTGTCTATTATTTCATAGTATTTACTCTCCTGCAAAGCAAATAACACATACTGTTTCTTGGAATGGCCACAGAGTATTATGTGTTGAATATTCTTGGAAGTATCCATTATTCTTGGTAATTTGTTCTTACAAAATTTCAACCTAGGACTGTAAGATACTGTGCCTTAATTTATGGACTGCTGATAAGAATACTTTGTGCTACAAAACTACATTTAGACATACTCTTTCACCAGGTTTACATCCTTTGCATTCCAATTTTAATTAATATATACATTTTATTTTTTTATTTGATTTGGCTCTTCATTATATACTGTTGTTTGTCTTTCCTGACTTCCTAGGCTGAATTCAGTATTCTTCAGTCTACTATTCTTCAGTCTTAAAGGCTACTTTTCCAAAGAGTAGAAGCAAAGGAAGTCTTCTAGGTGTTAGAGATATGGCAGATAATAAAACAGAAAAAGAATAAACGCCCTCACAAACTTTGTTGTATCAAGGGAAAGCAAAATAGAATACATTTAAAATGCATTTATTGCAAGTTAGATGATGATATGTGCCAAAATGAAAATACATTAAGGAAAGATGATAGGAAGTATGGCAGAGGATAAAGTGTTGCCTTCCTACATAGGGTGGCAGTAAGGTGATTAATGGTAGTGTCTTAGTTCTGGCTGCTATAACATATTACCAGACTAGAGAGCTTATACAATCAAAAGTTACTTCTTAGTTCTGGAGTCTGAGGAGTCCAAGTTGAAGGTGCTAGTCAATTTGGTTTCTGGTGGGGGCTCTCTTCTTCAGTTGTAGATGGCCACCTTCAAGCTATGTCCTCATGTGGGGGAGAGAGAGTGAGAGAGAGAGAGCACTCTTCTTCTAAGGACACTCATCTTATTGGATCAGGGCCTATCCTCATACTGTTGTTTAACCTTAATTACCTTCTTATAGGTCCTGTGTTCAAATGCAGTCACTTTGAGGATGAGGGATTAAACGTATGAAGTTTGGGGAAACACAGTTCAGTCCACAACATTCTAGCCTTCACCAAATTCAAAATACTTTCATTACATCCTAAGAGCCCCAAAGGTCCTGACTCATTCCAGTATCCACCCTCAAGTCTGAAGTTCAAAATTTCATAAAATATCATCTAAATCATACATAGATGAGAACAGAAACAAGATAAACTGTTATGCAAAATTCCTCTCCAATTGTGAACCTATGAAGCCAGACAAGCTATATGCTTCCAAAATACAATGGTGGCATTGTCATAGAAATGATATCCCCATTCCAAACAGGAGAAATAAGAAAGAAGGAAGTAGTGATAGGTCCCAAGCAAGTCCAAAACCTACCAAGGAAAATTCCATCAGATGCAGACACAAAAATAATCCCTTTTGCTTTGATCCCCCACCTCTTTGACCCTCTGGGGTAGCAGTCCTGCCTCCAGATTTCCACAGGGTGGTTCCACTCGATTGCTTTGCAGGGTCTTCCCACCCCTAGAACTTCAATTTGAGGCTGTCTGCCCCATTAAAATTAAGGCAATGTCCCCACCCTTTGAAACCAAGGAGGCAGCATGGATGATCTCTGGGTTGCTTGTGGTGTCATTCTTTCTTTTCTTGAAGAATATCACATTACAGCTGATTAGCTCTATGGTGTTGTGCTGTAGAACCTAAAAAATCTGATAGCTCTCCTTCATTTTGTCCCATCTCTGTCTCCTTCAGTTCAAACTGGCAGTGGTTTGCTGACACAATTTTATCTCTATTTCTGGCTCCTGCTGAGGTGGCTAATCAGATTCATGGTTCACAACCACATTCATCTACTTATCAAATGGTTGTTTTGCCACACCCTTTGTGCTCTCTTCAGAACAAGATTTCTCATTTTATGCAACATGAACAGACTGATAGTTTACCAAATCTTCAAGTTCTTGTTACTTTCTTCTTAACAACTCCTTGTTCAATTCCCCTTTCCCCTCGTACTTTACTAAAAGCAGTCAGGAACAACCAAGCCACTCCTTCAACACTTTGCCTAGAAATAATATCCTCAGCTAAACATCCAGTTTTATCACTTGTGTTTCTACTGTCCAAAAAAACAGTAGAACATAGTTCAGCCAAGTTCTTGACCACTTTACAACAAGGGTCGCCTTTCCTCCAGTTTCCAATAACATGTTCCTCATTTCTATCTGAGACCTCAGCAGAATGGCCTGTTATGACCATATTTCTACTAACACTCCATTTAGGATTACTTATGTATTCCCCAAGAAAATGGAGACTTTCTCTTTCCTTTTCTGTTTGAGCCCTCACCACAATCGCCTTTAAGTTCATGACAGTCCTTTCACAATAATCCAGGCTTTTTCTAGCATGCACCTAAAATGCTTCTTCCACATTTTTAGTTATTTGTTGCAGTAGTACCTCACTTCTCAGTACCAAAATCTGTATTAGTCCATTTGGGCTGTTACAATAAAATGCCATAAACTGGAGGCTTAAACAACAGGAGTGTACTTCTCTCAGTTTCAGAGACTACAAGTCCAAGACCAAGGTGCTGGCCAATTTGGTTTCTAATGAGGGCTTTCTTCCTGGCTAGTAGAAGGATGCCTACTCTCTGTGTTCTCAGGGAGGAGAGACAAAGAAAGAGCAAGCTCTCTGCTGTCTCTTCTTATATGAACACTAATTCTATGAGATCGGAGCCTGACACTTATGACCTCATTTACCTTTAATTACCTCCTTATAAATCCTATCTCAAATATAGTCATATTGGAGATTAGGGCTTCAATATATGAATTGTGCAGGGACACAATTCAGTCAATAGCAAGCAGTTATGCATTTCCTAGACTTTTAACAATTTTCTCTTTTTTTTCAAACTGAAAACCAGCCTTACTAGAATTGTATTTTCATTTACTGTATGTCATGCTTTTGTATTAAAAACATAATCATTGATCATGGTCTGGTTAAAACATTCTGCCACTAGAGACAGTAGGTTACATAGACATAACTAGCCATATCTGGCTACTCAGATGAGACTGTGGCCATGAAACAGAGTGATGTGTTCAGGAATGGGTTTGCAACATGCCAGTGGGGATTCAGAAACTGCGGCATATGGTGTTCTGGTGATGGTTCCTAATGATTAGCTATCTCGTTAAAGAAGATAGAATCGAACTCGCTAGGCTAGTTTTCTCTAAGTTATCATACTGTTTTAACAAAAATAACAGCATAGACTTGCTTAATTTCACCAGTTATCTCAGAGATAGGCACAGAACACAGTCTTATTGATAACTTTCCACTTGAGTTTTTGCTTTCTTTTGTTTTGTTTTGCTTTTTTTTTAAAAGAAGAATGCTCAGTTACTCCAAATTGATTTAGTTCTCCGGAACAATTTCTTTTAAAGTACTTACTCTTCAAAAATCCTTACTCTTTTTTTAATCGATTCAGCAACGGGATTTTTTTTTTTTTTTTGACGGAGTTTCTCTCTGTTACCCAAGGTGGAGGGCATACAGTGGTATGATCTCAGCTCACTACAACCTCCGCCTCCTGAGTTCAAGCAATTCTCCCACCTCAGCCTCCTGTGTAGCTGGGACTACAGGCGTGCGCCCCCACATTTGGATAATTTTTGTATTTTTTAGTAGAGATGAGGTTTCCCCATGTTGGCCAGGCTGGTCTTGAACTCCTGACTTCAGGTGACAAGCCAGCCTTGACCTTTCAGAGTCCTGGGATTACAGACGTGAACTACTGCACCTGGCTGGAAATTCATTTTGATCAGACTTATCTCCTTTCTCTTCTATATAATAAAGACTATTACCTATAGTAAGTGTAGGAAGTTTTTCAGTATTTTTTTTTAATTTGGAGCCTCTTGTTTTAAAGAGTCATTTAGAAATTGGCTCATTAATAAGTCCTATAAGTATCCATAAATTACAAGAACAGTTGTTACATTAAAAAATAAAATACTTTGATAATGAAATAAATAAAAATAAAACTAGAAATCTATCTTTATTTCCTTTACTGTTAGAGCTGCTTTTTAAAATCTTCTTGGTTTTGAAGCAATTTATGGACTCATAAGGCTAGAAAAGTGAGGAAACACAGAACATCTTTTGGACTGGCATGTGTCTTCCAGATAAACTTTCCTATTTAACGCCTCTCTTTCTATACTTCTTACACCTTGATTTATATCTTACAGGCTTCTCAAGCTTCCATGCTCCTTATTTTCTTAAATTTGTAGTTAGGGACCTATTGTTTAAATAAGGGTGCCTTTATTTATGCTAACAAAGCCTGCGAGAGAGCAGGAAAGGGAGAGAAGTGAACCCAATTTCTGTGCACTGAACAGATTTTGTGGGGAAAAATAAAGACTGAAGATAAAGCTAGGTTTACAAAAGGTATTTCAGGAGAAAGTTGGTAGGCATGATTGACCCTGTGGTGGTATGATTTCAGGAGTATCTAAATGTCCCCGAAGTCCAAATATCTACTTCACAGTCTTCCAAGAGGCTTGAAGTTCTCATCATCAGTCATTCACTAGGGCTGGAGTAAATAGTATATGAAAGGAAAACACATGAAAGCCATTGTAACACATTGTGTTAGTCTTATGAAGAACTAGTTCACTTAAAGAACTTATAAGACATTGTCCCCAAAGACCTGAAAGAACAAAGCATACAATAAATTTTGATAAAGAAGGACGGCTAGGAATATTTTGGGGGCTACAGAGGACAGGGCTTGGGGTGGTAGCATGATGTTGGGAGGCAAGATGGGTGGTGATGGAGAATGGGTGGGGGAGGGGAGGCAGGCTGAGTAACAGGCCTCAGGCATTTTTGGGTGACCGGTTCTTCCCGTGACCCCAACCCCCGGTGACACAGACATGGCAGAACTGGGTTTCATAAAGCCAAACACAATTCTTCCCACATTACAACTCTTTCTGGAGCTTGATCTATGCGTTTTGCTTTGGCTCTGGAATTAAAATTTGAGAATAACAGTGTGATTGCCCCAAATGAGATTGACATCTAATTTCTGTCTCATGGAAACCTTTTGTTTTTCCAATTGTTCCTCTTCACCTAGCCAATGAAAACACTGAAGTAGGAAGGGTCTAGCTTAAGAAAGTAGAGGTGTAATCAATTAAAATTAATCAAATGATGTTGCTAGAGTCCTTCTGAATCTTGTTTGAAATGCGAACCTTATAATATCTACACCAGAATTGAGTGTTTGCTTGCTAAATGCAAACAGATTCCAATGGCCTACACAAGACCTAGTGAATCAGGATTTATTTGGGGTGGACTTGGGAATATGTATCTTAAAATGACAGTCCCTTTCGTTTTAGACCCTAAAGTTTAGGATCACAGTCACAAAGACTTTCTTTAGTCTGGTATTTAAAAGAAGCCCTGTACTATAATTCTTAGGTACTTACGTTTTCATCACTTCGTCTGTTTCGGTTTGTGCATCAGTTGTAATGTATTGTGGCTGTATGGTATCCCTATAGTGTTATGCTTAGGTAACAAAAACTGGGTACATAGTTATGTCACATTGCAAAGGAAGGTGTCAAATTAACCAAAGCCTTTGCTCAATATAAGCATGTCAGGGGCAGAAAGTATTTAAAACATATTATCCCTATACATATATTCTTGGGTGACTTGCAATAGTTTTCCTAAGAGTGCAAGTTTGGATGTAATATCCCTTATCATGGAAAATTTAAATCTTCTCCTTGTTTCACAAATTTATACATTTCCAACACATGTTGATGTAGTCATATAAGAAAATGATCCCATCCTCCAAGTTGCCTCTCATACACATCCACTAGAAATACATCGTAAAAGAAAAGGAGATATTTCCCTTCCAGCCTAAGGCTATATAGGTAATTATTTTCTTTCAACACCTTCATTGAAATTCCCTGTGTAATGCTACCAGAGTGAATTATAGTTAAACCTTTTATTCTGCACATATGGAGCTGGAATAAAGAGATGGTGCCAGCAATATTACTCAGCTACTTTCAGTTTGGAGATTGAGGCTGATGTAAACTATCATAACTAGAGAGAAAATGATATTCAATTATGAATCACTGCCAGATGTGTGAATGTATGTCTTCAAGTTTCATTTTCTGGAATATGCTTACTGTAGTTTATTTCTTATTCACTTTTATTCTCATTCCATGGATAACAGATATAGTTGCATTAAATGCTCAGAATATCCAAAAATTAATAAAATACATATTTGGACTCCATCTCACAATTCAAAACAGAAATCAGAAATTGATCTAAAGTGCATGTTAGGTAACAATGTTCTGTAGCCCGAGTTACAGAGGAGCTGTGTGGGACACTTCACTGTGTATCTCATACCACACTTGCCCAGGTCACCAGCAATGTGAAGGAAAGAGAGAGAATAAAGGAAAATAGGACACAACAATTGTTAGAAAAATTACTTGCAGTCTGAGTAAAAGTGGGGGAGAATTTGATATTTCTGTTCTTTAGACTCAGGATTCCAACTCATGTGGTATATACAGACTCAATTGTTTGGTGTCCAGATGAGGTGGTTGGAAGGTGATCTCATTTCTGCAGTTTGGTGTTCCTGAAAATTCCTTCTCTCTATCCTAGAGTGAACCTTTAGCGCTGTCACTTCTTTGTGCTTAGTAATTCTACCATTTCCACTTTCCAGTATTCCAAGCTGCAACTGCATCTTTAATCTCCCTTCTAAATCCTGTTCCTAAGGGCCTTCCACAGATAACCTTGCCTCTATCTTCAGGAAACTATTATGCATTTTCTTCCTCAACTTTCTATTCATTGCCTGGTCACCTAAAGATATATACATCCAAGCCATATGTACTTACATTTTTTAAAACAATTGATGTAACTGTTCTTTTTTTCTAATCAAGGTCAAATCTGCTACTCTGAGTTTCTCTTAACTTTGTTTGTTAATTTAGTTTCACTTTTCTAAAAAAACCAAAAACTTCCACTGCATTTTCCCAGGCACAGCTGTGTCAGTTAATTGTCCTTTTCCAAGTGTCTTCAATCTCTTTTACTAAACTGGATGTAACTATAGTATATTTAAAAAATAAGTTATTTATCCTCTCTCTTAAAACAAAAATCTTCATTTGGCCATGCTTCCTTTTCTGCCCTTTATCTCTGATTTTCTTCAGTGCCCCTGAATAATTTCAATTCCAATGTGCTGAAAGAGTAGACATTTGCTGTCTCTACTTGCTCATCTCTGGCTTCTGCAGAAAACTTTGCCTCTATCACACTTCTAAAGGGTTCTGCGCAGATGGCCATTCACTTCAAATTTCCAAAGTCAATGGCTCCTCTTTTCAGTCCTCTTCTTACTGATTTTGTTTGCTTTTATACTCTTGACCACTCTTTTTCATAAAATCATATTCCTTTGACTTCTATAAATCACTTATGTATCAGAAAAAATTGAACATCTCTTATGAGCCAGGCACCAGGCTGATTGATAAAGGCACAAGAATCAATAATTATTTGCCCTTAAGGATTTTAGATACTTGTGGGCAAAACAGGAAAAAAAAGAAGAACTATAATCCCACGTATTAGATATGTGCTCACAGTTTAAGGTGCCATTCAAGCTACTGTCTATGATCACCTATTTTGTGGTCACTTTTTAGAGATGAGACAGAGCTTGGTTTGAGACTGATGATGCCACAAAGGTACAAAGAGGATATGGAAAGGTTCATTAACTTACATAATTTGTCCTTCTGATAAGAGCAGGGAAGGCTGCTTCAGCTGAACAACAAGGAAAAGAGACTGACTTAAACTTCTTATGATGGTTAAGGGATGAAGCTGGAAGGAAAGTTCCTGAAGTGTTTTGAACTTCCCTGCAGCAAAGGAGAAAGTACTCCAGCTTTCTTATCAGCTTGCTCCAATGTGGGGCAGAAAGGAAAGACAGAGGTGTGAAGCTTAAAGGTTGTCAGGAGTAGTCAAACTTCAAAAAATGGAGTCGTTTTTTATTAAAACTGATTTGGTTAATGTTAGATGCACACCTATGTTTTGCTAAAATGTCATTCTTTCTTCTAATGTTATATACTCACCATATTTTATCATAATTATTCACTTATATACTTCTAAACGTACTGGCAATCTAGTAATCATTGGTGTGTTCCTGGCCATTTAAATGTTATGAAGTATTTATTGAAAGGATGAATGAAATGATCAATCAATAAAAATAAAAAATATTTAATGATATTAAAAACCTAGAAATCAACTAAAGAAAAGAGGTTAGCGTTTCCAAGAGACCCAGAAGGTGAGCGTGTTTGGAACATCAGGGAACAGTAAAAGGCTTGAGGCAAATCTGAAGAGGCAAATAGAACTTCACTCATGAAAAAGCTGCTGCCCCTACTGATCACTTTAAACCTGCCAGTTTTAAATCACAATTACACTGCAGTTACCTAACTTGACTCCTAGAGAACTAATCTCTACTTTTAGATAAAGTAAGCAGGTATTTCTAAGAAGCCATCTGAAGGGTAATGAGAAGCTTCGATTCTCCAAATCTGTTGTCAATTTGTGACAGCTCTCAAAATTTCTACTGATAAAACTCTCTTTCATAGTTAAAGCATTAATTCAATATGTCATCAGTAAGGACACTATAATATGATAAAGGAAAATAAAGCTATTAATTCATCATCACAATTTACCATACGTTATTGCTTATCATGAACCCAGACTTGGGTAAATGGGACTTACGGAAAAGTGGACTTGGATTAATAGAACATTGGCCTTTATTACAGTCAATTAATATGCTGTGTTAATTATCCATTTCTTCTTAACAAACTACTCTAAAACTTATTCATCATTTATCATGATTTTGAGGTTTACTGGATTCTGCTGGTCTTCCTGGGCTTACTCATGTTGCTGCACTCAGCTGCTGAATTAGCTGGGATCTGGGCTCATCTGGGAAAGCAGAGATGATTGAGTTCCCTTTGTCTATGTGGTCTTTTTTGGGGGGTCTTCTTCAAAAGCCTGGAAGCCACAGAACTGTGACAGAATGAAGGTGAAGTTGCAAGGCCTCTTGAGTCCTAAGCTCAAAAACTTAAGAATGTCACTTTCACCACATTCCTTCCATCACAGGCTAGCCCAGTTTCAAGGGGGTAGAGAAGTAGATTCCACCTCTGTGTGGGAGAAGCGGCAAAGCCACTTGGCAAAGGCAAAGATGTAAGCTTCCAATAAACGACCTTCTGGAGTTCTCTACCTTTGGTTACACAAATTATTAACATTCCTTTGATGTGTAAAGTATGCTTATCCCATCCAGGAACTTCCAAGTTTCACCCTGGTTATAGCACCAGGTTTTAAGTCTAGGACCTAATGATCAGCATCTGGATGGGTATGGGTGAGTCTCCTCAGATGTAGCTTCTCTTGATGATGAGATATGTAAACTACAAATATGTGTTAGTTAATTCTCCCATTGTTGTAAAGAACCACCTGAACTACCTATTGAACTACCTTCAACATACATTGGTGAGACAGGGACAGAATCACCACAGTAGACACTCGCTTTTAAATATTAAGAATGGAGCAATGAGCACACCCTGCTCCTGGATTTTGGTTTCTAACACTATTACCCAAGAGAAGGAAGCAGGACTCCTTGGAGAAAAAAAAGATGATTCTAGGGCTGGAGTAGTCTAACCATAAAAAAAAAAAAGAAAAAAATCAAGAAAACCCAGGTTGAGAGACGAATACCTTTAATGTGTCCCAAATGCCTGGCAGATACACCTCAAAACCGTCAAGGTTATCTAATGCAAAAAAAAAAAAAAAGACTACAATATTGTCACAGACTGGAGGAGGCTAAGAGACATGATGACTAAAGGTATTGTGGTATTCTACAGGGTATCCTGAAACAGAAAAAAAAAAAAATAGAGAAAATGTAGTTAAATTGAAATAAACTGTCGGGTTTGGTTTATTGTAAGGTATCAATGTTAGTTCCTTAGTTGTGACAAATGCTTCATGATTATGTAAAATGTTAATAGAGAAACTAGATAAAGAGTATACTTACTGGAACTCTCTGTATTATATTTGCAGCTTTTCTGTAAATATAAAACTACCCTAAAATAATAATAAATTTTTCAAAAGAAGAGTAAAAAGAGAAGCAGTCTCAATTTTGTAGCAATTCTGAAAAACAGTAGGGCACATGTCACCCGTTTCCCCTTTTCTATGGGCAAGAGAAATTATTTGGTTAAAGCCTAGTTCTACATCTTGGGAGTGATTCTTGAATTCATTGTTACTGGATCTTGTAACAAATAACAGATCTTGGATCTGGCTACACTGTCTGTCCTTTTGGTTCTGTTCTCTAAAGACCTCTTCACTCTTTCATCAGAAATAGCTGGTCTTTGCAGCTGCATCTCAGCCTGCTTCTTTTTCATAGACAGTTCAGACTCAGAGGACTTTTTTTTTGGTCCCCATTTCTCTTTCTTCGACCCAAAGAAGCAGTGCCTGTCAGAACCATTCTCTGAAAATTGTTGCAAAGTTTACTGAAGTTGATGCCATGCCCCAAAGTGGCATCCATAATTCTTTTCAGGACTGTTCTGTGTCTACCTTGGGCATAAAAAACTGCTGTTTGCCAACACACTTTTGATTCTTAGAAGTTTTTTTGACTCTAAGAGTGGTGAGATCAAAAGCCTACTAGTCAGACACCACTTTTAAGTCTTTCTCAGATTTTAAAGGGGTTTATAACAACATAGTTAAATAGGTACTTATGATAAATGATCTTTCCTAAGATCATTTCTTACACTGGGAATATTCTACAGGACGGACATGTGAATGAATTTTACCTTTCAGCACAGCAATTTCTAGCTCTTCTATATTTCTTCTAAATTCTGCTTTCAAACTGAACAGTTCTCTCTTCAGCTCATCTCTCTCCTCTCTACTCATCAGATGCAGCTTAAAAAGCACTTTCAACACTGCCTGGCATTCTCCTTACAGATCCACGCATTCATTTTCTGTATTTCAAATTGCCGCAGGCTATATTTTCTCTGTTGTTCTGCCACTACATAACTGAGTTGCTTTTCTTTTCTTTTCTCTTTTTCTTTTATTTTTTTCTTGAGATGGAGTCTCGTTCTGTCTCTCAGGCTGGAGTGGTGCGATTTCCGCTCACTGCAAGCTCCGCCCCCACGGTTTCACGCCATTCTCCTGCCTCAGCCTCCCAAGTGGCTGGAACTACAGGCGCCCGCCACCATGCCCAGCTAATTTTTTGTATTTTTTTAGTAGAGACGGGGTTTCATCGTGTTAGCCAGGATGGTCTCGATCTCCTGACCTGGTGATCCTCCTGCCTCGGCCTCCCAAAGTACTGGGATTACAGGCCTGAGCCACCGCACCGGGCTATAACTGAGTTGCTTTTCTAGTTGTCTCCAATAGCACTTCTTCACTGCTCTTCCAGCCTCTGCCTGTTTCCCAGTAGCAAAACTAATGCCACATTGTTTCTAGTTTTTATGTCAGCTCCCGACACCAATACCGGTTTCTGTATCACTTATCTATGGCTATGTAATAAACCACCCCAAAATTTAGTAGCTTTAAAATTGGCAATATATTATCTTTCAGAATTCTGTTGTTTGGCTGACTTGATCTTCTGTAATCTCAGTCGTGCACACTCTTGTAGCTACATGTAGCTGAAGGATTGACTAGAGATGGGCTCAGCTGTGATGGTGAAGGTTGCTGGAACTTTCTCTCCATGTGACCTTTTTATCTTAGGTTTTTCACCATAAGAAAGAAATGGAGAAGCTGGAAGGCATTTTGAGGCCCACTCTCTGGCACTCATGAATGTCATTTCTGCCACATTCTATTGATCAAACCAAGTTACACACCAGACCAGTTACTTAAGGGGACATACGGATGGACTTCTCTGGATGGGAAGAATTGCAAAGTTGCAGTTAAAGGAACATGCTTATTAGAATGGGAGGAGTTTGTGGCCATTAACCTACTACATACCCGAGGTTAGAAGGAAACATTCTTTTAGTTAGGAGCAGGTTTAGCTCTAAGTAAAAGTCCTTCTCTCTACTGCCCCAGAAAAAAATGACTTAAACAAGATGGGTCTTTTTTTGTCCTTCATGAAAGTATCTGGTCCAGAGCAGCAGCTCTTCCCCGAGAAAGTCACATGGCTTGCTCCCCAACTTCAGTTAGATTTCTTCTGTTGCCCTGCTAGAGAACACTTAACAGACAACCTTATATCCAGAATCATATCCAGGCTCTCTTGTCTATTTTCCTGATGTTTTCATAATGGTTATTCAATGTGATATTATTAATGACATAATCATTCTATATGTCTCTATCTAATCTATCTACCTACCTCTCCCTTCATTATCTATCTATCCCCTCTGTATCTTTATCATTTATCTTTCCTATCAAAACACAAGTTCTATGAAGGCAGATCCGCTATCTGCAGTGCTTTATTGTCAGTTCCTAAAATAGCGGTTCCTGGAACATAGTAGTTCGTCCTTCATGCCTGTTGAATGGATGAAAGGTATAAATATAGATAAAGTCCTGATATACAGCTATATCTCAGCAACCCAAATATCAACTTCTTATTTCAGCCATTTGCAGCCCCTGACTTCAATTCAGAGTTGGGAGAAGCAGGTGCTGACACAAAACTGGAGGGGAGGAAAGTGTAAGTGAAGGAGCTTGCTCACTGCCCAGAAGCGTCTTTTTCTGCCTTCTTTCCCTACCTGATAACTCCCACTTCCCAATCTATGATCTAAACAATTAGCTATCTCTGCCCTATCTCACAGATTTCTTAGCAAAATTATTTGTCCAGGGTATCTATACAGCATCCCACTCCTTTTCATGATAACAAATTAAAAGATACATTAAGGAAAAACAGTTTTAAAAAGGGAAACAGCTTATTCAAGGCGTTGTTAAATTAGCAATTTAATTTGACCAGAGACAATTCTCTCCTTCACCTTAACCAACTCCAAGAGAAGGCAAAATAAATATGGAAAGTAATAAGTAATTGAAAATATAACAAAATGAACATATTTCTAGGTTATTAGGTAATGTGATTGATACATTTTATAGCAAAATACATAAAATATTTAAAAGTAAAATATAATAAATTATCATTCTTGGTTATTTACTGTGTGTCAGCATGATTTTAAGTGCTTTACAAGTTGTATAATTTGATGCTTAGAGCCACTAAATAGGTAGAAAATATAACTGTTAGTTTGTCTTAAACATTGCTTAAGATGTCCAAGCATCTAGGCACACACTTTTTTTTTAATATTTCAGGAAAATCCACATTTTCTTTTCTATATGTATCTCTATATATACCTACCTATTCTATGGGCAAAATTGTTGAATGTATAAACAATTTTACTAAAGCAAAATAGAGTGTGCTTTTTCCCATTCATATAACTGGTTTATATCTGAGGCCAGTTACTAAAAGTCGTGATTTGTAGGGCTAGAAATAATTGGTTTTCAAAGCATAATGGCAAATATAGAGAGAAAAATCTTGGATCATCAGAGGAGACAAGAATGTGTTTAAGAATCTCTTCTTTGCACTTTTTCCAGAGCAAAGAAATTAGAACAGGGTGAGATTTTTATTCCCTAAGCTTGTGTACAGTGAGAGCTCTGTATCTAAGAGGAGGGTGTTTGCCTTTTCTTAATCTACTTGGCTGTAAATTGCAGAGCTGCTAAACTGAAGGTGGCTGATAGATGCTTGAGAAAAGTAGTACTGAAGCTGTACAAAAGGATGTGCATTGGCCAAGATCGTGATGGGTTCCTAAAAAAAATAGTCCCAAGAAGTTTATATCAAACTGATATTAAGAATCTATCAAGGGCCGGCCACGGTGGCTCATGCCTGTAATCCCAGCACTTTGGGAGGGTGAGGCTGGCAGATCACTTGAAGTCAGGAGTTCAAGACCAGCCTGGCCAACATGGTGAAACCTCATCTCTACTAAAAATACAAAAATTAGCCGGGAGTGGTGGCACAGGCCTGTAGTCCCAGCTACTCAGGAGGCTTAGGCAGGAGAATCATTTTAACCCAGGAGGCAGAGATTGCAGTGAGCCGGTATTGAGCCATTGCAATCCAGCCGGGGCAACAGAGTGAGACTCTGTCTCAACTAACTAACTAACTAACTAACTAACTAACTAACTAACTAATTATCGGATCTGTAAAATGGGAGTATAATGGTTATAATCACAGCTCTGAAGTCCTACTGAAATGGTTTTGGATCTTACCTTAGGCATTTCCTATCTATATGGTTAAGAGACCATTGACCTCAAAAAACTCATGGGAAGATTATTTGCTAAATGAGAGAATTGATGCAAGGCACTTAGCACATTCTTTTGTTTAATAAATATTTATTGAGTACCTACTACTTTTCTATGTGTTTAGTGTAGATAACTGAATGAAAAGGAACTGGAAACTGACATTTGATGTTTTAATATAGAGATGGAGAGACAAAACAAGGTAAATAGACATGCAAATAAATGCTTACAAATTGAGAACGTGCCCTGAAGAAATAAACAAGGTACCACCATGGTAGAGAATAACATAGCCAATAGGAGGGTAGACGAGGGATTGGGCGAGACGGTTGGGAACTTACTCTGGGTAAGCTGCTCAGGAAGACTTCTTGGAGCAGGAAGTTTAAAAGTGAGACACTATGGATAAGAGGAAGACATCCAAACAAAAAATCCAGGTTGGGGTAGAGGAAGCAGGCATGAGAGGACTCCAAGAGAGGAAATTTCATGCACAAAATTTCAGAAGCAGGAAAGAATTCAGGTGTTCAGATGCTGAAAGGACCACAGCATGGCTTGGGGACAGTGAGTACTACAGGTGGACAGAAGGGTGAGAACAGTGTTTGGTACAGAGGAAACATTTACAAAAGGCAGCGGCTTTTATTCTTGTCATTTATATGAGGAGGAGATGAGGTAATATGTAAAAAATATTTAATATAGTATTTGAAACATAGTAGATGCCAACCAATAGTATCTCCCATTATTTTTGTTGTTATTTGAGCAGTACTAGTGGCACTGCTATTTTTTGAAAAGCAGATCACACTTCAGGTGCCTCCTGTTAGTGCTCTGTTCCATCTTTGTTTCTGTCACAGTCTTCATGACTCTCCCTGTTGCTTTTATCCTTACTTTCAGAGCACAAATATTCAGCAGTTGTATTTTCTAGGCATTCCACCCATGATTAGTGGTTCATCTGGAATACTTGTATCTTGAATATATTTACTTCATTTACTTCAAAGCTTTTTGATCCTTTTATTTACTAAAACATTTTTTAAAAGAGAAATGTCTAAACAAAATAATTTAAAAATCAGATCAGTTCACTAAAATACTCCACATTTGGTATCAAGAGCAATAATTTTTACTGTGATTATCTGGAAAAGCATTGGAGTCTCGCCCTAGTGAGTGGGGTCTGGGAACCACCCCCACAAATGTGTCTGCCCCTCTCCAGTCACTGGGAGGTGTTACTTCCCCCAAATGATCATGAATGATTGATTTGAGATTCTGGACTCTTCAGAGCTTCTTCAGAAGTGGACAAAAGACAGTCATGCTTTGAGCCTTGGTGGCATTTAGTCAGCTCTTTAATGTGATTCTAATGGTTTGTGTGTGAGAGGGAATTAACAGTAAATTCATTATGAAAACCCATTTACCACAGGGTTGACACCAGCAAAAGCCTGAGGCAGCTCGGGGAATTCTGGGACACAACATCTGTTTCAGTGAACATAACTCAGACATTCCAAATCCGTGCTCGCTCATTGGTGCTTAATAGCTTCTTGCACAGTTCCTTTTCTCCTCGGGACATACACATTCAGACATAGAAAACCATAAAGGCCAAATGTCTTCTTTAATCCTCCCAGGCTTAGCTAGCTAAAAGGAAACTGTCAAAAACCATAGCAACTGCCTATGTGAAAAGAAAACAGAAATAATAATAATAAGATCAGGAACGAATAGAAATAAAGCTAATTTGCTGATTTAATTCATTCAAGATTCTCTTTTTCTCTCTTTTACTGTTTTTGTGTGAGGTTTTCATGTATATTTCAAATAGTATGTATAATTCTAACATACCTACTTTGTTATGATTTACTGTTAGTAACTTTGCTGAAGTGCAAATGGCCTCACATGCTAATTGGGTGTGCTTCCTGTGACATATGCAAACTGACTTAGAAGCTAACATATGCTGTTATTACTCATAATAGATCAGCTTTGTCTGAAATATTTGTGCCCGAAATTACCATTTGGCATCTCTTCAAATTCAAATCCACCTTCTGCCCTGAGATGGAATTCAAGGATTTGTTTTCTGTTTTATATATTTTGAAGAGGCTGCTTTCACTGCTACAATAAGGAGTGTTCAGTGTTTACATTATAATGACTATTTATGGGGGTTTAATATGTTGCTTGTTGCAAATCACATCCGACGGAAACTTGGCAAAGTGGCACAGAGATGTGGGACCACATTCAAGTATATTTAACATCGTATCAGGCAGTTGATCTTTTGAAAATCTATGGTGTTAAATGGTGTTTAGCATAATCCTACAAACTCTTTTTAATTTTTTGCTCTGTAGAAGTTTAAAATGATGCTGTCTTGCACCTTTGCAGAAACAAACAAACAAACTATATTTTCCGGTTGTCAACAACTTACTAAGTCCCGGGCGATGGGAGAACCTAAAATCAAACTACTCATTTTAGAACTGCAAACTACTCATTTAGAACTTTGTAGGTTGTTACTAGATTTTTGTATTTTCGTGTTACCTCTTAGTATGTCCTCCTGTGGCTGAGTAGAAGACGGAGGCGGGAATATCTGGAAAAAATATATGTAGGTGCTAAACATGACACCCCAAATGAAATGCTTGGTTTGTATCACATAATTTTATTCCAGTTTGAAATATTGTACTAAATTGTAAAAGCGTATTAGCTAGATAGTGCTCCATAGGTGGGAAGGGAAGAAGTAGTTTCTTCACCATTTTGGAAACTTCAGTTTGTAAAGTGGAATGTTGTAGATTTTGAAGAGAATTCATGTCATTGAATCAGAATCAGAATATGTGAATAACAGCATCTTCAGTTACCGTTTAACTTCAAAGGAAGATTTTTTTCTTTATTGACATTAACCTTGTTGGGTGAAGTAGTTGAACATGGACCCTGAGCATCTCTGCATGTTCTTGCCATGTGTGTAAACTGCAAGCTGTATTCATCTCCTGATAGTGCCCAATCTTCATAGTCACAAGGACCCCTAAGCAGCAGGGTTACCACAGCATCACTGCAATGTAACTGCTCACTGCCTAGTGAAGGAGGACTGATTTGCTTGCTCTTAATTCAGTAACTACTGGACCCCTGGCTCCAGGTTCTTCAGCTGCAGTACAACCTACTGTATGTGTGGCACCCATCTGGGCCCATGGGGTTTGGAGACAAGAATCTGGACCACTGTGCTGATGTCCCTGCTGTTGGCTGTGCTATTGTGTCTGAAATTGGTGGGTTCTTGGTCTTGCTGACTTCAAGAAGGAAGCTGCGGACCCTCGCAGTGAGTATAACAGTTCTTAAAGATGGTGTGTCCAGAGTTGTTCATTCTTTCCGGTGGATTCGTGGTCTCGCTGACAGGAGTAAAGCTGCAGACCTTCACAGTGAGTATTACACCTCTTAAAGGCAGCGTGGACCCAGAGAGTGAGCAGCAGCAAGATTTATTGCAAAGAGCAAAAGACGAAACCTACCACCGGCATGGAAGAGGCCCCCAAGGGTTGCATGGGCCAGCTGGGGCAGCCTGCTTTTATTCCCTTATCTGGCTCCACCCACATCCTGCTGATTGGTCCATTTTACAGAGAGCTGATTGGACCATTTTGACAGGGTGCTGATTGGTGCGTTTACCTGAGCTAGACACAGAGTGCTGATTGGTGCATTTACAATCCCCCAGCTAGACATAAAAGTTCTCCAAGTCCCCACTAGCTTAGCTAGACACAGAGCACTGATTGGTGTGATTACAATCTTTTAGCTAGACACAGGGTGCTGATTGGTGTATTTACAATCCCTTAGTTAGACATAAAAGTTCTCCAAGTCCCCACTAGACTCAGAAGCCCAGGTGGCTTCACCTAGTGGATCTTGCGCCAGGGCCGCCAGTCCCGCCGGGTGCACCCACACTCCTCAGCCCCTAGGGGGGCGGTTGATGGGACCTAGGGCCACGGAGCAGGGTGTGGCGCTCATCGGGAGGCTCGAGCTGCCCAGGAGCCCACCGCAGGGGACGCTCAGACATGGCGGGCTGCAGGTCCCGAGCCCTGTCCCGTGCGGAGGCACTTAAGGCCCGCTGAAAATTCAAGCTTGGTGCATGCGGGCGGGCAGTGCTGGGGGACCCGGCGCAACCTCCGCAGCTACTGGCCCAGGTGCTAAGCGCTTCACTGCCCTGGCCGGGGGCGCCAGCCGGCCGCTGTGTGTGCGGGACCCGCAGAGCCCGCCCCTTTGCCAGCCGGAAGTCACGCTGGCCCGCGAGCACCGCGCGCAGCCCCAGTTGTCGCTCGCGCCTCTCCCTCCACACCTCCCCGCAAGCAGCGGAAGGTGGCTCCGGCCTTGGTCAGCCCAGAGACGGGCTCCCACAGTGCCGTGGCGGGCTGAAGGGCTCCTCAGGCACCGCCAGAGTGGACGCTGAGGCTGAGGTGGTGCGGAGAGCGAGGGCTGCTAGCACGCCGTCACCTCTCACTGTGAGTAATAAACTGTCTTGTCTACTTTGGGCGTTTATGGAACGGTTGTAACTTATTTCTTCTCTTCCTCTGAGGTTGAAGTTGTTCCCTGACAAATATGTTTGGAAAGATCCTCCAAAAGGTTAACTTTCATCCTAATTATTTAAAACTGTATATTGACAAACAAAATATAATACACAATAGAAGGTATTTTACATAGATAAACACTGCCTAGACATTACCTTTATTTGTAAAAAGTCATTGCCTAAATCTTATTTGAGCAAGTTAAAAATATCTTCCAGTTACTGGCAAGTATTAAGTACACTTTTTTCATTTATTGTCTCAATAACCTTACGGCGTCAGTATTATTATGCCATTTTTAACATGAAGAAAGTTACACTGAGCTGGTTCAATAATCTGCCCATGCCAGATGGCTTTTGAACCGAGGTCTTTCTGATTCCCCGTCCAGTGTTTTCAATGTCTAAATTCAGCCGCCTTAAGACCAATGACTGCTTTAAATATTTTATGATTGACTTCATTTCCTGATAGAAATTTTGTGTACTAAAACATTTATTCTTGGAAGTATAGTCTTCTATCCTGTGGCATGACTCCTCTACCCTTTTCATTCCACCACATTATCTTTCTGAAGTCATCAGTCATACATTTGGGATAAAAATCAGGATTTTAAGTCATAACTTGAGCATTTCTTGAATGTTGTGAGACTTGTGCTGTATCTAATAAATAAGATGTTTCAAGTAAGCTTGGTTGTTCCTACCAGTGAATAACCAGATATCTCCAGAAAAGGTTGAAATTATTTCAAATAAACTGATTCATGGTGTCTTTGATTTGTTTCACTTTTTTATACAATAGAATATAGTTTGCCACAATCCTTGGCGCTATACATAAATGAGTAGAATTTAAGATAAGTGAAGAACCAGATGGTCTAAGATGGATGAAATGCAGTAGTCTGTTGAGCCTATTTGATACGTTATGTTTAGGGTTTTTGAGTTCTAATGCTGCTGGCTGGCTCGACAACAATAAAATCACTACAATAAATAAAGCAAAACCAGGTGGTTCTACAAAATCAGTCTGATTAAATTTGTGAAACTTTACCATCAAATCTTCTAAATATATGCAAATGATTAATATGTGATTGAACATCTATTGGTGCTCTATTATATTTAGGCTACAAATTTACAGGAAAAAAAACCAGATACTAAAATGTACTGTGGGAAAAAGCAGTGGTGGATTCCTGTGAACCAATAAGGATACTTTCAGATTGGCTTTGGAGAATCTCTAATTTTTCTGCTGAAAACAGGAAAGTTCTGAGCATTTCAATTAGAAGTTACTGCCTAAAATAGGAAGTAGGAGATTTAATGATATAAGATAAATTCTGACTGTGCACACAATGGTACCCCGGGCCAGCCCAGTTGATTGAATTTACTGAGCTTAGTAAGTGAATACTTTCACTTATAATTTGAGAAAGGGAAAAGCAGGTCTAGGCTTTTCGAGATCTGGAGCTTAGACTATTGGGAATACCCTCTTTAAGTCAGAAAGAGATTGTGAAATTATGTAGGAAAATAAATATTTAGAATGAAGAAAAATGTTAAACAAATTATATTTCAAAAAGCTGACAAATATCACAAATGCCTCCAAATTCAGAAAAATAATTATTTTTAATTAATTAACTTCGGGATTCACTTCCAAATAATAATATTTTTAGAAACATGATTTTTTCCCCTGCATACTCTTTGTTCACTTCTTCATATAACAATTATGTAACATTTTTTTTTAAAGAGAAAATAAAAAAACTATTTCTTTTAGCATGGCTGCATAAATTTGTATTTTTTATTGATAATTTTGAAAATCTTTTAGATTCCTAATTTGGCATTTTTAATATCATGTGAACACTTAAGATGCTTGTCAAAATTGTGAAAAACCATTTCTTCCATGTATTAGCTTGGCTATTTCAAGGTATTTCAAGTTTTCTTGTGCAATAACTGCTCTTCAAAGGCCTTCGAACTGATAAATGGCATTAACCAGTTGGTCAATGTCTTTGGTGTAGTATTTGAGTATTTTATCATCATTGTCTCTATTCACGTTCTTCAAATTAACAGGTAATTTAGATCTTTTTTTCCAGTATTTTAATGTGACTTGCTCTTTTTCGTTAATGGGATTCTCAAACAAACCAAATACCTACTCATGATTTCCATTTCAAAATCATCTTTTTGTGTAAGGAATTTCTGCTTTTGATAGTATGTAAGTTTTTGTTTTGCTACAATTTGTTTCTCATTGCAGAATAACTTCTTCTTGATTTCCTTTCCTATATTTTTGACTCCATTAACTTTTATGTGTTTTAAAAATTTGATTAATATGTAAATCTTGAAAGAGATGAAATATAAAGCCAAATAAGCTATCTATAATTTCTATTTGTTTTATTGAAACTTTCCAAAACACCCTTCCAAATTTTACATAATATGGCACATTTTCAACTTAGCCTCCTTCACCAGATCTCAAAAGATAGCCAGACCTTTGCTAAAGCCAAGTGCTGATGATGAAGCATGATGGAAGAGTAGTAGGTCTAGAAAGAGACACCAGTCTTAATCGACTGAGGTTAAAATGTCTTACTTTTATAAATCTTAAAAAAATAAATGTTCTGTCATATGAACACATTGTTGAAATCTTTCTCTGGGACTTTGAAAAGACTCAGGTAGGTGAGGGACTCTGAGGCTTAAGCTTCAATTGTTTTCTGGAAAAAGCTCTGCTGCCACCCAGGTGACACATTGATCCCTGAGCACCACCAGGAGCAGATGAGCTCTGAAGTTGTAGATGGCATCCATGGCAAAGCATTCCAGAAACCTTTCCTTGCAGGGTTCAAAACAAGGAGCTAGGAAAGGTAAGGTGGGCCATTTCATCAAGGACTGGTTCAGATGTGAAGGCTGACAAGAGTAACAACTAGGGCTCCTCTGAATATTGCATTCTCTTCTGTTCATTACTGAAGAAACAAATCAACAGTGCAAATAAATAAAAAGGGAAGTAAATGGACATTGCTTCCCAATACTTCTCTATTTTCTTACTGAGGCAGCCTAAAGTTCATTTCTGAAAACAGTCTCAAAATTGTATAACTCTTGAGATTGGAGGTCTAGAAGCCTCTAATCTTTCCTAGGTTACACCAGGGAGGGCCATTGCTACACTGGGCCTGCTCCGTTTCTGGCCATGTTGTACCACAAAGAGAGAAGGGGCCAGAGATAAAGCTTCTGACATGGAAAAGAGTGGCCAATAGTCCTGGTTTTTGTGAGAATAAGAGGTTTCCCAGGATGCATGTCTAAGTTAAAAACTGTCAGAGACCCAGGAGAACTGGATTGATAGTTTACCCTAAATCAGAGAGGCCAATCCCCTAAATGGAGACCTATATCACAATATTTCCTACAGGTGAGAATATAGACTTTGGGTAAGCGAAACTGAGTTTCTATTCATAGACCATGAGCAAATGGCTTAACCTTTCTGAATCTCATTTTCCTCATTTGTAAGCTAGAGATGACAATGCTCATATCATATAATTTCTGTAAAGAATAAATTACCTGCTGAATTTAAAGATCCGAGTATGTAGTCTGATATGTAACAGGAGTTCAAAACTGATAGATCTCATCAATATCATTCACATCATCATCCTTCAAGGAGTTAGAACTGTTGGGTGGAGTCAGCAGTGGTTTCCAGGTGGTGATATTTTCAGCCAGGTAAATTATAGCAACAGGGCTCATAGAGTCTGTCCCTACTAAAAGTAGGGTCTTTGAGAATGTCTTGGAATATTGGGGAACAGTATTCAGTTCCCCAAGAACCAGGCAGATTAGACAAGAACCAGGCAGATTAGACAAGTCCCAGCCAAATGGGTTGGTTTCAGGGTAGCAGATCTGGCCCATCAGGGAATTAGAGCCACAATGAGAAAGCTGAAGCAGGTTGGAATCTTAGATTCATTTCCTTGGGCAACAAAAGCTTTTCTATACCTGTCCTGTAGAGAAATTTGTTTATGGAAATTAGTACTAATGTTGAATTCTTAGCACTGAGCCTGGCTCCTGGTAGACACTGAATAAGTAAGTACTTTAGACTTGCTTTTGGTAGAAGGGTGATAGAGATGACCTACCCTCAGCCTAGTGTGCCACTCCTAAAACCTCTGACAAGTGAGTCAATAACCCTAGTGTCTTAATGTGAGACCTGCAGGGATCACCCTCGGCCAGTTGCACGAGTTCACCTATTCTCTATTGCCAATCTGACTGCTAAAATTTCTGAGTTCAGATATTCCCTAAAGTAGAAACCAGGGATAAAGGGTCTAAATTCCAGTAATCAGTTGAACTATAAAACCCTAGTGGGAGTAACAGCTGGAACATTCATAAGCTCTAGATCTCAGTATGTGAGAGGGCATAAAGCAAGAGCAATGGTAGGTGATACCGCAGGGACAGCTCAGCTATAAGCCGCTCCAGGAGAGAAGTGATGGTTTCTGTTTCTGTGTCCCAACAGTGACAATTCCATCACAAATGACAATAGCTGTTTGCTGCTGCTGCTGCTATAAGCTGAAAGGTTAGCAAGAATCTTTAAGAAGCTGGGGAAAGAGCAGGACCTAACTAACTTCTTTTGGATTATTGGCTTCATGTAATAGTTGGGGATAGTAAATACTCAGGGCTCCACAAGATTTATTTAGAGAAGGGGGAAAGTCTTTGTTTCAATTGTAGAAACTATTCTGGGATCTGGAAGAGCAATTGGATAAGCAATATATAAAGCGATAGGACAGCCCGTTTCCATGGGACAGTAGCAATCATCCTTATTGGGTTGTGCTTACTGGTGTTAGGAATGCCAGGGAAGCATGCTTCTGGCAAAATTGAGGAAACCGTTGAAGTTAGAGGGAGCTGGGAACTCCCAGAGAAAGCATCCTCAAAGCCTTTGGGAAAGAATATGTTACTAGGTTGGTGTAAAAGTAATTGTGGTTTTTGCCACATTAACCTGTTAATTAATTATTTTATTTTAAGTTCTGGTATACATGTGCACAACATGCAGGTTTGTTACATAGGTAAACATGTGCCATAGTGATTTGCTGCACCTATCAACCCATCACCTAGGTATTAACTCCCATATGCATTAGCTATCTATCCTGATGCTCTACCTTCCCCCGCCCCCCAACAGGCCCCAGTGTGTGTTGTTCCCCTCCCTGTGCCTATGTCTTCTCATTGTTAACCTGTTAATTTATAAGCTTCAAGAGGATAGGAACAATTTCGGGCTTGTTTTCTGTATCCATAGCCCTACCTCAAATATCTAGCACAGTGATTAGCTTGAAGAAGGGGTCAATAAATTTTGGTTCAATGGTTGAACAAATAAATTAATGAACAAGTGAGAACCCTGGTCTTCACGTGCCCTGGGAGACCTTAGGTATTGTTTCTCCATCCTGGGATCTGCTACATAACTGGAATATCATCAAATTGAGTAAAAACACCAGATTTTAGAAATTAGAAGGATATCAATCACATCCTAGTTCAAGAGGCAGACAGTATTTCTTAGTTGCCACACTTAATTATTTGATCCAATGAAACACATCGTCTAAAGCTATTGCACAGATTTGGAGCTGAGGAGTACCTTCACTTGAAATCCTTTTGTCTGATCTGTGAAGCCCTGTGTTCCTTGCAAGAAAAAAGAAATAACTGGTGTTTTGATGTATGTAAGAGAGAAGGATGGGTCCTATATTGGGCTTGAAGTGGTTTAAGTTTAAAATATAACAAACACACCCACTGTCTTGCAACTTTTTTCCAAAATGGTTACAGTCTTAAATGTTAAGAGTGAATAAGAGCTCTATACAACTTACTCTGCTGTCTTTTATGAAGGCTGGTAAAGGTATGTAACAGTTATCCCCTAGAGAAAGACACAAACGTTGTATATTAATTTGAGCTTTATGCTTTATTGTGGACCACCTTTGGCACATGATGTAGCAAATCTCTTGCCAAAAATTCTCATGGAGAGAATCAGTACAATCCACAAAATTCTTTTGGAGGAAACAAACAAGCAAACAAAAAACCCAAAACAAAAACAACCGGTAAAGAAACATCCTAAGGCATAACATGCAAAAGTACTTTTCACTAATCAAAGAATCATTGCAGAGTTGACTGACAATGCTGTAATAAATGACCTTCATTGCTGCTCAGAAACATGCTCTGTGAATACAGCACATTCTACATTATCCAAAACTAAGAATTGAGGATTGAGGCTGTTTTTAGTTCAGCAAGGGAATGAAGGATGACTTTTCACTTAATTCCCATGCCCTGGAACATGCCCCTAGTGAAATTGTTGACCTTTCTCTGTTTACATTCATAAAACAGAAACTCTAGCCTGTTTAATAAGGTTGCAAAAAGAATTAGCTTGAACTTGTGATTAATTCAGCTGCACCAACTTAGTTTGCATACACTAACTAAACCAGAGAAATTTAGATAGTCTAATCTATATACTTCATTCAATCCAAGTTGACCAAGGTTTCTAAAATGTGTGCATTTGAAATTTTTTCTAAAGAGTTGAAAATGCATTCATAATCCTAGTTAATACTAGTTTTGTATTAAAAATGTAAAAATGGAGTATATTAAATATATTTTATCACCATAAAGCCACTCTTTTCTATTGTTACTTTTAAAAGTTAAATTAAAATTTCTTATGCCTGTGGTCATGATACCTAAGGAAGCTCACTCAGTAAGTGGGTTATTATTTTAGTTAATCAAAAATGTAACTTGATATTACTCTGAAATGTATTGAAAATTCAAGGTAGTATTTGGGAGGACACATTTTGAACAAATAATTAGTGATCAATGTTATTTGTGATAGATGAAAGTGATAAGAGTGAGCTATTTTATTGTCTGGAAATCAATCAACCCCCACAATATCCAAGCTTAGGTAAGCATCTTTTCCCCATATGCCTAACCCATCAATTCCCATGACTCTCTCCAACAACCTATGGGGGATTAGAGTTGATAGCACTTGAAGAGGGTGTTTCATAGCCTACAATAATAGCCAAAACCATCTTCTGCTTCAGTGCCAGCCCTCTCAGAGCAATGTAGCAAGGCAACAGTATCTATATTAGTCTATTTCTCATGCTGCTATGAAGAAATACCTGAGACTGGGTAATATATAAAGGAAAAAGGTTTCATTGACACAGTAGTGCACAGCTAGAGAGGTCTCAGGAAACTAACAATTATGGTGGAAGACACCTCTTTACAGGGTGGCAGGACAAAGAATGAAAATCAAGCTAAGGGGGAAGCCCTTTATAAAACCATCAGATCTCATGAGAACTTACTCACTGTCACAAAAACAGCATGGGGGAAACCACAATTCAAGATGAGATTGGGTGGGGACACAGCCAAGTCATACCAATATCAAAGCCTAAATTATTGTGAGAATTGTCTTCATAAAGTAAGCAAGTTATAAGGAAAATGTTTCAAGACAATAAAAAGATTAATATTATTTATACCTCATTTCATTATACTCTTGGTTCAAATACTTCCTACTTCAAAGAAGTTCCAAATCTTCCAAATATAATTCATGTTGTCTAGTTGGACTATAGGATGATCATTTAAAGGTGATGACTGACCACTCATTCACTCATTCATTCATTTAATAAACAGTGACTGAAAAGTAACTAAGGTAAAGGAAAGTCAGACACTCTCAAGGAGCTCACTGGTCATTGCAAAGAGAGAGTTTCCCAAAGCAGTAAATTGATAGAGAGACTATTGTCAGGATTTGGGGTTTGTAAACCTAGGAGTTCCATTTGTCAGTGTATCCCAAGATAAAGTGATGCAGGAAGACAAACTCATGAGATAAATACGTTAACCAGAATGCTAATATAGGTCAGGCGCAGTGGCTCATGCCTGTAATCTCAGTAGTTTGGGAGACCAAGGGGGCTAATCACCTGAAGTTGGGAGTTTGAGACTAGCCTGGCCAACATGATTAAACCCTGTCTCTACTAAAAATACAAAATTAGCCAGGCATGGTGGCAGGCCCCTGTAATCCCAGCTATTCGGGAGGCTGAGGCAGGAGAATTGCTTGAACCTGGGAGGTGGAGGTTGCAGTGAACTGAGATCGTGCTACTGCACTCCAGCCTGGGCGACAGAGTGAGACTCTGTCTCAAAAAAAGAAAAAAATGCTAACATACTGTATTAGTTAACTTATAATGAGAAAGCTGACAAACGGAAATTAGGAGTTTCACCTTTTGGTTAGTGCATTCTCTTTTATAATAGCATAACCTATATGTAATGTCAAATTATATTCAGAATGGTGCGTGGGGAGCAAAGAATCTGAAAAAGTGGAAGCCGATATTTTTGAGGACTATTTTGACCTTTTTGTCTTACATTATAAAGTTCTATACAGAGACCTATAATCTTTAGTCTCATGGAATCAGGTCTCATTCTCCTAGAGAATGTTAGGAGACTACAAAGTTCTTGTTCTGTCACTATCATTTCTCTGGGTTATGTTATTGTACTACAATGATACAACAATCAAAACAGTGTGGTACTGGCACAAAATCAGACATATAGACCAATGAAATAAAATAAATAGTCCAGAAATAAATCCTTATATATATGGTCAAATGATTGTTCAAAAAAGATTGTAAGGCTACACAATGGGGAAAAAATGATCTCATCCATAAATGTTATTGGGCAAATTAGATATTCACATGCAACAGAATGGATTCAAATCCCTGTCTACCCCGTATACAAAAATTAACTGAAAATCAATTAAATACCTAAATGTAGGACTTGAAACTATACAACTCCTAGAAAAATACATAAAGGAAATACTTTTTATGACATTGCTATAGGCAATAATTTCTTAGAGATGACATCAAAAGCATAGAGAATAAAGTAAAAAATAGATAAACTGAACTATATCAAATTTTAAAACTTCTGCACAGCAAAGGAAATAATCAACACAGTGAAATGGCAACCTATGAAATGAGAGAAAATATTTGCAAACCATGTATCTGATAAGGGGTTAACAACCAGAATATATAAAGAACTCCCACAACTCAACAATAAACAGACAATCTGATTGAAAAATAGACAAATGGCTGGACGTGGTGGCTCATACCTATAACCCCAGCACTTTGGGAGTCTGAGGTGGGCAGATCACCTGAGTTCAGGAGTTCTAGATCAGTCTGGCCAACATGGTGAAACCCCATCTCTACTTAAAATACAAAAAATTAGCCGGGTATGGTGATACACACTTGTAATCCCAGTTACTCGGGAGGCTGAGGCAGGAGAATCACTTGAACCTGGGAGGTGGAGGTTGCAGTGAGCCGAGATCGTGCCATTGCACTCCAGCCTGGGGGCAACAGCGAGACTTCATCTCAAAAAAAAAAGAAAAAAAGAAAAAAAAAAACTGGACAAATGACAAATGGACTTGAATAGACATTTCTTAAAAGAAGATGTATACATGGCCAAAAAGCATATGAAAATATGACCAGCATATCTAATCATTAGGGAAATGCATATTGAATCCACAATAAGATATCAACTAATAGCTGTTATGATAGACACTATTTTTAAAAAAACCCAAAAATGGAAAATAATAAGTGTTAGTGAAGATGTAGACAAAATTGAATCCATGTGTACTACTGGTGGAAATGTATAATAAAATGGTGAAGTTGCTGTGGAAAACAGTGTGGTGATTCCTGAAAAATTAAAAACATAATTACTATATGACCCAGAATTCCACTTTTGAGAATATATCCAAAAGAATCAAAAACAGGATCTCATACAGATACTTGCACACCCATGTTCATGGCAGCATTATTCACAGTAGCCAAGAAGCAACCTAGGTGGTAGCAACCTAAATGTTCATCAGCAGGTGAAGGATAAAAAAAAGTTTTTTTAAATATGTATATATTTAATATGATATATATATATCATGTTATATATATATATCATGATATATTTATATCATGTTAAATATATCACATATATATCTCACATATATATCACAAATATAAATATACACACCCCCCCCCCATGCAATACTATTCAGCCTTAAAAGAGGAGATCCTTTATATGCTACAACATGGATAAACCTTGAAGACATTATGCTAAATGCAATAAGCCAGCAACAAAAAGACAAATACTACATAATTCCACTTATATGAGGGATCTAAAGTAGTCAAAGACTTAGAAACAGAATAGAATAGTGGTTTCCAGGGGCTAGGAGGAGGGGCAAAAAGGGAGTAGTGGCTCAATGGATATAGAGACCCAGTTTTGCAACATGAAAATCTAGAGATGTTACCTAATATGTGTATAGTTAACACTATTGTACTGTACTCTTAATGATTAAGAAGGTAAATATTGTTATTTTTAACACAACATAAACAAACAAAATAACCCTAGCATTATCCTGAAACTACTTCTTAATACAGCTTTTCTTCAAAATTGAGCTATTTGGAAGATTAGTATATATTTATTTTCTTTTTCTCATTTTATATTTGGTCCATTTCCACCAGGATTCTTTCCCTGTTATTCCTCTCGGACATTACCGGAACAAATGTTAACTATTATTTTAGTTGCTAAACTTGATGGCTAGTCTACAGACCATACTTAGTGGATTTTCTGCAGCATTTCATGTGTTACCTTTCTCCTTTGGAAAGGTCTCCTGCCGTTATTTTAACCCTATGTTCCTCCTCCATCACTGATCAACATTTTTTTTAAGATCTCCTTTGGGTCTTCTCTTCTTTTGCCCACTGTAGCAGATTCAATCACAGATCCAGCAGGAGATTTGTATGCTATTTATACATGTGTATATATTGAGTATATTTCAAATATATATTTATGTGTATATATGTACATACATATATAATTATATACACACACATATAGTAATATATAGTAATCGATATGTAAACTGATCGTGGAGACCTCGGTTTATGCAAGCATACGTATATACTAAATAGCCTTTGCATCTAATGCTGGAGCCCAATTGCCACAGGCAGGCTGTCAGAAAGGGATCACAGCAGGCTCCAACTCGATGAGCATGGGCTGGAACCGCAGTGGGATGAACTGCAACCCGTGTCCATTCTTGTTTCCTCTGACCTTGATGATGAAGGTATTATGCAGAAGCTGAAGTCCTTCATTATGGAGCAAAATTTCCATACCTGGTCCAAAAGTCAGGGAAATTGAAAGCAAATCTAGGGGGTAAGGAGAGCCACTGTAGGCCTCGCTGCTGCTTCCTGCACTGAGGTAATCCAGAGATCTGCAACAATGTGTGTGTTTCAAAATAGCTCTCACTTCCCTTCTCCCTTCCAACTCTACCAAGAAACTCCTCAGCCCCAACCCAACTGGAAAGATAAAAGTAAAGGGGATTTTGGGAAATATAGTTCAGCCTAGCCAAGTGGGCACATTGCAAAGTCATCATACCCATTAAGTCTACAGAGTTCTGTATTTTGCTCTCTTCTTTTTTATCTTACATATTCTTTCGGCCACCTTACACATCTCCATGACTTCATCTATCATCTCTCAGAGGGTGTTCCCCAATTCCATGCACTCAGCTCAGCTGACATCTCTATGGAGCCATGGATTTAGATCTCCACTGCCCACTGGACATCGCCTTTACGGTTCATGTGACCCTCAGCTTGTCCAAAAATGAACTAATCTCTCTCCTCTGTATAGTTCTCATTCTGGTTACTGCTACCATTATTTACCTAGCAACGAAACCAGAAATCTTATAGTCATTCTATATGATATTCCCTCTCAAACACCTATGTAGTGGTGAATGGCGAATATTAACTCCTACTTATTCTATTTCTTTTACATTATCATTGCTATTGTTCTAGTTCAAGCCATTATCATCTCAAGTGGAGATCATTGCAACGACTTCCTAAGTGTCACCCTGCCCTCTCTCCCTTTATCCCATCATCTTCTGTGTGCTAAGCATGGAAATATAATCATAAAACCCTTTGTTAGTCCCCTTTAACCTACCTGGTGAAATCCAAACTTCCTTGTGTAGCATATGAGATTCTCAATGATCTCAATGATAAGGTTCTCAATGATCCCTTGCCCACCTTCATAACTATGGCATCTATTATCTTGTTATAGCTATTGTATTTAACCTTCTTTTTTACAAGACTCAAACTGGGCTTATTTTATTCTTGGTCCTTCCTTGGATATTTTCATTCTGGGACTGGAAGAAAAATATTCTTCTTCTCTGTTGGTGAACTATTAGGATGTAAATCTCTAATCCTCAGTGGTTGTGGTCTCTCCCCTGTGGAAAATGACCCTGTAGAAAAAAAAATCTTTCTTCAGTGATTCAGAGCCATAAAATGCAAAACAAAAGAGAGATTAGAGACAGGGAGAAGATGGAGCAGCAGAGTGTAATGAAGCTTTATCCTTGGATTGCATTGTCTGAAAGGCTACCTGTGCCTTTTTGTAGTTTGGTTATTTGAATCAACAGATTTTCTTTCTATGTGTAAGTTCATTTGAGCTATATTTCCATTGCTTGCAATCAAAGGAGTACTGACACATACATTCCCCACTGTATGTTCATTTCTTAGTCATACACATTTTTCACACACATTCTTCGTCATATTTTTGTGAATGAGCTGGAGAATCACCTTTCAAGACACTATTTAAATACCACTTCTTACCAAGTTCTTTCTCGATACTTTCAGGTTGTTCTTTCTCGATACTTTCAGGTTAAGCTGATATTACACTCTTTGGGCCTCACCATAACACCCAAATTTGCCACTTTGTATTTACTTGTCTATTTCCCTTATTATTTGGGAAGTTTTTGAGAAAAGGAACCTTGCCTTATTCATTGTGTGTATGTCATTGATAATATCTGACACAGAGAAATGGTTAATTCATATTTGTAAACTGTGAATTTGATCTCACAATTTATGCTTAATATTTTGGAGGGAGATTATTTTTATTCTCAGAAAGAAGTCCTGTCTTACATTTTGGTAGTACTTGATAGAACTTTCTTGATATCACTTTCTTTCTTGATATCACTTAATTTATACCCTATGTGAACAAAGAAAGGAACAAATGTTATTACTTCTATTTTGTAGAAGGTATAAGTGAGCTGGTTTATAGTATTTGTCAAAAATACAAGTCAACATAAGATATGCGGATAAAACCAAAAGGAGATCTCCTTTAGGACTTGGGTTAGTGGACACTGTGATGCAAGATCAATATTAACATGAACTCCATCCAGTGGCAGGGAGTCAAGTCTTGAGGCAATGTTTGCAGAGTAAATATTTTAGTAGTTGTCAGTTTTAAAGTTGGTATGTGTAATTATCTAAGAGTTAAGTTTCATGTTCCTTTTTAAAAAAAAAATTAGCAATGATAAATTTGTTTACTTACATGTAATTGTTCAAGGAAAGCTCTGTAGCTTTCCAATTTAGATTAGTTTGTTACTATTCAAAACAAAATTTTAATTTAGTCTATACGAAATTGTATGAGATAACCACGGTAATTTTTTCTTTTCTTTTTTTGAAACAGTAGCTTCCTATATTGCCCAGGCTGAGCTCAAACTCCTGAGCTCAAGCAATCTGGCAGCCTTGGCCTCCTGAAGTGCTATGATTATAGGCGTGAGCCCCCGCGCCCAGCGTATAACAGTCACTGTATTTCATTTTCAGATTCTATTGTACTGTTCACTGTAATTGACCCAAAGAAATAATTTTAGTGATTTGACACTATCTTACCATACTTGAAAATGATAAATATATGTGTATAAGTCTAGCCAACTAGATTGGGATCAAATAATTGTAAATGGTGCATTTTAATTCCAATAACAATATTCTTGTATTTTTAGCACATCTGAAGATATTTTTGACATAATAATACAATGCAGTGCTAAATTTGATGGAATTATAATAGAAGATTTTCTTCATCGACTGCAGGAAAACTCGGACTCAAACAGCACTTGATCTCATCAGTAGTCAACCACCACCATATCGCTTCTCTAATCTTTTGAGGTTTTCAACCAAGAAAAAGGGCTAAGTCCATCTGATTTTAAGCCTATAGGCAAAGATGTTTATCTGAGTCAGTGAACTCTGATTCTTTCGTATATGAAAGCTGAAAATCTTTGGGGGAAATCCTTTACAAAACGTAATGTTGAATGTAGATGTTTTGATTTTCCTTGTCTCCAACTGCAATTTCTCAAAGAAGAACTATAACAGAGCTGACTCTTTAAAACTAGACACCACACACAGCTCAGAAGACATAGCCTTTTTCTTTCTCTCTTACTGCCTTTCCCTCTTCCTCCACCCTCTTCTGATGTATGTAAAATGCTAATAAGCTAAAAAGAGTTAACTGAGCACAACTTCTTCCTAACTTGATATTCTTGCCTTTGGCCAACCACTTCTATTTTTCACTTTCAGTAGGCTCAGAAGGGGTAGATGAGGAATAGTGAGACAAATTTAAGAACATTCCTGGAGAAACTTATAACAGATTTCTTTTCATCTTTAATATTTTTCAGCAGTGATAGAACCAAATAAGAAAGAAAGAGATAGCAGTAGTAATTTGGTTTTGTTGCTGGTTATGGGGGACTGGAGGGAACAATCCCTCTCAAAATATTATGCTTGCAAGTTACACAAACTGGGTTTAAGTTTTATGAGAGAAAAATAAAGTTCCAAAGTGTCCGTAAACAAAAGAAGAAGTCTTATTTTGGTATTAATCCTTCTAAAGCTGTTGTTTGATGCACTAACTTTTCCTCACAGGTGCTTACTGAGATTTGCACATTGTAGGCATTCAGTAATTATGGGTTAAATTATTTTTGATTCAGGACAGGAATTACATCAATTTTGTATGAACAAATCATTTTTACTTGAATATTAATCACAAAACAATAAATGATGTAGCAATATAATAATTCTTATTTTATGATGATTATTATCTATTGAGCACCTTCAATTTGCCTGCCATTGAAATGTACATATATTACTAGGTAGTTGTCTGAGGTAAGAGAACTTTCCAGATGGCTCAATTAATTTCTTAGAAACCAAATAAATCAGCTATTTGATCAGTAGACATCCGTTATCGATACTTTAATATTTGATAAAAGAAGGATGTTCTACTTTTGGTAGTATTTATCTTTATAAAATATACATATATAAAATAAGATAAACACACGAAAAGATTCTAAAATTTTCACTAAAATCTTCACCATTTAGACAGAAATATTTTGTTTGCTGCAGTAGTGAGAAGGCAATTAGACAATGTAGCATTTTCTATATTGTGTTTCTTCCTATAAATAAATTCAGAAATTTTTGCTTTCTTAATATAAATTATTAACCTCAACTGGCAAATCCTGATTTTTAGGATATTATAATGGTGGATAAGATATATACGAGTTTAGGGTTTTAAAATATTTAAAATGAACTGAGCCAGGTGTGGTGACTCACACCTGTAATCCCAGTACTTTGGGAGGCTGAGGGTGGATGGATCACCTGAGTTCAGGAGTTCAAGACCAACCTGGCCAACATGGTGAAACCCTGTCTCTACTAAAAATACAAAAATTAGCCAGGTGTGGTGGCACACAGCTGTAGTCTCGGGAGACTGAGGCCAATCACCTGAACCTAGGAGGTGAAGGTTACAGTGAACTGAGATCGTGCCATTACACTCCAGCCTGGGTAACAAAGTGAGACTCTGCCTCAAAAAATAAATAAATAAAAAGTAAAATAATATAAAATGGACTGAAAAAACTGGACAGATCCAACATGACAAGAGCAAGTCAGTTTCTATTAATCTCAGATCTAGGTGGTTCAGATGAGGCACAATATGACCAGGAAGCTAGCAACCTACCACTTTTTGAAAGTTGGGCAATTTAATACTGGCAAAGACTCAAAATATCCTTGAAGTATGTAGTCTACGGGTTTGAAGAAGCTTTTGTTTTGTCTGTCTAATCAAATCTTCTTAAACTTTAATTAAGAGAGAATGTGAGAGGGATAGAATGTGGATCACACATAATGTTATTGCATTGTAAGTTGGAATCATAGGAGCAGTCAAGACATTTATTGAAATTTAGTTGCAAAGCACTCTACATTGATGTTCTATTATAACAATTTCATTTCTATTGTATCAAATAATGGATGAAGATACAGTTATCTGGTCTGATGGATATGATACTAGGCAAAGGTGTAGTGCTCTGTGCTTCCTTATTTAATAATTGAGCTTACACTTTTCCCCCAGAGGACAACTATATACTACATTTTCAAGTAATTTACCATCTTTAAAATTCCCATTCAGTTTGCAACACAATCATTACTGCTTTATTATCAAATGAGAATGTCATAAGATTGACTGTAAAAGAATTGTTAGAATTTGGTCAGCATTTTGCCTTTGATGATAGTGCTGTGGAGTGGTAGGTAAAAGTACATAGGGATCTGTTATAGACTGAGTTGTATTCTTCTGCCCAAATTCATGTGCTGAAGCCCTAACTCTCAATGTATTTGGAGACAGGGGCTTTAAGGAGGTAAGGTTAAGTGAGGGTATAGGGCAAGGATCCTATTCAATAGGACAGACGTCTCTATAAGAAGAGGAGCAATACCAGGAGTGTGCATGTATAGAGGACAGATCATGTGAGCAAACAACACAGAGGCAGCCCTCAGCAAGTCAGAGGAAAGTCTTCACCAGAAACCAAATCTCCCGACATCTTGATCTTGGACTTCCAGCCTCCAGAACTGTGAGAAAATAAATTTCTGTTGTGGAAGCCTCCCAGGATGTGGTATTCTGTTATAGTGGCCTTAACAGACGAATACAGGATCTTGTAGGATATCAACTTTCCGAGTATTACCTATAGCGTCAACTCTTCTTAGTTTCCCTAAGTGACTAGTTGTGGACCTATCACAAGCTTGTTTATCAAGATGCTTCTTGAACTTAGGGTTTTACAGTGTTTAAAATGGATAGTTTAAATATTTTCAGTGCTGTCTCTAGTTAGCAAGTTCTATGCTTGTTACCCACTTTAAAATAGTGTGGAGTTTTTTTGTTGTTGTTGTTTTGGAGATGGAGTCTCGCTCTGTTGCCCAGTCTGGAGTGCAGTGGCACGATATCAGCTCACTGCAAGCTCTGCCTCTCAGGTTCACGCCATTCTCCTGCCTCAGCCTCCTAAGTAGCTGGGACCACAGGCACCCGCCACCATGCCCGGCTAATTTTTTTGTATTTTTAATAGAGACGGGTTTCACCGTGTTAGCCAGGATGGTCTTGATCTCCTGACCTCATGATCCACCCACCGCAGCCTCCTAAAGTGCTGGGATTACAGGCGTGAGCCCGGCCTAAAATCTGTTTTATTGTAATAAAATATACATAACATAAAATGTACAATTTTAACCATTTTTAAGTGTACAATTCTGTGGTATTAAATACATTCACAATATTGTGCAACTGTCACCACCATGCATCTCCAGAATGTTTTCATCTTCCTTAAGTAAACTCTATACCCTTTAAGTAACTCCTCATTCTCTGTTCACTCAAACACTGGTGACCACCTGATATGGTCTGGCTCTGTGCCTCCATCCAAATCTCATTTCAAATTGTAATCTCCAGTATTAGAGAGGGGACTGGTGGGAGATGATTGAATCATGGGGGCAGACTTCCCCCTTGCTGTTCTTGTGGTAGTTTTCAGGAGATCTTTTGTTTGAAAGTATGTAGCACCTCTCTATTTGCTCCCTGTCTCTCTTACTGGCCATGTGAAGATGTGCCTGCCTCCCTTATGCCTTCTGCCATGATTATAAGTTTCCTGAGGCCTCTCTAGCCATGCCTCCTGTAGAGCCTAAAGAATTGTGAGTCAATTACATCTTTTTTTCATAAATTACTCAGTTTCAGGTAGTTCTTTATAGTAATACAAGAATGGACTAATACATCATGCTTCTATGTTCTGTCTCTATGAATTTGACTACTGTAGATAGCTGATACAAGTGGAATTATACAAGATTTATCCTTTTGTGACTGGTTATTTCACTTAGCATAATGTCTTCAGATTCCATCTATCAGGGGTTATATTTAGAATACTTACAATTGACATTATGTGGACACCATGTTTTGAACCCTATAGTTGCTTTATACAGAGGTCTAGGGTTGGGGTCTCAAGGTAAGGTCTAGGTCCACAAGATGAGAAGGCACTAAGAGGCTAGAGGCAAAGGCTATTTACCAGGTACTTACAGACAATTTTATTATTTTAAAAACTAGTATGGTCATACCAGTGACACCACCTAAATATCAGTTCCCTTCTTGTGCATCATGACTTTCTCAAGAGTCACACAAAATGTTATGTGTGCCTGTTTGAAATACACCTGCCTATAGGAAAAAACTAATGAGTTTTTCGATGGAGTGAATTTATCTTCATTTACCATGAAAGACTGGTTATGTTTAATAAATATAATAATATTTTTAAAATGCCTGCTAGAATGAGCATCAAATTTCAGCCAGATTTGCAATCATTTGCCTATGACAGCTTATTTGGTCACATGATATTTTCTCTTTTGACAAGCAGGTACCTATCCTTAATAGTTAATAACCTCTAGACTGGATATGCATCACAATTGTATTTATTTATTTATTTATTTATTTTTGAGACATAGTTTTGCTCTTGTTGCCATAATCTTATTTGTCATATGTCTCTAGCCAATGGTTTTCTCTTGATGATGTACTTTGTTCTCATGAATTCACCAATTTATAATATTAGTCTACATGTGATCATTATATATTTTAATAATAGCTTTCTTGAGACATAATTCATATGTCATAAAATTGCCTTTTAAAATATATAATACAGAGGTCTTTGATATATTCATAGTTATGCAGTCATCATCTCTATTTAGTTTTAGGTAGGTTTATCACCCCCAATACCCACTAGCAATCACTCTCTATTCCCTAGTGCCTAGAGTCACTGTCCTACTTTCTGTCAGTATGGATTTGCCTATTCTAGACATTTTATATAGATAGAAACATATGGTGTGTCTTTTCAAACTAGCTTCTTCACTTATCTGAAAATTTTTATTGTTCATTTATATTGTGGCATGTATTAAGACTTCCTTATGTTTTATTGCCAAGTAATATTCTATTGTATGAGCATACTATATTTCATTTATTCTTTCCTGTTGATATACAGTTGGATTATTTCCGCTTTTGGGCTATTTAGCACAATGCTACTATGAACATGTGTATGCAAGTTTTGTGTGGACATACATTTTTATTTCTTTTTAGCTAGAAGTGAAATTATTGGGTTATGGGAAGATTTTTTTATTTCTTCAAATTTGCGCAACTCTGTGTATGATTAATATACATGTCAGTTATTTTCAGAGTGTATAAGTGTACCTTTACACTTATATATGTATAGATATATAATCTATGAGTGTGTATTTATATATACGATTTCACATTTTTATGAAAGTGAATACTTAAATTACTGAGATAAATATTTAGACATCCCATGTACCCGCAACAATGTCATCTATGGAATATGCTAGAATCTTGGATCCTGAAACACTAACTTGAACGTTTATGGATTTAACCTACCTTTATGCTTTGTCATGGTAACTTCATGAGCCTAGTGACTATGATAGTTAAAGTCCTCATCTCTAAAGGATAATAGGATAGAGTCAATTAAATAAATACTGAATGTAAAGAATCCAGGATGTGCCTAGGAAATATTAAGCTTTGAATACATGACATATACCCTTATTCATCAGTATATTTCAGCCTAATTCCTGAGTTTCTTCCTTTGCTATGAAATTTTGTATAAATTGGAAAACCAGCGGTTGGTATTCAGTTTAAATGGAATAATCATCAAAGGCATTCTGTTGAATTAGCTTTTAAAGCACTTAATTCTAATTCATATTATGCCTGATGTGTAAAGAGGCAATAAAGACAAAAAATAACTTTACGTCTGTTGTAAACTTTATTCCAAAGATAAATTGCTATCATTATCACTAATAACATCTCTCTATATAAATTTGATTTGATTCCTTAAATTTTGAGAATATCAGAATGTCCTTCTGTATGCGTAAATTAGACCACCCCTCAAAATGCAGCTCTAATAGTACTCTTCGAAATTGAAACAATCTTTTAAAATGTATTTTAGAGCAAAGCTAAAAAGCACCCATCCTTCTTAAAAATATGTAAATCCTATCTGACTTTTGAATCATTCTCAAAATTCACATTAAAAACCTCTCTTCCTTGCAGTGAGTTCTTCCTGTTACTGTTCCTCTTCAGAGAATCATGATAAAACAAACAAAAACCTTTAAATACTCATCTAACCTTTCCAGTGGTTCCTGTACAGTTTAATCAAATACCACTATTTTGTAGTTAATGTGTCTCTCCCCATCCATGCTCGGATGGGTGTTCTTTCTGAATAGGTTTAAGTAACTTCCAAATATACCATGATTCACAGTTGACATCCTTTTGGGGCTTACAAGTAAAGCCAACAAACAGTGCAAAAGAAATATCAAATAGCAGGATGGGACCACTGGTCAACAATTGTAACTCCTACAGGATAGGGAGATAAACTTTATGAATATAACACAGAAAGTACCTGTAGAACTCTAAAAAAGTCAATGCCATGAACTATGGCTTGGAGAAGCTGAGCTCAAACAGAAAGTTATTTTGGCCACATTTATCCTGTAACTTTTATTAATTTCCCAATGGCATTGCCATGAAAGAAAAAGGCTGTACTGTGCAAGCCATTGGAGGACACAACTTCTGAGAATGAGCATGGGGGTTCTGGTATTGCAGAAATCAGTGGGAGATGTTAAATTCTTCCACAGAAGACTCCATCCTTAAAATTTAAAAATTGTGAACAGTTTCAGGTATATACTGAAATACATCCCTAGTTTCTGAATTTATCCAGATACAGCAAATAATGGGGGGTGGCAAAAGAGGGAGGAGGGCTTGGAATAGAGTTGACTCAAGAGTTATTCAGTGACTAGTACAGAATTTGATGAATTCAGAAGGAGACCAAGGCAAGCTCAGGATAGATGAATTCTATCAGCCTCTCCTACTGGAGAGTTTCATCACTGTCAGAGTGAGATGGGACTAGGATTCTGGCACTAAATCCAGAACCACTCTGTTAGATTTGTATATGATTTTAAAGCAGTGGAGTTCACATTATGTCTCTACTATCATAGCAAAGTATAAGCTACTAAATTTCATGGTGCCCTAGCATTCTTTACATTTTGTGTAAAATGGAGATGATGACATTACTTCATCAGAAAAGTTATGTCATCAGGGTATTTGATTCCATCAGTTTCTACACATATCCCTGCAATGCTAGAATTCTTATAATCATCCTTAAAAATTGCTTGCTCCAACTATTGCAAAGGATAGGGCATATAGTATTTTCTCTCGGAGCAGCATCATTGAGGGGTTAGGAAAAGAATATACAGGATATCCTGGCAGTTAGTTGAAATAAAACAAGACAATAATAACACTTCATGGTGTCAGAATTACCTTAGACTTTATATAAAGCACATAGAACCATATTGACACAAAGTAAGCATTTACTAAATGTTAGTGATGATATGTACCCTTTCCTGTTTTTTTAAGTTTTATTTCTAATTAACACGTAATTGTATATATTTATGGATATAGCGTAATATTTCAATAAATATATACATTGTGTAATGATCAAATCAGAATATTCAGCAGATTATATTTGTTTGCATCTAATTTTAATTACTATTTAAGAAACAACATAAATTTACTAAATGATAAGTTCATTCTTAACAAATGCAAATCATGCTGTCTTTGTAAAGATCTGATACCAAAATCCACTTCAGGTATTATCAAGGGGCATTATTTCAGTTGCTGGCTTCAAACAGATGATTGTCCTTGACATTATTGTGCTTCCAGGACTGACTCGGTGAGCATTGTCCCTTACAGATCATAGCAGCGTTAAACACATTCTCTTCCTGGTTGAGTTGCACTTTATGTCAGCAAAGCCACTGGGATTGGGATTCCAGTTCCTTGCCTTGGCATGGTGGTTTTGCCATGCATGTTTCTCTTTATGGCCCTCAATTTGACTTTCAATCTCCATATAACGTTCATGTTGAAAAATTCTTTTTCTGACTTCTAGAATATTGTAAGATTACGGTCTTTGCATTCTCCAGCAAGCAACATTTCATTCACCCATACTAGGCTTTCATTTCTTCTATCATTGACTATTTTAATTTGTTCCTGGTGGCATTCCAGATTGTTTGCTAAACTGGCTGCAGATGGTTTTGAATGTGGCTGCTGCCAGCATTGTTACTAAGACATGGTCTACAGATCATATTTCTCCTATCTTACAGTCTTTATGTTGACTGCCTCTTGAACAGCATAGCACTTTAAAAAATCCATTTAATGACCTGTAGAGCTATCAATGGCCCTAATTCTGTTTACTTTTCTGACTTTTAAACGTTTTTAAACTCCAACACAGACTCTTCAGTTATCCAATATTATGTTGTCATGTAGAGCATAACTGGTAGAGTGAATTGGTAATTGAGTTATCATGCAGACTGGTTTCAGTCTGTCCCAGGCACCAAAAACCAGAATGATTTGAAGGGTGCACAGAGAGCAGAAATTTTGTGGTGAATAATTTTAGATGTATTTTAAGATTAATAATTTTACTTAATTATCACCTTACCTTCTTGAGACGCTTTTGGTTGTTTTTAAAGTGTTTTTTCTTATCTTCAACTTGTGAGGTTTAGAGCAATCACTGAATAAAAGTGCTAAAAGGAGATACTGCTGTGTGTAATGACCTTAGTTGTTTTGAGACATCTTTTACTTACCTTGAGGACATACAAACTGTAAAGCCACAAACTGCAGCAAGTCATTTTTGGTGCACCATATGACTTTGTAGTTGGGATCATCAAGTTTTTTTCCGGACACAAGAGGAGTAAAAGGATGTAACTAGTCCTCTGTTCCACCTAAATTGTCACAGCTAGGAGGCAGGATTTGTTTGTGTTTGTTTCTTTTCTATCTCTTCATATTTTCTCATATAAAATTAGTTGGAAATTAAATGGAATTTTTTTTTACATATATATAGTTGTGATTTTCTTTTTGGGGGTAGGGTTTGGTAGATAAATCACTATTTGTTTCCAAGTTTGGGAAGCAGTTGAGAAACAAGATATAGGAAATAGAGAGCTGGAGGTCAAGTGTAAGCTTTATTATAGAAAAATGTGATTGAAGAACGTGGCTCTAGATCTGCAGTCAAATAAACCTGATAATGCTTTCTGTGTCTCTAAACCTAGACTTTAGAACAGCCTACATGAAGGAGGGTTTGGTCTTCAAAGCAGTCACACCGAGAATACCTCTTCACATTGGATCAAAGCCAAGAAGAAAGAAAACAATACTCTCATCCTCTTATGATTTCAGCTTTTTAGAAAATTAGTTTGAAAGAGTTTTTGTAGGAATGGTGTGTTAGATTATTTGGCTTACTGCCTCTTGCTAAAAATGGTAAGATATAGTGGAATGCGCACATATATTTGGGATACTGCCATAACAAATATTAAATATTTTGGAAAAGTTAAAACCTAAAGAAATAAACAGAATAAACAGACTATCAGAGCACTAAAATTGTTTCTTTGTTAATTTCATGCTGAGGGTAAAAGTGACACACTCTTGGACCTCTTGGGGCAAGAAAAACAGAAGTTAAAACCCAAGATTTTGTGTTTTATAAAAGATTATCTTGGCTGGGCGCAGCGGCTCATACCTGTAATCCCAGCACTTTGGGAGGCCAAGGCGGGAGGATCACAAGGTCAGGAGATCAAGACCATCCTGGCCAACATGGTGACACCCCATCTCTACTAAAAATAAAAGCAAATTAGCAGGGCGTGGCAGCATGCAACTGTAGTCCCAGCTACTCAGAAGGCTGAGGCAGGAGAATTGCTTGAATCCAGGAGGTGGAGGCTGCAGTGAGCCACGATCGTGCCACTGCACTCCAGCCTGGCAACAGAGCAAGACTACATCAAGGAAAAAAAAAAAAAAAAAAAAAGGAAATTGTCTATAGTTTAAAGACTTCCTCTCACATTCAAGTAGGACCTAAAAAGTCTCACTCTGAGGACATTAGGGTAACCTATAATTAAAGCTATCATTGTATATCTCCCCAAACATGAAAAATATACCTTAGTGGGGCAGTGAAGTAGGAAAATAGAAAGAAAAAAGAGAAAATATCTAAAAAAGTGTGACAAGAGACAAATATTCCTCTTTAGTTTTGTCCCCAGGTTTGAGATGTTTCCCAGCTGGTGGTACCATCAGATGCCTCTGTATAGGGCATATTTATCCTGGACTTTAGGAAGTTTCTGTTCAATAAAAAAAAAAAAATACAATGCCTACATTTCTGCCAAATGTAAAAAGGCATAAACAAGGCATTATGAGTGAGAAGCAGAAGAGGTAATAGCAGCAGAAACAGATTTCACACATTAGAATTATTTGAATATTATAAAACATCTGTGATTTCTATGTTAAAAGAAAAGAAGATGTCTGCTTCTGATTATGAAAAGTTAACCTCTACAGGACTTCCCCTACCCTTGTAAATAACTAGAAAACTAGAAAAAAGTACAAAATAACTTTTCTTAGATGTTGAAAAAACGTCAGTGCAAGCTGATGTGCTCTGAGGGAAGGGAAACAAAGATAGTAAGCCATGCGATCACAACAGCTGTATGTCTTGTGGCAGTTTTTGAATTGGTGCAGAGTTTGGAAGCCCAAACAGAGCTCAGAAATTTTACCAACATGAAGAGTCAAATAATTTTCAGGCAAATTCTGCAAGAGAACTTCTGCATGGAAGAAAGAGCTATGCAAGAAAGAGCTGTGGAAATCTACATAATGATTTCCTTGAAGCTTTGTCTTAATATCCATCTGTGCAAGCATAGGGTAAAATCCAAAGACTGCATAAATAACAATGATCATAAAAAGAACAATTGCTAGGGAAGAGTAAATTGACCAATATTAAGAGTTCACGAAGTCTGGAAATCATTTGCATTTCCACTAGATGGAAGAGACCATGTTGAGTATATTAAGTGAAGACTGTGAAAGGGTCACATGTTAGTAGCAGGACTAAACTTAGGTTAGAGTAAAAGCCCACTCTACTCAGGCCCTACAAAATCCTAAAACAAGCCCTATAAAAGATCAAGCTGATTCACAAGTGCTCTAATTGCCTGCCATAATAGCTTACAACTCTAAAGTAATACAGTAAAATCCAGTTCTCAATGATGGAAAATTATGCTGTTTAGAATGTAATGAAAGTTACTAAACATGCAAAGAAGCAGAAAATAATAACTCCTACTAACTAGGAGAAAAAGCAGTTAATAGAAACAGACCCTGAAATGACAGAAATGATGAAATTAGTAGACAATGATTTTAAAAGAGCTCTTATAAATATGCTCAATGTGCTCCAGTATTTGAAGGAAAGTAATAAGAAGGTACCAAAGCCAATGATATCCACAAGACAATTGGAAATCTGGCTCTGAATAGTTGGTGATAGTAAATATTTTAATAATTTAATTTGTGATAATATTATTGTAATTATTTTTGAATAAATTCTTTCAGAAAATTACATTAAAATATTTATAGATAAAATTATACACAATAGGAATTGCTTCTACTTTTGTGGGTATGGGAGAAGTTAGATGAGATATAAATGAGGCAAGATTGGCTAGGATTAGATATTTAAGCTGTGTGAGTTTTGAGTTTATTCAATTACTGTATCTGCTTGTGTGTAAATAGTTAAAACTTGATGGAACTGTTTTTCAGCAGAAAGGATGAAGAAAATGAAAATGAATAAACTGGTAAATTGGCCATAATTTAAACAACACCTGGAGAGACAAGTAGATGAAAAACCGAGTGAGAAAGGTGAGAGGACACTATAGGACTTTAGCAATATTTGATAGGAGTCCCAGTAGGAGGAGCAGAGGTAATATTCAAAAACATAATGGCCGAAAAACTTCCAGAAGCGAGAAATTCTTCAATTTACAGAATCGAGTTACCCAGAAGAAATTCCAACTATAATAAAATTTAAAAATCCATACCTAGTCATAAAATAACAAAATTATGACAAACCAAAGAGAGGAAATACCTTTAAAAACTTGAAGAGACCAAACCCAAATTCTGCTTGAAGTACTGAAAACTGTAAGTTTTACTCAACTGTAAAAGTGAAAGTTTCTGTAAGTAGAATATTTTTAATTTTCCAGGGAGAAATTGTCCACCTAGAATTTCACACCCATCTAAAATATTTTTCAAAGGTAAGAGTAAAATAAAGATATTTTCAAAGCAATGAATCTGAAAAAATTATTAATAGAAGTGTCTCACTGAAGGATATTTTAAAGGTGCTTAAGAAGGATGACAGAGATCCCAGATGGAAGTCGTGAAATGAAAAAGGGAATTAAGGGGGAAAATGGGTAATAATGTGAGCAACTATAAAGAAACATTGATTATATAAGGTAATTATAATAATATCTAATAGAATCAAAATTATTGAATCAAAATATCTGAAAAAATATCAAAAATATCAATCAAGAAGGATAGCATTAAATATTCTCAGGCCCTTGTGTTATCTGAGAGGACAGTAAATGTTTTGATTAATTTAGTTTTATATGAATATTGTAATTGCCAGGATAACCACTAAAAGAACTGAGCCAGATAGAACCGAGGAAAATGCTAAAATCAAGCAATACAAAAGTAAGCAATAAAGAAGAGAAACAATATTGGTCGAGCAGTACACATAGATAATAGATTTAAACCTGAATATAACAGTATTTATACAAATAATAATAACATAAAGGTTAAATTAAAATATAAAGGTTTTCTGAATGAATTTCTAAAATTCCAATCACATTATTTAAAAGAGAAACATCTAAAACCTAAGGATATGGAAAAGTTGAAAAAGTGGAAATAGGAAATATATACTAGGAAATTATTAACCAACTGAAATATTTTGTAGGTATGATAATAGGCAAACTAGATTTTAGGCAGAAACATTAAGGGAGGTAAAAAAGATTACTTCATATGAATAAGGAAAATATACCAATTTAAATCTTAAATTGCACTTAATATTGCTTCAAATATATAAAACAAAAATTGCCCATTCACTGAACCATAAAAGTTCAAAAATTTTAAAGAATTGCCATCATACAGGGACTATTTTCTGATAAAAGGCAAATAAAAGCTAAAAGTCAATATAAAAAGCAGAACTAGAAAATTGTTAAGTATTTGGACATTAACTGTTGTGAGTTAAAAAGAAATGAAAATGAAAGTAACACTTTTGATTGAATGATAGCAAAATATTACATATAGAAAATGCATGATGGAACTACAGTTGTACTTACAGAGCAGTTTATAGATTTAAATACCTATATTATAAAATAAGAAAGGTTAAAAATAACAAAATAAACATCCATCTCAGCAGTTGGAAAAGGATAACAAAAGAAATCCAAGCAAAGTAGAGGAAATGATGCAGTATTCATATTTATATCACCAGAGATTAGTGATATAGAAATGTATAGTAGTAAAGATTAACAAAAGCGAGTTGATTCTTTGAAAAAACTTACACAAATTATGAATATCTGGCCATTCTAAAGTAGTTATAAGTCAGTATTCCATCAGGGTACAGAAACTATATTGCTAATTTTAAGAGATTATTAGCTAGTAGCAGGGAATAGTCTACCAAGGGAGGTAAAGAAGACTCTAACCAACCTGGAAATAGAGGACATAGGGGCAGCTTTGAGCTGAGAGAAAGTACCCAAGGAAGGAAGAACCTTGAAAGAGGGACCCTGGCAAGGATGAGCTTCACATCTCATGGAGAAAGTGTGGCTGTGGCCCACTGCCTCTGAAAAGAATTTGCTAAATGCCACAGGCCAGACCTGGAGAACAGGAAATCATTTTCTGAGGGTGCCAGCAAAACTTACTAGGAAGCTGCCTGCTGGGTGCATTGGAAAATCATCCACTGAAGTGCTGCTGAAATCACGGAAGTGTGTGTCGCTGGGAGTTTCTGATGCTGCTGGCTGCTGTGAACCACAGGAGCAAGAAGAAAACTCATTGGAAGCAGAAAGGAAAGCCCCTTCTTACAGCTTTCTTGTAGTGCTCTCTACTGACCTAGTTTAACACTGTGCTAGCTGACAAAGGAGAAATATGTACAAGGTCTAACTCCAGTACTATAGAGGTAGGGTGATGAACGATGAGAGATCAATAACTGGCGCACATGAAATATTATATGAAAATACAGTATACAAATTGTGGGTGCCAGTAATATCTTTCAAATATAATGTTAAAGGAGAAAATCACAGAAGAATTGTGCCACCTGAAATTCTCTTTCTTGATCTTTATAGTGGGTATAATATGTGTACTTTATCACAATGTGTTAAATTATATTTATATGTTTAATAATGATATTAATATAGATACACCAGTTTTCTGTGTTTGTCTGGAATATTTTTTCTAGTTTTTATTTTCAACCGTCTTGAGTAGTTAGATGTATCATACCGCTGTCTAGAGAGCTCAGGGGATTTACCAAAGTGGTGATTGAAGAATGAATAGTTTTCACATGATATGGTGGTTTGGCTGTGTCCCCACCCAAATTTCATCTGAATTGTAGTTTCCATAATCCCCAGTGTGGTGGAAAGGACCCCGTGGGGGATAATTAAATCATGAGGGCTATTTCTCCCATGCTATTCTCATGATAGTGAGTGAGTTCTCACAAGATCTGATGGTTTCATAAGGGGCTTCTTGCTTTGCTCAGCACCCATTCTTCTGTCTCCTGCTGCCTTGTGAAGAAGGATGTATTTGGTTTCCCTTCCACCATGAATGTAAGTTTCCTGAGGCCTCCTTTGCCCTGTGGAACTGTGAGTGAATTAAACCTCTTTTCTTTTTAAATTTTCCAGTCTCGGGCAGTTCTTTATAGCAGCATGAGAATGGACTAATACACCAGAGAAAACACTAATTCCTTATTCTGAGATGTTATATTTTGAACATATGAATTTTTGACTGTTAGTGCTACAGCCTAAGTTTAAATTTCTTGTTGTATCATAAATAAAATGGAACTCAGAGAGGTAAATTATTAGTTCAAGGTTACATGACTACCTGTGGCTAAAAGCTGGACTTATACAAGGTTTTCTGACTTTCAGTTCAGTGCTATTTCCATTACCCTGTGATGTTTTACCTATTGCATACCTTCGAAGAATGCATCACAACATCAAATGGAATCTAAATGGGGTAAACATGTTGACCTTATAGAGTCCCACGTATACTTTATGTCCTAAAGAGGCCCATTTTAACATGCTACAGAGAAGAAGTCTACTTTAATCACTTTTGAAGATTGTAGTCAAGCAACAAGAAACATGCATGTATTAATTTCATCTAACTATCATCTAACTAGGCTAACTTAGTGAAGTGAGGGCTGCTTTCTACTAATTTGATCATTTCCTCTTTAGTAACTAACATGATATGGTTTTTTGCAGGCATTTCCTTACTTCATATCTATAGAGAAGCATGGATGTAGTGTGTAAGACCTAATGAGTACATTTCTACAAGGTCTTTCATTTTCTTCAACCTGAGAATTGGTTCCATTCTTTAGATAAGTAGTTTTATTCAAAATGATACTACATGTTCTTTCACCAACCCCCTGAACCACATTTTACTTAATGTAGTTCTGACTTGGCTTAAGATTTTGTATCTCCTTTATCTCTATGGGACAGTTTATAGCTGCCTATTCAAATGGGTTCTTTTACTTAAGAGTATAAAAAAAAAAATCACAGCCAATTTGAACCAAATATTTTTGTCTCATGAAACTTAGAACTCCAGGAAGGAAGCCAACTTCAGGTGTAGCTCATCCTGGAAATCAGACATTATTATTAGGGTACTCGCTCACTGTTCTACTTGTCCCTATTTGACCTCATTCTGCAGGTGAACTCTCACCATGTGCCAGTCAAGATGGCTTCCCTCAGGCTAGACACATATTTTTTTGGAGTCCCTGTTAGCTCCAGTGAAAAGCTTTAGAAAATACTCTAATTGGCTTTAGCAGAATCATGTGACCACATGGGAAATGGCCAGCTTTGGGTAATATTCTCTTTTTCTTGTGTGTAGAGGAAGGTATGGTAGTTTGAATGAAAGCCTGTTGGGATTGTAAGGAATCAGAGACCTTATTCTCCAAAGGAAAAACAGGGTGTTTTAAAAGCAAAGAAGGGGAACCAAGGAACATATTGCTATGACTAAAATCATAGCTTTCATAGTCCATTTATAAGGTCAAAATTACCGTTCTGGAAACATGTGTCTTACTGTAGTGCAGCTCATATATCGTATATTCTACATATGCACAAAGAATAATGTTAAAAATGTCATATGGAACGACGCATGCTTAGAAAACCTATATATTCTTTGACTTACAAGATGTTTTAGGTTTCATTTAAATATAAAAAAACTTGGTCTCCATAGGTGTTCTTAAACATTTTTGATGAGAATATAAATTGACATAACATTTCTAGAAAATATTTTTCCATTGTGTAACCAAAAGACTTAAAAGTCTTCTTGAGATTTGACCTAAGTATTTAACTGCTTCAAGGTAATTATTCTAAAGAAATAATAAGGAACGAAGATAAAGATCATGTAGAAGAATGTAAATTATAGAGATATTCAAACTAATGAAAATTAGAGGCCAGGTGCAGTGGCTCATGCCTGTAATCTCAGCACTTTGGGAGGCCGAAGCGGGTGGATCACCTGAGGTCGGGAGTTTGAGACCAGCCTGGACAACGTGGAAACCTGGTCTGTACTAAAAATACAAAAATTAGCCAGGCATGGTGGCACGCGCCTGTAGTCCCAGCTGCTGAGTAGACTGAGGCGGGAGAATCGCTTGAACCTGGGAGGTGGAGGTTGCAGTGAGCTGAAATCGTGCCACTGCACTCCAGCCTGGGTGACAGAGCAAGACTCCGGAAAGAAAGAAAAGAAAAGAAAAGGGAGGGGAGGGGAGAGGAGGGGAGGGGAATTAGGAACAGATTAAATGTCCTAATCTAGGAGAATGGTTTAAAAAAAGATGGCATGTCCAAATAATGTTGTATCATACAATCATATAAAATGGTTTTGAATCTAGTTTCTTTTTTCTGAGACAATGCTTTTGAATCTAGTTTCTTTTTTTCTGAGAAAAAAGAAACTTTTTTTCTGAGAAAAAAGAAACTAGATTCAAAAGCATATACTTATAATAGCTCATATTTCATGTTTGTAAATAGTTATATTTATACAGCTACACAAAAGTATCATGCTTTTCTGGGGAAAGAGATTGTATGTGGTTCTGCATTATGTTTATATTGCTCTAATCTAAATTGATGATCTATTGTTATAAAATTTTTAGAAAAGTCTTAGTCTACTGAAAAGTATATCCTAGTTACCTTTAGTGATTGTATTCTTCATGATCAATTAAGAGTTCTAGGTGCCTTGCCAATAGCTGTGCTGCTGTGACAATATAACTCGTTCCCACAGAGCTCAGTGCAAAATAGAGCTGCTTAGAAAAGCTCCGTCACCTCTGAGTACTTAAGTGTGTTTGTCAACAAGCACGGTGTAAGCTGCTTTGATGCCTGGAAAGAGAGGGTAGAATCAAAGTGACTAAAAAAGGAGTCTGCCTTTATTATTCCCAAAGGGTACTAAAAGATATAAACTTGTTGAGGGCAGGGTTGGTGTCTGCTGTGCCCATCAGATTGTCTGTTGCATAGGGGGTGTTCACTAAGTAGCCATTAGATGCATCATTTTCTCACTCACAGAAAGTAACAACTCAAGTAACAATACCAGATAGCTGTGAAAACATCTCCTCACTCACTAACTCTATCTTTGAAATATTTAAATGTTGGCACCTCTGAAGAGATGCTTGTCAGTTGGCATTTATAGAGACAAGCGTCATGCCACATGAGGTCTACAGCTTCTCCAGGTAACTCTCACCCTTTCTGACGGGATACGCTATGAGAAAAGTGTCATGCAAACAGCCCAGAAACAAGAACTGAACAGCACTAACATCAAACAAAAGCAGCCCCTGGATTTTCTGACAAACCAGAAATAATTATCCAGGTGCAGGCAGCATACCCAAGTTGGCATTTGTAAGTTCTTACATTTAGCAATAAATATTGGGAGGGAACCATGTCTGCAGTCTTGGGAGTGACTGAACCTTAGTTATTTGATTTATAGTGTTCCAAATCAGAACAGAAACCCCTTTCTTGCTTCAAGTACATGGTTGGATTCTTGGCAATATGTATAGACCAAATGGAGCTTACCTAAACCTGCTTTCCATTGACTTTTACCCTCATATTTTCTTCTACTAAGAAACTGAAAATGACTAAAGGCAGCAAATAAAACTTGTGGCCAGGACATAGCTCTGCAGTTGTTTGGCAAAGGCTAGGCACACTGAGTGAATAACAAAAGGAAAACAACCAAGGAATCCACAGATTGAAAAGATTTAAATACATTTGTTATAGCATGTACCCAAATACCTACTAAAGAAATTACTGTGCAGCGGTGCATGCCATAGGGATACTTTGTGTATATGACAAATAAGGAAAATGTCCCTAAATCCTTCTTGGACTAAAGCCCGATACCCATTCTCTGTATTTAACAGATTCTCAGAAGGCACGGCAGAGTTGAGGTGTCTCAGCCACTGTGTGCCAGGGAAGCATCACCTAGAGGTTTGGAACAAAATTGAGAGTGGGATCATTTGAAATCAACAGGGTACAAAGTAAGCACAGTAGCATAGCTCCCAGCGGCACACTACTCATTGCATGACCCACATTTAAACAGCAGCTTCCTGCTGAAGTCAGAACATAAAGGGATGCCTGAAGGAATTCTGAATAGGGTGGGGAAAAAAGGTGGGAAAGAGATGAATGCACAGTGTCTGGAGTTAATAAAATTCATTTCCTCCTAAGGCTCATGGCCATGGGATAGAGAGAAGAAGGCTGAAGGCAAAGGTAGGTGTTCCTGGGCAGGTAAGAATCATGCGTGAGGGGGAATGCATCATGCTTCTGTAAGAATGCTGATTCCTAAAGGGAACTCCTGAGGACATCTGATGGACACTGGAGTCCTTGTGGCATTGTTCGTGCAGGGGATGCTAACACAATGACAGACAAGCAGGCAGAATGGGGAAAAGTGAGCAAGTAAATATGCTCACCAGTGTTAATGAGTTGTTTGTTTTGAAACTCAATCATTTTCGAAAAGCTGAGTAATTTCTTTACAGCAGTGGTTGTCAAACTTATCTGTCTATGACAATCACCTGGAAGGCTTAGTAAAGCACGAATTTCCAGGGCTCTGTATTTAAAGTTTCTGATTACATATTTCTGGGGTAAGACTTGAAAATTTGCATTTCTGTTAGGTTCAAAGGTGGTGCTGATGGTGCCAGTTTGGGCAGCGAAACTGAAAACCACTGCTTCTAGCACACAGGGACCTGGGGAGTGTTTATAAATGACTTTGATTCAGTAAAGATCTTTCTGTCTCAGCTTCCTAAAGTATCAATTTCATTAAAATACTAATAGAAAAAGATAAGTAGAAAGTAAGCATATTAATGTTTAGTAATTCCTTGGAGTACGACAATGGACAACTTTGCCTGTCATATATTTTGTTCTTTGGTTTCATTTGCCCATGGGGCATATGAACTTAGATATTCTGCTTGTCTCCCCTTCCTATGGTAACCATCTCCCTACTCCTAACTCAAATAGCAGCACCAGGTTTTAGAAGCCTATGACTGTTATGTCAAGACCCCAGCCCTCCCTGTAGCACCACTGCTATGCCACTGGGGCAGCAAGGCAAATTCAAAGCGAACGACTGGCAAAGATGATACATTTCTCTGGAGACTCTAATGCGTTTTTTGCACAACCAGCTTAATTAAGAATCTGTGGCAATATATTAACCACAAGCTTATGGATCTCAATATGCCAGTCAAACATAATGAGATAAATGCAAATGTCAAAGCACAGACTCTTTGCCTAGGAATATCAGAAGGCTTAAAGCTGTACCTCAGTCAGTTGTCAGAAAGCAATGGGAATGGCTGGGCCTGAGGAGGGCAGGGTTTGCCCACTGCAATTTAAAAATCCATGGCATGACCTCCAGGACTGAGCTCTCACATCTCCAGGGTATGAAAATAAGGCTAAAGGCTGGGTGCTGTGGCTCACGCCTATAATCCCAGCACTTTGGGAGGCCAAGGCAGGCAGATCACCAGAGTTCAGGAGTTCTAGATCAGCCTGGCCAACATGTTGAAACCTCGTCTCTATTAAAAATACAAAAATTAGCTGGGCATGGTGGCAGACGCCTGTAATCTCAGCTACTTAGGAGGCTGAGGCAGGAGAATCACCTGAACCCAGAAGGTGGAGGTTGCAGTGAGCAGAGATTGCGCCATTGGACTTCAGCCTGGGTGACAAGAGTGACTCCGTCTCAAAAAAAAAAAAAAAAAAGGAAAAGAGGCTAAAAATGGTTACTTTACAGCCTCACATTAAGATGATGATGATGATGATGATGATGATAAATCTCAAGATGCTGACCTACTTCTGAAGAATGAAGAACAGGGCTAGAAGTCAGGAGCCAAAATCCACATTTGCATTCCAGATCTGTCACTATAAGACAAGCCAAATGACATCCCTTTGAATATCTAGTGAAGTAGGAAGGCTGATAACTGCTTGTTTTATAATAATGCATATCAGTAAAGGAAGTAATGGATTTAATGATATTATTTTATCTTCTGAATGAGTAGGTTAAAAAATGGTTAAAATAGAGGACTGTCATCTGTTTGGTGTATCTGGCTCAGGGCCAGATTTGATGAACTTATAACGGTTGAACAACTTGCAACGTAAAGCTGGCTAACAGATGGTTGTTAACTTGAAACGTGTGTTCTGGTGGCTGAAGGGCTCGGCCTTGCTAGGATTGGTGGTGTTCGCTATTTTTATTCAATAACAAATTGAAAGCACAGTTATCAAATTTATGAGTGACACAAATTTGGAGGAGACAGCTAATATCTTCTGTGAATAAATTAACAGTGAAATATATTTTCTTTTCAACTTGGTAATAAAGTGACTATAATAAGACATATTTTAACAGAGAAAAATGTAAGGTCCTCCACCAGGACAAAAAATGACCCAGAAAGCAAGTCCTACCAATAGGATAGGTGAATTAAACATTATATACATGGAAAAGACTTGCTTTTAATATTAAGCATTTATGAGATTTAGCTTCTAAGAAAGTCAATGTGATTTTTTGTTGCCTTTAACGAATTATACAGAATGATAGAAGTGATAGTTTACTGTAAATTAGCCAGATTATATCCTGAGCATCATCCTTATTTCTGGACAACACTCTTTTGAGTATAGAGAAAAGCAACCAGGTGGGGGAAGGGAAGGATTTCACATGAAGCATGGTTGAATGAACTGAAAGATTTTAGCCCTTATACATGAAAACTAAAGGGACAATTAGAGGTCTGATTTAAATTACTTAAAACTATAGTCATGGTGAAGAGAAACTTTTATTTATTTTTGTATGTAGAGCCCTGGAAAATATAATTAGGACCAGAACTTAGGGAGGCAAATTTTAGGTCAGCATGAGAAAGAAATTCTTTCTTTTAAAAAATGTTTATCAAAATGATACATTGGTTACAGAGGCAAAAAAATGCTGCCAAACATGTAATTAAAATCTACAGTTATCTTCTCCCTCTCCACCCTAATCCTTGCTCCCTGGAGGCAACCTCTAGGGAATTATTTTACTTAATTTCCTGGTACTCCCTCTATTTTCCAAATGTCATGCATACTCTACTTTAAAAAAATTAAATCTAATGACTTCTATAGAAAATGAGAGTTTGGTTCTCTATTATTCTCCCTTCTCCTTCTCCGTTCTGTCAATTTAGTTAAAATAACTGTTTCTGCTTAAATCAATATCCAGGATGTACTTTATGTAAATAGTTTATGATTGAGACATATGAAGTATTATGAATATATTTTCTTTCTTCTTTTCTTTTTTTTTTTAGATGGTGGAGTCTCCCTCTGTTGCCCTGGCTGGACTGCAGTGGCGCAATCTCAGCTCACTGCAAGCTCCACCTCCCAGGTTCATGCCATTCTCCTGCCTCAGCCTCCCTAGTAGCTGGGACTACAGGCACCTGCCACCACACCTGGCTAGTGTTTTTTATATTTTTAGTAGAGACGGAGTTTCACCATGTTAGCCAGGATGGTCTCGATCTCCTGACCTCGTGATCGGCCCTCCTCGGCCTCCCAAAGTGCTGGATTACAGGCGTGAGCCACCACGCCTGGCTGACTATATTTTCTTATGGAATGATTTGTCTTCCTTAGAATTAATAACTGTTTTTTTTGTTTGTTTTTTCCCTTAGGTAATTTGTGTTATTTCATCCCCAAACTCTCTAGGACAGCTGCATAACTTAAATCAATACAATAAAATGCACTGGTCCATCTCTTAGCACTATTTTTTCCTATCAAAATTCTCTCTGAAGTCCTCAGTTCAGTGGCTTCCATCTTGATGTAGCTGTGGTTTGTGCGATTCCCTTTACTTCTTTTTTGACTCTTACAGTATCCTCTTTCTTGTTTTATTTCCCTATTTGGTGGAACATTTTTCTGCAGTAGTTTCTTCAGAATAAATGTATGAGAAGTAAAATTTTTGAAATGAGCATCTATTCTTTTTTAAGTTTGATTGAGAATATTCCTGGGCTTAGAATTCTAGATTTGAAATTACATTACTTCTAAATTTTGAAGACATTGATTTATGCTATTGTTTTCCAACTTTCAGGATCTTTGTTAAGAAGCCTAAGCCCTTACATTCATGCTGCTTTTTTTTGCCCCACTTCTGGGAAGATTTTAGTAACTTCTCTTTTTCTCTTGTTAGTCTGAAATTTCTCAATGATTTCCGTTGGTGTAGAACTTTTTCATTCATTTTACAGGGCACTTGGGAAACTCTTGATTTTCATTTCTTAGAAAGTCTTTCATCATCATCTTCTTTTTTTTTTTTTTTTTTTTGATGGAGTCTCACACTGTCGCCTGGGCTGGAGTGCAATGGTGCGATCTCGGCTCACTGTAACCTCTGCCTCCCAGGTTCACGTGATTCTCCTGCCTCTGCCTCCTGAGTGGCTGGCATTACAGGTGCACACCACCACACCTGGCTAATTTTTAGTAGACACGGTTTCACTATTTCAACCAGGGTGGTCTCGAACTCCTAACTTCGGATCCACCCACCTCAGCCTCCTGAAGTGCTGGGATTATAGGTGTGAGCCACTGCACCCGGCCCCTTCTTTCGTCTTCTTTATTAGTTTTTTTTGAAAGCAAATTTCCCCTTTGTTTTTTTTTTTGTTGTTCTCTTTATAGAATTCCTGTTAGTCAAATGTACCTTCTGAATCTTCTACTTTTCTCATATTGTCTTTCATATTCTCTTTCTTTGTATTTTGTTCTGTGTTTTGGAGAGTGCCACAAATGTGTCTTTTAATCAGAGTTTTCATTTTCACTACTGTAGTTTGAATTCCAAGGGACTCCTTTTTGTTTTCTGAAAGTTTTGTTCTTGTAACATTCTGCTCTTTATTTTATGAGTACAGAATTTTTACCTCTTTAAACAATTAATGTTAATATTCTCTACATTATGTGTCTCTTTCAAGTTCCTTTTTTTTTTCCATACATTGATTTGGACTGTCTTTAATGTTAGAGAGTTTCTTACAAAAAATGCTGGAATATCCTTTCATATTCTTGGGTGAGTGTATTAAATTTGGCTGTCTGGGAAATGGAGTCTCTGTAGCAAGTTTACTGGGAATTCCCTTGAAATCAACACCTAAGGGGGAAAATGTTGAGAATTTGAATGGGAATATGGTTGCAATCAGTTCACAGACAATCACATGGAAAGCTCTGGAGTTTGGATGTCTCCTCACAGATGTAAAAATTAATTTAAGCAAGTGGGCTAGACTTATTTATCCCATACCTATAAGGGCTATTTCCAGGGGTGTGATCTTATGAGAGTCATCTCTCTTGACCTGCGAGCAATTCCCTAAGAGGGAATCAGCTATACTCCATAAGCCACCAACACTCACACAGTTGACAATACCACCTCAGTCCTGAAGAGGACTCAGGGTGATACACTACAGCACCTTCTATAGAAAGGCACTAAAATGCTATCATGTAGATGAGATTAAGCAAATGGTAGACCTCACCACAAAGTTATCATTTCAGAAGAGGGAATACCTTGAGATAGCCTCAAATGTCAGTATCAGAGGTATTTCTCTTGGGCTGGTAAATTTCCACAGATGAAATTGGGGAAGGCGATGGATAGCGGCCAGTGTACTAGAAGACCATTCGGGGATCTCTGTATTCACTGTACAGATCTTGTCTTAGTCCTCTTGTTTTCCAAAGATGCTTCACCTCCACCATCCACTGTGCCTTGTATCTGAGTGTCCACAATCTTCACAATTTAATATCTTTAGAAAGTAAACCAATGCGCTTCTGCCTGGATGGGAAGAACAGCTTCCTGGCTTTGTAGGGTGAGGGAGGGAATCTGTGTGTCAGACTCTTCTTACATATCCTTTAATAAATTCTCCCATATTTAGACTGACATTACAGATGTACCTGAGCTTTTCCATGGTTAGTCTTTCCCCTGGCAGGCTTAAGTTTCAAGTTTCTTTATTCCTCCAAATCAGCTTCCAAAGTTTTATTGACATTCTTGGTAGATATTTAGCAATTTCTTAGTCATTTTACTTGGATTTTGGAAATAAAGGGAGGAGATAAATGAATTGTTCAATCTTCTATGTTTGACTTTAAGTTCCAGTAATTACCGTCTAAAAGGCAAAATGTGCTATCTGCACTATCTCAAGAGATGATGAATTCTCAACCACTGGAGGTGTTCGAGCAGAGAACAAATGATCACTTGGTATGCTGACAAGATTCCTGTGTCACATTGGAATTAGGAGCTAATTTTATCCAATCTTGAGTGTCAATGGTTCCATATGTTGTAGGATAAAGGGCTTTATGTCCATGAGAGAAAATGTTCCATGGAAGTCAGAACAGAAGTCCATGTAGTACAACTTCCTCATTTTGTAGATGGGCTTAATACTCAAGGCCTTTTTTGACTTAGCTTCCGTTTACTACTTTCGTTCCAAACTCACGACATTACCCCAACACACCCTTGGATTCAGCTGTACAGAATTTCTGGCAGTTTCCCACAAGTATGATGGTATTTCATGCCTCCTTGTGTTTCCACATGCTGCTCACACCTAGAGAGCTCTTTTCCTTTTTTTGTCAAAACAACTCCTCCTCGTCCTTCAAAAACTTAACCCAAGCATATCATCCTACACAAAAACTTCCCTCAGTGCCTTCTCTACGTCTTATTTAGTTGCTTCATTTTCATGTGTTCTCCACTACACTGTAAGTGCCTTAAATAGAGGAAATATTCATATGCACTTCTAGGGCTAGCACAGAACTTGGTGAATAATAACAGCTCAATAAATCTGGTTGAATGAATGCTTGAGTGATGAATGAGTAAGAAAACTGAGTCTGAGAAATTTTAAGTGACTTAACCAACAATACAGAATTGATCATTGACCGAGTTTGTTGGAAACGTAAGAAGGGCTTTCAGATTTCCTGTAACATGTTCCTTTAATCACAAAACCTCCCATAATTTTCATTTTCTTTTTTAAATTATACTTTAAGTTGTGGGGTACATGTGCAGAATGTGCAGTTTTGCTACATAAATATACACGTGCCATGGTAGTTTGCTGTACCCATCAGCCTGTCATTCTTCCAATGTTATCCCTCCTATAGGCCCCCAACCCCCAACAGGTCCCAGTGTGTGATATTCCCCTCCCTATGTCCACGTGTTCTCATTGTTCAACTCCCACTTGTAAGTGAGAACATGTGGTGTTTGGTTTTCTGTTCTTGTGATAGTTTGCTGAGAATGATGGTTTCCAGCTTCATCCGTGTCCCTGCAGAGGACACGAACTCATCCGTTTTATGGCTGCATAGTATTCCATGGTGTATATATGCCACATTTTCTTTATCCAGTCTGTTATTGATGGATATTTGGGATAGGTCGAAGTCTTTGCTATTGTGAATAGTGCTGCAATAAACATACATGTGCATGTGTCTTTTTTAAAATTATACTTTAAATTCTCGGGTACATGTGCACAACATGTAGGTTTGTTACATATGTATACATGTGCCATGTTGTGTGCTGTACCCATTAACTTGTCATTTACATTAGGTATATCTCCTAATGCTATCCCTCCCCCTTTTCCCCTCTCCACAATAGGCCCCGATGTATGATGTTCCCCTTCCTGTGTCCAAGTGATCTCATTGTTCAATTCCCACCTCTGAGCGAGAACAGTGCATGTGTCTTTATAGCAGAATGATTGATAATCCTTTGGGTATATACCTAGTAATGGGATTGCTGGGTCAAACGGTATTTCTAGTTCTAAATCCTTAGGAATCGCCACACTGTCTTCCACAATGGTTGAACTAATTTACACTCCCACCTACAGCGTAAAAGCATTCCTATTTCTCCACATCCTCTCCAGTATCTGTCGTTTCCTGATTTTTTTAATGCTCTTCATTCTAACTGGCGTGAGATGGTATCTCATTGTGATTTTGATTTCCACATCTTTAATGGCCAGTGATGATGAGCATTTTTTCATATGTCTATTGTCTGCATAAATGTCTTCTATTGAGAAGTATATGTTCATATCCTTTGCTCACTTTTTGATGGGGTTGTTTTTTTCTTGTACGTTTGTTTAAGTTCTTTGTAGATTCTGGATATTAGCCCTTAGTCAGGTGGATAGATTGCAAAGATTTCTCCCATTCTGTAAAAACCTCGCATAATTTTCTACCCACACATTCAGGTATGAGATGACTTGTCTCTTTTCTTCCTCCTTTTCCTTTTTTTCTCTGTTTTATTCTTCTTCTTTCAAAATGTATTTAGTATCCTCTTTTTGGTGAGTTTGGAAAATACAAACATAAATTTCATTTCTCTGGCTCTAACTCCATTTCTCTGTTACAAATCTCCAGTCTTTTTCAAAGCTTTATCTATTATTTCTAGACTGTCTCACATTTACTCAAGATTAAGTCCTCTTCATTACTACTTTTATCTCCCATTTATGTATCTCATCTCTTCCCTCCTTCAGGAAGATCACATGCTTGGGCCTCTCTTGCCTTTAAAGCCATTCTGTCACTTGTTACTATCCTGATGGTAAGGGTTCGCATGAGAATCTTGATGTCTGTGACAAGCCTGTTGTTCCTTATTGTTTCTTCTTGCTTTTTGTTATATACATCATATTAGTTCTAAAATAAAGATTTCTTTGAACCCCATTATCTTACGATAGTTTTAAAATATGACTGATCATGCAGCCTCCTTCTCAGGATTCACATAAGTCATATAAGTCTGTAAGAGTTGAACTAGAAGCAAACTCAAGTGGCAGAGACCTACCCGCCTCTTTTGAGAACTCAGGCTTTGTTATTGGGCAAATTCGTCTGTGAAATTTTCTTCTTCTCTTAGGATGGGTTATTTCCTAAGAAACTTTTCAATCCCTTACACAAATAAGCTCAAGCTGGGACTGTTCTTCCAGTCTGCTAGAAATACTCAACCATGTTTGAATCCCAGCAGTGAACATAATTTAGACTCAAGCTGTGATCATATCTATATAAGGAGAAAAAATGAATTACATATTCCAGTTGAGTATATGTATTCATAAATGGATAAGCAAGACAAACTGATCAGGGGCCATGGAATAAGCAAATGCTCTGATAATCTGTTCTAAGTTATTAATAATTTAGGAGTCAAACTTAGATAAACTCTCCCACCTACACCCCTTAAGAGTATTTGGATGAGTAGGTCAAAAGTGCTATTTGTTTTTATGTTATTTTATTATAAATAACACAATACTAAGAGCTGACATTTATATCATTTTGCCTTGTGCCAGACAGTGCTCTAAGGGCTTTACATGCATTAATACATTTAATCCTCATAATAAAATCACATGAGGTAAGAGAAAATTTTGGCCCCATTTTATGAATGATGAAACTGACTTACAGAGAAATTGAATCACTTGCCCAAGATCAAACAGTTAGTAAGTGACTGAGTCAGGATTTGAACCACATTTTGAACTGACTCTAGACCACAAGCTCTCAAATGCTGTGTGGTTCTGACCTTTCTCACTAATGTAAAACAATGCCCTCCAAGAAACTGTGACACAGCAATAAAGTTCACAATATGTGACACAGGGAGGAAGTAACACAACCATATCTAAAACAAATAAGTGCTACTTTTTAGTCACTCTGCTAAAATGCTTTACCTCTGTTTTTCAATTAATACAACAACTCTATTTCATTTCTGTCCCTGCGATGAAACTAAGTCATTTGTCCTGTTTTACCTTACTGGTGAAACCAGGATTCTAGCTCAGATCTGTGAGAATCCGAAACTAAGATCAGAACTGCCTCTCAAGACTGCCTTCCATGTAATCTAGGAGAGACCCTTGGCTTTATTTAACTTAGCATTTACAGTTCACAATAGTTTCAAATGATCCACATTCCCAGATAGGTAGTACAATTAGTAATCTTAGAACATTAACACTAGCTGCTGTGCAGGCTCCAGGCCAGACCACCATCCAGGACTGTTATTTATGGCCACTTTGTGACTCACTGTTCATATTTGTGTACAATTTAATTTTTAAAAATATGCTATACAGGTATTTGAAAATTTGAAATTCATGAGGATCTGGGGCAAGTCTTGAACATTATAAAATGAAGTTGTACTTTCCTCCATGTTGTCTGACCCCACAGGTTTATATACATATATCTATAAACATATCTGTGTTTACTTCTGTGTGTAACATATGGCTTGCTACATTCAGGTTGCATTTTTTAAATGGCTAGAATGGTAAAAAGACTGAAATCCTGGTATCAGTTTTTGCTTTATTTTGTTTTGCTTTCTTCTAGATTTATTGCTCTATACATTCACCGAAAAATCTCAATTAAATTTTTTTATAGGTGTAGGGGATAAAAATGCAGTTTTGGTACGTGGATATATTGCATAGTGCTGAAATCTGGGCTTTTAGTGTAATCATCATCCGAATATTGTACACTGTACTCATGAGGTAATTTCTCATCTGTCACTTATTAGTCTAAAAAGGGAATAAATTATTAGTATTAGTACCATAAAATAATGTTGTGATATATATGACATATGCTAGTTTTACAAAAGTTCATTTGTTCTCTAAGGAGAGAATATGTATTTCACTTATTTTGAGGAATAAAAATGTTAATGACTAGAATTTAGGATAAAATTAGATGATTCCACAAGATGTCACTATTTCCCTTTCAGTGGAAATAGTTTGCCATCAAATTGTATCTAAGATATTTTAAAGAAATAGAAATAAAGTAAATAATGTCCTTTTGTATGAGTGAGTCAACCAGTATAACATACTATCTACAAAGAGACATTCAAATATACAACCCAACCCTGCATGTCAATTTAGATACTGGTGCAGTGTAGCCATCTTAGCAAAGAGCCTGATGTGTACAGTATTGATACATACTTTAAAGAGCGGGATCCATGTACAGTTCAATGGTCTGTTTAGCTCCAAAGAAAAATGTGGGTAAAAGTAATTTTCCTATTAAAAAGTAAGAGTTTCAATTATAGTCTACAAAGCCTCACAACTACCTTATTACTTGCTTCTTTATTCCTAAAATCATTGAAGCTTCACAACTTTATTGACCCAAGTATAGAAGATTAAGTCCCAAAAACACCGGAGAATGGATTTAGAGGAATTTACGGTTCCCCCTCCATTTCAATAACTAGATCAAATATGGAAGCATCAATTTGATTTTGCATAGAATAAGTATGAGGGCTAGTTTTTCCTCAAACCACTTTCATTCTCATGTCATGTTCTATTTTCCTGTCTTAATCTGTTCAGGCTGTATACAAGGTCCCACAGACTGGGTGGCTTAAACAACAGAAATGTATTTCTCACAGTTCTGGAGGCTGGGAAGCCCAAGATCAGGATGCTGGCAGATTTGACATCTGGTGAGAGCCGTCTTTTGGTTTACAGGTGGCCATGTCTTCAGTGTATGGCAGGGAGCAGACAGAGAGGGAGAGATCCTATTCAGAGGCTCCAGCTTCAAGATCTCCCAAAGGCCCCACCTCCAAATACCATCATATTAGGAATCAGGCTTCAACATATAAAGTTTGGAGGGGCACAAATATTCATTCCACAGCACTGTCTAGACTACCTTAGCCATAAATCCTTGAGAGAAAATAAACGGGATGGTATAATAAAACACAAAATAGAACATTTAGAATAACTTTTTAATTTCCAGAAGCCCATATTTTTTCTACCAGACATGTTTGAAGACTTCTGTTAACTCAATAAAAATGCAGTTTGGTGACCTGATGTGAAAAGATGACATGGATTAATTCATCCAGCAAAAACTTGTTAAGGTTTGCTATAATTCCATTGTTTTGATAGGGAGGGAAGATGTGAACACATGAAAGATAAGGTACCATTCCTCACGGAGCTTCCGGTCTAATGAGGAAGAAAGACAAACAAGGAAGTGTAATATACTCTCAGGGCAATGGCAGATGTATTCATAGGCTGTAAGTGCAGTAGGCTCACAGTGAAAGTGAGGGTCTGCAGCTCATGTTCAAGAAGTCCTAGTTGCTCGTTGAGTTAGTAGTTTTACTGATGACAGTTCACTTGACATTAGAATAAACCACCCAATGAAGAACATGTTTTATAGATTATAAGGCACATACATATACGTTAGTACATCTAAGATATTTATTTCAAAATAATGTTTTATTCAAGCAAAAGTGAGGATATCATTCTTTTTAGAGGTTTTTCTAATAAATTCTTATGCTTAAACCTTCCATCTCGGATTGAGTTTGGAAACACATGACTTTATGTTCTCTACCCTAACTAATCTATTTATTTCAATAACATAAATCTGAATGTTTCATTAGAGAAACAAATTGTGAGCAAAGAACAGTATGTTGAGGCTTCTTGTCCTTTGTAGATGTCTAATAGATCTTCATATAAAATAGAGCGTTTTATAAAATAGAATTATTGTTCATCTCACTGAACTTGCATCTCTACTAGATAATTGCATAGATTGATTAGCATTTTAGTAGAAAGAAATGACAATTTTTCTCTTCAGAAAGTAAAAAGTGTTTTAATCTTTAGTTAAGGAGAGGACTTGTTGTTGTTGTTGTTTTTGAGATAGAGTCTCGCTCTGTCCCCCAGGCTGGAGTACAGTGGTGTGATCTCAGCTCACTGCAACCTCCGCCTCCCGGGTTCAAGTGATTCTCTTGCTTCAGCCTCTAAAGTAGCTGGGACCACAGGCACGCGTCACCACACCCAGCTAATTTTTGTATTTTTATTAGAGACGGGGTTTTACCACATTGGTCAGGCTGGTCTGGAACTGCTGACCTCGTGATCCACCCGCCTTGGCCTCCCAAAGTACTGGGATTACAGGCACCCAGCCAGAGAGGACAAGTTTTATTTTAAAGTTTGGCATAGTTGATATACACAGATTAGAGTTCTCCTTTAAATCTTTAGTAGTTTCAAAAACTGACAGAAAATACCAGAAGTCTTTAAAGAATAAATAAAGAGGAGCAGGAAGCAAGAGGAAGCCAAATTTTCAACTCTAGATATTGGTAATATTAATTATGGGATGTATATAGAACGGAGTAGTATGCCATTGTTAAAAATTATTTTGTGTAAGGTTAGTTAATAAAATAAGTATATTTATGGTATGCTTTAAATGAAAAATCACATTATAAAGCTAATTATTGTATGATTCAAATTTGTGTTTTAGAAACCCTATGTACTGTTTTGCTAATCTGTACCTCTTTAATTTTGTAGGAGTAATTTATTATATATTCGAAAAAAGAAAAGTAGTAGAACTGGTGTTTGTGTGTCTTCTCTTTATTCTTTTTAAGATATGACTGCTGTTTAGTCTGCTTTATTTTTCATTCTGTCATTATTTCAAAGGGAGACACTCTATCCTAGAGCCTTTGTATATAGTTATCTCGTGAGTACCGTAAAAGTATTTATTAGTCATTTTTATTTCAGTGATAACAATTGTTAATTATGTTCCTAAGGGAAAGAAAAATGCCTGAGGCCTCAAGTCACAAAATTATCAAGTACTTACATTTTCGGGGAATAAATGCTGAGATTGCATGCAAGTTTTATTTTTCAAACTAATGTTTGTCCCAAAACCTCCAGCACGGTAAAATCCATTCCCCGTAGGTGCTTCTCAAAAGCTTCCATTGCTACTTAAACTCTAAACTGCCTCCTCCTGGCCTTCCTCTCTCTAGGTCTCTCTCTTTTATTCTTCCTAAAAGCTGCACTCTCTCTGACTGTGACTTTGATATTAATTGAAGTCCATTGTATTTCCTTCTGGAGGTTATAGGACCTCCTGTAAAGTGTTTGAGCCTACCTTGTCAGCAGTGGTGGCTGACGCACTTCTCTGATAAGTTTAATCTCACATCTCATGATTATAGAATAGTAGCAGAGTACTAAGGCAGCCAAAATATAAGGAACATGATTAATAAGAAAAATATTACCAGTAGTGCAACTTCCATGTGAAAAACTTACATGCTCACGCACCACTCAACTAAGAAACACAGTTCATTTGATGCAATACTGGTGAAGATTGGAGAATGTCCCAAATTAATCCATATATTGTTTCCTGGCTCTCATTCTTCAAATTTCAGAAGGCAGTTATGATTTTCTTTGAATGATTTTAAAAATTTTATTATTTTGACTCTAACTCAAATTATCTGCCCTAGTGTAGTGAACCTCACTTTGGGTCTCTATGTATTGGCCCAGCCATTGTTTTATGAACTGTGATTGTGAAGGGGCCATCCATTTACTGACATGACCCCAGTATACACTCTCTCCACTGAATATCACCTGAAGCCACAGCCCTGGGTACCCTGTGAGTCACCAGTTCTACTATGATTGGTTTCAAATATGAATATACAACCGTCATGACTTTTATAATAAGAAAGTAATTTATAAAAGCTCTAAATGTGATTTCTGTCTTCCAAATCTATAGCTAATTTTTATCATGTTTGAACACGATGGAAATTATCCTTCCTCAGTGTGATCACATTTGCTTTCCACCGTTTTTCTTGCTTTGTGGATTTCTACATACATACTTGTTTCTCTGTTCATGTGTTTTTGTTCTGTTTTCTTATTTTGTTTTATATTGGAACATCTAAATATTTGAGCATGGATTCAGAACTATTTCACATGGAATGAATACTTCAGGTTTGGAACGTCCGTTCCTCCAGCAAAGGTTTTCTGAATTGCTCTTCTCCTTTTCGGTGTGTTTTTCACACATGAATTGAGATCTTTCACAATCTAATCACACAGAACTTTTTATCAGTTTCTGGAATGTGATATGGTCTCCTCATTTCTTGCCAACCTGTTCCCTCAGCCTGAAAATTTTTCCCGACTTCTCAGTTGGCCTAACTCCTGCTCTAAGTTTTAACGTTGGTTCCTTTGTTAAAGCTGTCTCTCCCCATTCCTCTCTCTCTCCAAGTCCCTCCAAAAATACACAACATAGACTTAGAAACTTCCAGAAAGAGTTTCTCTATATCTGGGCCAGTTTGGCTGCTTCTGTTTAGGAATCTAGACTCTATCTCCTCTGGCTGGTGGGGCTGGAGGTGACCTCCCAAAGTTGGAGATGGGTGCAGCAAGGAGGTCTTTCCAGCATCCTTCTTTCTCCTCCCTGCAGTACCCACAAGGAGGCCCCTTCTCAGCCAGAAAAGAAGGTGATTACAAGAAAGATACTTTGAAGGTGGCCTAGTCAGAAAATCAGAGTAAATTTATAACCTGGTTATCTAAGAAATGAACATGAATGTCTCTTATCTAGAAATTACAGCTGTTTCAAACTTACTTTTTGATTCCTTCCCCAGTGCACTCATCATCAAATCATTAATTCCTTTTTCTGAAACACTCCTTCTTTTCTGTTCTCCAAGCCATTGGCTTAAAATATCTCCTTTTGCTTTTGTTTCTTTACAAATATGCCATCATTTAAAAATATTCCCATGAGTTACTGTTCTCCTTACTGAACTTCCTCTTGAAGCTCTTTGTTATTCTTGCTCCAAGTCCTGACTGAGTGTTCCCGAGGCCTGTGGGAAGGACATCCCTGCAATATCATCCAAGAATGCCCTGTTGGTGCTCTCAGTTATTGCAGTTATTATTTCCTCAATCCTGTGCCTTCCTTTCTGTGGGTTTAATCATTAACAACAAAATGTTGTTACAGTTCACCCTCAAGTAGCTTCCTAAGAAAGAATACATAGGTAGGATTTCAGAGACAGCGCTTGTCTGTAAATGCTTTTCGTGTGTGTGTGTGTGTGTGTGTGTGTGTGTGTGAGAGAGAGAGAGAGAGAGAGAGAGAGTGTCTCACTCTGTCACTCAGGCTGGAGTGCGGTGGCACTATCTTGGCTCACTGCTACCTCTGGCTCCTGGGTTCAAGCAATTATCCTGCCTCAGCCTCCCAAGTAGCTGGAATTACAGGCTTGTACCACCACACCCAGCTAATTTTTTTTTTCTTTTTTTGTAGTTTTAGTAGAGACAGGGTTTTGCCATGTTGGCCAGGCTGGTCTCGAACTCCTGGCCTCAGGTGATCTGCCTCGGCCTCCCAAAGTGCTAGGATTACAGGCGTGAGCCCCTGTGCCCTGTTTGTAAATGCTTTTAATCCTGCTGTCTGCTGATTAATAGTCTGGCTGGGCATATAATTCTAGGTTAAAATTTACTTCCTCTCCAAAATTTGAGCATATTCTTTATGAGCTTCTAGCATTGAAACTTGCTGTTAAAATGTGATATGTCATATGCCTCTCCATTCCTTTGTAAGGTGATGTTTATTTTCTCTGAAATTTTGGTTACTCCTCCTTACTCCCTTGTAAAATTTCACGAAAAAACGTGCCTTGGTGAGATCCCCTTTCCATGGGTTGCACTGGGCACCTGATGAGCCATTTCAATTGGTAGCATAAATGTACATACACTCTGGGAAATGTTCTTGTATGAGTGCTTTTATGATGAATTACATTTAATATTTAAGAGTGAGGGTTCTAGAGTTCTGAAGCATTTACATTAGGTAGTTTAAAAATCTTTTTCTGCTACTCAACTTCTTATCTAAAAATTAGTATAATAGTATAACCTACTTCATAGAGGTCCTCTGGATTAAATAAAAGAGGATGTGTAGAGCCCTTAGAATAATGTTAGTCATCCATTTTCTATTTTAGACTTGAGTTTGAACATAGTGGATTGTGTTTTGTATGGAAGATATTATAGTTCACCAAAGAGAGATTAAGCATGACAAATCAAAGAGAAATATAATGTATAATAGGGAATTTGGCTAAGGAAATGAGGAAACTGTTGCAGTTTTTAATTTCCTGGGCTTTGTTTCAAAGTGCAATGGATGAGTTAACCAATATTCACTGAGTGGAGGAAGCCTAGACTTCCAAATCCAGGCTCTTTTCACAAAGTATTTTATAGGGACTTGTAAGGAAAAAAGAGGCTTCATGTACTTCTGTTTATATGAAGTCACATTTATCTAGCTGCCATTTACCACCTTGCCTTTCATGCTCATTGCAGCTGGATAGAACATTTCCAGGTGGTCTCATGAAACTTTTCTATGAAAGTCTCTTTTGATGCTTGGCTAAAGGGGAACCCTCACTTTACATAAGGACTTCACACATCTTTTAGCAATGCCTGAGGAAGAGAACATAAAATCCATCACTCAGGGACATCATTTGGATTTGTGACTCTCTCTGGAGGCCAATGTGCCCATAAAACAATGAATGGATCAGATCCATTCAAACGTGGAGTTTTTCATTTATGACAGATGTAATATTGATAATATCCTTCATTTAATAAGTCATCCAAGTATAATTCAATGCAAGTTCCTAGTATAAATTACCAGCCATATTCATCTTGTTTGACTGTTTTATAACACCAAAGAGGAGTGAGCACAACTGCATAAAAATTCCATGTTGAAATTCGAAAGGAGAGCTGCTTCTGCAGCAGGCCCAGTTATTCCCCCTTTGAGAAGGGGCACAAATCTGGACTCTGCCAGAAAGCCAGCTCATGTAAGCTCAGTTCAGTCTGACTGTGAGTGATTTGTGGCCAGACAGGTAACAGTGAGGAAAGGAAGGAATTCCTTTAAAAAGCTCTGTTGACTGTGTCCTCTTTCCTTTATCACTACACAGCTTTTCCCCACTGTTTTCCCTGGTAATGGATTTCTGCCTAAGTAACTGTGATTTAGAACATAGACAGCAATGTCTGGCCTTTTTAGAGCATGTAGATTCCTGTGGACTAACATGACCTGAGAATAGCAAGGGGAACCTCACAAGGAATCAAACACGAAATGAAGAGAATATTTTGATGGGAGTGTCAAATGTAGACATACATATTGTATGCAGTTATTAGATGATATAGAAGTAGGTAGAAAAAATCCATGTGAAATGCAGAGTTAGACCCAGTGTCCTTGTTTCCATCTCTCTTTCTATTTAGCCATCACAAACTGGCTCCATGTTACTAGTAGAACTGCCTCCTCCGTAGCCACCATGGCATCGTAGTGACCAAATTATTTTTTTCACCGTTCTTGCTTGATCTTTCTGTTGTATTTGACCTGAGTCATCAAATCCATCTTCTTTAAATTTGTGTTTCTAAGATACAGTACATTTTAAAACCTACTATGTCTAAATCCTGTATTTCTGAGTTTCCTTGTTCTGCCTGATTAGGCCCTTTTTTCCCATAATTTTTTTCATAATTAGTAGAATCTAATTATGGATATGGGTGCTCAGGACCATGTTTTTGCCCCATACTCTTTTCTCACCACATTGTTGCAACATGAGAAATGATCAATGTCTTTTTCAAACCATCCATGATCACTTCTGTATGAGTGATTTAAAAATTCATATGTCTACCCCTACTTTGGAAGTATTTGACTCTTCTGCTTTCTTTAGGCCTCATATGAAGTTACCCGTTGAATGATGTTTGTTACGCCTCCAAAATATCTTCAGGAAGGCAGAATGATGGGAGACATCATTGCTGAGAGAATGAGCTTGGTAGTTACCTGAATCTTGGCTTTACTCCTGGACCTGGCCCTTGGTAGTTGTGGGTCTTAAGGCAAAGCTGCCAAACCAGCCCTCCAAGGGCTGTTGTGAGGATTAAATTTGATGACATCTGTAAATCACTTATTATAATTCTTAGCCCAGAATATATCCTCTATAACTTGTTCTCCTGGGTGATATACAATATGAAAGTTATCCTGTGTGATATGCTATATTCAGAAATTCAACATACTCTAAATGTATACATCTAAAATAGAATGTATGATATTTCCCTAGAACTGGCACCCTCACTCAAGTCTCTGTTTTAGTTAGTGGTATCACCTCCCTCCATTTCCTCACCTGAAGTCTCAGTGCATGTGGCTTTCCCTCACGTCAGTACTCCATATGGAATGCTTTTCATAGCCACGTCGTTTTCTTCAGGGCTGCTTTCCAAGCCCACTCTGACATCACCTGAACTATTCCTTTTTTTTTTTTCCCACGTCAGATAGGTAATGTCCTGACATTGTAACAAGGTTTGAGGAAGGCACAACTCATACATGTGCGTGACAACCCATCCACAAGCTTATGAACTAGAAAAAAGATCACTACTCCATTTTTTGCTTTTTCATTTTCCCACAAGGGTGCCAATTTACCATCCAGCTACCCAATGTTGACCTCTGAACTTGGAATTAATTTTCCAGAGAATAAAGGTGTTTGATAAAGTGATCTTTTTTTTAATTTTATTTTTTTAAATTTTTTATTTCCATAGGTTTTGGGGGAACAGGTGGTATTTGGTTACATGAGTAGGTTCTTTAGTGGTAATTTGTAACATTTTGGTGCACCCATAACCCAAGCAGTATACAATGAACCTGATTTGTAGTCTTTTATCCCTCACCCCCTTCCCACCATGTCCCCGCTGCAAGTCTCCAAAGTTCATTGTATCATTATGATGCCTTTACATCCTCTTAGCTTAGCTCCCACTTATGAGTGAGAACATATGATGTTTGGTTTTCTATTCCTGAGTTACTTCACTTAGAATAATAGTCTCTATCCCATCCAGGTTGCTGTGAATGCTATTAATTCATTCCTTTTTATGGCTGAGTAGTATTTCATTATATATATTTAATTATATATGTTATATATACACGCATGTATATATATGCATATATACGTGTGTATATATAACATATATACATGTGTGTATATATACGTGTATATATATGTGTATATACATATATACACATATACATGTATATATGTATATATATGCACACACACATACTATAGCTATATAGCTACATATATCCCACAGTTTCTTTATCCACTTATTGATTGATGGGCATTTGGGTGATAAAATGATCTCTATGTGACATTTTAACTCAAAAGTTTTATGATTCTTATTTGTTTTAGGAGTTCACATTACTACTTTTGCCAAAAATCTTAATGTCCAGCTTTAAAGACATTTCCTAATTTGACTACATTTTTTTGAGCAATTGTGTCTTCCCTCAAGCCTTGGTCCTTCCTGTCACCCAACCATGCCAATGTCTTCTGTCACATGCTTGCTCCATTGTTCATTGTTTTTTTTTGTTTTTTTGTTTTTTTTTTTTTTTTTTTTTTGAGACAGAGTCTCGCTGTGTCTCCCAGGCTGGAGTGCAGTGGCGTGATCTCGGCTCACTGCAAGCTCCGCCTCCCGGGTTCACGCCATTCTCCCGCCTCAGCCTCCCAAGTAGCTGAGACTACAGGCGCCCGCCACCACGCCCGGCTAGTTTTTTGTATTTTTAGTAGAGACGGGGTTTCACCATGTTAGCCAGGATAGTCTCGATCTCCTGACCTCGTGATCCACCCGCCTCGGCCTCCCAAAGTGCTGGGATTACAGGCTTGAGCCACCGCGCCCGGCCTGTTCATTGTTAATTAGCTCATTTCTCTTCTTGCTGCCACCCATTCTTTAGGAATCTGACAGGGGAGATTATAAGTAAGAATGATGTGTGATAGATGAAGATGAAAAATAAAATAAGGTAACATCGGGCCAGGTCAATGTGTGATAGATGAAGATGAGAAAATAAGGTAACATTGAGCTAGGTCTTTTTCTGTGGTCTCTGAGGCTTACTTTCTAACGAATGAGGCCTTCTTGTTCTTATGAAAGGCATTATGACTGCTGGCAGCCCTATGTTTACATCCTTCAAGGTGTTAAATCCCATGGAGAACCCTAATTGACTCTGATTGGTTCATGAGACTATTGTTGCTGTTGGAAGAATGGTCCAGTCCACTCTGAATGACTAGGCCTGGTCAATGTGTTTTCCAGTTGGTGGTAGGCAGTGGGTTTTGTGGCTATAACCAAAGTGAAAACAGTGCGTTACCAGAAGTAGGAAGGGCTATTGCACTAACCAAAACAATTGATGTTCACTATAGTCTCTACAGGTTCACCTGACATAATATATCCCCCCAATATGTAAACATGTACATAAATATATTCATTCACTGATTCAAAGACTATAATATGGTCTTGTCTACCTGAGGCAAATGTCCAGCTATTCAGGATTGCAGCAGACAATGGTGGATGTCTAGTACATATTTACACCCTCACTCACTTTTCATAAAGCAGAGTATCTGCTAAGATGCTGCTGCTCAGTCACTACAATTCCCACCATGAGATTAGCTCCTGTAAATGGAATATGAGTAGAGGTGTTCCACTCCCAAGCCAAGATGATTAAGAAGCAGATGTGCCTTTCTCTATTTTTGCTTTTCCTTTTCCTCAGTTAGAAGCAAAAGTCATGGAACCTTTAGGTGCTGGCAGCGCTACACCCTGAGTCATCATGTGGAGTGTTATGTGCCAAACATTCTCACTGAATTGTGTAAAGAAAAAAATATGCTTTTATTATTAAGTCACCAATATTTGGGTATTCATCTTCTGTAGCAGCTAGTGTTAACCTAATGAAATGGGAAACATCCACGTAACTGACATCACTCAGAGAAAAGAAAAAAGTGTTTTAAATTGACAATAGCATTGATCTTCTTCCTCGATGCATAATAGAAACTCCCTGAAGGTAGAGACTTTCCCTGTTCTCTTCAATGTTGTATCCCAAATACTAGAACAGCTACTGACACATAGTAGGTGCTCCATAAATATTTGTTGATGAATGATGTAGTAATTTTTTAAATTGCTGCATGAAGAATTACTACAATCATAGTGGCTTAAGCAACACACATTAATTATTTCACAGTTTCTGTAGGTCAGGAGTCTGAGAATGGCTGCTATAACTTGGTCCTTTGCTCAGGATCTCACAAAGCTACAATCAAGGTATCAGCTGCAGCTAGTTTCTCATCTGAGGCTCAGTGACCTCTTCCAAACTCATACTGGCAGTATTAATTTTCTCAGAGCAGTAGAATCTGTGGTAGCTTACTTCTTCAAAGCCAGTGGGAAAGAGAGTTCCTTACCTCTGGACCCTCGTTTCGATGGGATTTTTACTAGGTGAGCTGATTTAGGTTAGGCTCACCCAGTAAACATCTCGTTTTTAATTAACTTACAGAAAACTGATTATGGACCTTAATTACATCTGAAAAGCCATTGTATTCTCGTCATAAAATGTAAGCTAATCAATGTAGTGACTATTCTAATACCTTTTCCGTATTTTTAGAATATGGAACTTAGAAGCAAGTTCTAGGTTCTGCCCATATTTAAAGGAGGTTGTTATACAAGGGTTTTACTCACTGTGAGTTATTTTAGAATTCTGCCTACCTCAAAGGACAAAATATTTTGAAAATAATGCTTATACTTTAAAATGTGGATATAGAACATTATTTTATTTTATTTTATTTTATTTGTTTTTGAGACAGAATCTTACTCTGTCACCCAGGCTGGAGTGCAGTGGCATTATGTCAGCTCACTGCAAACTCTGCCTCCTAGGTTCAAGGGATTCTCCTGCCTCAGCCTCCCGAGTAGCTAGGATTACTGACATGCAACACCACAGCTAATTTCTTGTATTTTTAGTAGAGATGGGGTTTCACCATGTTGGCCAGGCTGGTCTTGAACTCCTGACCTCAAGTTGATTCGCTCGCCTCGGCCTCCCAAAGTGCTGAGATTACAGGCGTGAGCCACTGCGCCCAGCCTAGAACATTATTGTAAAATAGAGATGATGACTACTTGTAAACTTGTTATAATAAAAATCCAGTATTTTTTTTTAATTTTTTTTTTTATTATTATACTTTAAGTTCTAGGGTACATGTGCATAACGTGCAGGTTTGTTACATATGTATACTTGTGCCATGTTGGTGTGCTGCACGCATCAACTCGTCAGCACCCATCAACTCATTATTTACATCAGGTATAACTCCCAATGCAATCCCTCCCCCCTCCCTCCTCCCCCCTCCCCATGATACGCCCCGGTGTGTGATGTTCCCCTTCCCGAGTCCAAGTGATCTCATTGTTCAGTTCCCACCTATGAGTGAGAACATGCGGTACTTGGTTTTCTGTTCTTGTGATAGTTTGCTGAGAATGATGGTTTCCAGCTGCATCCATGTCCCTACAAAGGACACAAACTCATCCTTTTTTATGGCTGCATAGTATTCCATGGTGTATATGTGCCACATTTTCTTAATCCAGTCTGTCACTGATGGACATTTGGGTTGATTCCAAGTCTTTGCTATTGTGAATAGTGCCGCAATAAACATACGTGTGCATGTGTCTTTATAGCAGCATGAAAATCCAGTATTTTTAAAGTTTTAAATTTAAAAATGATTTTAAGAAATTAGTAAAATTATGAACAAGTGATATTCAACTGTCTTGCATTTTTATGAACCTAGGGTAAACATAATATATTTACATAGAAACCTATTCATACTACTGTAAGAATATTCTAATAAGATAAATTTTTACTAAATTATAATTAAAAATTCATGTTCAGAGATAGTAGTATACTATAGATACTAGTATCCCAAGTATTTCTAATAGTAGTGGTAGTAGTAATAAAAAGAATAATGGAAACAAAGTATTCTATTGATGTTTGATATTAATATAGCAGATAAAGTAATTATTAAATTATATTTGCTGTGTTGCTGTTAAAACTGGAGAATCTGCCATTTAAAAATTTACTGGAACTTCATTTCTGCTTTCCAGGGTGGAATTTTCTCTTCTTCTCTTTGTGGTGATCCCCCACTATACTCTGGGAATGTCTGCATTTGTGGGCTTTTATTCATACTTATAGAAAAGCACCTACATTTTCTTCTTGAGAAAGTGTTAATCTCCAGAAAGCAGTCCACGTGCGGACACTTGAGATGGAGATAATAAATGTTGTCTTCGGTCATTTTGTTTTGATCAAGATTGCCTTTGTTAGCATTATTGTTTCTTCATTTGTTCTTAGGGAATGTCTGTTTGTGAGTTTTTCTATGCAAGCATGTACTCATAAAATTCTGAAAACAGAAATGAAGCTTTGTTGCCTGTCTTGGTTCCTTGACAACATTGAAGCTTTCCAATGCTTAACATGCTACACTAGGAAAAAAACACAGGTGATTCTGTATTTTGGGATTGTCCTGAAAGGAGCCTAGGGTGAGACCAATGCCTGTGAGTAGGGGGTGGAGTTCTCCCTAAGAAGAATGCATGATCCCCGTGAAGCAAGCTGGGGAGAGGTCAATCAAGGGCAGAAACTTGATTGGAAATCAATCAAGAGATTGGGGACTCCTGGGGGAGTCAGGAGGAAGGAAAAGCCGTTTCTTTTCTTTCTCACCTCAGGGAGTTGGTGTCTAGACTGCAGAAGAAGATGTATACTGTACTTAGGAAGCTCTCCTTGCCTCTTTGCCAGAAGGTAAGCTGGACTTTATAAAATAGAGGAGACAAGGAATGGCAGGAAGGTTGATTTTCACCACAGTGAGGCAGGTGAAGATCTAAACAGGAAAAGGTGTCAGGAGATGACTGACATGTGGCTTGGGACTGTGTATTCTAAACGCAGCCACAACCAATTTCAAGTTTTCTGTGTGATATAGTTCCCGTCCCTGGTTTCTTTTAGTGACGTCTTATTAAGCATTACATAGCGCAGTTGTGCTTTAGAGAATTGAGGGATGAGCTTACCATTACACTTGCAGTAAAGCTTCTATAGGGGAGAAGCACCGCCACCCTGAGATGTACATGAAATGAAACTCAACTCAGAACTGGGGGGCATGGTCCAGCATTAGATTGGGGTATTCCAAGTGACCAGTGAGTTCCAAAATACAATTTGAGAGCATGTAACAAATGGTATCAGGATTCCCAGAGGTACCGGGAGAAAGAAACCTCATAAAAGAGTGTCTGTACAAAAGTACATTTATAACAAAAAAAAAGTAAAAAGGAAGTGCTACTTTATTTCAAAGTCTTCTGAGTCCTGGAGCATATGCATTAAAACAGTTTTCCTTTGTTCAGCTTTTCTTGTTCTTTATCCAGTTCCTGACAAAGCAAATGTGTTCAATTTCCCACCTGTAGATAGAAACATTTACAGTTTTGTCTTTCCAGTGAAGGCCTTGATTACACTTGAGTAAAAGGCAATAGGACAAGAGGAAGAACAGTGATGTTAGAGCATATAAAGAATAATAATAACTTAAAATTGGAAATACTTATTTTTATAAATTAATTTCTGAACATATGTTAATACATTATATATGTGTTAATTTTATGTATAAAACAAATCCAACTGTACTTACGAATACCTATCAGAATCCCAAACAGTTTGAAAATACCGAATATAGTAAAACTATCACAATATCAACTAAAAATTTCTATTTGATTAAAAATTATTATGAAGATACACATATGTTCACAAGCATAAATTTATTTGATTTGGGATTGTGTACATCTACCTTAGATTGAGATAACTTTTGAAAATATGAGAAAATTAATCTGAATAGCAGGCAGAAGAGGTTTATTTCATACTATCCATTCCTTTCTTCCTTCCCCAAAAGATTCTTTGATATCTCCTCCAAGAAAAAAATCGGAAGGAACCTAGAAAAACTTGTCATGCTGTTTAAGGAATGGCTGTTAGGCCAGCCGACACAAAGAGTGGAAAAGAAAATGCTTGAATGTAGGGATGTAATGAAAATGATCTGGCTGATCATAGAAATTGCAGGAGGGATTCTCTCATGAGATGGGAGGTGAAGGATTTCATTTCTAAGCTTCCTTTCAGCACTTCAGATTCTATAAATTTGACAGTCTTGTCCACCATTACTTGCTGAATTACACTGGAGTAGGTTTGGTTGTTTAGTTATTAATGTGACTGCCATCTTTGCTTAGCACCCTTTATTCCTTGTGCATTTTTAAACCTTTCTTTTACTTGACCAAATGCAAATACATGTACTTAGATTCTGCCTACACATCAGTAACATTCAAAAGAAAATACATACTTAATCATGCAGATGCTTTGTCCAACATGACACTAAACATTTGCAAAAAGGTGATATTCTAACACTTTAGAGGACAGTGATTGAGTTGTAGCTACATCGAATCTGTGAAAGCACATGGCAGCCCTGTGATTCATTTAATCTTTGAGGATATGAATAACAACAAAGAAGTCAGTGATCTGGGCTGCCAATTTCTTGTTTAGTTTTTACTTTCTATGGCTTACAAAAATATTTCTTTTATTTCATTTAACCTCATCATAGAAGGGTAAAATTGGTATTACTAATCTCATTTTATAGACAGGAGAATTGAGGCTTAGGCAATTAAAGCATCTAGCCCAAGGTGACCTAACTAGTTAATGATGAAGGAGAACTGGTTAATGAGGAAGCAGAGACTTGAATTCAAGTCTTCTGACTTCAGAATTTATTTTTCTTTAGCATCAGATACTTGTTTTACTTTTCTGGAAAATAGGTTTTAGAGTTTATATCTTAATTTTTAAATTTTATTTTATTTTATTTTTATTTTTTATTTTTTATTTTTTTTTTTTATTTTATGTTGAGACAGAGTCTCACTCTGTTGCCAAGCTGGAGTTCAGTGGCACGCTCTCAGCTCACAGCAACCTCTGACTCCCTGGTTCAAGCGATTCTCCTGCCTCAGCCTCCCGAGTAGCTGGGATTACAGGCACGTGCCACCATGTCCAGCTAATTTTTGTATTTTTAGTAGAGATGGGGTTTCATCATGTTGGCCAGGATGGTCTCTATCTACTGACCTTGTGATCCACCCACCTTGACCTCCCAAAGTGCTCGGATTACGGGCGTGAGCCACTGTGCCCAGCCTATGCCTTAATGTTTTTACACCTCAGTGGAAATGGTTTGAATCAGAATTATCAAATGCAAGGAAAACACTTATGGTATTACTAGAATATAGCAGAATATAATGTATGATTGCTTAGTTTTATATTATTTCTGTAACTTTAAATAAATGAAAAATGCTTGATGGTGTCCTTTTCTGATAAAAAAAAAAGTTTTGTCTCCTTCTCTGAATCAATTTACCATGCTCTCAGTATCACAACAGTTTTCAGTTGAGATTTTATTTATAAAGGTAGAAGCTTCTTGAGACAATTCCTTTTTGTGGTCGATAAAGCATTTCCTGCTTCTCCTCAACAGACTACCACTGGACCTGACAGTGGTAAAAACTGTCTCCATATGCCCGAGAGTCCTCTGTAGCTTCTGTGAAGAGGCAAGGTGCCTTTTGGCGGAAACAAAGTATATGTCATCTTCCTCCCCATCTTTTGTTAGGCTAAATTTGAGGGACTAGAATATAAACATTTTTCAAAATATTGATTAATGTGGTTGTTTCTATGTTAAAAAATAAATTGAATCAGTTGTTTAGCATCAAGTGTACAAAAGGAAATACGTAGATTTTTTTCCCCACATGTCAGTTGGCTGTTACAGTAAATATTTTGGCACTGTATAGACATTAACATTGTCTACATGATGCCAAAATGATGTGTTGACAAAAGAAAAATGCAAATAAACTAGTTATATAATGTTTTATAGCTACAACTGTATTTTTCCTGATGTTATGTATTTTTTTCTAAAGCAGTATAATTATATGATGTTTTATAATTTATGGATATAAAATTTGGGATATTTTTCTTGATTTTAGGAGGAATCAGAATTATTAAGAGCCTATTTACTCATTTAGACAACTAATCTAAAAATTGACTTCATATTAAAGACTGACTTACAATACAAATTTTCTATAAAATTATGCTATGCTGGCCATAGTGAATTAAATAAAAATTAAGACAATAAGTAAAATATACACATATAAAACATATCTATGATAATAGAATGAATTAATAGTAGAATTTTGGCTCAGACTATTTTTATTTATGAGTAAAATAAGAAATATAGTTAAATAATAGGGAAAACAGTATAATTAGATATTTCTTTAGGAGTCACTAGAATAAACACAAAGACGAATCACTTAGCATATACTTAGCACAATTAGAGGGGCTGTGAGGGACACCCTGCTTTGGTTGAGGAAAATGTAATATTTATTAAACAATGTTGAAAATATACAACAGAATATAAGTGCTAAAATACATTCTATAATTGCTTTAGGGGTACCAAGGGAAAAAAGATTGATGAAGGCTGTGTTGAAGAGGTGGTGTTCCAGCTGAGCCTAAAGCAAAGGTCAAGTTTGAATTGATAGAGGTGAGAAAGGAAGACATTCCAGATGAGAAGGGCAACGTGAGGGAAATCCTAAGGGTGAAAGTAAGCAGGGTGTGCATTTCCAGATTGTCTGTGAAAATATAATACGGAGTGCCTTTATTTTAGACATGGTTCTAGAAAATATCTTGAATTTCCATCTCCTTTCTGATTTTGCAGACCTTGTCTTTATTGAAATGTTGGAACAGTATTAGTAATAACGTTTATTAGACAATAATGAAAAGAAGAATGATAGTAATCCGCTGTCATATTATTTGTCTAATCTGCAATTACAGTTCTCACTGTCAACATATATTAATAAACAACCAGTCTTAAATGCTGTTCTCTAAATCCATTACTTAAATAGTGCTTTACAAGTAATGTGTTGAAGAGACCATGGTCTTAAGATTCAAAATCATGATGTAATTCAGCTAGATTTTGAGGCAGAGGTGGAGAAAGAAGGGCTGTGCAAAATAGCATGATGAACTCTGGTCTTCCTATTGGGTACTTGTAAGCTTTTCTCTAGGTTTCTTGAGACAAAACTTTTTTTTTTTCCCAACTAATGGGCAACTCCAGACCCCTGTATATTTATGAAACAACTAATGAGCAACCCCAAACACCTATATATTAATGCTGTATGTGTGAGTATGACAGGAGACCTTTTATCTGCGTGCAGATAAAATGATATGGTTAGGCTTGGTAGTCCCCATCTAAATCTCATCTTGAATTATAATCCCCAGGTGTTGAGGGAGAGACCTGGTGGAAAATGATGGGATCGTGAAGGCAGTTTTCCCCTTACTGTTCTCATGATAGTGAGTTCTCACGAGATCTGATGGTTTTATAAGCGTCTGGCATTCCCCCTGCTTGCACTTCTCTCTCGCCTGCTGCAATGTTAATATGTACCTGCTTCCCTTTCTGCCGTGATTGTAAGTTTCCTGAGGCCTCCCTAGCTATGTGGAACTGTGAGTCAATTGTACCCCTTTCCTTTATAAATTACCCAGCCTCTGGCAGTTCTTTATAGCAGTGTGAAAACAAACTAATACATAACATTACAGGCATTCGGAGCTTTATAATCAAAGGAAAAAAGTAGGGAAGAAGTAGAAATAACTAAATAGAGAATGATTTATCAGGAGAATAGAGTGAGATCTGCTAGAAAATTCCTTCAAAAAAAAGTGCAATAGGTGAGAATATTTTTTGGTAGTTCGCAAAGCAACCTTTCACTTTTAATAGTTATATATTGAATATACATTAGTATACTACAAAATGAGTGGGGTGTGTGTGTGTGTTTGTGTAATAAGCACAAGAAAACCAAAAATAGTGTGTAGTTTTTACATTGTGGTTCCCAAACAGTAACAGTATCACCTGGGAGTTTAGAAATGCAAATCATCAAGCACCACCGCAGATACACTGAATCAGAAACTTTGCAGCTGAAGCCCAGCAATCCCTCCAGGTGATTCTAATGTGTACTAAAGTTTGAGAACCACTAATTTGATGAATATATAATTGCTTAGGGTAAGGCTAAATTAAAAATTATTTAAATTTAAAAAATATATTTTGGTATATAAGTGGTAGTTTAAAAAGATAAATATAATGAAAGTAGCATTTGAGTTACTGAAGTTAAAAATAATGCTCTCCTTTGTAGTACTGTAAAAACTGTGGCTTGGGAGAATTTACCATGAAGAACAAATAAGAAAATGAGGAAAAATAATGAAAGAAAGAAGGAAGGAGATGGGATTTAATGTCAACTAACATGTATCAGTAAGAAGCATGTGGAAGACCCTTTATCAAAATATTCAGTAAGTCATTTGTTGGGACTATCTTGTCTAATGTTGAATATCTGAACCTCATTATTACAAATAGTCCAGTTAAAGATAGCAGGGCAGAAAAATCCTTGACTTTATGTCCCAAGCACAGAAGCACTTCCCAGATGGCCTGAATTAATGGATATTTTGTTTGTTAAAACACCAAATGTCTAAAAGCAAATTAGAGTCATTTGGGTCAAAAAAAAAAAAAAAAAACCCATACTTAATTTTCTTTCTATTTGGCAGTAATCCAGTTTGAATTTTTCTTGTGCCACTATCTATAATCAAGGAATTTGTGTAAACCTCAGGGGATTATATTCTCCTTCACAGAGAATGCCCAGGATAGGCTATTTCAGCCTCCAATGTGAAGCAAATGTGAAATTCTGTTTTTTTTTCTAGACTTAGATTTAATAATCTAGTACCCGAATTGATTTTATCATGCAAGTGCCTACTGGTAAATTTAATAAATCATAATCTTTAATGATGTAATTTCTGGACATAGAGCATATTAACTCTAAAGAAGTAAATGTCTATCAGGCATTAAAAAAAGAATCTTAGTTTAGGCTTTGTCTCTAGTTTATACTAGCTCTGGTTTTAATGATATATTTTATATATTGAGCATATATTTCAAATTCTGGTAGCTAATCATATTATTCAGTGGCTATAAAACCCACTTTTGTTATATATTTATCATTCAAGTATTCTACTACATGCAATAAGAAATAGCCAATGTACATACTAGAAATATCAGAAGAGAGTAGCAAGCATTAGCAATCCTTCACTTGGGAAGAGGCAGGAGTTCAGAAAGAGACTATATGTCATGAGTAGGGCTTGAGAAAAACAGAAAATGGTGCAGGAACACCAAGTCACCAATGAAACCTTCAGTACTCCACATGTCACACTAAGCACAAGGAGGAAGCTGTGGTCCATCATTGGAGAAATTTGGAGTTGGTAGTGCACTGAGATAAATACAGCAACTACAAAACTCTCATCCATTTCAATTACTGGTGAGACTGACTCAACTACCAACACTAACAGTCTTAGAGAAGAAGAGATATATCAATTTCTGGGTACAAATAATAGTTACCTCAGTCTCTACTGTTTCTTCACACACAATGTTTGATGTTTATTCATATCTACTTTCATTCCTGTTTTTTTTTCCTGGGGTGTGTGTGTGTGTATGTGTGTGTGTATGTGTGTGTCAGACAAAAAAAAAGACCCATTGGCAAGAAAACAAAATAGTCAGTAGAAATAGAAATAGAGATATCCCAGACGTTGGAAAATTTCGGCAGTCTTTGAAATAACTATGATTAATATTTTTAAAATCTAGCAAAAATGTAGACAAAATATTATTAGGAGAATTTCAGTAGAAGACTGGGAAGTATAAAAAAAAATTGAAAATGCTAACAGAAACAATTCCTTTGCACTTATCTGCAAACTAGACAAAGAAGAGGAAAAAATCAATGAACTTGAAGATAAGTCATTTGAAATAATTCAACTTGAAATGCAAATAGGAAAAAGAGAGAAGAAAAGAGAATTAAACATCCAGAAATGTGGGACACTATCAAACTCTACAAAATACCTAGACTTGGCATCCCAGAATGAGAACAGGGAATAGTGAGAACCCAACAATTCGTGTAGAGTTACAGGCCAAGAATTCACCAAAATTTACTGAAGTCAACAAACAACAGTTCCAAAAATCTCAAAGAACCCCTAGCAGACTAAATATACCTACGTACATCATAATCAAACTGCTTAGAAACAAAAATAAAGAAAAAATCTTGAAAATACCCAAAGAAAAAAGAAACATATAGAGAAGAACAAAGTTAATAATGGCAGTAGATTTTTCGTCAGAAAGCTAGTAAGAAAAAACAAAAGAGAAAAACAATGAAGTGACATGTCAGCTGGGTAAAGAAACAAAACAAAACAACTTGTCAACCAATAATTCTATACCCAACTAAATCCCTTTTAAAAATAAAAAATATGTAATTTTTCACATTAAAAACAAAATTAGAGAATTTATCACTAGCTTACCTGCACCACAAGATATGTTATTTAAAATAAGTCTTATAAAGGACAGAAATAATATGAGGTCAGTTGGAAATCTATGTCTACGGAATGGATATGTCCCAGAAATGGTAAAAATGTAGACAAATATAGAAGAGATTTTTTTCCCTTACTTTTGACCTTTTTAAAAGATAAATGATACTTTATAACAAAAAGAATGGTAAAATATTGTGGGGTTAATAACCAGTGTAAAAGCAAAATATATGGCAGTAGTACAAATGATAGGAAGGAAGAAATAGAAGTATACTGTTGTAAGGGTCCTGTGTTGTGCAAAAAGTGGTATACTATTGTGTGAAGGTAAGCTGTGATAAGTTAACAATGCATATTGTAAAATGCAGAGCAACAATTTAAAAAATAAAACAAAGATATATGGCTAATAAGCCTATAGTGGAGATAAAATGAAATTATTAAAGTGCTCAACTCAAAATATAGCAGAAAAAGAGGAAGAATGAAACGAAGAACAGATGGAATACTAGATAAGAAATGGCAAGATTTAATCCCAACCATATTATAGATTTAAGCCCAACCCTATCAAAAGGTGTATTTGATATAAATGGTCTAAATACTGAAATTTACATGTAGAAATGGCCAAATTGGATTAAAAAAACGAGCTCAAATATTTACTATTTATAAGAAAATTATTTTAAAATAAATATGTCAAAAGTAAAAGGATGGAAAATATATACCATGAAACACTAATCTAAAGAAAAATGGGTATTAACAGAGATAAAGAAAGAAATTGCATGCTGAAAAAGATCCATTAATCGGGAAAACATAACAATCCTAACAATCCTAAAGGTAAAATTTGAATCACCTAATAATGGTACTTCAAAATACATAAAGCAGAAAAATAGTAGAACTGCAAGGACAAACAGACAAATCCACAATTATAGTTTGGATTTTCAAAACTCTTCTCTCAATAATAGATAGAATAAATAGGCAAAAAATATTTAAACCTACAGTTGGTATTGTACTTCTGCTTAATAGTAAAAACCTATCTGACCATATCTAGTCAACATTGTTAGAGGTCATAGTCACTTCAGTAAGTCAAGAGAATGCATACTGATTGTAAAGAAATACTGTGAGCTCTTCACTCACTGATGATTGTTAATATAAAAAAATCCCAAATGTAAATTTATAAAAACCTAACACTAAAAAGTAGTAAGTTACAAAGGCCATAAAATTTAAAGTTAATATTTTAATACTCAATTGCTTTATATACTAGTGATAAATATTTAAAATGGAAATTAAAAATAATACCCTATCCAACAGCATCAAAAAATATGAAATTTCTCTCATCACTTCAATGAAATATATGCAAGACATGCACTTTGAAAATTATAAAACATTTCTGAAATTAAAGAATATCTAAAGTAATGGAACTATATAATGTATTGATTGACTCAAAATTGTTAAAATATTACTTCCCAAATTGGTCTACAGATATAATGCAATTTTATTCAAATTCCAATCAGGACTACTTTGGGGAATTGACAAGTTTATTCTTAAATTTGTATGAAAGCATCAATAATTTAGAATAGCCTATACAATATAGAAAAAGAGAAAAAATATCTGAGCACTTACACTGCCTATCAGTGAGTTAGCAATTAGCTTAGCACAAATCTACGTTAGTAAAGACAATGTGGTATTGGCATAAGAACAATCATATAGATCAATGGAACAGAATAGACTACAGAAATAGACTCACATATGTTAATTACCTTCAAATTAACTTAATAAAATAATTCAATGGGAAAAGAATAGTCTCTTCAACAAACAGTGTTGGTGTAATTTGATATCTACATAAAAAATAAACTTTGACAACTAAAAAAATTAACATTATGAACCATAGACCTAAACACAAGAAAAGCTGTAAAACTTCTAGGGGAAGACAAGAGAAGCTCTTTGTGACTCTGTTAGCCAATGATTTCTTGGTATCGGACCATTTGTCACATCTTTGTAGGATAGAACCCTGCAGAGTGACTGATACATAGTAATATTGAAGAGAAACATACTCAGTATATAAACACATTTTCAGAAAGTTTTGAAAGCTGATTTGAGTAGTATGAACCCTCAATTATGCTGGCCTTTTGCCTAGAACCTTCATAAACTTTTGCATGTTGGAAGCATAGGCCCCTAATTTGATTCTGGAAATTCAGAATTTCTATATTCATTTGACAATTGGGACACTCTCTAACAAAATATTACTCTATTTGAATGACATGTATTTCTATGGCTCTTTGAGGTCCCCAAATTTCCAGGAATGTTTTTCTAAGTCATCCTTGACTTCAAGATGGAAAATACTGGCATATCACCTAGGTCATGTTTTGGATGCGGACATGGACTTGTGTATGAGAGTCATTAGGTGGGTGCCAGGCCTTCTGTGGGAATCATGTGATTTACAGATCCTGCTCTTGCTCCTTTTTCTTTCTTTTATTCTCCCATTCATTTACTTTCTTCTACCTCGTTTTGATCACCTTCCTATTTTATGAGGATAAGAAGAAAGACAAGGTGTGAAATATGAGAAGGGAAATGAAAAAGAAGAGAATAATTAAATGCAAGAGAATAAAACATGTAGATACATAGAATTCTGGAAACAGAATGATAAATCTTTCAAGGAAGAGTGAAATCCAAATAAAATTGTTAAAAGCTCCATCTGTAACATACAAGCTAGCCAGAGGGTGGGGTTGAATTTGGAAGTATTTGGGTTTTTAAAGTCTTCCTATCTATGAAATAATGTACAAAGTAAACTAAAATATTTTATTAGACATTGTTAAATGTCATTGAAAATCATGTTCTAGGAAAATGTTTTTTCCTCCAAACAACTTTGTAGGTAATAAAATTTCAATCTAAAATCTAGAAAAGCCTTTACAAGTTCTAAAGATTTTCATGGAACCTCAGCCATCTTTAGTTCTCCCTATTGAGGATGTTGCACATTTTTGGAATTGATTCAGAGAACAGTTAAGCACCATCTGTGTGCCATTTACAGTAGGAAAAAAAGTATCTTTAAACTATTTATATTCTGAGATTTTTTTATTCTTGTTGGACAAAGTAGAATCAGTTCTGGTTTCAGGAAGCAACTTGGCATAACTCAACTTAAAAGAATGAAAAACTGATATAAAAGCCTTGCTAAGGACGATATCATAATAAACACATGTGCTTATTATAAAAAAAATGCATAAAATTGCAGGTTATCTGGTGAAGTTGTAGGAATCTTATTAATAGGCTTGAAGTGATCATTAACCTATGGGTGATCAACAGAAACTAATTCATAGGCTTCTTCTATATGATGTGAAGTATTTGTTTTCAAATGGTTATAATGATTCAGAGACATGACATGTCAGGCAGTAATCACATAATCACATAATCCATTAAACAAAATAGTTCAAGGTTGGCATACAGTCTCAACTGTGAATTATAGTTATTCAAATACTTTATAGTTACATTTTAACATGAGAGGTACTTTTTAAAATTAAAAATATTAGAAGCAACTTTCTTTTTTTCTTTTTTCTTTCTTTTTTTTTTTTTTTTTTTGAGAAACAGTCTTACTCTGTTGCCCAGGCTGGAGTGCAGTCGCACGATCTCTACTCACTGTAACCTCCACCTGCCGTGTTCAAGTGATTCTCCTGCCTCAGCCTCCTGAGTATCTGGGATTACAGGCTCCTGCTACCGTGCCCGGCTAATTTTTGTATTCTTAGTAGAGACAGGGTCTTGCCATGTTGGCCAGGCTGGTCTCGAACTCCTGACCTCAGATGGTACACCCTCCTTGGCCTCCCAGAGTGCTGGGATTACAGGCATGAGCCACTGCGCCCAGCCAAGAAGCAACTTACTTTTTAAATGAGACACAAACTATGATAACTGTACACAGACACAGATGAACTCTTTAATCAAGTAACATGTATAAAAGGAAAATTTGATATATTTAATATATCATTCAATAGTAAATAGAAATATAGCAATTCAATTACTTGTTTCAATTATTTTTATTTATACATAGCTCATGTAAAATCTCAAAGTTTCCCTTTCAGTTTTCTAGTTCTCCAGTGACTTGTATTTAATGGATGGCTTGCATTTCATGAATGGATACATAAGTGGCTGTACTTTTTTCTGTTTTAGCATTTATTTATCCTCACTATTATATTACCATCATCCTTGACAATTCAAGAATATAGGCAGTGCATAATACTATAGACTTACATTGAATCCCAGAGCCTCGTCAATGGTTAGGATTCTATAACACAAACACTGTGTCTGTCACTTTGTACTGAGTGTTGGATGCAAATCTAAACCTTAGAAGGAGCTCAAGCTTATTCATTCCTTGAAGCAATGTGCTGACTGGGTCATGGCTAAGAAGACCTAGGACCTTGGTTCTGGGGTTGCATCTTTATGTGCTAAGAACAAGAAGCCTTTATCTCCATATGAAATGGAATTTTGGTATTCTTAACGCCTTGATTTTATTTTTTATTTGGAGTATTTTATCTTTAATATATCTGATGAGGCATAGTGGGCTTTATTAATAAAAACAGAAAACAAACCAAAGGGAAGAAGAAATTGTCCTGGACAAGGTACATTTTTTCTTGTTTGGAAAAAATATGTCCTTGTATATCATATAAAGTCTAGCGTACTTTCTAATGGCCGAGTATTCCATATATAAACTTGCAATACAGTGTATTAATAGTAGTGATAAATATATGACATTTCCTTAGACTTTTCCTTTGTACCCATCTGTTCAGGACCTAGTTTGTGTGATTGGCCAAATATTCAGGTTGTCAGGACTTTGAATCTTACTCTACCTTGAAGACGTATCTAATCCTGAGATTACTTTTGGTCTCCTCGTATGGTTCCTTTCACTAGGCCTGCAAATTCCTTGAACAATTTCATGTTTCTCATAGGCTATGTGTAGTAGGTGCTAGAACACTTAAGACAGCAGAAACTGATCCTAAAACTGTGCATTATGTGTCTAAAATAATGACTTCATGGTCATCTTTATCATGTCAATAAATCCAATTTCACCAGTTGTGTTAAAGTGAAGATACAACATTAAGAAAAAAAAGAAGAGGATCTTAAATCCTGTTATCTCAATGCTTTAAAGTAGACTTGAGAGCAAGCAAGCGTTAGGTAAAAGGAAGAGAATAGAGAAGGGAAGGGAAAGACAGGCATTTAAGAGCAGTCCTGAGATATCTTAAATGTAATACCAGTGATTTTCCTTAATGCTATTCTTAGGATATAATATTTTTCTGGAGCAGGGAGAAATACCTGTACCTTTTCTTTCTCCTCATCTAGTAGAAATCCTACTCTATGACTGCAGTTTCCTCCAGTTAGAAATTCTTCACTGGTTCTTACTGATTTTTTTTTTAATTCTTAAAGATCATAATCCAGGGCTGATTTGATACATTCAAACAAATTTTCCCTTATCTTTCTTTGGACATTTATGGTATTTGTTTGTAATTATTAATTATAAAATTGTTTTATATTCTTATAGTTCATGTTCATGAATTAACCTATATTCTTTATCACAGTTTGGAAATGATCTTATTTACATTCCCAGCTTGCTTAGTGTCTAGGACTAGTAAGTGCTCAATAAAGTCTGATTACTGGATTCATGAATAAATGGAGAAATGAATGACTGACTGAACCTCAACATATACTTTGGTATAAATAAGTTCATATCAAAATGTAAATGATACTTGATCACTTTGTGTTATATCTTGAAAGTGGTAGTTTGGGAGGGTAGGTAAAAAAAACAAGCCATTGGACTATCTGAAGATCAAAGAGGATAAATCTAAGCATAAAAATATACCCTAAAAGGGAGTCTTTAAGCAAACATATAGGAAGCTGCTGAAGATGGCATATGTTAATCCTTGCTTTAGAGTCAAGAACTGATTCTTATTTATTATTTCCAGTATTTAAACACAGTGCTTAGCATATATAATCAAAGAATGTTTGTTGATTAATTACAGCTGATATGTATTGCATTCTTAGTATATGCCCAAATCTGTGCCAAGTGCTTTATATATTCTCTGCTTTATACCTTACATTGATAATATAAGGTTTTATTATGAATATTGATATTATTTATAATAAAATAATATTGTATTTATTTTATGAATGAGGAAACAGAGACTTAGTTTTTAACATTATTAATATTCATAATGAAATAATATTATTGTCTTTATTTTATGAATGAGGAATCAGAGGCTTAGAAAGTTTTGGAAATTATGCCGAGGCCACACAGCAAGTTTTGAGACCAAAATTTAAATCCAGAGGTCTTACCTATCCTAAGAACCTTAACTCATAACTTTGAGGATTTCATAATGTATCTTTCAGTTTATCTGTATTTAGGTAAGTAAAAACTCCAAATATAAAACAGTATTTAGATCCTACAGAGTCATATTGTATTATCCTAGTCTATAGGTGGGCAATAGGTGATGAAGACATGCTTAAATGTTTTAGAGAAATGACAGGTCATTCACTAGGACAGAAAGCATATTTTACTCAATTACGGTCATGCTATTCTATCTATATAACCTGTTTCAGGAGGATGAAGATTTAGGCACATTGGAAGCTTGTTTTTTAAATGGCTTCTGAGAGCATTCTATATCAAATACAAATATATATGTATGTCCATTCTCTATAGCCATTCTCTAAGTGTTGTCTGGAGACAGAGAGGGTCCCTGAAATTATTTCTTTAAGTCCAAAGTAAAAATAATAATATTAGAATGCCAAGACAATTCCAATGGGGAATTTTTTTTTGGTAACAAATGGTGTTGGGACAACTGGATAGTCACATGCTAAAGAAGGAAATTATACCTCTACCTCATGCTATATACAAAGTCAATGCAAAATGGATTAAATATCTACATGTATTTATTTTAGCTGAAAGCTAAAACTATATACTTCTTAGATAAAACCAGGTATAAATGTTTATAACCTGTAATTAGGTAATGGTTTTTTAGATATGACACTAAAGTGACAAAAAATAAATAGATAAGTTGGACATCATCATAGTTAAAATCTTCTGTGCTTCAAAAGACATCATAAAGAAAGTGAAAAGATAATCCACAGTATGGGAGAAATTTTTTTACAAATCTTACATCTGAAAAGGGACTTGTATCCAGAATATACAGTTGACCCTTGAACAACACAGATTTAAACTGTATGGGTCTACTTATGTGTGAATTTTTTCAATAAACATTACACTGAGTGTGCCTGCCTCTTCTGCCTCCGCTTCTTTCTCCTCCGTTTCTTTCACCTCTGCCACTCCTGAGACAGCCAGACCAATCCATCCTTTTCCCCCTCCTCAGCCTACTCAATGTAAAGAGGACAAGGATGAAGACTTTTATGATAATCCATTTTCACCTAATGAATAGTAAATATATGTTCTTTTTCTTATTTTTAAATATTTTTGTTTCTCTAGTTTACTTTATATTAAGCTGTATATATACAATATATAATACATATACAAAATGTGCGTTAACTGTTTATGTAATCAGGAAGGCTTCCAGTCAATAATGGGCTATCAGTAGTTAAGTTTTTGAAGAGTTAAAAGCTATATGAGAATTTTTGACTGTGCAGGAAGTCAGCACCACAACCTCTGTTCTTCAGGGATCAACTATATAAAGAACTAATAAAATTCAATAATAAAATTATAAATAACCCATTTAAAAAATAGGCAAAGGATCTGAATAGATAGTTCTCCAGGGATACACGAATAACCAGTGAGTACATAAAAAGATGTTCATTGTTAAACATCAGGAAAATACAAGTCAAAATCACAATGAGTTGTAATTTCACATCTACTAGGATAGCTATGATAAAAAAAGAGCAATAATAAGTGTTGTCAAAGTTGTGGAGAAGTCAGTACTTTCATACACTGCTCGTTGGAATGTAAAATGGTGTCACTGCTGTGGAAAACAGTATGGTAATTTCTAAAGTAGTTATAGGACCCAGCAATGCCACTCTTTCATATATGCCCAAGAGAAAAACATCTGTCCACACAAAACTTATATAAGAATATTTATATTAACATTATTTATGGAACAAAGAAGTGAAAACAGTCCAAATGTCCTTCAAATGATGAATAGGTAAATAAAATGCGGCATAGCCATACAATGGAATATGAATCATCAAAAGAAATGAATGACTGATATATGCCGTGTCTGACCAACATAGTTGTTTTTCAAGAAAATGCATTATTCAAATTGATGAGAGTGGTTTATTATTGTAGAGTTTGGGTAAATAAAAGCTATAGCAACAATGAGCTACATACAAAATTGGTATGCATATGTTGGGCAAAATCTTTGGTTGAATTCTACACTGGTGTCAATGAGGTTGGGCAAAAAACAACTAGTAGTAAAGGAAGAATTATGTAGAGTGTAAATTTAAAAACGATTGGATATTACAGTGGTTTGGGAGATATTTCCAGTTTGATGACCTGAAATAGAGAGACCTCCTTGAGTAATTGGGACATACAGGAGAGACCTCAGAAAGCCACACCTTAGGAGTAGAACGAAACTAAATCTAGAATAAAAGTTACTGTAAACCTGCCCTAGCAGGATGAAAAGCAATCCTCAGAATGATCATTTAAAAAACTGTTTTCTAGAATAAAACATTCTTTTATAGAAGACAAAATTTACACAACCAACAATGCCATATTACAGTTCTCATCATCCAATCAAAAATTACATGTAAAGAAGTAGGGCAGGGCGGATGTGGTGGCTCACGCCTGCAATCCCAGCACTTTGAGAGGCTGAGGCGGGCAGATCACAAGGTTAGGAGATCAAGACCATCCTGGCTAACACGGTGAAACCCTGTCTCTACTAAAAATACAAAAATTAGCCAGGCATGGTGGCATGCGCCTGTAGTCCCAGCTACTCGGGAGGCTGAGGCAGGACAATCGCTTGAACCGGGGAGGTGGAGGTTGCAGTGAGCCAAGCTTGTGCCACACTGTACTCCACCTGGGCAACAGAGTGAGACTCTGTCTCAAAAAGAAAAAAAAAGTAGGGCAATAAACTCATAGTCAGTAGATACATCAGTCAGCAGAATTGAACTCAGAAATGGCATAAATTAAGGGCGAAACAATATTTTGTTATATAAGAGGCCATAATGTAAATATTTTAGGCTTTGAAGGCTGCCTATGGTCTTTATGTTTTTCTCTGTTGTGTTTTGCTGTGTATTTGTGTGTGTGTGTATTTAACAATATTTCACAATATGCAAACCATTCTTAACTCATGGATTGTACCAAAAAAGTTCCACGGATGATAGTTTCTGAGCTGTTACATACTGATAGAATGAAAAGAAAAGGAATTTAAATTAGTATAAATATGTTTAATAATTTAAAAGAAAATATGAACATAATTAGAAGAAAAAATAAAACCTATTTATAAAAGAAGCAAATGGAACTTCTTGAGATGAAAAATAGAATATCTGAAGCAATAAAGTCACTAAATAAGTTTTAAGTGCGTGATAGATACCATAGAAGAAAATGTTTAGTGACAATGAATCAGAGCACTAGAACCTAAAAGAAAAGTGATTTAAAAAATGAACAGAGATTCAGTGACATGTTGGACATTAATAAGCTCTCTAGCACACATGTAATTGAAGTCCTTAATGGTGAGGAAGGTAGGGCATAACATAATTTTGAATGAATAAGTTTGAAAATTTCTTAAATTTGGTGATATATATACATCTGCACATTCAAAAAGCTTAGTGAAACCTAAACTGAATATGAATAAATGAAACCACATCTAGACGTATCATAGTCTAACTACTAAAACCCAGTAATGAAGAGAGAGTCTTCAGAGGAAAATGATATATTACATACAAGGTAACAAATTTAATTGACTTCTCATTATATGTAATGCAAACCAAAAGGCGATGGGATGATATTCTTAGAGAGTTGAGAAAAAAGTTAATCTAGAATCTATATCTACCAAAAGTGTCTTTCAAAAATGAAAGTTAAATGAGACCTTTGTAGAATAGCAAAAGCTGAGAGAATTTGTCACTGGGGACTTGCACTAAAAGATATGTTCAAGAAAGTTCTTCAGGCTTAAGGAAAAGGATGTTGGATAGAGATATTTGCACAAGGGAAAGAAGAGTTTCTTAAATAGTAAATATGTGAATAAATATAAAAACTTATTTCTCATTAAAATTGTATTAAACTATATTTGATTAAGAAAAAGTAACAATGTATAATGGGGTATATAATATGTGGAAGTAAAATTACTATTTATTTTTCAGTGGAATTAAGTAATCTAGGTTTTAAAGAGATTATATGCTTTCTTCTTCTTCTTTTATTTTAGGTTCCAGGGATACATGTGCAGGTTTCTCACATGGGATAAATTGCATGTCGCTGAGGGTTGGTGTACAATGATCCCGTCACCCAGGTAATGAGCATGATACCTCATAGGTAACCTTCCAACCTATACCCCCTTTCAAGCAGTCTCCAGTGTCTATTGTTCCCATCTTTTGTCCATGTGTATTCAGTGTTTAGCTCCCATGTATAAGTGAGAACAGGCAGTATTTGGTTTTCTATTCCTGTTACTTCACTTAGGATAATGGCCCCCAGCTGCATCCATGTTGCTGCAAAAGACATAATTTCATTTCTAATGGCTGTGTAGTATTCCATGGTGTATATGTACTACATTTTCTTTATCCAGTCCTCCATCAATGGGCATTGAGGTTGATTCCATGTCTTTGCTATTGTGAATAGTGCTACAGTGAACATACAAGTGCATGTGCCTTTTTGATGAAATGATTTGTTTTCCTTTGGGTGTATACCCAATAGTGGGATTGCAGAGTCAAATGGTTGTTCTGTTTTAAGTTCTTTGAGAAATTTCCACACTGTCCTTCACAGCAGCTGAACAAATATGAATTCCCACCAGCAGTGCATAAGTCTTCCCTTTTCACTGCAACCTTGCCAGCATCTGTTGTTTTCTTTACTTTTTAATAATAGCCATTCTGACTGGGATTAGATTATATTTCATTGTGGTTTTGATTTACATTTCTCTAATGATTAATGATGATGAGCTTTTTTTCATGTATTTGTTGGCTGCAGGTATATAGAAGTAAAATTATTGACAAGAATAGCACAAAGGGCAGGAAGGCAGAAATTGAAGTATATTGTTTTAATGTTTGTACATTGTACATAAATCTGTGGCATGCCCAAGAAATGATTCCAGAAAAGGGTATCTAAATAAAAATGTCTAAAGGATATTGTTATTTGGAAATATTCTATATGAAGATTTTCTTAGTTCCTCTACTGTCAGAAGTAGGTACTGTAAAAAAAATCTGGATCATATACCACTCACTATTTGCCAAATATGAATTAAGTTTGATTCTGAAATATATATATGGGGGAAAACTCCAAGTGTATTATTCTTCTTGTGATGGATAACACTGAGCAGATATACTGTGTTTGATTAAAACATACCTGGGGAATAATTGGTGCTAAATATGGATACTTGACAAACATAATATAATATTTGAATACTGAAAAGGAAGTCAAAGTTTGCTTTTTCCCATACATAACAAAGGAGAGAGAATAAAATTTTATCAAGGGGATGAATGCCAGGAAGGTGTCATCAACAAGTGAGAGGAGTATCTGTAACAAACAAAGAATATCCAGGGGAAGGAGACTTCTAGGAGAGTTTCCTTGAATTTCCGTACCAGAAAATCCCAAATGTGTTATGGAATCTTTTTTTCCATGTGTGTAATAATATAGCATTCTTCACGTACTTTTATCCCTTTCACTTTCTGGATGGATTTGGGAAATTCTTGCAAGTCAAAGTGGGATTTCACAGAATGCATATTCCACAAGGACATGTCTATGTATTTGCCTTATTCACTTGTAATAAGTGATACAATTTGCCTTAAGTGAAGTGCACAAGTGGGTGTTGAAACTTTTAATTCAAGAACCATAACATTGGATGAGAATCAATGTCTGTTTTAAGTCTTAATGCTCACACAAATAAGATATTTCTTAAAAATCACAGGAGCAAGATACTTATTTCATATATAGAAGTCTGAAGCTTAAATAGTGCTACTAAATAATCTGCCTAGTTAATGAAGATTTAAGAGTTATTATAATATTATTCAAAGGCAAGTAGTAATATGTATATATGACTATATTCATAGACCAGAGAAGTAAACATTTTCTGAGAGGCATTCTTTGAGAATAATTTTACCAGCAAAGGAGTTAATAGTTTGAAGAAATGAAATTCAGCACCAGCAAATGAATGGCAGGAGATTCCATGGTTGTCTCTTTGCCAAAGTAGCAGGCTTGTTTTTAAGCTTATATAACCGTTTATATTTTAAGCAGGTTTCTGAGAAATTGAAAGACAGCTTGGAAAGCTGGTGCTTTTTCCTTCAAAACAGACAAACTTTTAAAATTACTTTTTAACATGAAGCCAGTAGAACAGATTCCCTAGTTTGAAGTATAACAAATTCATTGACTCTTAAATGTTGTTAAAGGACCTAGTATTTCATGCCCTAGTCATTGAAGATTCTCAGAGAATACAAGTCTCTGTTACCAAGGGTAATACATGATGGTGGCTGGAGAGAGACAATAAACAAAAAAGACTCTGTCATGCTAGTGCTCTGAAGTACTAATAGGTTAAATAATCAAAGTAAAGAGATATGGACAGAGAATGGATGGGGTGAGCTATTTAGTTAGAGTAGTTAAGGAAGGTCTCTCTTTTAAGGTTGTATTTGAACATAAACTTGAATGAAGCGATGCAGAGATGCAATGATATTTATCTATCTTACAGATGCATAGATACATAGATTTAGTTATAGATAATTCTCCAGGTAGAAGATACAGCAATTGCAAAGTCTCTGGAGTGGAAGAGTACCTGGCACATTAAAAAAACAGCAAGAAAACAACACAGCAGTGCTCTAGGGCACGGTGTAATCGGGTGGTAGGAGATAGGTACAGAGAAAGGAAAAGGGCCCGGAACATGTAGGCAGCTGTAAGCAATAATAAAAACTTTGGAATTTATTCTGAGTAAGATGGAATGATCTGGGAAATATTGAGCTGAAAAGTGATAATCTGAGCGTTGTTGTGGGAAATAGACAGTAGTAAGGTAAGCAAGGATGATAATTGCAGATAACTTCAATATCCAGGCAAAAACCAATTTTGGCTTGGACTAGGGGCCGATATTGGTGAAAAATTGTTAGATTCTCAAAGTATTTTGAAGTAAAAACCAATGTAGTTTGTTAATAGATCAAATCCGGGGTGTGAAAGACGGGGAGGTAACAAGGAAGACTTAAAGACTTTTGGCCTAAACTGTTGGAAGAGTGGAATTCTATTTATTGATACAGTGCAAATAAGGGAAAAACAAGAATAAGGGGAGAAGAATCAAGAGTTTAGTTTTTCAAAGTTAATTTTGAGATGTCTTTTAAGCATTTAAGAATTGGTGTCAAAAACATAATTGGGTATGAGTAAACAGTGGATATATTTCAAGGAGAAGTAAGAGTGGATTTTGAACCTGAAAGTTATTAGCATAAAGATGATATTTAAAACCATGGGAAGACTTTGTTGGTATATAGAGAAAAGAAATGATCCCATAACCAAGTTCTAAGATGTCCTGTTTTTTACAGATTGGAAATCTGAGATGGAGATAGGAAAGAATGCTGAGAATAAGTGAGCAAAGGATGAGAACCTACAGTTAGGGTAAAGAGAAAGGTGTAGTTCAAGAATAATGGCATGATGAGCTATACCACATGCTGCCAATTATTAACTATTCATTGGCAGATGGTAAATCGGATACAGCCGCTATTCATTGCCTCTGTTCTTTGCTGATTCTTCATGAGAGCCTCTTACTATATATCAGGACTTCCCTCCTGGATGGCAATACCAATTGGTCAAAAAAGACAGTCATCCAACGTTTAAAGGTCCCAGGAGGTGAAATCTGATTTACTTAACAAGTACTACTTCTATACACAAAACAGTGTATTTTGTGATACTTCCTCCTTTTTTAAATAACAAACTCCTGTCCTCTCAAAGAATGTGAGTCATTAGAGAAGAAAAAAAGGAACACTGTGGAAAATTAAAGTATCCAAAAAATATGTCAAAAATTCCACTTGGGAAGACATTGCTGCTTTATCATTAGTCCAGTGCTCTTCAAAAATTAACCCAGAGGAGATTTCAGTTACACTACTCATGAACTTGAACATGGCATTCAGACATTCTACTCATGAACTTGAAATTAGATTTTAGGGAAGTAAGTGTTATTAAATTAAAAGTGTGCCTTTATAGACTCTCCTTGTCTACGATGTGTATCTATTTTTTCCGCTAATAACAAGCAAGTACTTATTGTGTATTTGAGTAAACATAATCCATGTTTGACCTACTCTAATCATCATTTTAACCTTTTGTGTTCATAAATATAACAGATAAATGCTGTCTTTTAAAGTAACATCAAACTTATATGCTTCAGTATAATGTATTTGAATATCATAACATGATCATTTAAACATGGCTTTCTATAATGACATAGAACCTGTTTTAACACACTGCGGTTAAATTTCTATATCATTGGCATAAAGCTTACAAAATTACATGAAAAGTTTTGATGACAGAAAATATCTAATATTAAACTAAACCCAAGTGCTGTCAGCTCTCCGTATCTTTGGGTGCCACATCTGTAGATTCAATCAACCTCAGATAAAAATATTTAGACAAAAAATTGCATCCGTACTGAACATGTGCAACTTTTTTTCTTGACATTATTCCCTAAACAATACAGTATAACTGTTTACATAGCATTTACATTGTATTAGTTATTATAAGTAATTTAGAGATGATTTAAGTATGCAGAAAGATGTGTGTCGATTATATGCAAATACAATGCCACTTTATCTCAGAGATTTGATATCTGTGGATTTTGGTATACTTGGAGAGTCCTGGAACCAATCCCTATGGATACTGAGGGACGACTGTAATTGAGATTCTTTATAAGCTTAAAACCAAACTTACAATGAAAAATAAAGAAAGAGAGCTCAGATAAAAAGAATGTCTTTGCTCACAGACAAACTACAAAACAAGAAGGGCTGTTTCCATTGGGTCTTCTTTTCTTCAGAAAGTATACAGATGGTAACTGGTATATGAGTTGGATTTGGGGCTACAATAGCATACATGAGACTCAGGCAGGGACAGCCCTTTTAAAACCTCAGGCAAAGAAAAATTACAGGCTACTGTTTTCTTAAGGCAAAGAAAAATTATAGGCTGGTGTGACTCTGGGTCCCACTAATGGATTCTCTACGGGGTCTTAGCAATGTGTGTATGGGAAGGCGGAGCATGAACTGGTTTCCCACAGTAATTTGATGCCACAAGCAATTCTGTTCTAATGGAGTTATAATAGACTCTTTACTTCAAACAAACATTGATGTTAGTGGACATTAATTTTCATGGTGTTTTCCTCTGAGAAAGGAGGGATTTTGTTCAGGACAATAAGACACTGTTTCAATTTGTGAGATGAAAGTTTTCAGAGAGAGAGAAAAAAAGAAGAGTCTATGCTTTTATGCTTTATCCAAGATTTGTCTCAACTCTTTTCTGCTTTGTCCTCTGGCCATATCTATATTCGCGATTTATTGCAGAGTAATTGATGGCTTTGCCAAATGGTGGTACGCTGTAGTCTTTACAATGCATTGTGGTCTTTATGATGTTTGCAATGAGATCAAAAAGAATGCAAACCACTATCTTTTTAGTATATCTCCTGAAATTCCATATCCCTTCAAAAGTGTACTATGTAAAGTACAAATCAGTCTGTACTTTGCTGCGTCTTAAAAATCTTTAGTAGCTTTCCTTTATCAACATAGTAAGATCCAAACCCTTTAGTATGGCAGACAAGTCCTTTCTTCATCTGGCCTTTCTATGTGAAACATCTCTCAGTTTACCTGATCTCTGTGTTATTTCTTGCCTGTGTGTGTTTTTAAATTCTGTATCCTGTGTCTAGAATTACTTTCACTTTTCTTCGTCCTCCAGTTGCCTGTGTTACCTATAGAAACAGCCTTTACTCCTCTAGGAAGCCTTTCCCTGATCATCCAGGTTATGCAATATGTGTCTCCTGTGTTCACACTCTGGCATATATCTGTAAGTGTACTTGCTACATTAAATTATTACTAATTCTATTTTTCTCTGTCCCCCCAAATACTGTGGTCTCCTTAAAAGCAGGAAATGTTAACCATTAATTCTTTGTCAAGAGCAATGGCTAGCTAAAACATGAGCAATCACAAAATAAGTGTGTGTCAGGTGAATGAATGAGTGAACCAATGGTTAGTGTTAGGCACTACCAGTTCTAATGGGTTTAATGCTTTTTTTTTTTTTTTCATCCAGCCTCTCCTAAACACCTTAAAACAAATACATCTTGAAGGATGTACCATGCTTCCATTATGATTTAGTTTAGAAGGAGTTTGGTGTACTGTAACAGCCAAAGGTATTAGTGTGCCCAGAGAGAAAGCATATTTGAAGCAGAGTTGTAATTATAACAAAGGAAGAGTCCTAGCTCATGATTTAATGCCTGAAAGTTTCCAGTGTGAGTACAATTAGTGCACTCTTAGAATGGCTCCAAATGATGAAGGATTTAATTACACGAGGAGCTCTACCTCCAGTGCTAGAGATATAGACATAAATTTGTGTTTCTATTTAAATTACTTGAAAGAGTTTTGATTTTAGCCACAAATTTGAATTTAAATGAATATAACTGGAAGCTATAGTTAAAGTCCATTGTTCCTGAGAATCCAATGATTTGAGATAAAAATGTTTACATTTGTTCAATTCAAAGAAATAGCCTAGTTCTCGTACTAAATAACAAACCCACTTTTTCTTTCTCTTCAGGCAGCTGTCTCAGAGGGATTTTCATACAACCTTCCAATCTATTTCTTTACTTTTAATGAGTAAAATATCCTAGGTGTTGTAAAATCGGGAAGAATTATATTTATATTATTTGTTTTACTTACAGAAATTTGTATACATTCATTATTTAATTTAATATGTTTTAATTCTGAAAAATAAGAACTTGTAACTATTTGAGATAGTTTATTAATTTAAATTTTTGTTGAGAAAAAATTCATATAAATTTACCATTTTAATCATTTGAAATGTACAATTCAGTGATTTTTTTTGTATATTTGCAATGTTGTGCAATCAACACCACTATCTAATTTCAGAATATTTTCATCACCCCAGAAGACAACTCATATTCAGTGAGCAGTTATACCCCAGTCTCCTTTCTTTCAAGGCCCTGTCAACAAGCTACTATTTGTCTCAATGAATTGAGTATTATGGCATTTTATATAAAAGATATCATGTAATTTGTGACTTTTTCACTCTATGACTGGCTTCTTTCACTTAGCATAATTGTCTGTTATGAATAATTGTGATAAGACCGTTCATCTACACGATTTTATATGGCCATACCTTTTATTTCTCCTTGATATATACCTAGAAGTAAAATTGCATAGTAACTCAATGTTTAACTTTTAAGTAACTACTAAATGTTTTTCTGTGGTGGCTTCAACATTTTACATTCCTACCAAGAATGTACGAGGCTTCCAGTTTCTTCACATCCTTGTCAACACCTGTTATTTTCTGATTTTAAAAAAATTATAGCCGTCCTAGTGAGTAAGAAGTGGTATCCCGTTGTGTTTACAATTTTGATTTTGCTGACTAATGTTCTTGACTAGTGTTGTTTAGCATCTTTATTATTATTATAATTTAAGTTCTGGGATACATGTGTAGAATGTGCAGGTTACATAGGTATACATGTGCCATGGTGGTTTGCTGCACCCATCAAGCCATCATCTAGGTTTTTAGCCCCACATGCATTAGGTATTTGTCCTAATGCTCTCCCTCCTCTTGCTCCCAAAACCCGATGGGCCACAGTGTGTGATGTTCCCCTCACTGTGTCCATGTGTTCTCATTGTTCAACTCCCACTTATGAGTGAGAACATGTGGTGTTTAGTTTTCTTTTCCTGTGTTAGTTTGCTGAGAATGATGGTTTCCAGCTTCATCTGTGTCCCTGAAAAGGACATTAACTCATTCTTTTTATGGCTGTGTAGTATTCCATGGTGTATATGTGCCACATTTTCTTTATCCAGTCTATCTTTGATAGGCATTTGGGTTGGTTCCAAGTCTTTGCTATTGTAAATAGTGCTGCAATAAACATACGTGTGCATGCGCCTTTATAGTAGAATGATTTATAATCCTTTGGGTATATCCCCAGTAATGGGATTGCTGGGTCCAATGGTATTTCTGGTTCTAGATCCTTGAGGAATAACCATACTGTCTTCCACAGTGGTTCAACTAATATGCACTCCCACCAACAGTGTAAAAGCATTCCTATTTCTCCACATCCTCTCCAGCATCTGTTGTTTCCTGACTTTTCTTTTTTTTTTTTGAGATGAGTCTTGCTCTGTCACCCAGGCTGGAGTGCAGTGGTGCCATCTCGGTTCACTGAAAGCTCCACTTCCTAGGTTTGTGCCATTCTGCTGCCTGAGCCTCCCAAGTAGCTGGGACTACAGGCACCTGCCACCATGCCAGGCTAATTTTTTGTATTTTTAGTAGAGACAGGGTTTCACAGTGTAAGGCAGGATGGTCTCGATCTCCTGACCTCGTGATCCACCCGCCTCAGCCTCCCAAATTGCTGGGCATGAGCCACCACTCCTGGCCATTTCCTGACTTTTTAATGATCGCCATTCTAATTGACATGAGATGGTATCTCATTGTAGTTTTGACTTGCGTTTCTCTACTGACCAGAGATGATGAGCTTTTTTTCATATTCTTGTTGGCCACATAAATGTCTTCTTTTGAGAAGTGTCTGTTCATATCATTCACCCACATTTTGATGGGGTTGTTTGGTTTTATCTTGTAAATTTGTTTAAGTTCCTTGTAGATTCTGGATATTAGACTTTTGTCAGATAGATAGACTGCAAAAATTTTCTCCCATTCTGTAGGTTGCCTGTTCACTCTGATGATAGTTTATTTTGCTATGCAGAAGCTCTTTAGTTTAATTAGATCCCTTTTGTCAATTTTGGCTTTTGTTGACATTGCTTTTGGTGTTTTAGTCATGAAGTCTTTGCCCATGCCTATGTCTTGAATGGTATTGCCTAGGTTTTCTCCTAGGGTTTTTAATAATTTTAGGTTTTACATTTAAGTATTTAATCCATCTTGAGTTAATTTTTATATAAGGTGTAAGGATGGTGTCCAGTTTCAGTTTTCTGCATATGGCTAGCCAGTTTTACCAGCACAATTTATTAAATAAGGAATCCTTTCCCCATTGCTTGTTTTTGTCAGGCTTGTCAAAGATCAGATGGTTGTAGATGTGTGGTGTTATTTCTGAGGCTTTTGTTCTGTTCCATTGGTCTATATATCTGTTTTGGTACCAGGACCATGCTGTTTTGGTTACTGTAGCCTTGTACTATAGTTTGAAATCAGGTAGTATGATGCCTTCAGCTTTGTTCTGTTTGCTTAGGATTGTCTTGGCTATATGGGCTCTTTTTTTGGTTCCATATGAAATTTAAAGTATTTTTTTCTAATTCTGTGAAGAAACTCTGGTAGCTTGAAGGGAATAGCATTGAATCTATAAATTACTTTGGGCAGTATGGCCATTTTCATGATATTAATTCTTCCTATCCATGAGCATCGAATGTTTTTCCATTTGTTCGTGTCCTCTCTTATTTCCTTGAGCAGAGGTTTGTAGTTCTCCTTGAAGAGGTCCTTCACTTCCCTTGTAAGTTGTATTCCTAGATATTTTATTCTCCTTGTAGCAATTGTGAATAGGAGTTCACTCATGATTTGGCTCTCTGTTGATCTATTATTGGTGTATAAGAATGCTTGTGATTTTTGCACATTGATTTTGTATCCTGAGACTTTGTTGAAGTTGCTTAACAGCTTAAGGAATTTTTGGGCTGAGACGGTGGGGTTTTCTAAATATACAGTCATGTCAGTTGCAAACAGGGACAATTTGACTTCCTCTGTTCCTATTTGAAAACCCTTTATTTTATTCTCTTGCATGATTTCCCTGGCTAGAACTTCCAATACTGTGTTGAATAGGAGTGGTGAAAGAGGGCATCCTTGTCTTGTGCTGGTTTTCCAGCTTTTGCCCATTCGGTATGATATTAGCTATGAGTCTGTCATAAATAGCTATTATTTTGAGATATATTTCATCAATACCTAGTTTTTGAGTGTTTTTAGCATGAAGGGGTGTTGAATTTTATCAAAGGCCTTTTCTGCATCTATTGAGATAATCTTTTTTATTGGTTCTGTTTATGTGATGGATTACCTTTATTAATTTTTGTATGTTGACCCAGCCTTGCATACCAGGGATGAAGCCTACTTGATCATGGTGGATAACCTTTTCGATGTGCTGCTGGATTCGGTTTGCCAGTATTTTATTGAGGATTTTTGCGCCAATGTACATAAGGGATATTGGCCTGAATTTTGTTGTTGTTGTTGTGTCTCTGCTAGGTTTTGGTACCAGGATGATGCTGACCTCATACAATGAGTTAGGGAGGAGTCCCTCTTTTTCTATTGTTTGGATTAGTTTCAGAAGGAATGGTACCAGCTCCTCTTTGTACCTCTCATAGAATTCGGCTGTGAATCCATCTGGTCCTGGGCTTTTGTTTTGTTTGTTTGGTAGACTATTAATTATTGCCTCAATTTCAGAACTTGTTATTGGTCTGTTCAGGGATTTGACTTCTTCCTGGTTTAGTCTTGGGAGGGTGTATGTGTCCAGGAATTTATTCATTTCTTCTAGACTTTCTAGTTTATTTGCTTAGAGGTATTTATAGTATTATCTGATGGTAGTTTGTATTTCTGTGGGATCAGTGGTGATATCCCCTTTATTATTTTTTGTTGTGTCCATTTGATTCTTCTGTCTTTTCTTCTTTGTTAGTCTGGCTAGCAGTCTACCTATTTTGTTACTCTTTTCAGAAAACCAGCTGTTGGATTCACTGATTTTTTTGAAGGGTTTTTTTGTGTGTGTCTACCTCCTTTAGTTTGCTCTGACCTTAGTTATTTCCTGTCTTCTGCTAGCTTTTGATTGTGTTTGCTCTTGCTTCTCTAGTTCTTTTAATTGTGATGTTAAGGTGTATATTTTAGATCTTTCCCACTTTATGAAGTGGGCATTTAGTGCTATACATTTCCCTCTAAACACTGCTTTCGCTGTGTTTCAGAGATTCTGGTACGTTGCCTCTTTGTTCTCATTGGTTTCAAATAACTTATTTATTTCTGCCTTGATTTCGTATTTACCCAGTAGTCATTCCAGAGCAGGTTGTTCAATTTCCATGTAGGTGTGTGGTTTTGAGTGAGTTTCTTAATCCTGAGTTCTAATTTGATTGAACTGTGGTCTGAGAGACTGTTTGTTATGATTATCATTCTTTTGCATTTGCTGAGGAGTGTTTTACTTCCAATTATGTGGTCTATTTTAGAATAAGTGCTATGTGGTGCTGAAAAGAATGTATATTCTGTTGATTTTTGGGTAGGGAGTTCTGTACATATGTATTAGGTCCTCTTGTTCTAGAGCTGAATTCAAGTCCTGAATATCCTTGTTAATTTTCTGTCTTGTTGATTTTTCTAATATTGACAGTGGGGTGTTAAAGTCTCCCACTATTATTATAGTGTGGGAATTTGAGTCTCTTTGTAGTTATCTAAGAACTTGCTTTATGAATCTAGGTGCTCCTGTATTGGGTGCATATATATTTAGGATAGTTAGCTCTTTTGCTGCATTGCCCCTTTACCATTATGTAATGTCTTTCTTTGTCTTTTTTGATCTTGTTGATTTAAAGTCTGTTTTATCAGAGACTAAGGATTGCAACTCCTGCTTTTCTTTGCTGTCCATTTGCTTGGTAAATATTCCTCCATCCCTTTATTTTGAGCCTATGTGTGTCTTTGTACATGAGATGGGTCTCCTGAATACAGCACACCGATGGGTCTTGACTATCCAGTTTGCCCGTCTTTATCTTTTAATTGGGACATTTACCCTATTTACATTTATATTGTTATATGTGAATTTGATCCTGTCATCATGATGCTAGGTGGCTATGTTGCACATTAGTTAATGTAGTTTCTTCATAGTGTAGTTGGTCTTGATATTTTGATATGTTTTTGCAGTGGCTGGTACCAGTTTTTCTTTTCCATAATTAGTGCATCTTCTGGAGTTCTTGTAAGACAGGCCTGGTGGTGCCAAAATCCCTCAGCATTTCCTTGTCTGGAAAGGATTTTATTTCTCCTTCACTTTTGAAGCCAACTTTGGCTGGATATGAAGTTTTGGGTTGAAAATTATTTTCTTTAAGAATGTTGAATATTGGCCCCAACACTCTTCTGGCCTGTAGAGTTTCTGCAGAGAGATCCACTGTTAGTCTGATGAGCTTTCCTTTGTAGGTGACCTGACCTTTCTCTCTAGCTGCCCTTAACATTTTTTTCCTTCATTTCAACCTTGGAGAATCTAACGATCATGTGTCTTTGGGTTGCTCTTCTCGTGGAGTATCTAAGTGGTGGTCTCTGTATTTTTTGAGTTTGATTGTTGGCCTATCTTGCTAGGTTGGGGAAGTTCTCCTGGATAATACGTTGAAGTGTGTTTTCCAACTTGCTTCCGTTCTCCCTGTCACTTTCAGGTATACCAGTCAATCATAGGTTTGGTCTTTTCACCTAGTCCCATATTTCTTGGAGGCTTTGTTTGTTCCTTTTCATTCTTTTTTTTTCTAATCTTGTCGTCACACTTTATTTTATTAAGTTGACATGTATCTCTGATATCCTTTCTTCCACTTGATCAATTCTGCTATTGATACTTCTGTATACTTCATGAAGTTCTCTTGCTTTTTCAGGTCCATCAGGTCATTTTTGTTCTTCTCTAAACTGGTTGTTCTAGTAAGCAGGTCCTGTAACCTTTTATCAAGGTTTTTAGCTTCCTTGCATTGGGTTACAACATGCTCCTTTAGCTGAGAGGATTTTGTTATTACCCACCTGCTGAAGCCTACTTCTGTCAATTCATCAAAGTCATTCTCCATCCAGTTTTTTGCCCTTGCTGGAGAGGAGTGGCGATCACTTGGAGGAGGAGAGGCATTCTGGTTTTTAGAATTTTCAGCATTTTCATGCTAGTTTTTCCTCATCTTCGTGGATTTATCTACCTTTGATCTTTAATGCTGATGACCTTTGGATGGGGCTTTTGTGTGGGCATCCTTTTTGTTCATGTTGGTGTTATTGCTTTCTGTTTGCTGGTTTTCCTTCTAACAGTCGGGCCTCTCTTCTGCAGGTCTGCTGGAGTTTGCTAGAGGTCCACTCCAGACCCTGTTTGCCTAGTTGTCACTAGTGGAGGCTGCAGAATAGCAAAGATTCCTTTCTATTCTTTCCTCTGGAAGCTTTGTCCCAGAGGGGCACACACCTGATGCCTGCCAGAGCTCTCCTGGATGAGGTGTCTGTTGACCCATGCTGGGAGGTGTCTCCTTAGTAGAGCTTGTCCTTGCTAAGCAGTCTGTCCCTTAACAGAGCTTGAGCACTGTGCTGGGAGATCTGCTGCTGTCTTCAGAGCTGTCAGGCTGGGAAATTTAAGTCTACTGAAATTGTGCCCACTGCCACCCTTGTTCCCAGGTGCTCTGTCCCAGGTGCAAAAACCATGGGAAAAGCATAATATCTGGGTCAGATAGCACAGTTCCTCACAGCTTCCCTTGGCTAGGGGAGGGAGATCTCCAGCCCTTTGCACTTTCCAGGTAAGGCAAAACCCCTCCCTGCTTCTGCTTGCCTTCCATGGGCTGCACCCACTCTCTAACCAGTCCCAATGAGATGAACAGGTTACCTCAGTTGGAAATGCAGAAATCACCCACCTTCTGTGTTGATCTCGTTCAGAGCTGCAGACTAGAGCTGTTCCTATATGACCATTTTGCCAGATCCATTGAGCATCTTTTCATGTGCTTACCGTCCATTTGTGTAGCTTCTTTGAAGAAATGGCTATTCAACTCTTGTCCATTTTGAAACGTATTCTTTTTTGCTGCTCTTGTTGAGTTATTAGAGTTATATGTTCTGAACTGGTGTTGTAAAATTGAAACGAATTTTATTATTTTATTTGTTTTATTATAGAAATGTTTTTATCAGATACATGACTGATAAACAAATTATCAGTTGGATAATTTGAGATATATGACTTGCAAATATTTTTCCCATTTTGGTGGCTGCATTATTACTTTTTTTTTTTTTTTTTTTACAGTAAAGTGAATACAAGTTTATTAAGAAAGTAAAGGAATAAAAGAATGCCTACTCCATAGAGCAACCCGAAGGGCTGCTGGCTATCCCTTTTTGTGATTATTTCTTGATTATATGCTAAATAAGGGGCAGATTATTCATGTCTCCCCTTTTAACCCACATAGGGTAACTTCCTGACATTGTCATGGCATTTGTAAACTGTCATGGCGCTAGTGGAAGTGCAGTAGTGAGGATGACGAGAGGTTACTCTCATCACCATCCTAGTTTTGGTATGTTTTAGCTGGCTTCTGTACTGCAACCTGTATTATCAGCAAGGTCTTTATGACCTTTATTTTGTGCCTACCTTCTCTTTCTTCCTGTGACTTAAAATGCCTAACCATCTGGGAATGCAGCTGAGTAGGTCTCAGCCTTATTTTACCCAGCCTCCATTCAAGGTGGAGCAGCTCTGGTTCAGATGTTTCTGACATTGCCCCCCCCCCTTATTTTATAAGGAATCCTTAACCTTATGGGTTATAGAGGGATGAAGATTCATCTTCTGTAACTTCTTCATGTTGGGTGAGATGATATTCTTGCCTAACTATTAGGATTTCTTGTATTTAGGGGAGAGAGGAGCTCAGTCAGAAAACATCAGTACTTCAGTACACTGAGAGCCATTCATAACTCCAAGTTCCACAAAAGGTGACACCTGGAAGATTAATAAGTGTTCAATTTAAGAAAACATTTAGGAAGCTTATTCTGCATTCCTACACAAAGTACGACAGCAGTATATTCCACAAGAGTAAAGCAAAGTAAGTAAAATTATCCCAAGTAAACTAAGTAAGAAGGCTTTCCATGAACTGGGTAACTGCAGAACCAACTTGGGGTTGCTAGTTGATTCCAACATGTGCCCAGAATTAGAATATTGATCCCAATTTTTACATTACCCATTCCTCTTGTTTCTTCTGAGCAGCAGTCAGAGATCACTCGTTGGTTCACAGGAATGAAAAAGGTTAGCCTAAATGCAGAGAAAAACTTAAAAATAGCTGATGAGACTAGCATCTAATAACAAGTGTACCATAGTTCTTGAAACATAATTTTTCTCTCTCCAGTTTCCCATTTTTACTAAAAACAAGTCATGGTAGGACCAATTTGCTTTATTAAAATTGGCCTAATTATTTGTATAAAGTACAGTAAGAATCATTATTTTTCACATAAGCTCTTTTAAAATTGGCTTTGATGGAACTCTGTTCCATAGAAGGAATCTCCGATAAGGCTTTTTTTATAAAAGCAAAGCCGAGACATCAGTTTGTACCCTCAAATATCTATGAGTTGCTTAAATTCCTCTCATCTTGATATCCCAAGATAGCTTGGGGCTCCTGTGCCTGTCAGAATGTGACATTCTCTATTTACCACAGATCAAGAACCCTGTACAAGGACCATGTACACAAGGTATGAGGCCAGTTTTCCCAAAGGGCTTTTATTGACTTTGTAAGTCAAATTTGATTCCTTAGAGGAAAGCACATCATTCTAGTCATAGCCCTGGTAAAATAACCAGTTTCTCCAATTATGTCCTGTTGCAAAAGAAAACAGATTCTTTTTTTTTTTTTTTTCAGTGGGAGGAACAGAATATCACTCTGTCACCCAAGCTGGAGTGCAGTGGCATGATCTCAGCTCACTGCAACCTCCGCCACCCAGGTCAAGCGATTCTCCTGCCTCAGCCTCCTGAGTAGCTGGGATTACAGGCATGCACCACCACACCCAGCTAATTTTTGTATTTTTAGTAGAGATGGGGTTTCATCATGTTGGTTGGCCTGGTCTCAAACTGCTGACCTGCTGATCCACCTGCCTTGGCCTGCCAAACTGCTGGGATTACAGGCATGAGCTGCCATATTGGCCAGAAAACAGATTCTAATTGCACTTATGCAAATAACTATATTGCCACAAGTTTCCAAATTCTGGAGAAACCTTTTAAAGCCCTTTACAGTTTTTGTTAAAGATATTTCATTCCATTGTTTTTATTCCAGTGTTCAAATTTACAGAAAACTGAATAATGCCCCTTTTACTTTAGCCAACATGTTCACAGACAGAATTTCTTTTACAATTAATTTTTCACAATCCTTCCATAACTTGCTTAAACCTTCAGCTTTTTTCGAACTTAAAACATCCTTTAACCTTTTGATCTAGGCAAAACAAACAAGCAAACAAACAAAAAAAAACCACAAAAAAACCCATTTTCATGCCTTCTTATAATCTTTCACGAAAAACACATTTCACTGTTTTTATATACCTTGCATGTGAAATGATTTCTTCAGGAGTCTCAATCATATGTTACAATGTTAACTCTTAGTGACTTTTACTTTTGGTTAAAACTTGGTAAGAGATTTTAATTATGTACTAGGTGTGGCTCCTAGGACCCAAACAGAAGTTCCAATGAAGTCTGATTCTTTCCAGTGTAGCTAGGGGTTATAGCTAACTCCAGGTATCATAGGCCTTATCTACCTGTAAAGCAAGGCAAGTTGTACAGTTAATTTATAGTGGCATTTTATGAAACATTTAGGAGGCCTATTAACTTTTACATTGTGCAACATTTCCTGCATAAATTCCCTTTCATGAATTATTTACTGACTTACACAGACCATCTATGACACGCTTGGACTTTCTGACTTGTCCTAAATATCCCTCTTTTTAAACAACCAGTTGTTTTACTTTAGAACAAGAATTTACCATACAGGATCCTTTCTTATATAAAATCTCTTTTCTTTATAACCTTCTTTGCATAGCTAGGGGGCATGGCTAATTCCACATGTCCCCAGGCCTTATCTAGAATCTAATGCTAACAATTTTTAAAAGCCAAAGAAGCAGTTTATGACCTTAAAGGATTAAGCAAACCTAATAGCTGACCTGTATAATTTAGATGAAATGTTTATATTTTTGAAGCTATTTTTATTTTACCAATAATTTTCAAAACTATTTTTATTTCCCAGAGTTTACTAAAGTCACATAAACTAAAAGGCATTACACTTTTTACTTTTCTGACATATACTGGATTTAAGCTCTTATATTTTAAGCCAATTAATTAGAGCACTGTTATGTTACACACACAACATGTAAGTACACAGAAACACAGATGATAAAGGACTTATTCCCTAAGCTAGGAATTGAACTCCAAATGTGGGTCACCATTGTGATGGCAGAGGCCAAGAGAAAGTGCTGCCATGTGGATACAAGGTCAAGCTCCCAAGGCCGTGAATGATTAGTTTGCTGGGCCATCCTGAACAGTGGGCTTATGGGGTCCTAGGTCCATGTTCAATCCTGAGATACCCCTCTTTATAAGAGAACATTACAGAAAGACACAAAACACAATAGATTCCCTGCAATTTAAGATTAGCTTCACAAACCCTTTTTCCAGTTAATAAAAACTTTATAGAGGAGATAAACAGTGATTTTTGCCATTTATTCAACCAGTTTGCATGAAGAGGGAGAGAGCGAGAGGGGCCAGAAGTCTGACTGGTAAGAAATTCTTAGCCTTTTGTGGGCATGCCAGGCTTCTGGCTTCCCTTTCCCTGAGTAGCCCTAGTCACCCAGCTGGCTGCACTACAGCCCTGGGGACCAAGCCACAACACAAAGGAAAATTATCCTTTTCTATTCAGGCCAGAGCAAAACATTTGTGACAAAACCTAGACATTAGCCACTCTGCTTAGCACCCAATATCAAATTGGCAAGGCTCAAACTTGCCCCAAGTTGGGCCTCATTATCATTAATCCAACCTCTGACCAGGAATTTCACCTTGTGGTTTCTGGGCAAGATGCTCACCCTGAATAACAGAAAAGGTAGAAAAAAGAAAGGGAGGGGGGGCGGAGCAAGATGGCCAAATAGGAACAGCTCCAGTCTCCAACTCCCAGCGCGAGCGACACAGAAGACCGGTGATTTCTGCATTTTCAACTGAGGTACTGGGTTCATCTCACTAGGGAGTGCCGGACAGTCGGTGCTGGTCAGCTGCTGCAGCCTGACCAGCGAGAACTGAATCAGGGCGAGGCATCACCTCACCTGGGAAGCGCAAGGGGAAAGGGATTCCCTTTTCCTAGCCAGGGGAACTGAGACACACAACACCTGGAAAATCGGGTAACTCCCACCCCAATACTGCGCTTTAAGCAAACAGGCATACCAGGAGATTATATCCCACACCTGGCCGGGAGGGTCCCGTGCCCACGGAGCCTCCCTCATTGCTAGCACAGCAGTCTGCGATCTCGCGGCAAGGCAGCAGCGAGGCTGGGGGAGGGGTGCCCGCCATTGCGGAGGCTTAAGTAGGTAAACAAAGCTGCTGGGAAGCTCGAACTGGGTGGAGCTCACAGCAGCTCAAGGAAACCTGCCTGTCTCTGCAGATTCCACCTCTGGGGGCAGGGCACAGCTAAACAACAAATAAGCAGCAGAAACCTCTGCAGACGCAAACGACTCTGTCTGACAGCTTTGAAGAGAGCAGTGGATCTCCCAACACGGAGGTTGAGATCTGAGAAGGGACAGACTGCCTGCTCATGTGGGTCCCTGACCCTTGAGTAGCCTAACTGGGAGACATCCCCCACAAGGGGCAGTCTGACACCCCACACCTCACAGGGTGGAGTACACCCCTGAGAGGAATCCTCCAAAGCAAGAATCAGACAGGTACCCTCGCTGTTCAGCAATATTCTATCTTCTGCAGCCTCTGCTGCTGACACCCAGGCAAACAGGGTCTGGAGTGGACCTCAAGCAATCTCCAACAGACCTACAGCTGAGGGTTCTGACTGTTAGAAGGAAAACTATCAAACAGGAAGGACACCTACACCAAAACCCCATCAGTACATCACCATCATCAGCAAAGACCAGAGGCAGATAAAACCACAAAGATGGGGAAAAAGCAGGGCAGAAAAGCTGGAAATTCAAAAAATAAGAGTGCTTTTCCCCCAGCAAAGGAGCGCAGCTCATCGCCAGCAACGGATCAAAGCTTGATGGAGAATGACTTTGACAAGATGAGAGAAGAAGGCTTCAGTCCATCAAACTTCTCAGAGCTAAAGGAGGAATTACGTACCCAGCGCAAAGAAACTAAAAATCTTGAAAAAAAAAGTGGTAGAATTGATGGCTAGAGTAACTAATGCAGAGAAGGTCATAAACGAAATGAAAGAGATGAAAACCATGACACGAGAAATACGTGACAAATGCACAAGCTTCAGTAACCGACTCGATCACCTGGAAGAAAGAGTATCAGCGATTAAGGATCAAATGAATGAAATGAAACGAAAAGAGAAACCAAAAGAAAAAAGAAGAAAAAGAAATGAACAAAGCCTGCAAGAAGTATGGGATTATGTAAAAAGACCAAATCTACGTCTGATTGGGGTGCCTGAAAGTGAGGGGGAAAATGAAACCAAGTTGGAAAACACTCTTCAGGATATCATCCAGGAGAACTTCCCCAACCTAGTAGGGCAGGCCAACATTCAAATCCAGGAAATACAGAGAACGCCACAAAGATACTCCTCGAGTAGAGCAACTCCAAGACACATAATTGCCAGATTCACCAAAGTTGAAATGAAGGAAAAATCTTAAGGGCATCCAGAGAGAAAGGTCGGATTACCCACAAAGGGAAGCCCATCAGACTAACAGCAGATCTCTCGGCAGAAACTCTCCAAGCCAGAAGAGAGTGGGGGCCAATATTCAACATTCTTAAAGAAAAGAATTTTCAACCCAGAATTTCATATCCAGCCAAACTAAGTTTCGTAAGTGAAGGAGAAATAAAATCCTTTACAGATAAGCAAATGCTTAGAGATTTTGTCACCACTAGGCCTGCGTTACAAGAGACCCTGAAGGAAGCACTAAACATGGAAAGGAACAACCGGTACCAGCCATTGCAAAAACATGCCAAAATGTAAAGACCATCGAGGCTAGGAAGAAACTGCATCAACTAACGAGCAAAATAACCAGTTAATATCATAATGGCAGGATCAAGTTCACACATAACAATCTTAACCTTAAATGTAAATGGACTAAATGCTCCAATTAAAAGACACAGACTGGCAAACTGGATAAAGAGTCAAGACCCATCAGTCTGCTGTATTCAGGAGACCCATCTCACACGCAGAGACATACATAGGCTCAAAATAAAGGGATGGAGGAAGATTTACCAAGCAAATGGAGAACAAAAAAAAGCAGGGGTTGCAATACTAGTCTCTGATAAAGCAGACTTTAAACCATCAAAGATCAAAAGAGACAAGGCCATTACATAATGGTAAAGGGATCATTTCAACAGGAAGAGCTAACTATCCTAAATATATATACACCCAATACAGGAGCACCCAGGTTCATAAAGCAAGTCCTTAGAGACTTACAAAGAGACTTAGACTCCCATACAATATTAATGGGAGACTTCAACACTCCACTGTCAACATTAGACAGATCAACGAGACAGAAAGTTAACAAGGATACCCAGGAATTGAACTCATCTCTGCAGCAAGCAGACCTAATAGACATCTATAGAACTCTCCACCCCAAATCAACAGAATATACATTCTTCTCAGCACCACATCGCACTTATTCCAAAATTGTCCACATAATTGGAAGTAAAGCACTCCTCAGCAAATGTACAAGAACAGAAATTATAACAAACTGTCTCTCAGACCACAGTGCAATGAAACTAGAACTCAGGACTAAGAAACTCAATCAAAACCGCTCAACTACATGGAAACTGAACAACCTGCTCATGAATGACTACTGGGTACATAACACAATGAAGGTAGAAATAAAGATGTTCTTTGAAACCAATGAGAACAAAGATACAACATACCAGAATCTCTGGGACACATTTAAAGCAGTGTGTAGAGGGAAATTTATAGCACTAAATGCCCACAAGAGAAAGCAGGAAAGATCTAAAATTGACACTCTAACATCACAATTAAAAGAACTAGAGAAGCAAGAGCAAACACATTCAAAAGCTAGCAGAAGGCAAGAAATAACTAAGATCAGAGCAGAACTGAAGGAGATAGAGACACAAAAAAACCCTCCAAAAAATCAATGAATCCAGGAGTTGGTTTTTTAAAAAGATCAACAAAATTGACAGACCGCTAGCAAGACTAATAAAGAAGAAAAGAGAGAAGAATCAAGTAGACGCAATAAAAAATGATAAAGGGGATATCACCACCGACCCCACAGAAATACAAACTACCATCAGAGAATACTATAAACACCTCTATGCAAATAAACTGGAAAATCTAGAAGAAATGGATAATATCCTGGATACTTACACTCTTCCAAGACTAAACCAGGAAGAAGTTGAATCCCTGAATAGACCAATAGCAGGCTCTGAAATTGAGGCAATAATTAATAGCCTACCAACGAAAAAAAGTCCAGTACCAGATGGATTCAGCTTCACAGCTGAATTCTACCAGAGGTACAAGGAGGAGCTGTTACCATTCCTTCTGAAACTATTCCAATCAATAGAAAAAGAGGGAATCCTCCCTAACTCATTTTATGAAGCCAACATTATCCTGATACCAAAGCCTGGCAGAGACACAACAAAAAAAGAGAATTTTAGACCAGTATCCCTGATGAACATCGATGCAAAAATCCTCAATAAAATACTGGCAAACCGAATCCAGCAGCACATCAAAAAGCTTATCCACCATGATCAAGTGGGCTTCATCCCTGGGATGCAAGGCTGGTTCAACATTTGCAAATCAATAAACATAATCCAGCATATAAACAGAACCAAAGACAAGAACCACATGATTATCTCAATAGATGCAGAAAAGGCTTTTGACAAAATGCAACAGCCCTTCATGCTAAAAATGCTCAATAAATTCGGTATTGATGGAACGTACCTCAAAATAGTAAGAGCTCTTTATGACAGACCCACAGCCAATATCATACTGAATGGGCAAAAACTGGAAAAATTCCCTTTGAAAATTGGCACAAGACAGGGATGCCCTCTCTCACCACTCCTATTCAACATAGTGTTGGACGTTCTGGCTAGGGCAATCAGGCAAGAGAAAGAAATCAAGGGTATTCAGTTAGGAAAGGAAGAAGTCAAATTGTCCCTCTTTGCAGATGACATGATTGTATATTTAGAAAACCCCATTGTCTCAGCCCAAAATCTCCTTAAGCTGATAAGCAACTTCAGCAAAGTCTCAGGATACAAAATTAATGTGCAAAAATCACAAGCATTCGTATACACCAGTAACAGACAGAGAGCCAAATCATGAATGAACTTCCATTCACAATTGCTTCAAAGAGAATCAAATACCTAGGAATCCAACTTACAAGGGATGTAAAGGACCTCTTCAAGGAGAACTAGAAACCACTGCTCAGTGAAATAAAAGAGGACACAAACAAATGGAAGAACATATCATGCTCATGGATAGGAAGAATCAATATCGTGAAAATGGCCATACTGCCCAAGGTAATTTATAGATTCAATGCCATCCCCATCAAGCTACCAAGGAGTTTCTGCACAGAATTGGAAAAAACTGCTTTAAAGTTCATATGGAACCAAAAAAGAGCCCGCATCTCCAAGACAATCCTAAGTCAAAAGAACAAAGCTGGAGGCATCATGCTACCTGACTTCAAACTATACTACAAGGCTACAGTAACCAAAACAGCATGGTACTGGTACCAAAACAGAGATCTAGACCAATGGAACAGAACAGAGTCCTCAGAAATAATACCACACATCTACAGCTGTCTGATCTTTGACAAACCTGAGAGAAACAAGAAATGGGCAAAGGATTCCCTATTTAATAAATGGTGCTGGGAAAATTGGCTAGCCATAAGTAGAAAGCTGAAACTGGATCCTTGTGTTACTCCTTATATGAAAATTAATTCAAGATGGTTTAGAGACTTAAATGTTAGACCTAATACCATAAAAGCCCTAGAGGAAAACCTAGGTAGTACCATTCAGGACATAGGCATGGGCAAAGACTTCATGTCTAAAACACCAAAAGCAATGGCAGCAAAAGCCAAAATTGACAAATGGGATCTCATTAAACTAAAGAGCTTCTGCACAGCAAAAGAAACTACCATCAGAGTGAACAGGCAACCTACAGAATGGGAGAAAATTTTTGCAATCTACTCATCTGACAAAGGGCTAATATCCAGAACCAACAAAGAACTCAAACAAATTTACAAGAAAAAAACAAACAACCCCATCAAAAAGTGGGCAAAGGATATGAACAGACATTTCTCAAAAGAAGACATTCATACAGCCAACAGACACATGAAAAAATGCTCATCATCACTGGCCATCAGAGAAATGCAAATCAAAACCACAGTGAGATACCATCTCACACCAGTTAGAATGGTGATCATTCAAAAGTCAGGAAACAACAGGTGCTGGAGAGGATGTGGAGAAATAGGAACACTTTTCCACTGTTGGTGGGATTGTAAACTAGTTCAACCATTATGGAAAACAGTATGGCGATTCCTCAAGGATCTAGAACTAGATGTACCATATGACCCAGCCATCCCATTACTGGGTATGTACCCAAAGGATTATAAATCATGCTGCTATAAAGACACATGCACACGTATGTTTATTGCGGCACTATTCACAATAGCAAAGACTTGGAATCAACCCAAGTGTCCATCAGTGACAGACTGGATTAAGAAAATGTGGCACATATATACCATGGAATACTATGCAGCCATCAAAAAGGATGAGTTTGTGTCCTTTGTAGGGACATGGATGCAGCTGGAAACCATCATTCTCAGCAAAGTATCACAAGAACAGAAAACCAAGTACCGCATGTTCTCACTCATAGGTGGGAACTGAACAATGAGATCACTTGGACTCGGGAAGGGGAAGATCACACACTGGGGCCTATCATGGGGAGGGGGAAGGGGGGAGGGATTGCATTGGGAGTTATACCTGATGTAAATGACGAGTTTATGGGTGCTGACGTGTTGATGGGTGCAGCACACCAACATGGTACAAGTATACATATGTAACAAACCTGCACGTTATGCACATGTACCCTAGAACTTAAAGTATAATAAAGTATAAAAAAAAATAAAAAAATTTAAAAAAAGAAAAAAGAAAGGGAGAAAAGTATTGCCTGTGGCACGGTGGAGAAGGCAAGGAGCCTCAGGGAGGTCAGAGAAAGACCCGCCCACCACAGTGACACTGAATCACCAGTTCAGGTGGCTGCTTGCCAATTGGAAAGGGATCTTTTCTAGCTGTCTTGTTAGCTCTTAAGTGTTCCCCTTTGGGGAGGAAAAAGTTCCTCATGTCCCATGGTCCTCCACATGCCTAATTCTGTCATCCATATCCATCAGCAAAGAGTGCAAGACAAATTAATCCAAAGAGAATAGCAGTTAATATCTCACAGTGCCAAATCCATTCTTAGCCAAGAGGGACTTTACTGACAGGCACTTCTAACACCCTAAATCTTAGGAAGAACTGTAACCTTTCTAAATTGGTTCTCAGGGGGCCTTTAACCCACTCTGTGTTAGGAGAGAATCTAACTCCTCTAAGTTTGGCCTGTAACCCAATCCCATCCTTTATCCAGGTATATGCACCCCACTTACCCAGTCAGCCCAGTCAGATAATTTTCCTTTGGATTGGGGGTCTCTTTAGCATCATCCCTTCAGTGGTATGCCAAAAGGATGTTACTGGACCCCACGACATACCCAAAATTAGACTTTGGGTTGGGGTTTTCCTCAGTATTGTCCCTTCTGTGGTCACCAGAAATATGTTAGTATAGTCCCTTGGTGGTTCAGCAGAAAGATGTTACCAGAAAGCGGTCTCAGTCCAGCCAGGAAGGGAATGTTCTTGGCTCTCACACAAAGAATCTGAGGTGAATTCATACAGTAAAGTGAAAGCAAGTTTATTAAGAAAGTAAAGAAATCTTAAAGAAAGTAAAGAAAGTACTTAAAGTAAAAGAATGGCTACTCCATAGACAAAGCAGCCATATTTTCCCTTTCTAAATAATGACCTTTGATGTACAAAAGTGTTTGTTTTGATGAAATTCAAGTTTGTCTATTTTTGGTTTCTTATTTGCAATCATGTTTATTAAATCATTACTTAATACAACCTCAAAAATACATATACTATGTTCTAAGAGTTTTCTAGTGTAAGCTCTTAAGTGTAGGTCTCTGATCCGTATTAAATTAATTTTTATACATTGTATGAAGGAGGGATCCAAATTTATTCTTTTGAATGTAGGTTTGTTGTTGTCACAGCACCATTTGTTGAAGAGTCTATCCTTTTCCTCATTGAATGGTCTTGGAAATCTTGTCAAGTCAATTTACCATAGATACATGTATGAGTTTATCTCTAGACACTGAATCCTATTCCACTGATCTATCCTTTTGCCAGTATCACATTGTTTTGATTACTATAGCTTTGTACTAAGTTTTGAAATTTCAGAGTGAGTCCTGCTTTTTCTCTTTCCAGTTTGTTTTGGTTACATGGGGTTTCTTGCATTCCAAACAAGTTTTAGAATAGGGTGTCCATTTCTTAAAGCAACAAAGAACCTGGAATTTTGATAGGAATCACATTAAATCTGTAGAATGCTTTGGAGGGTATTAATATCCTAATATTAAGTATTCCAGTATACAAACATAGGATGTCTTTACACTCATTTGTGTCTTCTTCAATTTCTTTAACAACGTTTTGTAGTTTTCAGTGTACAAGTCTTTTACCTCTTTTGTTAAGTTTATTCCTAGGTATTTTATTCTTTGAGATGCTATTACAAATGGAATTCTTAACCTCATTTTTTTAGATTGTTCATTGGAAGTGAATGGAAATACAACTGATTTTTGTATTTTGATGTTGTATTCTGCAAATTTGCTGAACTCATGTATTAACTCTAATGCTTTTTTTGTGAATTCTTTGGTGTTTTCTATACATAAGTTCATGTTATCTGTATCATTTTCTTCTTTATTCCCAGTCCAAATGCATTTTATTTATTTCTTCTGCCTAATTGCTTTGGCTAGAATTTTCAGTATGATGTTGAAAGGAAGTGGCAAGAGCAGACATTTTCTTGATCTTAGGGAGGTAAGAGTTTTAGTCTTTCACTAGTTAAGTGTATTATTAATGTTGGGTTTTTCATAGGGACCCTTAACAGGTTGAGAAAATATCCTTCTATTCCTAGTTTGCTGAGGGCTTCTTATCATGAGAGAATGTTGGATTTTTTCCAAATGCATTTTCTGCATCTATTGAAATGATCAGATCTTATTTACCTTTATTTATGAATTTTATTTATTAATAATAAATGCCTTTATTTGTTAATATAGTTTATTAATAATAAATACCTTTATTAATATTATTTATTGCATTGGTTGATTTTCATATGTTGAACCACACTTCATTCATGAGATAAATTCCACATATAGTGTATATTTTAATATGCTGCTGGATTCAGTGTGCTACTATTTTGTTGAGGGTATTTGCATCTGTATTCATAAAGAATATTGGTCTAGAGTTTTCTTCTCCGTTTTTCTCCTCATCTTCCTCCTTTCTCCTTCTTCTCCTCTTTCTCTCCCTCTCTCTTTTTGCCTTCTTTCTCCTTCTTTCTCCTCTTACCTTTTTTGTGATATTTTTTCTTTCCTGCTTTTGCTTTGGTTCGGTTTTGGTCTGGCTTTATAACCAGTGTAATACTAATCTTTATAGAATAAGTTAGGGGTATTTCCTCCTCCATCTTTTGAAAGAGTTTGAGAAGGATTTGTGTTAATCCTTCTTTGTTTGTTTCATAGAATTCACTAATGAGACTGTCTGATTCTCAGGATTTTGTTGAAAGGTTTCTTTCTTACCAATTTAATCTGCTTACCTGTTATAGGTCTATTGATATTTTCTATTTCTTCATTAGTCAGTTTTGGTACACTGCATTTCTAGGAATTTGTCCATTTCACTGAGGTTATATAATTGTTGACATACCATTATCCATAGTATTAGAAACGTTTTTATATCAGTAAGATCTGTAGTAATGTCACCACTTTATTCTTGATTTTAGTAATTCAATTCTTCTTTCTCTCTCTCTCTTTTTTTTTTTTTTTTTTTGCCAGTCTGCCCAAAAGTTTGTTGATCTTTTTGAAGAACGTACTTTTGGTTTCCTTAATGTTCTCCATTGTTTTTCTATTATCTATTTTGTTTATCTTTTCACTAATCATTTCTACAGTTGAATCTTGAAAACCATTGGTTTGAACTGGGTAGGCCCACTTATACGTGGATTTTTCTCAACCAACATAGATTGAAAGTACAGCATTTGTAGGATTAAAAACACATTTCCAAGGGCTAACTTTCTGCATATGTGGGTTACACAGGGCCAACTGCCAAACTTGAGGATGCGCAGATTTTTGTATATGCAGAAGTCCTGAAATGAATCCCTTGTGTATCCTGAGGGACAATTACATTTTCCTCTTCTTGTTTTGGATTTCATTTGCTCTTTTCCTACTTTTTGAAAAAGATATTTAGATTAGGGTATTAATTTGACATCTTTCTGTAGCTATAAAATTTATTAGAAGGACTGTTTTTTTGATGTCCCATAATTTTGGTATTTTTTAAATTTTTGTTTTCATTCACTTCAAAGTATTTTCTAATTTTTCTTATGATTTACTTGACCTACTTTTATTTAGAAATGTATTAATTCCCACATAGTTGGAAACTTTCCAAATTTCCCTTTGTTATTGATTTCTAATTTCATTCCATTGTTGTCACAGAACATATTTTGTATAATTTTAATCTTTTAAATAAATTGAGCCTTGTTTGTAGTATAACAGATGGTCTGTCTTAGAAAATGTTCCATGTGAACTTGAGAAGGAAGTCTATTTTGCTCTCTTGAGGTGGAGTGTGCTATATATATTTGCTAAGTCTAGTTGGTTTATAGTATTATTCAAGTACAGTATTTCTGATATTCTTTCTACTTGTCTATCTGTTTTTGAAAATGAGGTAATGAAATCTCTGACAGTTATTGTTGAATCTTCTTTTCTTCCTTTAGTAGTCTCTCTATTAGTATTTGCTTCATGTATTTTGGGCCTTGACTTTTAGGTCATATACCTTTATAATTGTTATATCTTGGTGGATTGACCCTTTTGTCATCAAATAAAGCTTTCTTGGTGTCCCATAATAATAATTGTCTTAAGATATATTTTTTTCTGATATTAGTTTTGCTATCTGGTTCTCTTGACTATTTGCATAAAATATCTTTTCCCAACCTTTTACTTTCAACCTATGTGTGTCCTTGAATCTACAGTGGCTTTATTGTAGACATCACATAGTTGGATAATATTTTTAATATCTATTCTGCCCATCTCTGCCTCTAATTTGGACAGTTTAATCAATTTATATTTAATGAATTATAAAGAATCACTTGCTTTTGCCATTTTGCTATTCTTTTCCATATGTCTTATCTTTTGTGTCCTGCAATTCATCCATTACTGCCTTCTTTTGTGTTGTCGATCTTTTTTACTGTACAATTTTAATTCTCTTGTTTTTCTTTTGCTGTGTATTTTTCAGTTATTTTCTTAATAATTGCCCTGGAGAGGATACTTAACATCTTAATTTATAACATTCTAGTTTGAATGAATGCCAACTAAGTTTTAATAATATATAAAATTTTTGCTCCCATATACTTCCATAACTCCCCTTTATACTTTTCACAAATCATGCCTCTATTCATTCTGTGCCCATCAACTTAGCTTTATAATTATTGTTTTATAAAGTTTTATTTTAAATGAGACTTTTTTAAAAATTACAAGCAAAAAATAAATTAATACTGAATTTCATATTTACCTATATAGTTACTTTTACTAGTGTTCTTTTTTTCATATGGATTTGAGTTATCATCTAGTATACTTTCATTTCATCTGAAGAGCTCCATTTACCATTTCTTGCAGGAAAGAGTTGGTAACAACTAACAACACAGTGTTTGCTTATCTGGGAAGGGCTTAATTTCTCCTTTATTTTTGAAGGATAGTTTTGTCAGATATGGAATTTTCTATTGATTTTTTTTCCTTTCAGCATTTTGAGTGCATCATTTTGCTGCTTTCTGACCTCCGTGGTTTCTGATGAGAAATCAGCTATCATCATATAGAATCCATCTTTTAAGTGAAAGTTGCTTTTCTCTTACTACTTTCAAAATACTGTCTTTGTCCATTTCTTTCTACAATTTGATTATAATGTATCTTGGTTTAGATTTATTTTAGTTTATTAAGGTCAATGAATGTATAAATTATTGCTTTTTTTTTCAAATTCAGGAACTTTTTGACCATTATTTTTTCAAATATTTTTCCATCCCTTTCTATCTTTCCTCTCCTTCTAGGAATCCCATTATGCATATGTTAACACACTTGATAATATCACATAGGGTCTTGTAGGTTCTTTTAATGTTTTAAATTATTTTTCTGTTTCTCAGATTGAATAATCTCAATTGACCCAAGTTATTGTCCACTGATGCTTCTTTCTTGCTCGAATTTGCTGTAGAGTCTCTCTAGTAAATTTTCAATTTTGATTATCGTGATTTTCAACTCCAGAATTTTAATGATTCCTTTTTATAATTTCTATTTATTGACTATCTTTTTTTAAAGATACATTTTTCTTGTGGTTCCTTTAGTTATTTTGGCATGATTTTCTTTAGTTCCTTGAACATATTTAAAACATGTGATTCAGAGTCATTATCTAGTAAGTCCAGTGTATGGGCTCCTTCAGAGACAGTTTCTTTGTTTCTTTTTTTGTGTGTAGCAGTTTTCTCCTGCCCTGTCTTTTTCTGTATATGAGCCATACTTTTTAATTTCTTTGCATGCCTCATATTTCATTTTTTTTGAAAACTGGAAATTTTGAGTATTATTAGGGGCAGCTTTGGAAAACAGATTTCTGACCCTTTTGGGTTTGTTTTTGTTGCTTGTTGTAGCTGTTATTGAATGTTTATTTACTGAATTTTCTGAAATAACTTGGTGAGGTCTCTATTATTTGCTGTGAGGGGTGACTGAAATCTCTATTTGTTAGTTTAGTGGTTAGCTAGTAGTTGAAGAGAGATTACCTTAAACATCTGGAAAAAACATTTTTCATATTCTCCAGTCTTTGCAGATGGAGTGTGTGTGTGTGTGTATGGTGACACACTTTCCACATTCAGCTAGGTAGTTGACAGTTCTGCCTTAGACTTCACTTCCTACATGCAGAGAGCTTAGGGGTCAGACAGAGATGAGAGCTTAGGGTTTCTTTTCTTTCGAGCATGCACACAACCCTGGGCATGCACATGGACTTATAGATTCCCAGGAATATGTCAGAGTGTTTCAGATCTTTATTTTCCAACATATCTAATTTCCCAAACTTTCCTTTCAAGTTTCAGTTAGTCTATTCTTTGTCCCAACATGATCTATAACTAAAAACCACAGTAACTAATACATCTGCCCATAAACTTTTTTTTTTTGGAAAATGAGTTAGGTGAGATAAAGGAAATTCCTTTAAGCTGTTCCTCCATACAGCCACGAGACAGGTCAAACAATCACGATTCTTTATAAATGAGATCCATTCTGTTCCCTCTTGTACCAGTACCTGTACCACAAATGCAGGCTGTTTCTCTCAAGGCCACCACTGAGCTGGAGAGTGGGGGATGGGACCATGGTAAACTACAATGCCACAAATCTTGCTATTCTAACTAAGACTCAGCTGATTTTGCCTGAGATACTTTCATCCTGGTTGTTGAAGGTTTTTATTTAGTTTTCATAGTTCTAAAAAAGTTGTTGCTGGCATTTTTTTTTATTTTTATTTTTTGCCAGGGTTTCATTGTTTTTATGAAGGGATGGACTTATAGATATTCTTTTTTTTTTTTTTTTTTTTTTTTTGAGACGGAGTCTCCCTCTGTCGCCCAGGCTGAAGTGCTATGATGTGATCTCGGCTCACTGCAACCTCCACCTCCTGGATTCACGCCATTCTCCTGCCTCAGCCTCCCGAGTAGCTGGGACCACAGGCACCCGCCACCATGCCCGGCTAATTTTTTTGTATTTTTAGTAGAGACGGGGTTTCACCGTGTTAGGATGGTCTTGATCTCCTGACCTCGTGATCCACCCGCCTCGGCCTCCCAAAGTGCTGGGATTACAGGCGTGAGCCACTGCACCCGGTCCCTAGATAGTCTTACTCTATCATTTTCGCTGATATAACTCTTATAACTTTTCATAATCTAATGGTGAAATGTAAAGTCAAAATTTCAAAGAAATTGTTTTCCTCTTGGAATAACTGTGCTTAAGAAAATCATCTCTTCTTAAAGTATTTTTAGAGAGGAACTTAAAAGTAGTGAACCAGATTTTCTTTACAAGTGAAAACAAAAGATATATAGAATTAAAAAGTAAAATATGGCCATAATAAAAATGGATGTACTCCGTGTTCAACATTTTAAACAATCTGATTTACAAATACAATAAAAATATAGAATAACAAGGCACTGTCCACCATTTTTCTCTTCTCATTCAAGTAATGATTTAAAAATTAATGAATAAAAAAATAAAGAACTCACTGTGAATTCACAATGTTCTTACACAAAAATCTTAAGCCATGCTATTTTGAATGTGACTCGCAGAACCAAACATAAAGACTGTAGTCAGAGTGGAAACAATATAAAAGCAATATGTGTGATAAAATAACGTGAGAAGAAAAGATGCTGTGATGCAGACTATTAAAAGCCATTTCGAAAACTTTCATCTTTTGCAATCCTCTCAGCCTTCACTCTAAAGTTTTTTCTTCTTCTTCCACCAGTCATACTGATTTGATATCAGTCACTAATGCTCTAGCAAGAGTGATTCGAGAGCACAGCCTGGTCTGGATGAGACTGTTGATAGCTGTTTCTCAGGAATTACTAGATTCCACATAGCATCTTCAACTTAATGTACTATAGAGGTATAATTGTATTTTCGAATGCCACTTTTCATTGTAATAAATATTTTATCTACATGGGTTAAAAGGGCCTCTGTGGATTACCCTGAGAATTCTTCTATGTAGGCTATAGACATTTAGATAGTTCATGTGAGAAATAAAACACTCATATAACAGACACACAAATGAACATTTGAAACCTAACTTATTTATAAAACATGAAGCCCCCACATTTCACATACCTTTTATGTGCCACCACAGATTCTTATAGAGCCAGAGGAACAACTGGTTCTGCTTTGGCTTCAGCCAGTTTCATGCAGGTATATTCTGACAACGCTTTGCCTCATGCCCTCCATGAAGGCCTCTGCAGACATGACTGCTGAAGTAGGGCAACTTTCTGAATGCTCACCAAAATACAGCTTAGAAGCACTCCAACAAACAGACCTTTGATGGATTAGACACAAAAGCTCTCATGGATAGATGCTTCCTTCCTACCCTATAAAGTCCTGAAATGTGCTTCATATGGTTCTTCAAAATGTCTCATGGGATTTACCAAGCAGTTGCACCATAGCAACAGCCAACTCAAGGAGGTATCTTTCTATTGATTTTCTCTTCTTTCTTGCTTCAGCCCCCACCCCACCATCTCTCTCCTTTATGTTTCTTGGATCATATTTTCCAAGAAAGCACAACCACTTAAGACTTTGTTTCAGGTTCTGATTTCTGGGGAATCTGATTTTAGGAACCCTGACTTTAAAATCATCCATGAATAATACACTAAAGAATTATATTGGTATAAATTGGAGGTTTAGAATAAGATACAAATCAAGAAATAAACAAAAACATAGGTACTATCCACATTTGTCTAGCTCAGTATGTATGAACAAATGTATTGTAGCATACATACACATACACACAATCACCTCTTTATTTCATGTGAAAAGAAATTTTAATTGAAGAAAGTGGTATTGCCGTATTTCTTAGCTCCAGTGCTTTTGATTGGACAATAGAAAGGAAATGTTCTCTATGGAAATTATAATGTTAGCAGGGGGATTTCACAAACTGAGATTTTTTTTACCTTGAAGGTGAGAACAAATGAGTCTTCAATCCTGGAGGTGCCGAGTACACTAATAAGTGTATGGTGCTTCCTTTAAGTCTTTCCTCATGGGATCTTTGGTTATAGAATTCCAGAACAAGCTATCATAAAACAATTGTGAACACAATCCTATCATCAGTAGGCCCAGAACTGAAAGCTTTGCTTAATGTGTCAAGTAAGAATATGATGTAGGCTCATTCTGATACGCACTATCACATTTTATTCACACGGCACCACATGTTCACACTGACTTATCTAAAATCCATGCACTTTAACGCTTTGGCCAGCTCTCCCTGAAGATCACACATGCTTCATTCATAGACTGAATGCTCCATATGCGTCTTATAGGAGTCCAATGAAAGAACTAACTAAACTGTCTCTTGTGCAATGAAAGCTCTGTCACTCCATATCATCATTGGTCCTACTTTGGCTAAGCTTAGACACTTTGTTTTTTTGTTGCTGGAGGAGAATCCTGAGAAAGCTATTGAGTGACAGCTGCGGTATCAGCAGATACCACTTGGCATCCTTAATTTGTCCAAATCATGCTCCAGTCTTGAATTTTAAATGTTGATTTCCTGTGGGGTGTTTTTTTTTTTTTTTTTTCTTCTCCTGGTTTAATGCTCTCTGAATGACAAACAGCAAACTTAAAGTACAAAGTGAACATTATCAGAAAGGCTATATGTCTCTGGTAATATAACCAGTGCTGGTTAAATATGAAGGTAAAATAAATACCTGTCTATGTATTTCAAGAACTGTAAAAGTTTCCAAATAGCTTTCTTAGAACAGAATGGGCACCTAAAATTTCACCATTACTTATGTGTTTATCAGTGAATTTAGAGTCAGAAAACATACTGTTTTAATACTAGCAATGACACTTGCTTATGTCACTCTGATAAGTGACATAATCTTTTAGCCTTATTTCACCATCAATAAAATATAGATCATAACACCTTCATAACTACTTTACAAAGCTATCGCAAGGAGCAAATTAGAAAATAATAGCAAAAGGGTATTGCAAACTATAAAATATATACAAAGATAATGAGTTTCTCTTATTACCATTAGTAATTTCTCTTTGTTACTAATAGCATACATTTATGTAATATCAATAATTCACATCTTTTTGTGAATTTGAAGGCTCTAAAAGTATATTTCAATAGGATATGCCCCAGGATTTCTGAGGCAAGTTGGTAGATATGAGTGTGCTAAATAAGAGTGGAAAAGATCCCAAAAGAATAGTGTGAAGTTCTGAAGATAAATTTACCAACTCTTTAACAAAGCTAAGATTCAGTTTTGATAATAATTGTGCCTATCCCTCCTCAATCTGTGGGGATAACTGGCAGTATGCTAAGTGGGCTGACAAGTGTGTTACTATCAAAAGGCAGTGCATCTGGACCAGTAGGAGGAGGTTATCTAGAGTCACTCAGGTCCTACCCTCAGGCACCTGAGAAGACAAATACAGGCAGGTATGATTTTTGCACCCAATTCTTCTGTGGAGGAAAGGTAATTTCCTTCCCTTATAAAACAAACCTGGATTGTACCTGAGTACTCATGCATCTTGAAGGAATTTTGTTTACTATAGTCATGAAGGATGGTAGAGCTGATGATCTTAAATAAATAAATATAGAGACTTCCTGTGTCTATCTACTCTGGTGAAATGACTTTACTGGTTCTCAGAACCTGCATAGCACTTTGCATGTCTCTTGTGATATTCATCACATTCTGATGTCATTATTTTATTCAGTTTTCCATCTCTTTCATACCATTTAAATTTCAGATTATTTTGTGGCTGGAAACAATGTCTTACTCATGTTTATATTGTTTACAAGCAACTGTAGCACAGTGCCTTGAGAGAGTTGATGATTACTGAAGAAAAAAAAAAGAATGAAAAATATAGACAAAATCATTGGTGTAGATTATTCTGATGTGGTAATACCTTTCTGCTAAGAAATTAAGGCTATGTGCATTAGTGCTTTGAATAAAAATTTGAAAATGGGATTCTACCTTGTAGTCAAGCCAGCCTGTTAATTGCTTTTATAAAATTATTCCCTTTCTATAATTTCAGGATACAAATATTGACTTAGATTTGATTCCAAGTAAGTCTAAATATAAAGCCACTTATCAATTAGAAAAACTATAGGCTTCCTATTTTTTAATTAAAAAGATTTTAAAGGAATAAAATATGAAATTTTCATGACAAAATAGAAAAAAATGATGTGGAATTTCCAACACATAAAAGATGAACATACCTTAAGGGCTTTCCTACAAAGAAAGGACACTACTCCAATAGTGCAGGGTTTGTTTGTTGTTTTATCCATGTATTTCCCTGCAGAAGAAAGGACTGTGGCTTAGGTAAAGGGAAGAAGAAAAAGTCTAAGAGTAAAAGTGTGGTATTTCCACATGAGGAAGAAAATCTGAAGTGAAACCATAAGTCTACAGATGAAATGTCTATGAGAAAGCTATTTTTCAGAAATGGAGAGGCCTCATGCTGTGTTCAGCACAATGGCGCTACTAGTTAGGGAGCCTGTGGATGAATGTGAAGTACACAATGGCCTGCTGTGTAATTAAAGAGGATGTTAGAAAGATTGAGAAACCCCATACTGTGTCCACGAAGAATACAGATACTTTTAGGGAGATGTGATAGAGTTATACAACTAGTCACCAGGTTTTCAAAATAAATTAAAGGGTACCTGTTAATCTTTAGAGGTTGATGACACTTATTTTTCTTTTCAGACTAAAAGTGCTGATTGATTGATTGCTGCTTGATCTGTTTTTGATACTACCTTGTTTTCTTTTTTCTTTCCAAAAGCCATATAAGTTTGTGAAGAATAACAATTTTTGATGGAACAGCTATGGTTATAGTTTTCAAGAATAAACTATCTTCAAAATAATTCAATCAAAACATGTCATTAATTTTAAAAGCCTGTGGGCAAAATACATGGCAAAAGGAAACTGTGAGGCATTAATCCAAGCTGTGGCCGCTTTGAAAAATCAGTGTCCTTTGGGTTGAGTTTCTTTTTCCTTCTCTTCTCTACTAAGGACAATGGAATTAATTTTATGAGCTTCCTGTAGGCACTGAAGAGAAGAAAGTGTAGACCATGTTAAGGTTTCCAGTGAATTTTAAAAGTTACTGAAGATGGGGTTTCTTTCCACCTTCATATGTTCTTTTATGACTGTGCTTTTAAACCCTCATCCTGCATGAAACTTACCTGGCAAGCTTTTAAAAAAATGGTTGTTCACCTTCCATGCATCCCCCCAACCCTGAGTTTCTAATTCAGTTACTCTAAATGGTACCAAAGAATCCTATTTTCAAACCCCTTTCCCCTGCACCTGCTACCACCAGTTGATTCAGACATAAAACCCAATTTGAGACCCATTTTTTACGAGCCTGAGTTTTCTAAGCTATTAGTTATGATTTACCTAACTGATCTCCTGCATGAATAACTTGTAGAAAATGGATTTGTTGCTCAGATACATCAAAATTTATTTCCTGAAGTATAAGAGTAAATGGATATGAATGGAATTCTCCTTTTTTTTTTTTTTTTTTTTTACTAGTAAACTAGAATTACCAAAAGAATAATTCTTTAAAAAACAAAAACCTATTCAAGGAAGCCTGGAACAGAAAGTCAGGGAGCACCATAAAGACCAAAGGTATAAGGGAAATCTAAGAGTAAAATGATGAGACAGTCACATGTAAATAGCAGACTCAAACGGCCAGAGATTGAATCAGGGTTGCAGGGAGGAGGATATCAGGTCAGGTGGAGAACATCCATGAAAGACCAAATACAAACAAATGAAGAGGTCCAGAGAAATTCCTAAATGGCCTTGGGCTATCCCTAGTCCCTTTTCATGGTCCCTAGGTAGAAAGGAGTTGTGTGTTTGGGGTTTCCTTTAAAGACAAAAGATGTTAAGTTGCTTGAGATTTTGCTTTTTGTTCATATCCTTGGTACTACACTTGGTATGAGTTAGCATTCAATAAATGTTTATTGAATGAATTAATCAATATAATGAAATTTTCAAGGACTAGTAACTTAACTATCTCATCTCTATTTCATAATATTTCATACTTAAAAATTCTTGTCTCAATTTTTCCTAAAATGCTGAACTTGACTTCCAGACTGGTAGAATTCAACCAGTGGTTCTTAAATTTGCCTGTGCATTTAAACCACCTAGAAAGCTTTGAAGCACACGTTAGTGTTTGAGACTAACCTCCAGATATTCTAAATTGGTTTGAGTGGAGCCCAGGGATTGGAATATTTAAAAACCAAACAAAAACCAACCAACCAACGACGACAACAATAATAACAAACCTCCACCTGTCTAGGTAAATCTAATGTGCATCAGGGAATTGAATTTTCGTAGGTGTTCTTAAAATTCATCATTTATTTTTTGCTGCTTGTTTCATACTACTCTAAACTAAGCTAGAGAAGTTCAAGAATTCTTATAATTCTATTTTCTAAGTGTATTGGTGATGGATTAAAAAAACAACTTAATGGTTTGGTAGAAATAATAGCTACAATTTACACTGCTAGGAAATGTCAGGAATATCAGTATATGCCCAAAGATGTGTTTACTTTGTTTTAACAATTTTAGCCTCCCTGGCACACTCACCTTTTACCTCTACCTATATCCCTGTTAGAGTCCATTGCCTTGGGAACTTTCTTATTTATTCCCGTTTTACTTATGATATGAGCCCCACTTCTCCCAATATAAACTGCTGGTTCAGTGACAAAAAACTGAATTTTCTACTTCTACCCCTGTGTGTGCTAGCATTTGGACTTGGTGATGTTGAGGTTCTGGTGTTGACACTTCCCAGTGGCTTTTACCTATGACTGAATCTTAGCAACTCATGTTGTCTACAGTAGGAATCCTCCTTTCTAATACCAGTCAATTATGACTGCAAACCCATGGTTAGCAACCCACCTTCCACCCCACCCTCATATACCAAGAGATGGTTAGAATACCACATGCAGGAGATGGACCAGGTCAGTGTAAATAACAAAACAGCATAAACTTACCTAGCCAGAAAGACCACCATGATCATGAAAACTGCATAGAATGATGAATAATTATTACCTACTAAGCTCAATGTAAAGCCTTAAAATTCAAGCTAGAGTCAAGTCTACTGATATATATTAATAAAATACAAACCAAACACAAATCTACATTCAGCTTTTAGAAACATTTTCTGTGTAGACACTTTTCTTAAGCCCCCAAAGTCTGCAGAAAATAAACATCCACTGTAAATATTTACTTCTCTGATTAAAAAACAGAAGACACATGTAAATAGCACTGACACCTGCCTCGGGAAGTTGTGAGAAGATGGGAGAAGATGGAATTTCTCTGCTATTCACATTCTGGTACTCCTGTCAAATGTAGTTAGGACAAAATGTTTTTTTCCTCTCTGTTTCTTTCCTCTCTTTTTTCCTTTTCTTATGGTTTACTTGTGATGAGTTGTGTGTTCCTCGACAAACTGATTTTTTTTTAATTGAGGCAAAATGTGTACTATTTTTTCTAATACATCATATTAACTTGTTGAAATGCATGCATAGTGCATTTAGTATATCTAAAAGATTGCTGCTGTCATCAAATCTGTTACTTTCCTTACCATTTATGGTAGGCAGTTAATTCATCTATAGAAAACAGACTGCATTAACTTCTGTGGGAGCCTGTATTTTCTGTATGAGCCTTTCACCATTTTGTTATTTTTTTGCAAAAAGCAAAATGTAACAGACGTTTTGGTGTAACTGCCCAGGTATTTTCAAATCACAGAGAAAGTGGGATGAATGGAAACTTGAAATCTTGCACTTAGGTCCAAATTTGGGTATGTTTAAGGGAGCCCTAGTAAACCCTGTTGCCAAAAAGGATAAAGGCTGGATAACTGTAGGCATCAAAAGAAATGGAAAGCAGGTTAGAGAATCAAGAAGCACTAGACCAATAAGTAGTCACATTTTTAAAGATTCATGTATGAGATAAAAAATGTTCTGCTTAACAGCAGTGGTGCTATTCTTGCCATGAGAGTGTCACCAACTCCTATGACCCTGCCTCAGGCAGGGACAGAAGATGGCTCGTAAAAGGACAATGCGTGAAAGCTAGAGGGGTTGAAAGGAATTAGTTCTCAGAAAAGTGGATTTCCATATCTTTGCCATGCTTTTGTAGATATGCACATAATGCTTTATTAAAGAAACCCAGATTTTGTCTCTCCTGTTTATTAATATTGTAGGGGACAGTGAAATCCATAAAATGAGTAAATTTCCAAGTTGTGTTTTTAACACAATAACATTAGATGAATCATGAGTAATCTTTTTTAACTAATTCATACCCCTTTTAAAAATAAGAATTGGCAACTCATTGCCACTGATTTGGAAAAGATTTAACATTTAAGTTAAGTGGTACTTCAACCCATATTTCTAGCTCATAGGATGCCAGCCATCTCAGTGATACAACAAATTGCAGCAACATTGCATGCATTTAACCAAGCATAAATGAAAATAATTCTCCATAGTGTCCAAGCGCAAATACCCAACTAAGGATTTGAAATTATAGTTCTGAGCACCAAATTTTTATTTAATTCTCCATTTATTAAAAGCTTTGTTTTACCCTATTTTCACTGCAGTATGATCACTATATACCAAAACATAATAAAGACATGAAAACAGACTTTTACAGCTTGAAGTCTCTAGCCAATCCTTATTTTAATGCAGCAATTCGCAGTATATTCTGTAATATGAAACATTAAACCTGGCATTTTGTTGGAGCTATAAAATTTTAAAACTCACCTATAAACAGTTATTTACGAAGAGTAAGTGACATCTGAAATTCTTTCTCAGTGATAGTTTTGGGAGGCCTAGAGCCTCTCCTCTTTCTTCTCGCTCAGTTCCAATTTTTTTTTTCATCAACTTTCCCACTTATTCTCAAATCTTTATGCTCACACTTGCTGCTTTCTCTTCATACCACATGCCAGGGTTATGACAGTGCTAGCCAGGCCACAGGCTTCGCAGGCCAAGCTGTGTGCAAAGGTAGCACCATGTTTGATTCATGTCAATACTCCATGCCCCAGCACAGTGCCTGAAATGTAGAAGCAATTCAACCAGAGAAAGAACCTAAACTGTATTTATTGAATTTCTCAATTCAAGAAATTTTTTGGAAGAAATTTTTATTGTGCTCCAGAATAATGATTTCCAGTGTAGATTTTAAAATCAAATCGGATTATGTTTCATGACACTTTACTGTGATTTATGTATTCACATAGATAAATTTGAAGGAAAGATATGATATAGGGTAAGTAAAAAAAAAAAAAAAGCATGTTGTAGTTCTGTGCTAACTTATTTGATTTTATAATATTATCTAGCAAAATATGTACCTTATACAAATAGAAGTAAAATAAGTCTAGGCAATAAATTTAAATGTATGTTATTTCCTATTAGGTACTAATGGACCATACTTTTTTTCTTCCCCTGAGGGAAGGACTCTGATGTCCTACTGAGGTGAAACTCATTAAATCTCATCCATGTAAATGTGGAATTTAAAAGATTTAAATCTATGTAGAATTTAAAATATTTCAGAAACTCTGCTCATTCATTGTAAAACCCACATTTTGTCAGTAATTTTTTAGCCTACTCTATAATAATAATAGTTAACTCTATTTTATCATTTCATGGACCACAGATATGTTCTGGATAAAAGTAACTAAAGTGATCTGCAGGTATTTAAGCATGGTCTGCTCTCAAGGCTCTGTCTTCTGCCCTGAGATTATCTAATAATGCTAATGTTGACATTTTACCCCAGGTATTTATAAAGGAAAAATAAATTTCCTACTCTTAAGACCCACATTTACTAGTTAAGAAAAATAAAAAGTAAATTTAAATTGAATATCTAATTAAATAGTGTCTTACTTTGTTCATCTCAGCTGGAGAGTAACAAGTATATGTAAATTGTTTTAAAATTTACTAAGCACTCTTTATTACATCATCCCATGTGATTCTTACAATAACTGCTTGAAGTAAAAAGGACAGAATTCTCTTTTGTAGATTGGTGAGTGATAGAATCCGAATTTATATCCAGGTCTACAGACTCTATACCTGGTATTCTGAGTAGAGGTAGAAAAAGTACCTGTTGAAGAAAGAGTCTGCTAGGCTACCCTGCATATATCCCTAGAGTCTCCCAGCCTGATTTGAGACCTCTCTCATGTCTTCCTTTGGATGTGATCTCTGGTAGGCTAGCATGGCTTTCATAGAGACTTAGGGTTTAAAACTTCATCATGTTGCAAGGCACTGACTGTTTTTTGCTTGAGGACTGTCTCACATAACTGAATAGGTCCTTTCTCCACTGGCAGGGGAATAATTTGGAAACTCTTTAAGGTCCCTTACGTGTGTTCAAGGTTTGGATGTGAATTGAGAGTAGCCATGGCTCTCAAAGTTTAGGGATTAAACACGGGGAGAAAAGCTGCTCTTCTCTAGTATTCTTGTGAACGCTCAGCTGTATCACTGCTTCTGTTTTTCCATATAGGGTTATCAGTCATCTATGTACTCGCCTTATTGTGAGTGTTTTAATAATAATGACTAGAACAAAGGTGTATGGAGTTGCCTAATATGCACCAGACCCCATACAATAGCATTTTTACATGCATTATCTCGTCAGTCCTTAGAACAAATGAGGTTGATATTTTTAAATACCCATTTATGGGTAAAGAACTTAAGTGTCAAATTAAGTAAGTAGCCCAAGTTCACTGAGTTACTAAGTAGCCCAGCTGGGATTCAAATCTAGCTCTTCTTGGCCACAAGGCTCTATTCTTTTCATGTCGCCTTTGCATTTGACATATCCTGAGATTAGTTTTGCAGTTCTTCTATTGATCCCAAATTCTTTCCATTTAGAGATCAAAAGTTGCTGCTATCAGTTATGCTTAGTCTGGAATATATAACTCTATTTTACAGGATGATACCAAATAATGTTTGTTTAAGTAAATGATCTTTGAAAGACTCATGCAGGCGGGAAGAATTGGGATAAATTAGGGCAAGAGAAAATATTTAAAATTGTTGGTGTTTTACAGTCATTGTACTGCAGAGGGGAGGGGGAGAAAAATACAAGAAAAAATATCATTAAATTTATCTGGTTGATAAACACTCCATTTTAAATGTTTATGCTCAAATGTAAACAACATGAATAACATTGCAACCTGTAGAGCATCCATGGTGAATGGAAGATGGAGCTCTATTTTGCAATAGTTGTGAAGCCCCACATCCAGATTATGGGACAAACTGCACTCTGCAAGTAGCTGGTTGTCAGCAAGAGCTTCTCATTGAAACACTGCATCAATCAAAGCAAGCTTCCTGAGTCCAAAGTGCTGAAGATACCACAATCATTAAACAGTTATGCAAATGTAAAAGCAATATCTCACCTCATTAGTACTAAATATGTTGTTTATTCTTTCCCCAAGTAAAATGTTTAGAAGCCTGCATAATGAGGGTCTCGTTGACAGAGGTGTGGAATTATGAAGCTGCTAAATCCAGCACAAAGACAGAGTGATAAAATGGATTGGATTTTGCAAGAGCTGTGCTTAGAGCAAACTTGGGTGGCTGGATTCCACATTAGCACATTGTTTTGACATTCATGCACCAGAGATTTGATTTCATGGATTAGGGGGAGGTGGTTATGACATTTGGGTGGAGAAAAGAGTGTGCAGGCTGAAGTCAAAAGCTATAGGCTATGGGCAGAGAAGAAAACTGGATGCGTTCTTAAAGCAATATCCTATTTTCTAATGAGGGTACTTGCATAACAAACACCATGCAAATGGTCTAGAGGAATAATTAAAGCCGATGGTCAGTGATGGAAACAAATTAAACTTGGAAATGTTTACCTGTCTGGAGTAGTCTTTGTACAAATGTGTGATAAAGATAAATGTCTGTCCTTTGAACTCTATCCTCCAGTGTACACCAGCATCTAGAAGGCAGCTTAAGGTTTGTAGTGAAATGTGCTATTGGCTACTACTGTGTGATTCTTAATATGTCAATGGGCTGGAATTTATTTCTCATGAGTTCATGAGTCTTCAGTGTCTTAGTTGGAACTGCCATACTGCCATATATTTCATACAATTAGCTAACTTAGTTCATAATGCTGATGAAGTGCTAGTCCAACCTCAACCACGGGAATGTTGATAAGAAAAAGAGCATAACAGATTGTTAGACTGTAGGCTCCTTGAGTGCACCAGCCTTGACTGATTCTTCCCTGACTTGGCACAAGGAATAGCACCTAGACTGTACTCTACAAAAAAGTGCTAAGTGTCTGAAAGAAAGGCGATTTTTTTAGTTCTTCTTCATGTCCACTAACCTTCTTTAAGATACTGATTGGACTTACGGGCATTGCTGAGAAGATTCCTTAGGAGGCTGTGTGAAAGCAAGCAAGGGTGGGAAACACTTGTTCTGCTCAGCCAGGTTTCACCTTGTGACCTCTACCCTAGATTCTAATGCCATCCACGTAGTTGTGTGTGTCATATTCAAAGAAAGAAAAAGAAAGAAATGGTAGGTGCAATAACATCATTGATGATTTATGTTTCGAAATATAATTTTCATCTTTAAGTTACTGCTATGTTTTACTGATGATCACCCCTTCTTACTCGATGGCTCTTTGGAGATCAGTAAGGAGATGATTGAGGAAGAATTTGTCTTCATGGACTATTAAATTTTGTAAGTTTTTTTAATGGAAAATTCCCTTCGTCTGGATGCTAACTTTCTAGTCAGTAGGGCAACCAATCGCCTATTTGTTCAAATGCCTTTGATGTGCACTAGAGAACATGAGTACAAGGGACCTAACAAACATCTGGACAAGTACATCAGTAAAGTTGTTATAGTAAAAAGTGAATCTGAAACAAAAAAGGAAGTGAGTTTGAAAAAAGCTGAACTTCCTTTTTTTTGGGTGGTGAAGAAAGTAACATGTTATACTGAGGGAGAGGGTTTGGAATGAGACAAAATTGTGTTCAGATTTTGGTCTACTATTTAATAGTTATGTAAAAAGTTTCATTAATCAAACTGAATCTCAGCTTCTGCCTCTTTAAAATGATAATCCTTATATTAGTCATTAGGTTGTTATAAGAATTCAATGAACATCAAAGTCCTTAGCAAAATAACAATGATTGCCATAATTTAGTTCATTGTTATATCAGAGTTTTAAGTGAACATTCAGACTGCTTCAGTATGCATATTTGGGTGTCTCATTTATTTACTTATTTTCAATTTCGTTAGGTGGTTCCTCTGTCAAGGCCTCTGAATATGTTTCCATAGCAAATACTATTCTAAAAATATAGAAAAGTAGTAGGCTGTTTCATGCATTTTAATACATTGACATTCCATGTTTTTGCCTAATTAAGCAAATATTCAAAAATGGGTGTGGGGGAAGAGAGAGAGAGCGAGAGCACACTCTATTCTTTGGGTGTGTGTGTGTGTGTGTGTGTGTATAAATGTGTGTATAAAAACATGAATATATATGATCAATCTTGATTATATTACAAACACATTCCCTATTGTCAGTGATTCTTTTTCTCATAATACGCATTTTTCTGTGGTTCTTTCTCATTGTGTAGTAAAAGAATAACCTTAGGCAAGTGTTTTACCTTTGTGGGTCTCAGTTTCATTATCTGAGACGTGCAGAGAGAGTGCATGGAGCAATCCCTTCCACTTCTAGAAGAAAAACATATATCCCACTTTCATAAGGTCAACGATGTTTAAGTTCCTGTTAAACATGCAGATGTTTGAATAATCCCTAGAACTGATATTAAATTAATTTCCTATTTCTAAAATTAAAGGGAAGACTTTAGTTGACACAACAAGCAGAACAATCCAATATGATGCTCAGTACTCCCTAATAAATATTTAACAGTACTCATTTCCTTATAAAGAATAATCTGGAAATATAGGGACCCCTGGTTATAAAAAATTTTACAATTTAAACTAAAAAATTAAGTGACTATTATTATTTAAACTGAATTTTTGCTATCTCAGCTGAATCCTTGTACTGAGTGATAGTAGTTACATTTGTATTAGCCTAGCCCTGCAAGATGCCACAGCCAGCGTTCTCCGCATCTCTGCATATTATTTCAACTCCCTGTATCCATCATCAGAGCCTTTTCCTTTGCTTACTAAAAATGTATAAAAGGTAATCTTTCCATATATGTCTACAACTATCATGGATGACCTTCTATAACTCCAGAGATTTTGCCTAGTAATTGGATTAGGGATATAGATTTAGTTCGGCTCCTGGAAGCTGTGAGTTGGTTGCCAAATCACAAAAGAAAGGCATACCTCCCAAAAAAGCCAGTGTTGAAGAACATGGGGAGTGGGTAGACAGTTTCTGCTCCCAAAATCATAGAATTGGGGGACATTTGATTATCCTTGGATATATACTTTATCAAATAAATATACAGTTGGTGAGAACACAGATAAAAACGGTCACCTTGAAAATTCAAATAAATTCCAGTCATCAACATTGAAGATAATTTGATTGCAATGATGAATAAATCTAAAGGAATCGTGTATTAGTCAGAAGTGCAGATCAAACAAAGAAGGACAAAGGAAGGTCACCAAGGCAGATACCAGCAAAGCTCATCTAAGCACTGTCTCAAGAAAAGTAAATATTGACTCTTAGACTTTTAGTATAGTTCCATTGCAAGTCCCTCCTGATGCTCTATTAGAGGAGGTAAGAAGATATGATCTCCATTGAGGTTTATCTCCTCCTCTACTCAAACTACCATAATTACAAGATATCCTCCCTAACTTCTATTCAGCTTGAAGAATCCAGTTGCCTCAGAAGGATTATGGCAATGAGAATGCAAATAAAAATTTTCTAGGCAATACTCAATTTCAAATTTCAAAGCATATGTTTGAAACACTAGACAAAGTCTTTGATTTCCTCAGAGAACAGAGGTGGCCCTGTGCTAAACAATACCCATAGAATAATAAATATCACCTGAGTATTTTTTAAAAATACACTTAGACTAGATGAAGAATCCACGGGCTAAGGTTGGAGTATATGAGAGAAGAAGCAATACACCAGTGTGTATATTAGGAAAGTGTTTGCTCTCCATTCCCAGACCCAGTTTGGGAGGGCCACAGAACGCTATTTTTTAGGGTAATCCTTGCTGCAGCAGCCAAATTGGGAGACACAATACAATATATTTTATTTCTTATGCAATAATCCAAGGAAGTGGGTCTGATTGGTGGACAGCTTTTTTCTATGTGGTGACTCAGGTTCTCAGGCTCCTTCCATTCTGGGACTCTTCAGTTCTCTAGAGCCTTGGAATCCAGTAGCTAAAAGGGAAAACAGAAATTGAAAAATTCTTATCTGCTTCTTATAAATCCTGGCATAGAAATAAGATACATCATTTCTATTAATATTCAGTTGGCAAGAATTAGTCACATACCCTCAACTAGATGTAAAAGGGGACTTGGAAACTCAGTCCCCGGTTATATAGCCTCATCCCACCAATAATTCCAAACTATGGCAAGAAAACCATGATATTTTGGTGGACAGCTGGCATCTCTACCACTAATGACCATGTAGGGTTGGGCCCTCAGAGAAAGTCAACACGTACCCATTTTCCGTCTGTGGCTCTGGAAGGTGATGATATTTGGTGATGATATTCCCCATATTAAATGAGGTAGTAGCAGTCAAAAAGAAATGGCAGTGTAGCTTATCTAGGGAAAGCAGTTCAAAGACATCCCCTTCCCACCAGCATCCTCCTCTGAAGTTTCCTGTGCTTCAGAGTGACGTGGAGAGCATGCAAAAATTTTCCTGTGTACCTACCAACCCTCCTCCAGAGAGGCACAAATGTAATGGAAAGAATGATGACAAGGTCCTGGATATAAGATGAAAGGAAGTCAGGGAATGCTGCCAGTAGCCATTCAAAGGGAACAAGTGGGAATGGGGCCATTTCAGCAGATGCCAGCAATGTAGAAAATGATGACCGAGGACCAGATAAGTCAACTTCCTTAGGTTTAGAAATAAGCAAAAAAAGGTTTAGAAATGGGCGCAGCACACCCACATGGCACATGTATACATATGTAACAAACCTGCACATTGTGCACATGTACCCTAGAACTTAAAGTATAATAATAATAAAAAAAGAAATAAGCAAAAGAAAAAAGAAAAGGAGAATAATTTTGGATCATTCTGAGTCTACCTTCAACTGAGTATATTTACTCTGAATTGTCAGAAATGGATTCTGCTACCAGGCATAATGAGACTCAAGCTAGAAATTAAGGACAATTAAATAAAGTTACGTTTTTGAGGAACATATTCAAGATTATAGTTTGAGATTTAGTCACTACTACATGTGTGACTAAACTATTTTCTTAGTGTGGTTGCATACACCCCAAGAAATTTTTAGTTTTTAATATTCTTACCAAGCTTCACTGTCTACTCTGAATATATACAGTGGTCGGGATATACATAGTATAATATTTATCATGTAAAGTTTCATGTAACACAAGTTATCATATTTATGTTTACATACTTATATTTCTCTGTGTAAAATAGTTAACTAAATAACCACATTTAAAAAGATATTTAAGTCAGTTACTACCTTATGTCCAGTGGTGTTCTATATTCTGAAGATATAGCAATGAGTTACACAGACAAAAGCCTCTGCCATCAAGGAATTTACCTTCTAATAAATAAGCAGAATTTGCATTCTAATAAATAAGAAAGTTGACAACGTAAGTAAAATATAGAGTTACATCATATGATGATAAGGGCTATAGAAAAAAATATAAAGCAGAGAAGGTAAGAGGTAATGGGGTCAGGGTAGGGAGACATTGAATTTTATTTAATTTGATCTATGTAATTTTTATTTTATTATAAATAGACAAATTATAATTGTATATATTTACGAGGTACAAAGTGATGTTACGATATATGAATATAAGTGTGGAATGAATAAATCAAACTAATTCATATATATTCATCACCTCACATACTTTTTTTGTGGTGAGAACATTTGAAATTTACTCTCTTAGCAATTTTTAAACATACAATACATTATTATGAACTATAGTCACCATGCTGTGCAACAGATCTGAAAAACCTCATTCATCTTATCTGACTGAAACTTTGTCCCCTTTGACCCCATCTCCCCAACCCTAACCCCTGGCCTCTGGTAACCACCATTCTACTCTCTATTTTTGTTTTCAATTGTTCTGCATTTCACATACAAGTGAGATTGTGTGGTATTTGTCCTCCTGTGCCTGGCTTATTTCACTTAGCGTAATGTCCTCCAGGTTTATCTATGTTGTCACAAATGACAACATTTCCTCCCTCTTTTTTAAAGTGGAATAATATTTTATTGTGTATGCATACCATATTTTTTTAAACCATGCATCTGTTGATAGACACAGGCTTATTCCATATTGATTATTGAGAACGCAGATATCTCTTCAACATACAGATTTCAAATTCTCAGTTTTCAGAGGTACCTTTATACAGTTTTCCATAAATGGTTGTACTAATTTACATTCCACCAGCAGTACCCAAGAATTCCCTTGTCTTGATGGGATCTAAGTAAACTAAAGAGCTTCTGCATAGCAAAAGAAACTATCATCAGAGTGAACAGGCAACCTACAGAATGGGAGAAAAATGTTTAATATACCCACCTGACAAAGGTCTAATATCCAGAATTTACAAGGAAATTAAATTTACAAGAAAAAACCCATCAAAAAGTGGACAAATGATATGAATAGACCCTTCTCAAAAGAAGACATTTATGTGGCCAAGAAACATTTAAAAAAAGCTCAGCAACACTGATCATCAGAGAAATGCAAATCAATACCAGAATGAGATACCACCTCAAACCAATCAGAATGGTGATTATTAAAAAGTCAGGAAATAATAGATGCCGGTGAGGCCGTAGATAATTAGAATTGCTTTTACACTGTTGGCAGGAATGTAAATTATTTCAACCATTGTGGAAGACAGTATGGTGATTCCTCAAGGATCTAGAACCAGAAATACCATATGACCCAGCAATCCCATTACTGGGGATATACCCAAAGGAACATAAATCATTCTACTATAAAGACACATGCCCAAGTGTGTTTACTGCAGCACTATTTACAATAGCAAAGATGTGGAACCAACCCAAATACCTATCAATGATATACTGGATAAAGAAAATGTGGTGCACATACACCATGGAATACTGTGCAGCCATTAAAAAGGATTAAGATCATGTCCTTTGCAGGCACATGGATGAAGCTGGAAGCCATCATCCTCAGCACACTAACATAGGAACAAAAAACCAAATACTGCACATTCTCACTTATAAATGGGAGTTGAACAATGAGAACCCATGGACACAGAGAGGGGAATAACACACACCGAGGCCTGTTAGGGGATGGGGGGTGAGAGGAGGGAAGTTAGAAGATGGGTCAATAGGTGCAGCAAACCACCATGACACATGTATACCTATCTAACAAACCTGCATGTTCTGCACATGTATCCCTTTTTTTTAAGAAATAAAAAAAAGAATTCACTTGTCTCCATGTCCTTACCAACTCTTGTTATCTTTTGTCATTTTGATAACAGCCACTCTGACAAGTGTAAGGTGATAGATAGCTCATTGTGGTTATAATTTGCATTTCACTAATTATTAGTGATGGTGAGATTTTTTTCATCTATCTGTTGGCCATTTGTATGCCTTCTTTCTGAGAAATATCTATTCAGGTTCTTTGCCCAAATTTTAATTGGGTTATTTGTTCTCTTGTTATTGAGTTGTTTAAGTACCTTATATATTTTGGACATTAATCATTCATCAGATATATGGCTTGCAAATATTTTCTACCATTCCTAGATTGTCTCTTTACTAATTTTTTTCCTTTGCTGTGCAGACGCTTTTTTGCTTTTGTTTGTTTTTTCATATTATTGTTTATTATTTCACATTTGTTTATTTTTTCTCATTGTTGACTGAGCTTTTGGGGTCAGATTCCAAAAAAATCATTGTCCAGACCTATGTCATGTAACATTTTCTCTATGATTTTTTCTAGTAGTTTTACAGTTTCAGGTCTAACACTTATGTTTTTAATCAATTTTGAGTTAATTTTTGTATGTTGTGTAAGATAAGGGTCTAATTTCATTGTTCTACCGGTCTATATCCAATTTTCCCAGCACGTTTTATTGAAGAGACTTTCCTTTTTCCATCTTGTGTTCTTGGCACACTTTTGTCAAAAATCAATTGATTGTAAATGTGTTGGTTCATTTCTGGACTCTCTATTCTGTTCCATTATTCAATGTGTCTATGTGCATGCCCATATTATGCTGGTTTAATTATTATAGCTTTGTAATATAGTTTGAAATCAGGTAGAGTGATGCCTTCATCTTCGTATTTTTTTGTTCAAAATTGGCTTGTCTATTCAGGGGTGTGTGTGTGTGTGTGTGTGTGTGTGAGAGAGAGAGAGAGAGAGAGAGAGAGAGAGAGAGAGATTCCATCTGAAATTTGAGATTCTTTTTTCTACTTCTGAGAAAAATGACATTGAAATTTTATAGGGATTGCATTGAAACTGTAGATTGCCTTGGGTAGTATGGACATTTTAACAATGTTAATTATTCCAACTCATAAACATGGAATATCTTTCCATTTCTTGTGTCTTTCATTTCTTTCATCAATGTTTTAGAGGTTTTAGTGGACCAGTCTTTCACCTCTGATGGGGTTTGGTTTTGTGTCCCACCCAAATCTCATGTCAAGTTGTAATCCCTAGAATTAGAGGAGGGGCCTGGTAGGAGGTGATTAGATCATGGGGGTAGTTTCTAGTGGTTTAGCACCATCCCCCAGTGCTGTTTGTTTAAAAGTGTGTAGCACCTCCCCTATCTCTCTTTTTCCCCTGGCTCTGGTCATGTGAAGACTTGCTTTGCTTCCCCTTTGCCTTCTACCATGATTCTAAGTTTCTTGAGGCCTCCCCAACTGTGCTCCCTGTACAGCCTGCAGAACTGTGAGTCAATTAAACCTTTCTTCTTCATAAATTACCCAGTCTCAGTCTCAGGTAAACCTTTCTTCTTCATAAATTACCCAGGCAGCATGAGAAAAAATTAATACAACCTCATTCGTTAAGCTTATTCTAAGTATTTTTTCGGTAGCTATTGTAAGTGGAATTGTTTTCTTGATTTTGGTTTCAAATAGTTTGTTGTTAGTGTATAAAAATACTACTAATTCTTGTCTGTTAGTTTTTATCCTGCAAACTTACTGTATTCATTTATTAGTTCTAGCAGTTTTATGGTGGAATCTTTAGGATTATCTACATGTAAAATCATGTCATCAGAAAACAGAGACAATTTCACTTCTTTCTTTTCTATTTGGATGTATTTTATTTCTTTCTCTTGCCTGATTGTTCTGGCAAGGACTTCCAGTACTGTGTTGAATAGAAGTGGCAAGAGTGGACATCCTTGTCATCAATGTTAAGTATAATGTTAGTTATGGGCTGTCATATATAGCTTTAAATGAGTTGAGGTACATTCCTTCTGTATGTAATTTGTTGAGAGTTTATTATGAAAAAATATTTAATTTTTTCAAATGGTTTTTCTGTATCTAAATGAGATAATCATATCATTTTTGTCCTTCATTCAGTTAATGTGATGTATCACAGTTACTGATTTGTATATGCTGAACTATCCTTGCTTCCCCAGTATAAATCCTGCTTGATCATGGTGAATGATCCTTTTAATATAAGATTGAATTAAATTTGCTAATATTTTTGTTGAGTATTTTTGCAACTGTAATTCATCAGGGATATTGGCATGTAATTTTCTTTTCTTTTCATGTCCCTGTCTGACTTTGATATCAGGGAATGTGGCCTCATGTAATGAGTTTGGAAGTATTCTTTCCTCTTTTACGTTTTGAAATAATTTGAGAAGGATTGATACTAGTTCTGAAATATTTGGTAGAATTATTCAGTTAAGCTATTAAGTCCTAGGCTTTTCTTTGATGAAAGACTTTTTATTACATATTCAATCTCCCTACTCATTGTTGGACTATTTAAATTTTCTATTTCTTTATAATTTAGTCTTCATAGGTTCTTTCTAAAAAGTTTTCCACTTCTTCTGGGTTATCCAATTTGTTGATGTATAGTTATTCACAGTGATCTTTTATGATCATTTGTATTTCTGTGGTATCAATCTTCAGGGTCACAGGGTATATTCCCTGGCTGAGCATTACTGCTATTTGTGTTTTTCAGTTGGGCAAGGCTGCAGGCTGTGCTTGCAGAAGTTAAGCACTCTGAGGCTAGGCAGAGTCACTGCTCAAAACATGCGTCCAAAGGCTATGCTCTGTAGCCATGCATATTTGAAGCTTTCCTCCTTGCCTGAGTGGGGCTTTGAAATGGGCTCTGCGTCTGGGTCGGGCCACTGTTTGAACTCAGAGGTTGGGCAGGTCTAGCCCTTAAGCTCTGCAGAAATGCATGTAACAGGACTCTCCCTTCCTGGGTGGGGCCTTGGAATAGGCTTTGGAACTGGGCCAAGCTACTGCTTGGTCTAGGCAGGACTCACTCCTGTGCTCTACAGAAAGGCACTATAGAGGGTGTCTCCTAGCTTGGGTGGAGCTTTGGGGTGGGCAATGAGTCTGGGCCAGGCTGCTGATTGGACTCCCAGGCCAGGCACTAGCCCCTATGCTCTACAGAAATGTGTTGTGACTGTGTCTTTTTGCCTGGGTGGGGATCTGCTGTAGGCTCTGAGACTAGGTGTGGAGGCTGGCTGCCTAGGGCTCTCTAGCCAGGTTGAACGTCCTGCTATACTTCTGGGAGCCACCAGCTTGGTTTTGGGGGTGAGCTCTGCTGTTGGCTGGGATGGCATCACCGGTGGAAACAAAGGGCTATCATCAAGATCCTTGAGCCTCCTTTTTGTGTTTCTATCTGATCCCAGGTGGTCTAGTCCCGTTGTTACACCCAGTGTACCCTTTGAGGTGAGATGGAGATGAGTTCCCTGACAAGTGTCCCTGAATACTGAGAAGCTGGATGACTACCTCTAGAGCTCTTTACTCACTATGGAAACTGTTGATTCAGGGGATCTTCCGTATGTGTTGTGTTGTCTTAAAGGAGGGAAATGATGATGTAGTCAAAGTGAAATCATTCCTCTTATCTTATGATATAATTTTATTTAGTTCTATGGTTTACACTCAGTCTTAGTCCTAAGTTTTTGGGTTTTCACAAAGTTCTTTTCATCTGAGGATAATTGCTAACTGAAATATCTGTGGGAGAAAGTGAAGCCTGGGACCTCAGATTCAGTCATCTTGCTGATGTGACTCCTCTGATGTTGCATTTTAAACAGGGATGTGAATAAAGCTTCACTGAGAAGTCCAAAAACTGCTGAGGGAGCAAGATATAAGGATAAATGAGGAAAAGTACCCTGGATAGAGTGAGCATGTTTGGTGTGTTTGAGGAAGAGTGCAGGGTCAGGGTAGCCCAAGCAAAGTGCATGAGGCAGATAGCAGGATGTGAGTTGAGACAGATCATATGGAGTAGAGTAAATATTGTCAACCCTTGAAGAGAACTGAACAGAATTAATTGGCCTTCAAATTATCTTCGTTAGGCTTATGAATTTATTTAATGTGAATCTGTCTCAGAAGATAGTCCTCCTCAAGCTATAGTCAAAATCAGTTTTTTGAGGCTGCATGGATGTTGCAGGTGTTAGATTACAGTGCATTTTGCATGGTGCCACCAGCCTGTGAAGACCCTGGAAGCCCTCTGGCTGTGTTGTCAGGGTGATCCATCACTGGCTATTCTCTCTCCTGCTGAATGGTCATGCACACAGCATATGCCAATTGGGCAACTCCCTCAATGGCCAGCCCAGTCCCTCCTCTTCAACACATAGTGTAGGAAAAAAGTACAACCCGCATATACACACAAAACAGATGCATCATCACCCCACAAAGGCAATTGGGTGGAGCAGTCTTTGTTACCTTTTGGTACACGACTCCCACCATACTCTCTTGTTGCTTTTTTTACTCTTCAGTGTTTCCCTTGATACTCATCTTGAACCGACTTAACCTGAATAAAAGTCCTGGTGAAAGCAAATGTAAAGGAAGTACATGGGGTAATTTGTGACTCTACCCAATATCCTCGCTTGGCCTGAGCACCCTGCCAAGGGTCCCAGAAATGTAGCTTTGAAATTTGCATAGCGCGTAGAACATGGACCTGAAAGCAAACAGACTGAGAATTAAATACTGATTTTTCCCATATAGGAGAATCACAATTTCTGTACACAATATTTTATTTCCACAATGGGTGCAAAATACGCTTGCTAAAAAGATCCAAAGGCAGATTCTATTTTTCAAACTTCATTATCCTGCTTTATAATCTTCTAATGTAGAATGCAATTTGTTTATCTCATCGATATTAATGTGTTTTATATCTTTGATCAAACTGTGTATGTTGAGATGGGTTCTTAAATTTCTGTTCACTTTCTGGATTAAATCTTACCACATAAAGAATTATCTCCTTTGTGAACAAATGTGTCAAAATCAACTTGGATCTGCTTGATGGTTCTCACACCTTCAGCGTTCATAAGACAACATTTTTATGTCACCAGATATAACCCAGATGGTACATATTAATTTATATATGGATATTGAAAAAAATGTATGGTTTCCATCTGAGGTCTTTTAAGTATGATTTTTAAATTGATGCAAATATTGCTTTTTTTTTCAACTTGCACTGTAATACAGTCAAAATATGGCTCCCAGGTGAATGAACAATTATCTGTTTCATTTGGCATCATTCTTGTATTTCTGAGCCATGACTTCTGAATGAATGTATGTCTTTTCAGACCTGGTTTCAACCGGCTGAAGAGCATTTTGATAGTGTCAGGTAACTCTCATTACACTGAAAGACAGTGCTGATAAGATAAATTTAGAACATCTTTCATCTCATTTTCAATATTAACAACTGTCGTATAGTCTTGCCAGCAAACGTAAATGTGTGATAAAGTTTAGACATTTTAATGCTTTAGTCTCTCCTGTTTTGATAAATATTAGACATAAGGTGGTACTGAAACACCATCCCAAGATCTCTAGGTTTTCAGGAAAAAATGGTTCATCATAAGCTCATTATAAAACTGTATACAAAAGAAATTGTAGGGCCAATTCAATAAACAAATCTGAGATTTTGGTCTTCTGTTATCCTTTCCTTCATTCCAGGAAGAGTCTAAAGTATACTGTTCAAAAGTAACAATATGAACATTTTGTAATGGTCTTTGAGTATATCTTTCAAAAGAGATCTGATAAGGATTACTACAGAAAAAATACTTTCTTCACATTTCTCTTCTTCTGCTTCCATCTCTTCCTTTTTCTTTTCTATATTATTCTGCTTTAGCCTATTGTTACTTAATGGACATCAATACCAGCATCCTCTTTGTGTATTTTAGTTATGCATGGATAAACAGACACACTTCAGTGGTCAGAAATTTTCACAAATTAGAATAGAATTAATATGCTAAGATTCCCACTTACTCATCCAAAATAATATGTGAATATCATAAGCATTGTTCAAAACATATCTTTGAACATAGAATAGAGGTCAGTTTAGCAACACCATCCCCTACCAACCTTCTGTTGTGAAACTTAGATAATTAATTTACATTTGGCTTTCCTTATTGTTTTGCATACAAATTAGAATGCTTAAAGCCTCCAACAAACTTGGTCACTGAGTCAAAGTAAGAAAGGAAGATGAGAAAATAGAGAAATTGCTCAGCAGACTATATACATTCCTTAAAAGAATTATGTGTTCAGCTATGTATCCAGTATGCACAAAGCTGCCCAAACAGACCAGTCATCCATTCCTATAATGTTTAACATTCTCTTTTATAGTTGCATAAAAACACAAGGACAATCTCTTACCTTTCCTTTTTCTGTTCTCTCTCCCCAGGAAGGGAAGAAAAACAAAAAACAAAAAACAAACAAAAAAACCAAGCAAAACATGGACACACACACACAAGAACACAGTCTCCCAGAATTCCCCATAATTCACTGTGGAAGCAGGAAAGCTGCTGTAAAGAGCACAGGTGCTGAGAGGAGAAAGCAATGCTGTGCTACATGCAGAAGAGATAAGTATATGCCTTGTCCCAAACCAATATCACATGCTATCACATAGGAGAGGAAGCCACACCTCTGAGGTGCCACTGAATCCTTCTAGGTGAAAACAATTCCTCTTACTTTAGCCTGCTGAGGCTTTCACTGCAGAAGTTGGGCACAGGTCCAGACACCAATACCAGAGTGAAAACACAGTGCTCCTCCCAACCCAGTCCCTTTGGACTCAACCACTTTGGGGTAGGCAGATACTAAGATAGTACCCAGTAATCCTTGCTTCTTGGCATTCATGCCCATGTGTAATACCCTCTCCTTGAGTGAGGGCTGGACATAGTGACTTGTGTCTAACCAATAGAAAATGGCAAAGGTAATGGATGTCACTTCTATGATGAGGCTACAAAATATTGTGACTTCTGTTTTGCCATCAGACTTTTATTTCCTTAATTTTCATGCTCTGATAAAGCAAGTTGCCATGTAGAGACACCCACATAACAAGAAACTGGGATGGCCTCTGGCCAATAGCCAGCAAGAAACCAAGACCCTCAGCTTGACACCCTGCAAAAAAGTGAGCTCCTCGGCCTAACAGCCTGTAAGAAACTGAATCTTGCCAATATCACTGAACTTGGAAAAAGATCTTTCCTCTGTTGAGCCTTCTGATTACACCACAGCCCTTGCTGATACTTTGATTGAAGCCTTTTGGAAAACTCTAATGCAGTGGATCCAGAGAAGTTCTGCCCAAATTTCCAACCTACAAAAACTGTGAGATAATAAAGGTGTATTGTTGTAAGCCACTAAATTTGTGATAATTTGTTTCACAATAGTAGATAACTAATACACTTCCCAACAGGGTACTTCCAGAATTCCTGTTCTGCTTGTGAATGAAGTCCCAGCAGTCTGACTCACCAGTTAGCATAGCCCATTTCAGGCTGAGCTGGTACCTTACAACAATACATCCACTAACTTCTTTCCAAGAGGCAAGACTACAGAAAACGTTTTGTATTATCTGGGTGTTTCATTTTTCTACACTCTCCTTTCCTCAAGAAAAACTGAGAATTAACTGAAGAAATTTTTTTACATCTTTAATTTGTGCCAGGGGTGTAGCCAGAGAATTGAAAGCTTCAAGTCATAGAATAAACAAAGTGCATAAAAGTCCAGATGCTGCACCTCTCAAAACTACTTTACTTTATGTTCATTTTCTTTCAGGATAAGAACCACTTTATTTAAGTTGTATCATGAAATTAGTAATTTAAAATATTTATAAGGATTAACTAATTACCGATTATTATTGATAAAACCTAATGGTTATGTTTACACTAGTAAAATGTGCTCTTCTATTTTAACTGGACAACATATGCATAGGATGTAACTGACAAGTTTTTCCCTCATATTATTTAAAATGCATTTTTTTTTCAAAGTAAAACTTGATTTCCAAGGTCCGACATAAACCTCTAAGGCTATTTTTGTTGACAGCAGCAGAAAAATCATCACTGACTTTATCACTTCGGAGATGACTACTGCATAAACAGTAACTGAATATAAGAGGGTAGGCTAGGCACCTGGGATGAAGTACTTGCTGCTTAATGCAGATCTTCAGTCTCTGCACCTCCTTTAATGCACTGCATTCAGATAGTATGGTTGGGCAACAAACAAAAGCAACAGTTTAATGGAAGTATTGAAAACTGTTCTACATTATTTTCTTTCTTTATCCCACAAATTAGAAAATATGTCTGGCAGTTTTGCTAACAGTTCAATAATGCACTTCATTTTGCTACTATTCTCAATGAATTTTCTCAGTTTCTTATTTAATAAATCAATGCCAAAATAAAACTTGGAGGTAAACAGATTTTAATTGAGTCTTTGTGATGTTATGTATCTTGGAATTTGGAAGTCGTAGAATTATACATAATTTTACTGGTTTATTTTGTTTAAATATTTGGCATTGAGTATTATAACAGCTTTTTGATGGGAAAACAAATATCGAAGACACTCTCTTTGTAGGCTGTCTATGACATTTGAGGAAGAGCTGGGGACATTCAAGGAGAGCTTTTGCCAGAGCTTTTAATTTCTCCCAAGTCTTATATGTTGTTTTCTTGATCAGAATTGTGGATGCTGAGATTCAAAATTAATAATGCATACTAACTTGCCAGTTGGTAAACTTAGTTCTTTTGGTGATATTTGGTTTTTATTTGTCAAAAAAAGTTGCTCATCCAACCAATAGTCAGAGACCTTCATACACACTGTCATTTGTAATACCCACAACAATCACTATCCAAAATGAGAGACACTCTAGCCCTTGCTTGATGCTCTTATATCATGAAAAACAAAAGGGCATAAGGAGAAGTGTTTGTCAAGTTGATATGAAATATAAAGGGTGTTTTCATAAAGCAAACCTAGTCTTGTTAAAAGTGCTGTACTCTGTCGCACTAGCAAAGTTCACTCTAAAAGTGTGTTCTCATAATTCAAGATAACAACAACAAAAGAGTTTCTTTACCTGTCACTCTCCTTCCTGACTTTTAGTTCACTAAAACACCGCATCCTTACTCAAGAAACCGTTACCTGAAAAGCAAAAACATGAGATAGAAACCAAGGCCAGGCACAATGCCTCACACCTGTAATTCCAGCACTTCTGGAGGCCAAGGTAGGTGAATCACCTGAGTCCAGGAGTTTGAGAACAGCCTGGGCAACATAACAAAACCCTGTTTCTACTAAAAATATAAAAATTAGCTGGGCATGGTGGCTCACACCTGTAGTTCCAGTTACTTGGGAGGCTGAAGCAGGAGGATTGCTTGAGCCTGTGAGGCAGAGGTTGCAGTGAGTTGAGATCATGCCACTGCACTGCAGCCTGGGTGACAGAACAAGACTCTGAAAAAAAAAAGAAGAAGAAGAAAGAAATAAAAAAAGAAACAATTTTCAGTGTTAAGTTTCAATGTCTTTTATTTTGAGAAATTGATAAAAATTGTAAAATTGTGGGAAGGCATGTAAAAAGAGTTTTTTCTGGAAGAAAAAAGTAGAAAAGAAATATATGTTATATGGTAGATTTTTACTATTGTGGTAGATTGTATGCTCCAAAAATGGACACAGTGACATCCTTCATCCTACACATACTTATAATGTAACTGTGCCATTCCTCCCATTGAGAGATGGATCTATGTTCCCTTCCCTCATAGCTGGATAAACTCCTGGCCGTGGCAGAAGTTACAGTGTATGGCCTCCAAGACTAGTCATAAAAGAGTATATACCTTCAGCACAGCTTTTTAGAAGAGCTTGCTCTTGGACCACAGTCTCTTTGCCATGAGAAAGCTGTATCAGATGGAGTGGACTGTGTGGAGAGAAAATACTGTACACTCTGTAGCCCCAGCTGAGTGTGGTCCGACCATCAGTCAGCAATTACCAGATATGAGTGGTGAGTCTTCAGATTATTCTAGCCCTTGGCTGTCAAGTTGTCCATAGTTTTTCTCTCACCACAGCTAATAATGCTGTATAAAACAAATGCAAGCTCTCCCTGATGGGTCTTACCTATATTAGAGATTTCTGAACAAAATTAGTGATTGGGGTGACATGTTTCACAATAAATAATTAATGGAAAAGACTTATCTCCATTATGTAGATGAGGCAACTGAAGTTCATAGTGGATATATGATTTAACTAGTAATACAGCACTATTAAACTACAGAGACTGAGTGGGCTCAAGTTCTATTTCCCTTTCTCTCTCCTGACCTCATGAGCTGCGCCCCCCCCACCGCCGCCCCCGGCCTCCCAAAGTGCTGGGATTACAGGTGTGAGCCACCACGTCCGGCCGGAAAGCAATTTCTTAAAGTCGTTTATTGCAAATCTTCTTCCTTTGCGTCATATTGTCAACTAATAATTATTTAACATCCATTTGATATATGGAATTGTATCTCTTCCTATTGTACAACTTCCTATCAGATTTTAGGTAAGAGGCAAAAAGCATGTGATAGAGACTTTTCAATTACCAAATTAAGATATAAATGCTGGATGGATTCTCATATAGTTGCTAGTCATACCTTTATCAGAACACTGAGAGGCCCCCATTTCATTGCCCCAGAACTTTACCTTAATGTACTTGTTTAGAAAGATGGTTTGGAAATCCTGACCCACTTCAGGTTAACAGCACCAAGATGCTTGGTAAGACTGGTAATGTTAACAGTAGTAAGATGTGATAACGTAACCAGAGGAAACAAGACTTTTTATTTGAAACATCATCTATCAAGGACAGCAGCTTGAGACAGTTTTTTAAACTATACTATGAGCATTTGAGTATCACAGTTTATCTTCTCAAAATGCTAGTTTAAACAAAGTACATAAGGTGAGATTAAATGAGGAAAAGAAAAACAACAGACGGTTGTTATTGGGGGTTTACTATATCTAAGGAATTTAATATATATATAATGTATATATATTTCCTGATTTAATTCATACAGAAACCCAGTGACATAGATTGTATTGCTCATTTACAGCCATGGAAACTGAAGTCTCCACATGGAGTAACTAAACCAAATCCACTAGCTACAACATAGCAGAGGCAGGATTCAAAACTCTGCAGCTCCAAAGTCCAAGCTGTTGCTACCAGGCTATGCCTCTCTCAATAGATGTGTACTTGGGATTCATCTGTCAGCTAAGAATGCACATTTAAGGCAGTTTTTGTATCCTGACACTGCCATTTGATCACATATGTGACTGTTTACTCTCTGGATATTAGTTTCTCAGTCTCTAAAATGAGGATAATTCCTGATATGGATTTAGAGATTATGTAATGCCTTACAGAGCGCTCAATAACTTGTCGCTGTTATTATTTCATGCTATGAAGAACATAACTTTTCAGTCTGCTCCCAATAATTTGTGGGAGGCAAAAGAAAAAGAACAAAGTTATTTATGTTTCAGTCACCATGGCACTGCAGTTTTGCTTAAACAATACTGTTTTTTGTTTTTGAGATTGTCTTGTCCCTTTAACTTTTTTTCTTCAAAGCACCTGACAAACATGAGTCAATTCATTTTTCTCTTTTTTTCATTATTAGTTTTCATTGCCCTCCTTGTCAAGTTGCATTTAATAATTTATCAATTATGCCTGATCAGGCCTGCTTGGCTGGCACAGCTAAGCTATAAAGAAGAACATGAACAGATGTCAAAAATGCATTTGTTTTCTCTCTTTTGCCAAATGCCAGGCAAAGAATGGCACCGTTCTGCTTGCCTGCCCCTTTTACTGGTGAGTAGTGCAAAATGGTTCACACAACATCTGCTTTTCTAAAGACCTGCTAGCATTGCCCACGTATCTCCAGATGTTGTCACGCATAAACACAAATATCTGTAGGACTGAAAGTGAACAAACTCTCTTGGGATGCCAAATTCAGTGTTGTTTTGTTCTGTTTTGCTCTGGGGCCTGGGAAAATGGTAAAGGAATGGAGTATGGATCTAGTATTTTGATTCCATTTGCAGAAGATTATTTTCCCTCTGTAAATTGACTGCCATTTTAATAACACAGTACTGAAGTGAAAGATGCAGGTTAAGCCCCTTAGCTGTGCCCACAACCTCAGGAGGAATGAAAAGGGATGATACATTGCAGAAAAGGTCCTACTGTGAGACAACCAAACCCACATCAAGGCTTCAGAGAACAAAACAAGAATTTACTTCTTGCCTCAGGAAAACTATGAATCGTTATTAAAGTGAGTTCAAAATATAAGGAAGTCCTTCCTGCTCTGCCCACCTCTCTTTGCCACCACTACCATCCTTCCTAAAACTGTGGATCACTCTGCCTCTCCTTTATGATTCCACTTCTTTCTGTTGTCCTTAGATGAGTGCTCTCGGTCATTTGTTTGCCTCCAAATTCCCCCTCAGTGGAGCTTGGGTGGGTGGGGCAAGGAGCTCATTTTAGCTCTTGTACCTATAAGGAAAGAATGAAGAAAAGTCACCCCTCCTGGTCCAGTATCAGAGGAAAGGACATATAAGAGCAAAGGTTTTCCTCATTAAGAGAAATCATCTCAACATACTTAGGTATTTGGAGTTAAGTAGCTCTATCTCTTCATGAGTGTTCTAGTTTAGTCTGGGCCACACACCTAAAAGGGGCATCTATGTCCCACAAAAAAGGAGATAAATCCTGTTATGCCATAATGAGAATAGAAATTATGACTTGAAGTTGTGTTGTTATTCATGCTCCTCTTCCTGCCTGGATCTCTAGCCTTATCCTGTGACAGCAGGTCTAGATTGACAAATGGAAGAGCATCGTCAAATAGCATTTTCATGACAGTCACTGAACATTTTATTGTAGAACTGGAGTCACAAACTTTTTCCTATAAAGGACCAAATATTACAGATTTTCATCTTTGCAGGATGTATAATCTCTGTCACAACAACTCAAATTTGCCATTGTAGCATGAAAGAAGCCATAGACCTTGCAGAAATGAATGGGCATGGCTGTGTTCTCTAAAGCCTTATTATAAAAAACAGGCAGTGCACATGTGTATGAGCACACACTCACACAGAAGGTGGCAGACTGGATTTAGCCCATAGGTCATAGTTTGCTAAACTCCGTTATAGAAAGGAGAAGTGAATATATATTAAACTATTATAAGAAATCACAGTTACTTTTGCACCAACCTAATATTTGTGACTATTACTCTGTGGGTCAGTGAGGAATATTTTTCTGCCCCTCTCTGGATGCTTTATTTCATGACTGGAATTTGAACATCTCACTACTCTTCTTTGATCTGTTTGCTTTATGCAATAAGCATATTTTCAAAAATGACCAAGGTATGAACCCTGTCTTCGAGCAGTGAAACAATGTGTTGTAGGATATAGTAGAAACAAGGAAGAGACATATTAGAAGAGTAGGAAAGCTTCATAGAGGAAGTAACAAAGCCCAAATCTTGAAAGTTTTACTGGAATTTACTATATTGGGTATCCCAGACATTGTGACATTCTAGGTATAATAGTGAGGTCTGCCAGAAAAGTAAAAAGAAAGACATGAAAAACCATGACCCATTTGGGGAAAGGTAGCATGTTCTGCAAAGGTTTACTGAAAGGTGAAACTAGGTTGTCATGGTGAGGTAAGGTTGTAGAAGGAGGCAAAGTTAGATTACAGAAGCCCTTGTATACCATGCTAAGGCACTGTAGGTTTCACCGATGCTTTGCTCCCTTGATGTGGAGTGGAATCATGGGCAGAGATCCCTGTCAGGTTAGCTCAGTATAAGGGCTGAGTCCCACTCTGCTGCTTGATTCCTCACACGGTCACTGCTGTGTGCCATTGTTCAACCTCTCTGTGCCTGAATTCTTCCACGTTTAGAAGGGGACAATGATAATATAATTAATGCCTACTGCATGGAGTTATTATGAGGATTAAATGAATTAATATTCATAACACTTTTGAACAGGATCTGCAACACAGTAAGGTGGTATACTGGGATTATACTCAGGAATCACCTGATGGGACTTTTTTTTTTGCCCCTAAAACACATTGACCATTTATGAATAAAAAGAAATAAAAATATTAGGGCAGTCCAGGAGAAAAGTTCTGAGCCTGAATTTTAGCACTAGGGATAAAAAAGAGGAGGTAGTTATGAGATATTAAAAAGAGGTATATTTTAAAAAAGTTTAATTGCTGATTGAACGGGCATGACATATCCTTAGAGACAACTGAACATCTCAGCAGAGACTAGTTTTAGTTTGCCATCTGGGTGAATGGCAGTGAGGTTTCTGGCATAGAGAATCCCAATGAAGAAGAAGAATTGGGGAGAGTACTTAATATGCTATTCATTTCCTACCCACACTCCTTTATTTAAAAAACAGCCTCTCTTTCCACAGCTGCTGGATGGGGCATTCCTTGTGCATGGGGTGCTCATCTAATTTATTATCTAAATGGAGGCATGTTAGCGATTGAGAATAGGAAGCTGCCAATAATGATTACAGAACAGCAGGAATGAACTAGGATTCTCCAGAGCAAAGTGGGGTACATGGTCCCTCCACCTGTGAAGCACATGATCCCGTGCCAGTCTACAGTTGACTGCGAGCAAATGCTTCGCCCCGATTTTTGCAATAATATCTTTTCTGCCTAGAATTTAAGACTGATAAATTGAAAAATTCTTTGTTTAGTCAAAAAGTAGTTACTGAGCATTAACTATATACCAGGAAAGGTCCCAGGCACTGTTGATATAGCATTTAACAAAGAAGAAAAAGCTCTGCCTTGATGGAATGATATTCTAGTAGAAAACTAGATAAAAGATAAATGTATAAATAATGTCTGAGAATGGTAGGTACTGGGGAGAAAAATCAACCAACTAAGGTGGTAGAAAATGATAGGGTGCTGCTTTTAGATTGGGTGGTTACGAATAGGGAACTATTTGAGGAGGTGATATAAGCAGAGATGTGAATTAAATAGGAAAGAAGTTTGATGTGTGTGAGCAAGAGAATGACTCATGTGTAGTGAAGGAGGAAAAGGGTAATAGAAAATAAGAATAGGGAGGATACAGTTGATAACTGGAAGGCAGTCCCTCAGAACTGAGACTAAATTTGGTTCCTGGCTTTCCATAAGTATTCAGTTGGTTACATACACAACAGACACTCTAATTCCTTTACTGTCTTCTAATCACAGCTGAGTATTGGCAAATGCTTGGCTTGGAAATGGACAGGGAAATAGGTTTGGTCAAATGCATAGTAAAGTCAAGTCTGAGCTGGATCTTCTTCACAAGTTGCCCCCACTTTTGAAAAGAACTAAATGAATCTCCTTTCTTTCTCTGGATGCCTAGAATTGCAGCCAGCATGTTGTGACTTCCCATGAGGGAAGTGGCCCAAGCTTAAACAAATGTGGCAAGGAGGGCTGAGTAGATGTCATGTTTATCCTTCCATGTTCATGGGCTTTTTTGTTGTATCCTTTTAGTAAGTCAATTTTTACTTAAATGACCTAGAGTATGCTTCTATCCCTTCCAGCAGAGCATCTTAATTTCCCTTTTGAACATGCTGAGTTTGATGGACCCATGAGTCTTTCAAAGAGGCAATGTCTAATTTGAAGTTAAAGGTCCACACCAGAGTCAGAGATAATCGTAAGAGAATCATTAACATGTCCTACCACAGAAATGTTGGAATCATCCGGTTAGGGTGTGACACATGGAAGGAATGAGGGCTAGGCACAGACTAGAATACTGGGCTTACGGCTACATTTGAGTGGACAGTTCTTAAAGGAGTGAAGCTGAGCTGAGGGAACAGGAATGAGAATCAATGGAGAGGACTTGTTTTCCCCCTAAAACACATGCTGTCCCCACTGGGGGATTCTGGCATGCTGCTGGTCATGGGGGAGCTCAGCACAGCAGTGGGCAGAGGAAGGAGTCAATACAGAATACTGAGAAGAAAAAATCAGCTGGGGCCAGTGGCTTATGTCGGTAATCCCAGCATTTTGTAAGGCCAAGGTGGGAGGATCGCTTGAACCCAGGAATTTGAGGCCAGCCTGGGCAACATAGCAAGACCCCATCTCTAAAAAAAAAAGAAATAGCTGGGCATGGTAGAGCACATATGTGGTCCCAGCTGCTTGGGACACTGAGCCAGGAGGGCCACTTTAGCCCAGGAGGTCAAGGCTGCAGTGAGTATAGCCCTGCCACTGCTCTCCAGCCTGGGCAACAGAGCATGACCCTGTCTCAAAAAATTTTAAAAGACCCAAAAGGTAGAAGAAGACATCTCCTCTCTGATTTAGTTTTTTCATTTGAAGCAGAGAATTTCTCCTATTTTGTGGATTCTTATTCTAATTTGCTTTGGTAAGCGCTGGAGTTGGAGGGGCTCTATCCAGAATGTTCCTGGCATAGACTCACCTCTTTGGCACAGCCAGTGAGCTCCTTCTATTCGTTTCTGGGCCCCCTGCTCACAACACCTGTGTCTGGCTCAAATCTGTCATCTCAAGAGTTGGTGCTAGGGCCATATTAGGAGGAGATGTATTTTTAAATCCCTTAGAAAATAGCACTGGCAGTAATTGGCTCTTAGATCTCAGTAATGCTTACTGGTTTGATCTATAAAAATATATTTCCTCCCTCCACCCCTACCCATTGCCTTATTTTCTCTTCATGTTGGGAAATGATTTTTCATTTTATTTCCTACTTTGTTCTGTGGAGTCCTGTACCAATTTCACAAATAGGAAAGAAAAGAAAAATCTCTATATTTGTTTTCTTGCTGCTGCTTAAATATTGATCTTTAGAAATTTATGAAGGATTGCCTCAGGCCTCCTAGGAAGTCTAAATTGGAATTGTGATTTTTCTTCTTGTTGCTTTGTATGAGTCATCAGGAATAAGTATTTTTGTTATTTTTGATGATTATTTTTAAAATAACACTAACACTTTTCTTGGGGCTTAATTCACTGCTGCAGAGGATGTCACCACTGTTTAAAAGCTCTTGGGCAGTCAATGCTGTCTGTAATTGTTTGACAGAAGTTCTGTGAAATTCCCTTTTCCAGTATGCTCAGCACACGTTGTTACTACGCTTAAGTAAATGTTTTTTCCACGGTTGTTTTTAACAGTCCTTAGAGATTCTAGAAACCTCCTGTAAGAAGGTTGTGACCCTCTGGTTCTTTGTGACTGTGTGCCCAGAAGGAAATTGACTCATATATGAAGAGGCTACGCTTCTAAGGAAAATTCTGACTCGGTAACTTCAGGTTGCTCTATAAAGCAAATAAGACCTCACACAGTATCCTTCCCTTTTTTCTGCTTTTGTTTCTTTTGAAGGAAAATGCTGATATTGCCTGTCACTTTTTATGATATATACAAAATTGATGACAACTAGAAAAAATACTGCTTTTAAAAAGTGTTAAATAGAAGAATATGCGTGCAGGTGCATAGGTGATGGAGGTGCTGGAATAACAAGAGCCTTGAGTGGACTGTGAAAAATCAGTGGCAGTTGAAGATGTTGGAAATACTCACCATTGAGTCTGCCTTCTCAGTACCATGGAGAGAAGTCTACACTAAGCAAAGGAGTATTGGCTATTTGGAAGGTTAAAATAGGTTACCTGTAAGTTTTCAAACAATAAATTGTCCAATGTGTTCAAGAGACGTTTTTTTTTTTTTCTTAGTAACAAAGGAGAGAAAACCTTTTCTTTCATAGAATGAGTTAACAAGATTGATGCTTACGTAGTTTGGGCTATGGATCTCCTTTTGGTTGAGAATTTCTAATGAATATTTGGCAGTTAGGCTTACTACCTACATAAAGAACAAATGCTTCCTTATGATGTGGAGACATAATTAAACCGGAAGGTGGCAAAATTGGTACTGAAAGAGGGAGCATTTGCTGGGCAGCTGATTCTATGCATTAGTGGGATTTTCAATTTCATCCTGGCTTCACTTCTACTTATTTCTGTACTCTGCAGTGGATAGAAATTGAAAATCAGCCCCTCAATCTATGTTGAAAGTAAGAAAAAAAATTAGAATAACTTTGACTATTTTTAAAATCTATCATTCATGGAACATTAACTACATAAAACCAAGAAATATAAAAATGCAAGAAGAAACCACCATTATTCACTGTTTTGTTTTAAGGTGTGGCTCATTGTTCAACTTTCTTTTATATTACGAGTATTCCCCCTCCCTCTCCATGTCTTTGTACCATAAGAAACTTTTTAAAAATAAAAAAGCTATAATAAAAATTATAAGACACTGTAAATGAATGGTTTTAGTCATCTGAATCTTCTGTGACCCTTAGAATTAAGGGGGAAAAAAACCACAATGATTATGGCCAATAATAATTCCTCCTTATTTGAAGAAATTCAACAGTTTTAGAACCAACTTTAAACTATACAACCTGGCATATACACATTAAAAAACACACACACACACACAAAATTGTTTACTAAGCAAGAACAAGAATTCATTAAAGAGACACGCCAGCTATAGGAAGTTTCGATTTTAAATGTAAAGAGAGGAGGCAATGGTACCTGACTTTTTACATTTTGATTTATATTGGCTTCTTTCCAGAAAATGCTTTCATTGGCTTTCAAAAACAATTTATTTTGTCTCCAACCCTTGGACTGAAACCGTCTTCAACGGAAAATCTGAACACCTAGATTTTACTTTTCATTTAGGCAAAAATGTATTTGGAGCCAGGCATGGTGGATCACAACTGTAATCCCAGCACTTTGGGAGGCCAAGGTGGGCAGATAACCCGTGGTCAGGAGTTTGAGACGAACCTGGCCAACATGGCAAAACCCCATCTCTACTTAAAAAAAAAAAAAAAAAAAAATTAGCCAAGCATAGTCTTGCATGCCCGTGGTCCCAGCTACTTGGGAGGCTGAGGCAGGAGAATCAGTTGAGCCCAGGGAGCGGAGGTTGCAGTGAGCCAAGATCACACCATTGCACTGGGCGACAGAGCAAGACTCCATCAAAATAATAATAATAATAACAAATAAATACATAAATAAAGCATAATTGGTCTCTACCCGCTGGAAAACAAGCAGGAATTGCTGTGTGTTTCACAGACATGGATCATGAAGAGGATAAAATGAGATAACTTGTTAAGTGCTAAGAAATATTCTCTATAAACCCAAGCTATTATAGTTACTTAATATGAGTCTCATCTCTGGAGGCTGTCCTCATGGATTGTTTGCCAGCTTAGCCTTAAAAATATCAGGCATCACAGACAGCGAAACCTATAAATGAGAAAGTTGGCTGCAGTCAGTCCCAGGGGCCTCTCTGGCACTGGTGCTATGGGGACTCGCAGTTTAATCAGTTAAATCTGCGTCAGGAAGTCATCTCCCCTTCTGCTGCACCCGCTGATGTCACAGAGGTCCTGAGCATCAAGCCACCACCTCCTGCTGAGTAGCAAAATGCTTGTGCCACCTGCCATCCTGGGGAAAACAGCCATGCTGCTGGAGAGTGTAATCAATGGAGAGAGAGCCCGGTCACTTCTGCCATCTCACTCTCCTCCCACCTGGGAATAGAAGTGACAACTATTGAGCCATCAGAATGAAAATCTTTACCAGCCCTGCAGTGATGCAGGTACACAGAGTGACCTGCAACACTACAGCTTTAGGAAGGATATTGATTGTCTTATCTAATAGGAAAACGTGAACCCAATTTATATTTTAGATTAACTCTGTTTCAGGCTTTCTCACTTTGGTTCTTTCACACATATTCAACAAACATCCATTGTCTGTAATGTTCCAGGCACTGTTCTAGGTCATATGAAAAATTAGAATTGAGCAGACATAGCCACTTACTCAAAGAGTTTACTATTCAGTAAAAGGAATGAAGACAACTGCAATATAAAGTTAGAATAATACAAGATAGGTGTCTATTTGCATATGTATTTATATAAAAATGAATAAAATATTCAGGCTATTTTTATTTAATAACATCTCAGGATACTATAAGAGATGAAGAGAAAGACCAATGGATTGAGATTCACTAATGACTCAGGTATGACAATTACTGTTCTCAGTTGTTTTTTTTAAAAAAACTTTTCTTCATGTAATGATCTACGGGCATTTTTGTATGATCTGGGGATACCAAAATGACCAAAACTGACAAAAATGTATGCCCTCATGAAGCTTTCATACTAGATGGACACAGAGTAGAGGGCAAGAAAGTGTCCAAGGGATCTGGAGGGGCAGCAGAGAACCATAGCACAACCTGGCAAATCCTTGTAAGAATTTGACTTTATCCTTGAGTGAGATAGAAGTCATTGCTCTTTCTCATCATTTCCTAGTAAAGAAACAAATGTGAAGACTAAAAGGGCAGAGACTAGAATTCAAAAGTGATGTGACCCTGGAAAATTATTCTGAAGAATCTCAAATGTTCAAGTCTCTAAAAATTTTGATGGAGTGTAGGGCTGACAGAGGTCATGGAGAGGGAACTTTAAGTAAAACTTCTGATGGGTTTGTTGATACCATTAGTACTTAGAATTATAATCATTTATATAGCGTTGTTGGAAAATTGTTGCAAACAAAAACCTTTTAAAAAATATATTTATGCAAATTATACATATCACCAAAATACATACATAGCTCCATAAAGTTTTATAACAAATGACATTTATAGTTATTGCTCCCTATAACCTCCAAGAATAAACTATTAGACATATGCAATCATCCATATATACTAATATTTGGGTAGATTAAAGGTGATGTGTAATAATGTTCAGAGAGATACCAGGGTACCGCCGCCTGGATTAGGATGAGTCATCAATATTTCCCTGAACTGCCTCTTGAAGGCTTATAATGAACCTTAAACCTACTTAGGACATATCACCTGTAAGCTGGTGAGCAAGGGTTACAGGAAGGAAGGGTGTCCTCCCATGGAGAATCAAGAAACTAGAACATTTTGGACTTTCTGGAGTCTTCCTTCCTCCATCTTCATCTGGATAATTCTGCCTCATCCTTTAGTTTCCTGCCTGTAGTTCCTCCCTCTGGAAGCCTTTCCTGACACAGGCTCTCCCTTCAGTTGATGCTTGGCCTTCATTTTTGCAGCACTGTGAAGTCATTGAATGAATGACTCTTTCTCACCAGACTGCAAAGGCTATGGGGTGGCAGGAAAACTGGCTTCTTGCTGCGTATGGTTTCCATCTGCCATTCTAGTGGTGCTACCTATCAACTTTGTGACTGGTCAGAAAACTTATTGTACAGGCACTTCACTGCTTTCTAGGAAAGTCAGGTCCTTGTGATTGAATGGCTATAGTTTATTCCAAGGTAGGTGTGAACATGTAAGTCTGAGAGAGAGCCCCGGCATTCTCCTAAATGATGTTTAAGGAAGGTTGGCAGAAGCTGGGGAGGCCACTGGGGGAAAGAAAGAAACCAGCAAATGTGAGTGCTACCATGGGGGTAAGAAATGGGGTCCAAGGATCTCTGCAAGGTGGGAAGAAAGGAACCTGTAGAAGAATTATTTCAAGCAGTTTGCTGAAGTGTTTCCAATGTAAATCCTCTTTTCCATCGCCCCTGTGAAGTCACGGGTAAATTGTAAATTGCGCACCAATAGTTTCGAGAGGCGCTGTTTTTTATGGTGATCCTGAGAAAGGTTAAATTCTGTAACTGCATTGGCTTAGGCAAGAATAGAGACTGATATGGGGATGTGGGGACATGATGGTGACATTCCTTTGAGAGGCAGATGGAAAAGTAGAGGTATGAGAGAGACAGAAAGAGGGGGAAAGAGAGAGAGAAAGATAATTTTGGAGGGGCGTGGGGCAGAAAGAAACACCAAAAATTCCCTTTTCTTCCTTCTCTGACGCCTAGAATGGAAAAAAGATTCATCCAGGCAGAGGAAAACGACTTGTTTCTTGTAAGCAAGGTAATTGCTATGAGTTTGGAAGTGTTGTCTGAGCAATCACCAATGTATGATCACCTATTAAAGGATTAGGAGGATGACCCTGCAAGGTGCTGGTAACCTTTCCCTACTTAGTTTCACGGAGACCCCTGTTTCCCACATCAGAGGGCTCACACCTAGTAAACTCACAGAAGTTTTGGAGTCAGCCAAGCCTGAGTCCCAATCTTGGAACTGCCATGTTTGTGGCTAAACTGCCACTGGCCGGTCACTTAACATGTGTACCTTGGTTTCCTCAGGTAAAACGTAGTGGTGACAAGACAACTCCACAAGACTGTTAAGAAAATTGAAGATTATACTATTTATTTGATACGTCAGGCAAAAACAGTGTTCAGCACATGCAGTTTTCCCTCCTACTCCAGAACAAGTTGTGTTTTGAACTTTTCTGTCTTCTAGTGTCACAGGCAGTCAAAAATAATGCTCATTCTGATTCTGTCCTACTTTTCTTCTAGGTCTCAAGTTTCATATCTATAAAGTGAGATGATCCATCAAAAGCAGTCAGACTCCACTCTTTCTTGATAAGTCTAACATTTTTGAGGGCTAGCTTATGCTAGGGACTGTTTTAAGAGCTTTACTTGTGGTAAAATATAACAAAACAAAACTAAAAGCTGTATATGATAGATAATATTCTCACCATTATTTTACAGAAGAAATTGAGACAAGGAGAAGGTAGAAAATTCATCAAGATCACATAGATGGTAAGTGGCAAGACTGGGATTGAACTCAGAAAGCCTGTAGCAGAATCCAGTTACCAAATAAGTGTATAATACTTCTCTCTGGTGGGAATAAAGCCAGCATACTACTGAATAACTAGGATAACTAATTCAGTTGTCAAATATAGGCAATAGCTGTATAACTTAGAAAAATTAATTAGAGGTAGGCAGGGTATAGCCAAATCCTCTTTGTTCCATTAACTAAAATGGAAAAGCATGTTTTTCTACACTGCTCCAGTGTGGCTTGGGAAGCACAGTATCAGTAGCACATGGAAGCTTGTAGGAAGCACAGAATCCTAGTCCTAATCAAAACTACAAGATTGAAGGCATCATTTCAAGAAGATTTCAGGATGCTTTCTGTGAACCTTAAAGTTTGAGAAATATTGCTTTTGCTCCTCTGAACATACATGTCCTCATCTTTTAAGTGAGGACCTTGGACTTGAGATTGCCGGACTCCATTCTGGGGCTTGCATGTGGTCTACGCTTCTGGTTGGGAGTCATGCTCTCCATGCCTGATTAATTCACTCCCTCTTCCATCTGCATCAATCCTTAAAATGCTTCTTTTGAAGAACTAGAAAAATGAAGCTATTCTCTATGGAAGCATAGAAAACAATTGAAAACCCTTTGTATTTTGCTAAATGGAAAACTTCAGGAAAACTCCTTACTTGGCTTACTATCTGCATTATTTTTTTTTAAAATCTATTTGATTATTCTCTTTTCTTCTTTGTTAGTCTGGCTAGCGGTCTATCTATTTTGTTAATCTTTTCAAAAAACCAGCTCCTGGATTCATTGATTTTTTTGAAGGGTTTTTCGTGTCTCTACCTCCTTCAGATCTGCTCAGCTCTTAGTTATTTCTTATCTTCTGTTAGCTTTTGAATTTGTTTGCTCTTGCTTCTCTAGTTCTTTTAATTGTGATGTGAGGGTGTTGATTTTAGATCTTTACCGCTTTCTCCAGTGGCATTCAGTGCTACAGATTTCCCTCTACACACTGCTTTAGCTGCGCCCCAGAGACTCTTGTACAGTGTGGCTTTGTTCTCATTGGTTTCAAAGAACGTAATTATTTCTGCTTAATTTTTATTAACCCAATAGTTATTCAGGAGCAGGTTGCTCAGTTTCCATGTAGTTGTATGGTTTTGAGTAAGTTTCTTAATCCTGAATTGTAATTTGATTGCACTGTGGTCTGAGAAAGATTGCTTGTTATAATTTCCATTCTTTTGGACTTACTGAGGAGTGTTTTACTTCCAATTATTTGGTCGATTTTAGAATAAGTGCTACGTGGTACTGAAAAGAGTGTATATTCTGTTTATTTGGAGTGGACAGTTCTGTAGATGTCTATTAGGTCTGCTTGGTCCAGAACTGAGTTCAAGTCCTGGATATCCTTGTTAAATTTTCTGACTCATTGATCTGTCTAATATTGACAGTGGGGTATTAAAGTCTTCCACTATTATTGTGTGGGAGTCTAAGTCTCTTCGTAGATCTCTAAGAACTTGTCTTATGAATCTTGGTGCTCCTGTATTGAGTGCATATATATTTAGAATAGTTAGCTCTTCTTGTTGCATTGATCCCTTTACCATTATCTAATACCCTTCTTTGTCTTTTTTGATCCTTGTCAGTTTAAAGTCTGTTTTCAGAGACTAGGATTGCAATCCCTGCTTTTTATTTATTTATTTATTTTTTTCTGTCCGTTTGCTTGGTAAATATTCCTCCATCCCTTTATTTTGAGCGTATGTGTGTTTTTTGCATGTGAGATGGGTCTCCTGAATACAGCAAACTGATGAGTCTACTCTTTATCCAATTTGCCAGTTTGCCAGTCTGTGTCTTTTAATTGGGGCATTTGGCCCATTTACATTTAAGGTTAATATTGTTATGTGTGAACTTGATCCTGTCATTATGGTGCTAGCTGGTTATTTTGCTCATTAGTTGATGCAGTTTCTTCATAATGTCAATGGTCTTTATAATTTGGTATGTTTTTGCAGTGGCTGGTACCAGGTTTTCATTTCCATATTTAGTGCTTCAGGAGTCTTTTTTTTTTTTTTTTTTTTTTTTTTTTTAGACAGAGTCTTGCTCTGTCGCCCAGGCTGGAGTGCAGTGGTGTAATCTCAGCTCACTGAAAGCTCCGCCTCCCAGGTTCGTGCCATTCTCCTGTCTCAGCCTCCCGAGTAGCTTGGACTACAGGTGCACTCCACCACACCTGGCTGATTTTTTTGTATTTTTAGTAGAGACATGGTTTCACCGTGTTAGCTAGGATGGTCTTGATCTCCTGACTTTGTGATCTGCCCGCCTCAGCCTCCCAAAGTTCTGGGATTACAGGCATGAGCCACCGTGCCTGACCCCTTCAGGAGCTCCTGTAAGGCAGGCCTGGTGGTGGAAAAATCTCTCAACATTTGCTTGTCTGTAAAGGATTTTATTTCTCCTTCACTTCTGAAACTTAGTTTGGCTGGATATGAGAAATAATAAGGGAATATCACCACCGATTGTACAGAAATACAAACTACCATCAGAGAATACTATAAACACCTCTCGGCAAATAGACTAGCAAATCTAGAACAAATGGATAAATTCCTGGACACATATACCCTCCCAAGACTAAAACAGGAAGAAGTCGAATCCCTGAATAGACCAATAACAAGTTCTGAAATTGAGTCAGTAATTAATACCCTACCAACCAAAAAAAGCCTGGGACCAGATGGATTCAAAGCTGAACTCTACCAGAGGTACAAAGAGGAGCTGGTACCATTCCTTCTGAAACTATTCCAATCAATAGAAAAAGAGGGAATCCTCCTTAACTCATTTTATGAGGCCAGCATCATCCTGATACCAAAACATGGTGGAGACACCACAAAAGAGAATTTCAGACCAATATCCTTGATGAACATCGATGTAAAAGTCCTCAATAAAATACTGGCAAACCGAATCCAGCAGCACATCAAAAAGCTTATCCACCATGATCAAGTCGGCTTCATCCCTGGGATGCAAGGCTGGTTCAACATATGCAAATCAATAAATGTAATCCATCACTTAAATAGAACCAATGACAAAAACCAGATGATTATCTCAATAGATGCAGAAAAGGCCTTTGACAAAATTCAACACCCCTTCATGCTAAAATCTCTCAATAAACTAGGTATTGATGGAACGTATCTCAAAATAATAACTGCTATTTATGACAAACCCATAACCAATATCATACTGAATGGGCAAAAACTGGAAGCATTCCCTTTGAAAACTGGCACAAGACAGGGATGCCCTCTCTCACCACTCCTATTCAACATAGTGTTGGAAGTTCTGGCTAGGGCAATCAGGCAAGAGAAAGAAATAAAGGGTATTCAGATAGTAAGAGAGGAAGTCAAATTGTCTCTATTTGCAGATGACATGATTGTATATTTAGAAAACCCCATCATCTCAGCCCTAAATCTCTTCAAGTGGATAAGCAACTTCAGCAAAGTGTCAGGATACAAAATCAATGTGCAAAAATCACAAACTTTCCTATACACCAATAATAGACAGACAGACAGCCAAGTCATGTGTGACCTCCCATTCACAATTGTTACAAAGAGAATAAAATACCTAGGAATACAACTTACAAGGAATGGGAAGGACCTCTTAAAGGAGAAATACAAACCACTGCTCAAGGGAATAAGAGAAACATTCCATGCTCATGGACAGGAAGAATCAATATTGTGAAAATGCCATACTGCCCAAAGTAATTTATAGATTCAATGCTATTCCCATGGAGCTACCATTGACTTTCTTCACAGTAGAAAAAACTACTTTAAATTTCAAATGGAACAAAAAAGAGCCCGGATAACCAAGAAAATCCTAAGCCAAAAGAACAAAGCTGGAGTCATCATGCTACCTGACTTTAAACTATACTATAAGGCTACAGTAACTAAAACAGCATGGTACAGGTACCAAAACAGATACATAGACCAATGGAACAGAACAGAGGCCTCAGAAATAGCGCCACACATCTACAACCATCTGATCTTTGACAAACTTGACAAAAACAACAATGGGGAAAGGATTCCCTATTTAATGAATGCTGTTGGGAAGGCAGAAAACTGAAACTGGACCCTTTCCTTATACCTTGTACAAAAATAATTCAAGATAGATTAAAGATTTAAACATAAGACCTAAAACCATAAAAACCCTAAAACAAAACCTAGGCAATACCATTCAGGACATAAGCATGGGTAAAGACGTCATTACTAAAACACCAAAAGCAATGCCAACAAAAGCCAAATCGACGAATGGAATCTAATTAAGCTAAAGAGCTTCTGAACAGCAAAAGAATCTATCATCAGAGTGAACAGGCAACCTACAGAATGGGAGAAAACTTTTGCAGTTTATTCATCTGACAAAGGGCTAATATCCAGAATCTACAAGGACCTTAAACAAATTTATAAGAAAAAAAAAAACCCTATAAAAAAGTGAATCAAGGATATGAACAGACACTTCTCAGAAGAAGACATTTATGCAGCCAACGAACATATGAAAAAAGCTCATCATCACTGGTCATTAGAGAAATGCAAATCAAAACCACAATGAGATACCTTCTCATGCCAGTTAGGATGGTGATCATTAAAAGGTCAGGAAACAACAGATGCTGGAGAGGATGTGGAGAAATAGGAACACTTTTACACTGTTGGTGGGAGTGTACATTAGCTCAACTATTGTGGAAGACAATGTGGTGATTCCTCAAGGATCTAGAACCAGAAATACCATTTGACCCAGCTATTCCCTTACTGGGTGTATACCCAAAAGATTATAAATAATTCTCCTATAAAGACACATGCATACGTATGTTTAAGGAAGCACTGTTCACAATAGCAAAGACTTGGAACCAACCCAAATGCCCATCAGTGATAGACTAGATAAAGAAAATATGGCACATATACACCATGGAATACTATGCAGCCATAAAAAAGGATGAGTTCATGTCCTTTGCAGGGACATGGATGAAGCTGGAAACTATCATTCTCAGCAAACTAACACAGGGACCAAAGACTGCATGTTCTCACTCATAAGTGGGAATTGAACAATGAGAACATGGACACAGGGAGGGGAACATGACACATCGGGGCCTGTCGGGGAATGAGGAGCTAGGGGAGGGAATAGCATTAGGAGAAATACCTAATGTAGATGTCAGGTTGATGGGTGCAGCAAACTATCATGGCATGTGTATACTTATGTAACAAACCTGCACATTCTGCACATGTATCCCAGAGCTTAAAGTATAATTTTAAAAAACAGAAATTGATCAATTCATGTTTATACTTTTATTGGGAGTACTTTTTGTTGGGAGTACTTTTGTAGTTAAAGATGCTTCTGTCAAGGTCAATATGGCTTTATTTAGGACAATTTAGCAGGTACTTCCTTCCTTCAACAGAGGGTACAAATAGCCTTTTTACTTTTGCATTTCTCCTAATACCCAAGAAGGGTACTTTCATTTTCTATTCTTTAGATGTTATTTTGTCACTTTTCCTTGATCTTATTGACTAAAGAAAGAAGCCAAGCTTTTAAAGAATTAAAGTTAGGTTTTTTTGGAAGTCTTACTGTGGCCTATCGCTTAGGAGTTCTTTTAGACTGCTCCAAAGCAGTGTTTGAGTTTGTATCTCATGTACAAGTGGAGGAGGGAGGGGGATGGGGGTTCAGTACATGCTAAATCACATCAAACTTCCTGAGAACTCACATTAAAGCAGAATCACATCAAGGTTTGGGTGTAAGAGTACATCTGGTTATAAATTACTGAGGCATAATCACTAACCCCATCTGACATTATCTTATGTGTAGGACAAGGCAAGGACCAGGTCATTTATCTTTTAAGGAGTGTAGTGACTCAGGCAAGAGACATGGGGGACCTATGTGCTCTCTTCTGTTTTGTCTTTGAAGCATCTTTCTGGAGAGCTGCACGTCATTGCAGAGTGAGGGACTTGGTGAAGTTGTGTTGGCAAACAGAAATGAGCAAACAGCTTTTGTTGTTACTTTGTCTCACAATCTGTACATTGGATTCTAAATGGACATTTTTTTTAAAAAGAGGAAAAACTGAAACTTCACATGTGGCTTTTATTCAAATAAAATGAAGTGAGCTAAGAAATTTTCTTTACCATTTTTCTAGCTTTCTGTGGCAAATTGGAAGATCTTTTATTGTAACCGCTAAGAGTGAACTTCTGCTAAACTGTCAGACAGGTATAGTTGACTGGAGAGTAACCCATGTCAGACAGGGCTGGGTCCACATATTGTGATAAATAGAGATAGATGGATAGATAGACAGACATAAATGGCTGTGTTTACTGCAGGTATCTCTACAAGTCATGACTGTACATAGTGCCATCAGATTTTCAGATCCTGAGGCACAGGAGGTGCCCCTGTGCATAGTCACAAAATTTTTGTCAACCAACAGCAGAGCTGGATTTCTGAAAGCACAAGCTGACCTCATTTTATCTTCTTTTTGCAGAAAAAAAGTACATTTATACAATTGGTCACTTTCATTCTTTGTACATTTCAGTGTGCATGTGTGTGTGCGTGTGTGTGCTCGAGTGATTGTTGTCACTGTTTAACATATCCTGTAATTATAAGTAAACACATAAAGAGAAGAATGAAAATTCTTTCATCCAGTGTTCAAGAGCTGATGGTTATATCATTTTCATAACAACATTCTTTAGAATTTTCAGTTTTACAGCCTCATCACCCTGATGTTGCCTGTGAATAGGAAGCATATTAATAATCAATGACTTCAGATTAGTGCTCTTCACCCCTAGCAACCCTATCTCAAATACGTGATCCACAGAGTTCATTTATCTTTTCCCTCTTATTTCCAGCTAGTGAAAGGACAAGGGTGTCTGTAAAATTGCTTGCAAATCAGCTGTAGGCACTTGTGCTGCTGAGAAAATGGCCAGTTTAACTCTGAAGGCTCGAAATTCCTTCTCTAATGTGGGCTGATTTATTCTTAGATCATCTTCTCTCATCCCCACTTAGAAAATATTTTTGATGATATTGGAAATGGTCTTAAGATTTTGATTATGTTGCCCTAAGTCACATAATTTAAGTTCCTAATTTTCTAACTCCCCATCCCTTTCACATATGTCTTATTACATAACGGAAAACAAACAAACAAAACAAACAAACAAACAAACAAAAAACCCAGAATTTAAAAGGACTTCAAGAATACCCAATACCTGAACTTCATAGATACACTCGAAACTTCCATACAAATTGACAAAAAGTGGGCATACAGTTTAGGCCTTAATATCTCTAGGATGACACATCAATTAACTTCCTGTGAAGGCTAGCTATTCCACCGTCAAGTGGAGAAAATAATGCAATTTGCTTTTCTCCCATGAATGAATAGCAAATGTAATATAGATGGTCTTCAGATCTTACTTAAATACTCTGCAAACTATCAATGTCTTCTATTATTTCAGAAGATAGAATTATGCAATGCATTATATTATTATTAATTGAAACTGACATATTTCTAGAAAGGTTGGAGAGGTCAGATATAACATTGATTTTGCAAATACCATGTGGACATTCAAAAGTAGATTCATGGTCTCCCAGATCTCCTAGCCTGGAACCTACTCTTTGGGGTTCCCAAGAAATTGTTCTAGTCACTGGATTGTGCTGTCTTTCTGGGACTGCTTTGTGTACTGATTGTAAATATGAAAAACTTCCCAAAGTCATTTTTCTCCCACTGTGCAGTCAAGTGTGTTGTTTGTGCCTGGCAGAAGGAGCACAACATGAGCAGAGCTTTGGGAGGTGGAGCCACAGGAAGCTCTGCACTTCCTCCTCAACAACACTTGATTTGGAATCTGGAGACTTCATTCCTGGTGGGGGTAACAGCAACCTTTACCCTGTAATTAATTTCTGTAAGCAGCAGTTCATTAGCGAGAAGAATGACAGCCTTGAGACACTGATACTGGCTTGTGTGTGACTCCAAATCTCTATCACCTTATTTAAAGGTGGAGTCAGCCATTAATGGTAATAATAATTCAAATATCTTTTAATGCCAACAGCCACACAACCACCTTAAAATAATTCTGGCTGTGAGAAAACTATCAATTTAAAGGCAGCTCATGTTCTCTCAAGTTTTTCATGGCTGCTACTGGGAATACTTGATAATTTATGAAGGCTTATACCATCAAATTAATTACATTTTCCGGATGCCACATGTCTTTTTTTTTTTTTTTTAATAACAGTGAGCTCTGAATTATAAGTAAAAATGCTATAGCTATTCATTCCTCCTGTTTATAAAAAATAATAGTTGAATCATCTTAGAAATTCCATTATTCCAGGCATAGTCAGTTAAATATGTGTCAGCAATTTTTTATTCTTCATCCTATGAATTTTTGTTTAAAAATTAGAAAATACTGTATTAGCTGGAAAGCATATTTTTCAACAAAGTGTGAAAAAATGTTAGTATTTTGTAACAAATTTAAGAGACAAAAAGAGCTAGTTTATGGGGTACTTGAATTCCTAGTGTAAGAGAATGTGAGTAGGGTTAGGATTGAACAGCCCTGGAAAGTCACATGTACTAGTCCGTAGACAGAGCCTGAAGAAAATGATCATGAAGCATGGTGATGCTGCTACAGATGAGAATCCAGATAACGGAAAATAAAGCCTGTAGACCAGGGTCTGTTTCTCTTCTGTTAACAGCTGCTCTTTCTTACTAGATATAGACTTGTTTTGCCATTAAACGAGTAGACAGAGGCCTAGTGAAAATATCCCAGACTGATTAACTTTTCATTATATTTTAAATTCGATTTAGGATAGAAATCACAAGTCCTGATTATGTGCTGACTTAATAAAATTAGACTCAACTTTTTCTATAGTAAAGTGAATATAATAGAATTTTTAATTTATTCAACACATATGTATGGGGCCCTATTGACTAGTGCAGTAGTTTGGTGCAGTACAGAATAGTAATTAGGAAAAGGAATTTTGGAGTCAAACAAATCAGGATTTGGGGTACAAAATCCTGCTCTGCCTCTTACGAGCTGTGTGACCTTGAGCTAATTACTGAACACACCAAGCATTAGTACCATGATCTAAGGCAGGGTTGGCAAATTTTGACCTGTGAACCACATCCATCCCACTGCCTGGAATGCAGCCATGCCCACTCATTTGTGTATCATCTGGCTGCTTTTATAGTCTTAAGAGTAGAGTAGGGTGGTCTTAACACACAATCTGTGGTACACAAAGTCTAAAATATTTGCTCTCTGAACCCTCACAGAAAAATTTTCCTGACCCCTGATATAATAAGCTTAAATAATGATGGTACCTACTTCACAGGTGGTTGTGACAATTAAATGGGACTATGTGTACATACTGTTTAGGACGTTGTCTGGAATATGGTGCATTCTCATTAACTGTTAGGCATCATTAGAAGTATTTTGCCAGATATTAGGCTTGGTGCTGGAGGCACCATGACAAACAAAACATAGCTCCATCCTCAGGGAAATGAAGCCACCAATACAGTGTTGTAGGGTCATAGAGATGCACAAAATACTTGGTGGGAACATTTAAGACCCATATAAAATTCCTACCTTTTCCCTATATTTTAGGGCCTATAATATATACAATGATGTTTATTGCTCTTCTTTGCAAGCATATAAAATATCTTATAGATGACTTTTTGATAATTAATCTTGCGGGTTTTTTTTTTCCCTCCAACTTATATAATTCACAGATATTGTGATTACAAATGCAGGCATGGAGTGGCTAAATAGAGAATTTGAACAGGACAGTTGATTCACTTTTCTGGATATACAATCACTTATAGAAAGTAAAATGTTCCATGTGTTTAACTTAGTGTGATACAAGACCTAAAATTAAGGCTCAATATTGTATGCTACCTGGACATCTGATTAAACAGGGAGGGCTTCAACAGGTCTAACTGCAAGCTCCCTCACCACTCTCCTCCCATGAATAAAGTCCCTTATCCAAACAACCATCCTTATCAAACAGACCAGGTGGACTTGCTACTTTTCACTGAATAGCAGGTTTCAGTTTCCTGCTGGCCCATGAAATTGTTCCTACAAGCCAATCACACTCTCTCAGGGAGACTGGGCACTTGTTGTCTTGATAGTACAAAGCCTGCCTCCCACAGCCCCTGGTTGTTCATTATATTCCCAATTGCAATGTCCATGGGCTTTGTGTGACATACGATATCCTTCTCCCCTAGGTTATGAGTATATGTGACTAACTGCTGTTGCCCTTACCTGTCCAGTGTCAGGCATTCATGTGTTTGGCCATCTTCATAAACCTAGGGTGAGAGTCTCTTCTTCACCAATGTGATGAAGAGGAGGTGATTAAAACTCTTGGCTCAGTGAGCACCGTGACATACTGGAAACTCCTGGAGCAGAGTACAATTTAACACTCATAAGGAGCCTTGGCACTTTTAAAAAGAAGGAAAGAGCAGGACCAGAAGTCACTTAATCATGATAAAGGTAGAGCATGAGAAGCACTGCTGCTTCAGACTTTGTCTAAAACAGCATAAAAATATTAGGTGAGAGGAATTCATGTAGAGCAGGTTGCCTGTTGCAACAACATATTTTTTTAAGAGGATATATAATGACTGGTATCCTGGACTGGTTAGACAGTTAATGTCTTTGTTAACAAGTATGTTAAACCAAAGTAGGGTGAAGTGCTAAAATAATAAAAGAAAGAAATCTTATTTCTAATCCTTATCCTCAACCTCTAAAATAATATTTTTTTGATTAGAGATTTTTAAAATAGATTTAGTTGTGCAAGCGTCACCCCAATCAAGTTTTAGAACTTTTCATAAACCGCTGTTTCCCTTGTGTCCATTTGCAATTTATCCATACTTTCATTTCTAGCCCTGGGTACTGATATGATTTCTGTCTCTACATATTTTCTTTATCTAGACATTTTATATAAATAGAAGCATATAATATCTAGTTTTTTGTGTGCATTATTTCACGTAAAATAATGCTTTCAAGTTGTACGTGTAGAAGCATGGGTCAGTAGTTCATTCCTTTATGTTGCTGAATGGTATTCCATTTGTATGCATTTTATTTATCCATTAACCAATTAGGTATTTGTACTTTTTTTCAGTTTGGGGCTACTAGGAATAATGCCATTATGAACATTCATAATGTTTTTGTGTGGACCTAAGTCTTCATTTTTCTTGGGTAGAATCCTAGGAGCAGAATTGCTGGGTTGGTTGTATGACTGCTTTATGTTTAACTTTTAAGGAAACCACCAACTGTCTTCCAACTGGTTGTACAATTTTAAAGTACCCTTCTTTAATACAGTAGTCCTCCACCTTACCTGCAGGGGATGCATTCCAGGACCCTGAGTCAGTGCCTGAAATTGTAAATGGTACTGAACCCTATATATATTATACTTTTTCCTATTTACACATACCTGTGTTAAAGTTTAACATATAGATTAGGCACAGTAAGAGATTAACAGCAATAACAAATGACAAAATAGAACCATTATAACAATATATTGTAATAAAAGTTATGTGACTATGGTCCCTCTCTCAAAATTTCTTATTGTATTGTACTCACCCTTCTTGTGTTGATGTGAGATGATAAAATGTCTATGTGATGAGATGAAGTGAGATGAATGACATAGGCATTGTAACATAGCATTACTCTACCATTGACCTTTTGAACACTGGACAGAAAGAGGATCACTGAGCCATGACCAAGTGACAAACTTGGCTTTGTTAGACAAGGGGACAATTCACGTCCCAGGTAGAAGGAAGGTGCAAGATTTCATCACACTACTCAGAGTGGTGCACAATTTAAAACTTATGAATTGTTTATTTCTGTAATTTTTCCATTTAATATTTTCAGTCCTTGGCTGTCCATGGGTAACTTAAATCTGGAAAAAAAGTGAAACTGACAATTTGTGGGGGGAATATTGTATTTGCCATTGACTTGTCTTTTTCATTATAACCATTCTAAAGGGTATATAGTAAAATATTCACATCTTCTGCCTGTTTTTAATTGAGTTGTTTGCCTTATTTATCGAGTTCTAAGGGTTCCTTAAATATTCTTTACGTAAGATTTGTATGAGCTATTTGATTGTGAATATTTTCTCCCGTACTGTGGCTTCTCTTTTTATTTTAATTGTGTTGCTAAAAACACAAACGTCTATCATTTAGACAAGCTCCCAATTATCAACTTTTGTTTTATGGGTTGTGTTTTTGATGCTGTTTCTAAAACTCTCTGCTTACTCCAGAATAAAAAAAAAATCCTCCTCTGATTTATTTATTAATATTCAGCTCTTATATTTAAGTCATCAATTTTGAGTTAATTTTTGCTATAGTTTGAGGTAACGTTCTTTTTTTGGCACATAGACGTCCAATTGTTTCATCACCATTTGTTGAAGATATTCTTTCCCCTTTTAAATTGCATTAGCATTTTGTTGAAAATCAGTTGACTGTAAATATAAGAGTTTATAGACTCAATTCTGTTTCATTTATCTTTATGCAATACCACATGTCTTTTTTTTTATTATACTTTAAGTTCTAGGGTACATATGCACAACGTGCAGGTTTGTTACGTAGGTATACATGTGCCATGCTGGTTTGCTGCACCCATTAACTCGTCATTTACATTATTTCTCCTAATGCTACCCCTCCCCCTGACCCCCATCCCATGACAGGCCCCAGGGTGTGATGTTCCCCTCCTTGTGTCCATGTGTTCTCATTGTTCAATTCTCACCTCTGAGTGAGAACATGTGGTGTTTGGTTTTCTGTCCTTGTGATAGTTTGCTCAGAATGATGGTTTCCAGCTGCATCCATGTCCCTGCAAAGGATGTGAACTCATCCTTTTTTATGGTTGCATAGTATTCCATGGTGTATATGTGCTACATTTTCTTAATCCAGTCTATCATTGATGGACATTTGGGTTGGTTCCAAGTCTTTGCTGTTGTGAATAGTGCTGCAATAAACATACGTGTGCATGTCTCTTTATAGGAGCATGATTTATAATACTTTGGGTATATACCCATTAATGGGATCGCTGGGTCAAATGGTATTTCTAGTTCTAGATCATTGGGGAATCACCACACTGACTTCCACAATGGTTGAAATAGTTTACACTCTCACCAAGAATGTAAAAGCATTCCTATTTCTCCACATCCTCTCCAGCATCTGTCATTTCCTGACTTTTTAATGATTACCATTCCAACTGGTGTGAGATAGTATCTCATTGTGGTTTTGATTTGCATTTCTCTGATGACCAATGATGAGCATTTTTTTCATGTGTCTGTTGGCTGCATAAATGTCTTCTTTTGAGAAGTGTCTCAAGTTCATATCCTTTGCCCACTTTTTGATTTTTTTTTCTTTTTGTAAATTTGTTTAAGTTCTTTAAGTTCTTTGTAGATTTCTGGATATTAGCCCTTTGTCAGATGGGTAGATTGCAAAAATGTTCTTCTGTTCTGTAGGTTGCCTGTTCAGTCTGATGGTAGTTTCTTTTACTGTTCAGAAGCTCTTTAGTTTAATTAGATCCCATTTGTCTATTTTGGCTTTTGTTGCCATTGCTTTTGGTGTTTTAGTCATGAAGTCCTTGCCTATGCCTATGCCCTGAATGGTATTGCCTAGGTTTTCTTCTAGGGTTTTTATGGTTTTGGGTCTAACATTTAAGTCTTTAATCCATCTTGAATTAATTTTTGTATAAGGTGTAAGGAAGGGATCCAGTTTTAGCTTTCTAAATATGGTTAGCCAGTTTTCCCAGCACCATTTATTAAATAGGGAATCCTTTCCCCATTTCTTGTTTTTCTCAGGTTTGTCAAAGATCAAATGGTTGTAGATGTGTGGTATTATTTCTGAGGCCTCTGTTCTGTTTCATTGGTCCATCTCTCTGTTTTGATACCAGAACTATGTTGTTTTGGTTACTGTAGCCTTATAATATAGTTTAAAGTCAGGTAGCATGATGCCTCCAGCTTTGTTCTTTTTGCTTAGGATTGTTTTGGCAGTGCAGGCTCTTTTTTGGTTCCATGTGAACTTTAAAGTAGTTTTTTCCAATTTGTGAAGAAAGTCATTGGTAGCTTGATGGAGATGGCATTGAATCTATAAATTACCTTGGGCAGTATGGCCATTGTCAGGATATCGATTCTTCCTGTCCGTGAGCACGGAATATTCTTCCAGTTGTTTGTGTCCTTTTTTATTTCATTGAGCAGTGGTTTATAGTTCTTCTGGAAGAGGTCCTTCAAATCCCATGTAAGTTGGATTCCTAGGTATTTTACTCTCTTTGGAGCAATTGTGAATGGGAGTTCACTCATGATTTGGCTCTATGTTTGTCTGTTATTGGTGTATAGGAATGCTGTGATTTTTGCACATTGATTTTGTATCCTGAGACTTTGCTGAAGTTGCTTATCAGCTTAAGGAGATTTTGGGCTGAGATGGTGGGGTTTTCTGAACATACAATCATGTCATCTGCAAACAGGGACAATTTGATTTCCTCTTTTCCTAATTAAATACCCTTTATTTCTTTCTCTTGCCTGATTGCCCTGGCAAGAATTTCCAACACTATGCTGAATAGGAGTGGTGAGAGAGGCCATACCTGCCTTGTGCCAGTTTTCAAAGGGAATGCTTCCAGTTTTTGCCCATTCAGTATGATATTGGCTGTGGGTCTGTCATAAATAGCTGTTATTATTTTGAGATATGTTCTATCAATACCTCGTTTATTGAGAATTTTTAGCATGAAGAGGTGTTGAATTTTGTCAACACCTTTTCTGCATCTATTGAGATAATCATGTGGTCTTTGTCATTGGTTCTGTTTATGTGATGTATTATGTTTATTGATTTGCATATGTTGAACCAGCCTTGAATTCCAGGAATGAAGCCAACTTGATCATGGTGGATAAGCTTTTTGATGTGCTGCTGGATTTGGTTTGTGACTATTTTATTGAGGATGTTCGCATTGATATACATCAGAGATAATGGTCTAGCATTCTCTTTTTTTGTTGTGTGTTTGCCAGGCTTTGGTATCAGGATGAGACTGGCCTCATAAAATGAGTTAAGGAGGATTCCCTCTTTTTCTATTGATTGGAATAGTTTCAGAAGGAATGTTACCAGCTCCTCTTTGTGCCTCTGATAGAATTCGACTGTGAATCCATCTGGTCCTGGAGTTTTTTTTGTTGGTAGGTTATCGATTATTGCCTCAATTTCAGATTCTGTTATTGGTCTATTCAGAGATTCAACTTCTTCCTGGTTTAGTCTTGGGAGGGTGTATGTGTCCAGGAATTTATCCATTTGTTCTACATTTTCTAATTTATTTGCCTACAGGTGTTTATAATATTCTCTGATGGTAGTTTGGATTTCTGTGGGATCAGTGGTGATATCCCCTTTATCATTTTTTATTGCATCGATTTGATTCTTCTTTCTTTTCTTCTTTATTAGTGTTGCTAGTGGTCCGTCAATTTTGTTGATCTTTTTCAAAAAGTCAGCTCCTGGACTCATTGATTTTTTGAAGGGTGTTTTGTGTCTCTATCTTCTTCAATTGTGCTCTGATCTTAGTTATTTCTTGCCTTCTGCTAGCTTTTGAATGTGTTTACTCTTGCTTCTCTAGTTCTTTTAATTGTGATGTTAAGAGTGTCAATTTTAGATCTTTCCTGCTTTCTCTTGTGGGTATTTAGTGCTATAAATTTCCCTCCACACACTGCTTTAAATGTGTCCCAGAGATTCTGGTATGTTGTATCTTTGTTCTCATTGGTTTCAAAGAACATCTTTATTTCTGTCTTCATTTCATTATGTACCCAGTAGTCATTCAGGAGCAGGTTATTCAGTTTCCATGTAGTTGAGCGGTTTTGATTGAGTTTCTTAGTCCTGAGTTCTAGTTTGATTGCACTGTGGTCTGAGAGACAGTTTGTTATAATTTCTATTCTTTTACATTTGCCGAGGAGTGCTTTACTTCCAACTATGTGGTCAATTTCAGAATAAGTGTGATGTGATGCTGAGAAGAATGTATATTCTGTTGCTTTGGGGTGGAGAGTTCTGTAGATGTCTATTAGGTCTGCTTGGTGCAGAGCTGATTTCAAGTCCTGGGTATCCTTGTTAACCTTCTGTCACATTGATCTAGTATTGACAGTGGGGTGTTGAAGTCTCCCATTATTATTGTGTGGGAGTCTAAGTTTCATTGTAGGTCTCTAAGGACTTGCTTTATGAATCTTGGTGCTCCTGAATTGAGTGCATGTATATTTAGGATAGTTAGCTCTTCTTGTTGAATTGATCCCTTTACCATTATATAATGGCCTTCTTTGTCTCTTTTGATAGTTGTTGGTTTAAAGTCTGTTTTATCAGAGACTAGAATTGCAACCCCTGCTTTTTTTTTAATTTTCCATTTGCTTGGTATATCTTCCTCCATCCCTTTATTTTAAGCCTTTGTGTGTCTCTGCATGTGAGATGGGTCTCCTGAATACAGCACACTGATGGTTCTTGATTCTTTATCCAATTGGCCAGTCTGTGTTTTTAATTGGGGCATTTAGCCTATTTACATTTAAAATTAATATTCTTACGTGTGAATTTGACCCTGTCATTATAATATTAGCTGCTTATTTTGCCCGTTAGTTGATGCAGTTTCTTCCTAGCATCGATGGTCTTTACAATTTGGCATGTTTTTGCAGTGGCTGGTACTGCTTGTTTCTTTCCATGTTTAGTGCTTCCTCTAGGAGCTCTTGTAAGGCAGGCCTGGTGGTGACAAAATCTCTCAGCATTTGCTTATCTGTAAATGATTTTGTTTGTCCTTCACTTATTAAGCTTATTTTAGCTGGATATGAAATTCTGGGTTGAAATTTCTTTTCTTTAAGAATGTTGAATATTGGCCCCCACTCTCTTCTGGCTTGTAGAGTTTCTGCCACGAGATCTGCTGTTAGTCTGCTGGGCTTCCCTTTGTGGGTAACCCGACTTTTCTCTCTGCCTGCCCTTAACATTTTTTCCTTCATTTCAACCTTGGTGAATCTGCTAATTATGTGTCTTGGGGTTGCTCTCCTCGAAGAGTAACTTTGTGGTGTTCTCAGTATTTCCTGAATTTGAATGTTGGCCTGCCTTGCTAGGTTGAGGAAGTTCTCCTGGATCATATCCTGGAGAGCCTTTTCCAACTTGGTTCCATTTTCCCCGTCACTGTCAGGTACACCAATAAAACGTAGATTTGGTCTTTTCACATAGTCCCATATTTCTTGGAGGCTTTGTTCATTTCTTTTTACTCTTTTTTCCTCTAAACTTCTCTTCTTGCTTTATTTCATTAATTTGATTTTCAATGACTGATACCCTTTCTTCCACTTGATCAAATTGGCTATTGAAGCTTGTGCATGCATTACATAGTTCTTGTGCCATGGTTTTCAGCTCCATCAGGTCATTTAAGATCTTCTCTACACTGTTTAGTTAGCCATTCGTCTCATCTTTTTTCAGGGTTTTTAGCTTCCTTCCGATGGGTTCAAACATCCTCCTTTAACGCAGAGAAGTTTGTTATTACCGACCTTCTGAAGCCTACTCCTGTCAGCTTGTCAAAGTCATTCTCCATCCAGCTTTGTTCCATTGCTGGTGAGGAGCTGTGATCCTTTGGAGGAGAAGAGGCTCTCTCTTTTTTAGAATTTTCAGCTTTTCTGCTCTGGTTTCTCCCCATCTTTGTGGTTTTATCTACCTTTGGTCTTTGATGTTGGTGACCTACACATGGGGTTTTGGTGTAGATGTTCCTTTTGTTGATGTTGATGCTATTCCTTTCTGTTTGTTAGTTTTCCTTCTAACAGTCAGGTCCCTCAGCTGCAGGTCTGTTGGAGTTTGCTGGAGGTCCATTCCAGACCCTGTTTTCCTGGGTATCACCAGTGGAGGCTGCAGAACAGCAAATATTGCTGCCTGATCCTTCCTCTGGAAGCTTCGTCTCAAAGGGGCACCCACCTGTATGAGGTGTCAGTCAGCCCCTACTGGGAGTTGTCTCCCAGTTAGGCTACATAGGGGTCAGGGACCCACTGGAGGAGGCAGTCTGTCTGTTCTCCGAGCTCAAACACTGTGCTGGGAGAACCACTGCTCTCTTCAGAGCTGTCAGACAGGGACATATAAGTCTGCAGAAGTTTCTGCTGCCTTTTGTTCAGCTATGCCGTACCGCCAGAGGTGGAGACTACAGAGGCAGCCCGCTTTTGTAAGCTGGAGTGGGCTCTGCCCAGTTCAAGCTTTCCCAGCTGCTTTGTTTACCTACTGAAGTCTCAGCAATGGGAGACACCCCTCCCCCTGCCAGGCTGGTGCCTCACAGGTTGCTCTCAGACTGCTGCACTAGCAGTGAGCAAGGCTCTGTGGGCATGGGACCTGCTGAACCAGGCGCGGGATATAATCTCCTGGTGTGCCATTTGCTAATACCATTGGAAAAGCACAGTATTTGCGCAGGAGTGTCCCATTTTTCCAGGTGCCATCTGTCATGGCTTCCCTTGGCTAGGAAAGGGAATTCCCTTGACCCCTTGCACTTCCCGGGTGAGGTGATGTCCCACCCTGCTTTGACTCACCCTTCATTGGGCTGCACCCATTGTCCAACCAGTCCCAATGAGATGAACAAGGTACATTGGTTGGAAATGCAGAAATCACCTGTCTTCTGCATCGGTCATACTGGGACCTTCAGACTGGAGCTGTTCCTATTCGGCCATCTTGGAATGGAGTTGCAATACCACGTTTTAACTACTATGGCTTTATAGTAAGTTTTGACATTAGTAGTGTAAGGGCTCCAGTTTTTTTTTTCTTTAAAAATTATTTTGACAATTCTAGGTTTTTGTGTGTATATACATATATATGTGTGTGTATATATGTATATGTATGTATATGTGTATATATATGTATATGTATATATATGTATATGTGTATGTATACAGCTTAGGATCAGCTTGCAAATTTCTATTAAAAACCCAACTGGAACTTTGATATTAATTGCACTGAATAGATAGATCAATTTGGGGAGAATTTTCATTTTGACAGCATTAAATTGTCTAATTGATGAACATAAGCTATCTCTCCATTTATTTGTATCTGCTTTAATTTCACCCAACAATATTATTATAGTTTCTGTGTACAAGTCTTACATTTTTCCTAATTTTTTCTGAAGTACTTCTTTTCATCCTATTTTGAATAAAACTGTTTTCTTAATTTTATTTTAAATTTTTCATTGCTAGCATATGGAAATACAGTTGACTTGTATATTTTGATTTTTTTATTCCATGACCTTGCTAAACTCAATTATTGTAATTTTTTTAAGTAGTTGAGATTTTCTACAAAAAATAGTGTGTTATCTGCTAAAAAAGAGTTTACTTCATTCTTTCCTATCTGGGTCCCTTTATAAAACTTTGTCTCTTTTTTCTATCCTTTTCCTTTTTTATTCCTTATTGTACTAGAGGCTACTCCATATAATGTTGAATAAAATTGTCAAGATCAGACATCTTTGCCTTGTTCTCAATCTTAAGTGGAAAGCATTGAATTCAGTCTTTCACCATTAGTATATTAGCTGTGGGTATTTTTTTTAATTATTAGATGCTTGTTATCAAATTGGGGATGCTCCCTTTTTTATAGTTTGTTGATAATTTGTTTTTTAATAATTGGGTCTTCAATTTTGTCAAGTGATTTTTGTCCATCTATTGGTGTTTTTTCCTATGCATATGGTATATTACATTAACTGATTTTGTCGGATATAAGTTAGTCATCCCTGCTCTCCTCTGTTTCCATTCACATGGAATATCTTTTTCCATCCTTTCACTTTCAGCCTATGTGTGTCCTTAGAGCTTAAGTTAGTTTCTTGTAGACAGTGTATACTGGGGTCTTATTTTGTATCCTTTCAGCCTCCCTATTTCTTTTGATTGTAGAATTTAGTCCATTTATATTTAAAGTACTTTTGAGATTAAAAACTTACTGCTGCTATTCTGTTTATTGTTTTCTTATTCTTTAATAGTTCCTTTGTCCATTCTTCCTCTCTTACTATCTTTCGTTGTCATTTGATCTTTTTTTTTTTTTTTTTTGTAGTGGTATGCTTTGATTCCTTTCTGTTTATCTTTTGTGTATCTTCTATGGGTTTTGGCTTTGTGATTATCATGGGGTGTACATGAAACCTGTAATACTTATAACAATCTATTTTAAGCTGATAACAATCTTCTTCAATTACATATTAAAAACTACCTTTTACTCTCCCTTCTCCCAACATTTTAAGTTTTAATTTCTTAATGTAGTTTTTATATTGTATATCCCTTAACAAATTATTATTGCTATAGTCAGTCTCAATACTTTTGTATTTTAACCTTTATACTAGAGTAAAAGTGATTTATATACCACCATTACAGACTAGAATATTGTGAATTTGACTATATATTTACCTTTGCCAATGAGTTTTATATTTTCATATGTTTCATGTTGCTAATTAGTATAATTTAGTTTGAGCTTGAAAAACTCCCTTTAGCATTTCTTGTTAAATGAACTCTTATTAAATGAGTTTTTGTTAAATGATCAAGAGACTTTAGTTCTTGGTAAAGAACTCTCTTTAACAGGCCTGTTGGTGATAGGCTTCTTCAGCTCCTGTTTGTCTGGAAAAGCCTTTATCTTTTCTTCATTTCTGAAGGACAGCTTTTTTGGGCAAAATATTTTTGGTTGGATTTTTTTTTTTCTTTCAGAACTTTGAATATATTACCCCACTTTTAGCCTTCAAGTTTTCTGCTGAGAAATCTGCTATGTCTAATGAAGGTCCTCTTGTATGTAATGAGTCCCTTGTATGTAATAAGCATTCTGTACCCACCCCACGCTCCCTCTGTCTCTGTCTTCTTTGGAATTCCATAATTTGTAAATTATTTCTGTTGATGGTATCACATAAATCCCATAAACTTTCTTCATTCAGTTTCACTCTTTTTAAAATATCCTTTCAGTGGATAATTTCAACTGACCTTGTCTTTAAGTTCACAGATTCATTCTTCTCCTTGCTCAAGCCTACTGTTGAAATCTCTTTATTACAGTTTTCTTTTAATTTACTGTATGCAGCTCCAGAATTTCTGTTATTTAAAAATGTTTTCTAACTCTGCTATGATTTTAATGTTTGTGTCCCTTTAAATTTATGTTGAAATATAACCCCTAATGCAATAGTATTAAGGGAGAGGCTTTTAGGATGCAAATAGGTCGTATGGACTTATCCTTTGTGGATTACTTTAATGCCCTTGTAAAAGGGGCTTCAAGCAGCATTGATCCTTTTTCCCTCCTAGTCCTTCCACCATGTGAAGACACAGCATTTGTCCCCTCCAGATGATTCAGCAACAAGGCACCATCTTGGAAGCAGAGAGAAAGCCTGTAGCAGACACCAAATCTACTAGCACCTTGATCTTGGACTTCGTAGCCTCCAGAAATATGAACAAAAAAATATGTATTATTAACCAGTCCATGGTGTTTTGACATAGCAGGGACTAAGACAATTTCTTTATTGAAATTCACACTTTTTAAATCATTTTCTGATGTCACTGAGTTGTCAATCTGTGTTCTCACTGAGCTTCCATAAAAAAAATTGAATTACTTGTCAGGCAGTTCTTACCCCTCTTGAGGGGGCAGTGGTAACTAGGAAATTATTGTAGTCCTCTGGTAGTATCATGTTTCCTTTTTTATGTTTCTTGAAGTCTTGAATTGCTGTCTTTATATTTGAATAAGTAAAGACATATTTTACTAACTGGCTTTGGGAGAGAAACACCTTCACCAATCACCTGGGCTTGGGATTCTGAGGCTCTTTTAGACTTTTTCTATGGATGCAGCCACTCTATCCCTCTTGTTCCCTCTTAGGTGAGAATTCTTAAAATGGTATGCCTTGTCTTGATCCCACAAAAGTAGGCCTGGTGCTGAGAGTCTCCTGTTTGTTTTCCCTAGGGTGATGCCCTGAAATGCTCAAGTTTGTGTGCCTTCTCTCAATTGTGCTAAATCTGACTGTGCTTGTTCATGAGTCATCTGTAAAGGCTCACACTCCATGTCTAGTGGAGGAAGATGGGGAGTCAGCCACAGAGAAGATATTTGGGGAAGCCCATGGGCCAGTTTCTTTTTTTTGGGGGGGGGGGTGGGGGTCTGGAGACAAAGTGTCCCAAGTAGTTCATGGGAGGGCTTCTTAAGGAAGCCCATGAGGCAGTTAGTAGGATACGTGGCTCTTTATAATAGAGTTTCACACCCTAGTTGCTGTGAATTCCTGCTGTGAGTTCCTACCTCTCTTTCCTACCACCAGCCTCTCCCAGCTACTCAGCCATGTTGATCTCCTCAGAATTTTGCATGGGGCAAAAAATGTAGTGAACCTCTTGGGTAGATTCCCATATAGCTCAGAGACCTGGGTGCTTACTTATTATGCTCTTACTTTCTCCCATGGGAAGGATCACATGCTTGGGGGATCTCTGTTGCTACTGAGCTGTGCCACCTTGAAGGGGGGGTAATGTGGATAAACCAAAGCTGTTCTTCCCTCATCAGTGTGTCTATTCCCAAATATTTTGCTCCAACAGTGTGCTAGAACTTCTCCGCTAGACTACTGAACTCACACAAATGTCAGTGGGTGGTTGTCAAAATCAGTGCACTATGGAGAGATGATGGTAATAACTCCTATTCTGTTACCTTGCTGATGTCATTCTCTCCCTCTTGGATAAAGTCATTTCAAAGTTCTATATTTTTCTCTAAACGTTGCTCTAGTTGCATCACGTAAGTTTTGATATATTTGTTTTTATTCAGCTCAAAATGTTTTCTAATTTTTCTTGTTATTTCTGCTTTGGCCAGTGATTAAGAGTATGTTGTCTAATTTTCAAATGCTTGGAGATTACCCTATTTCTTATAGTTGTTGATTCTAATTTAATTACACTCTGGTCAGAGATATTCTCTGTATGTTTATAATTCTTTTAAATTTATTGAGATTTCTTTGGGTCTAGCATATGATCTATCCTAAAGAATGTTACATGTGTACTTAAAAAGAATGTATATTCTATGGTTGTTGTATGAAGAGTTCTTTATATCTCAGTTAGGTAGTCAAGTTAGTTGATAGTATCATTTTAAGTCTTCCATAATCTTGCTGACTTTCCATTTAGTTGCTCTTTCAATTATTCAGAATGGATTATGGAAATATCCAGCTATTATTGTTGAATTGTCTATTTCTACTTTCAGTTCTGTCAGTTTTTTAATCACATATTTTAAGTGTCTAGGCACATCTACATTTATAATTATTATATCTCCCTAATACAGTCAGATTTTTAAGTCAGTACTTCTCTCCTTGTCTACAGAAAAATTTCTTGTCTTAAGTCTATTTTTGTCTATAAATACCTATTGAACACTTGATATATCCCAGGAATTTTGCTAGATACTCAGGAGCACAAATAGTAATATATAGTCCCAGCCATCAAAAGCAAGATAAGTCGTATATATAAATGGCTGATTTCAAAATAACATAGTAAATGTTAAAGTTGAAGCAGTCACAAGATACTTTGGAGAACAGTGAATAGTCATGTGATTAAGTCTGGACTTTCAGGTAAGGCTTCTTAAGAGGGATTATGCATAAATTAAAGCATTTAAAATATGTAAGAATGAAAGGTATTCCTGGTGGGGAAAAAATGGCACAAATAGAAGCATGTCAGCAAAGTGAGGTGAAATTTCTTAGTGCAGTCAGATTTCAGTCAGATTTTTCTTTCCATGGGTCTAGTTGAGTACATTAATCGTTTTTTATAAGTTTCAGTAACTACCATCATTGTTTTTGGTCTCAGTTGGCTAGCACAACCTATATCATGTTTTTATATGGATGAGGAGTTTCACAGGTCATGTAATACCTGGAAAACAAAGCTCCTGGATTATTACATATGACAAGAGTAATGACAGTGAAGAAGTACATGGCCTAAGGAGGCAAACGTCAGAGGCCCCAGTTCTAGAATCTGCTCCTTGTTTCATTGCCTCATATGAGGACTTCCAGTTCTTCATTTATAGGGTTTAAGTTTATTGGTTATATTATAATAGTGGGGTAGATGTATATAGAGTTTTGCTCTGCAAAATATGGCTCATGGCTAGTAGCATTAACATCATCTGGGAGCTGCTTAGAAATGCAAAATCTCAGGCCTCTTCGGACACACTGAATTAGAATTTGTGTCTTAGCAAGGTCTTAGGTGACTTGTTTGTACATTAAAGGTTGGGAACCATTGGATTTGATCCTCTTAAAGTTATTTATAGCCTTAAAATGTATATAATTATAAAACCCTGGTATAATCAGTAAGATTGAAAACATTATGGAAGTTGCTCCAATTAGAAATGTGGAATTTCACATAGATTTAAATGATTAAGAAGAAGAAAAGGGATCCAACCAGATATCAAGACTATGAGTGTGATACTTTCCCTTTTAACATGTAAGATTTGTAATGACATACCTAGTGTATTGAGCAAACTCCATGGACTAATGGAATATTTTCATAAAGTGATTTTATTTTGTATTCTCATTGTACTTTTATCTTTGTTAGTTTTCCATGGCTCTGAAAAACAATTTGAAAGTTCCATGACTCTCTAGTCAGGGACTTTATAGTCTATTCAGGTCATAAAATACGTTTCAATTTAGAAAATAGAGCATTCAGGTCCTTCATTCAAGAACATGCCTTATTTTCTATTCTACAAGTAGGTACAGCTCTTCGAGTGAGCAGTCCGCCCTGGAGGACACACATATGGGTAGCTTTTTCCCTCTTTTTGGCTTACCTCCTTCTGCATTTGATAGCTACTGACTTCGGAGGGTGGCAGGAGTAGGAAGAGGTGATCTGGAAGGAGGACAGATAAGGAATGTAGGAGAGTTTTTGTTTCACTGGTACTACCTTAGACTGGTCTTGAGCCTTCGCAGTTTGGCCAAACTTCTTCAGCTTCTTTGTTCTGAGGTCAATTTGGGCTTTTAGGTGTCCCTCTTGGACGGAACCTCCCTATTTCATATGGCCTTGAAAACTTGACCTTGACAAATCACAGGGACTTAAGCCATTTCTGACCCTGCAACCATTGCTCAAATCTTGCAGCAGCCATCTAGCCAGTCTACTTCTATATTTAATAAGAAAGCATGAACATGAATTCACTGGAAATGTTCCAGCTGTAGGAGACACAAATCACATTATTTGAGAGATCTTGGGAAGCACCTCTCTCCAACCCTCAGAATGGTGGAACCCATGTCACATCATAATTCTCTCCATGGCGTTCCTTTCTAAAATGCCTTTCTCCATCTCCATGCTTGACCCAAATGTCAAGCTAGGTGAGGAGGTAACAGTCATGAAGCTGGTTTTCATATACGTTTCTTTGCAAATTTGTATCTTGATATGGTATCTGTTTGAGGAATATCAAATCTATTGAATCTTCATAACTCATTTAAATACCCAATTAAAAAATAGAGGTGAAACTGGCTTCAGTTTTAAGAGAATTGTAACATATATATGGACGTAGAATATCTGTTGCATAGAAGAGAAGACCATTTTCCAACAGAGTGCAGGATTTCCTTGACAAATCTGGTGCTCTGGTGGATCACTCAAGGGATGCCCATTGGCAGGAGGGGTGAGGGTTCTCTTCAAGGAAAGGAGAAACCATGCAGGATGAGCTTGTGAATATAGAATAGACATTTGGAAGAGAGTATGGATTTTGATTACATTGTCTGCCACATAAGTGTATTTCTAGCTCCAATTTTCTGAGACATCTGAATCCTTAGAGAATTCAGTAAATAAAACTAAAATAGCACTTTCACTGAAAGCCATAGCCCACTGTGGCCTAAACAACTCTATTTTCAGAATGTTTGCAACAGTGACCCAGAGAAGAACACACCATCTTCATAATTCTGCCACAGAAAAGGGCTCAGGAAAGGACCCAGGCAATAAAAATCTCTAAGTACTTAAGGAAAGAGTACAGAGAGCAGATGTAGAGGCTCATGGAGCAGGTTAGTGCCTGTAGGTCCCAGGAAAGCAGTAATGTTCACACAGAGTGGTGTCCACAGAAGTGTAGAGAGACTGTTTCTTCTTGGAGCACTGATGACTTGTATAGTATCATGTCTACCACAGAAGTAGACTTGTCCATGAACCCACCGGACCCTCCCAAGAACAAATGGAGGTGCAGTGGAGCAGGGAGGAGTTGGAAGGGCTGAAGTGCTGTTGAAGTAGATAGGGATTGTGGCTTAATGGAATTTCAGCACAAATGTTTGTATGATCTCATTTGTCACCCACAGGATAACAAAACCTAAGAAAACTCGGGTTTCATAAAGAGAATGTTCAGAATGCAAAGGTCAGTCTCCTGCATAAAATGTAGTAGTATTGTGAACATTGAGAAGCAGCTTGCAAAAACAGGATTCATTGTCATCAAGAACAGGGCCAGTCTTGCTGAGGAATCATAAAACCTCATGAAAGAGCAAGCCTGCAAATGTGCTCCTTTTTCTCTATATTTTCTCTCATTCTGAATGGAGGAAACACTACAGCAATTATTTTAGTCATAAACCACTGACATATGGTTAGCAGAACATATAGAAGCTAACCTTAACCTTTCATCCTCTAGAAACAGTAACATCTATTTCAATTGAATTAGCATTAATGCATATGCACTTTAAAAAATTCTGTTAACAATACTAACCACTCTTCCTTGTACTGTGACATTCCTTTCTGTATCCGTCAACGCCATTTTTGAATCTTCATATTTTGTTCTGCCAATTTGCAAAAGTTCTCCATCCTCTTTCATTCTTTCTATTTTCTTTCTCACTTCACTCACTTTTCAAAATAATGAGGAAGGAATATTTATGAAAAGAACACACACACACACACACACACACACACACACACACACACACATCCCCAAATACTTTTCCAAATAGCAAAAATGACTTGCTTTACCTTTTCCTTGTATAAGCATGTTATTTGAGCACTGTATTACATGGAGACTCAATCTCATGTTAATTACTTTAGTGTGTTCAGTTTAATATTTCTTTATCTCACTCTATAGGGTGGAAAGATAGGGAAGGTATGGTCAGAGATGCTTGGGCTTTGGGCCAAAGAAGAGAGTCAGACTGCCACATGAAACAAGATTCAAAGTTGAGAGCATGGCTCAGCTGCAAAGCATATGTTTGGGGAAGAAGAGTACTTCCCTTCTTTGTAGTAACTAACTTTGATACATTCCTCATTTGGCAGTCTTCACTAATAAAGCACATTTAAAGGAAGAAATCTTGTGAAAATTCTTGGTTTTCATCTTTCCATGTTTTAAGTTTATCAGATTCAGCAGTGCCCTTTTCAGGACATTAAGGTTAGTGGTCTTTAACAAAGATTTGTAAGGCACATATGTGCTAATATTAAATCAGTTGAAACAGAATTAAGTGTTTCTGAAGAATGGAGAGGTTGAGGTTAATTTCTGTCCATTTGACTAACCGTATGGTAGTGGAGCATGACAAAAATAAATGAACACAAGAGTCCAATATTTAGTCAGACAACATGATTCCATTTATTACCAAAGTAAAAGCAGAGACCAGTGACTGCCTACCATGCTGTGTGATTGCATTTTCTGGTACATTTGTGCTACAGCTCTGAACTAAGGAGCTGGGTCATTCTCCTCTTATGTTAGACAAAGTATGCAAGTCATCGAAGGCCTTCCAGGTAGCAACATCTGGGTGATACTTCACAGTACAAAAAGGGCCTTAAGGAACTCAGCCTCAAGTAGTTGCACAGCTGTTTCAGGTTGGAAAATATGCTGTTCTCCTTGTGAGGATGTCCTTGAAACATTTGAAGTTGCTGATTGCAAATTTCTGTTTTTTAAGAGTATTCATATAATGCTGCAAACATTTTCTGAGCAACATTTTAAGGGTTATGTACTTTTCAGAGGGAGTACTTTTTGGGAACTGGTCATATAGCTCCCTGATATAAAATGTATGCTTTTGGAATGTAGGTTATATGTTTCATCATTGCTCCATAGGCAAGATCAATCACAGCATTTTCTAGTTTCTGATGTGAGAATAATTGAAAATGTCCTCTTCCACTTCTATTCTTGTTTGGTAGTTCCTGATAGATTTTTTTTTTTTTACCTAAAAAAAGGTAAAATTAATTAAACACTTGACCACATGACAATTAAATTTAAAAACTGACACCAAAATATTCTATTGATGTATTCAGGAAACTTGGTGCTATCCCAGGACTGAGTCAAATGTGGATCTAGAGGTTAAACACGTATCTTATTAATAGGTCTTTGGAAAAGTAGCTACTTAAAAATGAAATAATTCATCTGGTGAATTAACCGAACCTCAAATTAGCCCCACAAGTGCTAGGTTTACGCTTTCTGTCCAAATTAATTACCTCCAAATGATAGCTTGGAATTTATCAGCCATCAGTATTCAGACTTGCTTCTACTTGGGCAAGAGGGACAGAAACAAATAAAAAATAAATAAAAAACGAAGCAGCCAAGTGCAGAATGAGAAGAGTGATTATTCACAACATAACAACTGCAAAACAAATTCTGAAGCCTCTGGGCACAGCAGCTCTGACCGAACTTCCATTTCTCTACAGATCCACCTATCTACACAGAGAGCATTTAGTGCTGTTGTAAGAATTTTAAAGGAGCTTGAGAGGCCATAAGTATACACCGCTCTTGGCTGTGATGTCTGTGTAATAGGTTTGTTAAGAGTTAAAAGGAAAATCACGTTTGTTTTTTGCTATTGTATTCATAACACACAGATGTTGTATCATATAGAAACTTCAGGTGGTCAGAATATGGTAACAACAAATGCATGGTTTCAAAAAACACCAAATAAATAATTTGTCAATAAATGAAAGAATACTGGTGTTAGAACTAAAACACTAGTCACACACAACTCAATCTAAGCAGGAAGATGAAGTTAAAAATTGGCAGGGGGTTGGATGTGAGGGCGATATGGCTGCAACATGTGTCACCCCATTGATTGCCAGGGTTGATTCATCTGAGCTGGCTGACTAGGCTGGTGTCCCCTTCCTACCTCACCGCTCCATGTGCCTCCCTCCTGAAGCTGCACACTTGGTCGAAGAGGACCACTATTCCTAACAGAGGAAGACTGGTGTTCAGTCAAGCACATACAAATAGCTGCACTCCCCTGCTAGAACTTTCAAACAAGCTCTCAAAAAATTGGCAGGGGGCTCAGCCTCATGACTGGGTTCCAGGGCTAGGGAGAAACCAAAGCAGCAGGGCCAGGCTCTGGATTGGTCAGCTCTCCCTCTGAAGACTGATTCTACAGCTTCCTTAACCTTCAGCTTCCTCACCAGCCATTATCTAACTTCATTTCTGCAGTCAACCTATAATACAAGCACCCCTATTATTCAAAGTTTATAGGTTAGAAAAGTGAGGTCCAGAGAGGTTACATAGCTCACTCTGCGTAACATAGTATGATTGAGTGAGGATGGAGCAGGAAACAGACCCAGGCCAACTGACCACGATGTCAATAACCAACAGCCCATTCAGCAGTGCCAGTAATCCTAATGATGTGATGTTGAAATTCCAAGTCTTATCTCAACACAAAATGGCATCTGTTGTTATTAAGCTTACCAATATAAGTTCAGATAAACTCAACCCAGGTTCCTAATTATGTAGATTTGATTTTTGGAAAAGAATATCCTTAGCTAGAATTATAGTTTAAAATTTTAATATCACTTTTCTTGTATTTAATAACATTTTTCTGATTATTGAAGTGATAGAAATGTATTAAGGAAATAAAATTTTCATATAATTCCTGTTGATTAGAGACAAATACTTTTAGCATTTTGTTGGATTGTCCTGTTGTAAGTATGTTAAGCATATGTTTAGGTGTGTGGGTGTATGCAGGCAAGATCATAGGAAACTTAGTGGCAAAGCCAGGATCCAAACCCAGGTCTACCTGATACAGATTTTTAGTATATAACTACATACACATCAAAAAACACATATCTGCATATGTAACATGTATAAATTAGATTTTACTTCACTGCTATTGCTACAAATTTATATTATAAATCTAGTCTTCAAAGACCATTTTCACATTTACATTGTTTTATGGCCATATTGGAAATTATATAGACCCTTTTTAATTGATCACACTGCTCATCTCAGATCTTTTATACCTGTAGTCCCCATTCCCAAATTTTTATTTTGATTTGTGTCTTTATTTTATGTATTAACCTTGATAAAAAGGTTAGAGCTTATATTCAGATAGTTGCTTTCAGGAACAACTTTCAAGAATAACTTAAATATTATATTTTCTGATCCTCTTGGATGTCTGAAATATTGGGTGCCTGCACACAGAAATGTAAATGCTAAATACATATTCTGTGTATTCCACTGTATCTCCTCTCCTAGCCTGTCATCTTTAACCCAAAATATATCTTTACCATGTTTTTATGAATATATTAAGATATTAAATCTGTCCTCTGCTGTTTTCTAAAAAAATCCTTTTATCTTATATCCAATATGCCATGGAAAGACAACACTATAATTTTTAATCACAAAATCATGTCTTTCACATTGTACAAATTTTCTTAACCAAGATTATTTTCTCTTTGTGATTTAATACTGCATTTTATTTGATTTACTATTCTCTTGTGGGTATATGAGAACCCAAGTTAGAATTTAAGAAAAAATCCTTGTCCTTGCAATAAATCTATTTCAAAGGAAGATGCTTGTAATCATCTCAGGCTTGTCCCTTTCTTTAGAACTGTGATACAGTTTCAAAAGCGTGCTGGTTTCTTCTTGCTCATCCTTGCATAAGACCATCTATGTTCACTCAAGATTGACTTAAAATAACTTTGGAGTTGAAATTGATGTGGGTCTCTGTCCAATTCTTCTATTTTCATGTGAAAAGGGGGGAAAAACACTAGATAATTTTATCATTGACCATAATTTATTTGACTGGCTTTGGTATTCTGAGTCTGGGAGTAGTGGAAAGGAAGTTTGCTCAGGGTCATCATTATAGGGAACTTTGCCTCTCATCCAAGTTAGCATTGCAGGTTCATTTTGGCCACTGCTAAGGTGCCCAAGGGCACCCTGCCCAGAAGCTCTTTGTCCAGCAGGTGTCCCGTTGCATTGTGGAATTCATATTTTTCCATTGTATCGTGCTTGGCCTGCTCTTGCCTCTAGCCCTTTCCTCTCTGATTTAAGGGATGCCAGTTACATATTCCTGGGTCTCCTCTATCTACTTTCTAGTACTCTTGCACTATAGGATAAATACACAACTGTACTCAACTCACTGTCTTGCCCAGAAGTTCATAATTGTGGTACACACATTTAAAAATTAAATTATAAAATATGACTTGGAAGTCAGATAACCTGGATCTACCTTTCTGGCTATGCACATTTAGGAAAATTATCTGATTTTTCTGATCCTCACTTTACCAGTCTATAAATTGGAGAAGAAAAATTTCTTCTCTGTGGGGCACTATGAGGCTTCTGTAAGACATTGACGCAAGTCTATGTTGAAGATCTCCAGTCAGCAGCGCGGTATGGTTTCCTAGTGAGCCGGATTCCTATGAGCATCCTTGTCAACACATTCCCACAACCTACCACTTCAATCAACATCTGTTCTCTTCCTTACATTACTTTTGTATTTTGTGTGATACTTTTTTATTTTGCACAGCTCTTAGTAAGCACTTAAACTTAGTTTGTTCTCAATAAATACTTAAATCTGCTATGATGGACCCAAGTTTGGGTGCCTTTGAGAATGTAGTGAATCATCTTCTGAAGTAGTTTCTCATATCCTGTTTTCAATTAGCTTTTTCCCCCATTGATGCACTTAATGGGAAAAGAATAAAAGAAATAAGACCATGGGAAGTGAGGGCCTGGGGAGTGACTAAATTAAAGAGATGGACTAGGGAACGCTCCGCGTGTGAACACAATGTAAAGAGCAGGCTGTCTGGATGTCACCCCATGGCCTCTTCAGCACATGTGCTTCATTCCTTGTGAGATTAGTAGCAATGTTGTCCTGTCCTGAGAATTCACATTAATCCCTGTCCAAAACAGCCTTGGAAATGGGAAGCCAGAGAAGGAAAAGGTGGATTTCATGAAAATGCTTCTGTCACTAAACACTTTCTGTTGCCTTTGTGCTGTATCCTGTCAGTACTCAACCATATGGTGTTAAAACACTCTCTAAAATGTGATTTTTAAAGCTACTTTGCAGTTATAATGGGTAATTGTGATCTGCTTCACAGTTAGAAATGAATGAAAGTGGCTCCTATGGTATCACCAAACTTCAAAATGCATTAGGAGAACAGGAAGAAGAAAGGAAGGAAGGGGGGATGGATGGGTGGAAGGAAAGAAGGAAGGAGGCTGATCTCTAATCCCATTTCTCTGTGAATCACAGTGGTTACCTCTAATAATGTGAGTCAGAAGAGAGCACTAAGGTAGTCGCTTCAAGTCATTATTAGTCCAGCAGACTCCTGAACTGTGCTTTTATAACTGTCCCTCTCCACGGCTCCTTATTTCACCTTTAAAGATGAGTCTCTGTGTCTAGACTTCAGGGCATCTTAACTTCCTTCTAACCACAAAACTCATCTGCTACCACGACTGGGGATTGAAGAGGCTCCTTATGGTAAGCACTCCAGGTCTGTCAGTTAGGTAGGAAATAGCCAGCATTAGCTGGAGCAGTTTGTGTTTGATTAACTGATGCTGTACATTAAGAAGAAAAAAAATAGAAAAAACTGCCCAAATTGGCTGGGTCATCTACATGCTTAAACATCCCGGGAGGTATTTCTCTATCTGTGCAGTAGTTATGGGGCTGCCTACCCAGATCATTCCCATAGATGTCACAACAGAACCCTGTATCTGTTAACTCCTCTCCGCTAGAAGTGGAGATGTGATGATGCCAGAGGGCAGTATTTTCAAAACACCATGGCGCAGTGCTGCTCATCCCAAGCCACACAGCTCATTGACCTCAACTCTCTTTAAAATGAAGGGAATAGACCAGATGCCCTTCAAAGGTATTTCTAGCTTTGACATTTTATGGATTGATGATGCAAATTTGTTCAAACACTAGTTTGCATACTCCTTGCCATCTTTCTAGTGAGCAATACAAAGTTAGTACAAGTCACAGACATAACAATTGAGACCTTTATGCTAACACTTTGGAGGGGAATCTCAGACTAAGCCTACCCTTATGCAGAAGGAGGAGCTTTTACTCTCAGACCTGCATTTGGCTGTCACTCCAGGTTCTGCCTTTAATCAGCTAAGCAACAATGGCAAAGCTACTTAAAACTTTTAAACTGGTTTCCTCATTTGTAATGTGAGAGCCAGTTTGTTGTAAAGATTAGAATTCATGTATGATAGTACCTGAAACATAGGTTCTTATCATTCATGAACAGAAGTCTGCTCTGTGACATTGGTCAATTCCCACCCCCTCTATTCTCTGTTTCTTCCCCTTTCGTGAGTAAAGCAAGAGATATATGAGCTCAGAACTGGGCCTGGTCCCTAAATTCTCTGATCATTGCAGAGCCCTAAAAGACTGCTCCTACAAAATATATTCTGTTTATTTGACACATTTCAGTCTCATTTCCTCAATTTGGGTTCTCCTACAGTTTTACTTTCTCAAACAGTTTGTTCTGTGACAAAAGGTTTGCAAAAAATACAGGGATAATTGCTAAAGTTTCTCTCTTTTTGACAGTAATTCAATGCCTTTAACAAAATTTATAATCCTTTTGTACCTAAATGTTTATAAGTGTTGTTAAACCATAATGTAAAAGTATATAAACATTTTCACATGTTCTACCAGATCAAATATGGTACGTATGATAATAATTAGAAAAACCAACCTAACGTATTGTGAAAAATGCCACATATGCATTTAATTATAGTTTCTGATTTTCAAGCATGCATTCAGGGAAGGGAGGAAGTGGCTTTCTATTTGACTTCTTCACTGCTAGCAGAACATGCATGTGTTTTGGCAAGGTTCCTAGGGAACATCTGTCTAAAAGGGAACATTGGGAGTTAATCGACATCTACGGAGCTGGGCAACTGCTGTATGGCCTGTGCTGTCTCCATTAAACTTCTTAACTCTGTCTCCTTTAAGCACAGTCACAAAACATACTATTGATTCAACTCTTTGAATAAAAAGCAAATCACAAGCAAAACTTAAACTGGTTTATTTACAGAATAGCTTTATGAAGTTGGTAAACAATTGAGCCTCTTTTTCCAAAAGAATTGTTTGTAGAAGATGCCAACACTGGGGTGGGGGAATAGAGTTATGAGGAGGGATTTGTAAATGGTTTGTGGGTATGTTTCCAACAGCTCATAGCAAAGGAATGAATGGAAAAACACTCCTTGGAATTGGGAGTGGGGAGGGAGAGGGCTATAAAGATGGCAAATGAAACAAACTAGCATTTTGACATTGCCTCAGTTCTGGTTGGAGGGAGCATGATGAAGAATTTCAAAGATAGCAAAGAGCCCAACAATTTAGAGGAACTGGGTGGACAGACATAGTCATGGGTCCCTTAATGACAGAGACACATTCTGAGAAATGAGTCATTAGGCAATTTTGTCACTGTGTGAACAAACATCATAGAGTGTGCTTACAAAAACTTAGACGGTAGAGCCTACTACTCACCTAGGTTATATAGTATACATAGCCTGTTGCTCATAGGCTACAAACCTGTGCAGCATGTTCAGCATGTTACTGTACCAAATACTGTAGGCAACTGTAACACAAGAGTAAATATTTTTGTGTATCTAAACATGTCTTAACATAGAAATGGTACAGTAAAAATATGATACTACAATCTTATGAAACCATCCTTGTACATGCAGTTCATGTTGACTGACACATAACAATGTGTCATTGTTATGCAGCTGATGATTGTAAATAGAATGGGATTAAGTCTTTCCTTTCTTAGCTAGGTCTGACAAGCAACTCACTAATGGTTTCAGCATGAAGAAAGACTTTGCATGATACAATGAATTAATTGTTCTGTGCTACTTGGAAAGTCAGCAGAGATGACAGAATTTGAACTGAATGCCTTGCTCTAAATCCTGATACTAATTTTTTAAAACTGCAAGTAAAATATTTTCTTCTTTTTAAAATTAATTATGCCACAGCAAAGACACTGATGACTATGGTGACAGGCAAAGGGTTACATAGAGGGCAGCCAGATAAAATACAGGACACCGTCTTAAATGTGAATTTCAAATAAATAAGAACTAATTTTTGTTTACTAAATCTGGCAATAGTAGTCAGACAATAATCTAAAATAAAAGCCACAGGCAGTGTCAGGTAAGCAAGGCTAAAACAAGACTGATAAGAAAGCGAAGCTGTAGAGAAAAATCACATATGTGAGTAAAATACAGGAAGATACCAATTCTAAAGAAAGATAACGTGATGGGAGGAGTGGGAGAATGGTTGGTTTAAAAGAAGTCAGGAATGAAAAGATTTACAGACCCAGAAGAAGGACTCCAAAGCAGAACAGTGACTCAGATAGGGCACATGTTAGGGGGACATGGCCAGAGCAGCTGGATGAATTGTTAGGGGCTGTCATAGCAAAGTGCCAGAACAAGTGGCTTACACAACAGAAACTGATTTCCTCAAAATTCTAGAGGCAAGAAGTCCAAGGTCAAGGTGTTGGCATGGTTGATTTCTTCTGAGGCCTCTCTCCTTCGCTTGTAGATGACCATCTTTCTCTCTGTGCCCACATGGTTGTCCCTCTGTGCACGTCTATGTCCCAATCTCCTCTTCATAGAGGGACACCAGACATGTTGGGTTAGCGCCCACTTATATGGCCTCACTTTACATTACTTAACTCTGGAAAGGGCCTGTCTCCAAATCCAGTTGCATTGTGAGCTACTAGGGGCTAGGACTTCAGCAAAGGAATTTTGTGGGGATGAGGTTCAGTCCATAACGTGATGTTATACTTCCTGTTAAGGAACCTAATTGAGATTACTTCAGTGAAGCTCCACAAGCAGTGTAAACTACAATATAGGTGATTTTTTTTTTTTTTTTTTTTTGGTGCCAGGGTGGGGAAAACAAAACTAATAGGGTGAGATTCTTGGCCTCAAATGCACAATATAATAGGGGAGCCAGACACATACTCTAGACTAGTGACATAGAGATAACAGGTTGAGGTAAAATCTTGGCTCGTCCACTTACTGGTTGAGTGAACTTGGACAGTAGTTATCTTATTTGATAAAAAGGTGTAATCATATCTACTTGGTAGAGTAGCCTTGAGAATTAGTGATACTGGTCTTGTTAAAGAGAACTAAATATGACCTGAGAAAGACTCCATACTTCTATATTTGAGACTTTGTGGACAAACCATATCCTAACTTAATAGGTAAACAAGATTGCAAACCTAACTTAGGAGTATGCTCCTGTAATAGCAGACGAATCTTGGCCAATCCCAGCAGCCATCCTTCAACCACTCATACACTGCTGAGTGTTCAAACTGTCTTCAAATAAGACAAATGCCGAGCTGTAACCAATTCAGCTGTTTCTGTGCCTCACTGCCTATTTCTGTATATCATTTCCCCTTTTTTGCCTATAAGTTTGTTCAGACCACAAGGCATCCCTGGAGTCTCTCTGAATCTGTTGTGATTCTGGGGGCTACCCAATTTGTGGATCATTTATTGCTCAATTAAACTCTCTTAAATTTAATTTGGCTGAAGTTTTTCTTTCAACAGTATCACACCCAGCCCCTGATGCATAATGGTAGCTCTTACTATTATGAAGGGTTCAGAAAACACATAGGGAGATGTTAGCTTTTACAACTAGGGGAATTTATACAATTTCCTTAAAAAGTTGTCACAAGAGCTGTGAAAACACCAGGGCAATTTTGCCAGGTAGGAAAGGGGGCTAGATCAAAACACAAATACGAAACAGCAAGAGGCATACACATATTTCAATATGCCTAAAGCAGCACAGGGCTGTTGTGAGCAGCAGGAAATAAGGCAAGAAAACAGAGTTGGTGCCACATTATGAAGTGCCTTGAATATCATGCTAAAATATCAGAAGATTATGCTATAGGCAAAGTAAACATAGGTGTTTTGTGTAGTTGTGTTTGTTTTTTGGTGGTGTTGGTTGTTTTATTTTTTTACAGCGAATTAACTGCTTTTCAAATGTGGTAATTAGGAGTACCTGGCTATACTGGAAATGAGAAGAAAGCTCATAAAAAGAGGCCAGGAGGCCGGGCATGGTGGCTCATGCCTGTAATCCCAGCACTTTGGGTGGCCAAGATGGGAGAATCACGAGGTCAAGAGATTGAGACCATCCTGGCCAACATGATGAAACACTGTCTCTATTAAAAATATAAAAATTAGCTGGGCATGGTGGCGGGCACCTGTAGTCCCAGCTACCTGGGAGGCTGAGGCTGGAGAATGGTGTGAACCTGGGAGGCGGAGGTTACAGTGAGCCGAGATCGTGCCATTGCACTCCAGCCTGGGCAACAGAGTGAGACAACATCTTTAAAAAAAAAAAAAAAAAAAAAAGCCAGGCACAGTGCCTCATGCCTGTAACCCCAGCAAATTTGGGAGGCTGTGGCTGACGAATCACTTGAGGTCAGGAGTTCAAGACCAACCTGGCCAACATGGTGAAACCCCATCTCTACTAAAAGTACAAAAACTACCAGGCGTGGTGGCACATGCCTGTAGTCCCAGCTACTTGAGAGGCTGAGACAGGAGAATCACTTGAAACGGGAGGCAGAGGTTGCAGTGTGCCAAGATTGTGCCACTGCTGCTGTACAAGGCAGATTCTAGCCAATTGCGTATACTAGGACTGGATCTGTCCTTTGCATAGTATCCATGAAAAAAATGGTGGTTTCATTTTGCACAGTGACCAAACAAAATGAAGATCTCTCAGCTCCTGCCTCCCTTAACTCTTCCCACTTAGTTTATAAAGACAATCAGGTCCCTCATTCTTCTAAAAACAAATGTTTCCTTTGACCTACCAGTCTTTTCTTTGGCTACCCAAAGCCTGTTCTCTTCAGCAACAATTGTTCTGATTTTCTTGAGCTGTGTCAAAGCTGGAGATTCACTTTATTTGTTTGTTATTCCTATTAATAATATTGTTACTGTTGTTATAAATAGAAACAATTTGTTTTTTATTGTCAAATGATACATATTTGTTACAGATGAATTAGAAAATATGATCAGAGAAGTAAAAAAAAAAAAAAAAAAAAAAGTGCTAGGTAATTCTCTCTAAACCTCCACAGAGGATTCAGCTCTCTGCATAGGCACACACACATCTATTTTCACAATAGGGGATCAAACTGTATATTCTGTTTTATGATGTGCTTTTTAAAATAATCTTTTTATTAAAAAATACATATAGAAAATTGCACAGCTAAGTGTTACCAACACTTATGAAGAAACAAAATATCCTCTGTTCCCCAGAAGCCTCCCTCTACCCCATGATAATCACTCCTTGATTCTAACACTATAGATTTGTTTCGTCTCTTTCTGAACTCTGTAAACAGCGCATTTATTGTTCACACAGTATGCACTGTTTTCCGACTGGTTTATTTCATTCCACATTATGTTTGTGAACTTCATTCATGCTGTTGAATATAGCAGTGGCTTATTCATTTTTTATTGCTCTATACTAATTTACAAGATGAATCCACCACAATTTATTCTTCTGTTTCTGAACGTTTTCATTGTTTTCTGTTTGGGGCTGTTGTAATTAGTGCTGCTGCGAGTGTTACTGTATACATATTTGGAGCATATTTGTAAGCATTTCTCTTAGGTGTATTCTCAGGAGTGGAATTGGGGTAGAGAGTCTGCAGATGGTTTCTAAAACTGATTATACTAATTGACAGTTCCTACAACTTTATTGAAGGATCTAAATACTCCATATACTCACCAATACAATAATCAGTCTTCTTAATTTCCGCCATTCTGATGGATGTGTAAGTTGTAGTTCATGTTGCATTTTTATTTGCATTTCCTTGACTATGAATGAGATTGAGCATTTTTTCACGTTTATTCACTTAATTGGAATTTACAATTTACAATTTAATTTACAACCCTGATTATTGCCGCCGAGTCTCTGCTTCAGGAATACATGTGTTGCATGCATTTAAAGACTTCCGGAGGCGGAGCAAGATGGCCGAATAGGAACAGCTCCAGTCTCCAACTCCCAGCGCGAGCCACACAGACGACCGATGATTTCTGCATTTTCAACTGAGGTACTGGGTTCATCTCACTGGGGAGTGCCGGACGATCGGTGCTGGTCAGCTGCTGCAGCCTGACCAGCGAGAGCTGAAACAGGGCGAGGCATCGCCTCACCTGGGAAGCACAAGGGGGAAGGGAATCCCTTTTCCTAGCCAGGGGAACTGAGACACACAACACCTGGAAAAGCGGGTAACTCCCACCCCAATACAGCGCTTTAAGCAAACAGGCACACCAGGAGATCATATCCCACACCTGGCCGGGAGGGTCCCACGCCCGTGGAGCCTCCCTCATTGCTAGCACAGCAGTCTGTGATCTACCGGCAAGGCAGCAGCGAGGCTGGGGGAGGGGCGCCCGCCATTGCTGAGGCTTAAGTAGGTAAACAAAGCTGCTGGGAAGCTCGAACTGGGTGGAGCTCACAGCAGCTCAAGGAAACCTGCCTGTCTCTGTAGACTCCACCTCTGGGGACAGGGCACAGTAAACAATAACAAACACAGCAGAAGCCTCTGCAGATGCAAACGACTCTGTCTGACAGCTTTGAAGAGAGCAGTGGATCTCCCAACACGGAGGTTGAGATCTGAGAAGGGACAGACTCCCTGCTCAAGTGGGTCCCTGACCCCTGAGTAGCCTAACTGGGAGACATCCCCCACTAGGGGCAGTAGAGGAAGCTTCCGAAGCAAGAATCAGACAGGTACACTCGCTGTTCAGAAATATTCTATCTTCTGCAGCCTCTGCTGCTGATACCCAGGCAAACAGGGTCTGGAGTGGACCTCAAGCAATCTCCAACAGACCTACAGCTGAGGGTCCTGACTGTTAGAAGGAAAACTATCAAACAGGAAGGACACCTATACCAAAACCCCATCAGTACATCACCATCATCAAAGACCAGAGGCAGATAAAACCACAAAGATGGGGAAAAAGCAGGGCAGAAAAGCTGGAAATTCAAAAAATAAGAGCGCATCTCCCCCGGCAAAGGAGCGCAGCTCATCACCAGCAAAGGATCAAAGCTGGACGGAGAATGACTTTGACGAGATGAGAGAAGAAGGCTTCAGTCCATCAAATTTCTCAGAGCTAAAGGAGGAATTACGTACCCAGCATAAAGAAACTAAAAATCTTGAAAAAAAAGTGGAAGAATTGATGGCTAGAGTAATTAATGCAGAGAAGGTCCTAAACGAAATGAAAGAGATGAAAACCATGACACGAGAAATACGTGACAAATGCACAAGCTTCAGTAACCGATTCGATCAACTGGAAGAAAGAGTATCAGCGATTGAGGATCAAATGAATGAAATGAAGCGAGAAGAGAAACCAAAAGAAAAAAGAAGAAAAAGAAATGAACAAAGCCTGCAAGAAGTATGGGATTATGTAAAAAGACCAAATCTATGTCTGATTGGGGTGCCTGAAAGTGAGGGGGAAAATGGAACCAAGTTGGAAAACGCTCTTCAGGATATCATCCAGGAGAACTTCCCCAACCTAGTAAGGCAGGCCAACATTCAAATTCAGGAAATACAGAGAACGCCACAAAGATACTCCTCGAGAAGAGCAACTCCAAGACACATAATTGCCAGATTCACCAAAGTTGAAATGAAGGAAAAAATCTTAAGGGCAGCCAGAGAGAAAGGTCGGGTTACCCACAAAGGGAAGCCCATCAGACTAAGAGCGGATCTCTCTGAAGAAACTCTCCAAGCCAGAAGAGAGTGGGGGCCAATATTCAACATTCTTAAAGAAAAGAATTTTAAACCCAGAATTTCATATCCAGCCAAACTAAGTTTCATAAGTGAAGGAGAAATACAATCCTTTACAGATAAGCAAATGCTTAGAGATTTTGTCACCACTAGGCCTGCCTTACAAGACACCCTGATGGAAGCACTAAACATGGAAAGGAACAACTGGTACCAGCCATTGCAAAAACATGCCAAAATGTAAAGACCGTCGAGGCTAGGAAGAAACTGCATCAACTAACGAGCAAAATAACCAGTTAATATAATGGCAGGATCAAGTTCACACATAACAATCTTAACGTTAAATGTAAATGGACTAAATGCTCCAATTAAAAGACACAGACTGGCAAACTGGATAAAGAGTCAAGACCCATCAGTCTGCTGTATTCAGGAGACCCATCTCACACGCAGAGACATACATAGGCTCAAAATAAAGGGATGGAGGAAGATTTACCAAGCAAATGGAGAACAAAAAAAAGCGGGGGTTGCAATACTAGTCTCTGATAAAACAGACTTTAAACCATCAAAGATCAAAAGAGACAAAGAAGGCCATTACATCATGGTAAAGGGATCAATTCAACAGGAAGAGCTAACTATCCTAAATATATATGCACCCAATACAGGAGCACCCAGATTCATAAAGCAAGTCCTTAGAGACTTACAAAGAGACTTAGACTCCCATACAATAATAATGGGAGACTTCAACACTCCACTGTCAACATTAGACAGATCAACGAGACAGAAAGTTAACAAGGATATCCAGGAATTGAACTCATCTCTGCAGCAAGCAGACCTAATAGACATCTATAGAACTCTCCACCCCAAATCAACAGAATATACATTCTTCTCAGCACCACATCGTACTTACTCCAAAATTGACCACGTAATTGGAAGTAAAGCACTCCTCAGCAAATGTACAAGAACAGAAATTATAACAAACTGTCTCTCAGACCACAGTGCAATCAAACTAGAACTCAGGACTAAGAAACTCAATCAAAACCGCTCAACTACATGGAAACTGAACAACCTGCTCCTGAATGACTACTGGGTACATAACGAAATGAAGGCAGAAATAAAGATGTTCTTTGAAACCAATGAGAACAAAGATACAACATACCAGAATCTCTGGGACACATTTAAAGCAGTGTGTAGAGGGAAATTTATAGCACTAAACGCCCACAAGAGAAAGCAGGAAAGATCTAAAATTGACACTCTAACATCGCAATTAAAAGAACTAGAGAAGCAAGAGCAAACACATTCGAAAGCTAGCAGAAGGCAAGAAATAACCAAGATCAGAGCAGAACTGAAGGAGATAGAGACACAAAAAACCCTCCAAAAAAATCAGTGAATCCAGGAGCTGGTTTTTTGAAAAGATCAACAAAATTGACAGACCACTAGCAAGACTAATAAAGAAGAAAAGAATCAAATCGACGCAATTAAAAATGATAAAGGGGATATCACCACCGACCCCACAGAAATACAAACTACCATCAGAGAATACTATAAACACCTCTACGCAAATAAACTGGAAAATCTAGAAGAAATGGATAATTTCCTGGCCACTTACACTCTTCCAAGACTAAACCAGAAAGAAGTTGATTCCCTGAATAGACCAATAGCAGGCTCTGAAATTGAGGCAATAATTAATAGCCTACCAACCAAAAAAAGTCCAGGACCAGATGGATTCACAGCTGAATTCTACCAGAGGCACAAGGAGGAGTTGGTACCATTCCTTCTGAAACTATTCCAATCAATAGAAAAAGAGGGAATCCTCCCTAACTCATTTTATGAGGCCAACATCATCCTGATACCAAAGCCTGGCAGAGACACAACAAAAAAAGAGAATTTTAGACCAATATCCCTGATGAACATCGATGCAAAAATCCTCAATAAAATACTGGCAAACCGGATTCAGCAACACATCAAAAAGCTTATCCACCATGATCAAGTGGGCTTCATCCCTGGGATGCAAGGCTGGTTCAACATTCGCAAATCAATAAACATAATCCAGCATATAAACAGAACCAAAGACAAGAACCACATGATTATCTCAATAGATGCAGAAAAGGCTTTTGACAAAATTCAACAGCCCTTCATGCTAAAAACGCTCAATAAATTCGGTATTGATGGAACGTACCTCAAAATAATAAGAGCTATTTATGACAAACCCACAGCCAATATCATACTGAATGGGCAAAAACTGGAAACATTCCCTTTGAAAACTGGCACAAGACAGGGATGCCCTCTCTCACCACTCCTATTCAACATAGTGTTGGAAGTTCTGGCTAGGGCAATGAGGCAAGAGAAAGAAATCAAGGGTATTCAGTTAGGAAAAGAAGAAGTCAAATTGTCCCTGTTTGCAGATGACATGATTGTATATTTAGAAAACCCCACTGTCTCAGCCCAAAATCTCCTTAAGCTGATAAGCAACTTCAGCAAAGTCTCAGGATACAAAATTAATGTGCAAAAATCACAAGCATTCTTATACACCAGTAACAGACAAACAGAGAGCCAAATCAGGAATGAACTTCCATTCACAATTGCTTCAAAGAGAATAAAATACCTAGGAATCCAACTTACAAGGGATGTAAAGGACCTCTTCAAGGAGAACTACAAACCACTGCTCAGTGAAATAAAAGAGGACACAAACAAATGGAAGAACATACCATGCTCATGGATAGGAAGAATCAATATCGTGAAAATGGCCATACTGCCCAAGGTAATTTATAGATTCAATGCCATCCCCATCAAGCTACCAATGAGTTTCTTCACAGAATTGGAAAAAACTGCTTTAAAGTTCATATGGAACCAAAAAAGAGCCCGCATCTCCAAGACAATCCTAAGTCAAAAGAACAAAGCTGGAGGCATCATGCTACCTGACTTCAAACTATACTACAAGGCTACAGTAACCAAAACAGCATGGTCCTGCTACCAAAACAGAGATATAGACCAATGGAACAGAACAGAGTCCTCAGAAATAATACCACACATCTACAGCCATCTGATCTTTGACAAACCTGAGAGAAACAAGAAATGGGGAAAGGATTCCCTATTTAATAAATGGTGCTGGGAAAATTGGCTAGCCATAAGTAGAAAGCTGAAACTGGATCCTTTCCTTACTCCTTATACGAAAATTAATTCCAGATGGATTAGAGACTTAAATGTTAGACCTAATACCATAAAAATCCTAGAGGAAAACCTAGGTAGTACCATTCAGGACATAGGCATGGGCAAAGACTTCATGTCTAAAACACCAAAAGCAACAGCAGCAAAAGCCAAAATTGACAAATGGGATCTAATTAAACTAAAGAGCTTCTGCACAGCAAAAGAAACTACCATCAGAGTGAACAGGCAACCTACAGAATGGGAGAAAATTTTTGCAATCTACACATCTGACAAAGGGCTAATATCCAGAACCTACAAATAACTCAAACAAATTTACAAGAAAAAAACAAACAACCCCATCAAAAAGTGGGCAAAGGATGTGAACAGACATTTCTCAAAAGAAGACATTCATACAGCCAACAGACACATGAAAAAATGTTCATCATCACTGGCCATCAGAGAAATGCAAATCAAAACCACAATGAGATACCATCTCACACCAGTTAGAATGGCGATCATTAAAAAGTCAGGAAACAACAGGTGCTGGAGAGGACGTGGAGAAATAGGAACGCTTTTACACTGTTGGTGGGATTGTAAACTAGTTCAACCATTATGGAAAACAGCATGGCGATTCCTCAAGGATCTAGAACTAGATGTACCATATGACCCAGCGATCCCATTAATGGGTATATACCCAAAGGATTATAAATCATGCTGCTATAAAGACACATGCACACGTATGTTTATTGCAGCACTATTCACAATAGCAAAGACTTGGAATCAACCCAAATGTCCATCAGTGACAGACTGGATTAAGAAAATGTGGCACATATACACCATGGAATACTATGCAGCCATAAAAAAGGATGAGTTTGTGTCCTTTGTAGGGACATGGATGCAGCTGGAAACCATCATTCTTAGCAAACTATCACAAGAACAGAAAACCAAACACCGCATGTTCTCACTCATAGGTGGGAACTGAACAATGAGATCACTTGGACTCAGGAAGGGGAACATCACACACTGGGGCCTATCATGGCGAGGGGGGATGGGGGAGGGATTGCATTGGGAGTTATACCTGATGTAAATGACGAGTTGATGGGTGCAGCACACCAACATGGCACAAGTATACATATGTAACAAACCTGCACGTTATGCACATGTAGCCTACAACTTAAAGTATAATAATAATAAATAAATTTAAAAAAGAAAAAAAGACTTCCAAATGGAATGAGATCAGGATGAAATAAAAAGGGAACCCTACAAGCTATTTTAAATAACAACTGGTAAATAAAAACATCTGGTAGATGATTAAGATCTCCATGTTGAACCTCGGTGAAGAATATGTGATGTATCTTTAAGGTGGAGCACGCACAGTAACAGCTCTTTCAGTGACTTTTGATGTCTAACGGGGAGCTCAGGAAATGTAGGCAGGAGGATGCGGAGTCATTCGGAGAACTCGGTGGGATGAGAGGGCACTGAGCATGTCTCCCCCTGTTTTATTGATCTTTATACTGTGTTCTGTTGATGTTCTTTAGAAGAGTAGTTATGAAAACCCAGATATTACACTCATTGGCTGTGAATGTGACACTGACATCTGCTTGCCTTGGCTTGACGCCTCTGGTAGGAACCATTGGGAATGCTTTAGCCCATACCTTCTCTTTGGAAACAACATGAGAAAAAAGAAAGCTTGAAAGACCCAAAACACCTGTGTAACCTCTTCTGTGCCATAGAACAGGCATGTAAGCTGATTCTGAAAATCAAGCCTTCTGCTCTCTGTCTCTCTTTGAAGATTCTGGAAAGGCGTGGTCATACAAGGGCCTGATGACCTGTGAAGTCCTTATCTCCTACCTGGTTCTGCTGAGACATCAGGAAAAATAAAATCTTTAGTGCCTCTAAATGCAAGAGCTAGGAGAAGGAATGTTGAGTATCATTTTCTCATCCTCACTGTAGCCTCACTTAAAAGGTCAAAGGAAATAAAATCTTTTGGTCCCATTTTAGTAATGAATATCTTGGAACAAGCTCTATGAAGCATTTATGACTTTATTCTCAGTTTTCCAAAATAGGATATAACTTGTTTCAATTGCTTAAAACACAGGGGCAAACCACGTATGATGAACGCATTCTGTTTGAAATCAATTTCCTTCATCATTTTATTAGATTGACTGCTCTGAACTGGGAAGTATTATTTTCCCATAGTGCTTTTGCAAAACTGCCCACTCTTGGAGCTTTGTGGCTGTGAGCTCCTGATTAGTTTAATTGTTTTTTTTCTTCTTCTACTTTTCTGGCTACAAGGACTTAACACTTTACTCACCTTTGAGTAGCAGGGCAGCACCACAAGGAAGGTAGAATAAACAGGATGATTAAACAACCAGCATGGAGCAAGGGGGCAATATTTCAGTAGCAAATATTGCTACCCATATACCTCGACAGAATGTGCTAAAGTAAACAAAATGATAGCATAATTATAGTAGTTCCAATTATGTTAATTAGACTGCGTACACGCTTCATTGATAAGCAACTGTGATGCAGAGAAATGCTGTTAAGCCTGGTACTTCAGCCTTTAGCAGCTTTGTGGCACATATGCTACTATATTCTTGGGTAACATTTAGCCTCTCACAATTTTTGTCTTTCTTTTCTGATGCTTTTGTTGAAAAATAAATAAATAAAAGGATGTGCTACCCCACATTTTAGAGAAGTTAGAGATGCCCAATCAGATTCTATGCTAAGTTCCTCAGTGTTTTGGTCCCTTCTCCTGGAACCTCAAGTGAAAAATATTAACATGTCCCATTTGACTAATTAAAATCCAGCTTAAGAAAATGGATTTGCTTTCAGTTGACTCCAAATCACATCCTTTGCTTTGATATCACCCATAAAAGAGAACCCCTGAGGCAAGAGGCCACCACAAGCTGTTGTTCACATAGCAGGCTGCATTTCCAGGGATCTAAAAATTGGGGGGGTTTCTGGGATTGTTGGTGTATTTTGGTAGATTCATGGGACACCTGATTGTTTTAAAGGAAGGTGTGAATTGCAAAGAAATAGAAACTATAAAAAGACAAATCATGAAGAAAACTATAAATGCCCAGAAAGGGGAAATTACAGTTGTAAGCTAATTAGACCATTTACATATTAAAAGTGATAATACAATTAAAATAATACAATGATTTAAGTATGGAACAGTTAAAAAAATTCAAAAATAAAAAATAGCTTAAAGCCTAAGCTAACCAAGGAATTCAAGGAAAAAGAGTTTGTTACTTGGTCCAGATATTACCTGAAAAACATTGTCATAAAAATGTAGTAAACAATTGCTTCAAGATGAAAAAAAGAGTTGTGTTTTTTTCCCCAAAAGGTTGCTAGGAAATTAGCAGCCTTCATGAATTACTTATAAAATCAGAGAATAAAATGCAAAATAATATAGTGTTATATAGTCATCGTGACATAGTCAATTTTGCTTATTAAAAAGAAGCCTTCGCTAGTGAAACCCCACCTTTGCACCTCTTCCCTCTCCCCCCGTCGCTTATTAGGAGTTCATTTCATCAGTTTCCCACTTTCTCCTTTCTTTCTTATTCTCTACCTGTCTTTTTCTCATAAACTCTGCTCAAGTCTCTCAAATTTAACATCTTTTATTTTCCCTATTTCTCTCCTCTCAAGATTCACATTTTTCTCTTTGCCAGAGCTCTTAAAAGAATGAGTGACAATCCCTCTCTGAATGTTTTCACTGTCACTATTAGTACTGAGTAAAAGTTGCAATGGATTAGATTTTAAACAAACCAGTAGTCCCTTTTCAAAGCAAGGCTAAATTCTTGTTGGATTCTGCCTTTGTTATCAATGCAATTAGGTTGACCTTTAGACCTGGTATGCCTAAAATAGACTTTTTATACCTAGTATCTGCCATTTAAAAATTTCAGGCTCAGTTTCCAGTGTGCATGAAGTTTGTTTTCCATAACCTTGAATATTGAGCAAAAAGAAACACCAAGAAAAATAAAAGGATACTAAGAAAATCTATAACAGACAAACGTGTAAAAATATCAAAGAACAAATGCCCTCAGGGGAAAGGTTAAAAAAAAATGCTGAGCTGATTTCTTGTAGACAAGAAAAGCTAAGGGTTGGTAACTGACCATCTGTAATTATGTGAAAGATTATTAGGATAGAGTATGTTGCCAGCTGCTCTCCTCTCTGCTGAAAGTAGAAGGATGGGATTAAATTATAACCAGAGAGTTTATGTTAGACATATGGAAGAACACTGTAGCTTTAGGGGGATATTCTCTAAGATGGATTATCAAAGGATAATGTAAAATCCTCAATATAGAATTGTGAAAAGTTTAAAAATGGAGCAGACTCCTTTCTCTGTCTCAGGTAGTTTCAGTCATTTTTTTGTAGGTAGAATGGATATTTGCATTAAAAATTGTTTCTAGATTATTCTGCTTACAAATATATCTGGAGATACCATCAATGTGAACAAAATGAAAAGAGAATGTTTTAGTTTTGGATAAATATTTTATTTGCCCAGAGCACAGTTTCTCTTACTCTTTCTGGCCTCAGCCTGATAATTCCATATGAATTTTTACTATTGGTTTAAGTACAAATGTCTCAAGGTAGAAAAATTGATTAAATGACCTCTTGTGATTCCTTCTGCCTTATGATTCTAATTTTTCAGCTTCCACAGTGAGATGAGAGCATGACAGAAAACCTGTGTTCTTTGTCCTTCTAATTATCAAGGGACTATGAAGACACATGTTTGGACTCCCTCATTTGCTATAGAAGCACATGTGTAACACCCTCAGGATTGTTGTGTCTTCTCAGAAATGCATGCCTTTGGAAGTAAGCCTATGGGTGGGCTTCTCTCTTTTAGAGACATTATGAAAAGACATAGAAATTTCTACATTGCCCTTCGGATTAGGTAGGCAAAAGATGATATGGCATAATACTAAAGCAGCACATGACAACTGAATGCCTCATACCCAAAATACTCAACAATAGAGAAATCACCAGAGAACTTGTAAATAAAAATGTTCTGTAGGTAATCCCCACAGAAGTAAAATATTTGCTAATATTTGTGGATTTTCCTCACAAAAGTGCCTCTCACATAATCATTAACATCTCTATGCTTTCTTTAGATACTGACACAGTATTTCAAATTTAAATGCCAGTTTCTAAAAGCCTTGGCAAGATAGAAAACACAGTCTATGGCAAGGATTCTGGCAAATCAAAATGCTTGCTCATGAGGGGCAAGGAATAAAAACAACTGCAGAAGGCACTGCTAGAACCTAAATTCAGTCAGCAGATATTTATTAGGGCCCCACTCCCTGCTGGGTGCTGAGGATAAAACAATGAGAAAAACAAACTTGGTGCTTGCCCTCCTGAACTTTAGAGCCTATAGAAGGATGCACATTCTAATGTAAATATTATGCAAAAAACATTTTAATATTGTGATAAATAGGAAAAAAAATGGGATCTGTAAAAGGTTTAAATACATATATAAAAGGCTTCCTTGAGAGAGCTTTTATCTGAGATTTGAAGGATGTCTAGATGTTTGAAAACTAATATTTTGGAAGATAAGGGTATAGATGGAGGGCACAAAAATATTTCATACAGAGAATATAGCTTGTGCAAAGGCCCTGAGGTGGGAGGAACATGAGGAAATGAAAGAAAGATCACAGCCGGGCACGGTGGCTCACGCCTTTAATCCCAGCACTTTGGAAGGCCGAGGTAGGCGGATCACAAGGTCAGGAGATCAAGACCATCCTAGCTAACATGGTGAAACTCCGTCTCTACTAAAAATACAAAAAAAAAAAAAAAATTAGCTGGGTATGGTGGCAGGCGCCTGTAGTCCCAGCTACTTGGGAGACTGAGGCAGGAGAATGGTGTGAACCCGGGAGTCAGAGCTTGCAATGAGCCGAGATTGTGCCACTGCACTCCAGCCTAGGCAACAGGGCAAGACTCCATCTCAAAAAAAAAAAAAAAAAAAAAGGAAAGAAAGAAAGATGATCTAAGATGAGCTGGAGAAGTAGGCAGGGGTTAGATTATACAAAGTTTATATGACTGATAGATGCAGGGTCTATGGATTCCATTTGTATCCCAACAAATACAGGGAAACTATTGAAGAGTGCTCTGAAAGGGAGCAATATAATGGAAACGTGTACTTTTAAAACATCATCTTTCAGTATGAAGAATGGATTTACATGGGGCAAGATTAGCTGCTGGAAAATCAGTGAAAAGTGTATTACAATAACATAGCAGCTGACGACGATGGTTTGACTACAATTCTGGTAGTGGAAATGGACAGAAGTAAAAAAGTTCAAAAAGCTGTTAGAAGGTAAATATTTAGGAAATAAATAAGAGATATTTAGAAGCATTCTATTTTGGATTGTAAATGGGGTATACTAAAGGAAATTATCAAAACTGACTTCCAGGGACTATCTAGTATCTCATGGAACAATAAAAAGAGGATCATGCTGTAGATCAGAGCTTGGCAAATTTTTTCTATAAACATCCAGATAGTAAATATTTTAAGATTTAAGGGGGCATACAGCCTCTGTCACAACTACTCAACTTTTCTGGAATAGCAAGAAAAATTGTCTGTGTAAGCAGCCACAGACAAATGTAAATGAATAGGCTTGGCTGTGTTCCAATAAAACTTTATTAACAAAAACAGGCAGCGAGCCAGATTTGGCCCCGGGGCATACTTTGCCCATTCGTTTTAGATGATGAACACTGTGATTACACAGGCTGTTGTTTACAATGATGGCACTAAATCATGCAAAAAAAAAAAAATTTAAATTTTGTTTAGTGTTTTCTGCTGAATCAAAGCCATGAATATTTGAAATACTTTGAAAAATCTAGAGAAATTTACTGAAGTCAATTTTACTGCTTAAAAGCTTACCTGAATTTTTCAGACAACAAAAGCAAATATTGAATGCTTTATTCCCTGATAATACAAGACGAAAACGGAGTTTTAATATTAATATTGTTAGCTAAGCTTCAGAAAGGTCAGCTTCAAGGCAGTTGGAGTTACATTTATTTCATTGTAAAGAACTGAGGCAGCAACAAATATTAGCATCATGATATCTCACTGTAAGTCACTATAATATCACCTTGCTAGTGAATGACATTATTTTTCAGTTGCTATAATTATAGAAAGAAAAAGATATTCCTTCAAAGAATTTGTCATCATCTCTCTGAATTATTTATTCTTGGCAATGTATGTTTAGGTAGATTTCAAGAACATAAACAAGAACAAATACCATTATGAGAACTCCATGAAGACTGACTCAAATGTTCTTTCATTGAAAATAATTTCTTTTAAAAACAATTCTACAGAATAAATATGGAAAAATTATTAAGTTCAAAAAGGTGTTTGGAAAATTCCTACTTCTATGTCAATTCCTTCTTAAAACCCTCAGTGCATAAAGTCAACTGGGCATATATAACCATATGTGTCCAGATTCCAAACCAGATAGTCAAACAAACTTTCCTGATACCTAGATTATAGAATCTCAGAAAGCTTGAAAAATCAAGGAGTTAAGTTCCATGACAATATAATTTTGTTTCTTACAAAGATATTTTCTAGATATTACATGAATTTTCCTTAGTATCTATCTTGATTATCTACACACACTTTTAAGATTCTTAAATTCTAGCAAGCTGTATTTTGGAAAATAGATAAAACAGATAAATTAGCTGTTTTGCCAAGAATTCTTTGTTTCATGAGCTGAGAAGCCCAAATTTTTTAAAAAAATAAGTTTATTTTAAAATCATAATTATTTGAAACATTACACTCAGAATCAATGAGTTCTCATAGCAACTTATCTCCTGGAGAGCAAGCATGGTAACATTCTTATCTGAGGTAGCTGACCTAACAGGTGTTTTCCTTTTCTATACAATCTGATGAAGCTATGAAATCTTCATTAAGTTGTAGGTCATAGGCATCTCTCCTGGAACCAGCTGTGCCAAATAAGCATGAGAATTTTTTGATATTCCAATGTTCCATAGTAAAATGAGAACCTAAAAACAGAACCCAAAAAAGAAAACACCCAGATGCTATTTGAAACTCTGTTAAGCAGGCTAATGTGCTTTCCCTATTAAGTCATTATTAAAATGCTATTATACTTTTCACCTGTAACTATTCGAAGGTGGACCTAATACTTAACTCCCAATTTTTTTTATCTCTTTTGCCCTAGCTAAAAGAGGAATCAGTACTAGTTATAGATCACTTAGCTTTTTGTTTATTAATTCAATCGAAATGTTAATGCTTTCTACGTTCATATTACTAGAATATGTATAGAGGGAGGGGAAATTTAAAAATTGTAAGACACAGGCCAGGAGCGGTGGCTCACACCTGTAGTACCAGCACTTTGGGAGGCCAAGGCGGGCAGATTACGAGGTCAGGAGATCCAGAACATCCTGGCCAACATGTTAAAACCCCATCTCTACTAAACATACAAAAAAATTAGCCAGGCGTGGTGGCACACGCCTATAATCCCAGCTACTCGGGAGAGGCTGAGGCAGGAGAATCGCTTGAACCCAGGAGGTGGAGATTGCAGTGAGCTGAAATTGCGACACTTTGTACTCCAGCCTGGGTGACAAGAGTGAAACTCCATCAAAAAAAAAAAAAAAAAAAAAAAAAAAAAAAAGACACAGACTCTGCTCTTGCAGAAATTAACCACAGAGATGGAATATAAATTTAGAGGGAATTAATGGTAAGTGGAAGTTCATGATAGACCAAAAATAACCATTCAAAGAAGAAACTGCTTTGGGCTTCACGTGGAATGCTTCATAGAAGATGGAGAATTGTGCTCCTTTTAGAAGGACGGATAAGATTAGAAAAGATAGTCAAAGTGGCAGGCAATTTATGTAGGATGCATAATATAAGCCAATGCTTGGAGTCTGAAATAAGCATGGTAGACTTACAGGATGGTAAAGTGACCATCCTGTATAGGGCAGGATTTGCAGATCAGTGAATAGAGTTAAATAGGTTCAGTGACTCATCAGCAGAGGAATTTCCACTTGTTCCATGGTAGCATCAAAGAATTAAGTAATTTCCAGGAGAAGTCAGTAAAACAGGGGGAAAAAAAAGGAATGGCTAGGAAAAAAATCAAAATGGTGCCACAAAATCTTCGAGAGAGAAGAATCTTAAAAGTAGGAAGGGATCAATAGTGTGGAACATCGATTGGAGAATAACAAATTGACACAGGTTTTGATGATTAATCAGTCTTTGGGGCAGTAGGGAGAGCAGTCTCAGTAGACTGCTGTGGACACAAACCAGATTGAATTAAGTTTAGGACAGATGTGCGCCGAGTGAATTGAAAATGTACGTGTGAGTCTAGAAGCTGTAGTGTCTACGTAAGGATGGTTGACTTGCACATGTTTTACACTCACATTCTCACTGAAATGACAGGAAATATATTTACAACTAGAATTTATGACAGTGCTGAAAAATAAGTATACTCAAACTTTTGTCTTATTTTGGATGACAGTTATGGGGGTTAATACATTATCAATGTTGTGTGAATATGTTGGTTAAAATATTAATAGTCATTTCACTGTAAATCCATATCTGCAGCTATACATTTACATCTATTGATATAGATTATTGAGTGCCATTAGCAGACAAAATAAATTTGAGGTATATGAAGGAAAGTAAATGGAATTACATATACTCAGCAGAATAAAACAGTAACACAAATCACAGAAAATTCTACTGGTTAGAACCCATTTGTCACAACAAAACTTCTTAGCAACTTAAATCTCAGGAGCAGGAATGTGCCAAGGATTCACTCAAGGGAGAGAATTACTTGGGAGACAGTGATACAGCTTCAGAAAAAATACAACCCAGAAAATTAAACTCACCAACATATTCTTTCACCTATCATTTCACAGGAAACAAAGATCACCATTCAAGAAACACACATAAAATAAAAAAGAATGCTAAAGATGAACAACTGGGGGAAACAGAGATATACAGAAAAGAGAAAAAAAATTAAATCATTTTAAATAATTTCAGAGTGATTAAAAAAGACTCAGAGTCTACAAAAGAAAACCAACAATATGCAATAAAATAGCAATAAAAATAAAGGATTCTTGGAAATAAAGCATGTTAGGTAAAATTTTTAAAAAATAGACGGGCTGAATAAGTGAAAGGATGTTGCCAAAGAATGTAAAATCAAGAGTAAAAGAAATAAAAAATAAAAACATTACAGAGATATGGAGAAGAGTTCCACTCTATCCAATATTCATATACTAGGAGAGAAGAGGAATGAGAAAATAAATAATCAAAAGATAGTTTTTAGAAGAATGACCTGAAAACGATCCAGTTTTCACATTGAAAAGCATGCTGGGTATCTAGTAAGATGAAATACAAGCAAACACATTCATTCATTCATCCTTTATCAAAGATTTCATGTAATATTTACTATATGCCTGGCTCCATTCTAGGGATTAGGGACTGCCATGAAGAGGACAGACCAAATTCTCCCTCTATGGATCTTACATTGTAAAGATCAGAGATAAAATATGTTAATTAACAAATAAAAGTCAAAAAGAAATAAATTCTCTGAAGAAAGAAGTATAGGTAATAATAAATAATGAACATGTGGAGCTACTTTATACTGGGATAGCAGTGAAGGTACCTCTGAGGAACTGGCATTTGCTGTGAGAGCTGAATGGCAGGAAAATGCTAGCCATGAAAAGATTTGGGAGAAGAGTATGCCAAGCAGAGGGAATATCAGGTGAAATTTCCAAAAACCACAGCTTAAAAACATAGGAAACATCAACCATCCTGGAGTGAAAATGACTCTGGAATGAGAACTCTCATCTTTAAAACTACATGGCAGAAAAAGAAGAAAATAATGTTAAGTCTAGGATTTTGTAAAAAGTCAAACTACCATTCAAATATTTTTAGACATGCAAGGACACCGGGTTTATTCTGAGAGGAAAAAGCCTTTAATAAGTATTTCAGCAGAATGAGAAAAGAACACAAAGAAATAGATAACATGAGATGGATTAATACAAATCGATAAAATACATGGTTACATCTAAACACTTAATGATAATAGAACTGTGAGGATTAACTCAGTTGTTGAGTGTTCTGATCATAGCTGCAGAAAAACCACCCCAAACTTAGTTGTGCAAAATTATCACTTATTTTTATTATCTATAAAAGTTATGGAAGTGACTCAGCTCAACTAGAAGGTTCTCAGTTGGGGTTGCTAATGTGATTGCAATCAAGTGATGGCTAGAGGTAGAGTCATCTCCATGACTTCCTCACTCATATTTGAGACTTGATACTGCCTAAAAATTGGGACTGTTCGCTGAAACACCTCATGAAGCCTCTCTATGTGGCCTGGGCTTCCTTTCAGCATGGCAACTAGGTTCCAAGAGCAACTATTCCAAGAAAGAGAAAACCAAGTGAAAGCTGTATCTCTTTTGTGATTTGGCCTCAGAAATCATACAGCATAGCTTCCACCAGCTCCTATTCACTAGAAGCAAGTCGCTACAGACCAGGCCAAATTCAAGGGAAGAGGAATTAGACTGACATATTTTAAAGTGACTACACTAAGAAAAGATACGTAAAAAATAGTGCCACAAATACGACAAAAAAAAGTAACAATCTGGTGGTGAGCAAAAAGGAAGAAGTAAAAACATACTCAAACCCTTGTCTTATTTGGGAGGGTGTGTCAAAGGGTTAATGAATTATCGTTGTTAATGAAAAACATCAACATAAGTTCGAATATGTTTGTTAAAATGGCAGTGGTCCTCACACTATGTATCTAATTCTATCTGTATCTGCATAACTTTCTCCAGTGAAATGCTATTTCATTAAACAATTTATCTTGAAGATTCTCTCTTTATCATTTAATTACACCTCTTTTTACAGGTAAAACTGTCCAGAACCTTCAATACTCATGCCATCAGGCTATATCCTCATTATTGACCTTCTGGCTACTGTCAGTCCTCTGACTCAGAATCTTCCTCCTTTACTATGGTAATCTATGAAAAGTCAGTTTCTTTTAATAACCTATCATTTAAACTTGCCTTCAAATCCCTGAACCTTTCTTACCAAGTGACCCTCATCTCCAATCCACTGAGATTCACCTATAACCTTTACCAAACTCTCAATTCAGTTATCATTAAGAATTACTCCACCTCACTTTCTGACGGTAACTCTTACCCTCAAATTCTGACTACATCACTCTTGCATCTCGTAGAGACATCAATTTTTTATTGTCTTCCAGCTTATTTGCCCTCTTGCTCATCACTTTCCTTATGTACCCTGTACTGAAATGTTTATCATCTTCATTATCTTGCAGATATGTAAATTTCCTTACATCTTTAGCTTATCCAAACAACACAAAATCAATGTTGTCAAACTCTGCCTTCTCTTCTACACTAAGAAAACAACAACAACAACAATATGATTTGGCATGACAAAAAATTCAGTCTCTGTTGTCAGCGAGGTACCCAGAACTGCCAATAAATGATTTTTATATATTCTTAGTCAGAAATATATCATTCCAACATTTGTGTTGCCCTTATCAAGCATTAACAAGTTTTTATTGCTCTTCTCAAGCATCTGACACCATTCTAGCTCCTTCATTCTCAGTAAATAAGTTTATCTATTACAGGACAAAAATCAAGGTCATTAAGAGAAAATTCTTCAAATCTCCCTCAATTTGCTAATTCCCCTATACACAAATCTGTCTACCTTGCATCCATCAAAAATATTTTCCTTCATCTTTAAAAGATGAAGCCATCCTCCTCATACTACTTGTGTCTTTGAACTCTGTGTATCATGAAAACAAGTTGTCTTTCATTCATCTCTATGCTAATTCCTCTCCTTTCAGCCAATAAACATTCTCTAGTTTTTCATTTAAAAAAAAAAAAACACACACCTCCAAACTTCACATTCTCTTCAAGTTACCACTCATTTGTTTCTCTCCCAGACTACATAGAATAGTAAGCTGGATGGTCCCCTCAACATAACCTCTTATTCAGAGTTTAATGACTACATCTGTGCATCTGTATTCCACTCTGTTGAAGATATTCTTATTAAAATCACCAGTGACCTCATCATTGCTGTCTAAATAGTGTTTGTCTATTGATATCAGTTACATTTTATTCTATTGGTCACTTTATTTGTTGACACTATACTCTCTAGTTTCTTCCATTTTTTTCCTCTATCCCTTTTGATATGAGCTACCTACATTTTTTGTCAATTTTTATTTTAGATTCAGGGGATATATGTGCAATACACCTAGATATATTGTATAATAATGAGTTGTAGGGTACAACTGATCCCGTCATGAAGGTAGTAAGCACAGTACCCAATAGTTAGTTTTTAACCCATGCCTTCTGCCTCCCGCCACAGTAGCCCCCAGTGTCTATTGTTGCCATCTTTATGTCCATGCATAGCTGATATTTAGCTTCCACTTATAAGTGAAAGCATGCAGTATTTGGTTTTCTTTTCCTGCACTAGTTTGCTTAGGGTAATGGCCTCCAGCTACATCCATGTTGCTGTAAAAGATGTGATTTTGCTTTTTATGGCTGTGTAGTATTCCATGCCACCTATATTTTGCATGCTGATGTTCACCAAAGTTCTGAAGTGTCCGGAAGCTCTTCTCATGCCTTATTCCTTTTCCAGGTGATCTCACTCACTTCCAAAATTTAAACTTCTACCCATGCACTAATCATTTTCCAAATTTAATTCTCCTATATGAGTCTCTGGCTTTCAGAGTCACATAGACTGCCTGTAATAAAACAGCTTAGTATGTTCAGTCAAAAACTAAATTCATCTAATTCTGTCCTTCAAATCCAGCTTATACCTTCTAAATTATCTCTCAATTAATGGCAAACATCATTTACCTGGTCAGTCAACCAAATTAAAAATGTAAGAGTCATCCTTGAACTCTCTTTCTCCCTTCTATAACCATTCAACCATTAAATCTGGCCTATTAGATCGCCTCTATATTTCAGAAACATAGCCTGTCCTTTCCATTCTAATTAGACTAATTCAGACATTTCACATGGCTGCCTGAACTTCTGGAACAGCCTCCAAAGTTGTTTATCAGCCTCCAGTTTTGAATTCCGTCTTTCTTTACCTGCTGTATTGGAAAATAATAAACTATCACTTAGAAGGACATAATGGCAGTGAATATTTTCAGAGGAAACCTGGGTTTTTGTTCAAGTGGGGCTATTGAGATATGGTGCAACTCAGGGTTTAAAAACATAGGACCTAATGTCAAACAGCCTAGTTAGTTCAGGCTCATGCTGCGATATCTACCAGATGTGTGGTCTTAGGAAAATTACTTAGCCTCACTCTCCCAGGTTCCTTGCCTTAAGATTGGAGACAGTTACATTACCCAGCTGACGTGATGATTGAGTGTGATGCCTGTAAAATACTTACACTATGTCAGATACACAGTGAAGACTGAGTAAGTACTCTGGTGGTAGTAGTGGTGAGAGGGGTTTTGAATTTCAGAGGAGATTTTTCAGAAAATGTTGAGATGAAACAGTGGACATAGGTTGAGGAGTCAGAAGACTGGTATAGACTTCTTTGTCTCACATTTTTCCTACCGCCTGAGGATTTTTTTATTTCCTTCTCTAAAAGTGCTGAAACTGACATTCTTGGCATTTCATATCGACGGGAAAAGAGAGATCAATTATTTCAAAATTAGTTTGGGGTTCAGCAGCTAGCCACTGGATTAAAATGAAGTCTTACCCCAAAATAAATTGTAGGTGGAGAAAAGATTTAACTGCGAAAAATAGTTAAGACCATGAAAGCATTTAAAGAACACATGGATTTATTTTTCATCTCTAATCTGAGAAAGGCTTACCAAAAAAAAAAAAAGACAAAAAAAGTCATTAAAAAATTGATAAATGTGACCAAATACAATATTTTAAATTTTGCATGGTAAAAATACCTAAACAAAGTCAAAAGACAGATGATAAACTGAGAAAATATTTACAGCACATATGGCAAAAGACTAATTTTCCTGTACTAAAATTACATTAATTAAATATACGTAAAGTCTTAAAATATATTAACTTTTTCAAAAAGCAAGGACAAAACAGCATATTTGTGATACTTTCATTTATGTAAAAAGAAAAAGAGGGAATGTTTACAAATATTTGCCCATGCACTGAATATCTAAAGGGATGCACAAGAAACTGGCAAAAGGGGTGCTTCTAGGAAAAGAAACTCAAGGCTGATTTTCACTGTATGTCTTTTTTACTCTGAATGTTTTAACATATGTAAACATTATTTTTTGATCACAAAACTGAAGCTCTTTTTAGAAATCTTCCATGAAACTCTGAACAGGGTAAAAAAGAAAGGAAAGGAGGAAGAAAGTGAAGGAAAGAAGCAAGAGGAGAGGAAGGAAGGAAGAAAGAGAGGAAGAGAGGAGGAAGAAAATATTTCTCTAATCTCTGTTTTCTTATAGTAATTAAGTCAGCTTTTTATCATTTATTCAAAAAATTTCATCTCCTCTACTAGTACATAAGATTTTTAGGACAAAAAAAATCCAATCTTCCTGGTGTCTTGTACTGTACCAAACATTTAATAGATGTATAAAATTAATAAACAAGTGAATGATTATCCCCTGGTCTGTTTTATGTGTGGTCTTTTTGCTTTGTAAAATTTGCCTCCTGTTATTTCCTGTACTTCTTGGGTGTTACACAGGTTTTTCAGCATTTTGAAAAGTACAAAATGAATATTGCATGGTAGCTAACATTTTCTTTCCAAAGGAGTTTTATACCCCTGGCATTTGAGTCAGAAAAGTCCTGGAGTCCTGTCATCTTGAATAAATTCTCCATTTTCTGAGAAACACCACCACTAAAGAGCGTAACATCTATAGATTTGTATATTCTTCAGGAGGGTTCCACTACATCAAAGTGAGTAACTTTGCACCAAAATCATTATATAATTGTAGAAAACTTACTGGAAATGATTGGTATGCATTGTACATAATTTAGAGCTTTATACTGTACACTATTTAGGCATAACTGATTGAATAATTCTTGGCTACCTTATAATCAAATTTCTTCAGCTCAGTGCTAAATGTTAAATCACATCTCTAAAATGTGGTTCTAGTAATGAGAGTCTATTAACATTCTTGAGTGGTATTACGTGTAATAAAATTGCAAGCCTATGAGAATGAAGACAACCTCAAGAAAGAATGGTGTGAAACTGAAATAGGGTCCAGTTTGTTAACAGCAGGGCTAACTTCTACCTAACCCCATTCACAGGATGGAGTCTGATCACTGTGCAACTAAGAAATCTGATTCATTAGTTCCTTGACTCCACATCTGAGAACAGTCTAATTAGTTTACTCACCAGTCTCTTCAGTGTCTCCAGATGTTGTTTGATCAAAGATCTATCTCCGAGCTAACTCGGGCCTTTTTGCCAGGAAATTGTGCACAGACTTCATCCAAGAAGACAAAGGCCTTGTCACTAAATCGGTGAAGTGGCAATAAGTAACATGTTTAGTCAGAAAATTGGGCCAGAGTTCAGGGTTAGAACATCATAAGACGTTTACAGTAATGTACCATATGTATCACATTTGTACAATGATGTATTATCGTGTATCTATGATGTAAAATTGTATTTTAGATGAAGTGTTGCCTGTGTCTGCACACACACAAAAGTATTCATCTTCAGTTCTTAAATCTGTTTCTGAATTATGCTCCCTATGAAAGAGAAAGGGGGCACAGTTCAGACCAGGGTCCTAACTATATTTTGAATCTGCAAGAGTCTGCCTTCTGAAAATTGCAAATAAATGCCTTTCTTCCATCTCGCATTCCTGTGTGTGTTCCCCTGCCTCAATGCATCTATGTGTGTGAAACTGTATCAGTGCAAGAGAAAGCACAGATTGGGAAGAAGCAGGCTAGACACTCTGTGGTCATTTTGAAAAGCAAGTGTAGGCAGAAGCATGTGGAGGGCAGGGATCAATTGCCCCGATTTTCCTGGCAATAAGGGGTTTCTAGGAATGCAGAACTTTTAGTGTTAAAACCAGGATGGTCCTGGGAAAACTGAGATGGATGGTAACCCCAAGTAGGTTAATTGTCATGAAAATAATCTCTTCATCCTTTTTGGGGGCCCAGCTTATGTAGTTCTAACAGGAGATTCTGATACAGTTGCTCTGTCATTGTTGGAGCTCTTCTCAACAACTGGGGCTATTGTAATCTCATATGAGTCACAAGAAAACTTCTGGCATGGTCTAATGTAGAAAAAAAACAAAAACAAACAAACAAACAAACAAAAAACAGGAAACAATGCCAAAATCCTCTAGCACTTTTTGCAGAAGCATTTCTTCTACTTGATTTTCCAGTGGAACGTGTCTGTTCTCCAGTTCTTTTCCTGTTCTATTCCAGAACTCACCATACACCCAAGGGCAGAGAATGTCTAGTATTGTATCCACAGCTCTGCAGTCTCAAATTATATGCTTATATTAACTCTGAGCATTTCATGATGAGTGCATTCTAGATTTGTAGGTTTGTTTGTGTATTTTGATCATAGTTTATTCAATATATCTTTGGAAACATTTATTGGTTTGAATGTGTAACTGTTTCAAACGATCTTCACATCTTGGGAAAACTGGAAAGATTATGGAACTAGGAGTACTTGGCATTTAACTACACATTAGCATCATGTAATTATATGATCAGATGTGTACCATCAGCAGACTTTTGAAAATGAGAGAATTCTGTTTGACATGGGAGAATGTGACTAGTATATTTTATAATTGTATAATACAAAATACACTATGAAACTAGAAAACATAAAAAATAAAGATAAATCTATTACCTAGAAAACATTCTGTGCTTTACTGAGAATACTCAGAGCTAGCATTCATTGAACATTTGCCACTTGCCAGACATGTGCTAACATTTTTACTGGGGTTATCTCATTTAATCCTCACAGCAACCTTCTGAAACAAACATTATCACTCTCATTTTACAGATGAGGAAACTGGACTCAGAAAAGTTAAGCCATATGCTTACAGAACTGGTACTGGTAAAGTGAGAATTTCTACAGAGCTCCTCTGTTTCCCAATTGCATGCCCTTAGCTGCTCCACTGCAATGCTACTCTGCTCAACTAATGCCTACCATTCATTCAACAAGGATTTATGGATCCTGAGTGTGAGGTCTATGAAAAGCAGAGAAAAAATACCATGGAACAATACAGAATTGGTTTCTGCCTTTTTAATGCTTAACCTTAGTACGTGTAGTTTCTACATTTGTATGTGAAGCATCCTTAACATATTTTTAAAAGCCAGACCCAAATTTTGGAAGGGAACTTTCTTCCCAGAGAAATAAAAATATTAAACATTTTAATCTTTTCTTCTAAAGACAATATAGATAAGTCCTTCACAATATATGCTGTAATTAGCTTAATCTTAATAAGTATTTGATTGAAAGTAAATTTGATTTCCTTGACTTTTGAGCCAGAATATTTTATAGAATTATTCCCTTTTAGGTGAATGGAGGACTTTGCTGACTTAACTGCAAACCTAAGCAGTAGGAAAAAAAATGCATATTGCTTTTAAATTGGGGAACTTAATACCCACCCCCTCATGAATTTTACTTCATTAAATATAGGTTAGTACATAATATAATTCATCTTGTTTTCCCCTAAGTCGTCACTACTTTAAAATGAACATAGCGTGCCCGGTTAAGTGTAAAAATTAATGGAGTCTTTCTCATACAATTTATATAGCCTTCACCCCATATCATAATTAAATGTTGACTTGTATACTCACAGTGCTTTCTTCAGTCTTCAAAAATTGTACAAGGATAAGCAACAATAAAATACTTAAATAAATACTTCATGGAAAACAAATAAATCATAGTCATCTTAAAAGGCTAATCCAATAAACTAATCTGATCAAACCATCAGTCTTGTAAAATCAATCACATTTGTCTCCCAACAAAAAGACACAGAAAAAAGTTTATAAATGAAATATGTTTTCCATAGGGACTCAACCACAGATTGATTTATGAAAACAGTCCCTAAGACAAAGACTAACTTCATTCTTAAAGAATTTCCACTAAAAAACAATGACAATTCTTTTTCCTTTTGTACTAGTTAAGCAACTGGCTGGGTATATGTAAACCTTGCTGAAATAGAGTTGATACTGATCTTTACCGTTTGTCCTTATTTCAACATGGAAAATGGCAACAATCCTTCTCATCCACAAAGCCTGGGCCAGAGCATTCTTAAAAATCAATCTGGCTCCAAAGCTCGGGGTGAGGTTTCCGTAAGAATAGTGACTTTGTCATCATCAGATTTTTGTTTTTTAAAATGTAGGCAAAAGTGTTGCCATCCACATTTATCTCATATTCTAATTGTAAAGGTGTTGCTGCATTAGTTGCCATGCCACATATATTCTCTCTGACTAAATAGCTAAGCAACCATCCAAAGAAATCTGCAAGAACATTTGTTTTACATCTGGGAGAGATGTGGAGGATGTTGACTTTCAAATGCCTTCAGTACTCCAACATATCTAGTGCATCAAGGGAATGCCAAGGAACACTTGTATTTGTCTTTATTCACATGAATTTAATAAAATCAATTATTTAGAATATTAGACTGGATGGATCCTCAGAGATCATTAGCTCCATGGCTTGAAAATGTTTTAGCAATCAAATCCTTTATTTCAAAGGCAATCTGATGAAAAATCCCCAGTAGTTAATATGGACACTAGATAAATCAATTTTACAAGTTCCAAGTATAATATTGACAGGTTATTAGGTTATTAAGTTCTGTCAACTTAGTAAAATATGGATGTATAGCCCACATGTAGATGCACGTAATTCTATTAAAGTTTTTAAAATATATTTTTAAAGGGAGACCCAAGTCATACCATTAGAGACATTTTTGTAGAATATGACAGCTCCTTAAAACAAAGTTTGAGAACTTACTAATCTAGCTTCATCATCTCATTTGACAGAGGAGGAAATTGAGGCCTAAAGGGTAAAACATTATTGCCCAAGAGTACATATTGGCAAAAGTGAAACTCAAACCCAGGTCCCCAAAATAATATTAAATCATATTTGTTTGCATACACTCAGCACTCATTTTGTGCTAAGCACTTAAGTCATTTAATGCGTATCACTACATACGATAAATTAGTACTATAATCCTTATGTTTGCAGAAATTGAAACTTAGAGAGGTCAAGTGATTGACCACGTTTACAGGACAAATAAAGACCAGAATCAGAGTTTTTATTGAATACTGTTTAGTTTAACACTCCATGCCAAAATGTATATCACAAAACTGAATATGTGATCTAAGAATCTAGAGTTGGGTGAATCTGAGGCTAGAAACCCCGGTGCCTTCCCCTGGATCATCCTTGGTGTGCTTTCAGCTATGTAGATCCAAGAAGAACTATCCACAGATTGGTCCTGCCTTTCAAATTCTATTAAGCCCAGGATTGGATCTCTCTAAACACAAAAATCTTCTGTATAGGAGCCAAATCTGCCTCTGGCTGTGCCTAGAATTACTGCCAAACTGGAGAAGACACTTGTTTTAAAATTTAAACAAAGACTGTAGATTTGGACAGAATTTCATCAATTTCTATGGTGGCATCCACAGCAGTAATAAGAAAAACCATGTTTCTGAACTGAAATAAATATGACTATTGCAAAGGAAGGGTTTTGTGGTTTTCTTTTAGTGCCAAAACCTTATAAGTATATTTAAATCCTCTAACTCTACTGGGTTTCATTCTTACTCTTACTTAATATCCGTCATAAATCAAAATGCTCTCAATTTTATCAGAGCATTGACTACATGTAGTAATTAGCATTTAAAATCATTATTTGGAAGCCCTGGGGGAAATTTCATAGGTGAGATGATCCAACTTCAGTCTCCAGCTGACTGTAGGTCAGAAGCACCAAATCACCCTCTATAATTGTACTCAGTTGGTAATCTCATCTCAGTTCATGAGAGGCTCAAGCCAAATTAGGTCATATTACCTACTGCTTCTCAGGAATACATTCCAGCCCAGCACAGGTCAAATTGCATGGCCTGAGTGGTGATTACCCAGAGGCTGGCTTTGCTAGAAAGGCAGCACGGAGCAGAGGTATGACAGTGAGAAGGGATGCCAGTCCTGCGGGCACTGCAACTTGACTGTGAATTATCTTAAAACAGCTTTTAAAGATGGACCTGAGATTTATATTCAAGATTTAAAATCCTGGGCAGAGAAAGAAAACCAAGAGTCTCGATCCTGTAGGAAAGTCTCCACTTCTCAAAATTTAGATGACATATATGATGATAGCATTTTAAAAAGCCATGTGTTTCTAAATGTAATAGCTCTTAAATAAAACTTCATACAAATAATAATAATCAGAGGAACACAAAAAAGGAGAAATCCTTATAATTCTCAAACAGCTCCATAGCAGGTACTGCTGGGATCTTCAGATGAGGAAATTGACACAGAAAACTTCAGTAATTTCTCAAGACCACACAGCTGTTTTTAATATGTGGAGATTAGGCCTGAAATTCTGCATGTTTAAGAAAAATACTCCTCCTGTAATTTCTCCTGTACTTGGGAGAGAACTACCTCAAACCTTTCTTTTTCTTTTTTTTTTTTTTAACTATATTTTAAGTTCTAGGGTACATGTGCACAACGTGCAGGTTTGTTACATATATATACATGTGCCATGTTGGTGTGCTGCACCCATTAACTCCTCATTTACATTAGGTATATCTCCTAATGCTATTCCTCCCCCCACCCCCTCCCCAAAATAGGCCCCGGTGTGTGATGTCCCCCTTCCTGTGTCCAAGTGATCTCATTGTTCAATTCTCACCTATGAGTGAGAACATGTGGTGTTTGGTTTTCTGTTCTTGCGAGAGTTTGCTAAAATGAAGTTTTCCAGCTGCATCCATGTCCCTACAAAGGACACGAACTCATCCTTTTTGATGGCTGCATAGTATTCCATGGTGTAGATGTACCACATTTTCTTTTTTTTTTTTTTTTTTTGAGACAGAGTCTCGCTCTGTCACCCAGACTGGGGTGCAGTGGCTAGATCTCAGCTCACTGCAAGCTCCACCTCCCGGGTTTATGCCATTCTCCTGCCTCAGCCTCCCGAGTAGCTGGGACTACAGGCGTCCACCACCTTGCCTGGCTAGTTTTTTGTATTTTTTAGTAGAGACGGGGTTTCACCGTGTTAGCCAGGATGGTCTCAATCTCCTGACCTCCTGATCCGCCCGTCTCGGCCTCCCAAATGTACCACATTTTCTTAATCCAGTCTGTCACTGATGGACATTTGGGTTGATTCCAAGTCTTTGCTACTGTGAATACTGCTGCAATAAACATGTGTGCATGTCTCTTTATAGCAGTATAATATATAATCCTTTGGGTATATACCCAGTAATCCGATGGCTGGGTCAAATGGTATTTCTAGTTCTAGATCCTTGAGAAATCGCCACACTGTTTTCCACAATGGTTGAACGAGTTTACAATCCCACCAACAGTGTAAAAGTGTTCCTATTTCTGCACATCCTCTCCAGCACCTGTTGTTTCCTGACTTTTTAATGATTGCCATTCTAAATTGTGTAAGATGGTATCTCATTGTAGTTTTGATTTGCATTTCTCTGATGGCCAGTGATGATGAGCATTTTTTCATGTGTCTGTTGGCTGTATGAATGTCTTCTTTTGAGAAGTGTCTGTTCATATCCTTTGCCCACTTTTTGATGGGGTTGTTTTTTTCTCACAAACTTGTTTGAGTTCTTTGTAGGTTCTGGATATTAGCCCTTTGTCAGATGAGTAGATTGCAAAAATTTTCTCCCATTCTGTAAGTTGCTTGTTCACTCTGATGGTAGTTTCTTTTGCTGTGCAGAAGCTCTTTAGTTTAATGAGATCCCATTTGTCAATTTTGGCTTTTGTTGCCATTGCTTTTGGTATTTTAGACATGAAGTCCTTGCCCATGCCTGTATCCTGAATGGTATTACCTAGGTTTTCTTCTAGTGTTTTTATGGTTTTAGGTCTAACATTTAAGTCTCTAATCCATCTGGAATTAATTTTCGTATAAGGAGTAAGAAAAGGATCCAGTTTCAGCTTTCTACTTATGGCTAACCAGTTTTCCCAGCACCATTTACTAAATAGGGAATCCTTTCCCCATTTCTTGTTTTTGTCAGGTTTGTCAAAGATCAGATGGCTGTAGATGTGTGGTATTATTTCTGAGGACTCTGTTCTGTTCCATTGGTCTATATCTCTGTTTTGGTACCAGTACCATGCTCTTTTGGTTACTGTAGCCTTATAGTATAGTTTGAAGTCAGGTAGCGTGATGCCTCCAGCTTTGTTCTTTTGACTTAGGATTGTCTTGGAGATGCGGGCTCTTTTTTGGTTCCGTATGAACTTTAAAGCAGTTTTTTCCAATTCTGTGAAGAAACTCATTGGTAGCTTTATGGGGATGGCATTGAGTCTATAAATTACCTTGGCCAGTATGGTCATTTTCACGATATTGATTCTTCCTATCCATGAGCATGGTATGTTCTTCCATTTGTTTGTGTCCTCTTTTATTTCACTGAGCAGTGGTTTGTAGTTCTCCTTGAAGAGGTCCTTTACATCCCTTGTAAGTTGGATTCCTAGGTATTTTATTCTCTTTGGAGCAATTGTGAATGGAAGTTCATTCCTGATTTGGCTCTCTGTTTGTCTGTTACTGGTGTATAAGAATGCTTGTGATTTTTGCACATTAATTTTGTATCCTGAGACTTTGCTGAAGTTGCTTATCAGCTTAAGGAGATTTTGGGCTGAGACAATGGGGTTTTCTAAATATACAATCATGTCATCTGCAAACAGGGACAATTTGACTTCTTCTTTTCCTAACTGAATACCCTTGATTTCTTTCTCTTGCCTGATTGCCCTAGCCAGAACTTCCAACACTATGTTGAATAGGAGTGGTGAGAGAGGGCATCCCTGTCTTGTGCCAGTTTTCAAAGAGAATGCTTCCAGTTTTTGCCCATTCAGTATGATATTGACTGTGGGTTTGTCATAAATAGCTCTTACTATTTTCAGTTACATTTCATCAATACCAAATTTATTGAGCGTTTTTAGCATGAAGGGCTGTTGAATTTTGTCAAAGGCGTTTTCTGCATCTATTGAGATAATCATGTGGTTTTTGTCTTTGGTTCTGTTTATATGCTGGATTACGTTTATTGATTTGCATATGTTGAACCAGACTTTCATCCCAGGGATGAAGCCTACTTGATCATGGTGGATAAGGTTTTTGATGTGCTGCTGGATCTGGTTTGCCAGTATTTTATTGAGGATTTTTGCATCGATGTTCATCAGGGATATTGGTCTAAAATTCTCTTTTTTTGTTGTATCTCTGCCAGACTTTGGTATCAGGATGATGCTGGCCTCATAAAATGAGTTAGGGAGGATTCCCTCTTTTTCTATTGATTGGAATAGTTTCAGAAGGAATGGTACCAGCTCCTCCTTGTACCTCTGGTAGAATTCGGCTGTGAATCCGTCTGGTCCTGGACTTGTTTTGGTTGGTAGGCTATTAATTATTGCCTCAATTTCAGAGCCTGCTATTGGTCTATTCAGGGATTCAACTTCTTCCTGGTTTAGTCTTGGAAGAGTGTAAGTGCAGGAAATTATCCATTTCTTCTAGGTTTTCTAGTTTATTTGCATAGAGATGTTTATAGTATTTTCTGTTGGTAGTTTGTATTTCTGTGGGGTCGGTGGTGATATCCCCTTTATCATTTTTTATTGTGCCTATTTGATTCTTCTCTCTTTTCTTCTTTATTAGTCTTGCTAGTGGTCTATCAATTTTGTTGATCTTTTCAAAAAACCAACTCCTGAATTCATTGATTTTTTGGAGGGTTTTTTGTGTCTCTATCTCCTTCAGTTCTGCTCTGATCTTAGTTATTTCTAGCCTTCTGCTAGCTTTTGAATGTGTTTGCTCTTGCTTCTCTAGTTCTTTTAATTGTGATGTTAGGGTGTCAATTTTAGATCTTTCCTGCTTTCTCTTGTGGGCATTTAGTGCTATAAATTTCCCTCTACACACTGCTTTAAATGTGTCCCAGAGATTCTGGTATGTTGTATCTTTGTTCTCATTGGTTTCAAAGAACATCTTTATTTCTGTCTTCATTTCGTTATGTACCCAGCAGTCATTCAGGAGCAGGTTGTTCAGTATCCATGTAGTTGAGCGGTTTTGATTGAGTTTCTTAGTCCTGAGTTCTAGTTTGGTTGCACTGTGGTCTGAGAGACAGTTTGTTATAATTTCTGTTCTTGTACATTTGCTGAGGAGTGCTTTACTTCCAAGTATGTGGTCAATTTTGGAATAAGTGAGATGTGGTGCTGAGAAGAATATATTCTGTTTCTTTGGGGTAGAGAGTTCTGTAGATGTCTATTAGGACCGTTTGGTGCAGAGTTGAGTTCAATTCCTGGATATCTTTGTTAACTTTCTGTCTCGTTGATCTGTCTAATGTTGACAGTGGGGTGTTAAAGTCTCCCATTATTATTGTATAGGAGTCTAAGTCTCTTTGTAAGTCTCTAAGGACTTGCTTTATGAATCTGGGTGCTCCTGTATTGGGTGCATATATATTTAGGGTAGTTAGCTCTTCCTGTTGAATTGATCCCTTTCCCATTATGTAATGGCCTTCTTTGTCTCTTTTTATCTTTGATGGTTTAAGGTCTGTTTTGTCAGAGATTAGGATTGCAACTCCTGCTTTTTTTTTTTCCATTTGCTTGGTAGATATTCCTCTATCCCTTTATTTTGAGCCTATGTGTATCTCTGCGTGTGAGATGGGTCTCCTGAATACAGCAAACTGATGAGTCTTGACACTTTATCCAGTTTGCCAGTCTATGTCTTTTAATTGGACCATTTAGTCCATTTACATTTAAGTTTAATATTGTTATGTGTGAACTTGATCCTGTCATTATGATATTAACTGGTTATTTTGCTCATTAGTTGATGCAGTTTCTTCCTAGCATCAATGGTCTTTACGTTTTGGCATGTTTTTGCAATGGCTGGTACCTGTTTTCCTTTCCATGTTTAGTGCTTCCTTCAGGATCTCTTGTAAGGCAGGCCTGGTGGTGAGAAAATCTTTAAGCATTTGCTTATCTGTAAAGGATTTTATTTCTCCTTCACTTATGAAACTTCGTTTCGCTGGATATGAAATTCTGGGTTGAAAATTCTTTAAGAATGTTGAATATTGGCCCCCACTCTCTTCTGGCTTGTAGAGTTTCTGCCGAGAGATCTGCTGTTAGTCTGATGGGCTTCCCTTTGTGGTAACCCGACCTTTCTCTCTGGATGCCCTTAAGATTTTTTTCCTTCATTTCAACTTTGGTGAATCTGACAATTATGTGTCTTGTAGTTGTTCTTCTTGAGGAGTATCTTTGTGGCGTTCTCTGTATTTCCTGAATTTGAATGTTGGCCTGCCTTACTAGGTTGGGGAAGTTCTCCTGAATGATATCATGCAGAGTGTTTTCCAACTTGGTTCCATCTTCCCCATCACTTTCAGGCACCCCAATCAGATGTAGATTTGGTCTTTTCACATAATCCCATGTTTCTTGAAGGCTTTGTTCATTTCTTTTTCCTCTTTTTTCTCCACACTTCTCACTTCATTTCATTCATTTGAACTTGAATCGCTGATACTCTTTCTTCCAGTTGATCGAGTCAGTTACTGAAGCTTGTGCATTTGTCACGTATTTCTCGTGTCATGGTTTTCATCTCTGTCGGTTCATTTATGGTCTTCTCTGCATTGATTATTCTAGTTATCCATTCTTCCATTGTTTTTTCAAGGTTTTTAGTTTCTTTGTGCTGGATACGTAGTTCCTCCTTTAGCTCTGAGAAGTTTGATCAACTGAAGCCTTCTTCTCTCAACTTGTCAAAGTCATTCTCCATCCAGCTTTGTTCCGTTGCTGGTGATGAGCTCTGTTCCTTTGGATGGGGAGATGCGCTCTGATTTTTTGAATTTCCAGCCTTTCTGCACTGCTTTTCCTCCATCTTTGTGGTGTTATCTGCCTTTGGTCTTTGATGATGGTGACATACTGATGGGGTTTTGGTGTGGGTGTCCTTTCTGTTTCTTAGTTTTCCTTCTACCAGTCAGGACCCTCAGCTGCAGGTCTGTTGGAGTTTGCTTGAGGTCCACTCCAGACCCTGTTTGCCTGGGTATCAGCAGCGGAGGCTGCAGAAGATAGAATATTGCTGAACAGCAAGAGTTGCTATCTGATTCATGCTCTGTAAACTTCGACTCAGAGGTGTACCCAGCCGGGTGAGGTGTGAGGTGTCAGTCTGCACCTAGTGGGAGATGTCTCCCAGTTAGGCTACTCAGAGGTCAGGGACCCACTTGAGCAGGCAGGCTCTCCATTCTCAGATCTCAACCTTCGTGCTAGGAGAACCACTGCTCTCTTCAAAGCTGTCAGACAGGGACGTTTACATCTGCAGAGGTTTCTGCTGCTTTTTGTTTAGCTATGCCCTATTGCCAGAGGTGGAGTCTTCGAGCTTACTGGTGGCTTTGTTTACCTACTTAAGCCTCAGCAATGGCGGGCACACCTCCCCCAGCCTCGCTGCCACTTTGCAGTTAGATCTCAGACTTCTGTGCTAGCAATGAGGGAGGCTCCATGGGTGTGGGACCCTCTGGGCCAGGTGTGGGATATAATCTGGTGTGCCATTTACTAAGACCCTTGGTAAAGTGCAGTATTAGGATGGGAGTTATCCAATTTTCTAGTTGTTGTGTGTCTCAGTTTCCCTTGGCTAGGAAAAGGCACCTTTCTTGCAGAGAACATGGTTCTGGGCTGAACAGGTGAGATGCTCAGTCTTATGATGGATGCCTAGTCTTATGATGGATGACTTGGGCTCAGGTCTTTTCTGAATTCATAAAGAGGCCTAAGGCAAAGGACACAAGTTTGTTCGTTCTTTCTCTCTCTCTCTCTCTCTCTCTCTTTCTTTCTTTCTCTTTCTTTCTTTCTTTCTTTCTTTCTTTCTTTCTTTCTTTCTTTCTTTCTTTCTTTCTTTCTTTCTTTCCTTCTTTCCTTCTTTCCTTCTTTCCTTCTTTCCTTCTTTCCTTTTCTTTTCTTTTCTTTTCTTTCTTTCTTTTTCTTTTTTTTTCAGATGGAGTCCCACTGTGACCCAAGTTGGAGTGCAGTGGCACAATCTTGGCTCACTGCAACCTCTGCCTCCTGGGTTCAAGCATTTCTCCTACCTCAGCTTCCCAAGTAGCTGGGATTACAGGCACATGCCACTGTACTCGGGTAATTTTTGTATTTTTAGTAGAGAGGGGGTTTCACCATGTTGGCCAGGCTGGTCTTGAACTCCTGGCCTCAAATGATCCACCTGCCTCAGCTTCCCAAAGTGCTGGGATTACAGGCATGAGCCACCGAGCCCAGCCACATATGTTCTTTTCACCCAACCAGTTGTATTCCCCAGTAGAGGAGGGTGGCATTGATGTACGGGGCCTCCCATTTTTTCCTTGCTCTCAAAAGTAAGGGAGAAACGCTGTGGTAATGCTGTTCGGAGTCCTCCATCATGTGTAAGTGAACATAAATTATCTAGCAATTCCTTCACAAGTTCCAAACTCTGTACCAAAGAACTTTTCTATTCAATGAAGTAGACACCAATTTTTCCCCAAGACGTTCTTCTCCCAGAGTAAAACAATTTGCTTGGCTAAATAGAGCCTTTTACACTACACTACAAGCTTTTTTGTATTTATTATCTCATTTTATATTCAAAGCATTGCTGGGAGATGTGCAGAATAGGTATTCATAATGTCTCAATTTTTGATGGTGTTGAGGTAGGTGGTTTATGTATCACATGTCAAAATAAATTGGTATAAAGCTTTGTTTCCTCTATATTATGTACACACTGTCATGCACAAAGGCAGATGTCAAGTCTCTATGATAGTTCTAGAAATACCTTACAGGGCATTATGACTATACAAAGTCAGGGTAGGACAGCAGAATGCCTGTCTTAAAGACTCTCCATTCTAATGCTCAGGACCTGTTGTGCTACTCAGACCAGCATCTTTTGCACAAAATATTTATGGAATCATTTGTGAGAAAGGAATACATATATTTTGGTTTTAGACATTTGAAAGCATCAGGTACAATATTAATATGAAATTTTGAGCTTGCGTGTAGAACAGTCAATTTAGTGGGTTAAAATATGGGCCTGTTGGATCTGAGGTCTTCACTCTTATGAATCTGCACAATTCACTCAGAAAAACGTGCAATTCCAAGGGCCCAGATTTATTTCTCATCTCAGACAAATCAGTTGGCAAATAGTTGCCACTGGGCACTGAAAGGATGAGTGAGTTGCAGTCTGTAGCCAATTCCAGGGGTAAAAATATTCCCAAAGAGCCAGCTCCTTGTACTGTAAGTCAGCAGCATGTCTTCAAAAATATATCATATTGCATAATGAGATAATTATTTAACAGGTGTAAAAAATCCAGAATAATTTTAGTAACAGTTAAACTTGAGATGCCTTGATTAAGAGACCAAATGGGAAGAATTCATTAGTTCCAATTTTCTGTTGCTGTTTAGGGCAATAATGCTAAAGACTCTTTTATTTAAAGCTCTCTGAAAAAAGAAATTTATACAAAAAGTGCACACACACCCCCACAAAAACACACATGTATATAGCATAATTAAGATCTCAAAAGCAGATCAAGTAAAGATGTCTCGTGACATAATTCATTTATAGGCATTATTGGAAACTTTTCTTTCAATGTCTGACCAATCCACTGTAACTCATTTAATGATTATCGCAATACCTTGCATGTGTCCTTGTGTAATCCTTTGTCCACATTTTCACCAGAATTAACTTTCCCAGAGTATAAATTAGATTATGGCTTTATTCCGCTTAGTTTTTCACTAACTCACAATCTCCTACAAGAAAAATCTAAGCTCTTTAAATGCATGTAAGTCATTTCACAATCAGTTCAAGGTGCCCTCTTCACCCAAATTATTTAGAGATCCGAAAATACACTGTGCTGATTCGTGCCCAAGAGCTTTGTGAATGCTGTTTCATTGTCCTGAAATATTATTTTCACTTTTGCCTGCCTATTCAATCTAACTGTCCTTTCTCTTAGTATAATTTGCCAGTGCGAATTGCTTCCTCTGGCCTGATAACTCTGTACCTTCTTACAGCTATATTTTATTGGGCTTGTTTGATCTAGCATTGCCTGTTCAACTAACTAGACCAGGGGCTCCTTAAGAATATGAAGTATCTTATTTATCTCTGCATCCTTATCACCAAGCTCAGCACTTAGAATGTAGATGGCACTCAGTGAATACCTATTGAACATATGAATAAGTGGATAAGCACATGAACAGAGTTTCTAATGAGGAATCAGGGAATCTAACATTCTGGTTCTGCTCTGTTTCACTCTGTCTCTGACTTGTTATAGTGTACTTTCTTTCTGAATAGGACAATTAGCTATCATTGAGTCAGCTTTCATGAGCGTCATGCTGCCAGGGCAGGTGTTGACTGCTGTATGCTACTCCACATGCACAGTGGCCCTCCTGACCCCAGCTGTGTTGGCCATCTTTGCTCAATCAGCTACTCTTAAAGAGAAGAACTTTGTCTCTCCAGTAATCCCAAAATAGTGGCTAGCCCAGAGTATAATTGTCATGAAATGCATGTGAAGCACTTTGCATTGGGTCAGGCCTTTGTGAAAGCTTAATAAATATCAGCTGCTATTATTATGTAAGTGTTTAAAGACTTCCTTAGGTGAAAGACTATAAAGTTTTATATTGATATTCTTTTCTATTTGTATTATAAATATTTTATGAATGTAGGTGTAGGACCTCTTTCTATATACAGCTTTTATCCCTTGGAATACAGACTGACCTGGGAGGTAAAAATCAGCAAAGAAAAAAAAGAAAAATATAGGAAGTAAAACTGATGTGTTTATGCACTTGTTTCACTTCAGTTTATAGTATAATAATTTCTCCTAAAATTGCACTTTCAAGGTCTCTTCAAATGTATATTTTCATGTAGCATTTCTATTACATCAGCTTTGATGTAAGAGCAGTTTGGCTAACTGCTCTTATCTCCCATTGAAGACAATGAGTTTAACTTCTAAGAAGGTTCATTTGAGTTTTAGGAATGGACATCTGCTCATCTTAGTCTCTTGTGGTCTCTCTGGTTTGCAGAAAATAAAATGATGAACCTTGAATTTCTTTTTGCTTTTGACCACAGGGGAAATAATTCTGGCCACAGATATAAAAGAACAGAAAAAGAATCTGTGCTTTTCCTCTGTCCTTTATTTACATTCTTCATGGTTTCTTTTCCATTGGGTATTCTCATTTGTGTGTGGTTGATTATTGATCTAGCTCAAACTCAGATCTCCATTACTGATAACCAAAGTTTGGGTTCAAGTAACTTAGCATTTACAAAATGCAGTAAAACAAACTGCCCTTGTGAGATATATTTTTGTTTGACTTTTGCTTGACTAGTCAAACAGTAAATTGCAGAAAGTGGTTCCTTTCTTTATATTTATAAATGCATCCATGCCAGTGTTAACTTATCCAATAAATATTTTTAAATTAAAATTATGAATGATTAATATAAAAGCAAAACACTAAATGATCGTAGACTCAACTGACAGTTTACTTTTGTGAAGAGAAGTTTTGTAGATGATGAACTGGAGGTTGTTTGTGGCTCAAGTAGAAAAACTTGAAGTTTTAGAGCTAGATTAGCTCTGAATTAGACAATGCTGAGTTACTTTGAGTGAATAACTGAGCTTCTCTGATCTCCCATTTCTGCATTTGGAAAAAAGGAAGCAATGGAACATGATTCATATGGCTACTTAAGCATTAAATAATGCACAGAAAACATTAAGCCTGTAATAGGCACTCAATTAGTAATTATTTCTCATTCATGTACCCTCTCTGAAACTTTGTCTTCTGCACAAAACAATCACGTATGTGCCTATATTTGTCCATAGGAGCTTTTGCCTATTAAGGAGCCTAATGACAAGTGTCAAAAGTGAAATAATTTGATAAAATTATATGAAGATATTTATATGACATTTATTGGCTCCGGGCAACACTATTCATGATTCTTCATCTAAATAACAAGCAGAAGGTATGGTCAGAAATTTTCATAACAAGCAGGAATGCCTGGGAATGCACTGTGGTGATGTGAGTTAAGTGCTCTGTCTCATTACCAGCTAATGTGACAATAATAATGCATAGTGCCCACGGTTATGACATTGGAAAGTTATTACTTCCAATAGAAATAACTGAAGACGTTGTAGGCCGTTGATACACCTCGTGGGAAATTGCAGGGGATCTCCTGTAATTAACATGAACCACCAGTGCACAAAGTAAATAAGCAACACAATTATAATTTTTCCAGCCGTGAGCAGGTATTAGGGATTTTCCTTTCATCCTCTTTGCTTTGGGAACTGGCTCCTTGCCATGCTCTGTCTCTGTATTCCCTTCTGAATTCTACATTTTAGTAGTTTTTCTAGGTCATAAAGTCATTTGATGCTCTGTGAGTTGGTGAGTGGATAAAAGAATCTCTACAGATGGAAGCAAAACTCTAGCAACTACAGGAAAGGGAAAGTTGCCTTTTATAGCTGTCTGTGTTTGGTTGCAGGGGTGACCTGCATAATGATATGGCTAATGGAAATCAGTAGCACATACTGGCCCCTAAGCCCACAGTTCTTTCTCTGTGTGAAATTAGAGGAGAAAAGAATCAATAAGCAGGCCAACATGAAATCCCATCTGTTTCTGAAAGGGGCAATTGAGAATTAGGAGCTTTGAAATGGGACAATAGAGTTTTTAAAAGGGCACTCAAACCTCACTGTGTGGCCTATGATGAGTCTGTCAACCTCTCTGGTTATGTGCCTTCTTGTCTGGAAAGGGAGAGTTAGTAACTATTCCACAGAGTATGGAGAGGACTAAATGAGGTAAGCTACATAAAACACTTAGCCTGGTGCCTGGCATATATTAAATATTCAATAAATGTTAATACGATCACTTTCTATTGATAGGCAGTTTCACATAGAGCATTTATCTTCTTTTGGCTTATTAACTTCCCAGAGGAGTAGATGAGCTCAAGTAGTGGGGTAGTAAACAGAAGAGTGATGGGATGGGAAAATAAATCTCTATGGAGATAGTTTGGGGAAAGCTATTTGTCCTAGTCCATTAAATCAGTTATAGCCTAAGGTGGTCCTGTTTATCTGACCACATAACTAATTTTGTCCAATTTGCTTTAAGAATCGTTTTTTAACGAGGCACTACATGGCTAAGCACTTGAGCTCTAGAAAGTTGAAATTCACCTGGTGAAACTTTTTAGTACAATGACAACATATGAACAGAAATTTAACTTCCTTTTATTCGTCACAGCTACCTCCCCACCTCGTGTACACACTCACACATCCCTCCAGAATCCCATAGCAATTACCACTGGAATGTGAAAGTAGTGGGAAATCTGCATCAGTTCTGGAAACCATAATATGTTACATCCTAATGCCAACGCCATTTCGGCATGAAATATTGAGAGATTTCCATCATATACAGTACTGACATGGTCTGTTGAAGGGAGCCTTGAAGGGCAATGCCATGCAGTCCTCTGAAAGGCCAGCATCCTAAGGAATTAGGTGGAGTCCTTGAACAGCCCTTGTAATACCTCCTTAATTCAAAAAAGACAAGAGCATACTGTGACTCATGGGTAAGGTTGCCAGATCAAGTATAGGACACCTAGTTAAAGTTGACTTTTCAGTAAACAATAGATTTTGGTGGGTGAGGGGAGGGACCAGGGTAAAAGTATGTCTCATGCAATATTTGGGGTGGGGGGAGGGAGCAAAGGTAATAAGTATGTCTCGTGCAAAATTTGTGCCATACAAAAAACAAACAAACAAAAAAAAACAAAAAAACCCTGTTAAAAATACTACTATCTAATAGGCTAGAAACTGAGAAGAGTATGCCATAAACAGCCTCTGTAGCCCTTTCTGGTTACTTGGAAATGCCCAGACTCTTGCTAAAAGATTGTAGATACAGTAGCACAGGCATAGGCATGTATATTATTTGCTAAATCAGGCAAGGCTACTCACAGGGCTACCACAAGCAAAGCTTTGGGAAGAGCTGCAGGCTGGGCTGTGGCCCTGCAACTGTGATGAACAGAAGATGGACAGTATTGCAGCATGTTCTTCAGCAGGTGGCTACATGGAAACAGAAAAGAACAAAGAAGCAACGTTTCAGCACAGAGGAGGGGCTCCCTGATGAGGCTGCCTATTGCCTCAGCTCCCTCTCCTTTCCCCCAAGACTGCAGGCTCTCTGAACAGTTCCTGTAATTTTACAGGAAATGTATTCTCTTTTTCTCTTTTCATCTGGATCTAGAGGTTTCAGATAGTCACTTGCACCAATAGAGGACAGAATCTCTCAATGTATTGCTGTGAGCCAATACTGGGTATTCATGGCCACCAACCCCCATCCCCCCAATAAGAATGAGGAACAAATCTATTTTTTAAAAACCCCAAATCTAAAATACAGAAGGAGTTAATGTGGCCGGGCGCGGTGGCTCAAGCCTGTAATCCCAGCACTTTGGGAGGCCGAGACGGGCGGATCACGAGGTCAGGAGATCGAGACCATCCTGGCTAACACGGTGAAACCCCGTCTCTACTAAAAAACACAAAAAACTAGCCGGGCGAGGTGGCGGGCGCCTGTAGTCCCAGCTACTCGGGAGGCTGAGGCAGGAGAATGGCGTGAACCCGGGAGGCGGAGCTTGCAGTGAGCCGAGATCGCGCCACTGCACTCCAGCCTGGGTGACAGAGCCAGACTCCATCTCAAAAAAAAAAAAAAAAAAAAGAAGGAGTTAATGTTTAATGTGCCCTGAATTCCATAATGAAGACAGTAACAGAATTAATACTAAAGAAAATCAAGTTAGTAAAGTAGAAAATGAACTTAAATATTTCTAGAAATTGGAGACAAAGGCACAAAAACTGTACAACTTGATATATAGATTCAAGAGACTTAATCCATACGAATAATAATCTTACAAATAAATAACAGATTGTGTGATACAAAGGTATTAATAAAAGAAAGAGTAAAAGAAAATCTTCCTGAGAGGAAATAATATTAGGTCACAGATCAGAAGGACTCGTGGAACCAAAAGGAGCTTGTGTGTGTGCTGGTTTTTTGTTATTGTTGTTTGTTTGTTTGTTTTTTGCTGATTTCTTCTCAAGAATAAAACATGAAATGTTACAAGTATCCAAGCAGAGAAAAATTAACATATTACTAAACACCAAAAACAGGCTACTGTTAGTTTTCTCTAGAACATTCCTTGAGGTAGTAATCATCCAAACTCTGAGCAAAGAGGGCTTCTGTCCCCAGTGGTTCCTGTAATAGGGACAGCAGAAAGGCATTCTCCGACTGCAAAGACTTCCTACACACCTCTCCTGAAATAGTTAAGTGAAGATACATTTCAGCTGACTAATAAAAGATAAAGAATTTTGAAAATGGGGAAGTTGTTATGTGAGATTAAGAGTGAGCAGTGAAACTGGATAAACATAGTTAAGTCCCAATGATTGTTTCTAATATGGTATTAAAGCTTAATGCAAATAAATACCAGACATTATTTTAGAAAAGACAATGTATAGTATCAAATCATTAATTTTATAATTATAATCTGAATCTATATAATCTGGAATAAATAAAAATGGAGAGTTATCAGAAAAAGGTATTGGGATAAAATTAGGTTCCCAGAGTAGAAATCTAATTCATTATAATTATGAAAATAACTTGAATATTTAAAAAATTATAATCATAACCACTAATGGACTAAAAATAGGACACATATTCCAATTTAGTAAAGTAACATTAAAAATGAGAAAAAATATTTAAAGGACATTATCAAAATATTAATGACATTCATCACTAGATATTACTTTTGTAATCTGAAAAAACTAAAAAAGCTTACTATTTCAAAAAACCTACTCTCTAATAAACTAGAAACAGAGAACAGTAAGCTACATAGAGCTTCTGTGGCTCTTTCTGGTTATGTTTTAAATGCCCAGATTCTTCCTAAAGAAATTGTAGCCATAGGAGCTGTGTAAACATAGGCATGATTAAATCCTCTTCTCTGATACCACACTGGTACTCTTATCAATGATTGCAAACAGAGTTGACACTGTCTGTGTAGAAGACATTGGTCTCCTGGCTGGGTGCAGTGACTCACGCCTGTAATCCCAGCACTTTGGGAGGCGAGTGGATCACGAGGTCAGGAGATCGAGACCATCCTGGCTAACATGGTGAAACCCCGTCTCTACTAAAAATACCAAAAAAAAAAAAAAAAAAAATAGCCAGGAGTGATGGTGGGCGCCTATAGTCCTAGCTACTCGGGAGGCTGAGGCAGGAGGCAGGAGAATGGCGTGAACCCAGGAGGTGGAGCTTGCAGTAAGCCGAGATTGCGCCACCGCACTCCAGCCTGAGCAACAGAGGGAGATTCTGTATCAAAAAAAAAAAAAAAAAAAAAAAAGAAGACATTGGTTTCCTGTTACTTTTGTCTCCAGCTTAAAACAACCATGATAACTTTTTGAGCAATAGTGGAAAATTTCAAAAAAGATTTTGCTGTACTGGTACCCAGTCTGTCAGTTTAAAGGTATGACAGAAATGACCATGCCAGGATGTGTTGTGCTAAGATTACTTCAAAGATGGCCACTCAGTAAAATCTACATTATGTAAAGCATCCTTCACTTTGACCTTGGCAACAGATTTGTAGCCTGAGATAGCAGTCATGACTGATCACAAATAATTCATTTTATATTAAACAAGTGCTAAATTCCATAGTAGTTCTTAACAGCAAGGGACTCTCAAAGGGCAAAAGACTGAATAAACTTAAACTTCAGGAAACAGCAAGCTCTTACTTGCAGCAATCAATAGCCTTTTACTATGGAGAGTAACAAAACCTTTTTGGCTTCCTGAGTGCAAGTCAAGACTCTGATCCCCTTTCTAACCATCATTCATTTTCAGGGCACTTTGATTCTGTGTCTCTCATGTGGAGGCAACAAGGTGCTGGCCTCTGTTTGAACTCAAGTCCTGTGGAGAAAAAGATTCCCCAACAGAGAAAATAAATACTTCCCAACTTCTTTGTTTGTCTTCCAGGCTCTCAGTGGGCGCAGCACTCCTGCTCCCTCTGGGTAGCACTCTTCAACTCTCCCTGCTAATTAACCTCTCCTACCGGGTTGCCAAATGAGCTGCTGACAACCAGCCCTGAGCAACTAGAAAACACCAGGACAGCAGACTGGATTGTTAAATTCTTCCATTAAGTCTAAGAGCAGAGAGTGCCTTTGGAGTTTTGCTTGGATTCAGTAGTAATAGGTTGACATCACAGTCAGAAAAGGGTAAGAATTTGTGTCACACTGACTCTTTAGCTACAATCAGGACACAGTTTTTGGATTTTTTCATGTGGTAAAGGAGGCTATAAAAAGTAGTAAATTAATTTTAGAGTATCCTAAAACGTAGGTTTTCTTGCAATAGGAAATAAAGATTTCTGAGAATTGTGAGGAGCTCCCTTGAACTTTCAACCTTCCTACCTCCCTTTCCCTGACATAAATGGATCCCAAACCAAGCGGCCATTTTGTTTTGTTTCAGCAAAGGGATGAGGGTGGCTAACATTCCTGACAAGTCGTGAGAGCTCAATAACTAATGAAGAAGAGCCAACATATGATAAAACAAATAACCCATATCACAATTTGTAGAACTACCATAATTTACAGAATTTTCAATAAGGAATTAGCTATAAATAATTTACTTAAAAGTAAAAGCTTTAGTGAAAGCAATAAAGAAACATTTTTGCTTTTTTTTAACCATTAAAACTAATCTTCAGTTCTATGTGTGGCCAGATGGATGAATACATTTCAGTGACCTTCAAAATGAATGTTGCTGTAAGTCAGGATCACCTTAGCATTTCCAATGGGCTGAGTATCAGAAGGCCAGTACATGTCAATGCATACTTTCTGAAACTCAGAAATGTTGATGTTTATTTTCTTTTAAAGCATAAGATTCTGCTTCTTTTTCACCTTCTTCACCTCTTTTGGTTTCAAACATTTCCACCTTGATCTATTTCTCCCCGTTTTTGGTCTTTTAGATTTCAGTATTTCTAAACTCTTTTACTCCAAGACAGTTTCATGGCTCATTTTTACCTTAAGCTTAACCGATGACCAAATCTATGTTTTCTTCTTTTAATGATTTCTTCCTGCACCCTCACCTTACAGCTTATTCTTCAGGGTAAGTTCATCCACATTGTTTGATTTGAGGGATAGTGTCCAGTAAAATTTTTCTCTAATTTCTGAAACACATTCTTCTTCTTTTTTTTTTTTTTTTTGAGACGGAGTCTCGCTCTGTCTCCCAGGCTGGAGTGCAGTGGCCGGATCTCAGCTCACTGCAAGCTCCGCCTCCCGGGTTTACGCCATTCTCCTGCCTCGGCCTCCCGAGTAGCTGGGACTACAGGCGCCTGCCACCTCGCCCGGCTAGTTTTTTGTATTTTTTTAGTAGAGACGGGGTTTCACCGTGTTAGCGAGGATGGTCTCGATCTCCCGACCTCGTGATCTGCCCGTCTCGGCCTCCCAAAGTGCTGGGATTACAGGCCTGAGCCACCGCGCCCGGCCTGAAACACATTCTTCTTTCGGATTAATCTCTCTGCTTATTGATGGCCCGGAATGTTACGTTGCAACAGATTCCTAGGAGGCTTCAGTGGGAATGTTGACCATAACTGATTAATGATGCCCTGGGCACAAGACAGGAAAGTGCTAGTCAACATCCTGTACTTTTGCCAGCTACGTCTGCTGACTCCTTTGTATGAGGGCATTGGCCAGTCTCCTTTACTTACTGCATGTTAGGAGAGATCTTTAAGTACATAAAGTGAAGAAGTTCACAAAAGAGAACATCCCAAAGTAGGTGGGGTTCTAAATACAAAGTGCTTATGTGCCACAATTTTGCTTTTTGTGCCCTGATCTAGCCTTCAATATCTACTTTGAAATATCTATTCAAAATGCAATATTTTCATTCTAAAACCAAAATTGAAAAGTACCAACATAGACATGGGCAGTACCTATTTCTCAAAGCATATTAGTCAAGAAAAAAATTTTACAGGGACCGATCTATAGGTAGATTTTTGTTAATAATTTGGGGTCACCATACTGTTAAAAAAAAAAAAAAAGTAAAAGCCAGAATCAGTACACTGTAGTTAATTAAACGAATAAATGGACATACTTGAAGTTCTGTGAGCAGTAGCAGGGCACGAACAAAACTCTCTCACTGCTCCTCTGAATCTTTTACAAGTTCTTCTTTCCTACATATTGGCAACATTTAATGTTTTCTCCACAAACCATTTATCTTCTCCTTTTTATTCTCTTCCTAGGGATCCTCATCTCAATCTCACCTGAATGTTTTTCCTCTCCTTAAATGACTTCCAATCCAAAACTTCAAACTTGGTTCCTTCAGGTTTATTCCTGAATATCTAGTTGAATGGTAAAATGTAGATTTTGGAATATTCTCCCTAACCTTTAAAACATTCCAAGGTGAATTCATTATTACCACACAAAACCTTTGTTTTTCTCCCACCTTTTTTTTTTTTTTTTTTTTTTTTCTGAAACAAGGTCTCACTCTCATTGCCTAGGCTGGAGTACAGTGGTGGGATCACGGCTCACTGCAGCCTTGACTTCCTGGACTCAGATGATCCTCCCACCTCAGCTTTCTGAGTAGCTGAGACCACAGGCATGCACCACCATGCCCAGCTAACTTTTTGTATTTTGTATTTTTATTTTTGTAGTGATAGGGTTTTGTCATGTTGACCAGGCTAGTCTTGAACTCCTGGGCTCAAGCGATCTGTCTGCCTTGACCTTCTAAATTGCTGGGATTATAGGTGTGAGTCACCGTCCTAGCCCCATCTAATTTTTATGTTAATGAAACTACAACAGTTCAATTACTATGCATTTTGATTTTACCATGATTTTATCTCTTTACATCTATAATGTAGAGGAGCTATTGTAGGTCCTCAATTCCTTTCTTTTTCTATTCCAATTTCCTCCAAACTTCTTCCTTCTTTTGAGGTTTTTTTATTTCAATACATATTAAATATCACTATCAGATATTTCATTTTAAAATATAGTTCTAATTTATTAACCTCTGTTTAGAAAGCTGCAGAGACAGTCCTTTACCTAGAGAGTAAAGCACATAATGCCTTAAGCTGGCATTCAGTATCCTCTGTAGGCCAGTGCAAGCCTGACCATCCATCCATCCCTCCTACCTCTCCTTCTTTGCTTCCTTTCTTCCTTGGTTCTTCCCTCTTTCCTTCTTTTCACCCTTCCACAAGTAATCACTGAGTGACTACTGTATGTCCAGCACTGTGTGAGGCCTTGGGAACACCAAGTCAAATGACATAGTTTTACCTCAGTCAGCCTAATAAAACCAGATATGTGTACATAGAATTACATTAAGATGTGGTAAGTGCTGTAACAGAGGTAAGGACAAAGGAGATCAAGGACACCAAGGAAGAAGCAGCTGACTCCTGGAAGGCAGGAAAAGGATTGTTCAGGTAAGAGTTCACATAAAATGTGACACTGACTTTGAGTACTGATGAATGAAAGAGTTCTCTGCTCTTTTTCTATATTCTGTGTACCTTCCAGACAGACCAGAAGACTTTCCTTGCTGTGAATATATGCCAAAAGTGCATTTGATCATGCTTTTTACTTTTAACCAGGTCTCCCTTCCCATCTGTAGTGAGTTGAATGGTGTTCTCCAAAAACTTACTTACCTGGAACTTAGAATGTGACCTTAATGGAAAATAGGGTTTTTGTAGGAGTAATTTATTGGAACATCTCAAGATAAAATCATGCTGGATTTAGTGTGGGTTTTAAATTCAATGACTGGTATACTTAGAAGAAGAGGAGAGGACACCCAGAGACATATCAAGGATACTGCCATGTGAAGATAGAGGCAGAAATTGGAATAATACGTCTCCCAGCCCTGAAATGCCAAGGAGAGAAGCATAAGCAGATTCTCCCTCAAGGCCTCCAGAAAGAAACAAACCTGCCCACACCTCGATGGCAGACTTCTGCTCTCCTGAACTGTGAGAAAAATGTCTGCTTTTTCTTTTTTCTTTTTTTTTTTTCTGAGACGGAGTCTCCCACTGTTGCCCAGGCTGGACTGCAGCTGCACGATCATGGCTCGCTACAACCTCCGCCTCCCGGCTTCGAGCAATTCTCCTGCCTCAGCCTCCCAGGTAGCTGGGATTACAGGCGCCCGCCACCACACCCAGCTAATTTTTTGTATTTTTAGTAGAGATGGGGTTTCACTATGTTGGCCAAGCTGGTCTCAAACTCCTGACCTCGTGATCCACCTGCCTTGGCCTCCCAAAGTTCTGGGATTACAGGCATGAGCCTCCGCTGTTTGTTGTTTTAAACCACTGATTTGTGGTAATTTGTTTTGGCAGTCTAGATAAACAAATATACTTTCTTAATCCCTTGCAATTTTATCTAGTTATTAAAATTTTCTCAAATGCCACTTTTTCCATCAAGTTTTTTTCCTACTGGTTTGCCCCAACTAACGATTGATGTGTGCTTTCTCTCCTTTCTTTGACCTTTATTTGTGACTCTTCTAGAGTATTACATTTTACCTTGCATTTGTCGTGTATATTCAGTTTACCAGATTGCAAACTTTTGGGTTTTTTTAAACATAGTTTATTCATATTCATCTCTTTCATGTAGCAGAGTTCCTAGCACTTTCTTAACCTCAGTTCTATCAAAAGCAAAACTTGAAGGAAACAAAGAAATATGTATGAATAGTTTTAGGAATGTGGTGCATAAAAGCTGCTCAATAAAGTTATAGATAGGAAAAACACTCAATAAATGTTTGTTGAAGGAATTTATAATTTACTTATAGAACAGGCATCTTGTCTAATCAGTATAGTTCCAGTGCCTAGCATAATTATTGGTGTATATAACATGTCTTCAATAGATATTTGTTGAATGAATGAATGAATGAATGATGAGTGGGATCAGTTCAAGGGACTTTACCCAGTATGAGAACTTAGTTTCATGGTTGTCCTCAGCTCTATTGAAATATACCCTCCCCCATGGTCAGAGAGGAATAATAATATCAAAATGCCTAATTGATATGATCCTCTCTAAATTGCTATTATGTTAATGTGATTGTAATGTTCATAATCAAATTTACATGTATCAAATTATCGCATCTGATTGATTCATTCTATGGATAAAATGAAAAGCTCATTGTTCACTTATTTTTATTTGCTCACTATCTTTAATCAAAATTGTGACTTGTGAATTTTGAGAGATGAAATTGAGACCCCAAGTGAGCTGCCCAAGGTCACACAGGTAGAAAACAGCAGAGCCAGAATTTAAAATTAGATTTAGCCAATTCCAAAACTCACACTGTTTCACTATTCCAAGCTGACTTGGCTTCAAATCATTTGACTTTTCCTGACCTCAAAATCCCCCACTCACCAGCTCAAGTTGATTCCTTTATTTTCATCATCCTGCTAGCATTGAATTGTTTCTAGGCTTCCCATCATCTTGTGATAGGAATGCCACCCACTTATGCTGTGCTGACCTCCGTCTGGTCCTCGTCAATGTGATTTTTCCTTCATCATCTCTTCAGGGTACTTGCCCTTTCTTTGCCACCTTCCAACACCATATGGCACATTCTTATGCCACATGGCTTCCATACATCCTGCCTCCTTATGCTCTTCATTCTCTTAATTCCCTTTATATACACTTTGACAATTTCTCCCAGCTCTTGGATTTCTGATCTCTACTTTCATCCCAGGTTTCACTGCCATGCCCTGTTCTTTCTCATTTCATGGCAGTCTACACAGTTATGATTGCAGCATATGTCTATAATTCCTTCCTAGTACTGGGAACATCCATCACTCTGCTGACACAACATAAATTCTGTGCATACATGTCAGATTTGAGAGGAAGGGAGGATACTTTCATCCAAAATGAGCTGACATTGCTTCACAAGTTAATTTGGGGGCCCACCAACCCCCTACAAAGTGGCATCATATGAATGTACAAAGAATTCTGAGACAAAGATTTTTATTGAATTTCTAGAGATTAACTCACATAAATATACACAAATGGAATCACACATACAAAACACATATGTCATGTTTCTTTTGTTTCCAAATTTGTATTATACATTTGTAAATACTGAAATGTTTAAATGAACAATGAACATCCATATGCCCAACATCTAAATTCAATAACTGTTAACTTTTGCCACATTTGCTTAATGTAGCTATAAATATGTGTGTCGTTTTCAAATAAACTATGTGAAAATCAATGAAAGACATCAAGATGCTTCAGAATGTATCTCCTAAACAATGAGGACATGTTCATTTACAGCCATGCTATGCCATTATCATATGTAAGAAATTAACGACGATTCCTTAGTAACATCAAATAGAGGTCCATATTCAAATTTCTTCCAGTTGTTCTTAAGTGTATTCTATAACTTAAAAAAAATCAGGATCGGGAGGCTAAGGCAGAAGAATCCCTTGGACCCAGGAGGCGGAGATTGCAGTGAGCCGAGATCGCACCACTGCTCTCCAGCCTGGGCAACAGAGGAAGACCCCACCTAAAAAAAAAAAAAAAAAAATCAAGATCAGTAAACTTTCATATAGTGCATTTGGGTATGTTGTCCTTTCAGTGTCTTTTCATTTACAGTAATAGTCTTCCTGCCTGTTTTTTATGTCTAGACATGACCAAACAAGGCTGATTCTCTTGCAAAATACGTCTCATTCTGGATGTTGTGTTGCCACGTAATTTCTTTCTCCATCCCTTTATTTTCTGTAAATTATAACTTATTTTTAAAGTATTGATTAGGTTCTGGCTAAAATTTTTTGAAAGAGTATTTCCTAGATGAGTGTATGTACTTCAAATTGCCTCACGTCAGGGGACATATAATATTAGATCTGTCCCACTATTTGATCTCTTGGTTAGGGTGGGGAAAGCCAGATGTCTCCATTGTAAAGTTGCAGTTTTCCCATTGCAATTGGCAAGTAGTCTGTGAACTGACACTTTGGCAGAGTGTGAATTACTTACTCCCCTGACTGCCTTTCCCATAATGATTTTAGCATCCACTGGTGATCCTTCCTGAATTAATTACTGGATTGGGGGTTACAAAATGTTGATTTTTCTAATTCTGTCGTTCATTCTAGATAGAATTATTACCTGGCCTTGCTCTATAAAGAAAAACTTATTATCAACTAAGATAAAACTATATTTCATCTAAATTAAAGGCAGAATAAGTACTTACTAGTTCTCTTTAATTACCAGTATTTAAAGTAAAGGATTGTTATAATCATCATCTCCAATTGAGGCTAGTGAGATTTCTCCTCCTTTCTTTCCTTTTAGCTTTATGGATTTTATTTATTCTATCATTATAATTATTAAAGTCATGATTCTTATCCCTCCTCAAATTATTCAAATTTTGGCCAGTGAGAGCTCCTTCAAGCTGGCTTCTGTTTCCTTTCGACACAACTACATTAGACTTTGAATGTTTCCTTACCTTCTGGCACAGGTGCTCAGGCTCTCCTTGAATTTTTCTCCTCAGGATTATTTTAGCAAGAAAATATACTAATTTTTATATTTAGATGAAAAATAAAAGAACATTGTGCCCATAATTCATGGCAGGTCATTCCAAAAATAAGCTTAATGTAGCACAAATACATTAACCCCAGAAATCTGTTCTAACCATCAGAAGAAAGATGTTCAGAATCATAGCCTAATTTTGTGTTTCACTGCACCGATGAGAAATAAAGGAGACAGAAAGAGAAAATGACATGACTCCTGGACCATACCCATGGTGTACTGATATGTACAAGCAATCAAAGAAAGAGTGGAGAGGTACTAGCACCACTATAAATTTAAAAGCTTGAATTACAAGAAAATATCAAATGTCTTACTGTAACATTTATAAGATAGGCTACAAAATTTATGAGCTATGTTTCTTAACTTACCACCATCCCCAAATTTAATATTTAAGGAAAATAATAGTAGTGCTAGTTGAATATTGGTTTGGTCATAGCCAAAATCATATGGAAGCAAAGTAAAAATTTGATATGCTAAATCACAGTGAAATATCTAATATTAAATATAATATCAGATAAGTGCCCTGAAAATAAGTATTCTTTACAAATAAACACCAATAGTTAAATTCCTACAATTTGTCATCAGTGTCAGAAACTAGAATGACTCTTAGACAATTCAGTAAATTCAGAGCTTGTATGCGCAGTCTTTCAAAAGCCTATACTAGCCTCAATGAGAATCCTGGTAACATTTGAGTCTGTTTATCTTACTAGGGCTTCCACACACACAAAAAGCCTCACAAAAGAGCACAAGCATCCTACAAAGGTTAAGTGAACTGCAGGAGTTTATAATAAAAACATTTAGACATTCCCGGAACAAAATAAAATTAATGGATCACTCATGTAGTTGGAATTCAGAGAAGCAGAGCTCACACAACTCCAAACAGATGTTAATAAGGGTAATGCCAAAGAGAAGATGTGCCAGCTTGCTCTTCAGGAACAGTGATTATTTTGATCACTAACACCATAGCTTTGTGGTGAAATACATTAATAGGTTAAAGCAGTACTACTTCTTTTCTTTCCTCTAGAAAGAGGTAAGATGGACAATATCTACCTCATTTCAGACATATTTATCCTCTTACACACATATTTATTGCTCCACCCAATTTTAAGAAAGAATATCAGGCAAACATACTTGTCTGTTGTCATATTCTTTGAAACAGCAACTACTTCTACCGGAGGTAGTTTCTCAGGGCTGTAAAAGCATCTGTTCCACAGCTGGAGGGAAAGAGGCTTACAGCTATTGAGCTGTGCACAGGACCCTTTCACAACTCTAAGTTTTACCATTAGTTAAGGACCATTTTTTTCACACAAGGTATGCATAATGCATGGGCAGGTAAAGGCCTGCTTTCCACTGTGTTTGAGATGGGGAAGAACAATGCCTGGGCACTTTTTTCCTCTATGTTAATGGCACTTAAATTTGTGTGTGGGGGGTGGCGGGTGGGGGGTAGGGAGGCGGGAAGTGGTCAAGACCCCTTTGAATATCTGATGAAAACTATGGGCTCTCCCTGGAAAAATGTACAATACTTTGAGTGCAATTTGAGGGTGTTTATTGCCCCCCTGAAGTCCATCCTTGGACAGCTGTGGACTCTATGAGCTCTGAGAAGGAAGCCCTCACCCACACAGCCAAGGCTGCTAAGCATAAAAACGGAGTGAAGCACAGCATTCCACTCAACTTTTTACCAAAGGAGAATGTATTCATGTGTTACTGTCACATAAACGCAATTAAATTTTTATCTCAGCTTTTTAAAAATTCACATGAAGAGCCAAGAATAAGTCAATGATAAAATTGATAAAAGTTGGGGCAATCCTAGGCATTTCCACAGCTTCCAAAATAGTGTGATTATGAAAGAGTTATAATAAATTTTTTAAAAACTGATAACAAGAAATTTCAGCCTGGAAAAGACAGTGGCAGAAACCAGATTTCTTAAAGGCCACTACATTTCCCATGCCATTCTAATTAGTAATGGATTAGAAACAGCTCTTTGTGATAATATAAGATCTTGATTTCTTCCCTAGGAATTAGTTGTTTCTTTTCCTGGCAATTTAGGAAGGTATTATTATGTGCAACTGCTAATACTATTAGTTCTTAAGTTAACAAAAGTTTAGTGGACATTTATGAAATTCCATAATGACCATCCATGCTTAAAGGTAATCTCTCCTCTAAAGTTTAAATTATTAATGCTTGTTTGATGCCTGGTTAAAGGGCTCATTTGTTTTTAATCTCAGGCTATTTTATGAATTGATTTTGCTGTGCCTGGACACTTTTGAGGAGCCAAGAAGGAATATTTATCTCAGCAAGCTTTTTTTCCGGAAAATCCCACCTGATAAGGAGCCCTTCATAGTACTTTTTACCATGACCTTCAAGGCCTTTCAATCTGCCCTCCAAGTATCATCGACTTCATCTGTTATGATCACCCTCCTTAGATCTCTTACCATTTCTTGCAGGGCCCTGCATCCATGTCTTTTACCACACTTTGCTAGTTGGCCTGAAATGCCATTTTCTTTTCCTCTTTATATATATATATATATATATATATATATATATATATATATATATATTTTTTTTTTTTTTTTTTTTTTTTTTTTTGAGACAGAGTCTCGCTCTGTCGCCCAGGCTGGAGTGCAGTGGCGCAATCTCGGCTCACTGCAAGCTCCGCCTCCCGGGTTCACACCATTCTCCTGCCTCAGCCTCCCGAGTAGCTGGGACTACAGGCGCCCGCCCCTGCGCCCGGCTAATTTTTTCTATTTTTAGTAGAGACGGGGTTTCACCATGGTCTCGATCTCCTGACCTTGTGATCCGCCCACCTCGGCCTCCCAAAGTGCTGGGATTACAGGCGTGAGCCACTACGCCCGGCCTTCTTTTCCTCTTTCTAATGAAGAGCTACTTGTTCTTCAAAGTCCAACTAGGCTTGTCTCTCCACTGAGAAGCCTTCCCCTACTTGCTCAGGCACACACAGTCCCCTATGTTATCCACTGCCCTAGCTCTTTATTGGAAGAAAGGAAGGAGGGAAGAAAGAAAAACAAATGAATGCCATGAGTGCTACATGAGTAAAGATCATGCTTGTGCTTTCATCTATGTGGTTGTAATGCTTACTACAGGGCCTGGTGTTTGACAAATAATTATTATAATTAATTAATTACTTGGATGCATTTTTTATTCTTTTTAAATCAAAATTTATAATTAGATATTTACTTTTTTATTTAGAAATTTAACATAGATTTATCCTGTTAACCCATAAATGCCATGAGGTATATATTTTTTAAATTTATTTAACAGCTTTATTGAGATATAATTGATATACAAAGAACTGCACATATGTAATGTGTACAATATGATAGGTTTTGACATATGCAGATACTCACATGCCATCACCACAATCAAGGGAACACATCTAACACGATCCTAAGTTTCCTTGTGTCCTTTTGTTTTTTTGTTGTTTGTTTTGTGGTAAGAACACTTAATATAAGATCTATCCTCTTAAAATATTTTGAAGTACACAATACCCTATTGTTAACCTTAAACACTATGTTGTACAGCAGATCTTGAGAACTTACTCATCTACCATAACTGAAACTTTATACCCACTGAACAACAACTCTTCATTTACCTCTCCCTCTAGTTTCTGTAAACCAATATTGTATTCTCTGCTTCGAGTTTGACTATTTTAGAAACTTCATATAAGTGGAATAATGCAGTATCTGTGCTTCTGCGATGCTATTTAACTTAGCAAAATGCCCTAAAGATTCATCTATATTGTCACAATTGGCATACTTTTTTTTTCCTTTTGAAGGCTGAGTAATATTCCATTTTATGTAAATACCACATTGCTTTATCTATCCATCTGTTGATAGACAGTTGTGTTGTTCCATATATCTTGGATATTGTGAATAATGCTGCAATGAACATAAGAGTGAAGATGATTTTTTTCTGGATTCTAATTTCAGTTCTTTGGGATGTATACCCAGAAGTGGGATTGCTGGATAATACGGTAGTTCGATTATTAACATTTGAGAAAACTCCATACTTTTCTCCATAGTGACTGCACCATTTTGCATTTTCACCAACAGTGTACAAGGGTTTTGATTTGTCCACATCCCCAACACTTTATGTGTGTGTGTGTGTGTGTGTGTGTGTGTGTGTGTGTGTGTGTGTGTAAGTGGACCCAGCCTGGAGTGCAGTGATGTGATCATGGCTGCAGTGAGCCACGGTCACACCATGATGACACATCCTAGGCTTAAGCAATCTTTCTGAGTAGCTGGGAATAGAGGCATGTGCCACCACGCCTGGATAATTTTTGTCTTTTTAGTAAAGACAAGGTTTTGCCATGTTGCCAGGCTGGTCTCAAACTCCTGAGCACAAGTGATCCACCTGCCTCAGCTTCCCAATGTGTTGGGATTATAGGCGTAAGCCACTGCGCCTGGCCCCCAGGCCTTTTTATCTTTTGTTTTCTTAATACTAGCCATCCTAACAGGTGTGAGTTGTAGTCTTGTTGTTTTGATTTGCATTTCCCAGATATTCCAAAGTATTTCAAAGTGCCTTTCACCTCTTCAAAGCAAAATTCGTATTTTAAATACCAAATGCATAGTGCGAATAAATGTGAGAATTCTGTGGAAAATATGGAGTCTCATGTTATTTTATTTTGGTTTTCAGAAGGCAGCATAATATAGTGATTAGGATTTCAGGCTCTAGAATCAGACACCTAACAATTGATCTAAGTTACTAGAGCACTCTGAAATAACAGAACAAGACTTATAAAATCTATGTGAGGATTAAGTGAGACAATGCACATAACAGCCTTGTCTGTGGCACATAGCAAACAGTTAATAAAAATGTAACTAGAAGTGATGACAGAAGTGGTGGTGGAGGTTATAGTGGTAATGTTTATTTAAAACAATTAGAAGGCACCTATTTTAATTTCTTAGAATAATCCCTAGCCCTATGATTGTACAAATGTAGCAATAGATTGGTTTTTTCTTCAACTGTTTGTAGCATTTATTCTTTAACATGAGTGAATAATGAGAAATGAAGATTGTTATCTTATTTGTAAGAATAGGCAGGCTCTAGAGTAAAACATTGCCTTGTTCTTTCAGTCAAGGAAAAAAGAAGAATAAAAGTTTCTGTGTACCAAGGGGCTAAAAGTGGTATAGCAAAAGCATTTAGGGGGTACAGTGGGTACATAATGAAAAGGATAGTGGCTTCTTTATTATCGATGAAACAAAAACATATCCATAACCATAAATTATGAAATATGAAGAATATTTGCCAAATGCTGTGAAACTTGGACCAAAAGAGAAATAGTACTGATATCTATTCCCATATTCTTTAGGCAGGAAGAGATTTCTTAAAATTAAATGTCCAAGTTCCTAAAAGCTCATATATTAAACTTTTGAGTAAAGCAATAAAATAGAGGGTTTTAGAAAGGTCTTAGAAAAAGAGGAGAATGTTCCTACAGTAATCAAGTTGATAAACAATTAATCAGGGGAGATAGGATTAAAGTACACCTCATACTAATGTATCTTTTTTATGATGTATTATATAATATTATAACATTTATAATTACATAAAATATCTGCTGGAGGTACAATAAAGGAATAAGGGAAAGCAGTGAAAATAAGACTATAAATCAAAGAGCATATTACCTAAGAGCTATAAACCACCTTAACTTCCTGAATGGGAAAAGACAGAAGATGGTAGGAAGCCAGGACAAAGTAATGACAAATTTGGTTAGAGGGCATGGGATAACACAAACTTGATTTAAATCTGGGTATTAACCAAGCTAAATCAATTGAATTTTCCTCTGACTTTAACTGGCAAATAAGTGTTCTGAGTTCAACACTCATTTAAAGATAGGTAGTAGGTAGAAAGGAAACAATAGTGGGAGGCATGGCAGAAATACCAGGTTGGGGAGAGAAGAGGAAATAAATATATGCAAAAAGCAAATAATCTCGGGATACGAAATCCACATGCAAAAATCACAAGCATTCCTATACACAAATAATAGAGAACCAAAGCATGAGTGAACTCCCATTCACAATTGCTACAAAGAGAACAAAATATCTAGGAATACAACCTACAAGGGATGTGAAGGACTGCTTCAAGGAGAACTACAAACCACTGCTCAAGGAAATAAGAGAGGACACAAACAAATGGAAAAGCATTCCATGCTCATGGATAGGAAGAATCAATACCATGAAAATGGCCTTACTGCCCAAAGTAATTTATAGATTCAATGCTATCCCCATCAAGCTACCGTTGATTGTCTTCACAGAATTAGAAAAAACTACTTTAAATTTCATATGGAACCAAAAAAGACCCATGTAGTTAAAACAATCCTAAGCAAAAACAACAAAACTGGAGGCATTATGCTACCTGACTTCAAACTATACTACAAGGCTACAGTAACCAAAACAGCATGGTACAAGTACCAAAACAGATATATAGACAAATGGAACAGAACAGAGGCCTCAGAAATGACAACACACATCTACAACCATCCGATCTTTGACAAACCTGACAAAAACAAGCAATGGGGAAAGGATTCCCTATTTAATAAATGGTTTTGGAAAAACTGGCTAGCCATATTCAGAAAACTGAAACTGGACCCCTTCCTTACACCTTATACAAAAATTAACTCAAGATGGATTAAAGACTTAAATGTAAAACCTAAATTCATAAAAACTCTAGAACAAAACCTAGGCAATACCATTTAGGACATAGGTATGGGTAAAGCCTTCATGACCAAAACACCAAAAGCAATGGCAACAAAAGCCAAAATTGATAAATGGAATCTAATTAAACTAGAGAGCTTCTGCACAGCAAAAGAAACTATCATCAGAGTGAACAGGCAACCTACTGAATGGGAAAAACTTGTGCAATCTATCCATCTGACAAAGGGCTAATATCCAGAATCTACAAGGAACTTAAATTTACAAGAAAAAAACAACCCCATCAAAAAGTAGGTGAAGAATATGAACAGACACTTTTCAGAATAATACACTTATGCAGCCAACAAACATGAAAAAAAGTTTATCATCACTAGTCATTAGAGAAATGCAAATCAAAACCACAGTGAGATACCATCTCATGCCAGTTAGAATGACAATCATTAAAAATCAGGAAACAACAGATACTGGAAAGAATGTGGAGAAATAAGAATGCTTTTACACTGTTGGTGGGAGTGTAAATTAGTTCAGCCTTTATGGAAGACAGTATGGCGATTCCTCAAGGATCTAGAACTAGAAATACCATTTGACCCAGCAATCCCATTACTGGGTGTATACCCAAAGCATTATAAATCATTCTAATGTAAAGGCACATGCACACATATGTTTACTGCAGCACTGTTCACAATAGCAAAGACTTGGAACCAACCCAAATGTCCATCAATGATAGATTGGATAAAGAAAATGTGGCACATATATACCATGGAATACTATGCAGCCATAAAAAAGAATGAGTTCATTTCATTTGCAGTGACATGAATGACGCTGGAAACCATCACCATCAGCAAACTAGCACAGGAACAGAAAACCAAAAACTGCAAGTTCTCACTCATAAGTGGGAGTTGAACAATGAGAACACATGGACACAAGGAGGGGAACATCACGCACTGGGGCCTGTTGGGGAGTGGGTGCTAGGAGAGGGATAACTTAGGAGAAACACCTAATGTAGATAATGGGTTGATGGGTGCAGCAAGCCACCTTGGCACGTGCGTACCTATGTAGCAAACCTGCACATTCTGCAGATGTATCCTAGAACTTAAAGTATAATTTTAAAAAAGCAAATAAATTAGCAAATATAAGTATTATACCTCGAAATAGAGAAAGAGTTGAGAAAAAGTTATTTGACATTTCAGTCACATCTTTCTAACAACAACAGCAGCAAATGATTCAATTGGAAAGAAAGAAAAAGAAGGCAACTTAAAAAGTCAGCAGCAGGAAGCAAAAAAAAAAAAAAAAAACTGGTAAAACTCAGAAAAGAAATAAACATAATGATTAAAAGATAACAAATACAGAAACATTGACTAAAAAATAAAGACATGAAGAAGAGACAGAAATAACAATATGAAATGCAAAATAAAAAACTATAAGAAAAATTAAGATGAAAATGATAAATATGATTTAAAAGGAGATTACATTTCTTGAAAACCAAAGACAAAATGGATGTTTTAAATATAACGGATATAATAGAGGAAAACTTCTGAAATAAAGCACTGAATCTGCAACTTGAAAGGCACACTAACCTTATTGAGTATTCAGTGAATTTCCAAATTTTGAGGATAAATAAATAACTTTTGAAAAGTGATGAAAGAAAGTCACAAGCAGGAAAAACATTATAAATTCTCACAAACCCATTTCCAGAAGACAGTGGAACTATATCTACAAATATCTGAGTACAATTGTGACCAAAGAATTTTAGAATTCTAAAAGTTTTTCTTTCAGACATAAAGTCAACAGACTAATATTATCTCACATGCAGAAGTTCAGGGAAACTGTACCTCTAATCTCATTGAAGAAAAAAAAAATGAGCCGGGCGCCGTGGCTCACGCCTGTAATCCCAGCACTTTGGGAACCCCAGGCAGGCAGATCACGAGGTCAGGAATTCGAGATCAGTCTGGCCAATATGGTGAAACCCCGTCTCTACTGAAAATACAAACATTAGCTGGGCATGGTGGAGGGCACTGTAATCCCAGCTACTCGGGAGGCTGAGGCAAGAGAATCACTTGAACCTAGGAGGCGGAGGTTGCAGTGAGCTGAGATTGCACCATTGCACTCCAGCCTGGGCAACAAGAACAAAACTCCATCAAAAGAAACGAAAAGAAGAGGGGAGGGGAGAGGAGGGGAGGGGAGGGGAGGGGAGGATCAGTTTCTGGTGAAATCTAGACAACCAAGTGATGTACGAAAATAAGCAGCTGAGGTAGGAAGATTCCATGGTGAAAATATTGGCAGTGAGCACTAAATCATATTAAATATAGAACTAAAGACTAAGTAACTGTGGACTTATGGTCAAAGAACAGAATAAAGATGTTATAAATCTTGACCATGTAGAAATAGTATTATTACCATTTTGTTAGTAATATTACTAACAGAATTTGGAAGTTCTGAAGGAGAAATTATAGGAAAAAGTAAGTAATTATTTTATCAGCTATAGTGGAAATAAGTAAATGTTACTGCCAACTGAAAATATTAAAATAATTATTTTGATTAATATTTTAATTCTAGAGTTTTTTCTTTTAAAAATTGTATGATTTGTGTGTGTATAAAATATATAATACACACATCTACATACATACAAAGGATTTAGAATAGATATGTTCTAGGTTACTTGCATTTCTATATAAGTTTTATAATCAATTTGGTAATTTCAACAAAAAAGTCTGCTGAAGTTTTTATTACAACTGCTTTAAATTTATAGGTAAATTGAGGAGAATTGACATCTTAACTATATTATCTTTTATCCTATTAGCATAGTATATCTCTCCAACTATTTAGATTTAATTTAGTATCACAATAATTATTTTTAAACTTCTTTATATTTTATCGCCCTCCAGCACAGTCTTGCTCATAATGGATACTCAGGAAATATTTACTCAATGTAATCAACATCCCCCAAACCAAAATATTTATTCAAGAATAATGAATCTGTAGGTAGAGAGAATGATAAATCTGAGAGTAAGAAAAAGATGGGTAAGGATACGGGTAAATGTATTGTTCCAACATCAATTTAAAGTTTAAAGGTCTACTGCTTTTGCACAATTTAAAGTTTGAAAGAGCATTTATTTTTATTTAGCCAGCAAATCTCCCACTGGAATTCCATATCTTATCTCTACTTCACATATAATTATCACTGAATTAGTACTTGTTGAATGAATAGCCTTTACACTTAACTCTTGAATATCTGCCCTACACTGTCATGTCATTAAACCTGATTTGTTTCCAAGGGGGAAGCAGATCTTCTACAAATGCTTGCTGAAACTCCACAGGAAACACTATTCTGCAAACATCTCAGGAATAGTGTTGTGAGGATGTTACTCAAAGAACATAACATTTTAGCGCAGAAGCCCTGACTACAAAGACCTGAAAAACTGATGAAACTATGGTTGAGTCATAGAAAATGATAGTTATGTAACTACTGAGTCTTTGGAAAAAAAAGGTTGAGAAAAGAGGAGTGGGGCTAGAAAAGCGGTGTGGAGGGAAGTTTAAACATTTGAGAGGTAATGGAAGGAAATGAACAAATAATGATGAACATTAGTAGTTGTAAAATAAATGTGTTTGGAGAACCACTGATTGGGTTTGTAAAACTATATTGTAACATAGAACTATGTAAAAATTCTTCTATGTATGTTATGATACAGTGGTCAAGACATTAACAACAGGGTATTGTACTGCTTTTCTTTAATGTTAAATCCAGAATGCCCTTACAGCCAGCTGGTGTGCTTTTCTGAAATGACTAACTGGTGTTAAAAACACAATCTTTTATTTTAGGACAGTGCATTTCTCTTCAGACATTAGTGTGCTGAACCTTAGTGTCACATGTTTGAAACTCTAACCCACTAAGTTCATTGTCCCTGATTAAAACATGAATAATGCTACAACAATATAATTGCTGTTGAAGTCATTGTTTATTATAGAAAAAAATGAGCAGGTAACATTGGCATTTCAAGAATAATGAGTATCTCACTCACACAAAATAGGCAGGAGGGTTCAACAGATCTGCTGGACTGATCTGGTGTGAAATAATTGCATTGATGACTTTCTTCAGGTTGTCATCACCAAATATCGCCTGGCAATTATTTTGAACAGCTGGCTGCCGTTATTGTGCATCTATTTATAAAGCTGTTCTCTTCAACAAAGCTGAGGTCTTATAAGCATCTGTCTGCAGCCAGTTTTTGTTTCTCAAGTAAAGATGATTTTTTGCAGACCTTAGTTCTTGTCAGCCTTTCCCCCTTCCCCACCAATATTCAACATCCTTTTGTGGATCTTCTTTATTTATACGTCGTTTCTATTAACAGATCTGTCCCATCCAACCAAAATGAAAATAGCCCTGAATTAATTAAGCCATGACTGGCTTCTGTCATATCATAAAACAAATGAGATTATATCTTATCCCTGTGCTTACAAAGTCTACTTCCAAACACATATGGGATGACAGCAATAGTTCTTCAACTTCTGATTTCCTCTTGTAGAATTTCGTGATTTTATGTTATGTTTTTATAGATGCAATTAAATGAAAAGAAATAGAAGTCATTGAAAAACTGCTTCAAATTAAAGAATAACATTTCTGGAAGAATTACCATAGAATATTTCAGTTTAAAAATATACTGTTTAGGTGCATATCCTAAGAAAGATTAAACAAATATGAGAAGGAGATGACAGCTTGGTGGTGGCCCTTTTTTCTCAGAGGACACCCAAGCATCTGTTATAGCTTTGGTCATTTGCTGATACTGTTTGAAAGATAAAGCTAAGAAAACAAATGTCTCATGAAAAATGTCCAGAAATATATAAGTAATGGGAGATCTGCTAAATCAGCACTGTCAAATAAAACATTCTGCAATGTAAATACTTCATATCTGCCAGTAGCCACATATGGCTATTGAACACCTTAAATACTATTAGTGTAACTGAGGAACTAAACTTAAGTTTTTACTTACCTAATTTATTTATTTTATTTATTTATTTATTTATTCATTTTTGAAACAGAGTCTCACTCTGTCTTCCAGGCTGGAGTGCAGTGACTCTATCTTGGCTCACTGCAACCTCTGCCTCCTGTGTTCAAGCAATTCTCCTGCCTCAGCCTCCTGAGTACCTGGGATTACAGGTGCCTGCCACCATGCCTGGCTAATTTTTGTATTTTTAGTAGAGATGGGTTTTCACCATGTTGGCCAGGCTGGTCTCGAACTCCTGACCTCATGTGATCCGCCCATATCAGCCTCCCGAAGTGGTGGGATTACAGGCATGAGCCACTGCCCCTCTGGCCCCAGCCCTTTAATTTAAATGTAAAAAGCCATATGTACCTAGTGGCTACTGTATTTCGAGCTCTATGTAATAAACTCTAATCCCATGAACAATTATAAATTATAATCTAATGTTTAAGATTAGCAAATAAGCGAAATATTTAAAATACATATAAGAAAACATTAGAGGAGCTTGTTTTTTTAAAAATTTTACTCACAATAAAATATGTTCTTATTATATCTAGTCTTTTCTCTTCTATTACTTCACCCATTTTTAAAAGTTATATTAGTGTGATAGTTACAGAATTTGGAGGTTAATTGAAACCAAAAGAAAAAAAAAGAAAAGCCTAACTCCGTTTTATATATGAGTAAAATGACTTCCAAAGAGCTTTGAAATGACTTCCCTAAGATCACCTGGCCTTGTCAGAAGCAAGGTTAAAACTAACATCCTTTTGAAGGGAATCCTGCCATTTGCAAAAACATAGATGAACCTGGAGGACATTATGCTAAACAAAATAAGTCAGACACAGAAGGACAAATGCTACATGATTCTACTTATATGTTGAATCTGAAATAGTCAACTTTAGAAGCAGAGAGTGAAATGGTGGTTGCAGGGGCTGGCAGGAGGAAGAAGTGGAAGGTATTAGTCAATAAGTACAAAGTTTTGGTGACACAAATTGAAAAGTTCTAGAGATCTACCTAACAACATTGTGCCTATACTAAGTAATACTGTATTATATACTTAAACTTTTGCTAGGAGGGTAGATCTTCTGTTAAGAGCTCTTATCACCTTAATAATAATAAATAGGGAGGCAGGAGGAACCTTTTGTAGGTGATGGTTAGGTTTATGGCATAGATTATGGTGATGGTTTCATGAGTATATGCTTAATATCCAAACTCATCAAGTCGTATAAATTAAATATGTACAGCTTTTTATATGCCAAAAATACAACTAACTTATTTTTCTAGATAAATATTGTTTTGGTAAAAATATATATAATATAAAATTTAACATTTTAACCATTTTAAGTGAACAATTTGGTGGAATTAAGTAGATTTTACTTAAATATACATTTAAGTACCAAATGGTTTATAAATGGTTGTGCATCATTGTGCAACCATCACCAACCACTATCTACTTCCAGATTTTTGGATTCTGTGGATTGTAAAGAGTCAGTGGGAGGGATTTCAAAAAATAAATTTAGGTACTTTAAAATTTTACCTAGTAGAATACACAAATGGAGACAGAAAATAGAATAGAGGTTACCAGGGGCTGAGAACAGAAAAAATTGGAAAAACTGACACCTTTGAACCTCTCTCAAATATTCTTTCTTTCCCAGAGCAAAGTTGTTCAATGGCTGTAACTTTTTTTAAAAAAATGAAATACTCTGTTTCACTGTCACAAATATTTTATTTTTAATTGTATATCCTACGTGTACTAATAATAATGGTAATTCTGGTTAGTGAATATTAATATTTAATATGGGAAAGATACTGCTTTTGGATATACTGTTTAAGTCCTCATGACAAGCCTTTGAGGTAGATTTCAGTATTATTCCTATTTTATAGATGGGAAAACTGAGGCACAGGGAAGCTAAGTAAGTTTCCCATAGTCACAAACCTAGGAAATAGCAGAAGAGTTATCTATAACTACCTGAGGACTGTAGGTTGATCATTACTATTACTTACACTAATTGTTCCGCTGTGCAGTTGCAGTCTCGTGCAATCTGGTGTCACTCTTGCCTACTCAGTCTGTCACCTGCTGCTAAACAACTCTGCTATAGACATTGAACAGACCAGTCAGCCTTTCATTGTTCATAGATATCTCCTGTGCATTCCAGGCTTTGTTCTTGTTGCTTCCTCTCTTCCCATTCACTCATCAGCCAGCTCCTGTGTACTTCAGCCAGGGCTCTCTAATGAATTTGCTCTTATCAAGGTACAAATGAACTCCAAGTTAATATACCCAGTGGACGCTTCCTATTCACCCCTTATTAGCTCTTTCAGAAGCACTCAATGGTGTTGATCACTCCCTTCTATTTAAGTAGTTGACCCTCTGGTTTTTGTGATAACGTTAACTTCTATTTCTTTACCACTATCTTTGGCTTTTCCTTGGATGCATCATTTACTGGCTTTTTCTGCTCTGTCTGACCTTAAATATTGCTATTTCTCAGAGTCCTTTCTCATTCTTTCTCCAATCCTTAGAGAACCTCAGCCTTCTCCACTCCTTTAAATACCAGCTTAATGCTTCTGAGTCCCAAATTTAATTCTCAATCCAAGTTTTCCTTAGTCTTGTGCATACATCTCTCTATCTGATATTTCTATCTGGTAGTTTTTCAAGCATCACAGATTGAAAACAATTTGAGAAGTTTCCCTCAACCAAAATTTTCCCTAGTCTTTTCTGGTATAGTATTTGGTGCCACCTAAAAGGACTGCCAGATAAAATCTGTTGTAAGAGCCAGTTTTTCTCTCCCCTATGCAGCTCAAATTGTCCCAGTTATACTGAAATAGACCCCAGACTCATTCTTTCTTCCCCCATCCTGGTCCAGATCATAACCAAACCTTTCCTGGAGCTATTTCAATGATATTTCAAATGGGTCTCTCCTGGCCTTATTTTTCCCCTAAATCTCTCTTCTATGTAGATACCATATTGATATTTTTAAAATGTATGTCGTATCATCATTTTCCTTGCTTAAATCTCTTAAATGTTACACTGAAAACGAATTAAGAGCTTCTTAATTTCATCTTGTCTTCAATTTCATTTTCACCTATCATGTACCACTCATTCCCTCATCCATGGTAGTCCAGCCACACTGGACTTCTTTCTGTACCGCATTTTAAGCGCCTTCTCATGTGGGAGCATTTGTATATGCTGTTTCCTATGTCTCAAATGCTTTTGTGTGGGTTCTTCTCAGGGCTAGCTCTTTTTCCTTTTCTAGTTCTCAGATAAAATATCTCCACTGTGGAAAGGCCTTCCCTGAACATCCTGTCTAAAAGGGTCAATCCTATTGTTCTGTATCAAAATACACTGTTGTCTTGCTCATGGCCTTTTGCATTTTGTAGTTATTTCTTTCTTTATTTTTAGTAAATGATAAGCTTCAGAAAAAGCAGAAACAACGTTTTGTTTTTCTGCTGAAGACCCAGCACCTAAGACAGTGCATTGCACAGAGTAGGTTCTCAACAAATATTAGTTGAATATGTGTGAAAAAATAAAATAAATCACATAAATTAGTAGAGGCATTATTTTCAGGCATTGTTCAGGCATTAAAATTTGGGCACCCTTGCTCCACTGAGGGATGAGTCTTTTTGCAGGGGAAGGAACTGTGTAAACAATAACATATAAAAAAACCCTGAGATATTTGCTCTTTATATCCTCCAGAGCTTGCACAATAAATGCAGTGCATTGGCCGGTTTTCATGCTGCTGATGAAGACTCACCCGAGCCTGGCAATTTACAAAAAAAAAAAAAAAAAAAGAGGTTTATTGAACTTACAATTCCACATGACTGAGGAGGCCTCACAATCATGGTGGAAGGAGCAAGTCACATCTTACATGGATGGCATCAGACATAAAGAGAGGGCTTGTGCAGAGAAGCTCTCATTTTTAAAACCATCAGGTCTCGTTAAACCCATTCATTATCATGAGAACAGCACAAGAAAGACCCACCCCCATGATTCAGTCATATCCTACCAGGTCCCTCCCACAATGCATGGGAATTATGGGAGCTACAAGATGAGAGTTGGGTGGGGACACAGAGCCAAACCATATTATGCACACTGAGTATTTACTTAATTGAAATATGCAGAATAGACTTTAGAAAAAGTTCACCTTCAGATATGCCCTTGAATCATTCATATGAAGGGCTAGAGGGGTCATCCATTTAAGCATATTTTTTGTTAAAGCTGTTCAGTGTTTTTAAGAGAATTTTAAGTCTTCTCTCTACCTGTGTGAGCCTCAAAGCACATAGGCCTGTCTTTTTATCAATATCTCAGAACACCTGCTCTCTAGAACCTTGCCAAAGATTACTCCTTGAAATTCCCAGTTATATCCCCTCCCCACCAGCAAAAGGTGTCACCTGGAAGAAAGACCCAGTTTGCCCTGTTCCTCTCTCTTTTCCAGCACCTAGTATAAAACCTGATAGACAGCAGGTACTCAACAATGTGCAACAGTTGCTAAATAAATAAATGAACACTGTTTGATTCTATAAAAAAAAAACCTCATTTCTTGAAAAAATACAATAGAAATCACCCTAAATAATGTACCTTTCATTTGTTTCTCTGGAGTCTGAAGTCTTGATAGTTTAGATATTTCTGCAGAGACAGGATTTATAAATTATATTCTTAAGGCAGGCCATCAAAAAAACTCTAATTTTAAAATATAGTGTTTATTATCTCATATAAATATCTTTAAGAAATTGTGTTTAAATGATGTTTTCAGCTTATATAGCATAACCTGGAAAGATTATTTATTGATATTTAGTCGAATTGAACATCTAGTTTTTGATTTGATGGAAAATTCGCTCTCTCCTTTTAGAAGAAATATGTTGATCTTTTTCATATATAATTTCATATTGAATACACATTAAAATACAGACTATCATGTAAACATAATTCAGTTCATGTAAGTTGATATTAAAAACATATTCTAAATTCATATTCTAAGATCATATGCCATATTTATATCCAAGCTTCAGAAGTACGATCTCCTAGTTCTATGAATTTAGAGTTGATATATGCAAGGTTATTTCATAAGGTACAAGAAACCATGCATAAATTGATATATCTTCCTGAATAAATTTATTCACTAGTAAGTAGTTTAAAACAGTATTTTAATATTAATACTAGCACATACAGTTTATAGAGTAGAATGCAAAATTCGCATGAATTTTTAAGAAAAAATACAAAGACTTCAAAGAAATTCTATGCCTAGAGAAAGCAGCTCTGAGCTAAGCTTTTGGGACCCCCAGAAGTATACATACTCCTTCTTTGAAGTCAGGAATTCTTTGGTGGAAGAGTTTGAGATGCATTAAACCAGTTCTGAAAAAAAGAGTCATCTCAAAAGTAAAAAAGAGGCCCATCTAAGATGACAGAACTAGAGAAGGGCTTTAGAAAGAGGAGCAGCCCAGAATTCTTCAAGGAAGTAGGCATGAAGAAAAGCCTAAGTGAAGGTGAGAGAAATGAGAAAGCACAGGAAACCACAACCAATCCCAAAAGCCCCTTCTAAAAGCTCAGCAAGATGAATCTCTGAATGCAGAATAGAAGTCATTCTGAAAGTGTTCATCCTCTTCAGGTTTGAATCTCTCCCACTCTCCAGCCCCTCCACTGCCCAGGTTCTCTAAGCTAGGACCCACAGCATGAAGTCTTCACTGGATACAGTGTGAGATGCGGCTGGAGGAACAAGCTGAGTGAGAATTCTACGACCTGGGACTTGATGGTTCACATTGAGGGGGAGCATAAGAAAGGGAAACTGTGGTAGACTTGGAGATGCATTGCCCAGACGCAGACAGGGCAGTCAGCATGTCTCTCCAGTTGTCAGCTCCTTTAGTGGCTGCCTCAGCTAAGGACAGCTACCTCGCCCAAAGCCACATCCTTCCCAGGGCACCCCTCATCTGCAGACTGAGCAACGCAGGAGCAAATGCCTAACACTTTGGCCCAACAAGAGCAATTCTGATGGGCAATATACCTTCCAGAGTTTTGAGTTAGTGGAGCCTTTTGGGGGCCTGTACACAATTCAATTTCTCCTACAAGCCAGGCACAGTGGCTCACACCTGTAATCCCAGTACTTTGGGAGTCTGAGGCAGGTGGATTCCTTGAGCCCAGGAGTTTGAGACCAGCCTGGACAACACGGAGAAACATTGTCTCTACAAAAAAATACAAAAATTAGCTGGGCATGGTGGCATGCACCTGTGGTCCCAACTACTCGGGAGGCTGAGGTGGGAGGATCACCTGAGCCTGGGAGGTCAAGGCTGCAGTGAGCTGAGATCATACCACTGCACTCCAGTCTGGGCGACAGAGTGAGACCCTGTCTCAAAAAAAGGTTTTTTTTTAAAATTATCCTGCATCCTAATCCTATTTCCTCCCCCTTCCTCTCACAGGTGTTGACCCCTCATAAACTCTCTCTCAGCACATGCGTCTAGGGAACCCAACTGAGATGGCCTGACATCCTGGCAGGGCCAGAGGCAGTGCCTGGTATTGGAGGGCAGATCTGCACACATGGCAGAAAAGCAGTGAATGAAGAGAGACTGGGAACAAGCAGATGAAAAGGAGGGGATGTGTGAAACAAGAGAGCTCTTACTGAATTGCTTTGAATTTTAGCTAAATTTTGAGGCTAGCTTTTCTGGGCCAGCAAATGTGTGATGGGTGGAGGACAGGTTTATACAGCCAGGCATAGGATAGACAATTCCATCCTGTTTGCTTTAGTGCTTCTTTACCTAAATAGGAATCTCAAGTTTTTGACCCCATGCTCATGTTGTGGGAGAAAGGTTTACTTGACTAATTTTCAGCCCCATACTTCCAATTTTACCTGCTGCTGGAGTCAGCCTTCAGGCTAATGGGAATCTAGCATTTCCCCTACCACACATTCTCATTCTCCATTTAGCTTTCAGGGTTGGATGCAGGCCTGGGCAGTGAAATGTGGGGCTTTGGTGAACCAGGCATGGCGGGCAGCAGTAGAAGACAAGGTGGGTGTGTGGATAGACACAGTTGAAGGGTTGATGATTCCTCTGACCTTAAATGACCCTAAGTAGCAGTTGTGCAGTATTTTGAGCAAGAGCAGATGGTCTGTGTAGATAGGAGTAGAAACAGATGGCATCTCACTGTCAGATTTTCTCTCCTGAGACCTGGTGCCTGTCGTTGTATGCTTTATATTGCTCTTTGGCATGCCAAAGGGAGTTTTTAAGAACTCCTTGAATAGCCAGTGGCTCTCCCAGGATCTTGCTGGCCTTCTGCTAAGGTGATACGAGGTGGTTTGGGTAAGGGATGTAAGTAAATGCCGTAGTTACAACACAAGGATAAATTTTAGCGGAAGTAGTATAGTAAGCAATAAGCAAATTCCCAGGTGGTGAGTTAGATAAACCCATGCTGTCGTCTGTGTGATGTGCAGCGATGACATGATCACAGGGAAGTGATTAAGCATGCAGACTCTGGGGCTCCACTCACAGCAATTTCACCACTACGGTGCAACCTTGGGCAATTTACTTAGTCTTTCTGTGTCTCAGTTCCTCATTTGAGAGTGGATGTAACATCATAGCACCTACCCCTTTTAGGTTTGTGAAGATCAAATGAGTTAATACATCCAAAATGCTTGCCACAAGGTAAGTACTCAGTACAGATGCTCCTCGACTTGTGATGGGATTATGGCCCAATAAACTCATGGTAATGTGTCAGCATGGCTGACTGGGAGCTGTGGCTCCCTGTTGCTGCCTAGCATAGTGAGACAGTAAGGTACAGCATATCTCTAGCTTGGGAAGAGATCAAAATTCAAAATTTGAAGTATGGTTTCTACTGAATGCTGTTGTGCCAAACCCCTATTGACTCCAGTGTGGATGGCAACAGGTTTAAGAGGCCAAAGAGACCCAGAGCCTGCAAATGAGACAGGGGGTTTACTGGGGCCTTACATGCAGGAGAGAGGGTCCAATGGCAGTGAGTTGGACAAGATAACCACATAGGCAGTGGTGATGGGCTGGTCAGAAAGATACAACCACTTGAAAAGGCATGAAGTTTTTATTTAACATTTTCACTTAGCACTCTTTCCCCAACAACCTCCACCTGGCAACCTTCATTCAACCCAAACACAGGGCCTTCATCCTCTGTAAGGCCTGTGTTCTATGGGATAGGCCAGAGGCTTATATGTTCCTCATAGACAAGGAACCAATCTCCAGGTTGGTCACTCCTGGATTCCCTAGCTCGGAACACACATTCAGGTGCATCTGCCATACAAGGTCATTCTCAGGCTATGCTTAAGTTATTGCTTTCAGGTGCATTTAGCATAAAAATGCATATCCCTTTCATACTGTACCATTGTAAAATAAAAATTATAAGTCAAACCATCATAAGCTGAGGAGCATCTGTAAATGTTAGCTATTATTATTGATTCATTCCATATGGCTATTGGCTTGAAAGTAAAGCAGCAGATAGATTAAACCAGAGGTAGATATCTCAACTACTTCTAGAATTGGGTCATGATCTTGGGTTATGTTCAGAAATGCTGTTGCTAGGTAATAGACATGTTGAAAGCATCCTTAATCAGTGGAGAATAGGGGCTTGTTGACAGAGTGCAGGCAAGAAATAAATTGTGACCTGCGAGGGCAGCCATTATCGCAATAATAGGTGCCGGTCATAGCAGGGCTTGGCAGTGAGCCATCATGAGAGAGTTCCATGAACATCTGAAGGTTATAAATGGGCATGAAAGTTCTTCAAGCTCCATAAATGTGCCCTTGGCCTGAACATGTGTCACAAATGCTGATGTATCAGAAAGCATCATGCAGGACATCAGGAGTCAGGTGGCAGCACTGAGTGTGGGTTTCCCCCACAGGGAGGAACAGCTGCTGTTTCAGCAGAAGGATGCTTTCCATCCCCCAGCTCTACCCTTGCTTTCTCTTCTCACATCCCACAGCACCTAGACCCTGCGCTGGACCCTAAAATCCCCTTACAGGCACAGCTTTGCTTAGGCTTCTGCCTGTTTGTCTTACCAGATTGCCTCAATTCTCTGCATTTACTACTGGATAACTAGAGAGTTATCAAGGAGAGAAATTTCTTGGGAAGAGTTGTATTTATTTCCTGATATTTTGGTATATATGACAGAATATTTAATAATTGGTTGTGGCTACTCAGTACATTCATTTATTCATTCACTCATTCATCTACCTCCTATGTTAAAATATAAACATATATATACATATATATGTATATATATGTACATATATGTATATATAGTAAGAAAAAATGGAAAAAAGTGGCAGAATAGTGTAATGAAGCCATGGGATACACTTAATTTTATAATGCATTTTGTTTGGCTGAGAAAATTGGGTGGGCTACAAATTCAGCCAAAACACTGTTTTTCAAGCTTTACTGCAAGTTATGGTTACCAGATACTTTCTTTTTTAATTCCACTTTCAGTGATTCTGATGTAAATGAACTGGGGCGAGGCCTGGGCACCATAGGTTCCAAAAACTTCTCAGATGAAGCTAAAGGGCAGCCAGAATTTCAAACCACTAAAAGCAAAGAAAAAACAACTGATTGATCATGAAAATTACCAGGTTCCTTCCTTGGATATTTTGATTTAGTGCTCCTAAGTCATTACATAAGCAATCCAGGCAATTCTAATGATTAATACATTTTGGAAGAGCAATTGATTTTTAGGATTCACAATTTTATTTGAATATAAAGTATTAGTTTTCAGGAGGTGTTTAGGTTTTCTGGCACTTAGGCATGAGAGAAATTTTCCAACAGTCCTCAGAAGGGAGATACTATGAAATTCATGAACAATATCCTCAAAAACATCCATTCAAAAGCAATAATAAATGTCCCACAGCCGCTCCTGATTTATCTCCGTGTAGGCAGAGGGCATAGCACCAAAACACAATGTTGTTTTGTTTATTTTTAAATTATTCTCTAAGTATAAAGATCCAAAGCAATATAATGTAGATTCACAGCTCTCTGGTTAAAAGCAGGCATATATTTTAAAATAACTTACTTGCTTTACTAATTATGAAAGTAGAATATACACATTGTGGAAAATTTAGAAAGGTTAGAGACACACTTTTTTTAAAAAAAGAAGTAACCTGTGCTTCAATTAGGACTTAATTGCAAGTAATAGAAACTAACTCTATCTTAAGAAAAAAAGGAGCATTATTGGAAGAATATCAATAACTCACAGAATTGGCATGACAAACTTAAAATGGGCAGGAGCAAGGGCTATTCCAAAGTGTCAAGAAGAACCCAATACTATTTATACCTGGAATAGCCTCACCCAATGCTCCCGCCCACTGCAGATACTACCGATGTGGGGCTTCTCAGATGTTAATACTCATAGAGGTCACCTGAAGATCTGGTTAAACCCTAGGTTCTAGACTGGGCACAGTGGCTCATCCTGTAATCCCAGCACTTTGGGAGACTTACAAGGGAGTATTACTTGAAGCCAGGAGTTGGAAAGCAACCTAAGCAACAGAGTAATAACTGCATCTCTGGGCGGTGGGGGCGGGAGGGGGGGGGAACTAGCTGGGCATGGCGATGCATGCCTTTAGTCTCAGCTATTTGAGAGGTTGAGGTAGGAGAATTGCTTGAGTCCAGGCTGCAGTGAGCTATGACTGTGCCACTGTACTCCAGCCTGGATGACAGAATGTAACTGTCTCTAAAAATAAATTTAGAACACACACACACAAACTCAGGACAAACTCAGGTTCTAATTCAGTAGGGCTGATGTGGGGTTTGAGAGTCTGCCCCACTCATGTAATATGAGAAGGCATCACCAGTACTAAATCAAAAGAGGGTGAGGCATCCAAAAGCTTGAGCATTTTTCTGTTTATAGCTTCTTGAGTTTTTGTAAGTGTGTTGACCCAACTGTTTTTTTGATTTAGTAGCAATAAAGAAATCACTAATGGTAAACAGCCTTTTTGTTTTAGTTCTTTCTCACAGGGAGGAATTTGAGAATCTGGAAGAATTTACAAGAAGGTGGCATTCGAGAGCTAAGTTATGAAAGAGAAGTGGGAAAGATTTAAAAAAGAATAACTTCATAGAAAGACTAGATCTTAGTGGGAAGGATCTGATGTAAAGGAGAGCTAGGAGTGAAAGACATGAAAGTTGAATACTTGTCACACAACCTGCTTAGTTTGTCCAACTCGAGACCAAAATAGAGCAGCATGTGTTGCACAGCAAAACTTGTAAGACACCGAAAAAGTCTTTAATAACAACATAGGCCTCAATAAGTGAGTTGTAGCATTTGATGGGACTTATTTAGAGTGATGTTAATGAGTAATTTTTAGGAATATGCACAGAAGACAGAATGAGTTTAAATTTTGATATGAAAATTCAGTTATACAAAAATGCCATGGTAATATATTTACATGAAATAACAAGAAAATTACAATATCTGTATTTCTGGAAAGGAAAATGGCAGCAATCTATTTTTGTTGTTTAAAACTCTTCAATGCCCTCTCCATTGCCATGAAGAAGCAGCTCAAATTTATTGTCTCACAAGCCCCTTCATAATCTGGTCTCCTTGACCCTCCAGCTTCATTTCTCATTGCTTCTACACCCCTCCTTCAACTCATTCTCTATTTCAGTTATGATGAGCTGCTTCTAGTTCCTCAAATGCATCATGCGTGCTCTCTTGCCTTTTCACATTCTGTCTTTTCCACCCAGAATACATTTCATATTACCTTTCCCCTTTGTATAATAATCTTTTTCTTTGCTCAGATCTCGTGGCAGTGATCATGGCCCTATTTTAAGACTTCCCTGATGCCTGCTTCCCCTTATTCAGGTATCATTCCAATCTTCCCATAGCTCCTACTTCCTCATGGTAGCACTCAACATATTATACTGTAAATGCATGTTTACTTACCTGTATCCCCAACTAGACAGTAAGCTATAGGAAATGGGACCATGTTGAAATTATTGACAATTTATTTAACCAATATATATTTATTGAGCATCTGCTAATTTGCCAAACACTTTCCTAGGACCTGGCAATACAGCAGAACAAGGTCACAGCCTTTCTTGTGCTTGTATTCTGGAAGAATAAGTAAATTGATGCAGAAATTAAATGAATGGACAAAGTTCTATAGGTACAAGATATATCAAAGATGAATCAGCAAAAGCTTATTACTCAAGCCCTTAAAATGCGTCCCGACATCCTCAAGGTGCTATGTATGACAATTAGAATTTTTTTTTTAAAGACAATGTGTGATCATAAGTAGCTTCCAATGTAGTTGGTTTAGGAAAATACTAAAGACAGGTACATCATGTGTTCCTCTAATCACAATTTCAATAAAATGTATAAATGAAAGAGTCATGGTTGACTGACAGATTGGGAAGGGTGTATATTTATGGAGAAATTTAAACTTGAGTCAAACTATGGAAGATAACTAGCATTTTGCTTTACAGAGAGAGAGAAAGGATGTTTTCACAAGAAAAATAGCTGCAGCAAAGCCACAGGGAGCTGAAAGTGAGTATGACTTCAGACAGGAAAAGACTGTTCCAATCTGACATCTCAGAAGCAAAGATGGGGGGGGCAGGAAGCTTGATTTTTGTGCAGTTCTCTACTTTGATTTGTTTATTCATTCAGTAAACATTGAGGATCACTCTATCCATTCACAGTGTAGTTACTGAGGGATGGGATACCAAGGTGAACAAACACGGGAATGAACCCAGCCCTTGTGGAACTTCCTACACCATGTAATTGGTGGAGAGGGACTTCTGTCATCATACCAGAAAGGAGTCTAATCATGAAGGGGTTTCTGGAACCTGGTATCCTTATTCCTCCTCTAATATTTTCTCAGTAAACTTGGGAGTCCATAAGCCATTCAAGCCATTCATGCTGTACGTTATCAAGACTTCATCCTGACCTTATTATTTCATAAAGGATCATATAGCACATTTGGTTTTACTTCATGCAAGTACAAATTTCCAATCTCAAAGTTATTTTTAAGATTGAGACAAGGGGAAAAATATCTCTTTTAATCTGAGAAGCATTTTGTTCAGATGGTGAGTTCTATCACTCAGTTTGTCTTTTTGACTGATCCTGCGAAGGCACAGTAAGACTGAGTGCTGAAATACTCCAGGTCCAATTCTGAGTCCAGAGTCACAACGCTGAAAGTGGATCTTTTCTTAAACAGTGCTTTTAATAACCAAAAACTTGCAGTGCGCCAAAACAGGCATTCTGTTAGAAAGGAGTTTGCATAAGTCGAAATTAAGCCTATTTCATTACTAATTCAGTGAATTCATAAACTATAGGAATAATTTTACCCTTATTTTAATTTGAATCAGAAAATGTTTTCAGATGTGTTTGATTAATTAATGATGCCTCTAGTGTAAGAGGATGATAAAGCTGAATGTATTCTCTGAGGGAATGCTCACAGCTTTTCTGTGGAGTTTGAAGCATCCAAAGCACCTGTTTGTATTCTTATAAATTTCCATCTTGCTTCAGGAATGTTCATTGCATCACCAGGAAGTTACTTTTAAAATGCAAACATGGTAATGCTAAACATGAAAAGATACAATTACTGAATTTTAAACATTGATTTTAGTAGTAGAAGGGAGGTAGATAGCTTCTTGTCTTATCTACATGAAGAACTAAATTTTAACCAAGTTTATATATCTCTATCATAAAGCAGATTCCAGTGCCACAGAATCCAAGTCTAAGAAATGTGTTATTGACTCAATGTTTAAGTCATTTCACTAGATTTTTAAAAAAATACTGGACAGCTGAGTACACTGAGAAGACTCTAAGTCACCTCCCTTTATCTCTTACAAGATCTCTCTCCAGGCTACATATTCACAGTTGAGATAAGGAGAAGCAATGCCCCGAATACAAGCGATTAGATGTATGATTTTCTTTTCACGTGTTTCAGTAGGGAGAAATTGTGTTGCCAGTAAGAAGCAATGGTGCTTAAAATCAATTATCAGGACAAAAAATCCTTCCAGCTGGCTGAGATGTCCAGAAAAGTTGTTTCTTAGTGAACTTAGCTCATGTCAAGCATCTCTTTGCTTAACTAGGGAGCAGGTTGATGCCCTAAGGACTAGAATGCAAGGTCTCCTGTTGAAGCAGTTAGTCATTATTGATTGATTGTATGTACTTGTTGTGTATAGTAATGTTTTGAGTGTGTGTTTGTGTGGACATGTGTTAGAAAAAAGAGAGAATGGGAGAGAGAAGATAGGAGAGAAGAAAGAGAAGACAACGAAGGAAGAAATATTACACAAAATATTGTCAGCATTGCAGGAGCTCAGGTGGCATATTCTAACCATATAGGGTCCATAGTGGCTTAAAAACTGCAGAATGGTTTTCCTACACTTTCTCATAATCAATACAGAACTCCCACTTCCCCTGCTGTCTTGGACCATCTACTTCTCCTCATTCAGCATCTATTGAGCTGCTTTACTATATTCCTTTTGCCTTCCTCCCTCCACATGCCCAGGAGTATCTTCTCCTCTTATGCTAAATTGACTGTATAAGTTGTCAGTCATTGTAATACTCTTGTTGAAGATTAACTTCCTGGTTCCGATGATGGAAGTGAGAACTGGTTATATTCTTTCTAAGAATATGGGTCTTTTCTCAGGAAATGTAACCCATAAAAAGAGAAGAAATGTTATCCTGAATGTTACCAACCATCTTCTCTAGACTCAGTATGTAGAAAAGGAGCTAATTCATACCTACATCTAAGAGTATAGGTTTTCCTGAGGTTGCACTGATACCACAAGAAGGTTAGTGGACATTATTCCAGTCCCTGTGTGTCTCTGAGAAGTGCTATATCTTTCTCCTCCAGGGAGATAAGGAACAAAATTCTTCCAGCAGGTACCAGAAGGTATAACTGCAAGAACAGAGACTGGAATGTGTGTCCTGTCACTTCAGCTGCCATGGATTCTTCCCCGTATAGGGCTACCTGATCATAATCCAAATTTTTGCAAGAACAACCAGGCATCAGCTAGGCTTTCAATTCTTTACAAGCATCTTGGAAGAAGTCAAATCTTCTTTATTTCTGACATTGCATTATCTCTGTATTATAAAGATGCTGGATCATTTTTCTTCAAATATAAGTTTTGACAGATTTTATTTCATTTAGGTCACAGTCTTCTGACCAAAGGAAGAAAAGAATATTATCCATATAGTTACTGCATAAGAGGCTCTTAAAAAAGGATTGTCTTAGGGACCCTTAATCAGCTGGTCATTTGTGTGTCTGGACTTCCCCTCCAGATACGGCTATAGATGCTGAGAATGGAAGAAAAGAATGGGAAGAACCCACAATATAGGATGGTTACCTGTTATGTGAAAGAAAACCAGATGTTGAATATAGCCAAGATTAGCCTCCAACTAACGTATTCCTGTATCCTATTATGAAAAAGTGGCCCCCTTCACAGCTCTAGCATAGGTAAATGGAAGGAAGGGAGATGAAATTCACCCTGTTATATATACATTTCCTCATCTCACCTTCATAACAGCTATATGAGGTAGTTATTATCATCCTCATTTTGTAGACGAAGAAACTGAGAGTTAGAGAGTTTAATGGGTTTGCCATTGGTCACATAGCTAATAAATAGCAGAACCATGTTTTGAAGCTGGGTCCTCTCCCTCTAAAACCAGTGCTCTTCACCACAGAAATACTGGCCTTTTAGACCAGAAAGGTGACCTTATTTTCATTAATGTCTTGTTCATCCAATGAGCAATCTTTTCTTGTTGTCTAATATGTGCCAGTCAATATAACAATTTGGAAATACAACAATTATGAAACTCAAAAGGTCTCAGGGCATAAGGAACTCCTCTGGAACTTCAGAAACTCAACAAAAGATCTTCAAAAAAGAAATGCTTGCTGCACTCAGGCACCCTGGAAGACAGAGTCCTTGAACCCTGCAGGAGACTCCAGTGTCCTGCTCACTTAATCATTATGTCCCAGATTAGACTAAAGATCATATGCTAGAAAAATGAGTTTGTATATAAGTTCACTTTCCCCCAGACTTAAAGCTTATACACTGCTAAAAGCTGATGTCTGTACCAAAGTCAGAACAAGGGCTATTTGGGGAATTCAGGGTTATGCAGGTGGAGACTCTCACTGCTGCTTCCCAGCCCTGTCACCTGGCATCTGAGTCCCATAAGCAACAAGTCTAGGAAAGATAAATTGAAGAGGGATGTTTCTGTTCTCCACGTCCAGGTGTGGAACAGCTGGTAAATGCCAGGGGACCCCAAAACTGTAAGCAATAAATTCTGCTGAAACTCTGGCCGCTTCACATCACTCCGGATTTCTCACATTAATAATCACTGCCCTGAGCAAAATGGAAGCTCAGGTGTGTTCTGTTGCTTTGCTTTCCAACATATCCACACAGTCACCTGGTTTGGATTCACAGTGGGGTCTTGAAAAATGACAGGCAGAAAGCTATGATTTATACAGGGAATGGGTAATTAAGGCATAGTGCCTGGAAGGATAGCCTTAGTTGAAGTTATTTCACAATCTTCGTTAGAAGCCACAAAGTCCAAAGAGTCATTGTATGAATATCTTAAGTATGCATATATGTACACAGATGCACACAGACACATAGAGCTAAATGTTTGCTTGTCAATTGAGCTTTTTAGGTTACTGGCATTAACTCAGGATATTGTGAGGTTGTGAGCTATAACATTAGGTTACATTTTTCTTTTAAAAATTGTATAGGCAAAAATAAAGGGAAAGAAAAAATAGCAATTTATGGAACAAAATAATTTGGCAGTTTTACTGCACTGAAAATTAAGCTGGTTTAATATGTAATTAATTTAAAATATATATATTGATTAACTTCAAGTGTCTCCTCTATGAAAAATTCTTTTGCCGCATTTTGATCTTAGTCATATGCATCTCTGCACATAAATATAGGGACATAGATGCAATCTATGGAGTGTAGATTTTTTTTTATTTTGGGGGGTTACAGCTGAGAGTTTATGTACTCAAAAAAATACTCTTCTGATTTTTCCACTGTGTTAATTTGTGATTAGCTGACATGTAGCCAGAGTATTCAAGTGATGATGGGACTAAGCAAATTTTTTATACTTTCCTCATTTTATTTTTCTCATTTTATGTATTCAGGAGAAAAGAGAAGCACATTGAAGCAATGATTTTTTAAAATTAATTATAAATATAAATGACACTGGACTTCAATGAATTGTATGTGCTCTGAATGCATAGCTCATAAATAAAAGACAGGTCAGAGGAAATCAAGACCCAATCAATTTTCATGGCCATGAACTCTGATCACTGTACTTAAAATTTTCAAACCTATACCGAGAGATTAATAATAATGCTAACAACTACTACTTGTTGAGCAATTAGTATTTTGTAAGCACTGTGCTAACATTTAATGTTCATCACACTGTAGTGTCAGTTTATCCAAATGGAACTGGAGGCTCAGATACTTAAGTAACCTACCTAGGATTCAAATATTAGTATGTAATGAAACCAAGGTTTGAGCTTAGGTGATATGACTTCAAACTTCATGCTTGTAGTTTCTATGCCACTTTGCCTCCTAAAAAGTCAAGGGAGAGTAAAGCCTCCAGATGATTAAGAACACAAGTGAACATATCAGCATCTTTTCTCTGTCATGCTATTTTTGGCAGTTGAAATCTTGCTCCTCCTTGGAGCCCTGTCCTTCATGGCTTAATTAAAGGTTTGGGAATCTTATGGATGTGAATTAAAATCCAGATTGGTCTTCTACATTACGTGACCTGAAATAGATTGCTTACCCTCTCTGAATCTGTTTTCTTCCCTAGAAAAACTGGTAATGATCATTCCTACCTTACAGGAATGTCATGAATAATAAATACATTGGTTTATGCAGTGTTCTCTTCATGACAGGCACATAGTAGGTCTTTAATAAATGCAGTTTCTGTCTGCCACTTATGCCGTAAAGACTACTCTATTATCCAGAACTGGAACTATTTTCTTACTTCATTGTCTCACAGGTCATTGTTTTATACTCCCTTACAAGGCTACTGTGGTTACTTGGTGTTCCATTTCCCCAACTAACTTGTAAATTACCTGATGTGAAGACTGACTTTTATAACCAATCATATTTGCATACACATTCAATAATGTGTACTTTACTAACTTATAAAGTACCCGATGTCAAGATTGACCTGATATAACCAATCATATTTGCATATGCATTCCAGAATTCATTAAAATTCTGGCACAGAAGTTCAGTGAAGGTGGGAAGAGACAATGTGAACAATTCCTTGAGTATTTTAAAACTTCAATTAGTCAAAATTAGCAGATCCCTATGAAAACTAGAAGCTGAATATAAAGAATTAGAATTTGAAGAAATATACATAAGATTAGAAATGTTCCATAATCATCCTTGACTCTAATTGGAGATATTGTAGGTGACTTTGCCATGAAAATAACACCACTTGAAACAACGGTGAACTACTGAAATGAATGAACTAATTAGGTTATTGGGCCATCACAATGATCTGTGCACATTGCAAAGCTATCCAACTGGCTGCATGACTGATATTAATATTAAACTACATTGTGACTTGAAACATTGCAAAGGCCACTAACTGACATCACCCCAAATTATTGGTTTTAAGATGGAATAAATGAAGATATGTAGATAAATTTTCATGGATACAAGAACATATAATAATTATTTTTCTTGATAAAATATTCTCAAAATCAATTTGCCAGTTGAAATCTTGCTCCTCCTTGGAACCCTGCCCTTCACAGCTTTTTAAAGCATTTGGCAAATTGTATTCTTTATCATGTAAGTAATCAGGGAATCAACAAAAGGTAAAACATTAAAAGAAATCTGAGGACTCTATTTTCGAAGTAACAGTAAGATTAAAAAGGGAAAGTATTCCTGGTTCTTAAAGTCAGAAATTTACAAGAAAGTATAAAATTGTACTATTTTACTAATGCAAAAACTGTTTTATGGAACATGGTTGAACTAAAGGAATTCAGTCTCCTTTCAGTTGTGCCTAAGAAAAAATAAACCAAATAATTAAATGGGAAATTAACAAAAACTTAAAAAGCTTGACCTGAAAAAGCTTATTGAAAAAAATATTGATATATCAAGGGCCATATTGCAGGAATAGCTGTAAGAATAGCATAATAACTTATTTAATCGTTAGAAATTAGAACCCTACAAAATATCCAGGTGACCTGACAAAGCATAGTAAGTGATCTTTAATAGAACCCTTCTTTCATTTATTCATGCATGCATTTATTTATTTATTATGTTCATTTATCGATTTATGCACACATTTGGGTTAGCATTCATTGAGCACATGCACATCTTGTGCTAGATGCTGGAGATAAAATATTCAAACCAGGTCACTGCCCTTAAGGTAGATTACAATTTAGTGGGGGTTCCAGGCATATAACCAACTAATTATAATACACAATTACTGTTGCTTTAATTTGGAGATGAATAACTCTGCCTAAGGCCATCAGGAAAAGCTTCTCAAAGAATTGACATCTTATCTAAGCCCTGATAAGTAAGGTGATGGGAGAGAGGGTGTTTACCAGATGGAGTAGATTAGAAGGAAGGCTATCTCAGGCAGAGTATAAAATAGCAGGAAGTATTTGGGAAACAACAGCTTGGCTGTATTATAGGCATTAGAATAGGAATGACAGGAAAGAAAGTTAGGTTAGCTTGGGAATGGTCTTTAAGGGTCTTGGTGTTAGTCTAAGAATGTGGTTGGGCTTTACTCTTTAAGCAATATAGCTTAGTAATTTTTAAAAATAAAAAATGTTACTAGAAGATCTTTGTTTAAAAACAATTCTTGCTGAAGTGTGCAGATTGAATTGCACTTGGAAAAGACTGGAGAAAGAAAATTACTAAATCCAGTAATAAGATAAAAGACATATTTATGAACCTAATCTGTATGCAGTGAAATAATTATTTAATTAAGTTCTTTCTTGACTCCTTGACTGGTTTCAGTGAACCAGATATCATTTGAGAGCTTAAAATTATTTGATCAAAAGTTAAAATTAATTTATAAAATGTAATTAATTAAAGCTGATGAAAACAGCTAAAAGAAAAACACCTTAGACAAAAATATATTGGACTGAGTTTTGTTAAACTATAAGTCATCATTAAAGATAGTCATGTGGTAAGTGATGAGATGGTAGATAATAACAAAATGTTTCATTTTAGTAGGAAAAAATTGCTCAAAGTAATATATTATTATTGACTCTTAGCAGACTTTAATTATTTTTAAAATTTAAATTTTTTATTCGGAATATTTATGTAAATCCAGACAGAAAAAATATACATAAAATAAAAATTCCTGTATATAAAGAGAGTAAGTTCAAAGAAAGACACAGAACATTAAGGTTGCTGTCCTTTGGGGACACTTTAGTGGGAAAAATGTCTGTGAATTACATTAACCTAAGAAAAATGCTCAATCTCTGAATATTAGTGATATGGTAGTATCTGATTGAAGAGAGTCAATCAATTGGCTAAGCTAAATCAATCAGCTTCTCTAGACTAGGAATTTAAAACTGTTATACAGGGACACTAGTGGGTTGATCAGAAGTGCGGAAGCTGTAAAAGCAAGTAAAGGGATGGAGTTGTCCTTTGTATCCCAAATAGATGACAAAGAAGAGAAAGTCAGTTTAGAGAGGAAGTGAAAGTAGATATTCAGAAAAGAAAAAGAGGTAAGAGAGCATGGGACACTGAAAGGGGAAAAATAAAAGAGCTGTATACGGGGTCCGATGTCCTCAGTGCCCTAGATTCTATGAGATTCCCATGTATCTTTCCAATATATTTTCAATTATTTTCTACATTCAATTATTTTTCTAGTGAGTTTATTTTTGAAGTCAGATAACCCCTAACCACTACATACATGTTTCCTGCATCAACAACAACAAAATTGTATCCATGGACAGCAAACTATTTTGAAGCTAAATATACCAACACTTTATTAGGTTGGTGCAAAAGCAATTGCAGCTTTGGCCAATAACTTTCAAATAATATCTATTTTTTTAATGGATGCATTATGTTTTTATGGCATCTTCTAGCACTCCAGAGGCATTTTCTTCAAGCATCTTCTAGAAACTCAGCCTGGTGTCAAATCACATTCTGCCCTGAGTAGGAAGGCTGTTGAGCATCTGGATCTAATCAGGGCTTATTTTTACAGAGCAATAGTGCCTGCTCTTAGTAAACCCCACTTTCCTTGTCTAATGGTGCAACCTATGCAGATCTATGCCCCGACTCTTAGGGGTTAACACCTTTAGAGGTGAGGAGGACAAAAATGAAAAGTAGATATGCAAATGGACTTTTACTGATACCAATAGTGAGAAATAAAATTATCATGCACTCAGGTGCAGGAGTCATCAAAAACTATTTTTTCTGCTTTTGGGAAAGATTTCAGAGCACCTTTATCATTCTGGCCTAATTATGGGCAGTGTCTCAGAAAAGGTATCAGTGACTTCTCCATTTAACTCACCAGATCATGAGTGACACTTTAAAAATCCAAGATATTTGACTGTTTCTTTTTCAACTGAGAAGCTTAATACAGTAAAAGTTTGACTCATTATTTTGTAACCAAGGAAGGATTGATCCCATGGAAGCTTTTACTAAATCTATGGTAAACCAGGTTGACAAGTTTCACCAGTTTTTCTAGTCAATTGTGGATAGCCACCAGAGTTCTGGAATTAATTGGGTCCAAGTTTTGAAAATAACTCTATATAAATTCTTTAGGTGGGGAAGATCCCTGGAAAATCTTAACCTGGCTTGTCTAACGTTAAACCCTGGATGATAATTAATTCTTTTGCACATATTTATGTTATTTTTGCCTTCCAAGCAACATATGAGTCTAAACAGAGGGATAGATATATTATGGCTACACAAGGGACATTCAAGAATAATTAGTAGGGTAGTACCTCCCACAAGAATATAAGAATGACTGCATGCATTTTCGTAACTCCTATGCTTAGAAAAAAATTTCCTGGCACAAAGTAGATTCTCTATAACTACAGTTGACTCTTAAAACAGGTTGGAACTGAGAAGGTCCACTTAGGTACAGATTTTTTTCAATAAAAGTTGCAAAAAGTATGCCGGCGTCTTCTGCCTCCCCTTCTATTTCCTCTATCTTTTCCTCCTCTGTCATCCCTAAGACAGCAAGTCCAACACCTCTTTTTCTTCCTCCTCCTCAGCCTATTTAAAGTGAAGATGATAAAGTTTTTTATGATTATCCACTTCCAATTTAATGAATACTACATATATTTTCCTTATGATTTCATTATTAACATTTTCTTTTCTCTAGCTTACTTTATTGTAAGAATACAGTATATAATACATATACAATAATGTGTTAACTGACTATGTTATCATTAAGACTCCCAGTCAATGGTGGCTATTAGTAGTTAAGCTTTTAGGGAGTCAAAAGTTATACAGAAATTTTTAACTGCATAGGGGTCAGTGTTTTAATTCTTGAGTTGCTCAATGGTCAACTGTATTTGCTAAGTGAATGATTGAATAAGTTAGTGAATACACAAATAAATGAACTAATGTGTAAGTTACATAAAAGCAGAAACTGTCATGTTCATTACTGTAGCCTCAAGTCTAGCACTTTTTAGTATCATTTTTCTAGCACTTAGTAAGCCTAGTACTAGGAGTGAATGAATGAAGGACTAAAAAAAGCCTTAGGCTCTTAAAGGCAGGGCACTACATTTGTCACCTGTAGTTATAGACTCACTGTAGCTAATTAAATAAGTGGAAGGTTTAACAACTACCCACAAAAACTTAAAAATCTCCCTGTAACCCACTCTGTGATATAAAGCTGCAGCTAATAACTTCCCACCTAGCGGTGAGCCTGTAACAGAAGAATTGCCCTCAACAATTCTAAACAAAACAAACCACCTCCTGCATGTAATTGCAGGGAGGAGATAGAGAAGCCAGAAATAAACCAAATATGGGTGATAAAGAACTGTCTTCTTCAATCAGTTCTAACAGAGATTTGTATTTACTGCTTGTTATAAAAACTTTATTGCCCTTTTTACAACTCTAGCTGTCCAGTGTTTGATTTAACCCAAAAACATGCTAGTAATTTGCTCTTTGGTATGTACGTATTTTTCAAAATCTAGAAATAATGGACCTGGCTTTGCTGTTCTGCTTTTCTTACATGAATCAGAATGAAAAGTGCAGGTCACACACAAGGTACTGAGGAAGGGCCTCTGTCAGGTAAGAAAGTGTGCTGTTAGATTAATTTTAGACAACTTGCCCTAGGAAACTTATCTAAGTTAAATATAAAGTGTATTGCAATTTTCTGTATGCAAGATTACCATTAGCTACAGTAGTGATATAAAATATGCTACCTATTTAAATAAAAATTGGAGGGATCCTATACATGTTGATTTTGCTGCATGATTGGAAACATGTGCATTAGTGAGTCTCACAATAAAAAATTCCACCTATCCTTCCTATTCTCTAGTCCATCATTTATATCATGTATCTCCCTGAAGCCTGAATCCTTTGGAGATTTCACATTGGCATTGATGTAAAAATGATATTAAGGCATATGTTTTATTAGGTGCTACTGCATGTTTGTATCCCCAGATGAGGACTAGATTTAGTATCACTCTAGAGAAACATTAATTATTTATAATTATAGAATTTGTTTCACTCTGAGAGAAGCAATTAGAACATTTACATGTAATAGAAAAATAAGCAATATATAGTGAGCTCTATCGTGGGCTTCTTTCCCCAATTTTATCTCAAACTGAGAAGATTCTAACAAAAACTTTCCTATTCTAAAAAATGTCTCTTAGCCCAATGTGATTAAATTAGCTGTGTACCCTGTGAATGTGCTGCTGCTAGAGAAGCCCTTTGGGGTCTGGGGAAGAGACTAATGGGAAACTATAAAGCTCTTGGAATAAACAGGAGTGTAAATCATTCATGGGTTCAGTCAGTTCTAACCCCAAGAATGTACGGGCTTGGAAAAGGATTATCCAAACAATATATCTTTTCCAGGCCGCTCTTCAGAGAAAACAGCTGGCTTGGATTAAAAGAAATGATTTCAAAAGGAACTAAATAGAAATGTTTTGAGCACCTTTCCAGATTCCAGTAAGAGAGGAAAGGGGAATGCATTTCACCATGTCCCTTTATGTCTTCCCCTTTTGCTTTCCTGAAGGAAAGGGGATAGGAAAAATATTACTTAGGTTTCTTTAGCTATTGAATTACAGGTTTTTAGTGCAATAATATATGACAGATTCACAACACCCCACTGAAAGATAAAGCTACACTTATCCAACTCTTCTGAAATCACAGTCTCCATAGAAAAGGAACACAAAACAAGTAATTTGATAAGATTGTGCCAAAACACCAATTTTGTGCCTATGTAGTCTTCATTTATTTATTCCATATTGAATCCATCTGGGACAGTATTGCACCAAATAACAAGCTTTTTCTAAGCCCTGGGTTGGTGCCCCTTATGGAATGAATAGCTAGGATTGCCAACCAGCAAATGGAGTTAGTAAACTATGGGTATATGAAGTTTGAAACCCAGGCAAGAGTAGAGGAGGTGAAAGGTGATACAGCAAAAACACCTGTTTTAACAGGCTGGAAAATTTTATAACAACCCACGAGGCTCAATTCCTCCACACCTTCAGAAACTTTGAGGCAATACCACAGAGTTCATTGTGTCTAAAATGTAAGAATATTATTTTTAGGTGACTTTTCAAAAGCAGAGGTAATACTATCTCCTTGTATTCCTGAAACTGAGAAGAAATGGAATTTCACAATCTGGACTCTATGTAGCTGTAGTGTCTTTTTCAGGTTCACTTTTCAGGCATTCAATGCCACGTTGTTAATAGCACTTCCTCTCTTCTGCTTTCAGTTAACATGAGTTACTGGACTGATGTTCCTGTAAAGAGGCACCTTGTTAAATTCAGTATAGCTGCAATTGTAGCTCTTTGTAAATCTTCAAATAGGTGTACTAAGGTTGTCTGGTGATAATCTGAGATGTTTTGAAAAAATTTTAGCTTTCTACTATATCTGAGACTGTTTAATCAGTTTACCAGAGACTCCAGTGAATAAATTTTAAAGGGTTTAGGCCATTTCCTATGTCCATGGCAGTCAAGGACACATCCCAGTTTTGTTGCTCTGCACCTAACAAAAAGAGCTTTGGGATTTGAGATTTAAGCCCTGGATTTACAATGCACTGATGTTTGTTATACCTATTAATGACAAAGCTGTGTGATTTAACATACAATGGTAAGACATTTAATTTTATGAACACAGTTGAAATTTTGCTTCCAAAAATAACATGACAGGTGGGTTCTTGCCTGAGAGCTAAGGAAACCTGAGAACTGTGTCAAGATAATTGTTCTCCTCTGAATTAGCAGATATCTTTCAGCTGTTTTCAGTTCTCCTTATCTCTAACAACCCAGCAGCAGAAACCAAAACTGTTTAATCCATCAAATTGCTCATCAAAAACAAACACCAGGAAAAAGAAAAAAAAAGACAGTGTGTATGCTGTGTGTCTTTGCTTAAAAAAATAAAAAAATAAAAAAATCCTAGTTAAAGCTCATATCTACCTAGAAAACAGATTCCCCCTTTGATAAACATACCTAAATTCCAGGGAAGCTTGATCCATACTCAGCAGTCAATAATTATTAAATAGTTATTTCTTAACCAGTGGTGCACATCAAAATTATTCATTGAACTTTTAAAACCACCTCTTCCCTAATATTCCCAGTCCTAAAGTTGTGGCCTCAGTTTCTAATTGTTGTTAACATGTCCACAGGCGATTCTCATATGTCCTACTATTAATTTATTTATACTGACGTTCCATATACAGCAATTGTGACTTTTCAGCTATTTGTACATCTTGTCATTACTCTTAAATTAGATCTAATTCTGTTCAGTGTTAAGTGCCACCGAGACATAACTCAGCCAAGGATAGGCCAGCCAAAATGTTTGAATTTAAATCTCAGGGTCAGGCAAATCCATCAAGATAAATGCCAACAAACGGTTCAAAAATATCAGGGCAGAGAACTTGGTAGAATCCACAAGCAGACTCTAAAAGAAGTCGCAGAGCAAAATCAGCACCAAGGACAGCACCACGTGCCCCAGAGATCCTTAACTTCCATGGGGCTTCACAGGTCATTCAAAATTACTACCACGCCTGGCTCTTGTACACTTCTGCAGCTCTTTGATGGTGCTGAAGCAGAAGTGTTTATCAGGTGGAGCTTTTTAAACCAATTCACATGTCCTACTTCCGATCCTCTAATTCAGAAGCTCTGGGGCAGATACGAGGACAAATACACACACACACACACACACACACACACACACACACGTATATAACATATATATGTTAAATATATATACATATATGTGTGTGTGTATATATATATTTAACAGATGTGCACCACTGATTAAGAAGAACTTGATTCTGTGATTCTAAAACTTGAACATGCATTATAATCACCTGCAGAACTTATTAAACTTGGATTGCTGTTGCCGGGCCCCACAGTTTCTGATTCAGAGGCTCTGGGATGAGGCCTAAAAATACATGTCTAATAAGTTCTATACTGCTTGTTTGAGGAACACACTTTGAGAACCACTGAATAAAATTATAATGGTATGTCACAGCAGTCCCAGCTCCAAATGAAATAATCTGCCTCATTTACCATGGAGATCTCTGTGAGGGATCCAAATGTAAAATTATATTATCATAGTAACTTTGTTATGCCTCTGGAAAACCTCTGGTGTCCTCTGAGGCTTCAAATTTGTTATCATTTAATTACTGACCATGATGATACTGCCAGCTTCAGAACAGGTACAGAATGGGACAGAACAACCCAACAATATTCTGGTAGTAAGAATCAATGAGGTTTGTCATAAAAGATTTTCCTTTATTATCCTGATATTACTTGCTCTTTACTGCTTTTCTATTTCTTTCTTTTCATTCTCTTCCCTAAGCATTCCTTTTAGCACTACCCCGTTCTTATGGGTTGAGTTTTGCCACCACCCACTGACACCCAAAATGTGTTGGAGTCTTAACCCTTAATAAGAAACATTTGACCATAGTGGAAAATAGAGTCTTTACAGAGGTAATCAAGTTAAAATAGGTCATTATGATGGACTCTGATCATTATAAAAGGGAAATTTGGGCACAGAGATAGACCTGTACAGAAGGAAGATGATGTAAAGATACACAAAGATATCCATGTAACTGGAGTGTTGTCTCTACAAGTCAAGGAATGCCAAAGATTGCTGGAAAATACCAGAAGCTAGAAGAAAGAAAGAAAGATTCTCCCCTAGGGATATTAGAAAGAGGATACCCTTAACAACACCTTAATTTCAGACTTCTAACTTCCAGATCTATGAAACAATAAATCTCCCTTATTTTAAGCCACCTAGTTTTTTGCTACTTTGTTATGGCAGCTATAAGAAACAAATATACCTATCATAAGCTAAATCAGTGAACCCATAAGTATTTATGTACTGTTTCATATTTTAGAAAGCACTCATATTATCACAGTCAATATAAATAGCTGAGTGAGAGAGATTTTGGTAATATGCTTATTTTACAGATTAAGACACAGGCTCAGAAAAGGTGAATGAGTTGATAAACCTTATAATAAATAGGAGAGAATGGCATCAGCAATAGGGCTTATAGAAGCCCCTTGCCCTTATCTCCCTGACATAAACAGGCAAAGCAACAAATAAAAAACTATATCCAGAGTACACAAAAAGAGTAGCAGAAATCCTGTAGAGCATAAAAACCCAGGATTTCTGCATAAAGAAGGGAAGAAAACATCTGCCTTTGCGACCCTATCCCCCATTTGGACCAGCTTGAAATCTGGAGCAACTTCTCGCTGCAGGTAAAAGTAACGCAGCAGCCCCCATCACCACTTCGGTAACCTACAGTTGTTGCCACTGTGGACCCCTGGAGTTCTCACAGGTGCTACACTCAGCTGAAGAAGTTGACTGGAGTTCATACATCTGTACTTCCTAGAGAGAAGAATCCAGCATTGTACCTCACCCCCACCATGGCCTACTGTGCTGTGCTAGGTTGGAATTGGAACAACCACTGGCACGTATCCTCCCCTGAGGGCAAGTAGCCATTGCATCTTTCCATCCCTGAGGCTCTGTCACAACTGCATCACCCCTCATGTTGGCTCACCATCCATGAATCAAACTGCAGTTAAACTCTATCTTGTTGGGCCAAACTTCTGTGCCACCCTCCTCCAAAACATGAGCTGATAGAGTAACAGATCCCAGCTTGTTGGCAATCTGCATCTACCCAGGCCTCAGCATGAACTTGTACTCAAAATCTCAGATGCCATAGTTGAGACCCTGATGCCACGACCCTGACTCCACAGCACCTGTGTCATAGAACCCAGTGCTGTTGCAGATTCTTTTTTTTTTTTTTTTTTTTTTTTTTAGACGGAGGCTTGCTCTATTGCCCAGGCTGGAGTGCAGTGGTGCGATCTCCACTCACTGCAAGCTCCACCTCCCAGGTTCACGCCATTCTCCTGCCTCAGCCTCCCGTGTAGCTGGGATTACAGGTGCCCGCCACTGCACCTGGCTAATTTTTGTATTTTTAGTAGAGACGGAGTTTCACCATGTTAGCCAGGGTGGTCTCGATCTCCTGACCTCGTGATCCGCCCAGCTCGGCCTCCCAAAGTGCTGGGATTACAGGCGTGAGCCACCGCGCCCGGCCTGTTGCAGATTCTTGTAGCCTATGACAGATGCAATGAATGCAGAGGCTTCCTCTCAGCTAAGACTCCCCATTGTGGGAAAAGTGAGAACAAAAAGACCCCAAAAACCGTTGCCAGTGAGAATGCTAACAGCACAAGCTGCCACTGCCACTGCCATAAACTTCTGTAGCCAAGGGCAATGAATCACCCATAATCATTGCTGACATTGATCTCAACTGAAGAAGCTGACATTGAGGCTATACCACTGCATCCACTTGGTATCAGAGTCATTGCATCGCTACCAACTGTTACCCTAAGACCCATATGAAAGTGAAAGTCTTTTTCTAAAATAAGATATACCGTAAAGTTGGGAAGACAAGACTGTTTAACCAGATCCATATACATTAACACAGTGACTGAAGAAACATGAGAATGCAGTACAAGGAAACATGACACAACCAAAGGAACACAATGATTTTCCGATAACTCACCCCAAAGAAATGGAAATTTATAAATGGCCTGAAAAGAAATTCAAAATACTAATTTTAAGGAAACTCCCTGAGATATAAAATAATAAACAATTCAATGAAACCAGAAAAATAATTTATGATGTGAGATGGATATACCATTTAAACTGATTTGATCTTTATAAATCATATGAATGTATTAAATGATCACATGTACCTTAAAAATATATATATAATATATTGATAAAAACAATAAAATTAAAATAAAGAAACTAATGCATGATCTGAATGAGAAATTCAACAAAAAGATAGATATCATAACGAAGAACCAAACAAAAATCTTGAAGCTGAAGAATTCAATGAGTAAAATAAAAAATACATTTGAGATCTTCAACAACAGATTAGATTGAACAAAAGAAAGAATCTCTGAACTTGAATACAAGTCTTTTGAATTAACTCAGTCAAAGGGAAAAAATGAAAAAGAATACATAAAGTATATGGTACTTATGGGACACCATAAAGCAAATAAATATTTGTATTATGAGATTTTCAGAGACCCAAGAATTGAAGGCACATAAAGATTATTTGACAGAATAATTGCTGAAAATTTCCTCATATTCTTAGAAGAGATATGGACATTCAGATCCATGAAGCTTAAAGTTTCCCAAACAGGTTTAACCCAGTGAAGTCCTCACAAAGGGTACAGTATAAATTCAAAATTTCAAAAGTCAAAGATGGAATTTTTAAAGCAGCAAGAGAAAAGCATCAAGTGAAATACAAGGGAATCTCCATTAAACTAATACCAGATTTCAGAATACTCAATTACTGTAAGGGTGGTATGTAAATCTTTCCAAAATCTGGTATGAAGGTTAAAAATCAAAATGGATAACAATAACCCTAGCTACAATATTTAATTATGGAAAGCACAATACAAAAACATGTAAACGATGACAACAAAACTATAAATTGTGTGTGTGGAAGTAAAAGTCTAGAGTATCTGTATGCAACTGAAGCTAAGTTGTTATCAGATGAAAAATAGTCTGTCATAACCATAAGAATTTTAATGTAAGTCACATGGTAATCACAAAACAAAAATCTAGAGCAAATACACAAATGAAAAAGAGAAAAGAATAAAAACTGAATGTTACATAAAATCACCAAATCACAAAGGGAGACAAGAGAGGAAGATAAGAAGGAAGAATGTACAAAAAAAAAAAAAAACAATTAACAAACTGGCAGGAATAATTTCTTACCAATCAAAAGTACCTTAAATATAAATAGACTAAACTCTTCCATCAAAAGACATGAAGTGGCTGAATGGATTTTTCAAAAATTACAATTATATACTGCCTACAAGTACATTCATTTAAACTGTAAGGACACACATAGGCTGAAAGGGAAGGTATGGAAGAAGACATTTCATAAAATAGTAATCAAAAGAGGGCAGAAATGGCTTTACTTATATTAGATAAAATAGACTTTCAAAAACCGTTATGAAAAACAAATAATGTCATTTTTTTTTTTTTTTTTTTTTTTGAGACGGAGTCTCACGCTGTTGCCCAGGCTGGAGTGCAGTGGTGCGATCTCGGCTCACTGCAAGCTCCGCCTCCTGGGTTCACGCCATTCTCCTGCCTCAGCCTCCTGAGTAGCTGGGACTACAGGCGCCCGCCACCACGCCCGGCTAATTTTTTGTATTTTTAGTAGAGACGGGGTTTCACTGTGGTCTCGATCTCCTGACCTTGTGATCCGCCTACCTCGGCCTCCCAAAGTGCTGGGATTACAGGCTTGAGCCACCGCGCCCAGCCATAATGTCATTATTTAATTTTCAAGGGTCAGTTTAGCAAGAGTACATAACAATTATGAATACGCATGTAGCTAACATCAGGTCACCTAAATATACAAAACAAATATTAAAGAATTTGAAAGGATAGATAGACTGCAATACAATAATAATAGAATACATAAATATTTCACTTTTAACAATGAACAGATCAATTAGACATAAAATTAATAAGGAAACATTGAATTTGTACTACATTTTAGACCAAATGGACATAAAAGACATATACAGAACATTCCACCTAACAGAAGCATAATAAACCTTCAAATGCACACAGAATATTTTCCAGGATAGATCATATGTTAGGCCACAAACTAAGTCTAAACAAATTGCAATGGTTTGAAACTAGAGATCAATAGGAGAAGATCTTTAATAATTCACAAATATGAGGTAATTAAACAACATGCTGCTGAACAACCAGTGGGCCAAAGAAGAAATAAAAAATAAATGAATTAAAATATTGAGACAAACAAAAATGGAAACACAACATACCAAAACCTATGGGATGAAATAAAAGCAGTTTTATGGGCGAACTTTATAGCAATAAGTGCCTACATTAAAACAGAAAAAAGAGGCCGGGTGCAGGTATGCCTGTAATCCCAGCACTTTGGGTGGCCCAGACAGGTGGATCACGAGGTCAGGAGTTCGAGACAAACCTGGCCAACATGGTGAAATCGCATCTCTACTAAGGATACAAAAAATTAGACGGGTGTGGTGGCACATGCCTGTAATCCCAGCTACTCAGGAGGCTGAGGCAGGACAATCACTTGAACTTGGGAGATGGAGGTTGCAGTGAGCTGAGATCATGCCATTGCACTCCAGCCTGGGTGACAGGGCGAGACTCCGTCTTGGGGAAAAAAAAAAAAAAAAAGAAAAAAAAAATCCAAATAAATAGCCTAACATTACACTTAAATGCACTAGAAAAAAAGCACATATGGAATACTATGCAGCCATAAAAAAGGATGAGTTCATTTCCTTTGTAGGGACATGGATGCAGCTGGAAACCATCATTCTCAGCAAACTATCACAAGAACAGAAAACCAAACACCACATGTTCTCACTCATAGGTGGGAATTGAACAATGAGATCACTTGGACTCTGGAAGGGGAACATCACACACTGGGGCCTATTATGGGGAGGGGGGAATGGGGAGGGATGGCATTGGGAGTTATACCTGTTGTAAATGATGAGTTGATAGGTGCAGCACAACAACATGGCACAAGTATACATATGTAACAAACCTGCACATTGTGCACATGTACCCTAGAACTTAAAGTATAATAAAAAAAAAAAAGAAAAGAAAAAAAAGGAAAAAAAGATGAATGAGCTAAAACTAAAGTTAGCAGAAGTAAGAAAATAATAAAGTCAATAACAGAAAGGCCATAGAAAAAAATTAATAAAACGAAGATTTAGTTATTTGTAAAAATAACCAAAATCAACAAACCCCAAGTTAGATTGACTAAAAAAAGAAAGAATATTCATAAATATAATCAGAAATGAACTAGAGACATTTCAACAGGTGCCTCATAAATAAAAGAGATCATAAGGAATTATTATGAACAATGATGTGCCAACAAATGTGATCAACTAAAGTAAATGGATAAATTTTAAAAATATATAACCTATCATGATTGAATCAGGAAAAAATAGAAAGCTTGTACCCAATAACAAATAGATTGGAGAAGTAATTCAAAACCTTCCAACAACAACAAAAAAGCCATGGACCACATGACTTTACCGTTGAATTCTACCAAGCCATCGAAGAAAAATTATGACCAACACTTCTTAAACTCTTCCAAAAAATAGTGCTAGAGGGAATACTTGCAAATACATTTTAGGAGGCCAGCATGACTTTGATCCTTGAGCATGATTTACAAAAAACACACACAGGTCAATATCTGTGTTTTGAGCTATCTCTATTTCTGAGCTATGTCTATCTCTGATAGACATTGATGCAAAAATCCTAAAAATATTAGCACACCAAATTCAACAATATATCAGAAAGATTATATGTCATGACTAAGTGGGATTTATCTCTGGCTTGCAAGGCTGGTTTAAAATACACAAATCAATCAATGTGCTGTATCCTAGTAACAGAATAAAAGATAAAAACCACATGATCATGTCAATTGATGTAGAAGAAACAATTGACAAACTTTAGTATCCTTTCTTGATAAAAAAAACCCTTAACAGTTTAGTTATAAATGAAAAGTTCCATAATATAATGAAGGGAAATTATAAAAAAAAAAAAAAAAATCCAGAGCTAACATTACAATCAATTGGAACAACTGAAAGCTTTTCCACTAAGATTCAACTCAAGGTAAAGATGTCCACTATTGCCACTTCTACTCAACATAGTACTGGAAGTACTGGCCAAGCAATAAGACAAGAAAAAGAAATGAAAGGCATCCAAATTAAAAAAATAAAAAAGGAAGTAAAATTTATCTCCATTTGTAGAAGATATAAATCTATATATAGAAAACACTGAAGATTTCACACATATACAAAAAAAATATGTTGGAAGTAATAAATAAATTCTGTAAAGTCACAGGATATAAGATCAACATAGAAAGATCAGTAACATTTCTATACATAAATAATTACCTACCTGAAAAATAAATCAAGAAAACAATTTCATTTATGATAAGATCACAAAATTAAAATACTTAGGAGTAAATTTGACTAAGGAGGTGAAAGATTTGTATGCTAAAAACTATAAAATATTGATGAAATAAATCGAAACCACAAATAAATTAGAAATACACTGTGTTTCCTCAAATAGCTGAAGCAATAGTGATAAAAGTAAAGTTGGAGGCATAGCAATTCCTGATTTGAAATTATGTAACAAAGCTATAGTGATCAAAACAGTATGGTACCAAAATTAAAACCAAAAACATAGACCAATAAAACAAAATAGAGAGCCCAGAAGTAAATCTAAATATAGTCAACAAATTTTAGACAAAAGCAGAAAGAAGGCACAATGGAGAAAAGACAGTCTTTTCAACCTGGATATCTACATGCAAAAAAATCAAATTGAACCTTTATTTTACACTCTGTCAGGGCAAAAACTCACTCAAATTCAAAGTGCAGTTTTTTGTTCTCACACAATAATTAACACAGAATACTTCTATGACAGAATGTGTTGGGAGTTCTCCCTGCAACAAGCAAGCATTAATTTTGCAACAGACACAAGTTGGGTGTCCTTCAGTTCAATTCCATTTTGATGCAATATACCTGGAGATAGCATCAGTTCCCACAGGGTGAAAGCTGAGTTCTACAAGACTATGTGCCACTTCCAATGCCAGTTGAAAGCCCCAGGTTGTTTTACCTGTGCTTGTGATCAACTGGCTATAAATTGGTAATTCTATTACTACCTTGTTGGGTTTAGTTAGAAACACAAAGACCAAATATATAACAATATTATAAATACTATACCAAAACAGTCAACTAAAAGTAGATAAAATGCCTAAATGTAAGATCTGAAACCATAAAACTCCTAGAAGGAAACATAGGTGAAAAGTTCCTTTACATTGGCCTTTACAATGATTTTTTTCACATTATACCAAAAGCTCAGGCTACAAAAGTAAACGCAAATAAATGAGGCTACATCAAACTAAACAACTTTTGCACAGCAAAGGAAACAACCAAGAGAAAAAAAAAAAAACCTAAACGTAAAACTACCATTTGATCCAGCAATCCCACTACTGGGTATCTACTCAGAGGAAAAGAAGTCATTATTCAAAAAAGATACTTGCACATGCTTATGTATAGCAGCACAATTCACAATTGCAAAATCATGGAACCAACCATAAGGCCCATCAACCAAAAAGTGGATAAACTATTTATATATATATACACACACACACACGAGATGATATATACATGATATATATGTATGATATATATGTATGATCATCATACATATATGTATATATGTACGTACATATATGACATATATGTATGATCATACATATATATGGTACATACATATATATTATATATGTATGATGATATATGTATGTATATATGATGATGTATATAACTATGATATATATGATTATATATATAACCATGATATATATATATTCCATATATATATGATGGAATATTATGCAGCCAAAAAAAGGAACAAATTAACACCATTTACAGTGACCTGGATGATATTGGAGACGATTATTCTAAGTGACGTAGTTCAGGAATGGAAAAACCAAACGTTGTTATGTTCTCACTGATATGTGGAAGCTAAGCTATGAGTACACAAAGGCATAAGAATGATGCAATGGACTTTGGGGATGTGAGGGGAAGAGTGGAAGGGAGGCAAGGGATAGAAGACTACAAATAAGATGTAGTGTATACTGTTCGGGTGATGGGTGCACCAAAATCTCACAAATGACCACTAAAGAACTTACTCATGTAACCAAATATCATCTGTACCCCAATAACCTATTGAAAAATTTTAAAATGACAAAAGAAAAAAAATAAAAATCAACCTACAAACTGGGGGAAAATATTTGCAAACCACATATATAAGGTGTTAATATCCAAAATTTATAAAGAACAATTATAACTCAATAGCAAATAAACAAATAACCTGAGTTTTAAAATGGGCAACAGATGCAAACAGACATTTTTCTAAAGAAGACACAAAGATCACCACAGAAATAGATAAAAAGTGTTCAACATCACCAACCATTAAAAATGCAAATTAGAACTACTGTGAGATATCATCTCACACCCATTAGGATGGCTATTACTATCTAAAAATACAATAAATTACAAATGTTGGTAAGGGTGTGGAGAAAAGGGAACCTTTGTACAATTGTTGATGGAAAGTTAGATTGGTACAACAATTACGGAAAACAGTATGGAGGTTCCTAAAAAAAATAAAAATAGAACTACCGTAATGTGAGCCAACAATCCTTCTTCTGGGTATATACACTAAGATGAAATCTCTACTTTGTAAAGAGATCTGTATTCCCATGTTCATTCCAGCATTATTCGCAATAGCCAAGATAGAAAATTTAAGTGATTATCAACAGATGAATAAAGAACGTATGGTGTATACACAATGGAATATTATTCAGCCTTTAAAAAGAAGATTCGGCTATTTGCTACAACACAGACAGGCCTGGAGGACATTATACTAAGTGAAATAAAGCAGACACATGAAGAAGAATATTTTATGATCTCATTTACATGTGGAAATTTTAGAAAAATGCCTAATATACAGAGATAGAGAATAAAAATATGGTCACTGGAGGGAAGAAATGGAGAGATGTAGATCAAAGGATACAAAGTAGTAGATATGTAGGATGAAAAAGTCTAGAGATGTAATGTACAATATAAGGACTATAGCTAACAATATTGTATTATATTTGAGACTTTTTAAAAGTAGATTTTAGCTGTTCTTGCCACAAAATGTGACTATGTGAGATGACAGATATGTTAATTTTCTTCACTATAGTAACCATTTTACTATCTATATGTATCCCATAAAACTATGTCATAAACCTCAAATATGCACAATAAAATTCATTATAAAATAAGCAATAGTTGAGTGGTAGGAATAAGACCCAGAAGCCTGTGCTCGTTATCTTTTACCATCTTTTACTCCAATCAAAATGAGAGAACACTTACTTCTATGGTGCTAATGTCTTCATAAAACATACATTTCAAATTCTTTAGTTTTGACTCAAAGCCATTAACAACAAAAATGAGCAAATGTCTACTGAAAGTGGTGTGGGGTTGCAGCCAGAGAAATGTGAGTTTATATCTCATCTTTGCTACTAATTATGTTTTTGGCCATAAACAGGCAACTTATCTGAGTCATAGTTTCTTCATTGTTAAAAGTAGAAACATGGGCCGGGCGTGGTGGCTCACGGCTGTAATCTCACCAGTTTTGGAGGCTGAGACAGGTGGATCACCAGGAGTTCGAGATCAGCCTGACCAATATGGTGAAACCCCATCTCTACTAAAAATACAAAAATTAGCTGGGTGTGGTGGTGCACACCTGTAGTCCCAGCTACTTGGGAGGCTGACACAGGAGAATCACTTGAAACTGAGAGGCAGAAGTTACAGTGAGATGAGATTGCACCACTGCACTCCATCTGGGGCAAAAAAGCAAGCAACACTCCATCTCAAAAAAAAAAAAAAAAGAAAGAAAGAAACAATAAATAATTACATGAAGCTGTTTGGAGGTGTAAATGAGAAAACATACAGAAAGCTGGTAGCAGAGGCCTTGCAGATGGATGTTAGCATCCTAGTTCTTCCTCTTGCTTCAGACCAATTGAATGCCACTGAAATGAGAACTTGGATTTCTGAACACATGCCTAGGAAACAATGATTCACCTTCATTTTTGGACTACTTAGCATTAACTATTTATTAAAGTCTTATTGTTGACACAAGGAAATTCCTGGGCCACTTTAGTTTTACATTCTTAGAGGCTAGGTGGGACCAGGTTAAGCTAGGGAGACTTTTCACTTCTTGATTTGAAGACATTTAACATTTGGTTGTCATTTGCCCAAAAACACATATTCCTGTCTTTAATCTGGAACACACAAAGGAAATAGGCAAGAGGTCAAGATTTTGATCACATTGATTATTGCCGGTCCTTGTGCTGCAAAGCAATCACTGGCAATGATTGTTTCATGGTGCTGCCTCACAGCACAGCATTAAGAAAAACTAAAGGTCAGAGAAACTGTCATCACCTACTTCAAGAACCAAACCATCATTTACAACCTTAGTCACAGAGGAGTCTGATGTCACAGGTGAAACACAATTTAAGCACAGTCACATTCTCAACACAGAAAATGAAGCACAGGTTGCCTCAGATAAGCTCTTATGCCTCATTCTCTTCACTTCGACCAGTTATCATAACACAAATCTTTTAATATTTAAAAGTATACTTGCTTGCACAGTGAGGTAGTTTGATGGCAGGTGATGGGAAATTAAATATTTCAGTAAAACGAGTTGAAACATTGCATTTCTTAAAATAAATTATTGTGTGTTAATATAAGGTTTCCTAAACTGTTGTTTTCCATTTGGACATACAGAGTATAAAAGATTAGGAAATATCATTCTACATGAGGTTGTATAGTGACAGAGTAATGCAAAATGAGTCATTAATAATTTTAAAATAGAATATAAATAATCCAGGGACTGGTGCTCTGTATGTGAAATGATATCCCATAAGCATAGTGGCGACTGGGTTGACCCAAAGAGGGAGTATTAGCACTGGAAGACTGAATTAAGAAAACAGGAAAAAATTAAGTAGGCCTCACTTTGATGTACTGCTCTCAAACAATCTCCAGTGCAAACTCTAGGTAAAGAAAACAGATTTTGGTTACTGTGTGTAGCAAAAACAATGTGAGATTCATGGCACATGAATGGTTCATAATATTTTATTTCATTATTTCTGAAGTGCTTAAGTATTTTTTTTTTAATTTTACTTCAAGTTCTGGGATACATGTGCAGAATATGCAGGTTTGTTACATAGGTATACATGTGCCATGGTGGTTTGCTGCACCTATCATCCCAACATCTAAGTTTTAAGCCTTGCATGCATTAGGTATTTGTCCTAATGCTCTCCCTTCCCTTGCTTCCCACCCCCCAATAGGCCCTGATGTTTGATGTTCCCCCTTCCTGTGTCCATGTGTTCTCATTGTTCAGCTCCCACTTATGAGTGACAACATGTGGTGTTTGGTTTTCTGTTCCTGTGTTAGTTTGCTGAGAATGATGGCTTCCAGCTTCATCCATGTCCTGCAAAGGACATGAACTCAACGTTTTTTATGGCTGCATAGTATTCCATGGTTTATATGTGCCATATTTTCTTTATCCAGTCTATCATTAATGGACATTTGGATTGGTTCCAAGTCTTTGCTATTGTAAATAGTGCTGCAACAAATATACGTGTTCATGTGTCTTTACAGTAAAACCATTTATAACCATTTGGTTATATACTCAGTAATGGGATTGCTAGGTCTAATGGTTTTCTGGTTTTAGATTCTTGAGGAATTGCCACACTGTCTTCCACAATGGTTGAACTAATTTACACTCCCACCAACAGTGTAAAAGCATTCCTATTTCTCCACATCCTCTCCAGCATCTGTTGTTTCCTAACTTTTTAATAATCGCCATTATATCTGATATGAGATAGTATCTCATTGTGGTTTTGATTTCAATTTCGCTAATGACCAGTGATGATGAGCTTTTTTTCATATGTTTGTTGGCTGCATAAATGTCTTCTTTTGAGAAGCATCTGTTCATATCCTTCACCCACTTTTCGATGGTGTTATTTTTTTCTTCTAAATTTGTTTAAGTTCCTTGTAGATTCTGGATATTAGACCTTTGTCAGATGGGTAGATTGCAAAAATTTTCACCCATTCTGTGGGTTGCCTGTGCACTCTGATGATAGTTTCTTTTGCTGTGCAGAAGCTCTTTAGTTTGATTAGATCCCACTTGTCAACTTTGGCTTTTGTTGCAACTGCTTTTGATGTTTTAGTCATGAAGTCTTTGCCCATGCATAGGTCCTGAATGGAATTGGCTAGATTTCTTCTAGGGTTTTATGGTTTTGGGTTTTACATTTAAGTCTTTAATCCATCTTGAGTTAATTTTTGTATAGTAATTTTTGTTTAGGAAAGGGGTCCAGTTTCAGTTTTCTGAATATGGCTAGCCAGTTTTCCCAGAAGCATTTATTTAACAGGGAATCCTTTCCTCATTGCTTGTTTTTGTCATGTTTGTCAAAGATCAGATGGTTGTAGATAAGTGGTGTTATTTCTGAGGTCTCTGTTCTGTTCCATTGGTTTATATATCTGTTTTGGTGCAAGTACCATTCTGTTTTGGTTAATGTAGCCTTGTAGTATGGTTGGAATTCGGGGAGCAAGATGCCTCCAGCTTTGTTCTTTTTGTTTAGGATTGTCTTGTCTCTACAGGCTCTTTTTTTTTTTTTTTTTTTTTTTGGATCCATAAGAAATTTAAAGTTGTTTTTTTTGTTGTTGTTGTTTTTAATTCTGCAAGGAAAGTCACTGATATCTTGATAGGAATAGCACTGGATCTGTAAATTACTTTGGGCAGTAGGGCCATTTTCATGATATTGCTTTTTCCAATCTGTGAGCATGGAATGGTTTTCCTTTTGTTTGTGTCCTCTATCATTTCGTTGAGCAGTGGTTCGTACTTCTCCATGAAAATGTCCTTCACTTCCCTTGTAAGTTGTATTACTAGGTATTGTATTCTCTTTGTAGCAATTGTGAATGGGAGTTTACTCATAATTTGGCTCTCTGTTTGTCTACCGTTGGTGTATAGGAATGCTTGTGATTTTTGCACATTGATTTTGTATCCTGAGGCTTTGCTGATGTTGCTTATGAGTTACTTTTTAAGGTAAAATTTAAATTTACCATTTCTTTCTTGAATCCTCATTTTTTTCTTTGTTTCAGCTTGTTCTCTCAATAAATTATTTTATCTTTAAAACAATATTTCTTGATATATTAATCATTAATTACAGTAACTGCTTATTAAAAATAATTTTAAAGCAATAATCATTGGTTATTATAAAAATATACATAAAGAAGAAAATAAAATATATTTATAATCACACTACCCTCAGGCATGAAATACTGTGTTTGAGGTTTTTACTGGTTTACACAATTTTAGAACATTTTGGATAATAATGAATATAGCTTATATAAACATATAGCTTAATGTATCTTTTCTCATATAACATTATCATACATCATTGTTTTCTTTGAAAACATACTTCAGTATATGGCTCTGGAGTAGTTCAAATGATTGTATCATTACTTTTTTTTTTTTTTTTTTTTTTTGAGATGGAGTCTCGCTCTGTTGCCCAGGCTGGGGTACAGTGGCCGGATCTCAGCTCACTGCAAGCTCTGCCTCCCAGGTTTATGCCTCAGCTCCCGAGCAGCTGGGACTACAGGTGCCCGCCACCTCGCCCGGCTAGTTATTTTTGTTTGTTTTTTTGTTTGTATTTTTTAGTAGAGATGGGGTTTCACCATGTTATCCAGGATGGTCTCAATCTCCTGACCTCGTGATCCGCCCGTCTCGGCCTCCCAAAGTGCTGGGATTACAGGCTTGAGCCACCGCACCCGGCCTGTATCATTACTTTTTAAGACAATTCCACTATGGTGGGCATTTAAATTGTTTTATTCTGCACTATTTTCAATGGTTATGTGTTGATGGATTGTTGTGCATGAATCTTGGTTGGAATCTCTGTGAAACTCTGGAATAAGTGTGTCAAATGACTATTTCTTAGGAGTCTTGAAACACTGCAAAATTAGCTTCAAGAAAAGTGACACCTATTTACACTTTTAAATAGCAAAAAGTATGAACGTGCTTATTATTAAACTCACACACAGACACATATACATAGAGCATAAAAGTGCATTTAATCATTATATCGTTATTTTTTACATGTATTTCTTTGATAATATAGTTTTTTGTTCCTCAGAAAGTTACAATATTTAAAGCTAGAAGAAAGCTCTTTCTTTTACATATGAAGAAATTGAGAGAAAATTGTGTCATGAAACCTGCTCCCAGCCATATCACAAGCAAGAGGCAGTTTCAGGACATGTGACATCCAGTTTGGTACCCCTTCCACTTCACTGCAAAGCCCTCAAGTCATTATAAGCAAGATGCATACAATTATCATCCTTTTAAATCCTCTCCTAATGAGAACATCTAAGCCAAAATTAATGTTTTAACTATGCATGACATTATTTTTACTCATATGACATGAATAACTTACAAAATTACATGAAATAAAAGATGCACTGTTGATTTCCTTATAAAAAAACACTTGACTCAAGCAAGGAGCATGGTTTTATGAAAGAAACATAATTCCCAAACACTCAAAGAAAGTGGGGGCAGTTGAGAGAATGTATTACTCAGAGCTTCTGCTCCTGAGTTGTAATTTTTTGATGGCCCCCACTGCTGCAAGCTGAATCTGTTGCTGCATATACACCAAGGCTACACTTCCCAGGGGCTGCTTCCAGAGAACTGTGTGTGGCAAGAAACAAAGGTTCTTGAGAGATGGGGGACTCTCCCAATGGGTGACAGTAGCTTGAGGATTTTCTATTTTCCCGACTGACTTGTTCTTGAAACTGTGCTGCAATTTGAAACTCTTCTCTAATCCTTCCTGCTAGCTCTCCTTTCACAGGCATCAATTCTGCCCCACAGTCTGAAGATTCTCCCTTCTCCTCCTACTTCTTCTTCCATTATTCTTAGGTAATTTTTTAGTTTTAATTTGTATGGATACATAGTAGGTGTATATATTTATGCAGTATGCGAGATGTTTTGATGCAGACATGCAATGTGAAATAAGCACATCATGAAGAATGGGATAGCCAACCCCTTAAGCATTTATCTATTAAGTTGCAAATAATCCAATTACACCCTTTAAGTTATTTTAAAATGTACAGTTATTATGGACTATAGTCACTCTGTTATGCTATCAAATAGTAGGTCTTATTCATTCTTTCTAATTCTTTTGTACCCATTATATCCCCGCCTCCTCCCTAGCCTCTCACTACCATTCCCAGCCTCTGATAATCATCCTTCTACTCTCTATATCCATGAGTTAAATTGTTTTGATATTTAGATCCCCAAAATAAGTGAGAACATGTGACATTTGTCTTTCTGTACCTGACTTACTTCACTTAACATAATGACCTCCAATTCCATCCTTGTTGTTGCAAATGACTGGATCTCATTCTTTTTTATGGCTGAATAGTACTCAATTGTGTATCTGTACCATATTTTCTTTATCATTCATCTGTTGATGGACAATTAGGTTACTTCCAAATGTTAGCTTTGTAAACAATGCTGCAATAAACATAGGAGTTTAGATCCCTCTTCAATATACTGATTTCCATTCCTTTGGGTATATACCCAGCAGTGGGATTGCTGGGTTATATCGTATCACAATTTTTAGTTTTTTGAAGAACCTCTTAACTGTTCTCCATAGGGGCTGTATTAACTTACATTCCCACCAACAGTGTATAAGGGTTCCATTTTCTCCACATCCTCAGCAGCTTTTGTTATTGCCTGTGTTTTGGATATAGGCCATTTTAACTGGGATGAGATGATATCTCATTGTAGTTTTGATTTGCCTTTCTCTGCTGATCAGTGATGTTGAGTGCCTTTTCATATACCTATTTGCTGTTTGCATGTCTTTTTAGAAATGTCTATTTAAATATTTTGCCCATCTTTTGATCAGATTATTAGATTTTTTCCTATAGAGTTGTTTGGGCTCCTTATACATACTAATTATTAACCCCTTGTCAGATATATTCTGATTATTAATCCCTTGTCAGATGGGTAGTTTTCAAAGATTTTCTCCCATTCTGTAAGTTGTCTATTCACTTTGTTGATTGTATCCTTTGCTGTGCAGAAGTTTTTTAAACTTCATGTGGTCCCATTTGTCCATTTTTGTTTTGGTTGCCTGTGCTTGTGGGATATGGCTCAAGAAATTTTTGCCCAGACCAATGTCCTGGAGAGTTTCCCAATGTTATCTTGTAGTAGTTTCATAGTCGGAGGCCTCAGATTTAAGTTTTTAATCATTTTGATTTGACTTTTGCATGTGTTGAGAGATAGGGATATAGTGTTTTTTTCTGCATATAGATACCCAATTTTCCCAGTATTTTTTATTGAAGAGACATTATTTATTGAACAGAACACTTTTCTCTAGTGTATGTTCTTGGCACCTTTCTCAAAATTGAGTTAACTGTAAGTGTGGATTTGTTTCTGGGTTCTCTATTCTGGTCCATTTGTCTATGTGTCTGCTTTAATGACAGCACCACTCTGTTTTGGTTACTATAGCTCTATAGTATAATTTGAAGTCAGGTAATGTGATTCTTCCTATTTTATTCTTTTTGTTTAGGATAGCTTTGGCTATTCTGGGTCTTTTGTGGTTCTACATAAATTTTTGGATTTTTTTAAAATTTCTGTGAAAGAATGTCACTGGTGTTTGATAGGGATTGCAGTGACTCTTTAGATTGCTCTGGATAATATGGACATTTTAACAATATTGATTCTTCCAATCCATTAACATGGAATATCTTTCCATTTTATCATGTCCTCTTCAATTTATTTTATTAGTATTTTATAGTTTTCATTACAGAGATCTTTCACTTCTTCAATTAAGTTAATTCCTAGGTATTTCATTTTATGTGTGGCTATTGTAAATGGAATTACTTTTTTATTTCTTTTCACATTGTTCACTGTTGGCATATAGAAATGCTACTGATTTTTGCATGTTGATTTTGCATCCTGAAACTTTATCAAATTTGTTTATTAGTTCTAATAGTTTTCTTGAGGAGTTTTTGGTTTTTCCAAATATAAGATTATATCACCTACAAACAAGAATAATTTGACTTCTTCCTTTCCAGTTTTGGTGACCTTTACATTTTCTCTTGTCTGATTGCTCTAGCTAGGACTTCCAGTACTATTTTGAATAACTGTAGTGACAGTGGCCATTCTTATTATGTTCCAGATATTAGAGGAAAGGCTCTCTGTTTTTCCCCATTCAGTATGATGTTAGCTGAGAGTATGTCCTCTGTGGCTTTTGTTGCATTGAGGTATGTTTCTTCTAACTCCAGTGTTTTTTTTAAGAATTTTTATATTGAAGGGATGTTAAACTTTTATCAAATGCCTCTTCAGTATCAGTTGAAATGATCATGTGGTTTTTATCCTTCATTCTGTTGATGTGATGTATCACACTGATTGATTTGCATATGTTGAACCATCCTTGCATCCCTGACATAAACCCAATTTGGTCATGATGAATTATCTTTCCAATGTATTGTTGAATTCGGTTTGCTAGTATTTCATTGAGGATTTTTGCATCAATATTCATCAGAGATATTGGCCTATATTTTTCTTTTTTTGATGTGTCTTTGTCTGGTTTTGGTATCAAGGTAATTATGGTCTCATAGAATGAGTTTGGAAGTTTTCCCTCCTCCTCAATTTTTTGGAATAGTTCAAGTAGGATTGGTATTAGTTATTTCTTAAATATTTGGTAGAATTCAGCAGTGAAGCCACCAAGTCCTGGGCTTCTTTTTTATTGAAACACTTTTTATTACAGCTTCTATCTAATTACTTGTTATTGGTGTATTCAAGTTTTGCATTTTTTTCTAGCTTAATTTTGGTAGGTTGTATGTATCTAGGAATTTGTCCATTTCTTCTTGATTTTCCAATTTATTGGCATATGTTGCTCATAGTAGCCACTAATAATCCTTTGAATTGATACAGTATCAGTTGTAATGTCTCCTTTTCATTTCTGATTGAATTTATTTGGATCTTCTCTCTTTTTCCTTAATCTGGATAAGGTTTGTCAATTTCGTTGAACTTTACAAAAATTAACTTTTGTTTATTGATCTTTTGTATTTTTTGTATTTTTCATTTCTATTTCATTTCTTTCTGCTCTAATCTTTATTATTATTTTCTTCTAATGAATTTGGTTCAGTTGGATCTTGCTTTTCTAGTTCTTTAAGATGCATCATTAGATTGTTTATTTGAAGTTTTCTCTTTTTATTAATGTAGGCATTTGTAGCTATGAACTTCCCTCTGAGTACTGTTTTTGCTGTTTCCCATAGGTTTTGGTATGTTGTGTTCTATTATCATTTGTTTAGAGAAAATTTTCAATTTCCTTTTTAATTTCTTTATTGACATGCTGGTCATTCTGGAGTATATTGTTTAATTTCCATATATCTATATAGTTTCCAAAATTCCTCTTTATTAACTTCTAGTTTTATTCCATTGTGGCCAGAGAAGATACTTGGTATTATTTTAATTTTCTGAATGTTTTGGGACTTGTTTTGTGACCTAACATATAGTCTATCCTTGAGAATGATCCATGAACTGAGAAAAAAAAAAGTGTATTCTGCAGCTCTTGGATGAAATGTTCTGTAAATTTCTATTTGATCAATTTGGTCTATAGTGCAGATTAAGTCTGATATTTCTTTGTTGATTTTCTGTCTGGAAGATATGGCCACACAGAAAGTGGGGTGTTGAAGTTTCCAGGTATTATTATATTGGGACCTATCTCTTTCTTTAGCTCCAATAATAGTTCCTTTATATATCTGGGTGTTCCAATGTTGGGTGCATATATATTTAAAATTGTTAATTCGTCTTGCTGTATTGACTCCTGTATCATTATATAGTGAACTTCTTTGTCTCTTCTTATAGTTTTTGTCTTGAAATCTATTTTGTCTGATATAAGTGTAGTGACTCCTGCTCTTTTTTTATTTCCATTGACATGGAATATGCTTTTCCCTCCCTTCATTTTTAGTCTGTGTGTGTCTTTCTAGGTGAAGTGTTTCTTGTAAACAACAGATGAATGTGTCTTGTTTTTCATCCATTCATCCAGTCTATGACTTTTAATTGGAGAGTTTAGTCCATTTACATTCACTGTTATTATTGATAAGTAAGGACTTACCCATGCCATTTTGTTATTTGTTTTCTGGTTGTTTTGTGATCTTCTCTTCCTTCTTTCTTTCATTCCTGTATTCCTCTAGTAAAGATTATTCTCTCTGGTGGTATGATTTAGTTGCTTGCTATTTATTTTTTATGTATTCATTGTATGCTTTTTGGTTTGACGTTACCATGAAGCTTGCAAATACTATCTTATAACCCATTATTTTAACCTGATAATTTAACACTACTTGCATAAGCAAATAAACAAGCAAAAGAAAAAAAAAATTCACCCTAACTTCATTTCCCTGCTTTTTAACTTTTTATTGTTTCTAGTTCTACCTTATTGTACTGGCTATGTTTTGAAAAGCTGTTGTAGTTATTATTTCTGATTGATTCATTATTTAATCTGTCTACCTAAGAGTGGTTTACATTTCACAGTTATGGTGTTGCAATATTCTGTGTTTTCCTGTGCACTTACTATTGGAAGTTTTTTACCTTTAGGTGATTATGTACTTCTCATGAATGTCCTTTCCTTTCTGATGGAAGTATGCCCTTTAGCCTTTCTTGTAGGATGAGTCTTGTATTGATAAAATCCCTCAGCTTTTGTTTTTCTGGGAAGGTCTTTATTTCTTCTTCATGTTTGAAGAATATTTTGCAAAATACACTATTCTAGGGTAAATGTTTTTTGTTTTTTTTTTTTTCCTTCAGCACTTTAAATATGTCATGCCACTCTCTCCTGGCCTATAAGGTTTCCACTGAAAAGTCTGCCGCCAGATGTATTGGAGCTCCATTGTATGCTATTCGTTTCTTCTCTCTTGCTACATTTAGGATCATTTCTTTATCCTTGACCTTTGAGAATCTGATTATTGAATGTCTTGAAGTAGTGTTCTTCAGGTTAAATCTGCTAGGTGTTCTATAACCTTCTTGTACTTGGATATTGATACCTTTGTCTAGGTTTGGGAAGTTCTCTGTTACTATCCCTTTGAATAAACTTTCTATTCCTGTCTCTTGCTTTACCTCCTCTTTAAGGCCAATAGCTCTTAGATTTGCCCATGTGAGGCTATTTTCTAAATCATTTGGCTTTCTTCATTTTTTTAATTCTTTTTTCTTTTGTTTCCTCTGACTGTTTATTTTGAAATAGTCTGTCTTCAAGTTCATTAATTATTTCTTCTACTTGATCCATTTTGTTATTAAGGGACTCTGATGCTTTCTTCAGTATGCCAACTGCATTTTTCAGCTCCAGAATTTCCACTTGATTCTTTTTAATTATTTCAATCTCTTTATTAAATTTATCTGATAGCATTCTGAATTCCTTCTCTGTTTTATCTTGAATTTCCTTGAGTTTCCTCAGCACAGCTATTTTGAATTCTCTGCCTGAAAGACCACATGCCCCCATTTCTCCAGAATTCATCCCTTGTGTCTTATTAAGATCATTTTGTTAGGTCATGTTTTCCTGGATGATGTTGATGCTAGTAGATATTCTTTGGTATCTGAATATTTATGAGTTAGGTATTTATCATAGTCTTCACTGTCTGAACTTATTTGCAGCTGCCTTTCTTGGGAAGGCGTTCCAGATATTTGAAGGGACTTTGGAAAGCCTTAATAATCAAAGTTAGCTTTGTGATCTAAGCTGTTTCTGCTTTAGGGAGTATCCCAAGCCTAGTAATGCTGTGGTTCTTGCAGACTCATAGAGGTACCATCTTGATGGTCTTGGACAAGATCTGAGAGAATTTTCTGAATTATTAGGCAGAGACACTTGTTCTCTTCTCTTACTTTCTCCCAAACATAGTCTCTCTCTCTGTTCTGAGCCACCTAAAGCTGGGAGTGGAGTGACATAAGCACCCCTCTGGCCACCACCACTATGAGTGTGCTGGGTCAGACCTAAAGCCAGAAAAGTTCTGAGTCTCACCCAAGGCTTGCTGTAACCACACACTGGCTACTACCTATGTTCACTTAAGGCCCTGAGGCGCTACAATCAGCAAATGGCAAAGCCAGCCAGGCCTGTGTCTTTCCCTTCAGGGTGGCAATGTTCCCCAGGTCCCAGGTGGGTCCAGGAGTGTCATCTAAGAGTCAGGGACTAGAGACAAAAACATTAGAAGTCTATCTGGTATTCTATTTTACTGTGGCTAAGATGGCTCTCAACCCACATGATGCAACCTTTCCCATTTTTATTTTCTCTTTCCAAAGGCAGAGGAGCCTTACCCCGTAGCCACCATCAACCCTGGCCACAAGGAGTACTGCCAGACTACCACCAATGTTCCCTTAAGGCCCAAGGACTCTTAAGTGAGCTTGTGGTGAATGCTGCTTGGCCTGGGACTCGCCCTTCTGGGCAGTGGAGTCCCCGCTGGCCCAGAGCAAATCCAGAAATGCTGTCCAAAAGTCAAGTTCTGGAATCAGGTACCCCAAAAGCCTGCTTGCTGTTCTACCCTTCCATAGTTTTGTTGGTACCTGAAGCTAGCAAGTCTCAGAGGCTCACCAAGGCCCTCAATGTACTACCTGGATATCACTGCTAGTTATTCAGGGCCCAAGGACTCTTCAGTTAGCAGGTGATGAATGCTTGCAGGACTAGTTTTTTTCCTTCTGGCCCAAGGTTTCCTTCTGTTTCTAGAAGTGTTGTCTAGGAGCTAGGGCTTGAAATAGGGGCCTCAGGACTCTGACTGGTGCCCTATCCTGCTATGGCTTAGCTGGTATCCAAGATGAAAGACAAAGTCTTCCCCACTCTTCCTTTTCCTCTCCTCAAGCCCAAGAAAGGAGACCATTTTGGAGCCATAGGCTGTGCAGCCTGGGGCTACGGGACAGGTAGTGCCAGCACTCCCTTGGCTGCCGCAGCTGGTGTCTCAGTGTGTTGTGTACCCCACTAGTACACTGTCTCTGGATCTAGTTCAGCACTAAGACTTGCCAAAGAGTTGCAGTCCTTATGTCCTAGACTGCCTTTCAAACTTAGAGACAGAGAGGATTTTGGCCCTCAGTGATGTTTTTTTTTTTTTTTAATCTCTTCAGTGCCTCTTTCAACCATATGAGTTAAAACTAGGTACTATGAGTGCTCAGCTGATTTTTGGTTCTTAGGAAGGTATTTTTTGTGTGTGTAGACAATTGTTAACTTGGTGACTTTGTGGTGGTGGTGTGAATGATTGATGGACTTTTCTATTCCACAGTGTTGCTCTGCTTCCCCCTCAGGTGTTCTTTTACTTTTAATCCCATCTTGCAGGTATTGCAAGGGGAACCTGAACTAACACAGAACACAAAGTGTACAAAGGACTACTAAATCCATTTATAAGCTGGGGCTTGCTTTCTTTGCATATAAATAAGATGTCCCTTATCATAAAAAAGAAAAATGTCCCATAGCTGATGGGATGCCTTCAGTGTTGACCCCTGAACTGAGTTTAGTGCTCCAGAAAAAGTTTTAGAAAATCAAGGCTAGCTTTTTGTTTTTTTGTTAATTAGGAGCCCTTTATTCCCAAGGCCACCAGACCACCTAGCAGTATTAACTTCTATACATCTACCTTGACTCTCAAAAAGGGAAGGTGGTAGAATGAGTGTTATCCTGTCAGTGCATTTACTTAAAAAAATTACTTCAAAATGCAAAGTATATGTATGTGTGTAATTGAACTTTATGCCCTAGGGGCATGGATTAGTCCATTTTCATGCTGCTGATAAAGACATACCTGAGACTGGGCAATTTACAAAAGAAAGAAGTTCTTTCTTCCCCAAGTTCCACATGGCTGGGGAAGCCTCACAGTCATGGTGGAAGGCAAGGAGGAACAAGTCCGGTCTTACATGGATGGCAGCAGGCAAAGAGAGAATGAGGAAGATGCAAAAGCAGAAACCCTTGATGAAACCATGAGATCTTGTGAGACTTATTTACTACCACAAGAACAGTATGGGGGAAACCACCCCCATGATTCAATTATCTCCCACAGGGCCCCTCCCACAACACATGGGAATTATGGGAGTACAAGTCAAGATAAGATTTGGGTGGGGAAGCAGAGCCAAACCATACCAGAGCAGTTAGTTGTACAGGAATCAAAAATCCAGAGGTGACAATAAGAGGTGCTTTTATCTAAATCTTCAGCAGAGTATTTGTTAATTAGTGCAAGAGATGTTAGACATAATTTTCACGGATGAGGTAAATGTTCTTTTTTAAAAGACATATATGTGTGGTGGCTCATTCCTGTAATCCCAGCACATTGGGAGCCTGAGGATGGTGGATCATCTGAGATCAGGAGTTCAAGAGCAGCCTGGCCAACATAGTGAATCCCGTCTATACTAAAAATACAAAAAATTAGCTGGGTGTGGTGGTGGGCGCCTGTAATCCCAGCTACTCAGGAGGCTGAGGCAGGAGAATCGCTTGAATCCAGGAGGTGGAGGTTGCAGTGAGCCAAGATTACACCATTGCACTCCAGCCTGGGCAACAAGAGCGAAACTGTCTAAAAAAAAAAAAAAATATATATATATATATATATAGACAGAGAGAGACAGAGAGAGAGTGGATATAAAATCTGGTCAACCATATATATATAATTAAATATATTCAAATATATATTTAAATATATATATGTATATATTTAATTAAATATTGTAATATAATTATATATAAATACATGTATATACATTTATATATTTAATATACATTATATATATTTATATTTTTACATATATACACATATATATACAAATACAAACATATATATATATATATATATATATATATAAAAATATATATAGTTGACCAGATTTTATAAACTCCACTTTCCTTGAATGAACCTTCAGGACAGAGTACAAGATCTACCGTTTTACTCGGTTTGCGTGCACACACACACACACACACACACACACACACACACTCTCTCTCTCTCTCTCTCTCCCTCTCTCTCTCTCTCTCAGTGGAGGGCTCCAAAGCCTAACCAAACAGAATACTGGCTGATCAGATATCAGCATATCATCAGCCTGGGAGGAAACCTTCCTTTCAAGGTGTTTATCTTAATGCCTGGAGAAAGAGAACAAGCAGAGACTTAACCAAACTTATCAGACCAGGTTAGGAGTGGTTTTTGTGTACTGATGCATATTCTTGTGCACATGCATACATGCTTGGCTACTGATACATATTTGTATTTGTGGCAAAATTTAGACAGAGATCTGATAGTGAGGTTGTAGTGAAGGATATTCCCTACCTAGGTCTGATTGGAGATTATTAGACCTGACATTTGTTGAATGACCAAATTTACTTATGTCAGTTCACAAAAATGAGAGCTCTGTTTTATGCCAGATATCTGAAAGTTCAGGATATCTGTGAATTATGATAAGGGTGGTTGGGGAATTCTTGAATTTCTTTCATCTGTAGTCTGTCTCAAATTATTGAGATTTGTACTTAGAGACTCTTAACGTTTTGTGAGATGTAGCAGCTGCAATTGGGCTATTTAAAAGAATAGAGCAGGACTTGTTCTTACTGTGTTTCTACAGCATGAATAGGAAAAAAGTTTGTTTTGGTTTTGTTTCTTTGCTCACTCAAAATCTCCCAGAGACAGTGGACACTTGGTTAATGACATAAACCCAAATTACTTTTCTACTCTTCAGAGAACCTATTCATATAGCACAAAAATATTGGTCAAATCCCTTTATAGAAGTGCTGCACTGGTGAAAAACATGGAAGAATAAAACAATGGAAAGCCCCAAGTCTTAGTCAATATATCTTCTCACCAGGGCAGACATAAACCATCCCACAGGAAATGTAACAAATTAGAATCATACAAGATTATATTTCAAAACTGAAAAATGATCTAAGATTGCTTTAATAAAAATCTCCCCCAAACAAATGCCAGGGCCATACTAGTTAATGTTATTAATAAACTTAAGTATTTTGGCTAGGACTGGAGAGAAGAAAAAATAAATATGTAAGAATGAATAAAGTAGCAAAACTCAACTGAACGCCATCTAAAATAAGCTCACTTTTAATAAGAAAATGCAGACAAGTTGAAAATAAATAGATGGACCAAAATATACCATATGTAAGAAAACAAAAGACATTTAATAATGATAAAAAGATCAAAACATCTGGAAAACAATAATTATAAATGTATATGTAGCATCAAAATGGAACATTAAAACACATGAAGGAAACCTCAACAATTTAGTGAAGAAATGAAAAATTGTGTAAACACTTGGGCATTTAATAAACCTCTTTCAGTAATTTATACAACAACTATGCACACACACACAAAATAATAATAATAATAGAGATACAGAAGATGTTTAGAACACTATCAACCACATCGAGCTAAATAATATATATAGAACACTGCATCCAACCACCATAAAATACTATTTTCAAGTGCACAAAATATATTCACCAAGATAGAAGGCTTGCTAGACTATAAAACAAGTCTCTATGATTTTGAAAGTGTTAAAATAATGTATATGTTCTCTAACCAAAATTGAATTAAATTAAAAGCTAATTTTAAAAATCTATTGATATGGTTTGGCTGTGTATCTACCCAAATATCATCTTTAATTGTAGTTTCCATAATCCCTGCATGTTGTGGGAGGGACCTGGTAGGAGGAAATTCAGTCATAAGGGTGGTTACCCTCATGCTGTTCTCATGATAGTGAGTTCTCATGAGACTTGATGGTTTTAAAAGGGGCTTTTCTCTTTTGCTCAGCACATATCTCTCCTGCTGCCATGTGAAGAAGCATGTGTTTGCTTCCTTTTCCACCGTAATTGTAAGTTTCCTAAGGACTTCCCAGCCATGCTGAACTGTGACTCAATTAAACCTCTATCCTTTATAAATTAGCCTGTCTTGGGAAGTTCTTTATAGCAGCATGAGAATGAACTAATACAGTAAATTGGTATCGCGGACAGTAGATGCTGCTGTAAAGATATCCCAAAAATGTGGAATCGACATTGGAACTGGCTAACAGGGAGAGACTGAAACAATTTGAAGGACTTGGAAGAAGACAGGAAGATGTGGGAAAGTTTGAAACTTCCTAGAGACTTGGAGTGCTCAGAAAACATGAAGATGTGGGAAAGTTTGAAACTTGCTAGAGATTTGTTGAATGGCTATGACCAAAATGCTAATAGTGACATGGACAACAAAGTCCAGGCTGAGGTGGTCTCAGGTGGAGATGAGGGACTTGGGAACTGAAGCAAAGGTGACTCTTGTTAGCTTAGCAAAGAGACTGGCAGCATTTACCCCTGCTCTAGAAATCTGTGGAACTTTGAACTTGAGACAGATGATTTAGGATGTCTGGCAGAAGAAATTTCTAAGCAGCAAGTATTTAAGAAAAAGCAGAGCATAAAAGTTGGGAAAACTTGAAGCCTACTATGTGATAGAAACCGAAAACCTATTTTCTGGGGAGAAATTCAAGCTGGCTGCAGAAATTTGCATAGGTAACAAGGAGCCAAATGTTAATCACCAAGAAAATGGGAAAAATGTCTCCAGCGCCTGTCAGAGAACTTCACAGCAGCTCCTCCAATCACAGTCCTAAAGGCCTAGGAGGGAAAAAATGGTTTCATCAGCTCATCTCAGGGTCCCCCTGCTCTATTCAGGCTCTGGACGTGGTGCCCTGCATCCCAGCTACTTCAGCTCCAGCCATGGCTAAAAGGGGCCAATGTACAGCTCACGCCATTGCTTCAGATCAGTGAACTTATATTTGCATGACTTAGCAATAGAAACTCTTCAATCTGAAGGTACAAAGAAAAACACTGAGAAAAATAATCAGAGCCAAAGTGACATATGAGAAAACATAAAGCATTCTAATATAACCAAATATCCAGAAGGAAGGCAGTGGGCAGGAAAAAAAAAAAAAGATTTAAACAAATAAAAGACCAAAATTATTGTTGTAGCAGGACAAGCCACAGACAAAACCCCTCAGACACCGAGTTAAAGAAGGAAGGGGTTTATCTGGCCGGGAGCATCGGCAAGACTCCTGTCTCAAGAGCCAAGCTCCTCGAGTGAGCAATTCCTGTCCCTTTTAAGGTCTCACAACTCTAAGGAGGTCTGCTTGAGAGGGTTGTGATTGATTGAGCAAGCAGAGGGTACGTGACTGGGGGCTGCATGCAGTGGTAATTAGAACAGAACAGAATAGGACCGGGATTTTTACAGTGCTTTTCTATACAATGTCTGTAATCTATAGATAACATAACCGATTAGGTCAGTGGTTGATCTTTAACTACCACGCCCAGGCAGGCTGTCTGCTTGTGGATTTCATTTCTGTCTCTTAGTTTTTACTACTTCTTTCTCTGGAGGCAGAAATTGGGCATAAGACAATATGAGGGGTGATCTCTTCCCTTATTCTAATTTTCTTTTCTTTTCTTCCTTTCTTTTTTCTTTGTTTTTTTTTTTTTTTTTTTTTTTTTTTTTTTAAGATGGAGCCTCACCCTTGTTGCCCAGGCTGGAGTGCAATGGTGCAGTCTTGGCTCACCACAACCTCTGCCTCCCAGGTTCAAGTGATTCTCCTGCCTCAGCCTCCCAAGTAGCTGGGATTACAGGCATGTGGCACCACACCCAGTTAATTTTTGTATTTTTAGTAGAAATGGGGTTTCACCATGTTGGCCAGGCTGGTCTCAAACTCCTGACCTCAGGTGATCTGCCTGCCTTGGCCTCCCAAAGTGCTGGAATTATAGGCATGAGGCACCACATCTGGCAAAAATTCTTTTAAATTTAATAACAATTTTAGACTTACAAATCCAAGAAGCTCAGCAAACTACCAACAGAAGAAACATGAAGAAAATCACATAAAGGCTTATCACAATGAAAGTGTGTGAATAAAGATAAAATATTTTAAGCTGCTAGAAGAAACATTACAAACATGAAAACAGAGATGAGAATGACAACATACTTCCTGTCAAAACTATGCAAGTCAGAACAAAATGGAGAGAGAGTCTAAAAAATATCCTGCCAACTTAACTTCCTTACATATTGAAAATATTTATTAAAATTAAAATCAAAATTAATATATCATCAGACGAACAAAAGTTGAGAAAATGTATTGCCAGAAGACCTGAGTTAAAGAAATGTTGAAAGAGTTTTGCTAGCAGAAGGAAAATTATACCAGTTAGAAAATTAGAGGTACACAAAGGAATAAAGAGAGCCAATAAATGATAAATATATAGGTAAATATAAAGAAATTTTCTTATTTTTAAATGGTATTTTCAATATCAAATTAAGCTTCTATGAGAAAACCCTTTAAATACAAAACAAACATAGGTTGAAGAAAAAGCATATATGTGTGTATGTGTGTATACATACACACCATAGAAACACCAAACAAAATGACACTGGAGTGGCAATATTGATATCAAATAAAGCAGGCTTCAGAAAAACAAATATTACCAGGTATAAAGAGTAGAATTATATAATGATGAAAGGGTCAATTCATCAAGAAGAAATAACAGTCTTAAATGTTCATGCACACAACAGCAGAGCTTCAAAACACGTAAAACATAAACTGATAAATTGAAGGAAGAAATAGACAAATCCAAAAGTATCATTGGCTATATTAACATCTCTTTATTAGCAAGTAATATAATAGGCAGAGAGAAAATCAATAAAGATATAGAGGGCTTGAACAACCAGATTGACCTAATAGGCATACTATATACATTTTTAAGTGCAAAAAGTTGAATTTATACAAAGTACAAATTGACAGCAACAGAATTAACCTAGACATAAATAAACAAAAAAACCTGGAAGTTTCCCAAATATTTTTGTGTTAAACAGTGCATTTCTAAACAGCCCATGGGTCAGAAATCAGAGAAAAATTAGAAAATATTTCTAATGAACAAAAATGTTTACATAAATTTTTGTGAGATACAGCTACAGCAGTGCTTAGAGGGAATTTTTGTTAGATGAGAAGAAAGACCTCAAAAACAATAATCTCTTTTCACCCAAGAAACTAGAAAAATAAGAACATAATAAATCAGAACAAAAAGAGGAAGAAATAATAAAGATAGGAGCAAAAATCTAGAAAATTGAAAACAAGTATATAATACAGAAATCAATGAAATAAAAAACTGTTTAAGAACTCAGTATCTCTGATGAACCTCTAGCTAGAATGATAAAGAAAATGAGAGAAATAGAAAAGAAATAAATTACTATTAACAGAAATGAGAGAAAATACATCACTATAGATTCAAAAGATGTTGTAAGAATTAGGGAATATTATAAACTACCTTATGACAATATATTTGTTAACAGTTGAAATAGGCCAGGCATAGTGTCTCATGCCTGTAATCCCAGCACTTTGGGAAGCCAAGTTGGGCAGATCGCTTCAGGCCAGGAGTTTAAGACTAGCCTGGCCAACATGGTGAAACCCTGTCTCTATTAAAAATACAAAAATTAGCCGGGTGTGGTTGTACACACCTGTAATTCGAGCTACTTTTGTGTGACTGAGGCATGAGATTCACTTGAATCTGGGAGGCAGAGGTTGCAGTGAGCTCAAATGCGGGTACTGCACTCCAACTTGGGTAACAAAGCATGACTGTCTAAAAACAAAAAGAAACATGTAAATTATTTGAAAGACACATCCAATTCAAGAAGAAATAGTTAAACTGAATATTCCTCTATTATTAAATAAATGAAATTTGTAGTTGAAACCCTTCCCATGCACAAAAAAAAATTTTATGCACAGATGTCGCAATTGGCAAATTCTATCAAATATTTCAAGAAGAAAGCATATCAATTCTACACAAACTCTTCCATGAAAATAGGAGAAATAGCCTTTATGTTTTATAAGGTTAGCATTACCCCAAGTCAAAAAACAAAGCCATCAGAAGAGAAGAAAACTGCAGACCAATATTTTCCATGAACACAAATGCAAAGATATTTCACAAGAGTAAAATTTAGCAATACATTATGACCAAGTGGGGGTTATTCCAGGAATGCAGTTTAGTCCAACACTGAAAAAATCATATAATATAATTCACCAAATAAATTAATAAAGAACAAAAATCATATTATCTCCATAGGAACAGAAAAAGCAACTGACAAACAACTGTTTCTGATAGCGATTCTTGAGAAGTAAATAACTTCCCACACAAAATAAGGATGTCTACCAAAAAATGTCTGTTAACATTATATTTAATGAAGAAAAGCTGAATATTTTCCCCTTAAGATAAAAAGCAAGGCGAAGAAGTTTGCTCTCAGGACTTCTTTTCAGCATTGTTTTGGAGGGCTAAGCATTCTAAGAAGGAGGAAGAGGAAAAGGAGGAAGGTAATGATATGCAGATTGAAAAAGAAGAAGAAAAAGTGTCTATTGTTCCACAGATGACATGTCTGTTAGAAAACCTAAAGAATTTTTAAAAATTCTACTAGAACTATTTAGTAATTTATCAAGGTTTCAGAATGCATAGTCAATATGAAAAAATCAATTTAAGTCTGTATTAACAACAAACAATGACACTTAAATTTTTAAAATACAACTTGCAATAGCATGAAAATATGCAATATTTAGGGAAATTTTAACAAATATATGCAAATATTGTACATTAAAAATTATAAACATTTGAACAGAAAAATTATAGACATAATAAAATGAAGAGAAAAACATATTCATGGATTCAATTAATCAAATAGTAAGACTTTAATTTTCCCTAGATAGATATAGAGATTGAATATAATTGCTAACAAGATCTCATCAGATTTTTTGTATGAATTTAATAAGCTTATTTATTTAATAAACTTGTTTTCAACTTTATATGAAAGTGTAAAGCCTCTAGAATGTCTAGTTCTTTTAAAATAAAGAGCACAACTGAATAATAAGGCAAGAAATATAAAATGGAAAAATGTTTGAACAGACATTTCACAGCCAAAGATATTCAACATCATTGGTTAGCATCAGAGAAATGCAAATTGAAACCCAGGCAGTGCTGCCCACACACTGGAATGGCTAAAATTATAAAGACTGACAGTACAAAATTTTGTAGGAGATGTAGAGCTACTGGAACTTTCATGCATTGCTGATGTTAATGTAAAATATTAAAACAATTTTGGAAGATATTTGGCAGTAAAATCAATGAAAATAAACATATATGCCACCCGTCAGTTCATTCCTAGGAATTTACTCAAGATAAATGAAAGTGTACGTCCACATAAAGAGCTTCAGGTTTTCTTATGTAGCACAGGATCTAAAGTGTATATTTATAAGCCATATTAAAATATTTGTAGCTGCTTCATTTATATTAGCCAAAAACTATAAATAACTTAAATGTTTATCAAGAAGTGAATGGGTAAGAAAATTGTAGTATATCCAAAATACATAATATTACTCAGGTATTAAAAGAGGTAAGCTACTTATACATTCAATAAAAATGAAGAATAAAAACATGCTGAACAAAAGAAGCTGAACCAAAAACACATTCTGGTTTATTCTATGTATATGAAATTCTATAAAAGGGAAATATAATATCTAATGACATAAAGCAGATCTGTGGTTTCTAGAGACCAAAGGTGGAGAGAGGGGACTGACTGAAAAAAGCCATGGGGAAACATTGTTGAGTGGCGTTTCTGTACTTGGTGGTGGCAGTGCATGCATTTGTCAAATATCATGGAACTACACCCTTAAAATGCGGTGCATCTTACTGAGTGTCAATTATATTTCAATAAATTTTATTAAAAATAAATTATTTTAAAAATATTTTTATTAATATTATTACAATAGTTTTGGGGGAACAGGTGGTGTTTGGTTACATGGATTAGCTCTTTAGTGGTGATTTCTGAAATTTTGGTACACCCATCACCTGAGCAGTGTACACTGCACCCAGTGTGAAAAAAATAAATAAAATAAGTAAAAATCTACTCTCTTAAAAAAAAAAAGGCAGAGGAAGAGAGACCTGAGTTGGTGTGCCCTCTCACCATGTGAAGCTCTCTACCACGTTATGACTCAGCAAGAAGGTTATCCCCAGATGCCAGTGCTGTGCTCTTGGACTTCTTACTATACAGAACCATGAGTTAAAGAAACATACTTTTCTTATGAAAATAAAATAAAAATAAAAATGGATGTTTTAAAGCAAAGGAAAAGTCTTATAGTGGCTTATGTAATATCAAAGAACTAGGAAAGTGTGATATCATATTATGTCGTGAAAACTATAATATTGTCTGAACTTCAGTATCCTACTTTTCCACTTTAGTTTTTCTTAACATTTGTATTTTTCAAAAAGACAAATTGCTAAGTGTGGGCATAGAGTCAAAATTCTAACATGTTTTTCAATAGCTAGAAGACCAGATGATGTATCATTTTATAAATACGTAGAAAGAAAGTTGGTATTAAAGTCAGCATGAATTTGATAACTTGCCTAAAAAGTATGGCTGATTTCATTATCTAAGGGCTCAAAGCTTTTTATCACAAACATACTAGTCATTCTTCCTGAAAACTCCTCAGGGGCAAAGTACCCAAATTTCACAAAAGGCTGTAATACTTCTCATGTTTTAGAAAGATTCGAAAGTATAGGTGCCATTTACAGATCTTGACTTTGACTTCCATTGTTCCAGCCTTCTCCGTGATCTGGAATCTCACGTTCCTGTGTTCTAACCCTTTTCTGCTCTTTGCTCTTAAAAATCAAGTTAAGTTCTGACCAGCTGTCTCCAAAATTACACAAATTTAGGATAGAATAAGGTATATATTTAGGAAGATAGATGCACATTAATTTTAAAGTCCCACCCTAATACTGATCAGCAATAAACACGGATATTTAAGAGGATTGCAGATCAAACACATTTATTTTCCTGTGTGATAGATATACCTATGTTTCTATATAGAACAAATAAGGGTACAGAGAAACATAAGTGCAAGGTTATATTACTATAAATACTCAGTCACATGTTCTTACTTATAAGTGGGAACTAAACATTGGGTACACATGGATACAAAGATGGGAACAATAAACACTGGGGATTCTAAAGCCAGAGAGGGAGGAAGAGAGGTAAGGGTTGAAAAACCACCTATCAAGTACTATGTTCATTACTTGAGTGACAGGATCATTAGAAGCCCAAACTCCAGCATCATGCAAAATATCCATGTAACAAACCTGCACATGTACCCCCTAAAATTTAAAAAATATAACAAAATAAAAAATAAGTAAATAAATACATATCTAGAGACTTGTGTCTACATTGACAGAAAATATATTTTCTAACATCTTAGAGCAAGAATTATATATTATTTCCCCCAGTCACTTAAAAAATTTTGAGAAACTCTGCAACTTTTATTTGTGGAAATAACACATTAATTCAAGTTTGCTTATAAAATAGAAAAATATTTCACAAAAATGGATGCATTTCAAATAGAATAAATGTAAAGTAGTATTTATAAATTCATAAATGTATCCTCCTAACATTATTTATATTCTGTAAACAGAAATTCTAGGTATTCTATTCACATTAGAATCCATTTGAGATAGAAAATAGTAAAATATGAAATATTTGGTTTCTTTAGAAAGTTGCCTAGGTGACAATAAGAACATAGAGAAGCAAAAATGAAATAAATAAAAGAAAATAACACACAGGTTCAATGGAAGGAAACATATGTATGGTAGAACAAGACTGAAATGTCCAGTAGACATTGGAGCACTTTCACAAAAGAAAAATGTCATAGACTGTTGTAATAGTTGTAAGACGTTTAGTTTATGGGAAATATTATGCTATTAATCAGCAGTAAATCATAGTGGTTAAGAGGGTGTGATTTGGACTCAAGCTACTTACATCGAATTCTGCTTGCCCACTTAGTGCTTATGACCTTGGGCAGCTTTTAACCCTCTGATCTTCAGGGACTCCCTAGGGTTTTGTGTAGCTTAAAATGAGAAAATGCAAGTAAAGTGCTTACCATAAAACTTGGTATAATAAAACTTGCTAGGCCGGGCGCGGTGGCTCAAGCCTGTAATCCCAGCACTTTGGGAGGCCGAGACGGGCGGATCACGAGGTCAGGAGATCGAGACCATCCTGGCTAACACGGTGAAACCCAGTCTCTACTAAAAAATACAAAAAAAAACTAGCCGGGCGAGGTGGCGGGCGCCTGTAGTCCCAGCTACTCGGGAGGCTGAGGCAGGAGAATGGCGTAAACCCGGGAGGCAGAGCTTGCAGTGAGCTGAGATCCGGCCACTGCACTCCAGCCTGGGCGACAGAGCAAGACTCCGTCTCAAAAAAAAAAAAAAAAAAAAAAAAAACTTGCTAAATGTAAGCTATTAGTGGTAGTAGTAGTAGTAGTAGATTATTTTCATTAATTACAATTGATAGAAGTGACCAAAGAAAGTGAAAAAGAACTGGAATCATTCTTGTCATGATTCTTTTAGGAACAGTGACTGAAAAGCATTTCAGGTTTTCTCCTATAGCAAATGATCTAAACTAGAGGTTTATAAGCTGTATTGAAACATCTTGAAGGATATAAAGAAAATTATATTTTCTTATCTTTAATGACCAGAATTTGTTCCATAGGTTACCCAGTTTCCAGTAGGAGTGGGACAGGGATCATCTAAAAAGTGGATACAAAAGAGCAATCTTCCATGTGGTAGTCATTGACCTACCTGAAATCAGAGGGGTTACACCAGATTACCACCTGTATGGCATATTTCCTTTTGATTCCAAGGCCTTTAACAATTATTTGTGTCTCTTGGGATATAAAATCCTGCCAAATGAATTCAGAGCTGTAATTATAATGCCTCTACACAAGACAAAGGTGGCAGATTGGAGTGTGAAAATAGCTTGGGAGATCTCCTGTCAATCTACACTTGATACTGCTCTGGCAAGAATCTTTCTCAACTGGCTGCTTCCTCATGTGCTAAAATGCACTTTTACCAGAGAGCCCGCATGGTTGCAGAGGAGGAAGTGTTGCCGCCAACTTGATCTTTACTCTCCATAAGCTCCAGGAAAAGGCATGTGAAAAGTGCCATCTGTGGTACGTGGCTCTTTCTGATCTAATGCAGGCCTTTGACAGTATTAATAGAAGAATGTTGCAGCAACTTCTCAGAAAATACAGTTGCCCGGAAATTTTGGATGGCCTTTCTTTATAAATCCACCATTACCAACTCTAGAAGAATTGTTCTGGGTAGGATCCAGTATTGTCTTTCTCAGGTTATGTCACATTTAGAAAGGAGGGGAGAAAGCTCTGTGCATCTAGTTGTATTCATATCCTCCTGCCTGGTCTCTAGAGATGCTATTATTGAAACCATTCAGAGATCTTCAGATACGTTTTTAGTTCTACATTTGGGGTGGGGGATGGGTAAAAGCAGTAGAGGTGAAGGGTATTACTAGACCTTGGGTCCACAGAATTGTGTATCTTTTTTGTGTAAACAATTTTTGGCTGTATGTCAGGAAAGCAACAGTTTACTAAAGAGCCACTTTATCTCAATTAAACATCATGACAGACTAATAATTAATTGGGCATTCAAATTATATTCTGCCAGGACAATAGCTGTAAAATTTATCCTCCTACCTGTCTGCTAGCAATTAGGGATTAACAAGCAGCTAAGGAAGAAAATAAATTTAATGTGCATTCATTGGTCATTTTTCCTTGACTACAGTTTATTTGTTCCACCTGGCATTACAGGCTCCTAATTGCTGAACTATTCATTTTCTAAGAGATCTCAGACACATTTCCAATGCTATGGCATTACAAGTTCTTGAGAATTCACATCATGACATTTTATTAGCAGGGCTTTTTGGAGAAACTTAAAAATAGGCGTGATATATGGAGGAGCATAATAATGAGGTGCTAATGAAGAGTCTGGGACAGTAGCACCCTAGAATGGGATATGTGGGATAATGAGGAGATAAACTTGTTATCCAAATTTTGCTGCTAACAAAATTCCATATCCTGTCAGTGTGTGATATATCCTTCCATACTTTTCAATTCAGGGGCAACTAGGGGTTTTTTCTTGGGGGAAGAGGGTCTGGACAAAAGGGTAGAGATGAAACCAGAGGGAAATATATACTAATTGTACAGGGAGAAAAATCCAAAAGAAGCATTTTATGAGATGTCTTAGGTGAAGAAGAATCGATAGAGCAAAAGTCGTTTTAAAAGGGATTAAATTTTTATACCCATGTTCATAGCAGAATTATCCACAATAGCCAAAATGTCAAAACAACACAAATGTTCAATGATAGACAAATAAATAAACAAAATGGGGTATATGCATATTATAATGAACTATTATTTAGCCTTAAAAAGGAATGAAATTCTGATACATGATACAACATGGATGAACTTGAAGATATTATGCTAAGTAAAATCAGTCAGATACAAAAGGACAAATATTGCATAACACAACTTATATCAGGTACCTACAGTAGTCAAATTCATAGACACAAAGTAAAACAGAAGTTACCGGGAGCGGGAGGGAGGAAGGAAGGAAGAATTATTCTTTAATGGGTGTGGAGTTTCACTTTGAAATGATGAAAAAGCCCTAGAAATGAATGGTGGTGATGATTACATAATGCTGTGAATGTATTTAAAGCCACAGCACTGAACACTCAAAAATGGTTAAAATGGCAAGCTCTAGATTATATATGTTATACCACAATAAAACGTGGAAATCAAAAAACATTTAAATATTTCTCAAATTGGTCCTAAAAGCTTAACAAAGATGGAATACTCCATGGGTTATTCTATTTCTAGTTTGCACAGAAAATAATTTTGTTAAAATGCTTGATCACCCCCCTTTTTTTTATAATTTCAACTTTTATTTTAGATTCAGACACATGTGCAGGTTTGTTCCATGAGTATGCTTCTTGATGCTGAGGTTTGCAGTATGATTGAACCCATCACCCAGGAAGTGAGCATAGTAGTCAGCCAACAGTTACTTTTTCAACCATTGTCCCCTCAGTTCTTTTCCTCCCCACAGTCCCCAGTGTCTATTGTTGCCATCTAGATGTCCATGGGTACCCAGTGATAAACCACATTTGGGTATATCTTTGACAAGACGAAAAAATAACGTTGAGGAAAAACGTTTAAAAAAACAAGATAGTGGAATTCCTTTTGAGTTTGATTAACACAACTGTTTGTCCTTGTTCTTATTGAGAAAACCAGCAGATAGGATTAACAGAACTCCTTATCCTTTCCAGTAGTTATTATTATTCGGGGAGGGTGAGAAATTTAGGTTTTAAGCTTTTATTAAACTGTAGCATACAGTCTTTCCATTATCTCTTCTACTGCTTCATTTATTGTGCACCCTAATCATTTTTTTCCAATCAATTAAAAGTCCTTTCAGAAGATGGTCCATTAAATAACTCCTAAGACAGTTTTCAAATGGATGTATTCTACCTCCTTATAATGCTAATTTTTAAGACAATGGACAAGGCACTAAACTTTAAACCATAAAGTCATTAAATTTCTGTTCCCCATTTGTGAAGAATGAGGATCCAAGTGTGTAGTAGAACACCATACTAAACAAGTTAGATAAGATCCAGAGAAGTATACATCAGGGTTACCCTACTCTGCAAGTACTCCAAGAAAAAGTGAAAAAATAGACACATGTTTATATGAGAAAAGATATCAGACATACATACATGCATGAAAAATTTGATCAATTATATAAAATAGGGATATTTATTTATAATGACTTATCTTAAGGCAGTGACTATCTGATCTTAAAATCATTCGGTAAAGGAAATTCAGTCACTAATCTGAAAAATAAATACCGCATCATCATCCAAATGATCATCTATAACATAATGCTAATGTTGTGGCAATTACATTTCCACGCCCCCATGGTGCTGTAGAGAAATAGCCATACTCTGTGAATAAAAGTGTTAGATAACAGATGGAAAAGCAAAACATGCCATATGAAAGACCTTCTCAAGAAAGAAAATAACAGAAATAGAGATTGCTTAGAATATAGGTTTTAAAACAGACCTAAATGTAAAATGATTAGTATTTTACAAATCTTCGTTGTATCAAACGATAGCCCAGTTCTATTAGTTGACACTATAAACTTTGCAAATTAATGCAAAAATGTTGTAAAGTGAATTAGCTAAAATTTATATGCTATTTCTTTTCAAGCAACGTGATTGACCAACTAAATACAGAATATGTAATTACTCCTACAGGATTAAAAGAAAATTACAGTTGTGCCCTAGGTAAAACTTTTAGAAACATTTGATTGTAGAACTGACTAAATCTAATCATCAAAATAGGATGCAGCTCTAAATTGCATAATCTCTAGTTATTAATAAACAATATTAATGTCTTCTATAGTATTTGATAGTATAACAATACAAAACCAAAATAGCTAAATGAAAAGAAAAAAAGCAATTATCTAGATGTTTGAATCCATATGTTATACCTTATGAGTTAGAAATCTACATGTCTTAACCTCATGTAGATAACACTTGCCCATAAATTTTAAGTGTCATCTTTCCCCCTCCTCCCTGTTTTGGTCTTTACCTGACATGTATTTCCAGGAACATTCTAGTTTATAGATTTCTGAACTCTGGTATGTATGTACCTGAGATTATCATTCTTAATATTGGTGGTCCATGGTATCACTCTTCGTGATAATCTTTTCTCCTGTCATGGTAATATTTGAAGATTTTCTCTTTTTTAAAAAGTGTGTTTTAATTGTGCTGACAAAAAGAGTAGAACTCTGTAAAATATTTAAAGCGGTTCATTCTGAGCCAAATATGAGTGATCAAGGCCCAAGGAACAGTCTCAAGAGGTTCCAAGAACATATGCCTAAAGTGGTTGGGTTACAGCTTGGTTTTGTGTTGTAGGGAGACACAATACGTGTAAGATATGCAGCAATTTGGTCCAGAAAAGTGGGACAACTCAAATCGGGGGTCTTAAAGGTCATTGGTAGATTCAAAAGTTTTCTGACTGGTCATTAGTTGATACAGTTATTATTTAAAGACCCAGAATTAATAGAAAGGAGTGTCAGGGTTAAGATAAGGGGTTGTGGAGACCAAGGTTCTTATTATGTAGAATGGGTGGTAAATGCCTCTTTATCAGGCATTAAAATGTTCGAGGCTCCTAGTTAAATCTATCCTGAAAAGGGGAGGGGATTCTCTACAGAATGAAGATATTCCCCACAAGGGACAGCTTTACAGGACCATTTAAAAATATGTCAAAGGAATATATTTTGGGGTAAAAATACTTCAATTTCTTTCATGGGCTGCTATCTGTCAAGTGATGCTATATTAAAGTCAGGTTGGAATTTGGTATCAGATAGCTACAAAGTGTCTGTTCTGTGGGTCTTAAGATCTCTGTTTTAATGTTAATGGTGATCTGTTGTGCCTAAAACCAAAGGGAGGAGGGTAGAATGAGGCTTGTCCAAAACCCTCTTCCCATCATGGCCTGAACTAGTTTTTCAGGTTTTCTTTGGAATCCCCTTTTCCCAGAGAAGGGGTAGATTCTGTTGATTGGAGGGCTTAGAATTTTTTTTTTTTTTTTTTGGACAGAGTCTTGCTGTGTCACTAGGCTGGAGTGCAGTGGCGCAATCTCAGCTCACTGCAAGCTCCGCCTCCTGGGTTCATGCCATTGTCCTGTCTCAGCCTCCCAAGTAGCAGGGACCACAGGCACCTGCCAGCATGCCCAGCTAATTTATTTATTTTTTGTATTTTTAGTAGAGATGGGGTTTCACCATGTTAGCCAGGATGGTCTCGATCTCCTGACCTCGTGATCCGGCCTGGCCAGAATTTTATGTTTAGTTTACAACTGGCTTGAGGTAGATTATGTCAATTTTTCCTTGATTTGGGGTAATGGTCTTCCTGTAAATATCCTCCTAATAATCCCTTCCATGTGGAGGGAGCTTCATTCTCCTGTTTATTTTGGTACCTCCCAGTCATCTCCCTTGGATAGAAGATATGACATACTTGATTAGTATTTTGAGAGATTAATCAGGATTGCATGTCTCAACCTTTGCTGCCCACTTTTTCTTTGGGCAATAGCTGCCTACAGGAAGCAAGTTTTCTCCTACAATTCTTTATCCTGTTAGAAACACAGAGAAGACTCCTGTTAGAAACACAGAGAAGACTCCTGTTGGAGAAGACCAAGAGTTGTCAATGCTACCTGTGACTGGAAGACTATGTCTAGTAATTTATATTAGGTTGGTGCAAAATAATTGCAGTTTTTCCCATAAACAAATGGCAAAAACTGGCTGGGCGCAGTGGCTCATGCCTGTAATCCCAGCACTTTGGGAGGCTGAGGCGGGCGGATCACCTGAGGTCAGGAATTCAATACCAGCCTGACCAACATGAAGAAACCCCGTCTCTATTAAAAATACAAAATTAGCTGGGTGTGGTGGTGCATACCTGTAATCCCAGCTACTCAGGAGGCTGAGGCAGGAGAATCACTTGAACCTGGGAGGCGGAGGTTGCAGTGAGCTGAGATTGCGCCATCGCACTCCAGCCTGGGCACCAAGAGCGAAACTCCATCTAAAAAAAAAATATATATATATATATATGAGATATATATTTATGATACATATATACACATATGTGTGTGTGTATATATATAGGCAAAAACCACAATTGCTTTTGCACCAACCTAATATTATAAAGCCTACTATTGCCATAAACCTAAATAACATTATCCAGTATCAGCTTTATGAGCAATAAGGGCTCTCTATCTGATATGTTTCTATCTTATCTTTGAAATAATTCAGAAAGTAGGCAGGAAAAGGGATGTTATAATTTATTTATTCCCTTCAAGATTCCATTTCTGAACCCTCAATTCATTTTTGTTTGTTTCAGGGTTGTTTTGAAACTGCCTTTGCAAAAGTTCTAACAGTGAGAAAATTATGACAGTGAAAGAGATCTGACCTAACAAACTTCATCTTCCCTAAAACTCCAAATTGCCCTTCATCATTCCTGGGTGAGGGCCTAGCTAACTTTAGGAGAAATGTAGTTTATAGTTTAAATAACAATAGCCCTTCTAAAAACTAAATTGCCTTGATAAACTAATAAAAGGCCACATGTTTAGAATGTTGAGAGGAGCCTGAATTTTGATAAGATGTAGGCATAAACAACAGCCATTTTTCCAGAAGTCACTAGATTTGTAACTTCCCCAATTATTTCTGTAACATCATTATTATAGAATCTAAGAGTGGCCTTTTAAGGTGCCTTTTCAGACTTTTGCATTACTGATGACCAAATGATTCCCCTGAGACTCAAGACAAGACTCAACCAGTCCTGTGGCCCTACCTGGAATCAGACTGAGTGCACAAGGACCATTTTCTATACCCCTATGATTGTATCCTCGACCAATCAGCAGCACCCATTCCCTAGCCCCTACCTTCCAAACCATCTTTAAAACACCAATTTTTCAGGGAGGCTGAAAAAAAACCATCTTTAAAACACCAAATTTTCAGGGAGGCTGATTTGAGTAATAATGAAAGTTTGTTCTTCCATTTAGTGGGCCCTCCATTACACTTTTTCTCTATTGCAATTTCCCTGTCTTGATAGACTGAGTGTATATGAGCAGTAGTCAGGATGAACCTGTCAGGTAGTTACATTTTCAGCAAGAGGGAAAAGAGACTCAAGAAAGTACTTTTTTCACCAAGTAGATTTTAAAAGTTCCAGAAATGTAAGAAAGTTCTAAAAGCATAAGGATCATGACGGGGGCGGGGGGGGGGGTGGTGGGGAATAGAAATTCACTTTTAGTGTCAAATTCATTTGTCATAGAATTTGATTTTAGGACAATAGTACTTTTCTTAAATGAACCAGTATAACAATATGTATTAAGCAACTGCTACACATTATTATGTTTGTAAAGTTAATTTGCTATTTAAGTACAAGGGTTCCAAAGGTATTTGGTAGAGACTGTTTTCACTAGGAATTCATTTTATCTTTTAAAAACTCCATCAAATATTTTAACAATTAAATATGTACTGATTAGGAATTTTTCATTAAATCCCATTAGCTGAATTACCATATTTCTTAATAAGAAAATGTATTTTGGTTACAAAAGCTAAAAGGTTAGTTCTTATCTGATGCAATGAACCCAGGAAGTTGACTTGAAAGGCCAGAGAGCATCACAGAGGGAGACTGTCAGCCACTCCGTGCATATTTATGGACTTGTTGTTCTGGTGGTAAGTACTCTCCTGACAGCCAGTGCTAAATCTAATCAATCATCCCTTAAATACATCATAGTGTAGATTCACCTCACTCCTTCATTAGCATTCATTAGCAATTAATCAACACAGCAGGAGTCTCTAGAAAGTTCAACAATCCATAAGGTACATTTACATTAAAGATGAGCAAACATGAGGAGAGATAAAAAGAAACAGGAGATGAGCTGTGTCAAATCTGTGGTAGAAAACTAAATTTCGATGTGATCTTCAAAAAACAAAAATCAACAGAATTTGGTTATTCAGCCTAAGACTTAAACTCTTGATTAACAAGCAGTAGCCTGCGTAACTCTATTACAGTTGTCACAGACAGATTTATGCTCCCATCAGCCTGCTGAGTACATTTGTTCCACTTCAAGTAAGCCTTATGTATTGTCATTATATCTTCAAAAGGAACGAAAAGACGTTGCATCCAATTTTTTGCAATTGTGGGCAATAGCTTAATTCAGTCCTTAACTGTGTTCTTGCCGAGAGTTGAGAGTTATAATGGAAACCTATTTCCCTGCAGGATGAAAAGGAGTCCTGCTGTGGCGTATAATACCCTGAACCCATGGCTGAGAGCTGTATTGTGCCCACTGAAGTGTCTCTCTTTAAAATGAGAGCCGTAGGGAGGGGTGTCCTTCACTGGTCAGAGCACCAGCATAGGCTCAAGAATCATGGAATCCTTTCCTGCCTAACCTCGCTGAATTCCTCCGAGCCTTGAGCCAATCTATCCTCCGTTTTCCTGTCAGGTTGAGAGATATTTCTTGAGGGTGAAAAAACAATAATGCAAAAAAGTATTTTGCCCACGATTATTTTAATGCTTTGGTTTAATTATTCCAATTTATCATTTGATTTTAAAGTAATTCAAAATCATTATGCTCAAATGAGAAATATATAGTGGCTGATTTCTCAGCTTCAAAATATTAACTGACAAATATATGTTTAAAGATATATGTCATAAAAATGGCAACTATTGGAACCATCCTGAGCTAATTTAAATAATGCCAACTTGGAATATTAATGTTAAATAACTGATAGATGTTAAACATGTGATACAGTTAATTCTAGACGTACAGAAGTGTACATGATTGTAACAGTGTTACAAACAATATTCATTTGGTCCGCATAGGTTGAAGTCTTAGACCATGTATTGGAACCATTTTTTTTCCCCAAACAAATACCTCAAACTTCAATATAATCCAAACACCCTGCATTGGTAAACTTATCTCAGCAAGTGTGAGCAACGAATTGCTACCAGCGAGATTGCTTTATTTTGGGAGTAGTAAATGGCTCTGAAAGATTTTGGTCTCATACTGCAGTGGAAATAAAGACCTATACATTTTTTCTTTTCTCTTTAAAGAAAATTTTACAAATGTCACAGTTTGTTGGGTTGGTCCAGTCTGCTTCTCCATGGCTATAATTCAAAAGAAGAGTGAAGTAGCTTGCAGCCCAGCATGGCTCATCATTTTATTTTCAGAATAGACTTCCAAACTCTTGTGAACCACTACCACCTCGATTCTTGTTGAGTTTTCTAAAACTCAACAAGATGTTTGATGTTTTCTGGATGTTTTCTAAATATCTGGATGTTTTCTAAAATACTAAATTCTGGATTTATTTATTTTTATTAGTTTTTTAAATGTCAACTTTTCTTTCAGATTCGGGGGGTACATGGGCACCTTTGTACCTGGGTATATTGTATGATGCTGAGGTTTGGCGTTTTTAAAGTTTTATCTCAATAATTTATCTTTATTTTTTTCAAATGCCTTTTGAAAAGGGTTCATTTTAGGGGTCGAGCTCATTTCTAGTGCACATTTCAGAAGCTGATAGAGTTATGCTTAGAAATGCTTTGTCTCATCCTGCTTCTCCATTTTATCCCAGCTATCTACTGTACTGGAAGAAAACAATACAATCTAGATAGGAAACTGAATTAGCTGATAAAAGCATTGAATTAGAGGCATGTTAAGATATTACTCAGGTCACTGAAGACTACAGTGCTCCACTTAAGCCCAGCAGCAACTCAGATCCTCATCACCTGAGTCTCTGACTGCAGCCATCAGCAGTGACTGACAGGTTCACATCAAGAGGCATCAAACCTTCATACATTTTTAAATACCCCAAATGATCCTAATGGAGAATTTAAAACAATTTGGGAATTCAATATTAGGGAAATGCATTCAAACGTAAGATCAGACAAATATATTAGCCAATATTCAAAGTATTAATGGACCTTAGAACTAAGTCTGTCCAGTTGAAGGTAATTCATAAGGCCTTCTGGACACCAGGGATGCTCTTTAGGGTGGGGGTGGAGAGGACACATTCAGGAAATGGGAATAAAAGATGAACAAGATGGGGGAAGGGGATGGAGGTCAGCACCACTGTGATAGATGCAGACAGAGAAGTGATTGGTTATACATCTTTTGTTTTTCAGACAGACTGAATCGTGCATTATATCACTTTTCAGCCATTCAGTTAGATAAGGTAGCATTTTCAGTCTCATAAAGTCATGAGATTAAAATACATTTTTTAAAAAAGATTTTACATGGTCACCAAATTCACAGTAATATAGTAAGGAGCTGCCATGTTACTCCAGAGATGAATATTCCTAAGACAGAGATGCTGCCCATTCTTATTTCTAAGGAAACTTATAAAAGAGAGAAAGCAAACTGCCCAGATCAGTATGATTTTAGGCACATTATCTACTATCTCTGCTTCAGTTTTCTAATATATAAAACAAAGTCAATAATGGTACCAACCTCTCCAGGTTGTTGAGGGTATGAGGGCTATGGGTTTTTTTTTTTTTTTTGTAGAGTCTTACTCTGTAGCCCAGGCTAGAGTGCAGTAGCATGATCATGGCTTACTGCAGCCTCAAACTCATGGGTTCAAGCAATCCTCCTGCCTCAGCCTCCTAAGAAGTTGAGAGTACTGGAACATACCACCATACCAGCTAATTTTGTATTTTTTGCAGAGATGGGGTCTCACTATGTTGCTCAGGCTGTTTTTGAACTCCTGGGCTCAAGTGATCCTCCCACCTAAGCCTCCCAAAGTGTTGGGATTACAGACATGAGCTCACTGTGCCCAGCTGTGATTCAATTTTGTAAAAGCCTTAAAAGAAGGCTGGGTTTATAGTAGCCATAGTACATGTATTGCTGCTGTTGCTATTGCTATTAAGGTCTCAAGCCTTGAAATTTCTCAAGTGAAATATAATAAAGATATTTTCTGGAAAAAATGGTTTAAAACATACTGGAAAGTCTTAATAGTCTTTAGACAGAAGGTTACTTTATCTCTTTAGATTATTGATACTTATTCCTAAGTGAAGACATGGGAATGGCTTCTTATTTTCCTGACCCCTGTGTTTCTGTGAGGTAAAAACGAGAAGTTGTGAAGTGTAAAAGTGAGGAAGTTAATTCCACCCTCCCGGAAACTTCACCCATATGAAAACTATTAACAGGCTTCTGCATGAGACATGCATGCAAGCAGGTGGTCTGGCATAGTGGAGAGAATGTGGATACATGCTCCCACCTTCTGGCTTCTGTGACTGTGGGGAAGCAGTCCCACTTCTTTCAGAATTTGCTTTTTATTTTAAAAAGAAGTTTTCCTGAGAATTAAATGTTATTATGTGTATTAATTTTGTGCTTTAATATCTGGCTCATTAAATAGTAGCTATTAATTTATTATCATTATATCTACCAAAAATACGTTAAGCAAAGAGACCAGAGGCAAGATTCAGGAACAAAATTCAGGAACACCTTGATAAACTCTTAGTTGCAATGCACATAGAAGTAGTTCCAGTTTTTTATTTGATAAAAGAAATATAGAATGACTACTCTTACATCCCTGGTTTTCAGTGTTTTAAAGCACATAGATGAGTTTATCAAAGCAGTGGATTGCCTGAGCTCCTCACTCCAACTTTCTGGGTAAGAGGACTTTGGAAGAGAGCAACACATCTAATAAACCTGTGATAAAGCATGTTACAAGGAAAATATTGTTGTACCAGAATTTAAACTATAGGTATTTCTATATTGTGAAATTAAATGCTAGAAGAGTTTGCTAATAGACTATTTGGAGTTCCGTGGGCCACAAATTGTGACTCAAGAGTGAGGACTCTTTTCACTACATATCCATTCATGCGTCATACCAGGAGAAGCAGCAAATATAAAAAATATCATTATCCATTCCTATTTCTTGGGAAAGTGTCATAATTGATACTGGAGAATGGAGAAGATAAAATTCTTCAAAAATGACAGCTCTGAAAGTTCAAACAAGTTTGGCTTTTAGGATAGGACAGGCATACATGAATATGAGTTCAATTACAGGTCACAAAATCAGACAAAGAAGGGATATCACCATCAGAACATATCACAAACTTAGTCGAAAATCCAAGTGGATAAAGAATATAGAAGGCTAGGGTAATACAACCAATGAATTTCCAAAACCAAAAGAAAAAGGACAGAAAAGCAGATGGCCAGTATCAAAACTCAAAGACTAATGTGAAGCCTGAACTTCAGGGACAGGATGCAGTCAGTAAAAGCAAGAGATGTTGGGTATTTGCTCCTCAGATAATTCACCAGCTAAAATACAGGGAAGACTAAGAGAAAAAAATAAGTCACTGGAGAACCAGAGTGTAGGGTAGAAACCTGCCACCACAGAGATAGCATATAAGAAGGAAGGACATGGTCAGGCGCGATGGCTCATGCCTGTAATCCCACTTTGGGAGGCCAAGGCGGGCAGATCACCTGAGGTCGGGAGTTTGAGACCAGCCTGACCAACATGGAGAAACCCTATCTCTACTAAAAATACAAAATTAACAGGGCATGGTGGCGCATGCCTGTAACCCCAGCTACTCGGGAGGCTGAAGCAGGAGAATTGCTTGAACCCGGGAGGCAGAGGTTGCGGTGAGCCAAGATTGCGCTATTGCACTGCAGCCTGGGCAACAGGAGTGAAACTCCACCTCAAAAACAAAAAACAAAAAAAGAAGGACTTAAGACTTAAAGCAATCACAGAAGGATTAGAAGATTAAGCAAGGGCCCAATTTCCAGAGAATAGGTACCAGTTTCTTGTTAGAAGCAGCAGCCAATCCTACTGAACCCTAAATCACTGTACCACCCACCCAGAGCTCCTTCTGTCTATGCCCAAGACTAGAGAAAAGACTAGTTCCAGAGTCTTAGATAAAGGAGAATCTTAGGGATAACAAACGTACCCCAGCTGTTAAGTTTAGGAATGGAGTGCCTAACTGAAGGCTCCATTCCATACATGATTCATCAACCTCAGCTCAGCTACTTCCTTTGTTTACTTGACTTCTTGATACCTGACATTCACCTGACCTGGCTCTCCTCCTGCTTAAGATACAATTTTCATGTAAATGCTCTGGGTTTAGTGAAATCAGAATTACTCAAACTAGAGCTATAAGGATATTTAAAATGAAAAATAAGTCAGGGATTCAGCTATTTTCCAGAAGCTGACTTACTGCCCACTTTGGACTGAAGAATCCCTACCAATGCTCCTGCATGCTCAAGTGCCCTGCCAGGTCTCAGTGGTCATAAGTCATTTGGTTGATCCTAATTTTTACAGGAAAAAAAAAAAAAGAGATAAAAGCACTTTGCAGATAAAATCCTAAAAATTGTTTTGGGAAAGTGAATCCTTTCTGAATCCATCACATGCAAGTTGGAAATAAGAAAAAAATAACCTAGAGTTATAAATAGAATAAGAGCTTGGAAATAAAGAGAAACTCCCATGAAAGGGAAATAACAAAAGGGATATGAGAGCTCTCCTGTCTCTGTTCTTAGTCATTGTGTTTGCTGGTTGTTAAAGTATAATTTTTTTTTAATGTAAAATCATGACACCAAGCAGCTGTAAAATAAACACATCAAAGATTGATTTAATTTAGAAATTAATAAGGGAACTAGTAAGATGTTAAAGCTGGTCAAATTTTTTTTAGAAGATAGTAGATACAGGCAATTTAACAAGGAAATTTTTAGATATGCTTGCAAAGTTAGATATAAAACTGATTAGTGCCCAACAAGGCCAAACACTGCAACATTTGAGGTAGTTCTCACTGGACAGACCTTATTTGCATGTCAACTGAAAAAAGAAAGACTCTACAAGTTAATCTCTGTTCTTCATGCTGAAAATTGCCCAGTCAAGAGAAAGTCAAGCCAAGTACTGCAATGAAAGAATACTCAGTAACCTCATTTGCCTATTTCTAAATTTTGAATAATTTTATGACACTACTCTCACTATATGACATACACGCTAACTAACTTTTAAAACAAGAAAATCCATGTATATTTTAAGCAGATGTTTTTACTAATAGCATGACAATAACTTATTTGCTGTCAGTGTAAAGATGTTAATAGGATGTTCTGGTACAGAATATCCATTTTCCCTAAAGTTCTGAGTCATTGTTTTGTTGAAAATACTAGACTTTTGCTGAGCAATTTATTTAGAAGGCAAATCAATTTCATGAGTGGAACTCATGAAATCATATTTTTCCTGTAATCAAAGGTTGGTCTCCACTAATTCAAAACAGGAAAACATGTTAAACATTTCACAGTGAATAATAATCACAGTTTAAATAAGCATTCAAGTGTTGTTTATAGTTTTATGTGCATGAACATGTAGGCTAAAACTGGATCTTTGCTTTATAAAGTAAAATATACCCAAATTAAAATACTTGTGGTTATTAATTACTTTGGAATGGCAAGACATAGTTTCATGAGAAATGAATACTATACCTGCTGAGAATATTAAATTTCTCTATTACCATTAGTCACATAAAGAAATTATTAACCAGACAGGTTTAATTTTAGTTCTATCTTATGATAGAGAAAAAGTTGGTTAACTAATAGTTGTAAAGTATCATACTTGTTAGAAATGATTTTCATATTTGGTTTTTAATTAGACAATGTTAGCACTAATGAATACTAATCAGAGTCATAAAACTAATTTTTATATAATCCAGCCTCAAATACACACAGACTTGCCTGATTTTAGTTTAGGGAATCCGGGAATAATGCCTGATGCATGTTGCATGTAACGGTAATTTGGGAATGTTGTATCCTAAACAGTAACCATAAGCAGGGTCTGGCTATTCTCAAATATAGAAAACGAATTAGCCCTGACACAGTCACAAGAAAGAGTTCAAAACCACAATTGGGAGCAATGGCGTTCACCTGACCATCTGATACCTATTTGCATGTGTCCTTTTCACTGCACAGATTCTGACACTACAAAGAATGTGAAAGCAGTGGTAAGTATATTCGAGATTTATTTTGATTAAAAAATTTCCTAAAACTAGTAAATTGTGATTCAATTTACAAAATTCAACTTACTCAGAATTATTAATTATCACATTTATTTCTCATTTATCAGAACATTTGTGTAGGTTCCATGTAAAAAGGATTCAATAAACTAGACTTGGTTAGCTTCAGAAATAACTTAACATCAAGGTTTAAATTACAATGACATTAATTTTTAAAGTATCTATTGAACTTTAAAGACAAATCCATAAACAGCAAATGGAAAGTTTAACTTTTTAATCTTATGAAGGTATCCATACTAATTGCAATGTTTTCACTCTCTAAATGCTTTTTTAAAATAATTATTTTTCAACTTCCTGCTTGACTCTTTATTGTAAGCCCCAAATGAAAATTTTCTTTACACTTGATTCTTGGACTTGGCAAATTGTTTCACTTTGTGTACGAATCTTGATGCACTCTCACAGACTTATGGCTACCCATTAGCTCCAGGACCAAACATGAAAAAACGATTTACCCTCGAGATGTTTATATTAGGCCCCGTATCCTGTGAACTTTATGGTTTTCTCAATGTGTTATCTTACTTCTTGTTATATTAAATGAGAGTCTAGCAATTAAATCACCATGGGATACTATTTTTTGCTGTATGTCAGTGTGTTAGGAAGGCTCCCAATACTTATGTATCTCATGCTGGTTAGAAGAAAAGTGAAAACCCCAGTTTTGAGGGGCTGCATCTGGTGCATATACTTGAACTTTGTGATGGAGCATGTGTTCCCAACTATATCAATTCCAGATTTTCTGGTTTGCTAGAAGCTGCATGAAAATTTAAATTGCATAGTCCCCTGTAACCACTCTACAAAGAAATGTCAACTATGCGTATTGGTCAGAAATGCGAAAAAAGGGCATGAATATATACATTTTCATACCATCATGAATTGTATAGGTATCATCACATTTAGTCATCTTCCTCAAATGTCTAATTAGGATAACTCCTACCCCCTTGAAAGATCTAGAGCAAATTACAATTATCTGGGGCTTTCCCAAATGAGAATGAGTCCCAAGGCCTTTGACTTTCAACATATAGTGCCAAGTACAGGCCTAGAAATAAGTAATGTGTGTGAAAGAGGAGAGTCCTCTCTGGAGTCCTGTGCCTACTCTTTGGTATATGCTTTCTTAGGTAATGATGTGGTTCAATCCAACAAAACAGCCGCAGCATACTTGTGGGTTCAGGCATAGCATATTAGAACCCCCCCCCCTTTTTTTTTTTTCTTTTTTTGAGACAGAGTCTCACTGTCGCCCAGGCTGGAATGCAGTAACACAATCTCAGCTCACTGCAACCTCCGCATCCTGGGTTCAAGTGATTCTTGTGCCTCAGCCTCCCAAGTAGCTGGGATTACAGGTGTGCATAACCATACGCAGCCAATATTTTGTGCTTTTAGTAGAGACTGGGTCTCACAATGTTGCCCAGGCTGGTCTCGAACTCCTGGGCTCAGGCAGTCCACCCACCTTGGCCTCCCAAAGTTCTAGGATTACAGGCATGAGCCACCGCACCCGGCCTAGAGCCACAAATGACTTCCTGACTTTGCATTTGAAATTTTCTTAGTTGATTTCTTCATCACTATACTCCAAGTACCTAGAACACTGTGTGCACATAAATTCATTCAATAAATGGTTATGAAGTGAATGAATGAATGAATGAGACAAGACACATGAAACAATTAGAAAATAAGAGGAGCCAAATTAAAATATATTTCTGGTCTGAATACAATCTACGAGTTACACCCACAAACAAACACACACAAGAACAAGTGAGAATATCAGAATTTAATAGTGTTAAAGAAAAGCTTCATGAAGAAAGCATGATTTGCAATGGACTGGGTTGATTGATAAAGGAGAAAGAAGTGGGGAGGCTCTTCAGTATAAGTGGCTCTATGGAGCATGCTTCAATTATAGTCACTGAACTTTGTAAGTTTCATAAAAATTCCATAAAATTCAACTATTGTAATGCCAGGAACTCAATATGAAGCCTTATTTAGAGATTGCCTACTTTGTTCTCATTGAAATACTAGTCGCTGTTATTTATTATTATATTTTGCTTATGAATTCATTCAATTAAACATTTCTTAAATACCTACAGTATGGGAGGATCTGTGCTAAAAGCCAAAGATTCAAATAAAATACCATCCCTGTCCTTAAATATCTCACAGTCTCATGGGGGATGACTGACAAGTGAGCAGAATGTTACACAGTATTATAAACAATATGAGAACACTCTGAGGTCACATCTCTTCACTTCTTACAAAGGCCAAAGAGCTCTCATTTCATTTCTTCTATGAGATCAATTTTTTGCCTTGCCTTGCCTTGCCTTGCCCCTTGTCCCTTGCCCCTTGCCTTTCTTTCTTTCTTTCATGACAGAATCTCTCTGCCACCCTGGCTGGAGTGTAATGGTGAGAACATAGCTCACTGCAGCCTCCACCTCTTGTGCTCAAGTGATCCTCCTGCTTCAGCCTCCCGAGTAGCTGGGGTTACAGGAGTGAACTATAAGATTAATTTCTATGGTGGCTGACACATAGCTTATTTTATTAAAGAGAACATCTTTAGGCAGTAGATAAAATTTTATTTTTCCATCTTTTCTGAGTTTGCAGCTAATATTGGGCTATTAATTCAATAGACTAGCATATTCAAGATATAAGAAGAAATGGATGAGTATTGAAGGCCATTCATCCATAAACTGTTTTCCTTTCAATAAACTCTTCATAATTTTCTACTGTTAGGTAAGAAGTGAGAAATCTCAGTCCATTCAGTCTAAATGTCTTTGATTGGGCAAGACTGTTAAATTATGACTAGGGTAAGAGAATCTAACTTTTCAAGAGCATTTAAGCAGCTCTTAATGTTTTTTAAAGTCTCTGTTTCTTCTTTGGTTAAACTTATTGTGGATTGGAGATAATGAATGTGACACCTGGCCCATAGACAGCCTTCAATTTAAATGAGACATTATTAAGTAATAAGTAGTCTGACTTGGAATTTACTTCTATGCTCTGTTGGAGATGCAGATGTGAGGAGAAATCATAAACTGCCTATTCCTCTCCCTCTGACCTCTGAGATGGTGGTAGGCTGGAACACTGCTGTCATTTCTTGTCATTTATTGATCAGTTACTTTGTGCCAAACTCTACATACATTATCTCCTTCAATTCCCAGACAACCCTTTAAGGTAAGAATTATTATCCCTATTATACTTTACATATAATAAAATAGAGGCTCATAGAGTTTAATTAACTTGCCAAAGTCCCCAGAGACAGTAAATGACAGACCAGTGTTCAGTCCCAAGTGTTTCATGCCCCTAAACCCTGCCTACTACTGCTTCCTGAACCTGTGAGTTCCTAAAGGCTTTCTGGATAAACGAGGAGACACAGCTCAAGACTTTTGTACTCTTTTCCTACCCAACTTGATCCCATTTAATTTGATGCACACAATTAAAAGAGGTCTTCCTCTAGAATTTTAATTTAGAAGGACAAGAAAACCAGTTCACATTCTGTGCAGTAAGAAGCCTACACCACCGAGACTATGATGTAAGACATGGCAATGCTTCACTAGGACAGATGAGTGACTGGAGCATTCAGAGAAGGAGCTATTGGTGTGCCTTGTTTGCTACGACTCTCAGGGGCAGAGGTCATATAAGCGGTACATGATTGGCATGCCATACGCCTTGGGGTAGACTTTGCTTCTTGCCATCCCAAACCATTCTCCCTCTTACCTTATTAACTAAAGCTAGATCTTGTTCAGGGTATGTTCAATGTATTCACCCCAGCTAGGGAGATGTAAACAGAAGTCTACTGGGTGAAGCTTTGGGAAAAGCCACTGATTTCCTGATGAAAGATGACAACCTCAGCTATACTTCTTTCTACCTTGTGCTCTTTCATTTTTCTGTCTGAAATGTAGATGTGATGCTTAGAGAAAGAACAATTGTTTTGTGACTGTGAGTAGCAAGCTTTTTCAGTAAAGATGACAGAGCAGGAAGTTACCAGAAATGTGGGTCCTTATTTAATTGCTTGAGCAGATACAGCAGCCTGGAATTGTTTATTTCCAAAAGTGAAAAAACTCAATTCTCATTTTGATAGGCAGTTCTAGTAATGTTTATATTACATGTACTTCCAAATTATTTAGTTCCTGATCTTACTCTCACTTCAATATCTGTATTTGTTGTCAGTTGTGACCTAGGGAAAAAGTTAAAAATTTTCCTTATTAGAGTGAATCTTAGCTATTGCCTTCACTCATGAGCACACACAACTATAGGTCTCTAGCTTCCTCTTAAGTATCACACGGCAAGGCTTTGGACAAATAAGCTGAACTTTTAAAATTTAATTTTCCTCCCATTTATAATGAAATTAGTCATTCTTATAGGTATTCTACCCCAAGGCCTCATGTGAGAATGAGTTAAAAATATGTAAAGTCATACTTGAAGAATGGGACTATTTCCATATAAAATACAACCATTAGTAATGCATTAATAGTTTGCTCTGATTACTGCCTGCTATTTTAAATTTGTTAAAGACTCTTCCAATATGAAAAATGTTATGAACATTTTAATGAGTTATAAGTAAAAGTCCTTCAGAACATGGCATTACTTTTTTGTAATGAATATGAATGCAATCAGTGGGTTTCTGTAGACACCAGAATTAAGCAGAATTAGACCAAAAAGAAGAAAAAAAAAGATTAGTTCTAGAAGTAAGATAAAATAGAAAGACAGCAAGAATGGGAAAAAAGAGAGAAACAGAGAGAGGCAAAGGGCAGGATAGGATTTTTAAGAAGGAAGAGTTTTCCCAAATACAGGATTAAAGTTATTATTTAAGAATAGATCTTATTAAAGGGAACATAATTACCTATGAATAATGTTATCATAAATATGATGCCCACACTTGAATAATTGTCCTAATAAAGTATTTTAAAACCACTAAGTATCTTTTGCAGAGAAATTTAAGCAAGAAAATGAATATAAAAACCATAAAGGGATAACTTGCCAGTGAATGCAACTGAAATTTCATAAAATCCCAGCTCTCATTCATCTAAATTTAGGGACCTCAATATTTTGCACATTGACGCTCAATAAATGTTATGTATTTGTGGGTTTTTTACATTGAAAAATAATATACTTGCTCCAAATCAGCAAGTAATTATAAAATGACTTTTAATGATAACAAGAAAGGTTAGGAATAAAAAATGCTACATAAATGCTTTCTTATTATTAATATCTTTGAAGACTATCACAGAGCTAAAATTTTTAAATAATAATTGCTATAGAACAATCAAGAATATGCAAAAACTACATTCTTGACCTTAAAATATGAAATAAAGCTTTGAATTTCTGCTTTTAAATGACCAGTAGATTTGCAAAACCTGTGATCACATGAATGTCAGTTTGGCAGGATGGTCATAAATAATAGTTGATGATAAATGACAGTGTTCAGGGTGTGGAGCGATCTCTTGTGGAGGGCCACAGGGGTTGGCGTAAAGCTCTTGTCTTCTCTAACATCTGGATTATTGATGGTTAGCATTAATGATCTGAAAGACAGAGCACACAGCATGCTAATAAAATTTGCAGATGTTACAAATTTGGAAGCTGTTGCACACACCAGGAGACTAAGAATTAATACAAATGGATCTAATGAGATTACAAATACAGAAAGAAAAGAGGAAAATTAGATTCCATTTAGAAAAGTGCAACTAATCAATCTTGGGGGAGGTAATCGGAAACATGTTCACTCAGCAGGTCTGAGGACAAACCTGGGAAGTAATCAATTTAAACAAAATGCAAAGCACAATAATAAGACTGCTGGGATCAGTGAAAGAGTATTTCTCCAAGATCATTCAGCAGTTCCATACATGAGCCTCTCTTGGTCAAAACTGCCCATGGAGGGAGTAGGTCTAAGGGGAGAGGCCTGAAAGCAGGGACTATGAGGATAAAAGCTAAGAAGTAAGATCCCCGGTGCAATGGCTGCACCAACAGCCACTTCCAAGCTCTGGGTGGAGCAGCTGCATGCACGGCCACTGGCTCCAGTATTAAAAGAATGGGCACCAAAACTTGTGTCAACTTAACTTGTCTACTAAACCCATTAAGGTTCATGGTCCCATGCAGCTATTTTTCTGGTGCCAAAGGACCTGAGGACTTTAGCAAGGGTAGGGCTACCAAATAGTCTCAATATTACCAAAAGGTATACATATAGCCTAAGGGAAAGCAGCCCAGCTAACAAACACAGACCCTTGGTATCCACTCCATCAGTTATGAGCTATGTAACTTTAGGAAAATGATTTGCCTTGCTCTAAGTTATAATATTTAGCTTTCATATTTTTAACTGCTCTGAGCTTCAGTTTTCTCCTTTGCAAAATGCGTATAATAACATCTTCTCAGAGTTGTGAAGCAAAAGGAAAAATGTCTGTAAAGTTATTGACACAGTCAATGCTATCAATTACTATTACTACAAATTATTTTATGCAGTTATAGTCCTGAAGGAATCTGGTTGTTTTGTTTTGTTTTTTTTTTTTTTACAAACATCTGAAGTTCTTTGAAGGCAAAATGCTAATTGGAAGTCCTTGATCAGTTATTTTGAGGATATATCAGTTAAAATTTAAATCACTGCAGCCCACGGAAAAACAGATTTAGACTAGAAATTGTCATAGTCAAACTAGAGACTTTCACCAGACCACAATGTGCAATGATGCAATGATTGTAATGGCAATTGGAAAAGCAAATCATCCTGGCCAGCATGTCCGTGGACAAGAAGAAGGAAAATAAGGAGGCAGTGTAATACTGAACACTGTGAAACCTTGAAGCCAATCAGGTGGCAAGGGGGCCTCAACCCCAAAAACAGCATAGAGAGACAGCAGGAACAGATATGGGCAAACTGGAAAAGTTCGAATGTGGTACTCAAAACACAAGAAACTTGAGGCAAGATTGCGATAAGTGAGGCCTAGAAGATCGTCTTCTGTCACCATTGAAGAAATGTTGTTTGTATCAGAAGTCTTCTGGGTTGGGTCCGCAAAAAGAAAAAATAACAGTAGGAATCCCAAGAATTTGTCATCAAGAAAGATTAAATGTGGTTATCCATAGCAGAGTGAGCAGAGGCCAATATAAAGACTAGGAGGTAATTCAACATGAGCCCAAAACAAGAAACAGCTTCCAAGACAGAGATGATGGACTGGGAAAGTGGGCAGATGCAGTCTTAGGTGTATCAAGGCTCTGGAAATAATAGCAACAACTGAAGGCCCCAAGCAAGTAACAACCTGGCCAAATCCCTTAGCCATGAGACCCAGGATCATACTCAGCATGTCACTCTCCATCATCTCTCCATATTGAATCCTTCCTTTGGTCCTGATGATTTCACCACAGACAGACCTCTCAACATGTCCTTTGTCCTCCCTTTTATGCTGCCTCCACCGTAATCCAAACCAGCCAACTTCTCTTACCAGCAACATGCCACAGCCTCCCAACTGATCCTTGCTTACTCATTCAGCTTCCTCCTGCTGACATACCCTTTCGAATCCATTCTTCAAACTATAGCAACAGTGATATCTTCAAAAGGTCAAAATAATCACATACACATACTCCATTTCAGGCTTGTGTTTAACACACACCCATGACAATCTGCTAGTTTAGGATAAAGGTTAAAGGAATGAATGTGGTTGCTAGGCCCCACAAGGTCTGACCCTGCTTTTCTCTCTAGTTTCCTCATATACAATGCTCCTCACAATCTCTATCCTTCTTTCTGTTTAACCCTGAGCATGCCTTGACCAGGGCTGTTATCATCGTTTTTCTCCCTTGCTTGCTTTCCATCTAGTTTAACTCTCTTGTTACATCTAAGCTCAATCAACACTTCCTCAGAAAAGCCTTTTCTAAGTGAGTCACTGATCCTTCTTTTAGACACCGCATATCTCATCATTGTGACATTTGTCACAAGTGAAATTTTACATCTTTTATAGGATTCTGTGATTAGAATCTATTCTCACCCTCTCCCTTCAGGCTTACTGAGGGCAGAGCCATGTTTTCTTATATTGCCCAAAACATATCTAGCACAGGTCATTATTGGAAGTGTCTATAATTGTCTAGAGCATTCAGCCAGAATCTCTGGTTCTTTTGTCAGTTTTCTTGGTGGATATTTCTTCTCTCTTCAATGATACCCATATGAAAAGACTGGTGTGGTGGGCAGAATAACGCCTGCCCCCGAATATGGTTATATCCTAATCCCTGAACCTGTGAATATGTTAACTTAAATGTCAAAGGGGAATAAAGGTTTCAAATGAAGTTAAAGTTGTTCATTAATTAGCAGGTCCTAAACAGGGAAGATTATCCTGGGTTATCCAGATGGTCCAATGTAATCACAAGGGTCCTTATAAGTAAAAGAAGGAGGCCAGAGAGTCAGTCAGAGGAAGATATGGCTACAGAAGATCAGAGTGATGAGACCAGGTTCAGTGGCTTACGCTTGTAATCCCAGCACTTTGGGAGGCTGAGGTGGGTAGATCGCCTGAGGTCAGGAGTTCGAGACCAGCCTGGTCAATGTGGTGAAACGCTGTCTCAACTAAAAAATACAAAAATTAGCCGGGCAAGGTAGAAGATGCCTGTAATCCCAGCTACTACTCAGGAGGCTGAGGCAGGAGAATTGCTTGAACACGGGAAGCGGAGGTTGCAGTGAGTTGGGATTGCGCCACTGCACTCCAGCCTGAGTGACAGAGCAAGACTCGATCTCAAAAAAAAAAAAAAAAAAAAAAAAAAAAAAAAAAAAATCAAGTGATGAGATAGGAGAAGAAATTGACTCACCACTGTTAGCTCTGAAGGTGGAGGAAGGGTGTCAGGAGTGGGCACATTCTAGAAGCTAGGAAAGGCAAGGACACAGAATTTCCCTAGAGCTTCCAGAAAGGATGCAGCTCTGCCAACACCTTAATTTTAGCCAGTAATACCCAAGTAAGTCAAACTTCTAACCTGCAGAACTGCAAACTCTCTAACCTGCAGACAATAAATTCCTGTTGATTTAAACCACTAGGTTTGTGGTAATTTGTCACAGAAGCAATAATAATAATAAAATACAACCAATACCCTCTACCACTCTTGAATGTAAGTAACCTTGAAGGCCATTCACTCTGCCCTACCAGGGTAGTGATTCTGCAGTGGATAAGAAGGCCAAGTATGGCCTCCTCAGTCAGATACTCTATCTTCTTTTCCCATGGGTGAAATTTAACAATGAAACTGTTGGTGAATTCCCAGTGACTCTTCCTACTGGACATCTCTAGGCTGCTTTCTGCACGGGCAATTGCAGCTTCTTTGTGGGGGCAGCAGCTGCCTGTGACTATTACTATTAGAGGATCTGGTTTCTGCTTTGGCTTATACAGTTTACAGTTCTTAGGGGCTTCTGGTCTCAGCAGTTCCCAATAGTTCTTATCAGTGGCTCTTTTAGGGTTCTCCTTCGTTCAGTGTACCTGAACATTAGTCATATCCCACAGCAACCAAATAGATCAAGAGTATTTCCTCCAGGGAGGTGGCTTACACTGGGAGACTGCCATGTCAATGTTGGTTTTGTACAGTCTTCCCCTGTCCTGTGAGAGAAGTGAGACCATGAGGCACTGCACTGCAACGCCACACAGCAGCCCCTCCTCACTCCCTGCCTTTGCTTTTTCCTGCTTTCTACTAAGGTGGAAAAGAATCACTAAGTCTCCACTGATTTAAGATTAAAGCTCTAATATCAGTTGAAAGCATCTAGGAGACATGCAGAGAGAATCTACCACTCAGGTACTCAAAAATCATGACATACCCCAAATTCCTCTAAATATATCTATCAATCCACGGGCCACTGGGACCACAAATGCAAGTCGGACCCAAACGTGTCCAAAGTGGCCTCTAGTTCCATGAGGTAGATAAGCAAATGATACAGTAATAACTATTTGGTTACCCATTCAACCAAAACTGACATATCATGAGAGGCTCACCAGCTTCAGCACCAAGTCAACTTCCAATAGTTAGGAGATTGAAATCTTATGAAAGGGAAGTAGTGGAGCATCTTGGGAAAAGTACAGGTTATAAGCATGGGCACACTCAAATCAGGCAAGTCTGGCTTCAAATACTACCCCTCCTATTTACCAGTTATACAACTTTGAAAAACAACTTCTATATCTAAACATATGTTTCATTGTTGTTAAGAATGAGGCAATAGGTGTAACATATTTACCAAATTTTTTGACATTCAAAAAAATGAGTGCTTGATCCCCCAGAATAAAGAAGTTTTGTCAATAATTCTTTCTAACCTACAAAACTATTCAGGAGAAAAATTCTATGACAGTGAATTATTTATCATATATGGTATAGTAGGTAGATTAAATTTGTCATCAGAAGCCCTCAATTTGCCCTGTTGCTATATCACCCCTTGAGGCCATCTGTCTCCTTCTTTTTCTTCCGTAACTGATCAAATACAATTAAGAAGTGCCATGTCCCCTTGGACCAGTTCGTGACCCATCCTAAGATTCTGCCTGGCCTTTCCTCCTCTGATCAATTTATCTGGTCCAGATGTTAATGTGATTACAAATGTCTGATGAAGTGGATTCAGGGAAGTTCTGAGACTACAACTCACTTTTCTCATCCAATCCAGCCACTCTTCACACCAAAATGCACATGTTTTCAAAAATTCAAGGTTACTATGAATGCTGAAAAAGCTTAATATAGCACTTTCTACAATGTCCTAGAAACAATGTTCTTGCTGAAGGCTTAACTGTAATCTGATTCAATCAATTCCATCAAATAACAATTAAAACCAGCATTTACTGGGTATTTTATATGTGGCAGTCACTGTAGCATGTATCATCTCATCTAATGTTCACCACAATCGTATGAGCTAAATATTATCATTATATCCATTTTAAAGATGAGACAATTGGGGTATAGAATACTTAACCAGGCTTGACTGAGTTAGTTCCTTAAGCAGGAAAGCCATCTGTTTATTGTTTACCCAAACTTCCCAATTTTCAAATGATTCACATAGATTTCTATAGCTTATAATGCTCTCCATGCAAGTGAGTTAAAAGCAATTTCTTCTAATGGCACCTTAAAACAGAATCACTCATTTCATTTTAATCAGGGCCCTTAAACTCAGAATTTGGGTAGTTAAGAGCAAAATGAAAACTATAACAAACTAAAGACTGCAGCGGCTATTATCACAATTGTAAAGCTTTAAGCGTTTTATATTTTCATATTTATTCCTCACTTTTAACTACTATATTTACTTTTTATTTAAACACTGAAATGTGTCAATATAAATCCTTGCTATGTGCAATGAACTGGCAGGAGTAATTTAACTTTAAAACATTATAAAAATCATAAGGAAAAGAACTATTTTTACATTTTTAGAAACTTTGATGGACTATTTTGCTGAGTGACAGTCAATGGGAGTAGACAAGCAGTGCAACGTGATTAGACAACTACCAACATACGGAGCTGTTGGATTTCTCAACCCCACGGGCAACAGAAATGGCAGAGCAGATTTTTGGGAAATTTTACACATTAGTACATAAACAGTCTGTCAAAAAATCACACTTTTCAGATGTCTACCTCCTACAGTCTTAAAGACATTACAAACTATCACAAATGTGATTTGCAAGGGAGAAGTTTCCTAGCCTCCATATAAAATGATTGTCATCACTGACAAAGTCCAGGAATATCAAGGGAAAAATAATAAATCCCTTAAAAAATTGATCTGGCAAGTGGGTTGTGCACCATTACAGCTAAAAAAAAGAAAAACAAAAAACCTCAATAAAGTTTGTGTGTGTGTGTGTGTGTGTGTGTGTGTGTGTGTGTGTGAGATTTAATATATTGCCAGGAAGAGCAGATTTGAGCTATGTTGAGTTGGAAACCAGATTTGAAAAAGGACATACTAAAAAAATAAAAAGTATACTGTAAAGCAGCCCTGGAAGTATATAAAAAAGCAAAAAAAAAAAAAAAAAAAAAGTACTTGGCAACAGTTTGCAAAATGAGATGAATCAAAAGCCAATTAAGAGATCAAAATATATGGAGCCAATAACATAAAAGTAGGGGTGACAATATAGTCAGCTTGGAAGCTAATTAGAATGGAGAGGTGATAATTGTATGCACTGGGGGAAGGCAAACTGTAGAGTGTTGAATGGAAATGAGGCAGAGATTGAGAAGGAAAAGATCTCAAACACGTCTGCAGTGTCGTAGTAAATAGTCAAAAACAAAAATGTGAGAAATGAACCCCTTGGTGAGGTGAAGAAAACTTCCTTGCTAACCCTAAGGTTTGTGCTATAATAGACTCTACAAAGATTATGGTTCCTTGAAAAAAGAAAATATGGGCTAACTCTTCCCCCCCCACCAGAAAGGAGATGCTCTTCAGTCATCTATGCTCCCCCGCTCTTTTTCTTTTACAGTGGGCTTGAGTGAGTCTGAAGATTGGGGATTAGAGATCAAGCTCCACTTCATTTTCTAAACTGTTATCCTGGGCCTCTTGCCAACCTTTTTTATTTTTCTTTTTGGCTTATCCGGTCTCCATAGTTTTAGCATTTTTTGTTTTTTTCCACAATAAATTTTGATCCCAGCCTAACTTACTGCTATTCAGCTTTTCTGTATATTATTGGCCTTTCCCAGAATTTCTGTGAATTCTTGTTTCATATCTCTCCCTGATGATGACCTGCTTGGTCAGAATGCCTGTAGAGCTTTACTCCAGATGGCAAATGAAGCAAAAACAATGCCTTTCTTTTAATAAGGTTGCTGAAGTGACAATCCCCAGACCATAGCTAAAAAGCACCTTGAAGTTTGGTTAAGATCCACAAATGACTATGTTCTCATACTCTTAACTCTCTGAGTCTCTGAACACAGCAGTTCTTAGCATGGCCTTTGCCCAAGCAATGATATGCTTACATAAACACCTTTGCAGGTCAGCTTCTTCCAAGCTGCTGCCATGAGTTCTGCCTCTGTAAAGTGATTGGAAGGATGGTTGCTTCGAGGCAGATATTAGATTGCTTTTTGTTTACTTACTTATTTGACTCTTGCCCAAGGAAATAGTGTTACATAAGAACATATGAAAGTATTACTTAAAGAAAAAATACTAAAGCCACACTTTGTAATTTTTTCAAAACGAATGAAGTGTCAAAAATTTTTTTAATTACATAGGGGAAAAAGAACACCGGGTAGCAGGTATGCAATAAAGTAGTTATGATTCTAGCAAATAAAAAATTAATATATTGAAAAAGTAAGATTTGAAGTATACTCAGGAATTAATTTAGTGATATACTGAAATGAGATAAAACAAAATTGGGTGATTCATTTTCTCCAAATAATTTATTCCTTTGGAAGACAGACAACTCTTAATCACCCTAGCAAACTTTACAATTCTCTACTCCTCTTAAACATAAACATTCTTACCCTCTAGAAAATATGTATTATAAATCAAAACCACACTGACAACTTCCACTTCTGATCAAGATGAAATAATAGAAAATAGTTTACTCTCCCACCTAAAACAATTTTTTAAAACTAGACAAAAATATGAAACACCCATTTTAAAGCTGTTGAACATCATGAAACATCTATCGTGTTTCGATGAGAAACAGTAAACAAGAGTTAAATCTTGTAATTGTCCTAGAAAATGGCAGAAGACGCACATGCCTTGAGAGAATTTCCTCCATGACATGCATAGGGTATGGGAACCAATGTGGAACCTGGCAGACTCCTTGAGTTGAAGAGACAGAGCTGAAAATTCAGGGAAACCAAAGAGACTAACGTCTGCCAGGCAGAGCACTGACAAATAGAGATCTGCACACAGAGAGAATCCTAGAGATCTGTAAATGTTCCCTTTGGATATTCAATAGACTAATGATCAGCACATGCGTGCTAGCAAACTACCCAGGGAGAGGGAAAGACCTCCTGGAAGAATTAGAAGGAGGAATACCTAGAGATGCACAAGGCTGGGAATAGTGCCTGTTGCCAACAGCCAGAATGAAAAAATGCATGGGCCATTTAATAGAATACTCAGAACCACCTTTCTTCAATAGTGGGGGACTAATTAGGCCTAGATGACATACAGCTGTAGTCCTCCATAACAAATCTTTAAAAGAAAGACCTGAAAGGATCCATCTGATTCTAAGTAACTTAACTGGATCCTACAATAAAGCTTAAAGATTCTTATAGGAATACGTAGTATTAAGCACCCAACAAAATAAAATATACGATGTCTGCCTTCCAAAGTAAGATTATCAGAGTGCAAGAGGCAAAAGAATATGTTCTGTGATGAAAAGAAAACTATATTAATCAAAACTGATGTAGAATGGACATAGATAAAAGCATTAGCAGATTAGGGCCTTAAAAGTCTTATCAAAATTCTATTGCATATGTTCAAAAAGAGCAAAAATTGGATGTGTTAAGTAGAGATTGGAAGATATTTTAAAATATTTAAATTGAAATTTTAAAATGGAAAACTATAGTATCTAAGATAAAATATAGATGGAATTAAAAGGAGATTAGTCATTTCAGGAAAAAAAATGAACTTGAAAACATAGCAGTATTAAACACACAGAAAAAATATTTCAAAAACATAAACAAAAAGAAAAATAGATCATCCACGAGCTGTGGGATAACATCATGTGACATGATATATGTATAATAGTAATCCCTGATTTTGGAGAGGAGATGCAGAGAAAAATAATTAAACGAATAATGGCTGTTGCATGGCAAGTATAGTAGCGACAACTAACTTGCACCAAAGATTCTTTCTCCTCTTCTGTAAGAGTTGTTTGTGCAACTCTGCCATTAGCCAAAGACTACACTTCCCAGCCCCCTTTGCATCTATTGTGGCTGTGTGACTAGTTCCCACTAACAGAATATGAGTAGAGTGATGTGTGTCACTTCTGGTCCCACCCAGGGCAAGAGATCCTCCCTCTATTCTTCTGTGGCAACCTTGGAAGTCACAGGTTGATGATGGCAGATTGTACAGTATGGAAGACACCCTTTTAATAAAGAATTTGGATTGCCTTTGTCCTCAGTTCCTTAGAGTTACCTTCTAAACTCTTGGAATTTCCAGGGTGACCAGATGTCTTAGTTATTTGTGGCAGGTTTCTACATAGTTTATGCTGATGACATGACTCAAGTTGGGAATGGTCATGCCAGAAATACCAATCATATGATTAGAGGGTTGGAACTTTGAGCCATGTGACATCCATCTGGGAAGGGAAGGAGCACTGCAGGTTGCCTAACATTGCCAATGGTTCAATCAATCATGCCTACATAATGAAACACCAGTAAAAACTATGGTGAGCTGGGACCCTCATAGACCTTGCCATTTGCATCTCTCTTTTTGACCAGTTCAGATTTTTATCTTTTTGCTATAATAAAATTGTAATTGTAAACATAACACTTTCCTGAGTTCTGTGAGTTGTTCTAGTGAATTATCAAACCTGAAGGGGTAATAGGAACCTCTAAATTGATAGCCAATTTGTCAGACATGAGGGTATCTTGGGGACCCCAATACTTGCGGCTGTCTGAAGTGAGGACAGTCATGTGAAGGACTGTACCCTTAATGTGTAAAGTGTGGCCTAATTCCAGGCAGTTGAGTCAAAACTCTGCAGAAATTATATCCTGAATCACCACATGGAAGGCTATGAGTTTTCCTGCATTAAACTATTATGTGAACAAAACCCACACATTTTAAAACATTCAGTCAATGACTTTGGGGGATTTATATGTTATACCAATTACAGTTACCCTAACGTATACCTCTTTTTTTCTGTTTTCCCCCCCCCCCCAAAGTTTATCTCCTAATGAGACATTCTCCTATTACTCTATTTAAAATCTTAGCCCTCTTTCCTAACCTCTCACGTCTCCCTCTGGTGTGTTTTACTTTTCTCTTTCACACTTATTACTATCACAGCCCATATATTTTATGTAAGCTCCAAGAAGGTGGGGATGTATGTATCAGTTGTTCACAGCTGTATCTGCTGGGTTTAGAACAGTGCTGGCATGTAGTAAAGGTTTACTGGATAAATGCATGACTCAGTATGCAGAATGGATTAGATGGAAAGACAGGACACAATGAGCACAACTAATAGAATTTATTAAATGCAATAATCTAAAGGAGAGAAAATAAAAACTTTAAGTAGACTAATGACAACAGAATTGAAAGAAGGTGGTAAATGCTCAAATCTTTCAGAGATAGGAACCACATGGCATGAAACGTTTTGGGGAACAAGGTAGTGAGAAAGGTGCTAATGAGATCTTCATCTTTAGCAACTAGGGTGACTAGAGAGAATATGAAGCAGTTAGCAGAATGATGGAAGTCAGGAATAAATATAATTTAGGAAAGATTATAAGCTCAATTTTGGATCTGGCATTTAAATTCCTTCCATAATCACATGGCCTTATCACAGAGTCAAGAATGCTGCAGTCCTAAGGATAAACCCCAGGAGTTAGAGGTAGAGGAATGTTGGGGGAGATATTTCCAAATTAAACAGGGATATCACAGGTTTATGCCACTAAGATATGTTGAATAACTTTCTGTGGAATGGAAAAAATTGTCAAACCAACCAGTTTTAATTCAAGTTTAATTTATTTCTCTATTTAGTTTATGTCTTTTAGAGACCCACAAGTGAACACTTAGGATTACAATGTTATTGACATTATTATATTAGAAAATCTTAGGCATAGAAATTCATTTATAATAGACCAGTAGGGATAAGTTTACTAACTTCAGCATCTTCAAAACTCTTGAGAATTGAATGGATCTTATCTTTGTGGCTGAAAATAAACCTAGAGTACTTCATTACTGTTTCTTAATAACAAAGCCCTTTTGCAAACAAGCAGGCCATGAGCAGAACTTAAGATGAGTAATCACATCCATACAGTTTAGATGATCAATCGTCTTATATATGCATAAAATATTAAACATAATGAACATGTTAGGGCACTATTGATCTATTCCAGTCCAACTCACAACAAAACACGAATGGTTTCTTAGTGACTGAGAGCATTTATTAGACCCTAGGGTTTATACACGTGAATAAGTATAAGGTCTTCAATGTATGACTTTCAGCAGAGATTGGGCAGCTAAACTCCTAACTCACCAAAGAGTACAGTTAGCTCTTGCTATTGAATTAATACAAAAAGTCTGGTCTATCACAGGCCATATATTTACAGCTGTCCTATTTGCAGTGTCAATGCTTTAGCCTCGAATTTTATTCCATCTACAAGTATCAGAAATCAGAGATAATCTGGCTGCCTAGCTTCCATAATAGAAATCAATGTGCACCATCTAGCTTTTTTTCTCAACTTCCTTGCTGTCCGCTTTTCACCCTTATTTTTTCTTTATCCACCTTGCCTCCTTCCCTCCATGACCCTGGGGCCACATTGTACACTATCTTTATCATTGTCTTTGTTCATGCTGTATCCTAGTCTCTCCATGTGGGATGTCTGTCCTTTCCTTCTTACCCAGAAAACACCTACGCATCCTTTAAGGCAGAGTTTCTCCAAGTATGGTCAGAATAATCGAAAGCACTTGATTAAAATGATTTGGAAAAAGTGCTAATTTTGTCCAGAAATTTTTCACAATTTAACAGTCTCCTTTAGAAGACCTGTTTCTGGGTTTGTGATGATCGATTCCACTCTATCACTATGTTGCAGCAGATAAGCGATTGTTCATGCCAGTGGGCTGGCCTGGTATACGTACCTGCAGTCTGACTGTCCATATAGGATGCCTAATAATTACTACATACAGGTTGTTAGGCTTGGCAATGACAGAATCTGCAGCTTTAGTTAATTATCCCAGAGTGTGGGGAGGGGAATTCAAGTGCCTTAGAATTGTTTGGGTCTCCCCAGACCCAGTGGGGTCCTCGATCCACACTGGCAAGCTGACTATTGCCACTATATCCACGTGCCTCTCTAAGCAGTTAAAGAAAGCATTAAGGAGCTTCCCGATTCAGCTGAATTCTTCATTTGGCATTTATCCTTCTCACTCTTCAATGTTTATTCCATAGTGAAAAGTAATGATAACAACTTCTTCCAGGACTTTATCAGTTTTGCCAGTATTAAAATGAGATCAGTCTGGTAAATCAGTAACTCTAGTGATTCTTATGAACACAAAAGTTTAAGTACCTTGTTAAGGTCTTGGCAGACTGCTGCAGTAATGGGTCTGTCTCAATTTATTCATACCTATCTTTGCTGTGTAACTTGCCATCCCTCCCATCAAGAGCTGAATCTATTTCTCCATTCCTTGAATCTGGTCTTGACTATGTGAATTGCTTTGATCAATGGATCGATAACAAATGTGACAACAAACAAAGCTTGATACAGGTTTGTGCATTAAAACTTTCCCTTTCTTGCTGCAGGAAATCCTTTCCCCACATGCATGACCCCAGACTAGCTTGTTGGAGGAGGAGAAACTATTTGAGAGAGGATCCACCCATTCCAGCTGCCTCATCTATGCTACCCATCTTAGCTAAGGCCCCAGACATAACAGTGAGGTTATTCTAAACCTCCATTCCCAGCTAATGAAGCCCAGACTAGAAGCACTACATAACCAATCCATAAATATAGAAGATATTATATATATATAAAGCCACTATGTTTAAGGGTAAAAACAAGCTGATTCAATGGCTTAGTTCAAAAGAACTTATTTCTTCACCTCCCTCCACTGCAGAGCACACCCACTCTGTCTGCTCTATTCTTCCAGAATATTATATTTACAATATTAATGAAATAAATCACTGTTCTGGGTATGAAGTTCTAGACACTACACTAATACACACCTTATCTATAGGAAAGTTAATGGCATCCCCACTTTATAGACATGGAAACTGATACTCAAAGAGGTTATTTAAATTGCTCAAGGTCATACAGGTAGTACCAAAGGTAGATGCAGTATTTGAATCCAGATCATGTGTTAGTCCCTAGGATCCATTCTGAGTCAAGTCTCATGTATTTAGTCACCGGGCTTTACAGAATTGAACTACAATAATATAAGCTGAGTATAAGTTTGCCTTCACTGTAGTTGCCAAGTACTTTAAAATTCAAGATAGTTTTTCATTTGTCATTTTAATCAGATACTGGGTTTAACATCTGTTATAACAAACACTTTTAATACATATTTATAGAATAAAATTGACCTTTAACATTATATTTACCTTCCCTATCCCTCTTTCTTGTTTGTCATTGTTCAACTTTTTGCCTACCACCCCACCAAAAACAAAACAAAAAGAAAAACACTACATTTTTATGGCTCCAAGTACTCCGAACTGTAGCATCCTTTAAGATGGCTTTCACAGGTCCATGCCACTTTTAGGTCTTTTTACCTTGGTTTTATGCCCTTGCTGTAATAGCCACATGGAAATGCTTCTGTATGTCCAGATAGTTCTATGACTCACTTAGATATCAAGGCCCTGGTGTCTACTATAAAGGAGTATCACAAGAACAAGATACAAGTACAAACTGTAAATATCAGGCTCTAACTTTACATAGGAATAGTATTTATTAAAATTGTAATTCTGGTTCAAATTTCCTCCACCTCTATTAACTGAACCAATCACTTTGAAATCATCCATGTTGTGTTGTCATTCCATTTAAATGAGGACTGTGACACTGCCTGGCTTAAGCACAGTGCATTCACGACTGTTTTTTTTCTCTACGCACACTGCTGACAGCATCATCCAGTGAATTTTCAGTGTCTCGTGTGTGTGTGTGTGTGTGTGTGTGTGTGTGTGTGTATGTGTGTGTGTGTGTGTGTCTTCGGAAGAGAAAGAACAAATGACATCATTTATATGAGAGACGAAGAAACAGGAGTCTGGAAGGGTTTTTAGCTCTTCCTGAAAGGACATGAGCAGGAAAACAAGACAAAAGTCACAATTCCCTTGAATTAAGTACCATTTTTTCCTCCAGACAGGCCTGGCTTTGATTTAAAATCATCAAGATCTTCAAGCTTTTTCCCAAGGTTTTGGAGTTTTCAAAAAATGGATCCTCTTTCCATGCAGTTTTCCCTTTATTTTAGGGGAGATTAAAACAAATCCAGTATTTCTTGTTCAAGTAAGCTTAAATCATTTTAAAAAATTAGAATATACTCAATTCCCAAAAGGGTTTAAAAATTTTAATTTGTCTTTTGTCCCATTCCTTAGAATTACTTTTCAAATGGTTTGGATTTAGCCAAACCTAGAATAGATTTTTGCCAAGAGTCTTTTCTCCCCCCTTAATTTCTAAACCCATGTGTATTTTAAGGGAAATTTAATACATATGCTTCTAATTCATGTGCACTTAACTCATCAGAATATTCTTTTGTAAGACCTGTTTGAAGTTTAAGAAGTCTTTTTGGAGCCTCCCTTTAATAAGTCTTTTCAAGCCTTTATTCTTAGAAGCAGGAAGTCACATTTTGCCAGGAGTAAATGAATTTCAACCCCCGAAGGTTCACATTTAGTCCAAAACTAGCAGCCAAGCCACTTTGTGAGCAACTTAAAAAAAATGAGTTACTTTGCCCCAGGATGAAGTTGTTTTACCTTTTAGGCCCCAAACTCAGAAAACATAGAGACTTTTATTTGTCTTATTTCCACATACTAAGGTTGTCAATGATATTTGTGAATGAAGATAACTTTAAAATAAATATAACTCTAAGTGCATCCTAATATTCCTTTAAGATTTACTAATAGATTTTGTGAATAAGCTGATAGGATTATTTCCTCAAAATAAAAACAAAACAAAACACAAAATGTATTAGATATTGAGTCAAAAATAAATGATAATGAGGGGGTGGAGTGAGATATGGAGAGAGATTGCTTATAGAGTAACAGATGACAACAGCTCAGTGCATAGAAATACAGCATAACAAGGGCTTTGATGAGTTTTTATCACAGCTCCATGTGTCAGAGAATCTGACATATATGAAATATGAGGATTAAAGAAGAACAAAGGGATTTAACACAAGATGCTGAACAAAATGCCATTAATGAATTATAAAGACAAGAATGACAATAGAGAAATCTCAGTGTTTAAAAAAATTACTAGTTGGGCTAGGATAATATTCCATCAGATTTATTTTTCACTTCCTGCTTATGGCCACAGCTGCTCTTTCTGGTTTTCTATCTCCCAGATCTGGAAATGATGCCCAGGAAGACCAGTCTGCATCTGGTCCACCAAAAGAAGGGCTAGTGAGAATCACAAGATACAGAAAATCAGTTACTTTGATTTCTTTATAATGAATGAGCTACCCCTGTTAGATACAGCAAGCAATACTTGTTATTATCAGCAGAACCATAAACATTATGCTGCATTTTTTTATGCTGCATTCAGTTGAACAGAACGTATGTATAACCCAATGACTATCATTAAGAAACTTGTGGCTGACTGAGGTGGCTCATGCCTGTTATTCCAGCACTTTGGGAGGCCAAGGTGGGCGGATCACAAGGTCAGGATTTCGAGACCATCCTGACCAACATGGTGACACCCCATCTCTACTAAAAATACAAAAATTATCAGGGCATGGTGGCACGTGCCTGTAATCCCAACTACTCAGGAGGCTAAGGCAGGAGAATTGCTTGAACCCAGGAAGAGGAGGTTGCAGTGAGCCGAGATCGTGCCATTGCACACCAGCCTGGGCAACAGAACGAGACTCCATCTCAAAAAAAAAAAAAAAGAAAAAAAAAAAAGAAAAAAGAATTATGTGCTATCTGGCCTGGAACAATAGTCAGAGGTTAAGGAATATTTACTCATTAAATTACTCATTAAAAAGTTATGCTTGTACTAAAAAGATTTTGCTTGACTTGAAGGAAGTTCTCAGTCCACCTCTCCCTAAGCAAGCTGAGAGACGTGGCCCTGTGGTGAACCAGGGACAGACCTGCCAGAGATGCTCATCTGCAATAACCTGCACTGTGACATTTTGGAGGGAGGGCTCCTGCATCAACAAACATTCTCTTCTTGCTCTGTTCGCTACTTAGGGAACAAGGCCCTTGATAAAAACCAAAATGTTACTTAGCAAATTGTGCTTGTTCCTCCTTTGCTTTGCATTCCCTCTTTTTGCTTTTCATTATCTCCCTCTGATTTTATCTAATTCCTTTCTTGGGTTCCATCATTATTTTTATTTTCTTCCCCTACCATCTCCTTACTCTTCCAACTTTGCATATACTTCACCCCGTTTGCATTTCTCACAAATCTGTTTCTCTGTGCCCTCCTCACATTCCATCTGTTCTTTGTCCCCAGGTTCACCTCTTCGCCTGCCTCTGACTGGTCTGGCCTGCTTTTTCTCTGCCTAGTAGCACAAAGGCAGTTGCTCTTTTTTTAATTTTTTTCCTAACATCCTCTTCATCCCAAGCCTCAGCTCTGCACAGTAAATTGGCAATGGCAGGAGGAAAAATTTACATTAACTCTTACTTGACAACAGAGAACACAGGGAGAAACATACACACTCATTAGGAATTGGCTCAATGTGCACGTACAGATGTACCTGGCAAACTAGCAGGTCAACTATGATGTTAATAATTAAGTTCTCACCTGTTGATTATGCCACCACCCTGTTGAGGCATCTCACCGTCATAACAAGAACCAGGCTTGATGCAAACTAACTACCCCAGCTTCCCATCCCCTGAAGGAATTAGACCTGTAGCCTCCTGACAGTCATGTCACATCTTACTGAAGACTTCTAGCAGTGACCTTACTATTTCAAGAGGCCCACTGTTCAGCAGTTAGAAAGTACATTTGACCATTGAAGAACTCAGGGACTAGGGGCACCAACCCCAGGCACAGTTAAAAAAAATCCAAGTATAGGTTGGGCATGGTGGCTGATGCCTATAATCCTGGCACTTTGGGAGGCCGAAGTGAGAGGATCACTTGAATCCAGAAGTTCAAGGCCAGCTTGGGCAAGACTGTGTCTCTACAAAAAGAAAATTAAAAAATAAATAAAGGCATAGTTGAGCTCTCCTATGGTCCCACATACTGGAGAGACTGAGGCAAGAGAACTACTTGAGCCCAGGAGTTTGAGGTTGCAGTGAGCTATGACTGTGATTCTGCCTGAAGCAATCCTTCTCTACAAAAATTACAAAATAAACAAATTAATCAGGCATGGTGGTGTGCACCTGTAGTCACAGCTACTCAGGAGGCTGAGGAGGCAGGATTGGTTGAGCCCAGGAGATTGAGACTGCAGTGAGCCATTTTGTTCACACCCTTGCACCACTCCAGCTTGGGTGACAGAGCAAGACCTTGTCTCAAGGAAAAAAAAAAAAAAGAAGAAGAAGAAAAGAAAGAAAGAAAAAAGAATATCCAAGTATAAGTTTTGGCTCCTCCAAATTTAACTATGAATAGCCTGCTGTTGACCAGAATTCTTATTGATAATATAAACAATCGACTACCACATATTTTGTAGGTTATATGTAATATATACTATATTCTTACAATAAAGCAAGCTAGAAAAGAAAATGTTATTAAGAAAACCATGAGCGAAAATATATTATTCACTAAGTGGAAATGGGTCATCATAAAGGTCTTCACCCTTGTCATCTGCATGTTGAGGAGACTGAGGAGGAGGAGAAAGATGAGGGGTTCATCTTGCTGTCTTAGGGGTAGCTGAAGCAGAAGAAAATTCACATACAAGTGGACCCACACAGTTCAAACCTGTGTTGTTCAATGGTCAACTATACTTATTGTCAAAGAGCTTCCTGTCATTAAGTTCAAAACAACCTCACTGTGTGCTATGGACTGAATGTTTATGTCTTCCCAGACGTCATATGTAGAAACATAATCCCCAATATGATGGTATTGGGAGGTGATTCAAAAGTGGAGTACTCATGAATGAGATTAGAGTCCTATAAGCGGGCTGAAGTGACCAGAGCTCTCCCCATCTGCCATGTGATGTTACAGTGAGAAAATGGTCATCTATGAACTACAAAGCTGGCCCTCACAACACATGGAGTCTACTGGTGCAGCCCCCAGAACTGAGAGAAATAAATTTCTGTTGTTTATAAACCATCCAGTTTATGGTGTGTTTGTTATGGATGGACTGAGGCACTGTGATTCCATTTATTGATCATAGGTCTCCCCTGTTGAGTATTGGAGAGGCAATCTTGACCATAAGAACAGTTCTCTTACCATCCCCAATTTCTAATATTTTTCCAGGAGAGAGATCACTGGCTTTCCTCATCGCACTCTAAGCCCTGTGAAAGTAGGTAATGTATCTCTTTTTCACCTCAGTGTTCCCAACTCTCAACAAGGTGCCTAGCATATAGTAGGCACTAACTAAGTGTATATTGAATAAATGAATTAACCCTTCTTAGAGAAGAGGCAATCCTAGCTCAAGTTCACACAGCTTGAAATTGGGAGAGCCCAGATATGCATCTATCTTCTTCTCTTAAAACCCACATTTAGCCTCTTTGCTGTTTTGCTAACAACATTCTTTGTTTGTGGTGGTAATGGCTATGATCTATGGAGATGCTAAGAGAACTAGTAGAACTGAAGAGACCTGGAGTTGGGATCAATGGCCACAGAAAGCAGAGATCTTTCCAGTGAAAACTGTGGCAGGGATGTAGCCTTACCCAGTGAACACCAGCCTTACAGTGAACATCACAGCGGGGTGCTCAGAGGCAGATACAGCCAACCACAACACACCATGTGGGAGACTGTGCTTGGCCAGAGGAGAAGACGTGAGCCAGGGGCTCTCTCCAAAAGTCATTAGCATATGAAAATGTCCATAGTCCCTGAACATCCTCTAGAGAAGGAAGAGAAAAAAGAACTTTTTAGAGAGTCAAGTTGAAGGTTAGACTGACAGAATATTAACCCAATGAGAATGAGTTAATCTGAAAGAGACTCTCAAGTGTATATTCTGTCTCATTCCCCTACATAGGGAATGGGGCTTCCTGAGCAAGACAAGCTACTTTTATTTATTTACTTTTTTTTTTTGGCACATTTGTGAATAGTTTAAAAACTTCAATCCTTCTATGAGGTTATGCAGTTAGTTATGATGCCTTATTATTACCCACCCAATATCACTGTAATTTATAAGATACTATTAAATTTCTGGTCAAATATACATATATAGGAGTGAAATACTCACCTATATTTTATAAACATGACTATAGGATGCATTTACATAATATAAAAATATATGTCTTTCATTCTAATGCTGGTTCTCTTTTTCCCCCTTTTTTTATTTCTTTTTTTATTTTGTCTTGAATAGTTCTCTCTCATAAGAGTCCTATAAACTGTCTAATATTAACATGTGGGTATCATCCCCTCTTATATATCTATTTTTGTTTGAACGATGAAGTATCTAATAACCTTCATTTGCCTGTTTCTGAATGTGTTAGATCATATTGATAAGTATTCAATAAACTTAAAACCATACCTTTACTTTTGGTTTCTCAGTCAACTTCTAGCATTAATTGCAAATTCAAACAAGTATCATTATTTTAGTTAACATAAAATTACTACAGGTATTTGTTTCATATTGTTGTCTATTTAGGAGAAAAAGATTTTGGTCAATTTGTATTTCTTTTTATGTTTATTTAAAATAAACTGAGAATGATTCATGATTGTTGTTCACTCAATCTTGGGGAAACATAAGACTGTCTCCTCTTCTCTCATCTTCCCTCCATTTCCCATCTCAGGAGAGGTTGTAATGACCAAAGACTAAATGGAATCCTTGATATGTTACAATGGAGCACTAATGTGGGGGAGTAGAGCCTTTAGTGGGAGGATTAAAGGATTATATGTAGAACTAGAGATAAAAATCGCTTTTCATGTTCTTTTCCTTTGTGTGTGTATTTTTTTTTTTTGTCCATCTTTTCTTTCATTTAAATGGTTGGAATGGAGATACCAGCTGGAAGAGCATGCTGTCATCCTTGAGAAGTCAAGTAGAGCACTTCTGTGTAGGTCTAAGGAGAAAAATCATCCTTTGTTCTTGATTCTTCTCCTCGTGTAACTTTTTTTTCCCTCCATCTCTGGGGTAGCTAATGGGGTAGAACAGGTCATGGAGGTGCCTCCTTCTTGTCTGGAAACACTCAAAGTTTGAATGGATCGACACTCAGGTCTAGAGAAGAAAATATGTGGAGGAGGGACTTAGGGCAGACTCAGCTCTAGGTCTTAAAGGAAACAGGTTCTCTTTTTGACATCTTGCATTCTTGTAAAGAGAGAGATAATGTTTCCATTTTATAGAAGAGTAAAATTATGTTTAGTAAGATTTAGTAATTTGCAGAATAAGTGGCAGAGATTAATCCAGGCAGCTAACTAGGAAAAGAATCAGATAGAGATTTGCAACTAGAGCTCACCTAATAATATACAATTTCATTTGCCTACCGTGTCATCTACTCCAGGGTCAGTAGTATGGAAGTGGCTGCATGAGGAAGCAGTGAAAAATTCGGGTATTTAGTTCAGATCACATAAGTCTGCTTAGAGTTACAACTAACAGAGGTAGAATGGTTCGTCATTGCAAACAGGGGATAAGAAATGTGATTTTTTTTCCTTCATGCCTTTCTGGGGAACCTCAGTATTACTCAAACATTTGGTATCCAAATGTTCCCAAGATCACTGGGAGTAACCATCTGCTTCTCAATATCCCAAGTCTTCCTTTATAGCAAGAGAGATGTTCAGTGTAAGATTCTCTGTCATATTTAGGAGTCTCAGAAACTCCTCCAGACTTTTTAGAGTGTGATTTTTTTCATTAGTCCCATATAACTTTTTCAAGTAATAATTGTTTATATATAGATTGTCAAGTTCCAAAAGTACCTGAACTTCTTTTTACCTACCACAAAAACATATTGAGAGATATTTAACCAGCATGATGGAAGGAAGACTATTTTCAAAAACTCACTTATAATTTCTACATGTGCTACTCACTATTCTTTATTTTAAAAGTCTATTTATTATATTCATTGCTAAAAACCCAAGAATATCTTCACTTGATAATTATATCTTCAAGAATCATTATATATCTACAGATATTAAGCTTATATAAGTCAGGGATAAAGTTGTTTAATTTTTAAGAAGAGGTCCAAGGCTTTATTCATCTTGGGGACTTGTTAAACAAGGTGTTTTGTATTTAGTGTGGTTATCTTCAGATACAAGATTGCTTTTATTTTTCCTTCTGACTGCATATGTGTACATTTAATTATAACAGTGGCAGGGCCAGGGCCAAAGATCTTTGTGTATGATCTTTCAGTCCTTTGTAGTCACCCTGTGTCTTGTCTTTATAAAGTCCTTGTACATACCACTCCCACTGCTCAAATGCCCTAACTATCTCATCCTCTAGCTAAGTCTAGTTCTCTCTTAGATTAGTTTTGACCAGAGCAGGAAGACTTAGTTGTGACTACAGCAGGAAGACTTACTCTGACTTACAATCTAGATCGGATCGATCCCCACTACTCTATGGTCTTCATCTCATCTAATAATACAGCTTTGCTTATTTATCTTCTTGTAGTAAGTAGCAACTGCCCTGTGGTAGTAACTAATTTTGTTTAGTACCTCATTTTTACAAAAGACTACCACATACTTCTGAGCCCCAAAACAAATTCATGTGGAGGGTGAATGGGTTAATGCTGTTGTCTCCACTAAATAGAAGATAAAAACTAATCTCAGATCAATTAGGAGATTTGTCCATGATGAAATACTGAGCAGCAGCCACATTAAGATTTAAACACAGAACTTCTGATGAAAAATCCCACTATATTTTCATCCTACTACCTCCAACCTATTGGAGAAGGAGGTATATAGTGCGTGAATTTTCTTTCTTCTCTAATGGATATTAATATTTTGCCCAAATTTTTAAAAGTTGTTTTATTTAATCTCTAGTGTGGTTTATGAAACAAGATTTTTTTGTATTGTTAGAATAACTGTCACAGTATTTGATATTCATATTATAGTATTTGAGTATTTGTCACAAAACAAATAAATACTCAGCCAGTTTTCAATTTTCATAACAGCCGGAGGCAGTCATAGTTGATTTAGTATACAACGGAGATAGAAAAAGAGACTTCAGGGATACAGCAAGAATCTAAAACCACTGTAAAAAAGGAAAAAGTAGGCAAAAGTTAAGACCAAAGAAAATGATTTTTCTCAAAACTTCCTCTAGTCTAGTTAAAGATTCTTTGATGTTCCACTGCTGTACTGGTGCCAGTTCACTACCGGCTCCCGAGAGCCAATCATGAAACAGGCAGAAATTTTGTGAATTGGTGCCTTAAAAATTGGCCATGGTGAGAATATTTACACCACAAATATCAGCAAACAACATGAACCTGCACGTTTTCCCCTGAGAGCAGGTTTACCAACACACCATTGGGTATTGTTCATACATAATACTAGAGAATATATGAGAAAAAGCAATTGAATAAAAATAAGATTAAGATAATAAATTTTCCTTACATTTTTTACATCTTAGAGGCTTTCATATATTACCTAATTTAATCTTCACCAAAAGCCAATGAAGTCAGCAGAGAAGGAACTATTTATTATCCCATTTTACACTTGAGGCAACTGAGGATCCAGTTGTTAGAGTTGGTACTGGTGGTAGTGAGGCTGGAATCAAACATTTCTGGGTCCTTCCCCAATGTCCTGTCTGTTCACTGGGAGTACTCTCTTAGGGTAACAATTTGTGCTTTGAGGAAACAGGGCAGAGACACACAAGTTTTGTGCACACTTTGCCATACTTGGAAGTGGATGGGAATTCTGTTTTTGTTTTTCCACTGAAAATCTGTGGAATCTGGAATGCTTTTCCTGAAAAAAGAATCCACATGACCATGTGCTAATGTGGGTTTTTTTAGCCCTGGTTTGCCACAACCCTCTGTTTGTTTTCTCTTAAATGTTAATTTCTAATTTGAAAAACCTGCTCAGAGAATAAACACTGAACTCTTCAAGACTATTTTTAAATATCTTCTTGGTTGCTTGGTTAATTTGAGTGTGTATATATGCTGGATTGACAGTTCTAAAGATTGAAGCCATTTATTTATCCGTAGTTTAGAAATAGTACTGAAAATGTTTTTTTCAGACATGCCCAGGCAGCCTCATGGGGTGCCTCACACGTGGTATCATGGCAGTTACGACATTGAGAGACAAGAAAGTAGTGCACGTGTCTAGGGCTGCCTTTAGTTTTTTTAGTTTAGCATCCACAGAGGTGGGACATAGACAGATAACTGTTGGTGTTCCCTGATTATGAGGTTTTGTGCCACATGTTGGTCAAAGAAAGTGGCAGTGTCGGAATGAAAACCTCAACTTTATGAAAATGTAAGCAAATTTGCACAGATCCAATTGCACTCTTTACATTTCCCTCTGCTGCCATGCTTTCTCACTCAAATTTGACAAGCATAATACAATTTGTTGAACCATCACGAGTTTATTATTGTCATACTCTGTAACCTCATTAGATATTCAAAACCATATTAAGAAGTGGGTATAGAATCACCAGTCCTCTTTTGTCATCAGAACGTCAAGAAAAAACTGTGACCTAAGAGTCATCGTAGAGCATAGTGTTGAGAGACTATGCAGTACAGAAGCATTAAAATACTAGTATCAGAAGACATTAATTCTAATGCCCAAAAAGTATTAATTGTATAAATAAATGAATAAATAATTTATGACCTCATGACTCAACAAGGGAATGATACTAGACCTGTCATCTCAAATTTCAGGCATGGTATTATGATAATCCTTACTTTATGGGTTGTAGTAAGTACTAAGGAAAATAAAGTACATGAGAGTGCTTTATAAATTGATCTATCTTGTAAAATATGGTATTTTATGTGAATGTTTTTCACAGCCTAAATAACAGGATGGATAAAAATTCACAATGCATCATTTCTCAGATAGGTTGGTTATACAGTCCTATTTATTTAATACACTGTGGCCATTTTCCCAAACGACAGAGTAAACTCTATTTACTATTTGCCTACATAAATCAGAAAGAATCAGTTTTCCATTGTTGCTGTTGGTAATTGGTATCTGTATGTATACTTTGAGATGAACTTAAACATAAAGCCATGTCACTAGATGTCTAATACATTACATTGGACTATGTAAGTTCTTTTCTTTTTCTTCAATGCTCTCAAGTGGCAAAGATTAATTTATAGTGTGTATGTGTTTTTAGCATCTGTGAGGTTCTCCTGTGGGTTGCTCCATTGAGAGTAAAGCTTTACAAGCTGAAATTTGAATGAAGTAAAGCAGTTGTTAGGAAGAGATGGAAAACATTATGTGCTTAATTATGTTTCCACACCTGCGTTTATGAATTCCATTTTTGTAGAGAGAAGGAGATGTGGAAGCAATTAAAGTTACTGTATGGACCCTATTGGCAATGAGTCATTAGAGAGTTCACAGGGCCATTACAGTATTGAAGGAAATCCCAGTGCCTAGAGAGATAGAGAAAAGCACCAAGTACTTAATTACTGGTTGTGGAGGTGAAAGTTAAAATGAAATCATGGCATTGAGTTAATAAAATCCAGATTAATATTGCTGCTGATGGACACATTCCTGTTTGAAAAACTATTTATATAAATAAATGAATATAATTTTGTTATTTTTAAAATAGTAATTTTGGATTCTGCTAAGTCAATTATGAACTTGTGTAAAGACTAAGAGGCCGTATTTCAAAAGTGAGCTGTTTAATTAGCCTTCACATTTCACCCACATTTATCTTAGTTCAGGCAACAAATTCAATGCAACATGTATTTGCTGATGGCCTACTGTGTGCTATGACCAGCGTGGTGCTTGTTGCTTAACACTTAATCCTAGGGGGATAGTTTCTTCTTTTAGGTATTTATTCTTTTGAAATAATCGAAAAAGCAATGTGCTTTCTGATTCATGGTTCTTATCCCATGCTCTTAGAGCAAATGCCATCTTGCTGTGTAACACTGTTTGTACAAAGTTTGTTTTACACTAGGCTCGTTAAGTCCCCAGGGCTCTGGTCCATATGGCGATGAATGAGTTTCAGGTAAAAAAGAATGTGGTGATTCTTTTGTGAAAGAAAGAACTGTTTCTCAATACTCTTAATAAGAGCATTTTTGATAGTGCTTAACCAAACAAGACGCAGATTGGAGTGCAAGAAAAAGCCATCAAGAGTATCCTTTCATCCACATTAGGCTGCACATGTGTGAACAAGGACATTCACATGTGTGGACAAAATTCACGGAATGTAAAGATTCTACTACTTTCCACATCATAAATATTGTCATATAGGACATTTAAATTACTTTTCATTCATTATAAAAAATGACTGATAGAAAATACTATGAGGCAGATGGTTAGGTCCTATTTTGATGTCATTAAGAGAAAATTGCACATATTTTGTTCCATGCAGTAATATGAGAGGTCATTTAGTGAAAAACACATTTACTAAATAAACATTTTCTGTGGAATGTGTTTGGGTATAAATATTTTCATTGTAATTGAATTTCTTTGCTATGTATGGCACTCATATTTTTAAAAACCAACTAGCTGACCTTAGTGTCTAGGTTGCTTTTATTATTGTTATAGTTGCTGAGGTGCTCAAGATAAGAGTTTTACAGGCACCAGTCAAGGGCCATACATTTCTTCTCAGTGTGCTTGACTTTTTTCAGGATCTTAAGAAACCATACCTCATGTTTCTTTTAGTTACCATCACTCCCGAATTTGCATCAACTCGTATATGTGTGAGCTTATTTTCTAATCTTGTTTACTAAAAAGTTGAACTTATGGAAGTCTAGAATAGAACACTAGTTAGCAGAGGCTGAGACAGTGGCAAAAGAGGTTGTTGGGAAGATGTAGGTCAAAAGATGCAAAATTGCAGTTAGACAGGAGAAATAAATTCAAGAAATCTATTGTACAGCATGACGACTACACTTAATAACAATATATTGTATTTGTAAAAATTCTAAGAGAGTAGATTTTACATTCTCACCACAAAATTGATAACTATATGAGGTAGTACATATGTTAGCCCAATTTAGCCATTCTACATGTGTATATATATTCTAAAACATCACTCTGTACATGACAAATATGTATAATTTTGTCAATTTTTAAAAATGTATGTCTTTATTGGTTTTATATTTTAGAGAAGTTTAAACGCTTTCCTGTCATTTGTAACATTTTAGATCATTATAAATTGGACAATTTGTTTCAGATTTATTTGGGGCAGAGGCGGGAAACTTCTTCTGGATTTTCTGGTAAGGCCAGATTCTCACCATGTTCGTGTAATGGGTATCTGTGTCTCTTTCCTAGAGCAGGGGATATCCATGCACATTTTTTTTCTGGGGGGAGCGGTTTGTTTTAGAATGTATTTCTTAGGAGTGTAATAAGAATTAAATAAAATAACACAATTCTAATACCTAACAGAGGGTGAATCTTGTAAACTCTCAATAAATGTTAGTTTAACACACACACACACACAAATCCCTACACACGCATACACACACACATATACATCTCAGAATATAGTAATGCTATTTGGCTTCAGATCGACAGGACCCTCCCAAAGCCGTTATAGGAGTCTGTGGATTGTTTACTGGGCAAAGCACACTGACATTAGTTCTTTACTTTTCAGTTCTTCCTGATTCATCAATCACATATTTGTACACACCCTACAATATGTATAGAACTTTTCTGGGTGCTTAACAAGATGCCAAGTAGTATAAAATAGTTATTTCCTTCCTCCCTCCTTCCCTCCTTCCGTCCTTCCCTCTTTCCTTCCTTCCTTCCTTCCTTCCTTCCTTCCTTCCTTCCTTCCTTCCTTCCTTCCTTCCTTCTTTCCTTCCTTCCTTCCTTCCTTCCCTCCCTCCCTCCTTCCCTCCTTCCCTCCCTCCCTCCTTCCTTCCTTCCTTTCTTCCTTCCCTCCTTCTTCCTTTTTTTCTTTTGAGACAGAGTCTCGCTCTTTCACACAGGCTGGAGTGTAGTGGCACAATCTCGGCTCACTGCAATCTCTGCCTCCTGGGTTCAAGCAATTCTCCTGCCTCAGCCTCCCGAGTAGCTGGGATTACAGGCATGTACCACCACACCTGGCTAATTTTTGTATTTTTAGTAGAGAGGAGGTTTCACTATATTGGCCAGGCTGGTCTTGAACTCCTGACCTCAAGTGATCCGCCTGCCTCAACCTCCCAAAGAGCTGGAATTACAGGCGTGAGCCACCACGCTCGGATTTTCTTTTAAGAAGTTACAACCGGCCGGGCGCGGTGGCTCAAGCCTGTAATCCCAGCACTTTGGGAGGCCGAGACGGGCGGATCACGAGGTCAGAAGATCAAGACCATCCTGGCTAACACGGTGAAACCCCGTCTCTACTAAAAAATACAAAAAAACTAGCCGGGCGAGGTGGCAGGCGCCTGTAGTCCCAGCTACTCGGGAGGCTGAGGCAGGAGAATGGTGTAAACTCGGGCGGTGGAGCTTGCAGTGAGCTGAGATCCGGCCACTGCACTCCAGCTTGGGCGACAGAGCGAGACTCCGTCTCAAAAAAAAAAAAAAAAAAGAGGTTACAACCTAGCCAGAGACACCACTTTCTCACAAGAAAAAGTAATTAATTATATTCAGATTAATTGCAATTGCTTTCTTTCTCTTGTCCTCAATTATAATAATAGACCTATATTTTCAATCACCACCAAATAATTTAATCAAACCTCCAAAATTCTGAAAATTTTCATTCATTGATTCTGATTTCAAAGACCTTAAACCTTAAGGTTTTTCCTCCCTAGTAAACACCACTCAAGTTCTAGAACTCCTTAGTTCCTGATAATGGTATGGTCATGCAGAGGAAACAGTGAACTAAAACTTGGGAGATTGTGAATCACCCTTCCCAAAACCACTATTGAGTTCTGTGACCATAAAAAAAAATCATTTCACCTTTCTGAAACTCAGTTCTTATTTTTTAAAACCAAGAGGCCAAAAAAGAAAACACCACAAAGCTCTTTGGCAGCCATAGCAAATGATGGCAACTTTGCTGTCCAGAATATCATGAAGCTGTTTGAAAAATTTATCTCCATTTTTCCTAATATGGTATCAAACCATCTTGATTACTCAATAATATAAGCTTAAATATTATCCTTTTAAGCTAACCACAATATACAGAAGTTAATATGGATGTTATTGGCTAAGATAAAATTATGAGTTATTTCTAAAACCAAACAGAAAAAGTAGGCAGAATGTGAGGAGTGCTTCAATAGAATCACATATTTCCTATTCTCACAACTATAGACTTTCCATCTATTTGGAAAAATGGAAACAAATAAATACAGATAAATCTTATGTATGTTTGAGTGAAAACGTGAATGCACCATGCTTCAAAGTTTTTTATATATCTAGGGTAGAGAAAATACCATCGTGTTAGAAGCTAATGCCCTGAGAGATATAAACAAAGAAAACTAGCAATCTTTAAAGGCCTCAATGAAGAGCTAATAAACTTTTTCTCTGGGAGTGATTTGAAAAGACTATTTACATCATCAAACAGTAAAAGTTTCACCTTTCATTGCATTAGAATAACTCAAGGCAAAGATAATTTTTCATTGTTACCTCAAGAAGAACCAGCATGTATGTTTATCCATGCATACATACATTAGAACAAAATTAGTCACATTTTAAAACAATTTTCACTATTTTGACTGCCTTTGGATCTAAGTAAAGATACATTTTAAGAGGTGAGAAGATAACTGCTAAATAGAAACTATACCTTTTCATCTCCATGTTGTTCTTTCCAATAACTCATTCTGCAGGCAAGAATCTAGTAACCCTACTAAGATAGGGAAGAGTTTGTTCATGACTGTGAAGAGGCAACAATTAGTTTTCACACTGAGAAGCTCTTCCTAGGGAACATCTGAGTGTTGGAAACATTAGTCAACAATTACCAAACAAACAAACAAAACACCTAAAACCCAAAATATTGCTTAAGTTCCCCTCATGCCACCAGTGGGTCAAAGACATGGGTCCAGCTCCACTGGTTAGCATATAGGAGAGGGTGGCCGCAAAGTATAGTAGCTCATTGTGTTCAGGCCTCCAGTAAGAATTACAAGACTATGTTCTTGAGCACAGTAGTGCCCCAACCTCATCCCTCCAAAAAAAATTCCATCAGTAGTATCCAGCATGACAGCAGAAGACTTAGGCAAATGGTCTATGAGGATAAAGACTTAGGCAAATGGTCTATGAGGATACTGGCTCCCTAATCCTCAAAGCCTGGCTCTAATCCTTAATTTTGTCTCATGCATGTCCCTCACTAGCAAGTGCCAGCATCCCACATTTCTCTGGAAAACCAAATTACCACAATCTTATTTCCAGCTCCAGCACAATAATGGCTGAAAGATTCTGCACTTCCTATCCCGCCACCCATTTCCCCATGTACCTATGAACTGAAACCAGGTACATCTTGGATGGAACAGTCATTCAGGAAGTACCTGACCACCCTGGATTTAAGGCTTAGCCATGTTTTCTGGGATGTAATGTCTCTTACCTACTTGGGCTCTGGAATAGTCAGTACTGAGCTTTTGGATACCTGAGAAGTAAATGCAGGTCTATAATGATCCTGCCTCCTGGCCACAAGTAATCATGTACCAGTTCATGGACTGCCTGCCTTTAATTTCTGAGTTAAATACTGGTATATGCAGGACTAAGATGGATAAATCAGGGGTTTCTTATCTAAGTCAAGGGAGAATGTCTGAAATAAAGAGATATGGGTAACAGATCTGTAATGAGACTAGCATTTAGCTAATAACAATAATAGTAATATTAAATTAATAAAATAAAAATTAGCTACCTCTTAGGCACTCTGCTAAGTGTGCCACATGCATTAATGTGTTTAATCTCCAGAACAATCCTATGAGATATGATATCCCAAATTTACAGGTAGTTATATTTGGAATAATGGGATTATGTAGGTAGGATCAAACAAGCAGAGATTTTTGCAAATCCTTCAGGTAAAAACTGAAACAAGAACTTAGCAGTTGAGTTCTATCTGGCAACTGGCTAATGTCCAAGAGCAATCAGCAAATTAGTAAATCTTTCCCATGTCAACCACCCCAATGTGTGTTCACAAGGGAATGGTTTACACATTTCCTTGAAAATGTCTTTATCAGAGCCAACTGCTACACTAGAACAATCCTAAGAATCCCCCAGAACTGAGGAACAACTGCCAATTCTGCACAATTGTGACTGCTGGAAGACAGTGGCTATGAAACACCTACATATATGCCTCTCGCAGAACTTTAAATCCAGGCTTACTCAGTGTAAGTTCAGCCAGAGTGTTGGAACATACTGCTGCTGCAGCTTAACACACACCATAAAATATCCTGAGCAATCCTTTGGCATCAGGGGTAGTGCAATGAGAACCACTCAACTCTGGAAAGTTGGGGTATCTGTGACTAAGACTTAATGAAATGACTTGTTCATGATTTGGTGAACTGAATTTCTGCCAAGAAAGGTATATTTTGCAGACAAGTGTTATAATAGAAAGCAAAGTAAATACAAATGTTTATAAAGTTGGCAACTTATTGGAAATGGTAGAGATTATCATTTGCTTCTGTCCACTGTGATAAATGAATAAATGATTATTTTCCTTTTGTCCTTCTAGATCTGCTCTGCACCCTTTCCATCTGTCCTCAGCCAGGAAAAAACTGACCTATAAGGACCATATCACCTGGGTTCCTTTGACTTCTGGCTTCGAGTTGAAGACCATCAATGGGGAACATGATTAGGAGACGGGGGCAGAGGACAACGAAGAAGAGTAAGGGTGGGATATTTGTTCCTTTTGCTATCTGTCTGCAGTGTTGTCTTGGGCTGGGCATGCCCGTTGACTAAAGGTCTCTATCCTTCCAGGTTCAGGCAACTGACTCCTCTCGCTCATTTCTTCAGGCCTAGGAATGTTGTACCTGTCTCCAAGCTCCTGCATTTTCCCTTGTGGTAATGCTATATTCACACTCAACCTGTTGTAAAGAAATCCTCATTAAAATCTCCTTTAGTGCACTTTCTGTTTTCAGATGGAACGCTGATTGACAGAACCATTCACACTGCTCCCCCAGACATAAATCACCCTAGATTTATTATGAGTCTATCTTCTCCACAATCCTTTTATAGAATAACTTTTAAAAACTCCCAGGTTAAGCTCCCTGATCTTTTCTGCCTTCAACTTTCTCATCTTCCAAAAGGCTATGGTCACCTTTATTTTTATCCAATGCTTCCTGTTAGCTTCAAACCATATTATTCCTGCTCTTGCTATTCTCATAATTTAGTTTTCTAAATATAAAAACTTTCTACAGCCAAATGGATTACAAAGATTCAAAATCCCCTCTGAACATAAGCTGCAAATGGCATAAATGACTTTTGCTAGTTGCCAGCGGCCTTGATAACACAAGTAGTGCTACATGCAAATGAGTGCTAATGTGAAAGTGGCTCTGTCACTTGAGATTAATGTGTTTTGGTGAAAAAATAAAAGTCTAGGAGTACAGAGATTTATGATAATTCTTATCTACGTCAGGTGCTTTGAATCTCTTAACTGACCTGGAGTCGTCGTGGCAATGGCCTTTTTGCATCTACAGAATTTAAAAACAAACCTTCGAAGCTTTAATGTTCATCTATTCACTTGCCAAATGTATTTGGTGCCTACTGTGTGTTAAGCATTATACTTGATTTTATAGATTTCAAAAATAAACAGGACATATTATCTGCCTTCAGGAACCTTACAGCTAGTCGTAGAGGCAGAACCATAAGCAGAAAAGATAATACAGGGTGATTAGAGCAATAATAGAGAAACAAAATATTGTGAGAGCACAATAAAGGAATAACCAACTCACCTTGGGAGATCATTGAAAGTTTTCCAGAGAAGACAGTTCTTGACATAAATCAACAGGAGTGGACATGTACAACTGCCTGCTAGACATTTCCTCCTAAATATCCTATAGAAACTTCAAACTCAACAAGGTTCAAAGTAATGCATCATCATTTACTTTAAACATGCTTCTCTATTTCTCTGTTTTTCAGGTTCTATTTAGTCACCTAAACTACAAACCAGGGCATCAGCTCTATCTAATGAAGTCCTGCCAATATAACCTCTTCAAAGAAATGAAAAAAAGAGAGCTAACTAAGGCCAAGAGTTGTGGTTGATGAATGTTGTGAGCTCAACTGTGGTTGAAGATTAGAATGGACTAATCTTTATATTTATAGTTATTCCTCTGATAATATCCAAAGCTTTACTAAAAAACAATAGCAAAACTAATCATTTAATGATTTAAGTTTTCAAAGACAATTTAGGAAACATTTATATCAGACTATCTGGAATGTCATTTTTATACTAGTGCCCTTGGTGATTTAGATATTCCCCTTCAAGGTAATAGTGGGAAGAGTAACTATCTCTGACATACCAGGCTGATATGTACTGTTTTTTCTCCAAGATGTTACTTATGGGAGTATGTTTTATATAAGAATATGTTTGAATCAAAAAAAAATTCAAGACTCAATGAGCAAGGCTAAGATAAGAGAAGGAACTAAAATGTCCCTGGGTACCTATCACTGGTCATAATACTAATCTGCTTCTCAAGAGAGAGATTATTTCTCCCTAATTTCCAGTTTTGTGATAAAGCCCTTCTTCAGATTTGAGTAAACATAGGACATAATGTAATTTCATCTAAAACAGATTGTTATCAAGATGAAAGATTCATTGAAATGCCTACAAAACACTAAGAGAGTCTATTTGGAAGTGACAGCAATTTAAAAAAAAAAATCAATCCATCAAGAGTATGTTAACAGTCCTGGGAAGGTAATGCAATTTGAATATAGTATTAGAGAGAAATAAATGAAATTTGCAAATTACTTAGACTATAGCACAGAATGTTGACGCTTAATGTAAGCCGCATAATATTGCTGCTGTTCAATTTTTGTTCATTTTGCAAAGTAACTAAACCCAAATGTGAATGTTCAAAAACTGCTTATGCTAAATAAAATGGATTCTGCTTTCCTTTCACATCAGCAGCAAGTGCTTAGTAATTATTGCTGTCACTGGATGTTATACTGCATTGATCCAGGCATTGAACTCTGATGATATTGATTTGTGCCTAAAGCTTGAATAAAGTTTAGTGAACAGTCTCAAATTCCCAGGAGTAGGTGCCCCTTGCTCTGTTTGTTCCCACCATCCCAAGCAAATGCCACACAACTTGAAAACTGTAAGTAGATTATGACCTTATATATTTTAGTTTAATGTATGCTAATTCCTTACTTATACAACAATTTTTCTTAAAGACCATTAAAGGATCCACTAAAGGTTATTAATCTTAAATATGACCATGTCCTAGTGGAGAAGGAAGACAAGCCAGATCTTAATTATTCAGCTGAATAACTTTGAAACATAGATATAAAAAATTTTCAAAGATCTCTTTCTCTTTTCCTCTCTCTCGTATACACATAGAGGGAAAATAGAACTCTCATAAAATTTTATTTTTCAGTCTCAAAATATTGCTTTTCAGTCCTTCTCTTATGCTTTAAAAATACCCACTATTTCTAATTTTTGACTGTTTACCTTTTTATTACATTTCCTTTTACATTTATAAAACTTTTCTTTGAAATATATCCATCTAAGGTAAAAAGCTTTGGGGTAAGAATACTTCATAAGACTGAAAATTGGCCTCTCAACCAGTGTCACCATAGAAAAGGTGATTATAGAAAGACTGTAAATTATTCTCTAAGAAAATGGGAAAGTACAAATGCCACTCCCTTTGGATAGAACTATTCCCCCAAACAGTATGGTTTTTTGTTTTTTGTTTTGTTTTGTTTTGTTTTGTTTTTGAAGATGCAAGACAAAAGTGAGGAACAATTTGAGCATTTAATAGCAAGATTTAACCTCAGAACATATAACTTTAGCCAGTGGTGTCCAGCAGTAAAACCATATTACAGCTTAATGGAATAGAGACTTCATAGAGCCTACAGATCCTGTTGACTGAGACATTTACATGAAACACTATTTATTTTTTGATACTACTGGGATTAATAATATGTGATATTTGATGTTATCTAAGTTTATTAGGAAATACTTGTTGATTATGCTTCTGAAATGATAGAAGAAACATTAATCCATTAAATTTGGGAATCTCAGTCCTAATTTCCAATGTTTCTTGTATCTTCTATTGCTTTATAAGAATCTTTATTTCAAGGATACTGGGGGTGATTCTCTATTGAAGTTGTTTTCATAATGGAATTGGAAGAGAAAATGACAGACATATGCATCCTACAGTATTTTACTATGTCAATTCAAATGAAATGAAATAAATAAGAAATTGGAAGTTTTCAACTGTGTTCTTTGGTCCCCACCCAATTGTTCCCGGCTGGCTCAACTGTAAAACAAAGTTGGTACACTCCTGATTTACTTAAATGGGAAACAATGACATTTTCTTGAGGAAACTTAAATTTCATCAGGTGTTTCTCCTAGTAAGGAAAACAGGTGTTGAGTTACTTGATCTCTACTAGGAACAAAAACAGATTTCACTTTATATCTCTCAAAGCCCAACGAGAAGAACCTAGGTACTTTCCTCAGTCCTTGGCTCAAGTTGCTTTGTTCTGTATTTCTACAACATCTACCCTAGAATAGAAACAACTTTTAAAACAAAATGCCTCTTGTTGTTAAAAAGTCATATTTGTTGTTTGCAAACATAGGAAAAATAGCAATGTTACAGTAGAGAAGCCTAGTAGATAGCAGGACAAAGTGCCTACTGATGTGAGGCTCTGAGGAAGACCCAACATAATCTATGCGTCATTTCAGCCCAAAATGCATAACGTGGAATCTACTCATGGGGAAACATCAGACAAATGCAAATTGAGGAACAGACTACAAAATAAATGGCATACACTATTAAAAAACACAAAAGCTAAATACAATGAGCACCCTGGGATTGGATCCTGAGACAAAAAATAATCACCATAAAGGATATTATGACAATTGACATTTTTAAAATAAGGTCTTCAGATTTGATCATGGTATTGTACTAATGTTAAATTTCCCCATTTTCATCAATGTGCTAAGATTATATAAACAAATCTCCTTGTTCTTAGGATGCATACACTGAAGTATTTAAGAGTAAAGGAGAGTGATATTCTCAACTTGTTCTCAAATGGTTCAGAAAAGAAATACAGATACACACAAATATACATACATATACACACATACACACACAATGGGGGTGTGAGATGGAGACAGAAAAATAGTAAGTATAGCAAAATGTTAACATTAGGTGATTCTAAGAAAAGGGTAAACAGAACTTCATTTTATTCTAAACTTCCTGTAAGTTTGAAATCATTTCAAAAGAAAAAGTTTATTAAAAATTACATCAGTTAACTGTAAAGGGGTTTTATGTCTACTTAAAAGTATTGTGGGTCCCTTGCATTTCTGATGGTTAATGCTATGCAGATTTAGGATAGGAGCAGATCAAAACAACTTTTTGCTCCAGATAATGGTTATTTTGCGAAGATGTGATAATTTATTTTCTGTTTACTGCTGGCCAACACAATTTCCTTGATTTCCCTTGCACTGTATAAAATAAGCCATACACCACAAAAGAGTGGTGTCCTGTCTAGTTTTTTTTTTTTTCATTAAAAAAAAAAACTCTTATTCTAATTGTATAAAGAGTAAATGGTTGGCAGCTATTAGCACTTGTAAAAGATCTTTGCATGTGAGCTGAAACAAAAATATTAACAACTTGACATTTATTCCCACATTCACTGTAGTTACTATCTCAGAGATACCAAAACAAATATGGCACCAACAGTGCACTGAAGCCAAACAACTGGCCTGCACTTCCTGGGCAGTCAGGGGCAAGGGATGGATCTGAAGGCCATGAGACTCACCAAGCTTCCTAAAGCTGGCTCAGTACTAGCCTTGGCCATAGACACACAGAATATTCAGGAGAAGTAGAACAGTATTTTTCCACATGAATACCTTTGGCAAAACCCACTGTTTATTCTTTTGATTTTCTTTTACAACAATCGAGAGTCTCTTCAGTTGCTAAGTGAAGGATTTAAAAGTAGAAATACATATTTCACTATTTCACTGGGCGTGGTGGCTCATGCCTGTAATTCCAGCACTTTGGGAGGCCAAGATGGGTGGATCACCTGAGGTCAGGAGTTCAAGACCAGTCTGACCAACATGGTGAAACCTTGTCTCTACTATAAATATAATATTAGCCGGGAGTGGTGGTGCATGCCTGTAATCACTGCTACTTGGGGGGCTGAGGCAGGAGAATCACTTGAACCCAGGAGGCAGAGGCTGCAGTGAGCCAAGATCACGCCATTTTACTGCAGGCTGGGCAAGAAGAGTGAAACTCTGTCTCAAAAATAAATAAATACATAAAATGAAAATGAAGGTAGAAATACATATTTCTGTAACAGTCAATTAGATTATACCTACAATAACTCATAGCTACCTAGATAAAAGAACAGGATCACACATATTATGAAATGTAGAATACTTAATGTGGCCTAGTTATGGCTGACAACAAATAGTGGTGTCTGATTCTAAAGGGTTCGCTATGGCTTGTCTGGGAAAAGCTGTTCAACTTCTTCATTTTCCTCTTCCTTGAATTGTTCAAAATTGTACCAGAATAACTACTTTTTTCCGAGACAGATACTCGTACTGTTGCCTGAACTGGAGTGCAGCAGTGTGATCTGGGTTCAAGCGATTCTCCTGCCTCAACCTCCCAAGTAGCTGGGATTTCAGGTGCCTACCACAACGCCCAGCTAATTTTTTTGTATTTTTAGTAGCGATAGGGTTTCACTATGTTGGCCAGGCTGTTCTCAAACTCCTGACCTCATGATCCACTGGCCTCGGCCTCCCAAAGCAGAATAACTACTTAAGATGAATTAACCCTTCTTTCAGATGCAGAATATCAACTAAAATAATGTCACTGAAAATTTGTGCTGTTGTGCAGATAAAGGGAGTGCTTTGGCATAAAATGCTCAGAGGTTGTGATTAGTAGATTTAGTGCACACAACTGTCAGAGGTCCATATGGTCTTTCATAATGTTAAGATTAAATTCACTCCCAAAGAAAAATCCCTGCCCATGAGAGCTCAACTCTTTCGAATGCCTGAGTTATACCTTGCTTAGAAACTATCCATATTGGATGATTTCTTATTTCTCTTTGGCCAGTGGAGTCCCAGTAGCTATATCATATTCTCATTCATAAATGCACAATTAAGTCCTAAGGAATTAAGAGCTTTGATGGACCTGAGTTCAAATCGGACTATTCCAATAATAGGCAGTATAAGTTTTGCACCAGTTTTCCTAGTACTTATAAACCTCAGTTTTCTCTTCTGTAAAATTGATATAAAATAATATATGTTATAGGGGTATTGAGAGGCTTAACTGAGTCAACAACGGTAAGGTCTTTAGCACAATGTGTGGTATTTAATTAGAGTTAAATAAATGTTCGTCATTTTTCTACACACAGGAACATAAATGGGTATGTCAGGGTGATCCCATTGTCTAAAGGGTGATCCCATTGACCAAAGTCTCTGCACTAGTGTCATCACATTGGAATATGAGAAAACAGGAAGACCTAACTTCCTTAACATCATTATCTATTTGTTTACCTTGATTTTCACAGCACCTGAGTTCTCTCATACTTATTTATGCATTTAAACACATTAACTCTTAAAAATGGTTTTAACATGTCAGTTGGTTTATAACCCATATTTCTTTGCCATTCCTTTCTGTATCCTACACTTAGTACCCTAGTTTCAAGACAAAACAAAAGAAAATTGAAATGAGGTAGTGCCTCACCAGCCTGCCTTCCCTCCCCAGGGTAGCAAGACAAATAAAGGTTTTGTTGTTTGTCTCAAGTAAGCATCAACACAGCCTGCAGCAGCCCTGTCAGCACCAGCCCATGATGCCAGGGAATTGCTGGGAGTGCCAGGATACTGGTGCCAATTTGCTGCCTGGGCTCCTTCAAAACCACATCAAAGTATCTGCCAGTTTCTAAACTTCCTTCCCAGACTCATGGGAGGAACATGGGGACCTCTAGATGGGATCAGATGTGTGGTTTTTCACATTCCCCCCCTCCATCTCCCCGCCTGCCAACTTGGGTGAGCCTCCAGTATTCTCTTGTGTTCACAGGACTCTTCAGTTGCCTATAAAATAATATTCATAATAGTTGAAACCTATAACAGTTTGTGAGAAGGATCCAATAAATTATATAATTTATGTGTCTTCTCTATTACAAAAGGCCTGACTCCTACAAGTATTTCAAAATTTAATAAATAATTCAAGAATTCAAATGCACAGAGTTTGTTTTGGAGGTACAGAAAATACCATTATTGAGAGGCTTATTGGAGTGGTCTAGTGATAAAAGGAAGAGAAGAAAGACAATAGTTTATTAAGTCACCACAGTGGATAACTAAATCCTGTGGGAAAATGCTGTGAAATAGTGTAAAACATAAGCCATGTGTGATGGCTCATTTTCTATGTCAACTTGGCTAGGCTATGGAGCCCAGGTGTCTAGTTAAACACTAGTCTAGATGTTGCTGTGAAGTCTACAATCAGTCGTCACCAAAGCAGAAGACTACAGCATGGAAAACCTGCCTGAATTTCCAACCTACTGGACTGTCCTGCAGATTTCAGATTCAAGACTGCAACATCAACTCTTACCTGAACTTCCAGCCTGCTGACCTGCCTTACAAATTTAATACTTGTCAGCCCCTACAATCACATAAGCAAATTCTGTAAAATCTTCCTCTCTCTCTCTTTCACTTTCTCTCTCTCTTTCTCGTGCATATGTGTGCATGGTTCTGTTTCTCTGAAGAATCCTGTCTTAATACACCACACAAGAAGTAAAGATGTTAGGTTAGTGATATACCAATGCCCTCCAAACATTGGTTGACAGCTGTGCTCGGGGTAGTAGAGCCCTGGACATTTCCAGACTGTTGCATGCACAAGCAGAACATCTTTTTCAGCTCTAGAAAAAGCCTAAAAAGTCTTTAGGCACAGAAATAAATATATTGGTGATTGGAAGCAGGCTGGAGTATGCCAAAGTGGTAGGTCCAAGGGATGAATGAGGCAGTAACTTATCTGCTTAGTCCATCCCTTGTACCTCTTTATTTAAACAGATAGCTTGTCACAATTTCTAAAACAAAAACAAACAAGTTAATAAAAATTTAGAAAGTCTAGTGGGTTAAACTGTAGCTCATGTTATTACAGTTGGTTGCTTCTCACTACTCCTTCTATATATATTCCTTCTCCTTCAGCATGCATTTCCCCTGGTCTTGGTTGTTTGCCTAATTGCATAGCCCAGACCATCATACCTGAGGGGTCTTAGCCCCTAATTGTCAAGCCCTTGTCAGGTCACAGTTGCTGCAATTAGCCATTTATGGTTTTTACTAAATATGGAAACAGCAAGAGACGTCTCAGTGAATCTCCTGAGTTCCAGACATACTCCACCCTGCTGCCATTATTAGAGGCACACCTGTCTGTTCCTGATTCTCAAAGTCCTTTCTCTGCTTGCTGATCAACTGGCATAAGGGTCTCAAAATGACCATGCAGTGGCTATAACTTTAGGTTTACTAAAATCATTGCTTTGTCCCTAGTAGAAGGAATCCATCCAGGAACAAGAATTTTTAGTCTAGTAAGTAGTAAAGTTGTGGGAGGTATGAAGCACAAAGTCACCATGAAGGCTACTGAATGACAGAGGCCACTCTGACTTCCTCCCCTTGGGTTCCAGGTCCATGTTTTCTGTTTATCAGAGGTACACCATCATATAATAGCTGTGGCTTCAACATATATAACACATCTTGAAAGACAGCACCCCCAATCACAGGGTGTCATGGCCATTCTTACGCCTTAGCTGAGCCTTCATGAAGCCATTGCAATGTTTTATCAGGTTGACAGCATAAGGGTTTATGATGTATGTGTATTTAGTAGGACTGATGAATCATCTGATCACGTGTCTATTGTGGCATTTTCTTCACCATAAAGTGGATTCCTTGGTCTGAAGGAACATTCTGCAGGATTCTATTACAATAATTCAGACACTCTCAGGGACTCCTGGGTGTGTGACTTACATGTGCCCTCCATGCCTGCTTGGGCTTAATCTCAAATGTACCATTTCTGTTGTGCAGTGGATTGCTGCTGTACCCACTTTTATCTTATGATTTGTTGGCCTGACAATACCTGGGACATGATAAGCAGTTCTGGTCACTTAGTCACTTAATGTTCTGCAGTCAGGTTTTCAGGATTCTACAATCACAGAAGTAACATATGATGACTATTGTTTCAGTGTATACACCACATTCTTAAAGGGCTTTTCCCAGATCTGCAGGATATCCTCACCAAGATAATGCTTTAGTTGAGTCTTGAAGCCATTACACTCAGAATATGGCATTTTTATTAAACTTATTGACTGTGGAAAAGGGGCCATTTCAGGGGCCTCAACTTTTTTTTTTCCTGATATTGCAGCTCTTATTCCACTAGTCCTGGAAGCAATGTGAAGGAACTGCCTACTTCTAAGGATATCCATCCCAATTATGTTAACAAGGCACTGAGAAAATGATCACTGGACCAACTGTAAGGCACAGGTGGTTCAAGACTCCATACTTAGGTTGAGGCTCCCTTCCACACACCACGTCTTAACAGAAGGCCACGATGGGACCCAACCACCACTATGTACTCAGTGTAGGGAAGAAGATGACATATGTCCTTAAAATATATTTTTATCTATTTAGATGTCTGTATTTTTATTTAATAATTTAGAATTTAATTCTTTATTTGTATTTAGAGCACAAGGAGCCACAACTGAACCTGATGAGAAGATAAGAAGATGATGTATCACTCTGACTTTGAACTGGGTGTAGTGGATGGATGGAATTTGAGATTATCCTCCTTAGGGAATGGATATATTCTTTGTGAGGGAAGAAGATTGAAACATATATTGTGATGAGAAGAGAAGATTTTTGGGATCTAGTCCTATTGCTAGATGAGCATCAATTCCATTTTGTCTTCTTGAGCACACAGGAAGATTATGTCTACCAGTATTCCTTTGTGTTAGGTTGAGGCCACCAGGTTAGGTTCTAACTAATGAGACATACGTCATTTCCTGGCCTCGGCATTAAACATTACGTGATCCTCTGCCCTCTCTCTTTGTTAGTCAGTGCTACAGCATGGAAGGAGCTGAAGTTCCTGTCACAATGTGGACAATGATATCAGGAGTAAATAAACTTTTATGTGTTAAGTCATTGACATTTGGGGGAGTATATTTGCCGTGACAGTTAACATTATGTGAATATAAGATCTTTTTTGGAGTATCTCTGTTCATTACTTGGCTGGTCAAAGTCCCTTGTCTAATACTTTTTTCAAGGAAATTTAACTGAAAGTATATTACTTGTTTACTGTCATATTTTAAAATGTTTTTTTTTTTTTTTGAGACGGAGTCTCCCTCTGTCGCCCAGGCTGGAGTGCAGTGGCCGGATCTCAGCTCACTGCAAGCTCCGCCTCCCGGGTTCACGCCATTCTCCTGTCTCAGCCTCCTGAGTAGCTGGGACTACAGGCGCCCGCCACCTCGCCCGGCTAGTTTTTTCGTATTTTTTAGTAGAGACGGGGTTTCACCGTGTTAGCCAGGATGGTCTCGATCTCCTGACCTAGTGATCCGCCCGTCTCGGCCTCCCAAAGTGCTGGGATTACAGGCTTGAGCCACCGCGCCCGGCCTGAAAATGTTTATCTGTGTTTATGCTTAAATAGTAGTTTTGTTGGATATGGTTTGCATACATAAGCAAAAATATAGTTTTATTTATTTACACTTTCTTTCCCCGAGAACTTCACAGGCAATACTAAACTCCATTCTGGCATTTAATGTCGCTCTGGAGAAGTCTGGGGCTGACGTGAATTTTTCCGCTTCTGGGTGAATTGATCTTTCTTTTAGCTATAGGCAGAGATAATATTTTTCTCATTCTTTATCATTCTGTGTCTATTTTTAAAGATAATGTGCTCTGTCAAACTACAGATTTAATTCTTCCTTTATCTTGGAAGAATTTTAAAATTTATTTTTAATTTTGTATTTGACATATAATAATTGTACATATTTATGGGGTATATAGTGAAACTTCATATAATATATAGTGATCAGATCAGGGCAAATATTCTATCTATCATCTCAAACACTTATCATTTCTTTGAGAACATTCAGTATCATCTCAAACATTTATCATTTCTTTGTTTTGAGAACATTCAGTATTCAGGAGGAATTTTTTTATAGTTATATTCTTTCAGTAGGCAGGATTCTAAAAATAATTCCAAATATTCCACACTTTAAGCTCGGTAACGTTTGATAATGATAAATTATCTTTCCTGTGATTATGTTTTTTTGTAAGGCACAGTTGATCTTACAATAAGTAGCTTATTTGGGTGGACCAAATCCAATCTCTCAAGCCCTTTTAAAAGCAGAGAGTCTTCTCCAGTTGATGGCTGAACACAAAGTCAGAGAGAATAGAAGCATAAGAATTTGGTAGGTCGTTGCTGGCTTTGGGGACAGACAGGCCACATGGCAAGGAACAGAATGCAGGCAGCCACTGAACAATATCAGTGACCTACAGCTAGCAGCAGAAAATAAGGACAGCAGACCTACAACTCAACAAATGCAATTTAACCAACAATCTGAATCAGCTTAGAAGGTGATTCTTCTCCAAATCCTTCAAATGAGAGCACAGTTGGTCATCTCTCATTTCAGACTTCTGAAACCCTAATCAGAGAGCCCAGCTGAACCACACTGGATTTCTTTCTCCTTCTCCTTCTGCTTCCCTTTCCCCTTCCCCTTCCCCTTTTTCTTCCCCTTCTTCCCTCCTCCTCTTCTCCTCCTTCTTCTTCTCCTTCTTCTCCTTCTTCCTCTTATTCTTCTTCTTCCTCTTCTTCCTCTCCTTCTTCTCCTTCTCCTTCTTCGCTTTTATTTTAGATACAGGAGTACGTGTGCAGGCTTGTTACATGGGTATACTGCACCCAGGTAGTGAACATAGTACACAACAGGTACTTTTTCAATCCATGTTCTCTTCCTTCTCTCCCTTCCCTAGTGGTCCACAGAGTCCATTGTTCCCATGTTTATGTCCATGTGTGCTCAGTGTTTAGCTCCCACTTATAAGCGAGAACATACAGTATTTGGTTTTCTGTCCTGTGTTAGTTCGCTGAGGATTATGGCCTCTGTCTCGATCCACGTTGCTGCGAAGGCTGGATTTCTAAATTGCAGAAACTGTAAGATAATAGACGAGTCTTGTTTCGAGTTGCTAAATTTGTGGAGTTTGTCATTATATAGCAATAGAAAAGAAAATGCAAAATTAAAATATTTCTTCTCTATTTTTTATTCTCTTCTTCAAAGTCACCTATTTCTTTTGTGTCTTGAATTTTCTTTGTGCTCAGTATATTTCTATTTTTAATCCTTTGTTCATTGCCACTTCATCTTGAATAAATTTCTCCATCCCATCCTCCACATACTTTACTTTACTCCACCTACTGCATTTTCAGCAGTGCCTAGTTTCAGCAGTGCCACTTACAAAATGGTCTTTGTAACTAGAATGGTATGTTTTGTTCTCCTTCAAATATGAATTATAGTTCTTTCTATTTATCTCCTTTGGTCATCATTATATCTTTTCTATGGGCCCAGATTTCTACTCTGAAATCATACTTGTAAAAGATTTATATTTTATTTGTTTTTTTTTTAAGTCAAGGCAATATGTTTGGTCTCAATTTTTATACACTTCTTAGTAACATTTTTCAAGTGAATGTTCTTTGTTATTTGTTTTCCTGTTCTTTTCTTTGTTTTTACTTGTAGTATTTTTGTATAGATCCTGTGCTTTTATCTTGTTTATATCATTTTCGAATGATGATGCTTCTCCATGGACCAGCAATTTGGAAGTGATCTGTATAGTGGGAGAGATCAATTTAGGGTTCCAGGCCAGCAAAACTTTTCCCTGGTACACCATGAGCTTTCTTAGAATAAAGATTTGTGCATGTAAGTGAATTGTTTTCATTTTTAAATCTACCAGCAAATATAGATTGTCTGTAAAGGGTTCCTACTAACTCAGATTCCCTCTTTTACTCTACTTTACCTATAAATTTCTTGCAAAGATAGAATGAGGTTTCTTCACCAAACCCACTGCATCATCCCACCCAAAGAGGATGGAAGCTCTGACCAACAGCCTATATACACTGTTTTTATTGATCCAAATAAGGGGCTGTTTTTTTCTTTAAAGTTGTACCTCTTACTTTGTAGAGCTATTCTCAACTGACTTGTTCTAGATCTGTATATTTCTGCAAGTTTTATAAACATTTTTCTGAGCCCTCTTCAATCTTAACTTTATTAGACACATATTACAATATAAGCCATGCCTAGAAATTGTGTACATGAGTGGGAGGAAGTTTTGACCAGGTGGGCAAATTTAAGATTATTGGAGTTTTGTGGGATTTGGTTTGTTGTTTGTTTTGTTTGCATTTTCTGTCAGGCCAGAGATGCAAGGGATGGTCAAAGAAAACAATATTTTTAAGATACTAAAACAAGAAATGGATGAGGAATATCTACATGTGAGTGCATGTGATGTATCTATAGGAAGAAGAGACACGGAAGAATGATTAGGCTATCAACTGGAGCCAGGTTTTCTAGACAACAGACAACCTGGCCACACAGGCCTTTGCATTCTGATATGCAAAAGCATACACATCAACATTTTACCCATTTGCCAAATACATAATGTGAAGTAGTCCTCAGTGGACATCTGAAAACTCTGATATAATAGAGAATAAGAAGAATACAAATGAGAATTAAAAAGAATTTCAAAAATATACATAAAACCATCAGAAGAATAATTCCAATAACTTTATTATAGTCAGAATTTGTTGGCAAAAACTGCAGATGTTGTCTAAACTATTCTCATGACTGTTAGAATAATTACCCTTGAATGTTAAAAATTCAGAAATACCAATAAAAAGAGATGGTATAATTGTTTTATTACTTATTGAAATCACTCCCAATATTTTAGCCAATATTTCTTATCTTAACCAAGCAATTGCTACTATAAGAAAGAACCAAATAACTGGATTCTTTCCATCCCTGAATAAAAGTTAAAAAATCAATAGGAAGGGAAAATACCAAAACATGTAAAACTCTATATATCCAAAAGTTGTATCATGTGTTGTATCATGTAAATGTGTTGTATCGTTTCGCTAGAAGAAGAACCCAGAACCAAAATGACCACAAGCAGAATTGCTATTAAAAACCTAAAGGTTCTGTATATCTTCACTATTTACTAAGTAAGATCTTCCCTTGGGAACTTTAGGAACAAAACAATTTTAACACCTCTAGTATTTGTCTTATTTACACAAAAGCAACCTTTGCACAGTTTCCTCTAGTGGTCTCATTGATCCACTCACCAACAGTCGCTATTTGAAAAGTCGTTTTTATCTTTCCATCTTTTTCATTTTGCTTTTTTTTTTTTAAATCAGAGTTTAACTGTTTACTGTAGGCTACCCAGATGTTCTTTAGACTCTATCAGCTCATTTTAAAATTATGTCTTAAAATCCTTTTCTTTTTGTTGTCATTTTTTTATCTAACCAAATAATCTTCTCTTTTTTTCCTCCTCTTGTTAGCTTTTTGTTTTGAATGAATACATCAGTAATAATCTCGTTCTCATTTCATGAGCAGCAGAATTTATTAAATAATTCTTTGGGAGACTTCCAATGTCTTCCAACAGCCTTAGAAATACTATTCCTTCTGCCACATCTGCTACAGTATGTTTTAATCACATTTTTAAATACCATGAGTGCAATGCAATGTACCTTATTAAGTCAGGGATAGTAAGAACTACAGTAATGTGATGATTTAGTTGAGTAGGATGAAGAAAGCTAAGGAGAAGGGAGTGAAGGGAAGAGAGTAAGCAAGTGTGTATCAAATATGCAGATGAAGATTAACTCACTCTGTGTCCCCTAAGTGGTTCCTTTTCGATTATTTAAGAATTTAAATCAAAGGAGCCAGAAAAGCATAAACTCAGGCCTAAATGAAAAGGTACAAAAATTTCTAAAATAAGCCTATTCCTTGTTTAGGGAAGTGGCTCAATGACCTCACTCCTTCCTAGATGCCCTTTTAAAAGTAACAACAGAGTAATGGTAATAGAAAGACCATAAATGCTCTCTACTAGGGTGCTTTCCCTAAATAAATGCGTCTTCCCAAGGTTTGAGACTGAATCTTGCCCCAGGAGAAGCATGCTCAGCAGTGGATGAGCGCTGCACAGAGCCTACAGGAACACTGAGCCTGTGATGACAGCTGCCTTTAACTACGCACCAGACACAGCAGAGGTCCAGTCATATGCCAGAACTGTACCTCATTCTGCTATAAACTCTCTCTGTGACCAACCCCTTGAAATTTCACCTCTCTCAGGACAACAGAGGTCATAGAATTTTTTTTCTTGGATAAATTCATTAGAAACCTTTGGGTCACACTACACCACTGATTCCTGACTTACGTCGTCTTTTGTATTTTTCAAGCTCTTCATGTGCCTTTGTTGTCTCTATACAGATTGGAAACTCCTCCAGATAAAGAACATGATTCATCTCTCATGGTGTTCTTGCACAGCTGTGCATACCATAGAACTCATTTGCTCAATATAGAGCTAAATCTGCTTTGGAATTTCAGTATCCTACCTTTGTCTCTAAATGCAGATTTTATTCACAAGATAGAACCAAGAAGTTGTCAATAAAATGTCTTCTTTTTTGGATGAACTTTTTATGAAGGCAAGTCATGGTGCATACCTTCCCTTTAAACTTTCTCTTTCCTTTCCTCCACCTCTTAAAAATGAGTTAAGAAATATGAGTAATACCTGTATTAATAGTTAAAGGCTTATATGCTCTCAGAACTCATTGAACTCAGCATAAAAATAGAAATTATTGATTTAGACCATTAATCACTGATCTGATAAATCAGTCCAACTTTTTACAAGGCCTAATAACTTCTGAAGTAGTGTAAGAAATAAAACTGACTATTGTTTATGCTAGTAGAAAGAAAGGAAAATTTTTACCATTCTTACATTAAATTTAAAAGACTTTCCATGGATTCTTGCTTTCTCCCATTTGACAGACTATCTGGTAATAATCAGATATTAACTGTGGTCTTTAAATCAATGGTCATTTATTGAGTACCTTCTATATTCCAAGCACTATGCTAAGTATGAGAGGGAAAACAATTAGACATGGTTTTTCTCCCAAAGTGGACAAAAAATGGGGAAAAAATGATAATGGAATTATTATCATAGAATGTGATCATCATTAAATTATAAATTAGGAGGTACTGAGGAAAGACAAAGGGCATCTTTATCAAGGTGCAAGGTCTTGGGAGTCTTCTTAGACTCTTGGCTTTCACTTTAGTGACAGGTGGATATCAGATACTATCTTGGGAAGGCTTACTTTAGGCTAGAGATTAAATGAAATTATCTCTATGGACCTCTTCTGATTTTTGTCCTCCTAGAAGATTCAAATACTTTTCAGAATTATGCAATTATTTAATTTTTAGGACAGATACAGCATAGATTAATAAATTATAACGAAATATATGAGTCTGCCTTGGTCAAATAAATGTTATCTTTATCAGCCACCTGTAGTAAGAATTTAAAGGAAATTTGAAGTAAGAATCATGACAGTGAAGTTATGAACTATTTAAAAGGGTGTAATGGAACTAAAATCACATTAAAATGAGAATACGATGCAACCACTGGAACAACCCAAGTTTCATCAGATGTCATCAGCTTACATATTTTAATGAGTCATGGTAACAGTAACAAATCAGGTTTGACTGGGCTTTGTCATAAGATGTTGCTATAGGTACTTTGAGTTTCTGAAAATTCCCACCACCCCACTGCAAGTCCTCAGATTATATATGCTCATGGATCATAAAGTCCTTTCCTTTCAGATGCCGCTGCTATTCCAACAGGCATTCCAACATCTGTCTTTAGATTGACCTCCCTTGGAGTCATTGTCGTATTGGACAAGATATGTATATATGACTTGTACCAAAGTTCTTTGTGGAGCATTGCAGCCACTCATATGAGCACCATGGTCTCTCACTCATTACTGCTATGGCTCCCAGTATCTTAAAGAGGATTCTGGTTATCCCTTCCAGGTTGAGTATCTAACAGAACAAACAAAAAATTTCAACATTCTCCGGATACTGATAATAGGTTCTGTGGTCTATGTAACAATTACAATGTTATTTATGCTACCATTGACATACAAAAAGAGAGAGGAGAAAGAAGGAGAAAAAAAGATGTGCTCAACATCATTGATCATTAAAGGAATGTAAATCAAAACTACAATGAGATATCATCTTATCCAAAAGACAGGCAATAACAAATGCTGGCAAGGATGTGGAGAAAAGGGAACCATTTGCGCACTGTTGGTGGGAATATAAATTGGTACAACCATTATGAAGAACAGTTTGGAGGTTCCTCAAAAAACAAGAAATAGAGCTACCATACAATGCTGAAATCCCACTGCTGGGTATATACTCCAAAGAAAGAAAATCAGGATGTCAAAGAGAAATCTGTACACACATTTTTATTGCAGCACTATACACAATAGCCAAGATTTCAAAGCAACCTAAGTGTCCATCAGCAGATGAGTGGATAAAGAAAATGTGGTACTTTTACACAATAGAGTACTATTAAGCCATAAAAAAGAGCAAGATTCTGTCATTTGCAACGACATGGATGAAGCTAGAGATCATTACATCAAGTGAAATAAGTCAGGCACAGAAAGACAAACATCACATGTTTTCACTTATTTGTGGGATCTAAAAATCAAAACAATTGAACTCATGAAGCTAGAAAATAGAAGTATGGTACCAGAGACTGTAAAGGATATTGTGGGGTGGAGGTGGGGTGGTTAATAGATACAAAAAAATAACAGAAAGATGAATAAGACCTTGTATCTGATAGCACAACAGGGTAACTATAATCAACAATAATTTAATTGTATATTTTAAAATAACTAAAAGACTTTAACTGGATTGTTTATAACAGAAAGGATAAGTGCTTGAAGGGATGGATAAGCCATTTGATGTGATTATTATGCATTACATGCCTGTATCAAAATATCTCATGTATCCCATAAATATATACACCCATTATGTGCCCACAAAAATTAAAATTTTAAAAAATTAAAAAAAAAACAAAAGAAAAAAGCAACTTTAAAAGAGAGAGAAAAGAAGAATATGATGGATTTTCAAGAGAAAAATCAAACCTTGAGATGATCCCAATATTAGAGCTATAAGACAAGCAGTTCTTACAACTATGCTCAGTGAGGTAATGGAAAACTAATCAAAATCAATGAAAAGATAGAAACACAGCTGAGAAATGGAGACTGAAATACAGATAGGTGGAAATTATAAAACAAAAAAAATCTCATTTAGAAAAACTCACTGTGTGGGATCAATAACAGAAAGAAAATGACAGAGGGAAGAGTGAGTAAAATTGAAAATAAATAGAAATTATCCAAGAATGGAGAAAAAGATTGAAAAAATATACAGAGCCTATGGAATCTGGGACAATATCAAAAGGTATAATTTAAATATAAGTGGGATTTCATGTGAAAAGGAGAAAAAAATTGGGGCAAGAAATGTATTTGGAAAAATCATGGTGAAATTGTCCCAGATTTACTAAAAGGTATAGATGTAAAGATTTAAGAAACTCAACAAATCCCAGATAGGATGGGTTCAAAGAAAATCACACATGAACACACTAGAGTCAAACTGCTAAAAAACAAAAATAAAGAAAGGAATTTTGAAAATCTTAAAAGCAGGTAGAGAAAAATGAAGCAATCCAAATGCCCCAGGATTTATTGATAGAAAACATGAGGCCATAAGATAGTAAAACGTCTTAAAAGTGTAGAAATAAAAAAATGTCAATTCATATTTCTATATCTGTAAAATTATCTGTAAAATTCAAGACATTTGCACATTAAGTGGAATTAAAAGAACTTCTTACCAGTATTGTTACTATACAAAAGATGCTAGAAGGTTTTCAGGATGAAAGAAAATGTTATCAGAGGAAAATTGGATTTCTAGGAATTGGAGAAACAGCAACAGAAATGGTAAGTAGTGGAATGTTATGCGTTGAATTGTGCCCTGCAAAAGACATGTCGAAGTTCTTACCCTGGTACCTGTGAATGTGACATTATTTGGAAATAGAGTCTTTGCAGATGTAATTAAGATATAACTTAAGATGGGGCAGTGCTGGACTAGGGGAGAGAGGTCTTAATCTAATATTACTGTTGTCCTTTTAAGGAGAGAAAGCACAGAGAGACAACATATGGAGAAGGGAGAACGGCATGGGAAGACACAGACACAACCTGAAAGATGACCATGTGACAAAGGAGGCATTAAATGGTCTAGAGACTTAAATTAAAATGCAGAGAATGACAGAATAGGTTTTTTTAAAAAGCAAGACACTACTATATAATACCTATGAGTGAAACACTTTAAATGTAAAAACCCAAATAGTTGAAAGTAAATTTACAAAGTACAATATATTACTCAAGCAGTAAGCCTAAGAAGGCTGGAGTTGCTATTTTAATATCATTATAAAGTGACTTTGAGACAAAAAATGTTACCAAATATAAAGAGGGAATTTTTAATGAAAAGGGGACAATTAATCAGAAAAAAATCAGTATGTATGTAATTACAAATGGTAGCTCAAAATATATAAGGCATAAATTGATATAGTTTAAAAGGATACAATACAATTCCAAGAACATAGTAGAAGATTTTAACAGGCCCTCTCAGAAATTAAAACAACAACAAAAACTCAAAAAAGATTTAGAAGAACAATATTATCAACCACTTGATGTGATTGACATGTACAGAGAGATAAGCCTTATTTTTTCAGCTTCCTTGAGAAGTTATGTGACTTGTCCAAATTCACACAGCTTTTAAATAGCAGAGCTGGGAATCAAACCCAGAAATCCCAGCTTCAGAGTTTATATCCTAACAGCCTTATGTAGTGGTCCAGCTGTTAAACTGTCATGAATTCTAAAAATTCCCTGAAGAAAATGTTAGGCTTCAAAAAACATGTCAGAACTTTTTATACATATTTAGCATTATTAGTTGAATTCATTGATGTGTAATACAAAGGACACTGAAAAGATTATTCCTATCCTCAAAATATCAATAGATTCATTTCCTGATTCCTAGAAGCCATAATTAGATAATACTTGTTTTGACATAAAGTTTGATTATAAGGTAAGTGTTCTTGGGAGTGAGACGACATTGATTTTATACTTTATTATAAAGAGTTCTGTAAAACACCTCTTGAGTTCTGGTTCAATTAAGAATGTCAACAGCTATATACAGCCTTGATAGTAGGGTAGGTAACTGAAGTGGGTTAGGAAAGAGTGAGAATACCATTGTATAGGAGAAAGGCAGAAAAAATAAGTTGAGATTGTCAGAGGACTTTTCTGACTCAAGATTTTATCCTACAGCAAACTCTAAAGAAAATAATTTTTCTATTAAACATGACAAATGAAAATATAAACATTTTCTTCATCATATAAATCACAGTTTCATCGCTTGATGAAAACACTAGAAGCTAGATCTCAGCTACAGAAGCACCTCAATGGCAGGAGCTGCAAAGGTGCTTGGAATTACGACTAGAGTGGAAGCTCAAGTTGGTTTTGGACAATATTGCACCCCAGGTCCTTCCTTCAACAAGTGATTTGTCTTCTGTAAATTTTAAAGAAGTGTTCAAGATGCAGGCAGCATTCACACAGCATTCACATGTTAGCCAATCACAGTAATCTAAGCTAATGTTTATTCAAATATTCAAAGCTCTTCCCAAGCATTAACTTACTCAGCATGCTCCACAATAACAGGAGGTGGCTAATCTTCCCACCCTACAGATAGAAAAGTGGAGACTCTGACAGGCTAAATGCTCCTGGCCAAAAACATGATGGGGAAAGTTTTCTGAAAATAAATACTATTTTTAAGAAACAAGTGGAAAAATAGTTTAAAATATTTGAAATAAGTTTGGGCTATTTAATAAGTCCCATACAGCTCAATTCCCCATCTTTGCATTTTTTAACTTACTAAAAATTTAAAACAACTGAAAAGGCAGATATGACAAAGTAATTAGAAGTAAGAGGCAATAGTGCAAAGTGAAAAGGAAGATGGAGATTCAAGTACTTCTAGCATCCAGTGAAACAATCAAGTTAAAAACAAAAGCATGTAAGAGAAATATCTCAAAAATGTGCATGCCAATAGTGTAGTGTAATAGAAGAATAACAATAATGGCATTTTTAACATTTTAAAAACTGATATATTGTAAGAACATTGCTCTGTCACAGAGCAGAAAAACTAAAAATAAAACTCTTCTCTATGCACACAAATATGTAAGGAGACTAAGAGCTAACAAATGAAAAATATCAGCGTATCTATTTTAAGAAGAGAAAAGAAGGAAGGAAAAAAGATATTTAAAAAGAAGAAAGATGTCATATTGGACCTCTGCCACCATCCCTCCTGAATTTACTTTCTAAAGCAAGAGTAGCAGATTGGTGAACTGGTAAGCCTCCTTTGATTTAAAACCCAACAACTTTGCCGTTGCAATCATTTTTATTAAAATAAGTATTCTAGTGCTGCAAAAAGCAACCATGTTTACTGCTTGCTAATAAAGCAATCAAGTTTACTAATTTTGATTGATATTCAAAGCTACCCTTTAGCAAACCACAATTTTACAGCCATCTGTCTTATAATATGACATCCCCCAAAGAGAGTGTTTCATTCCTAGCTGCAACGTGGTATGCAGGACTGGTCACATGCTCCCATGGTCTCCATCTATACATCATAAAGTAACAATTTTGTTTATGCATTTATAAAATATTTACTGAATGTACAGAATATGTCCAGGTTTGTATTTAAAACAGTGAATAAGAAAGCTATTCTGTCTTGGAGGTGCTTACGGTCTAGTTTCTACAAGATCCCTAAGCAGACAGTTCTAGTTCTGTGTGATTCACGCTATGAACAGAGGTAAAGAAGAGGCTCGGGAGCTTGCAAGAGAGGCTTACAGAAACGACATCTGAGTAGAGACCTTGAGGATGAAGAGATTTTAGCCAGGCAAGTTAGGGGGAAGACTGTCCCAGGCTTAACGAATGGCTTATATAATGCTAAAGGGAACAAATGTAGTGCATGGAATGTAGACTTTATTTGGCAAGTTAATTACAAACTCCAGCAACTGTTTCTATTGGAGCTGTATTTCTATTGGAACTGTTTCTGTTGGAGGGGGAAAGAAAAGACTGAAAAGTCAAAAAGCAAAAAAGGCCTCAAGTTTAAGGCAATTCAACTAATAACATGTATTAATTTGCATCTGTTTATGTTAAGCACACAGCCTAACTGACTGAGTACTCAATTTGTTGAATGAATGAAAGATCAATGCATAATTGCTTTGAGGCTATTACCTTCACAACTTTTTTTTTAGTTTTTAATTTTTTCAAATAAATGACATGAAAGCCCAATTTTTACTAATAGCACAAAGCAAGATGTTTAAAGTTACTCCCAAAATACATAGAAAAATAAGAAAGGCCTATTTTCTCCCTAGTGACTTATAACTTGAAGGAGGAATAGTTAAATTTAAGTCAGTTCCATTCAACATGCGTTTGAGCATCCTGTATGTCTAGTACCATAGTGTTAGGCTCTTTGCAAATGCCTTATGATTAGTGTTTTCACTTGCAAATACTTATGTATATGAAACAACCCAAGGGAAATACAGGAAACATGAAATAGTACAGATAGCAGTGAAGTGTCGCAAATACAGAATAAGAAAATTGAGTACAGTGACACTGAAAAAGGAAGGAGTTGTTTTGGGCTGGTAACCTCAGAGCTGGCACCCTCAGGGCTGGCTATTCAGAGGACACAAGGCGTCTTACAGGTTCCAAAGGATGCATGAGATTGATCCAAGCCTGAAGGAGGACTATAACCAAATATCAGATAAACAACATGAGACTGAAAATTCACGTTTAACTTTTCTTGGGATTCAGGTTGTGAAACAAGTCATGGAATAAAAGAACAAAACCAAAGGGATGTCAGCGCAATTACGGAAAGGGAGCTGAACTGAGATTGGGAAAATCTAGCTTCTACCTTCTGCATTGTCACTAATGCACTGCACGACCCTAGTCCCAGGACTTAACCACTGGGAGGGTCACAGTCTCCTCATCTGTACGATAAAGACGTAGAGCTAGATCAATGTGAAGGGTTCCTTCCCATTTGGAAGTCTGTGATTCTAAGAATACTTATTCTCAGAACTAAATTTAATGCTCATCTGTGATAATCAATTTATACTAGGTTCCTCTGATTTATACTGATGCCTCAATGCCAAATTTATGCAGACTTGGGTGAAAAATATTTGTTAATCTGAGCAGATTTCAGATAAATTTGAATATCCATCTCAAGGGATCTACAAAATGTAAGAAACTGCTGCTTCTTCAGACAACTGCTGCTGCTTCTAGCATCACCGTATGCAAATCATGAAACAATCCACACTATCTTATTACTATCTGGTTACGTGTCTGCTTTTAAGTAGATTGTGAAATCTTTCATGGCAGTAACTGTGTTTCATGTATTTTTATGTCTTTATTATGTAAGCTTAGAGCTTGGCTTATAGTGATAATTAATCATCATATGATAACAATTAAAACATAGCCAAATATTTTGAGTTATCAATATGTTCCAGGTACTTTTCGAAGTATTGTTTCATTTAATCTTCCCTTAAATTCTATAAGATAGATATTACAATTATTCCCACTTTACAGATGAACAAAGTGGAGCATATACAGAGGTTAAGCAAATTTCCCAAGTTCACACAACTAATAAATCTGGCAAAGAGTACTCACACCCAAGGCCTCTGGCCCCAGAGCTTATGCTTTTAAGTACATGGAGATGCTTGAGAGATCCCCACTGGATAAATAATGCAGCATATTTATTACAACTAAAGCACAGAGGGAAGGCATCAGGGATGGAAGAAGAAGTGGCGATGGGAGCAGGGAGGAAGAGTATGTCAGCAAGAGGAGAGTACTACAGATAAAGGTGTGGAGGAAAGGAACCACGCTATGTTAGGGAAGAAGTAACAAGCAGTTCAGTATTGTTGGAGAAGATAGGAAGAAGGTTGTTGCTGGAGACAGTGAAAAGAATCATAACACAGAGAACCTATGCCTTGTGAGTCCTCTGGGAAACTAGGAGCACTGATGGATCTGACAAGTGTAAGTAATCTTATGGAACAATGAGACAAAAACAGTTGAGAACAGTGCCCTTCTGAAAAGTCTTGGCTATGCTGAAGTAGTAGTCCATGAAACTCTTTAAAGTCCCTCTATTGACTTTTTGTCTTTGCTATTTCTTTTGCCTGTAATGTCCTTTTTCTTCCAGTGTTCCTTCCTTATTACTCCTGGGTTTTTCAAATACAGCTGAAATGTCATCTTCTATAAGAAATGTTCTTTCTCTCCTTTTCCCCAGCATCTGCCCTGCATGGCACCCTGTTGTAACACTCATGACACTTCACTGTAGTCATCTCTTCACTTGCATTTTCAGTCTTTTCTCCCAGTCTGTGGACACTTTGAAAGTCCACATCACCCTTCATTCTCTTCATCCTCTGTCTACCAGTTTCTGGAACAAGATAAAACTAAGTAATTTCTGTTTAATCACTCAGTTTTTAACTGGAATTATATTATAGTCATTTCATTATGTTATTTGTATATATTCTTGGGATAATGCATTGAAAATAACCTACCTACATTATGTCTACCTCTTATAACACCAAACTGTCCACATAGTACAAAATTAAGTGCAAAGGTTAGCAACAATACAACAAATGTATGGAACATCCTAATTCAATTTTACCAACTTAGCATAAAAGAAAATAGCCCATACTGCCCAATCTCTTCTTTCTCCTTTTCTAATAAACACTTATTTCCTGTCAATACACTGCAGTTTATAAACCACCCTAATAAATAATAGAGCTTCCTTATTTTGTCAGTTCTCCATCGTACCAGTTTCTGGTTTTTCACCCAGTTCTCTCCACTCAGTCCATGAGAAAGGTTTCTGAGGGCCTGAATGATCTCAGTGCATTCCCTACAGCCCTAGTGATATTCCTATGCTTGTTCCAACCATTGCTCCCGGTCACTGTTTGTTTGCTATCCATCTCATTCTTTCCATGATCAACAAATATTCACTGCTCAGCATGCCAGGCACTATGATGAGAGCCGGGGATATTAAGTGAACAAGATAGTGACAGACCCTACACTCCCAGGATGCACACCCCTCAGGGAAATCAGAGATACTAAGACTGGGGAATCCAATGTGCTACGAGAGCAGAGACAAGGGTACCAGCCCCATACTTAGTTGTCAGGGTAAGTTCCAGCATCTGGATGTTAAATTCAACTCAGCCAGGAAAAAGGAAGGAATGAGATGATGGGTGTGGGAAGAGAATGGAAACTAAGGCAACCAATACTTGAAGTTTCAAAGGTAGATAAGGGTTCCAAACTAAGAAACGGTGGTAGTTCCAGTAATTACATCCCAGATGCAGAGAATAGTGGGTACAGCGACCAGAGAGGGCACTCAAGAAGTAGCAGGGTCAAAACACACTGAGCTTTGGAACCAGATCAACGCATTTGGTCTTCATTTTAAATGCAATCATAGGGAAAAGTTTAAACTGGGGAATGACAGTTCAATGTTTGTTTTAGAAAGATCACTCTTGCCCCCTTCTAGAGAAGGGTTTGGAGAGGAATGCAGTTGAAGCAGAGATGCCAGTGAAGAGGCTAAGTGGGAAGGCAAATCAGAGATTATGGTTCTCTATAGTTATGTGAATAAGGAAGGACCAAAGCAGATCAGAAGGACAGATATCTAAGTGTAGAACACTGTGCTTAAGGAACGACTAGTAGCAAAGAGGGAGAGAGAGAGAGGTTGGGGATAATGTCCTAGACCTCAAAACCTCTCCTGCCTGGTTACCTAAGTCCAGCATAAATATCACTCTGGGCTTCTAGAAACACCTCATATATGCCTCTCAATTGTCATGTGACCTGAATTCTGTGGTTAACTAAAAGTATCTGCTTCTGTGCATATTGCTATTTCTAGCCTAATGAAATAGGATGAAAATCGTAAGTGGGTTTATTGATTGGATTTATTTCCTCTGTACTAGGTTGCCAAAACAAGTTCTCCATGTGCTGGTCACTTCCTCTGAGAAGCCAGTCATGACTGCCCTAGCAGACCTAGGGCTTCCTCCAAGATTGTATAGCATCATACAAACCTCCATCATTATCGCATTCCATAAGATTATAACATGCAATTGTCCAAGTCTCCACTACATTGTGAGGTTTTAAGGAAGGATACTCTTTTTATATTTACCTCTCCAGTGCCTATCAATGCCAGAGAATATGGTACAAATTTCATATATTGACTTAATGTATTATTTTAATTGTTTCACTGGTATTGCCCTTGCAATTTAGAAAATCTCTTTTCCTGACACGATTAGGAACTCTGCCAAAGCAAATACGTGTTCTGTGTTTTTTAAATCTATTAAGAATTTGCATTAATTTAAAATGAGAACAACAATCATGGGAAATAATTCTAAAATGTTTCCCCAGCTATTTGTTCTGCATGTTGATGGAACAAATAACGTGAAGGGCAGTAGGTATGAGCAGGTTATGGTTTCTTAATGTACCACACACCAATCAGATGGCTGCACAATGCAAGACATTTATAATGTCCTTCCCTTTATATTCAGGCATTGATAATCGGAAACTGAAGCTGAAATGCAATGATTCATTCAAAGCAGACCTGACATCCAAACCTTTCTGAGGTGTTCATCTACATAATTGTATGAGTTATTCATTTTCTCTCTTGCTCAGTCATTCCTTGCTCTCTGCCATGAAAATGCCACTCCAGGGTATTTGCCGCAGTGGCCCCCAAAGCCTGAAAAAGTTAGGGGAGGGGGAGAGAGAACAACAAATAAAAACACCGTGGCAGCAGCATTCACATCTTCATGTCCTTTCCTGCCAGCCTGGCCTTCCATTTATGTCTGGGTGCTGGTTCTATCAAACTTCTGTCTTGTATCAATTTTTAGCAGCATGGATAATTTATTGCATCTAGGATGATAGAAAACCAGCTTTATACATCATTCAGCTTGCAAAAGATGTGTAGCTTCAGTCCCTTAATGGTGTCATTTTGGCTGAATGCTATTAACAGATTACCCCTGCCTAGGGCAGTGGAGCATGTGCAGCAGAAAGATAACCTTGTGTTCGTAATTTAATATTAACTGTTTTCTCCATAGTACCTCTTTCCAGTACATTAACAACAAACCAATATGGCCTTGTCCCCTGCGGTCATATTCTTCAGCAAAAAAATGGATTACATGATAGCAAGTTCCTGAAGATTTACAATGAAGTATTACAAATCACTCAACACTCGCTCTGCAGAAATGAAAAATAAACAGGCTTAGATTCAATCAAATTTAATTCCTCCAATTTAGCTTTACCGCACTTCAAAGGGTGCTCTTATTAATGTCTTGGTGAACAAATTTAACAGACATTTTTTTCTCCTTCTTATACGAAAGCCTCCAGTTGTGTTCAACATATAGTGAGATCAAGAAACTGTTTTATTTTACTTTATTTTTTTAGTGACTACTCTGTCACAGTTTGATATAAAAGTGTAAGCCATTTACAGAAAACTCTTTATGGAATTTTTATCCTATTCCATTCCCGGGAGCTAAATTTATATCCTGCATTAGCTATCATAGCACTAGAGTATTAGTCTTCTCCCTTTGCAAGCAGTTCAGGGCAGTCGGAGGCCCTATCACTCTCCACCACTCACATACACAGGCATTATGAGTTTATCTCATCTTCTGCAGCAAGTACCAGGCCCAATTCATTCCTTTAGGCTACTTTACTAATAACCTATTCCTTATCAGGGCCTCTCCACCTCAGCTTGTGATCAAAGACCCAATTAATGGAATGGAGAAAGGTGAAGCATTCAAATAATGGAGACAGCTGTTTTTCTCTGTTAGAGAAAATCCATTTGTATTGTTATCGCACTCGCAAGTTCTGCAGCTCCTGTTTAATTCAGTCTTCCTCTATTTCTGCTGATGATAAAAAAAAAAAAAAAGTCACAATGAACTCCAAAGAGAATGGCAGAAACATCACCGTGTTTCAACTCAGTCTGGGAGTTATCAACTTGAAAGTGAAAATACAAGCAGATAAGAGGAGGAAATGTCCAACAAAGACCATATCGAAAATTTTTAAAATTTTTTCAAGCAGCATTCTCTATTCATCATTCTGAATTTTTGTTCAAGTCCTGTCCTATCCTGTATTGCTCAGCTGTCTAACTCAGCAAAGCAGAAGCTGATAATATCTTGAGTTCCACATCAGTTGAAAAGTAATTAAAGGCACAGAGTAATCATAATTGGTTGGTGGGGACATTTTTATGAACTTCATGTACTTATGGGTCCAGGAAACCTTATTAGAGCTCCAACTTTAAGTAGGATATTTCTCCACAAGTCAAAGCATTTTCCCCTAAACTGGTTATTAAACTATTTATTTCTTTTCCCCTTTAAACATTTTAAGCATTTCCTGCCCTCAATGCCATGCTTACTTTACTTAACTGAGCCCTAACATGAGAGGATTGTATGAGTGATTCTCAGGCACAAAGTCTGACCATGTTAAGACATCATTCCTCTGTAAAGAAATTTCACTTGTCTGTAAATGCTCTGTCCTTTCTGCCTGGTAATGGAGCAGGAAAGACCTCTTGGTTTTAGAATTAAGGCTATGCTGTCTATCTTTTCTCTTAATAAAAGCAGGTCAGATTCAAAGCTGGAAAAGAAACAAAGACAGTCTTTTGCTTTTACTTTGTGTAGAACATATTTCCTTGTAAGGGTCTAAATCCAGGATTGTTTTTGGTTTTGTCAAATAAAAAGAGAAACATGTACATTGTTTTTCTCCCCTCAGGAGAATTCCCTTGGAAAGCAAGAATGAGAATCACATATTTGAATTCCTGCCTGAACACATATAACTAGCAAAATAAACACGTACAGAGCTACAGTATATGCAATGAATAGAGACAGCAGAATCTTAAAGGGCTGTTCTCCCAGGCTGATCGCTCACAGGGGATTCCAAGATGTGTGTGAGACTGAGTGGAAAAAAAAGCATTATGCATTTGCATGCAAAATGAACATTTAAAAGAATATTTTATGGAAATAAAGACTAATATGTATTAAACATGGTCTGGTAAACAGGTCAGGTTTTTCTATCATTTTTTCTTGACTTCAACCTTTAAAAACAACAAAAAAATTAGATTGGCTTTTTCCTTCTGTATGGGAATAAAGCAACTCTTCCTTTCTTTGCATGTCATGGATCTTCATATTCTTTTCTTAATATTGAAACTAGAGCAAATAAATATGAAATAAAATAAGTCACCTTCCTCAAAAAGATAAAAAATAATAAAAGCAGAACTATCAATAATTTCCCTTAGGCATACTAAAAATATAGAGACACAGTTGGTGACAGTGGAGTAGAAAAAACAAAACAAATTATGAAATGCAGCTTTAATCTTTCAACTGTGAAAGATCTATAAAACTTTTATTTTTTAATATATGTTAACTTTGTCTATATCAAGGCAATAGCATAAATATATAGTAACTTTTCTCTAGCAATGTTAGAATTACAGGAAAAAAAAATACTTTCTTTTAGCAGAAGGATTTTGTCAGTCAGGATAGGCCAGTTATATTGGGGTAACAACCAACCACAGAAACCACAGTGGTTGAAAGCATTTATTTCTTATTCACACTATGTCCAGTGGGGATCAGCAAGGTATGCCGCCATCATATGTGTTCAGGGACACAGAATGACAAAGGCCCCATCATCTATGGTGCTGCTTTTTCAATGCGACACTTCAGGATGTACCAGGGCATAGATGAGACCATGGAGAACATGTTCCCAACCATTAAATACTCGGGTCTAGAAGTCATCTTCATCAATTTCACTCGCATGTCATTGACCAAAGCAAGTCCCATGGCCACACCTAATTTTAAGAGGACGTGTACCCAAAAGGAGATCCAGGAATTTTGGTGCATACTAAGGAACTATTTGTATTTGCTCCACTGTTTAAGAAAGGAAAGTATACTGAAGATAATGCTCTTTGTTCGATCTTCCATTATAAATGATGCTATGATAACTTGACACTAGGGGAGCCACATTCCACATTTAAGTTTAGCTTTTTTTTTTTTTTTTAGATGGAGTCTTGCTCTGTCGCCCAGGCTGGAGTGCAGTGGCTCAATCTCAGGCTCACTGAAACCTTGGCCTCCCGGGTTTAAGCAATTCTCCTGCCCTAGCCTCCAGAGTAGCCAGGATTACAGGCACGCACCACCACGCTGGCTAATTTTTTGTATTTTTAGTAGAGATGGCATTTCACCATGTTGCTTAGGCTGGTCTCAAACTCCCGGGCTCAAGTGATGCACCTGCCTTGGCCTCCCAAAGTGCTGGGATTACAGGCATGAGCCACCATGCCTGGCCTAGCTTCTTTTTTCTTAGAAGTAGATGTTTTATACACTTTGTATAGGAGGCAGGATCCTACTCAGACCACAATTTAATCTTTGATAAAGAGGTCTTATGCTGGATCTTTAACTTATTTTACAATATAAAGTCCTCGAGGGCACATATACAGAATTTTCCTGATTCAAATCCACTAGGTTTACTGAATAAAAGTGTTTTTATGCTCTCAAAGATTTATAATTAGATTATGTCGTCTGGCTGAATAGTTTCTTAAATGGAGTATTCTGACCTAGAATACTTAATTATTTATTCTTTTCCTTCCTTCATTCATTCATGCATCATTCTTTATATTTATTCTGTAGGTAGGATTGATGGTCTACTATAGTCAAGCATGTATTTAGTTTTCATTTCAAGGATCAGGAAGAAAGCAAGTTCCTAGGCCTCAAGAAACTCAGTTTAGGGAAGGAGTCAGACTAGAAACTGAAACTACACCAGATGAGGAAAAAGGATAACAATTACATTTTAAAAAGTAACTTATTGGGGGTAGGGGCTAAGATGGCCAAATAGGAACAGCTCTGGTCTGCTGATCCCCGCGAGACCAATGCAGAAGGTGTGTGATTTCTGCGTTTCCAACCGAGGTAACTGGTTCATCTCACTGGGAATGGTTAGGCAGTGGGTGCAGCCCACGGAAGCAAGGAGAAGCAGGGTGGGGCTTCACTTCATCTGGGAAGTGCAAGGAACCAGAGCCCTACCTACCCCTAGCCCAGGGAAGCCATGAGGGACTGGGCTACTTTGCCAGGTCACTATACTTTTCCCACAGTTTTTGCAATCTGCAAATCAGGAGATTCCCTTGTGTGCCTACACCATCAGGGCCCTGGGTTTCAAGCACAAAACTTGGTGGCTGTTTGGGCAGACTTTGAGCTAGCTGCAGGAGTATCTTTTCATACCCCAGCAGCACCTGGAACACCAGTGAGAAAGAACTACTCACTCCTCTGGAAACGGGGCTGAAGCCAGGGAGCCAAGTGGTCTTGCTGAGCGGTTCCCACTCCCACGGAACCCAGCAAGCTAAAAACCTTTGGCTTGAAATTCTGCTGCCAAAAAGCAGTCTGAAGTGACCTGGGACTATTAAGCTTAGTGGGGGAAGGGGCGTTTGCCATTACAGAGGCTTTAGTAGGCGGTTTTCCCCTCACAGTGCTAAGGAGGCTGGGAGGTCTGGACTGGGTGTAGCAAAGCAGCTGTGGCCAGACTGCTTCTCTAGATTCCTCTTCACTGGGCAGGGCATCTCTGAAGGAAAGGTAACAGCCTCAGTCAGGGGTTTACAGACAAAACCCCCATCTTCCTGGGACAGAGCACCTTGGAGAAGGGGTGGCTGTGGGTGTAGCTTCAGCAGATTTAATGGTTCCTGCCTGCCAACTCTGCAGAGAGTGGCTGATCCTGACAAGAGAGATTCTCCCAGCACAGCACACCAGCTCTGGTAAGCGACAGACTGGCTCTTCAAGTGGGTTCCTGACCCCTGTGCCTCCTGACTGGGAAAAACCTCCCAACAGGGGTTAACAGACACCTCATACAGGAGACTTCTGGCTGGCGTCAGGCCAGTACCCCTCTACGACGAAGCTTCCAGAGGAAGGAGCAGGCAGTAACCTTTGCTGTACTGCAGCCTCCACTGGTGATACCCAGGTGAATGGGGTCTGGAGTGGACCTCCAACAAACTGAAGCAGAACTGCAGAAGAGGGGCCTGACTGTTAGGAGGAAAAACTAACAAACAGAAAGCAACAACATCAATATCAACATTAAGGACCCCCACACAAAAAGCCCATCCCAAAGTCATCAGCCTCAAAGATCAAAGGTAGATAAATCCACGAAGATGAGGAAAAAGCAGCACAAAATGCTGAAAATTCCAAAAACCAGACTGTCTCTTCTCCTCCAAATGATCGCAACTCCTCTCCAGTAAGGGCACAAAACTGGACAGAGAACGAGATTGATGAATTGACATGAGTAGGCTTCAGAAAGTGGGTAATAACAAACTCCTCTGAGCTAAAGGAGCATGTTCTAACACAATGTAAGGAAGTGAAGAACCTTGATAAAAGGTTACACGAACTGCTAACTAGAATAACCAGTTTAGAAAGGAATATAAACGATCTGATGGAGTTGAAAAACACAGCACTAGAACTTCGTGAAGTATACACAAGTATCAGTAGCTCAATAGATCAAGCAGAAGAAAGGATATCTGAGATTGAAAATCAACTTACGGAACTAAGACATAAAGACAAGATTAGAGAAAAAAGAATGAAAAGGAACAAAAAAAGCCTCCAATAAATATGGGACTAGGTGGAAAGACAAAACCTACATTGATTGGTGTACCTGAAAGTGATGAGGACAATGGAATCAAATTGGAAAACACACTTCAGGATATTATCCAGGAGAACTTCCCCAACCTAGCAAGATAGGCTGACATTCAAATTCAGGAAATGCAGAGAACACCACTAAGATACTCCTTGAGAAGGGCAACCAAAAGACATAATCGTCAGATTCTCCATGGTTGAAATGAAGGAAAAAAATGTTAAGGGCAGAGAGAAAGGTCAGGTTACCTATAACGGGAAGCCCATTAGACTGAGAGTGGATCTCTCTGCAGAAGTCCTACAAGCCACAAGAGAGTGGGGGCTAATATTCAACATTTTTAAGATAAAGAAACTTCAACCCAGAATTTCATATCCAGCCAAACTAAACTTCATAAGCAAAGGAGAAATAAAATCCTTTACAGACAAGCAAATGCTGAGGGATTTTGTCACCACCAGGTGTGTCTTACAAGAGCTCCTGAAGGAAGCACTAAATATGGAAAGGAAAACTGGTACCACCCACCGCAAAAACACACCAAAATATAAAGACCAATGACACTATGAAGAAACTGCATCAACTAATGTGCAAAATAACCAGCTAGCAACATGATGATGGGATCGAATTCACATAAAACAATGTTAATCTTAAATGTAAATGGGTTAATGCCTCAATTAAAAGACACAGACTAGCAAATTGGATAAAAAGTCAAGACCCAATGTAAATACACCCAGATTCATAAAACAAGTTCTCAGAGACCTGCAAAGAGACTTAGACTCCCACACAATAATAGTGGGAGACTTTAACACCCCACTGTCAATATTAGACAGATCAACAAGACAGAAAATTAACAAGGATATTCAGGACTTGAACTCAGCTCTAGACCAAGTGTTCCTAATAGACATCTACAGAACTCTCTACCACAAATCAATAGCATATACATTCTCAGTGCCACATAGCATGTATTCTAAAATCAACCACATAATTGAAAGTAAAACACTCCTTGGAAAATGCAAAAGAATGGAAATTATAACAGTCTCTCAGACCACAGTGCAATCAAATTAGAATTTAGGATTAAGAAACTCACTCAAAACTGCACAACTACATGAAAATCGAACAACCTGCTCCTGAATGACTACTGGGTAAATAACAAAATTAAGGCAGAAATAAATAAGTTATTTGAAACCAATGAGAACAAGGAGACAATGTACCAGAATCTCTGGGACATAGCTAAAGCAGTGTTAAGAGGGAAATTTATAGCACTAAATGCCTACAACAAAAATCTGGAAAGATCTAAAATCAACATTCTACCATCACAATGAAAAGAACTAAAGAAGCAAGAGCAAACAAATTCAAAAGCTGGTAGAAGACAAGAAATAACTAAGATTAGAGCAGAATTGAAGGAGATAGAGACACAAAATGCTTCAAAAATATCAATGAATCCAGGAGCTGATTTTTTGAAAAGATTAACAAAATAGATGAACTACTAGTTAGACTAATAAGGAAGAAAAGATAGAAGAATCAAAGATACAATAAAAAAAAAAATCATGTGGATATCACCACTGATCTCAGAGAAAAACAAACCACTATCAGAGAATATTATAAACACCTCTATGCAGATAAACTAGAAAATCTAGAAGAAATGGGTAAATCCCTGAACAAATACACCCTCCCAAGACTAAACTAGGAAGAAGTCGAATCCCTGAATAAACCAATAACAAGTTCTGAAATTGAGGCAGCAATTAATAGCCTACCAACCAAAAAAAAAAGCCCAGACCAGACGGATTCACAGTAATTTCTATCAGAGGTACAAAGAGGAGCAGGTACCATTCCTTCTACCTATTCCAAACAATAGAAAAAGAGGAAACCTCTTTCTTAACTCATTTTATGAGACCAGCGTAATCCTGATACTAAAACTTGGCAGAGATACAACAAAAAAAGAAAATTTCAGGCCAATATCCCTGATGAACATTGACGTGAAAATTGTCAATAAAGTACTGGCAAACCGAATCCAGCAGCATATCAAAAACTTATCCTCCATAGTGAAGTCGGCTTCCTCCCTGGAATGCAAGGCTGGATCAACATATGCAAATCAATAAATGTAATCCAACACATAAACAGAACCAATGGCAAAACCACATGATTATCGCAATAGATACAGAAAAAGGCTTTGATAAAATTCAACATCCCTTCATGCTAAAAACTCTCAATAAACTAGGTATTGATGGAACATATCTCAAAATAATAAGAGCTAATTATGACAAACCAGCAGCCAATATCATATGGAGTGGGCAAAAGCTGGAAGCATTGCCTTTGAAAACTGGCACAAGACAAGGATGCTCTCTCTTACCGCTCCTATCCAACATAGTATTGGAAGTTCTGGCCAGGGCAATCAGGCAAGAGAAAGAAATAAAGCGTATTCAAATAGGAAAAGAGAAAGTCAAATTGTCTCTGTTTGCAGGCAACATGATTGTATATTCAGAAAACCCCATTGTCTTGGCCCAAAAACTTCTTAATCTAACAAGTAACTTCAGCAAAGTCTCAGCCTACAAAATCAATATGCAAAAATCACAAGCATTCCCACACACCAACAATAGATAGGCAGAAAGCCAAATATGAGTGAACTCCCATTCACCATTGCTGCAAAGACAATAAAATACCTAGGAATACAATTTACAAGGGACATGAAAGACCTGTTCAAGCAGAACTACAAACCACTATTCAAGGAAATAAGAGAGGACACAAACAAATGGAAAAACATTCCATGCTTATGGGTAGGAAGATTCAACATTGTGAAATGGTGATACTGCCCAAAGTAATTTGTAGATTCAATGCTATTCCCATCAAGCTATCAGTGACTTTCCTTGCAGACACAGGGGGAAAAAAAACTACTTTAAATTTCATATGGAATGAAAAAAGAGCTTGTATAGCCAAGACAATCCTAAGCAAAAAGAACAAAGCTAGAGGCATCACACTTCCTGACTTCAAATTGTACAACAAGGCTGAAGTAACCAAAACAACATGGTACCGGTATTGAAACAGATATATAGACCAATGGAACAGAATAGTGAGAAACAGCACCATACATCTGCAACCATCTGATTTGCAACAAACCTCACAAAAACAAGAAATGGGGAAAAGATTTCCTATTTAATAAATGGTGCTGGGAAAACTGGCTAGCCATATGCAGAAAACTGAAACTGGACCCCTTCCTTACACCTTATAAGAAAATTTACTTAGGATGGATTAAAGACTTAAATGTAAAACCCAAAGCCATAAAAACCCTAGAAGAAAATCTAGGCAAAACATAGGCATGGGCAAAGACTTCATGACTAAAACACCAAAAGCAATTGCAGCAAAAGCCAGATTTAAAAATGGGATCTAATCAAACTGAAGAGCTTCTGCACAGCAAAAGAAACCATCATCAGAATGAATGGGTAACCTACAGAATGGGAGAAATTTTTTGCAAGCTACTCATCTGACAAAGGTCAAATATCCAAAATCTACAAGGAACTTAAACAAATTTACAAGAAAAAAAAAAAAGCAAAACAAAAACAACAACAACAAAAAACATCAAAAAGTAACCAGAGGATATGAACAGACACTTCTCAAAAGAAGACATTTATGTGGCCAACAAACATATGAAAAAAAGCTCATCATCACTGGTCATCAGAGAAATGCAAATCAAAATCACAATGTGATACCATATCATGCCAGATAGAATGGCGATTTTTAAAAAGTCAGGAAACAACAGATGTTGGCAAGGCTGTGGAGAAATAGGAACACTTTTACATGGTTGGTGGGAGTGTAAATTAGTTCAGCTATTGTGGAAAACAGTGTGGTGGCGATTCCTCAAGGGTCTAGAACTAGAAAATCATTTGACCCAGCAATCCCATTACTGGGTATATGCCCAAAGGATTATAAATCATTCTACTATGAAGACACATGCACACATGTTTATTGCAGCACTATTTATAATAGCAAACACTTGGAACCAACCCAAATGCCTATCAACGATAGATTAGATAAAGAAAATGTGGCACATATATGCCATGGAATACTACACAGCCATAAAAAAGAATGAGTTCATTTCCTTTGCAGGGACATGAATGAAGCTGGAAACCATCATCCTCAGCAAACTAACCACAGGAACAGAAAACCAAACACCACATGTTTTCACTCATAAGTGGGAGTGAACAATTAGAACACATGGACAAAGGGAGGGAAAAATCACACACCAGGACCTCTCGTGGGGTGAGGGAAAGTGGAGGGAGAGCATTAGGACAAATACCTAATGCATGCAGGGCTTAAAACCTAAATGACAAGTTAACAGGTGCAGCAAACCACCATGGCACATGTATACCTATGTAACAAATCTGAACATTCTGCACATGTATCCCAGAACTTAAAATAAATAAAACTTATTACTAATAATAATAGTAAAAATTATAAACACTTAACATCAGATGGTACATTGTATTACTTTATTTTCATTATGAAAGTGATCAGCAACTTGATTACCTTCAAAAAACTGTTTTTTCAGCCTCCTTTTCCAGCTCAGGTCTATTTGTTCTTCTTACTGCTCTCCCTGCTCCTCCAGGTTGTTCGGCTTCCAACCCCTATCAGAGGTCCCTGACCTACCACCACTGCCACCTCCAGCAAGGTTTGCCTTAGGAGTTATCTTTCCTTTGACCCTCTACCATCTTCTGTGCCTCCATTTTTATTTCTTCAATGCTCTATTTTATGATCCTTTCTCGTTGGTTCCACTATGCTCTGAGAACTATAGGCTCTAAAGTGTATTAAAACTTACATATTTGATTACTATATACATAAAAATGCCTCTAGCCACTGATCAGACTTTATATAATTTTGGGTCATCTGGGAGGCCAAAGGACCTTTACCTCTTATGCTCACCATAGCATAACACTCAGTGATGACTTCAGACCCAAGCTCTACATCTCCAGTTGCCTAAATCTGGACTTGAATATGAGAAATATAGTGTGCAAAATCAGTCTAAATCATCTTCCTCTGAAACCAGATTTTTCCCTCAAGAAAATTCTCATTTTTGCTAATGCTTGATCCAGGCACAAAACTTGGCCTCACCTCTTCATTTCCAAGTCAAACACCTAATGCTTTGAGATTTGTGTTTCTAGGAAAGATTGACATTTGAATTGGTAGACTGAGTAAAGCAGAGGGCCCTTTGCAATACAGGTGAACCTCATCCAATCTGTTGAGGACCTGAATAGAACAAAAAGGCAGAGAAAGTTTGAATTAGCCACCTCTACCCTACTGCTTGAGCTGAGACATTGGTCTCCTCTCTTTAGATTAAAACTTAAACCATTAGTGTTTCTGGTTCTTTGGCCTTTGGACATGGAATGGAATGTATATCACCAGCGTTCCTGGGTCTCCACTGTCCAGATGGCAAATCATGGGACTTCTAGCTGCTAGTCATTTATCCAATTCCTTATAATAAATTTCACATATGTATATACAGTCATGCATCCTTTAATGACAATGATATGTTCTGAGAAATGTGTTGTTACCCAATTTTGTCATTGTGCAAACACCATAGAATGTACTTAAGCAAACCTAGATGGCATAGGCCTACAAATCTAGGTTATATAATTATAGCCTGTTTTTCCTAGTCTAAAAACCTGTACAGCATGTTACAGTACTGAATATTGTAGGCAATTGTAACACGGGATAAATGTTTTTACATATCTAAATGTAGAAAAGGTACAGTAAAGATATAATATTATAACTTTATGGGACCAAGGTTATATATGTGATTCATCATTGACCAAAACATCATTATGCAGTATATGACTCTGTGTGTGTGTGTGTGTGTGTGTGTGTGTATCTCCTATTGGTTTTGTTTCTCTGGAGAAGCCTGACTAATACAACTGGCAATAATTTCCCATTGTGTGTAGAGTTAAGACGAGTGTCTATGGCCAGATTTTAAGTCATCCCATAATCTGGCACCTCCAATACTCCCTCCATCCTCTCCCTCCTGACTATCCAAACTTTCTGTACAAAATGAATCATCTGTTTCACTTGAGTTGGTTGTTTTGGAAATAGAGTTCATGCTTATTTTCGGTCTGAAAGTCACTGCTCATGTTGCTTAATGAATTGAAAGAATACTGCCTAGCCTAAAATATAGCTCAAATTCTGCTCCTTCCAAGAAATCTTTTCTACATTTCCATTAACTTTGAATTATTCTGTAACATAGCAGGCTGTGCTTGTAGACTCACTGTGGCACAGACAACCTGTTGGTGCTCTGTTATTTAACCCCTGACTCTCTTGTTATTTGCATGCAAGCATGTCTCATCTCCTTATTGAACAACAAGCTTCTCATCAACTTTGGGCCACACCTCCTATTCCTTGTCTACCTTTTATAATATCTTACAAAATTCTTAATATATGTGGTACCTAAAAAAATACTTGTTAAATGGAGAGCAAAACAAATCTAAGACTTTTTTAGCATTTGACTCATACTCTCTCAAGTCATAACTTCTTTTATTTTCAATTTCAGTTCAAGACTATGCCTTTAAATCATTTTATCATCCTTTTATATATTTTTCTAAATGCATTTGAAAATAAAATGCTTTCTAATGTCAGATGAAAGCATTAAATGGGAATAGCAAATAAATAATATAAATATGATGTGGTTTTAAAAGGCTGTTATAAACAGGGCTAGTATCACTTACAATATTTTTAGGTGGAGAAATGCATTCTAAAGCACAGAATAAATAAGGGAATTGGCCTGTTCTGGGAACAACCAAAAATTGAGAAATATATTTTTTCCCCTGTGGGATTGGGTCCATGTGTCTGGAAGTTCAGAGCTCCAGGGATGCCTCTCCTTCCCTGTGATGACACCTCACCCTAGTATAGTATCAATCAGGCACTTGTTGTACAAATAGTTGATAAGCAAGAGAGACTTGGATATGTGGACAATAAAGGCCATTTTGGTTTAAAAATAGGGAATTTGTGTGTTGCACTAATTATGTTCATCTTCATTCCAATCTGACCCAATTTTCATTTATATTATTCTGGTCATCAGTTTCTTCTATTTCTAAAATCTTTCTTTTCTTTTGAAGGACCTGGATTTGTTGTAGAGAATTCTATTCCTGGATACCATGCATTTATAATTCTTTGAATTTATCAAATAATATTATGACATAGATATATATCTATATATATAGATAGATAGATATAGATAGATAGATAGATAGATAGATAGATAGATAGATATAGATATAGATATATGACCATCTGTCTCACCTGGAAACAAGTCCTGGGAAGTTTTCTTCCCATGCCACCATCTTTCAAGTCAGGAATCCCACCCTCTAAGGAGGCTTAAGTAAGCTTTGGGTAGGCAAAGTCATAGGTCTCAAGAAATCTCAGAGGTTGGGCAGGCCTCACTTCTGCCAGATGATCTTTAGCTGTCAATTGACAAACAGCTGTCAATGGATGATCCTCCCCAGACTACAATGAGGAAACTGATTTTGAGGCACGTCAGTCCAGGCCACATAGAGCACTCACCCAGTGACAACAGGTGGTCAGTTTCTAGCTTGGATCCACTTAGCTCCTAATAAAATGGATGGCCTGAGCCGGGCCATGTTTGATGCCGTCTTTTGGAGCCAAAACTTGCCCATTTTCTACTTTTGAGAAGATTAGGGTAAGGCATTCTTCCTCAAGATAGTTTTCTTTCATCTCTCACAAACTTGACATAACATCCTGATTTTCTTAGAACAATATGGTTTCCCACTATCACCAAAAATAAAAATAAAAATCATAATACACAAATCTGTGATGTTTATCATGTGAATGTATTCTCTTATATGTGTACCCTTGTGCAGTATACAACTGCACATCTGTATCTGAAATGCCCTGTTGACCCTGATTACCCAACTCATTATGTCATGCCTCATCCATCAACCTTCTCCAAAGTCTTGAAACATCCAACAGTTTTGTCTTGGGTGAGCATCTTTGTCTTGTTTTAATATAGAAATTCTTCTCATATTTCTTCATCAAGCCTGAGGCTGGCTTTTGGTTTGAAGTACCTATATTTTTCAAGAATTTTAAATATCTATCCAGACCTATTTGTAAACCAATTTTGTTTCAAAAATCAGAATTAGGATTTTATAAAATTTTTTGTAGTCAAAGAATGCAAATCCACTTAACTCTTTTTTTAATTTTTCTTTTCATGCTCCTGTAAGGTAACAGGGCCATATGTCTCTTTCTGAGGGCAATTTGGAAATATCTACTGATATTTTAAGCATATATTGTTTAACCCAGAAATTCTAGTTCTAGATATTTAGCCTATAGATATGAGGTGTATATAAAGATATACATACAAGGATATTTAATACAAGAGGGAACACTTAAAATGACCTAAATATCTTTTAATAGAGGATTGATGAAATAAATTGTGGTACATACTTACAAGAAAATAGTAACAAGATTCTAAGAAAAAAACTAAGGGAAATATGTGTAAATAAAAGATTTTTGAGATTCATTCGTGTACTTATTCATCCATTTCTTGTTTCAACAAATATGCATTGAGTGCCTACTGCATGATAGCCACTGTTCTAGGGATGGTAATTCCACAGTAAAAGAGATAAACATGATCCCTGCCTCGTGGAGCCTATATAGTAGGAGGAGACAAAAATAAACAAATAAATAAATAAAGTAAAATAATAAGTACTACAAGGAAAACTACTTCAGAGCAAAAGAATACAGCATGATAGAGGCATTACTGTTTTAGGCAGAGTTATCTGTCTAAAGGATAATATTTGATAAGAGCTGAATTAAACGAGGAAGTTGGTTATGCAACTGTCATGCAGGAACAAAGGGCAGGAGAGAAAATGGAAAGTGCAAAGTAGGGAAGGTACTTGTCTATGTTTGAGACATGCTAGAAAGGGCAGTATGGTTGGAGTGTATATGAGAGGGAAGAGGAAGAGGGTGAAGTTGGAGAGGTAGTTAGAAGGGACTTAAGTACCTTAAAGAGCTTGATAACTTTTTTAACAACAAAAAAAAATTACTCTAGAAGTATCATAACAAAAAATTACAACATAAAAGAACATAAAATTTGTCAAGCTTCTTGTAAAAGTTAATTATTTTCATTAAGTTTATATCAATTTAAACATCCACCAGCCATGTGTAATATAGCTCATGTCAGTGTATCCTCACCAACATTGAAGATTATAAGTTTTGAAATAGTTGATAATTTTACATGTGCTATCATTTTGTTAATTTAATTAGTTTTTTTGTTGTTGTTATTGTCTATTTATTTATTTATTTATTTTTTAATTTATTTATTATTATTATACTTTAAGTTGTAGGGTACATGTGCATAACGTGCAGGTTTGTTACATATGTATACTTGTGCCATGTTGGTGTGCTGCCCCCATCAACTCGTCATTTACATCAGGTATAACTCCCAATGCAATCCCTCCCCCCGCCCCCCTCCCCATGATAGGCCCCAGTGTGTGATGTTCCCCTTCCTGAGTCCAAGTGATCTCTTGTTCAGTTCCCACCTATGAGTGAGAACATGCGGTGTTTGGTTTTCTGTTCTTGTGATAGTTTGCTAAGAATGATGGTTTCCAGCTGCATCCATGTCCCTACAAAGGACACAAACTCATCCTTTTTGATGGCTGCATAGTATTCCATGGTGTATATGTGCCACATTTTCTCAATCCAATCTGTCACTGATGGACATTTGGGTTGATTCCAAGTCTTTGCTATTGTGAATAGTGCTGCAATAAACATACGTGTGCATGTGTCTTTATAGCAGCATAATTTATAATCCTTTGGGTATATACCCAGTAATGGGATGGCTGGGTCATATGGTACATCTAGTTCTAGATCCTTGAGGAATCGCCATACTGTTTTCCATAATGGTTGAACTGGTTTACAATCCCACCAACAGTGTAAAAGTGTTCCTATTTCTCCACATCCTCTCCAGCACCTGTTGTTTCCTGACTTTTTAATGATCGCCATTCTAACTGGTGTGAGATGGTATCTCATTGTGGTTTTGATTTGCATTTCTCTGATGGCCAGTGATGATGAGCATTTTTTCATGTGTCTGTTGGCTGCACAGATGTCTTCTTTTGAGAAATGTCTGTTCATATCCTTTGCCCACTTTTTGATGGGGTTGTTTTTTTCTTGTAAATTTGTTTGAGTTATTTGTAGGTTCTGGATATTAGCCCTTTGTCAGATGAGTAGATTGCAAAAATTTTCTCCCATTCTGTAGGTTGCCTGTTCACTCTGATGGTGGTTTCTTTTGCTGTGCAGAAGCTCTTTAGTTTAATGAGATCCCATTTGTCAATTTTGGCTTTTGCTGCCGTTGCTTTTGGTGTTTTAGACATGAAGTCTTTGCCCATGCCTATGTCCTGAATGGTACTACCTAGGTTTTCCTCTAGGATTTTTATGGTATTAGGTCTAACATTTAAGTCTCTAATCCATCTTGAATTAATTTTCGTATAAGGAGTAAGGAAAGGATCCAGTTTCAGCTTTCTACTTATGGCTAGCCAATTTTCCCAGCACCATTTATTAAATAGGGAATCCTTTCCCCATTTCTTGTTTCTCTCAGGTTTGTCAAAGATCAGATGGCTGTAGATGTGTGGTATTATTTCTGAGGACTCTGTTCTGTTCCATTGGTCTATATCTCTGTTTTGGTACCAGTACCATGCTGTTTTGGTTACTGTAGCCTTGTAGTATAGTTTGAAGTCAGGTAGCGTGATGCCTCCAGCTTTGTCCTTTTGACTTAGGATTGTCTTGGAGATGCGGGCTCTTTTTTGGTTCCATATGAACTTTAAAGCAGTTTTTTCCAATTCTGTGAAGAAAATCATTGGTAGCTTGATGGGGATGGCATTGAATCTATAAATTACCTTGGGCAGTATGGCCATTTTCACGATATTGATTCTTCCTATCCATGAGCATGGTATGTTCTTCCATTTGTTTGTGTCCTCTTTTATTTCAGTGAAAGTGATTTGTAGTTCTCCTTGAAGAGGTCCTTTACATCCCTTGTAAGTTGGATTCCTAGGTATTTTATTCTCTTTGAAGCAATTGTGAATGGAAGTTCATTCCTGATTTGGCTCTCTGTTTGTCTGTTACTGGTGTATAAGAATGCTTGTGATTTTTGCACATTAATTTTGTATCCTGAGACTTTGCTGAAGTTGCTTATCAGCTTAAGGAGATTTTGGGCTGAGACAATGGGGTTTTCTAAATATACAATCATGTCATCTGCAAACAGGGACAATTCGACTTCTTCTTTTCCTAACTGAATACCCTTGATTTCTTTCTCTTGCCTGATTGCCCTAGCCAGAACTTCCAACACTATGTTGAATAGGAGTGGTGAGAGAGGGCATCCCTGTCTTGTGCCAGTTTTCAAAGGGAATTTTTCCAGTTTTTGCCCATTCAGTATGATATTGGCTGTGGGTTTGTCATAAATAGCTCTTATTATTTTGAGGTACGTTCCATCAATACCGAATTTATTGAGCGTTTTTAGCATGAAGGGCTGTTGAATTTTGTCAAAAGCCTTTTCTGCATCTATTGAGATAATCATGTGGTTCTTGTCTTTGGTTCTGTTTATATGCTGGATTATGTTTATTGATTTGCGAATGTTGAACCAGCCTTGCATTCCAGGGGTGAAGCCCACTTGATCATGGTGGATAAGCTTTTTGATGTGTTGCTGAATCCGGTTTGCCAGTATTTTATTGAGGATTTTTGCATCGATGTTCATCAGGGATATTGGTCTAAAATTCTCTTTTTTTGTTGTGTCTCTGCCAGGCTTTGGTATCAGGATGATGTTGGCCTCATAAAATGAGTTAGGGAAGATTCCCTCTTTTTCTATTGATTGGAATAGTTTCAGAAGGAATGGTACCAACTCCTCCTTGTACCTCTGGTAGAATTCAGCTGTGAATCCATCTGGTCCTGGACTTTTTTTGGTTGGTAGGCTATTAATTATTGCCTCAATTTCAGAGCCTGCTATTGGTCTATTCAGGGATTCAACTTCTTCCTGGTTTAGTCTTGGAAGAGTGTAAGTGTCCAGGAAATTATCCATTTCTTCTAGATTTTCCAGTTTATTTGCGTAGAGGTGTTTATAGTATTCTCTGATGGTAGTTTGTATTTCTGTGGGGTCGGTGGTGATATCCCCTTTATCATTTTTAATTGCGTCGATTTGATTCTTCTCTCTTTTCTTCTTTATTAGTCTTGCTAGTGGTCTGTCAATTTTGTTGATCTTTTCAAAAAACCAACTCCTGGATTCATTGATTTTTTGGAGAGTTTTTTGGGTCTCTATCTCCTTCAGTTCTGCTCTGATCTTAGTTATTTCTTGCCTTCTGCTAGCTTTCGAATGTGTTTGCTCTTGCTTCTCTAGTTCTTTTAATTGCGATGTTAGAGTGTCAATTTTAGATCTTTCCTGCTTTCTCTTGTGGGCGTTTAGTGCTATAAATTTCCCTCTGCACACTGCTTTAAATGTGTCCCAGAGATTCTGGTATGTTGTATCTTTGTTCTCATTGGTTTCAAAGAACATCTTTATTTCTGCCTTCATTTCGTTATGTACCCAGTAGTCATTCAGGAGCAGGTTGTTCAGTTTCCATGTAGTTGAGCGGTTTTGATTGAGTTTCTTAGTCCTGAGTTCTAGTTTGATTGCACCGTGGTCTGAGAGACAGTTTGTTATAATTTCTGTTCTTGTATATTTGCTGAGGAGTGCTTTACTTCCAATTACGTGGTCGATTTTGGAGTAAGTACGATGTGGTGCTGAGAAGAATGTATATTCTGTTGATTTGGGGTGGAGAGTTCTATAGATGTCTATTAGGTCTGCTTGCTGCAGAGATGAGTTCAATTCCTGGATATCCTTGTTAACTTTCTGTCTCGTTGATCTGTCTAATGTTGACAGTGGAGTGTTGAAGTCTCCCATTATTATTGTATGGGAGTCTAAGTCTCTTTGTAAGTCTCTAAGGACTTGCTTTATGAATCTGGGTGCTCCTGTATTGGGTGCATATATATTTAGGATAGTTAGCTCTTCCTGTTGAATTGATCCCTTTACCATTATGTAATGGCCTTCTTTGTCTCTTTTGATCTTTGATGGTTTAAAGTCTGTTTTATCAGAGACTAGTATTGCAACCCCCGCTTTTTTTTGTTCTCCATTTGCTTGGTAAATCTTCCTCCATCCCTTTATTTTGAGCCTATGTATGTCTCTGCGTGTGAGATGGGTCTCCTGAATACAGCAGACTGATGGGTCTTGACTCTTTATCCAGTTTGCCAGTCTGTGTCTTTTAATTGGAGCATTTAGTCCATTTACATTTAAGGTTAAGATTGTTATGTGTAACCAAAACAGCATGGTACTGGTACCAAAACAGAGATATAGACCAATGGAACAGAACAGAGTCCTCAGAAATAATACCACACATCTACAGCCATCTGATCTTTGACAAACCTGAGAGAAACAAGAAATGGGGAAAGGATTCCCTATTTAATAAATGGTGCTGGGAAAATTGGCTAGCCATAAGTAGAAAGCTGAAACTGGATCCTTTCCTTACTCCTTATACGAAAATTAATTCAAGATGGATTAGAGACTTAAATGTTAGACCTAATACCATAAAAATCCTAGAGGAAAACCTAGGTAGTACCATTCAGGACATAGGCATGGGCAAAGACTTCATGTCTAAAACACCAAAAGCAACGGCAGCAAAAGCCAAAATTGACAAATGGGATCTCATTAAACTAAAGAGCTTCTGCACAGCAAAAGAAACCACCATCAGAGTGAACAGGCAACCTACAGAATGGGAGAAAATTTTTGCAATCTACTCATCTGACAAAGGGCTAATATCCAGAACCTACAAATAACTCAAACAAATTTACAAGAAAAAAACAACCCCATCAAAAAGTGGGCAAAGGATATGAACAGACATTTCTCAAAAGAAGACATCTGTGCAGCCAACAGACACATGAAAAAATGCTCATCATCACTGGCCATCAGAGAAATGCAAATCAAAACCACAATGAGATACCATCTCACACCAGTTAGAATGGCGATCATTAAAAAGTCAGGAAACAACAGGTGCTGGAGAGGATGTGGAGAAATAGGAACACTTTTACACTGTTGGTGGGATTGTAAACCAGTTCAACCATTATGGAAAACAGTATGGCGATTCCTCAAGGATCTAGAACTAGATGTACCATATGACCCAGCCATCCCATTACTGGGTATATACCCAAAGGATTATAAATTATGCTGCTATAAAGACACATGCACACGTATGTTTATTGCAGCACTATTCACAATAGCAAAGACTTGGAATCAACCCAAATGTCCATCAGTGACAGATTGGATTGAGAAAATGTGGCACATATACACCATGGAATACTATGCAGCCATCAAAAAGGATGAGTTTGTGTCCTTTGTAGGGACATGGATGCAGCTGGAAACCATCATTCTTAGCAAACTATCACAAGAACAGAAAACCAAACACCGCATGTTCTCACTCATAGGTGGGAACTGAACAATGAGATCACTTGGACTCAGGAAGGGGAACATCACACACCGGGACCTATCATGGGGAGGGGGGCGGGGGGAGGGATTGCATTGGGAGTTATACCTGATGTAAATGACGAGTTGATGGGGGCAGCACACCAACATGGCACAAGTATACATATGTAACAAACCTGCACGTTATGCACATGTACCCTACAACTTAAAGTATTATAATAATAAATAAATTTTTTTAAAAAGGAAAAAAAACAGTAAAAATTCATGTAATTACTTTCTTTGAGTATATGTAATAAAATAAAAATATTACCTGCTAAAAAAAAAAAAATTGTTATGTGTGAACTTGATCCTGCCATTATGATATTAACTGGTTATTTTGCTCGTTAGTTGATGCAGTTTCTTCCTAGCCTCGATGATCTTTACATTTTGGCATGTTTTTGCAATGGCTGGTACCGGTTGTTCCTTTCCATGTTTAGTGCTTCCTTCAGGGTCTCTTGTAAGGCAGGCCTAGTGGTGACAAAATCTCTAAGCATTTGCTTATCTGTAAAGGATTTTATTTCTCCTTCACTTATGAAACTTAGTTTGGCTGGATATGAAATTCTGGGTTGAAAATTCTTTTCTTTAAGAATGTTGAATATTGGCCCCACTCTCTTCTGGCTTGGAGAGTTTCTGCCGAGAGATTTGCTGTTAGTCTGATGGGCTTCCCTTTGTGGGTAACCCGACCTTTCTCTCTGGCTGCCCTTAAGATTTTTTCCTTCATTTCAACTTTGGTGAATCTGGCAATCATGTGTCTTGGAGTTGCTCTTCTCGAGGAGTATCTTTGTGGCTTTCTCTGTATTTCCTGGATTTGAATGTTGGCCTGCCCTACTAGGTTGGGGAAGTTCTCCTGGATGATATCCTGAAGAGTGTTTTCCAATTTGGTTCCATTTTCCCCCTCACTTTCAGGCACCCCAATCAGACGTAGATTTGGTCTTTTTACATAATCCCATACTTCTTGCAGGCTTTGTTCATTTCTTTTTCTTCTTTTTTCTTTTGGTTTCTCTTCTCGCTTCATTTCATTCATTTGATCCTCAATCGCAGATACTCTTTCTTCCAGTTGATCGAGTCGGTTACTGAAGCTTGTGCATTTGTCACGTATTTCTCGTGTCATGGTTTTCATCTCTTTCATTTCGTTTAGGACCTTCTCTGCATTGATTACTCTAGCCATCAATTCTTCCACTTTTTTTTCAAGATTTTTAGTTTCTTTGCACTGGGTACGTAATTCCTCCTTTAGCTCTGAGAAATTTGATGGACTGAAGCCTTCTTCTCTCATCTCGTCAAAGTCATTCTCCGTCCAGCTTTGATCCGTTGCTGGCGATGAGCTGCGCTCCTTTGCTGGGGGAGATGCGCTCTTATTTTTTGAATTTCCAGCTTTTCTGCCCTGCTTTTTCCCCATCTTTGTGGTTTTATCTGCCTCTGGTCTTTGATGATGGTGATGTACTGATGGGGTTTTGGTGTAGGTGTCCTTCCTGTTTGATAGTTTTCCTTCTAACAGTCAGGACCCTCAGCTGTAGGTCTGTTGGAGATTGCTTGAGGTCCACTCCAGACCCTGTTTGCCTGGGTATCAGCAGCAGAGGCTGCAGAAGATAGAATATTTCTGAACAGCGAGTGTACCTGTCTGATTCTTGCTTTGGAAGCTTCCTCTCAGGGGTGTACTCCACCCTGTGAGGTGTGGGGTGTCAGACTGCCCCTAGTGGGGGATGTCTCCCAGTTAGGCTACTCAGGGGTCAGGGACCCACTTGAGCAGGGAGTCTGTCCCTTCTCAGATCTCAACCTCCGTGTTGGGAGATCCACTGCTCTCTTCAAAGCTGTCAGACAGAGTCGTTTGCGTCTGGAGAGGTTTCGGCTGCGTTTGTTATTGCCCTGTCCCCAGAGGTGGAGTCTACAGAGACAGGCAGGTTTCCTTGAGCTGCTGTGAGCTCCACCCAGTTCGAGCTTCCCAGCAGCTTTGTTTACCTACTTAAGCCTCAGCAATGGCGGGCGCCCCTCCCCCAGCCTCGCTGCTGCCTTGCCGGTAGATCACAGACTGCTGTGCTAGCAATGAGGGAGGCTCCGTGGGTGTGGGACCCTCCCGGCCAGGTGTGGGATATGATCTCCTGGTGTGCCTGTTTGCTTAAAGCGCAGTATTGGGGTGGGAGTTACCCGATTTTCCAGATGTTGTGTGTCTCAGTTCCCCTGGCTAGGAAAAGGGATTCCCTTCCCCCTTGCGCTTCCCAGGTGAGGCAATGCCTCGCCCTGCTTCAGCTCTCGCTGGTCGGGCTGCAGCAGCTGACCAGCACCGATCGTCCGGCACTCCCCAGTGAGATGAACCCAGTACCTCAGTTGAAAATGCAGAAATCACCGGTCTTCTGTGTCGCTCGCGCTGGGAGTTGGAGACTGGAGCTGTTCCTATTCGGCCATCTTGCTCCGCCCCCCCCCTTGTTTTTTTGAGATGGAGTCTCGCTTTGTCCTCCAGGCTGGAGTGCAGTGGTGTGATCTCGGCTCACTGCAACCCCTGCCTCTGGGATTCAAGTGATTCTCCTGCCTCAGCCTCCTGAGTAGCTGGGGTTACAGGTGCATGCCACCACTCCCGGCTAATTTTTGTATTTTTATTAGAGATGGGGTTTCACCATGTCGATCAGGCTGGTCTCAAACTCCTGACCTTGTGATCCTCGCACCTTGGCCTCCCAAACTGCTGAGATTATGGGCGTGAGCCACCGTGCCCGGCCGATTTAATTAGCTTTTAACAAATAAAAATTACTGAACGTTTTTGTGATAGTGAATGCTCCCTTTTACACATGTTCCAGGTTCCAAACCATAATGGGACTATATTTCCATCGATGCTCTCCATGACGTTGCAGGCTCTTCTGAATTGTCATGCAGCAAACTGATGAACTGCTTCAGTGGAGTGCTGTAACAACCCCCACTGGTTCTAAAGATCTAATTGTACAATTTTCAGTGGTTTTTCAAGCCAGTTGTTAAACCATTGGTATCATGAGATTGACCATCATGGGAATATTTATTCATACCATGTGAATTGATAAATGCTATAAATCAGTACTTAAAAAAAAAAAAAAAAGCCAGCTTGCCAGCACATCACTGATTTAAGCAATCTTTTATTTTAAGTTACAAAATAATTAAGACAAAATTATTGCCTCTGAGGAATATTTGAGGCATTCAACCTCTACAGAGAGCTCATTTCTTTCATCTAATCAGCTGATAAAGATCCAGCTTTTAATTAGCCACAGTGGAAGTGGAACTTTCAGCAGGGAAAGCATGGGCACTGAAAGATCTTGGTTTGGTATGCAGTTCTTTTGAGGAATTCATTCCCTTTATCTTTCTGTCTCTCCCATTGCCATTTGGGGAATACGTTGCCTCTTTGGATTTTGACTCTTAATCTCTTTTAGAACGAGGTTGGAACTCAATTAATATAAAAGTAAAAATGGACAAGTTGCAGAGCTTGCCTCTAATCTAGGCCTCTCTAGGTCACAAGAGTTGGAGGGCAAACAGGAGTCAGCAACCACAGTCTGTATCATCCTCTTGTTATATTTTCAGTGCAATGGCTGGCTAAAGATTCAGAGGCTTGGGAACTTGACTGTAGAAAGTGGAATCATATCCTCCCAAAATATATGTTAAACTTCTTCTAATCCCTGGTACCTGTGAATGTGACCTTATTTGTAAATAGGGTCTTTGCAGATGTAACCAACTTTAGATGAGGGCATACTGGATATGGTGATTTCTAAATCCAACAATTGGTTTCTTTATAAGAGAAAGGGGAAGGGTATTTAGATAGACACAGAGGAGAGACAGGGAGAACACCCTGCAATGACAGAGGCAGAGATTGGGGTGATGCAGCTGCAAGGCAAGGAGTGTCCAGAATTGCTGCCAAGTATCAGAAAACAGGAAAAGGCAAGGAAGGATTCTCCCTTACAAGTTTCAGAGGGAGCATAGCCATGCTAACGCTTTGATTTTTGATATAGGGCTTCCAAAACTATGAAAGAGTGTCTATTGTTTTAAATCACCAAGTGTGTGGTTCTTTATTATAGCAGCTGAAAAAACTAATACATTGACGGACTCTGTCCTTTCTTCATGATTAAACTAGCAAATTTCCAAATCTAAAACCACGGTTCACTTTATAGGACAGAGTATTACCTTCTAAGGACTTGCTTATGTAATATTGTATTTTTAGGAATAAAATTATTTGGGAAACTTTCTACTTTATAAGTAATTAATAGTGTAAATGTGCATATATCTGTCAGGAAGACACCTTAAACATTTCACATTAATGTCATTTTTAAAAGGAAAAATGAGATAAAACAAAAAATATGAAAAAATCAAGCCTTTTACTGATTTCCCGAAAAAGTAAACAAACAGTATGATCAGGGTTTCGTAATCAAAATAGTGGAAGCATACTGAAAAACATTTCTGTAAAATCCAAAGGAACACAGAATAAGTGATCAACAGCCTGAGTTTATAACAATCAACTCATGCCAGAGAAACCTGATTTATTTCTTTTCAGTTTCATTACAAAATTAGAGCACAAGGAGAATCCTGTAGTAGACACTGTATATTTGAGCATTAGAAAAATACTTAATTGGATCTCATGAAATCCTACTTTAAAGTTGAAGTAAAATTGGCCTGCACACACATTCACAGAAATGGAAAAATGGGTGAGCTGAATATAAACAAGAAATAATGACAAACAGCAGCAGACTGGGTGTGTGAAAGAGCTAGCTATCCAGTGAGTCTAAAAAAACAGGTTTAGATTGAGTTCCATTTAACATCGACTCTCACAATCTGAAAAAATGGCTTGCATTCCATGTGGTCATTAAAGTAGTACAAGATACTGATTAGTGGAGTCCTTGAACCCCATGAAAACTAGCAATCCAGTGGGTTCACCAAAGTACAAAAATTAGGCAAGATAAACATGACTTTTGCCATGAAAAGAATGAAAGATGAAGTACTGGGAAGTAGAAATGGCGACTGGAGGGTTACAGCATCCGGAGAATAACCACACAGTAATGAATAAAACATAGCACAATGGTGTTAAAACCTAAACAAAAGGCTTCATGTTGCTTTAGAGACTGGAGTGGGCCATGTTGTTAGAAAAGCTCATTAGGGTCTAAGACTTCGTAAATAAATGAAGTAGACTAAAAAAATAAAGAAGTAGTATTGCCTACTTGATTTGCCTCATGAAATTAAAAATTAGTGAGAACATTTATCATCTCCCTGGTAGAGATTCTTCAGCAGATTACAAAAGTATGTGATATGGTTAGGCTTTTTGTCATGATCCAAATCTCATATTGAACTGTAATCCCCACATGTCCTGGGAGGGAAGTGATTGGATTGTGGGGATGGTTTCCCTCATGCAGTTCTCATGATAGTAAGTGAATTCTCATGAGAGTTGATTGTTTTATAAATCATAGTTTTTCCTGCACTCACAAACGCTCTCTCGCCTACCTCCATGTAAGACATGCCTCTTCTGTCATGATTGTAAGTTGCCTGAGGCTCCCCACCCATGTGGAACTGTGAGTCAATTAAACTTACTTTCTTTATAAATTCCCAGTCTCGGGTATGTCTTTATAGCTGTGTGAAAATGAACTAATATAGTAAATCTTTTTGGCACATATCTTGAAGTAATAGATCTCCCTCGTGACATATAAGGGCACTATTGTCACTCAGAGAGATTGTGTGGATGTATTAAAACCCAAGTATTTATTCATTCAGCAAATATTTACTGAGCACTTACAATGTGATAGACATTTACCTAGGTGCAGGCCATTTATTAGAGAATAAAAGTAAAGTCCTCCTTTCACAAAACTTACATTCCAGTGAAAATACAGAAAATAGAAAACCACAATGAAGAACTATCAAGGACAGTGGGAGGGAACAGAGAATGTGAGCTACTTTGAACAGAACAGTCAGAGATGGCAACTCTAATAAGGGCACTTTTAAGCTAGAAAATGAAATTAAGGAAGCAAAACATACAGATATGTATGGTAAGAACTTTTCAGGTAGATGAAATGATCTTTGGAAAGGCCATGCGGTAGGAGCATATTTGGTGTGTCGAGAATGCAGCAAGAAGGCCAGCGTGGAAGAAGGATTGGTGATGTAGCATGGAAAGAAGCAGAGACTAGATCCTATCGGGTTTTCCTGGAGCTGCAGTGGTTGTTGGAAGAACACCACTCAGATCTCCTGCTGCCTACAGCATGGGTGATGCATCCAGTTGTTGCCCCACTAAACTCACCAGCAAAATTGTGCCAAAGTCACACTTCCCCTAGGCTGCTCTAAGGCTATGCCTAAGTATAGCCGGGACACTCATGCCCGATTCAGGATTTTTCCAAAAGGTGCCTTTGACTTGGAGATTTGTGAACCTGTCACTACACTGTCCATAGCTGCACTCTATGGGTGACCACCATCACCTCTGCTATCATCCAGGCCTCCAGGGAGAGGACACCACTCATCTCTTGTCCACTTCTTTCCAAGTGTTGTGTGGGTCATTCCCCTGCAATCATCAAAACCTCTCATAAAATAAAGTGGAAGATTGAATCATATATGCCTTTAACTTACATGAATCATGAATCAAGTACAATTACTCAGTGAAAAGAAAAGAGGGGAGGTAGAGGGGAAGAAAGAGAAATAATTTAAATAGTGAAATTTGGGACACTCTGCCCACAATTTCTTTCAGTGTGACTATTCACCAGAGGTTGGTCTCAGGTCACCATGCCACTCACAGTGAGAACACTGTGCAGCTCACAGTGTAATTTAAAGATACATATTTTTGCAATGTGTCATGAAAAGGGGTCATGGATACAGAGCAGTAGTGTCACATGGTACAAACATAATATAGAATTTATTGGAGAAAAATTTAAAAATATAGAGGGAGAGAAGCAAAGGAACATATGCCTTGCACTGTCATTATTCTGTAGCATAGGGCAGGCATAGGTCATCATCACACAATGGCCAAGATTCCAACAGAAGGGGGTTGGCCCAGATCCGCAGGCTACACATATGACAGCAGGTACCCCAAGAGAGAACAAGTCCAGCTTCCACATCAGGGTACATAGTTATAGTATAGTACAGTACTTACTGGTCCTATAACTAGTTAGAACTAGATATTTGAATATTAGTTTATCTGAGTACCAAAAAAAAAATATATTCCAAGGAATCTCTGGGTCCAGGAACAACACTAGTGGTTATGCATACTTAAAACCAAAGTCTTAAGACACAGGTGCCCTAGAAAGAGCCTTGCCAGCCTGGAATGCTAACACTAGTCAAGGGTCTTGCTATCTTTTACAAACTAGGTCAGTCCAGCTGAGCCAGCTTTCTGCTAAGCTACCAAAAAGAGGAAGAAAATTCACCTCTAGAGCAGCTCAAATTTGTTTTTCATCTGTTTAAATTATCCCTAAACGTAAGTCAACTACTACATCTGATAAACAAAGAAACAGCTATTTAATGGGCTGTCATTTCTATCCACTCATTTCTTTGTCTTTCCCTGCATCAAAACCCACTGTCTTGGCTACTTTAATACTGTTTACAAAAATACAACTACTATAATAAGTCTTGATATATAGTAGCAAAGTGAAGCTGAGAAATAAATTAGCTTTTTCTAAATTGCTTGGCAAATAAGTGGTAATATTTGTAACAGCTAACATTTTAGGCTCTACTCTGTCAAGCTCTGTCATTTAAAAATTATTTAATTATAGGAGTTGTTATTTTTCTCATTTCACCAATAGGGGAATTGAAAATAAAGTTATTAAATGATTTGTCCAAGATCCAAGAGGCAGAGGCAGGATTTGAATCCAGAAATGTCTGAACCCAAATGCTAGGCTCTTTTCATAAAACCCAATGATTAGACTTTAGCTGTTTCATTTTAATGCCCTCCTCCCTATTTAGCCACCCATAACCTTCATGTTCCACTAGTAATGAAAAAAGTTTTGGAGCAAGGAGGCATTCTTAAGCAAAGTCATTTGTTATTAATTACCCCAAAGAAGAATCTCTATAGCTATTTTATGTGTTGTAACCTTTGCAAATGTATTTAATAGGTGTGTAGTATGTGTTATGTGTAAATATCTTACAGAAATAAGCTCATTTAATTCAACACTGCTAATAAACCTATGATGTAGAAATCTTTGGCTCTATTTTATAGACTCTTGCCTCAGGTGGCATAGCCCCTAAGTAGGGAGTGAATGTTTACCTAAGCAATCTAGATTAGTGTCTATGTTCTTCACCACCAGGCTGTGCAGCCTCTCATGGGAAGCCCAACAGAGGTTTTTCTTTTAGACCTCCCTTGCTGAAAAAAAAAATAACAGATGAATCCTAATGGGAGATAAAAGACTAAGGAGTCACTAGCAAATCCTTTTCTCAAAGAAGCATTCCTTGACACTCACCTACCCTGTCAAGACCACGTTAGGGCACCAAACTCTGTGTTCCTTCCCTTCCTTTCCCTCCCACAGGCAGTGTAAGAGAGAGGCTAAAACACAGGTTCTGGAGCCACACAAAGTTGGCTTTGAATCTCCACTCTTCTACTTACCAGCTGAGTAAGCTTAGGGACATACTCAGACTGTTTGGGCCTCAGTTTCCTCATCTGTACAATGGGACAACAATCATAATTGTAATAGACATGGTAATAGACATAGTAAACTTCACAAAACACCCTAGGTTTTTGTAACATTTAAATTAAGATAGAAAAGAATTTAACATAGTAATTAGCACTCAGTGAATCTTGGCATCTTCTATTGTTGCTTTCAAATAACTTTGTAATTACCTCTCTACTGTCTATATTCAATGTACAGTAAGCTTCCTTGTAACCTCAGTGTGGGACACACAGTAAGTATTCAGAAAACATTCATTAAATGAATGATGTCCTCATTTCTTTCTGAGAAATTCTCACACACTCTTCTTTTACAAGTTTATCTCTCGCTGGGCATAGTAGCTCATGCTCATGGTTCCAACATTTTGGGAGGCCAAGGTGGAAAGATCACTTGAGCCAAGGAGTTTGAGACCATTCTGGGCAACATAGTGAGATCTCATCTCTACAAAAAATAATTTAAAAGAAAATTAGGTGTGGTAGTAGCAAGTGCTTGTAGTCCCAGCTACTTGGGACGCTAAGGTGGGAGGATCACTTGAGCCCAGGGAGGTTGAAGCTGCAGTGAACCATGATCATGCCACTGCACTCCAGCCTGGGTGACAGAGTTTAACCCTGTCTCAAAAAACACTACAATGCCACTCTCAATTATTCCAGTGGAAGCATTAACACAAAGATACCCCCAGTATGCATTGTGCCATTACTGATCACATAGCATGCTCTGTGTCTGCACATATGTGAACTCCAGGCTTGCTTTCTCCACAATTTCCCTCTAACTGCTGATGGTTCCTGTACAATGTGCCTGTTGAGTGCAGCCTGAAAATGGAGAGTGAATGGAGATAATTTGGTATATTATTTTGTGGAATATAAAAGATAATTCCTGCATTCCTTTCCAGATGTCTACACAAAGTAAAGTTCTTTATTTTTTTTTTCATGATATGCTTGTAAATAAATGTAATTTTAGGGAGAAAATGGCATTTTTCTCTGCATATATATTTAAATGTTTTCAAAGTTGTTTTTCAAAGAGAAGTGATATAGACCCAGGGAAAATTGTGTGAGCTACTAGGTCTAGAGCTGTTTTATAACAAGTTGAGAACAGCTAAAGTCACTATATTAATATTACTTTTAAACCAAGCCTCTCTAAAATGGAACAAGAAGATCTAAAATAGTCTCCTCTCTTTCATGCACTTGCCCTTTCCTGTTTCTCTCAGTTGACTCAATGTCCTTTCCTATGGTTCACTTACTGGCTTATCCTTTCCCTCTGGTGACCTCTAAAACATGAAATGAGCAATCCTACTAAACATTACTAGGGTGACAATTGACTTGTTTTCAATGTGGGGACCTCAAATAAGCACTGGAGAAGGAATTCTTGAGAGAGTATAGATCTTTCTTTGTTTCTTTCTTTCTTTGTTTCTTTCTTCTTTTTTTTTCACAGAGTCTCATTCTGTTGCGCAGGTGGCTAGAGTACAGTGGCACGATTTCAGCTTAATGCAACCTCCACCTCCAAGGTTCAAGCTGCTCTCCTGCTTCAGCCTCCCTAGTAGCTGGGATTACAGGTGTGTGCCACCATCTGTCTAAATTTTGTATTTTTTGCAGAGGTAGGGTTTCATCACATTGGCCAGGCTGGTCTTGAACTCCTGACTTCATGTGATCCACCCTCCTCAGCCCCCAAAGTGTTGGGATTATAGTCGTGAGCCACCATGCCTGACCTGAGCATAGATTATTAATTTATCAACAGCTTTACCTGGATGAAGAGTATAGACATTATCCTATCCCTATATCACTTTGTATTTAATATCTTGGGTGTGTGTGGAACTTTTAATTCACAGGTCTTTGGAGAGAGTACCAAGCAAGATTTTGATCTCTATTACAATTGGCTCTCTATTCTTACTGATTCTATCTGTACCATTAGCTTTATGGAAAAAAAAAGCTTTTTAAAGAAACCCTTCTATTAATCATCAGAGTATTCCTTTTTAACAATTTCAGCTGACAGTGTTTACAAGGGCTCCTCTAAAATTGTATTGTTTCTTCCATGCTGTCTTTCTTTACAAAGCTAATATAAACCTTTGGCTTGGTGTGATCTAATTATTTCAAACTTTGGACCTCTTGTATGGCAAATGGACAATTATTGGGTTGTTTGATATACCTTTTGATAGGTAACTTGGTCAGAAGACTCTCATCTCTGCTGGGATAACTTCCAAAAGAAAATTTATGTTTACAAGACACTAAAATTCAAAGACAGAAATACTTGTAGCAATAATAAACCAGGGTACATGTAGTTTTGAAAATTAGTTTGCAGAAATGCTTTATAAAAGATATTAAACATTTAGCAAATGAAGTTAGAGAGCAACATAAGAGGCACACAAAAGTCTGACAAAAACAAACTTGGTGTGTTCTTTGGGAGAAATCTCTAGGTTTCCCCCTTACTTACGTAACTTACAATAATAGTTCTTTCTATTACTCTATAATGCTGCTAGTAATTGAAGATGAAGCTGAGACCTCAAGTCACCCCCAGAAAATCTACCAGTATCCTAAGATTTTATTTATCATTCTAAATTTAAAAGTCAATATGAAATTCAGTCAACTCAGGCAGCAGACCATCCAAAGATGCTCTAGCAAAAACCAAGCCAAGAAGGCCAACAATTCTTTAAAGAGTGGGAATCAAAACATGTAGCTGAAGTGACAGCAATCTGCTTAAGCAACTAGAAACCTGATAAAAAGTGATTACCTAAAAGATTCCTTGACATCAGTGATTTGAAATCACCTGAGGACAACTATTCATGTAATGTTTTCTTTTTCAGACCACACAATGTCTCTTACATGGTTCCTTATTGCATCTCATCTCAAATTCAGACTTCATATCTTCCTCTTCAAACTCATGTCATGCACAGTAACCATCTTTCAATTACTTGAAAGTTTTCCCTCCATATGACTTGTATTCTTTTCTCTGCATAGAGCATGCTCCTACTCATCCTCAAACACGCACTTGCACCCTTCAGCCATGCTCTACCTCATCATAGAGCTGTCCACTATTGTTATTTGTTTTTTAGCTTAAATGCCACCCCTTTAGGCTTTCCCTAGCTACCTATAAAGCAGGTTCACTGAATTCTTTTTTTTTTTTTTTTTTTTCTGAAAGGAGTCTTGTTCTGTTGCCCAGGCTGGAGTGCAGTGGTACGATCCTGGCTCACTGCAACCTTTGCCTCTCAGGCTCAAGAGATTATTTTGCCTCAGCCTCCTGAATTTCTGGGATTACAGGCATGAGCCACCAGACCTGGCTAATTTTTGTATTTCTAGATTTTTAGTAGAGTCGGGGTTTCACTATGTTGGCCAGGCTGGTCTCGAAATTCTGACCTCAAGTAATCCACCAGAATTAATTCTTTATTACTACAATATTTAGCTTATTTCCTTTAAAGAATTTATCACAATTTATAATTACATATGTATTTGCTTACTGTTTACTTTTTTATTGTCTGCCCCTTCCCCAAATTAAAGACTATCTGTGTTTTTCATTTTTTTCTCCAAATCAGCTACAGCACATGACATATAATAGGCACTCAGTAAATAAATGTTGAAAGTATGACTAAATGAACAAATGCAAAATAGGAATAAAAAAGATAAACAGAGGGTGACATAACAACATGTCTGGGAGCAACTGTCTCCTAAACATTTCAAGACCTTATATTCAATGTCATTGTCTCACGCTAGAGTTCTTCAACTCTCTCATCTCATTATATCTGTATGGGGAATGTTTTAAAGTACCAAGTGGATAGGCTCCATCTCAGACCAATTGAATCTGAATCTCTTGTGGGGTGCATCCCACGTTTTGGTAGTTTTAAAAGTACTCCAGCTAATTCTAATGTGTAACTAACACTGGCTTATTCCAGTGGTTCTCAAATGTGAGCTGTATCAGAATTTCCCAGAGAGCTTGTTAAAACATAAATTTCTGAGTCCCACCTCCAAAGTGTCTAATGGGTCTGCATTTCTGATGGGTCTGCATTTCTAATGAGTTCCCAAATGATGCTGATGCTGCTGGACTGGGAACTACACTTTGAGACTCACTAGCTTATACTTTCATGTAGATTTCATTGTGCTTAGCTTCTCCACTTTGGGAGGAGAGGGAATGCTATCAGGGCTACTTTATAGAGGGAAACAAAAAGACTTGAAATGAAAATAACAAGATGCTTTAGGCATAGTTTCCAAGTTAATCACTTGGATGTTGCTCACAATTGAATAGAGATGCCAGAAATCACAGAATGCCATTCAGCTGAGAGATGGAGGCAACAGGAGAGCCAATACATTGGCAACACACTCTGCACTAATTGTATATAGAGAATCATGAGAAGAAAAAGCCCAAGGCATGCTAATGAAGAAAGATGATGCCATGTGTCTCCAAATAGCCTATAACTTCTCCACCAATGCAATCATAAACTCAATTCTGGTAATAATGCTATCTTTGAATAGACTGATTTCTATATGTGATTTCGAGAATTTCTTTACAGCTGCATACAGTATGCAACCTATTGGTTTTTAGTAAGTTAACATGCAGTTGGAGTAGCAATTAACTGTGCCATTGCTTTAAACTTTTCCTTAATGCTTAATATTTATGCTTCATCCTGAGTATTCCAGCACTTTAAAAGGGTCAGTTTCCTGGGCAAAGGCAAAGGGATGCAATGCACCTTTAAATGCAGTGAGGCTGATTTGCTCACTTAAGAGCTTCAGTGCATCATTTTGCAATCACATATCTCAGAATAATTTATACAATCAATTAAAGAGCATTATCAAGGGATGATTTGACAACTGTTGCCATGCCAACCAGTGAAGTAGACAGCGCCTTCGTGTTTAAAGGCTGCACCTGGTGATGGATGTAGCAGATTTTGAGGACTAAGACAGAATCACAGATGTCCAAAGGTGTGGAGGGAACATGATTTAAAGCTTTGATGTTGTGCCATTTTTACTGGCAAAAGGGTGTTGATGGCATGTTCACTTTCTCATTAAAATTCTGTCATTTTTCACAGTGTTCTGCATTCAGAGCTGAAAACTGAAGTGAGAATGCACTTTACAGACTGATAAAATATGATAGCAAAATGGATGATGTTCATTTGCAGGCTGAATTAATTTTTTTAAAAAAAGTTTGTGTCAGTGAATTTATGAAAAGCCAGTTTATCAGATACAACTTTATCAGTCTTAATGGACATTTGATAAATATTTTTATATTAATAATTAAAATTTTGGGTGGCAAATGAATTCCAGTGCATTGAGCTATAAAATATTTGGAATGGGTCACTGTATAACACAACAGAAGAAGAAAGCACACTTTTCAGTCTTAATGTGTTGCCTGATTTCCTGATGTCAGTGGCATGATGAAGTCAATAAACCTTAAAGACTTTGAAGACAGACTGGTCTTTTCTTCACTGAGTTATCCCAGAAACCAAGGTGGTCCAAGAGGATTTTCAAGTATAACCCTATATTAGTAAGCAACAGAGATGAGATGAGAGATTATGGGATTGGCCAGCCTGTTCTCTTCCCAGTGTTAGTTTCTTGCCCTATTACATCACACCTTCTCTTAAACCAAGTGATTGTATGTTAATATGTGTGATCGATGCATTGTTCACAATATTTTTAACAGCATGATGGGTTATAAACTTAAATTCTAAATCCACTGTGTCTGAATCTCAACTCCTCCTCTTTCTAGTTATGTGATGTCAGGCAAGTTATTTGATCTCTCTCTGCCTCAATTTCCCCATCTGTGAAATGGGGATAATAGTGTCTACATCTTAAGGTTGTTGTGAAGATTATATGAGTTTCTATAAATACTTATGACAGTGCCCGAAGTGTTTATCCTCATGGTCGTCATCATTACAATGATCATCATCATTATTTTATCTTAGCCTTTCTACAAATAGTTATTGAGCATCCCTAATTTTTTTTCTTTCCATTCAAGAACATGTGTTGATATAACCTAGGGAGTAAATTGCAAAGTCCAATCAATGATTTAATGAATGAATTGAAAAAGTTACCTTGAGATTTTTTTTTCATAGAAATAAAATACAATGAAATGTAATAGATACATGCACAGGAGGCAAAAAAAAAATGAGGGAATTATGTAATTTTCTATAGCAAACTTTGGTTTATTTCTACTTTTTCTGGAATATACCACACACCACACTAGGATAATAGAAGGGAATATTTTGTAAGACATAAAGTAGTGCAGAGACTCTTTAAAACAAAATAATCACTTCCCCCCAAAGTTCTGCTCAAATGCCATTTTAGCAATTTAAAGATGATCTTTTAGAAAGTTCAATTCAAGGCTGGATCCCGAAAGGGCGCTGTTCTTTATGCTTTACTCTCAGAGGCAGGAGGACACTCCTCCCTGGTTGAAGGAAAGCAGATGAAACCAAAGGATGGATGCTCTGCTTTGAGGCTCAAGAGAAAAAAGAAATGAAGCCATATAAGTTTGGGCAAAAGGAGAGGGCAAATTGCAAGGGATATCATACAGTAGATACTCCCTCGCAACATTCCAAGGACTTGTGTAAACTTACCAGGTGACTCAGGAGAAAAGCAAAGTGTCTTTGATTCATTCTCTGGATTCCTGGTATGTGCTTGATCTTCTGGTAATAAGATTTATTTTTTATGATGGATTATACTTTCCCGTCCTTTCAACATTAAATGCAAAAAAATGAGGAAATTTATGTAACCAAGAAACATTAGAAGCTAATTGATTATCTTGGCTGATGTGAGCTATGATAATGATAAATTTAAGAATGAACACCAGTTATTTGACAAATTTGGTTTTAGTACTCTCAGCCCTTAGAGTCAAAAGCTGGTATGCAAACCAAAAAATAATCTATGTACTGTATGTACAGCAAGAATGATTCAGTTCCAAAATGCCATCAAAAGGCATTATTGGAGCTATCTTTCAAAGTACATTAATATTGTGGTTGATTTGAATGTTACTAGATATTTCTCTAAAGTTAGCTATAACCATTCATTTGTAGATAGATGTGTTTATTTGCAAGTGGACAGGATTTCATGTAAGGCCAATTATATATAACTAAGACACAAGCACTATAAATATGTATGAATATACAAGTAAATACTATTGATTTGTATATGTGATTATACTGCCTGAAGCTGTCACTTGCCTCATTAGTTTCTGGCTCTTGCTCTTGTTCACCTTATCCAGTGATTAGAGAATTATGAGACTCTGTATATACATGTTCACAAACACATACACAGACATATATACACTGTAAAAAATAATATGTATGTGATAAAACATGTGGAAGTCTCTGCTTTAAGGACCTTACAATCAAGTTAAATAATAATAAATACATGAAAAGCTAGATAAAAATAGAAGACACTGAAAAGAAAACTATCACAAAGTATACTTTTATTTCAAAATGAGTGGTGTTAAAAAATGCATACATTTCTCTACAAATTAGAGCTTTTTTCCTCTCTTGGGTTTTCTAATTATTTCATTTCCCTTCTTTCTTCATCTTGATTTTGAACAGTTTCTTTTATTTCCAGTTTTATTGAAGGTATCCAAGATTTATTTTTCCCTTTGATGTAAATAAAAGAAATATTGACATCTGATCATTTATACATGTTCTTCAGTATCTAGGAATGGTATAAAGTTTCTATGTTTCTGAAAATATTTCTGAGATGAAACTTTTGGAAAGAAAGCTTGCATTCTAGATATTGGTTTCAGTTTTTTCTAATGATAATCACCCATGCCTTTCTATGATAACTGCCAATACCTTAATCACCAATTTTTTTTGAAAAAAGTTTATTTCTTCATTCATTGAGCAAGCATTTACTGAAAGCCTACTGTGTGAGAGACACTCATGTTACAAAGAGATATAAGCCAAGGTTCCTATCCTTGAGGAATCATTGTTTTTAAATGAAAATAAAGGATGATGGTTAACCAGTTATTAATCCCTAGGAGGCATTGATCAATGCAAAAGTTTTAAAGGTTTAAAAGTTTCCAGAAATTGGCCAGGCACAGTTGCTCACACCTGTGATCCAGGCACTTTGGGATGCCAAGGAGGGTGGATCACTTGAGGCCAGGAGTTTGAGACCAGCCTGGCCAACATGGTGAACCCCATCTCTAGCAAAAATGCAAAAATTAGCTGGGCATGGTGGCAGGTGCCTGTAATTCTAGCTACTCAGGAGGCTGAGGCACGAGAATCACTGGAACCCAGGACGCGGAGGTTGTCGTCAGCTGAGATTGTGCCACTGCACTCCAGCCTGGGTGACAGAATGAGACTCTGTCTCAAAATAAATAAATAAATAAAAATGAAATAATAAAAGTTTTCAGAAATCTCCCAACTTGCTTGATCTCTCTATTGGTCAAACACTGCATTTTTCTTGGAGGGTAGGGTGCAATTTTCCTGGCTGTTGTTTGTTTGTTGATATTTCCCCAGATATCTTGGGAATCGCTCAAGATTTGCAACTTCCTGGGAACTGGAGGTAGTGCCCTTTGTGAATGTTTCTGCATTTCTCTCTGCCATCTTTCTGTTTCTTACTGCCTTTCTTTCTGCCCTCTCCTGAACCCATTAAACTCCTCTATCAACTTCTTTTAAAAAAAAAGAGGCAGGGAAAGGAGTAGTAAAAATACATAGAGTAAGAGGTGCAGGCTTCTGAAGTCTATAAAGTGAGAAGGATGAGGGATGTGTTGTTGCAATGAACTGAATATTTCTGAGATGAATCTTTTAATTTGCATTAATCACTAGTCACTGAGGACATATCCCTGCCTAGAAGACAAGTTGGAGGGTGTGTGTGGGTAGCTCTTTCCAAACAAACGTGAAAGCTTTAGGCAAAAATATTTCAAAACCAGTGGTTAAAGGAAATGAAATGCACATGGAAAGACAGACAGAGATAAAATGTGAACTTACTTCAAAGTTACTTTACAACATACAGATGACTGGACTTAAGAACTGAAACACAGAGTAATTATGCATTTGCTCATGAGACAAAAATATGCTGAAGCACAGAAGAGATTAGCCTTACGTACATGCTTTTCTCTCCCTATCTCTTGGATTTGTCTCCTTCAAACTTCAGTAGGAACACTTTGAAAGGAAAGACTGTTTATGTTGATTTCATGGTCAACCTATGCAACTTTTGTTTGGCTTTTTGCTTCATATTTTTAAGGCCACAAGGGCAAGAAAGATTAATCCCCTCTAAATCCCATAATACTAAATGCACTTAGAGGGCACTAGATAATTGTGGGTTTTTTTTAATTTTTAAAAAATGGTTCTTAAATATTATGAATAAAAATAAAGACTTATTAAATTTGCATCTTATTTTTAAAATGCATTTTGTATGCTTTATTCTGCTATTGTAAAACTAGAGTTCCTCAGTCATAGGTCTTAAGCCAGATTTCTTATTGGTGAGGAACAGTAATAACAATTTTATTCAATTTATAAAAATCTTTCATTTTCAAAACTCTGTCTCCTCAATTATTTTATTTGGTTTCTCCAACAAGCCCTCTGAGCTTTACAAGTGAAGGAGATGGTGGGGAAGAGAGAAAAGAACTAATATATAGTGAGCACTTATTTACAGTGCACCAGGTGCTGTACCTGGTGCTTCGTATATGTTGCCATAGTAAGTAAATCCTTTCACTAAATCTGTGAAGGAACTTTGATCAAGTCATTTACTTTCTCCATGACTCTACTTACTTATCTGAAAAATGAGGATAATAATAATATCTAAGTCACAGGATTTTCATGAGGGTTAAATAAGTTAGTATATATAAAGTTTCTAGAATAATGAATGGGGCACTTTAAGCACGCAGTAAGTGTTACTACTATTGCTGCTGCCATTTTATAATGTTTCCATCTTACAGATGAGCAAACTGAGGCTTTTAGGAGTTAAGCAACATACATTTACTAACTAGCTGAATAGCAATTTGAATCCAGATCTATCTGACTGACTCACATATCCAAATATTACAATTGGACTTCCAGTTCCAAAATGGCAGCATAGAAGTAGGCTTCAGTCTCCCCGCAGAAATCCAAAGACAATTACACAGTGTTGAGATTATTACCAGCAATTCCCAGAACTCAAATACGAAGAGAAGACAGTTCCATACATCATGGAGAAGTGAAAAAACTCTAAGCAGACAGTAAGGGAATCAGACTTCCACATCCACAACACCCTTTCCCATACTCTGCCCAGCACCAGGTTTATGGGAAGTTTTTATCTGATTTATGGTTTCTACATTGGAAAAAGTGAGATTGAGATGGACAAAAAGCTTCTCTGCCATCTTGGATTCCCTTGGAGGAGACCTGTCCCTGCCTCAATCCACAGGAATCATCAAGTGTGCCTAAAGGTAGAAATATCCCTAACGATATCCAGAGACAAAGAGGGACTACCATCTCCACCCCAGAAAAATCTGCTCTGTAACTTGGCTAAAGGAGACGCCAAATCAGAGTGGCTGTTCAGCAGTACCATGCTATAGGAGGTTTGTTCTACAGGTCCCCTGGACAGGAACCCCTAACCAGCCTTCCTGCTCTATCAGGATATCTCCTTTGCAACCTCCTCCTTTTGAGATGGACAGTACACTTATTGTTTACTAGAACTGGGACAAACTGGGCTTAAGGTATCGTCTAGTGCTATAAAGGAGGCAGCAACCTAGTGGGGAAAAAATATTAAAAAATAAAATCAGCATGTAAATTTGAAAGAATGTCTCAGCAAACACATATAATGAAAACCAAAATGAGCCAGACAGAGAAGACTGGAATAAATAACTAATCCTTTAATACAAAGACATTGATGTACATCCACAAGAAACAACAGAAAATGGGGAAACATGTACTCAAGTGGACAAAGCAGGTAACCAGTGACTGACCCTAAAAAGATGGTGACATGTGAACTCTTTGACCAATAATTTAAAATAGCAATTTTAAGGAAATTCAGTTATCTCCAAGATAACACAGAAAATCAATTCAGAAATGTATCAGATAAATTTAGCAGATAAATTAAAATAAAAATTAAAAAAACAGAAATCTTAGAAATGAAAAGTAAGTTCACTGAAATGAACAGTTCATTAGAGATCCTCAACAGCAGGATAGGTCAGACAGAGGAAAGAATCAGTGAACTTCAAGGCAGGCTATTTGAAAACATATAGTCAGAGGAGAAAAAAGAAAAATAAATAATGAAAATGAACAAAGATCACCCACAAAATACAAAACAATTACCTCAAAAGACCAAATCTAAGAATTGTTGATATCCAAGAGGGAACTGAACAAGAATAAGAAATAGATGGCTTACTCAAAGAAACAATATCAGAAAACTTTCCAAAACTTGAGAAAGAGATTAATACACAAGTATGAGAAGGTTGGATAACACCAGACAGATTCAACCCAAATAAGACTACTTCAAGGCATATAATAATATTTTATCAAAGTTCAAAGCCAAAGCCAAAGCCAAAGAAAAGAACCTAAAAGCATCAAGAGAAAAGAAACAAATAATATATAAGGGAGTTCTAACTCATCTGGCAACAGACTTCTCAATGGCTACCATAGAAGCCAGGAAAAAGGATGGCATTTACAAAGTGCTGAAAGAAAAAAAACTGCCATCCAAGAATATAGTACCCAGCAAAGCTACCCTTCGAATATGAAAGAGAGATAACGTATTACCCAAACAACAGCTGAGAGAATTCACTAACACTAAATTCATCCTACAAGAAATGCTAAAGGGAGTTATTCAATCCGAAAGAAAAAAAATCACTAATGTGCAAAAAGAAAACATTTGAAGGTATAAAACCAATCACTAAAATTAAGTACACAAAATTAAGACAAACCCAGGATACTGTAATATTGAAATTATGGTGTATAATTCACTCATTACTCTAGTATGAAACCCAAAAGACAATTCTATCAAAAAACAATAATACCTATGGCAATCTGTTAAGAGAGATGCAATACAAATATATAAAAATGGAGACAATATAGGTTAAAATGTTGTGACAGGTAAATGAAGTTAAAGTATAGGGATTTTTTTCATTTTTCTTTTCTTGTGATAAAAAGTAAGTTGTCATTATTTTAAAATAATTTGATACAGAAGTCCTAGATAGAGCAATCAGACAACAGAAAGAAAGAACATCCTGTTGGAAAGAAAGAAGTCAAATTACCCTTCTTTGTAGATGATATGATCTTATATTTGGAAAAACCTAAAGGCTCCACCAAAAAACTATTACAACTGATAAACAAATTCAGTCAGTTTGCAGAGTACAAACCAATATACAAAAACAAGTAGCATTTCCATATGCCAATGGTGAACAATGTAAAAAAGAAATCAGGAAAGCTACAAATAAAATTAAATAATAGGAATTAACTAAACCAAAGAAATGAAAGATCTCTACAATGAAAACTATAAAACACTGAGGAAAGAAATTGAAGAGGACACACAAAAATGAAAGATATTTCATGTTCATGAACAGGAAGAATCAATATTGCTAAAATGTCCATATTACCCAAAGCAAACTACAGATTAAATGCAATCCCTATCAAACTGTCAATGACATTGTTCACAAAAATAGAAAGAAAAAAAAAATCTAAAATATATATGGAACCACAAAAGACCCCGAATGGCCAAAGCTATCCTGAGCAAAAAGGGCAAAGCTGCAGGAATCATATTACCTGACTTCAAATTGTACTACAGAGCTATCATAACCACATGCCAGCATAGCACTAGCATAAAAAACAGACACTGACCAATGGAACAGAATAGAGAACCCAGAAGTAAATCCATACATCTACAGTGAATTCATTTTTGACAAAGTGCCAAGAGTATGCATTGGGAAAAAGAGAGTCTCTTCAACACATGCTGAAGAGTGCTGGGAAAACTAGATATTCATATGTAGAAGAAGGAAACTAGACCCTTGTTTCTCAACATGTACAAAAATCAAATCAAAGTGGATTAAAGACTTAAATCTAAGACCTCAAATTATGAAACTACTGCAAAAAAACTGTGGGTAAACTCTCTAGGACATTGGATTAGGCAAAGATTTCTTAAGTAATACTTAATAAGCACAGGCAACCAAAGTAAAAATGGACAAATGGAATCACATCAAGTTAAAACACTTCTGCACAGCAAAATAAACAATCAATAAAGTGAAAAGACAACCCACAGAATAGGGGAAAATATTTGCAAACTATCGAACTGACAAGGGATTAATAACCAGATATATAAGGAGCTTAAACAACTCTATAGGGGAAAAAATATAGTAATGAGATTTTTTAAATAGGCAAAAGATCTGAATAGATACTTCTCTAAAGAAGACATATAAATGACAAGTATATGAAAAGGTGCTCAACATCATCAATTATTAGAGGAATGCAAATCAAAACTACAATGATATATCATCTCACCACAGTTAAAATGGCTTCTATCCAAAAGACAGGCAGTAACAAATGTTGGCGAGGCTGTGGAGAAAAGGGAACCCTTGTACACTGTTGGTGGGAATGTAAATTTGTACAACCATTATGGAGAACAGTTTGGAGGTTCTTCAAAAAGCTGAAAATAGAGCTACCATATGATCCAGCAATCCCACTGCTAGGTATATATCCAAAAGAAAGGAAAGCAGTGTATCTAAGAGATATCTGCACTCCCATGTTTATTGCAGCACTGTTCACAATTACCAACATTTGAAAGCAACCTAAGCGTCCATCAATAGATGAATGGATCAAGCTAATTTGGTACATATAGATAACAGAGTACTATTGAGCCATAAAAAGAATGAGATCCTGTCATTTGCAACAATCTAGACAGAACTGGATGTCTTTTCATTTGTTTGTTTGAGATGGAGTCTCACTTTGTCGCCCAGGCTGGAATACAGTGGCACAGTCTCAGCTCACTGCAACCTCTGCCTCCTTGATTCCAGCAATTTGGAGGTCATTTTGTTACGTGAAGTAAGCCAGGCACAGAAAGAAAAACTTCACATGTTCTCACATATTTGTGGTAGCTAAAAATAAGAATAATTGAACTCATGGAGACAGAGAGTAGAATGATAGTTATCAGAATCTGGAAAGGCTGGTCGGGGTATGAGGGAGAGGTGGGGATAGTTAGTGGGTACAAAAAAAATAGAAAAAATGAGTGAGATCCAATATTTGATAGCCTAGCAGGGTGACTGTAGTCAATAATAATTTAATTGTACACTTCAAAATAACTAAAAGAGCATAACTGGATTGTTTGTAACACAAAGGATAAATGCTGGAGGTGATGGATACCCAATTTACCCAGATGGGATTATTACACTTTGTATCACTGTATCAAAATATCTCACATACCACATAAATGTATATACCTACTATGTGTCCACAAAAATTAAAAGTTAAAAAATAATTTGTTATATCTATAAGCTGTTTTGGCTAGGCTTTATGGTAAACCACAATGTAAAGACTTATAATAGATTCACTAAAAATAAAAAGCAACAAATTAAAACATGCTACCAGGGAAAAATCACTCAACCACAAAGAAAGACAGTGAGAAAGGAAGAGAGGAGTTATAAAACAACCAAAAACATCCACCAGAAATAATAGCAAGCAGGAAATAATGACATTCTCAAATGGAAAAAGCAAAGAACAAGTGCAGAAAAATTATAATAGTAAGTTCTTACTTATTAATAACACTGAATATAAATGACTCAGTTCTCCAGCTAACAGGCATAGAGTTGCTGAATGGATAAAGAAACAAGACCCAACTATATGCTACCTACAGAAAATCCACTTTACCTATAAAGAAAAACATAGATTGAAAGTGAAGGGGTGGAAAAACATATTCCATCCAAGAGAAAACAAAAAAAAGTAGGAATAGCTATACTTCCATAACATAGACTACATTATTTCAGCTTCCAAGATCACTGATGAGAATAATATGTATTCATTTATTTGATTAATAGTTACCGAGTTACTCACTTTGTGCCTATTGCCAAACTGATCACTTTGAGTGATAAAAAGAGGTATAAAAATATTTCTTCAGGGGACATACCCACAAAGGTAAATAGCAATAATAATATATGCTAAGCAGCAGTAAAATGATATGAGATGCATGCCACAGGGCAGGACAAAATTCAGTTCTGAAAGAATAATGGAGACAATATGTTTTGCATTTTGTGTGTAGGAGGCAGCACTCTGGGTGGAGGCATTTGGAGACACTGCAGGGGAAGATATTGGAATTACCCTGACTGTTAAAAATAAATTTTAAGAGTGAAAATAATGACCATGGTTACAGGAGATGTAGCCACAATACAAGTATGTCAATACTACTATAAACTGATACACTGTTTCAGAAATAGAATTCTTATCTAACATATGTAACTCAGAAGCATTGATAAAGAAAAAACAGAGAACACTAGAACAAAGTAAATGGCATAAAATATGAATGGTGAGGAAGTATGAATCTCTTGCAGAAAGCAAGGCCATGAAAGGTGGGTATTGATGGCACATCTCACCTCTTGCAGACACAACAGCCTCCTTGTAGAGGAGTCAGTACAAAGCAATGTGGAAACTGTGAAGACAGCAAGATAATAATGGGCCTTTGGTAGTACGGGATGATCATGGCAAGAAATTTATGGGAGGTCATCAGAGGGGGGCTGATGGTTGTGGATGTGAAAGTAGGGCCCACCTTCTCTGCAGCAATTATCTCAAAGCTTTGTCAAAGAAATATATCTGATTAGGATGCCTGCTTATCAGTTCTATTTTATTAACAGCAATGCAGAAAGGAGCCTGTAAGGTTTAGTGAGACCTACATAAAATTTGTTTACTTGGATGTTCCACAGGTCCTTCAAATTCACTGTGTTTTAAGCAGAATTCATCGTCCTTCCCCAATTTCCATACTTTCTTGTCCTACACATAATTATAGAACATTCACTTTCTCTCATTTCCCTTGGTCCCTGAGATAGGCAACCAGTTCTGTCAATTTTACTTTCTTGGTGATTTTCCTCTCTGTTCCTTTCTCTCTGTCTTCATGAATAGTGCCTTAATTCAGATACTACTTATCGCTACTCAGATTTTTACATATGTATCCTAGGTAAGTAAACATTTCTCTAGTCTCATTTCTCACCATATCTCCCAATCACTCTGCCATAAAGCCCCAAAAATATCTGCCAAAAAGGCAAACATGACTATCACCTCCATTGTCTTTGGAACAAAGTCTTGAGTCTTTGCCACAGCCCACAATGTCCTTCACTGGGCCTTTTTAGATCCATCTTACCTATAGCACTACTCATGCCAAAAGCCTGTCCATGCTCCAGTGGGCCATAACTTTTCATTTTCATGCCTCTGCTCATGTTCCCTCAGCCTAGAGTGACTGGCCCTTTGTCTGTATGAAGATTTACTCATTTTCTTTTATTTTAAAAGATCTATCCATTTTTAACACCCAGCTCTCTCAGCTACTCTGAGTAATCTTTCCTCATTGTTCCTGGAGAGTTGAAAACACTCTATTTCAGTCTCTAATGTACTTCTATTGTTGTGCTTTATCATATTTCTTTATTCATTTATTTTCTCAACTACTATGCTTTGAGTTCCTTGAGGTAAGAATTTTCATCTTTTTTCAAATTTGCATTTTGATATCTTGGATAATTCCTGGGCCATTGTAGGTGTTAATAAAAATAGGTTGAAACAACTGGATAAATGAAAACATTACAAACAACAAACATTCATATATATACATGTACAAAAATATGTTATGTATGTGTTCATGTATTTTCTTGTGGCATAGAGAAACCTCCTCTTTCAAAAGTATTCAGGAGAAAAACAAGAGAAAGTTATTAGAAGATTGAAAAAAATAAGTTTGGTAAAGTATATGTTGAGGTGATTGACCACAGGAATGTGCCCAATTTAGAGAACAATTTGAAAAACTTAGTGTATTATTGTTAGCCACAAACAGAAATTTCTTCAGACTAACTGAACTGTAGAAATAGTCTGAATATCGCCTGAGAAAGACAAGAGGGCATTAAGACCTTCTCAAAGATAGTGGAAGACAATTTAAGACTCAATGACATTCTATAGAACAGAACCACTCCTGGTGACTAGGATGATGTATGTGTACTATCAGCAGGTTTGGAATGATTTTCACAATTTTCTGTAAAGACACACAGCAAAAGAGGTCTCCTTCAACTGGAACCATATCATGTTTACTGGAAGAGGTGCATTCTGGGACAGTCTTTCCAGAATAGTACTTGACTTCAGGGAGTTCATCCTCACTTGAAGAAAATGAAGCAGGGAAAGGCCTGCAGAACTTACTTGCTCTTTTCTAGCTCTGGTTTTTCTGGCTCTCTATTTCCAACAAATAAAGATTTTTAAGGCTTACTTTAAAAACTCATGAGCATTTGTAGTCATTGAATATCTTAAACAATATCATGATGAGTTAAGTGAAAATTAGAGCCACATGCCTGAAATTTCCCTGAAAAGACACACATATCCTTTAAAATGAAGGAGGAAAGTGCCAGGAAAAAAATATGTTTTTAATTTGTTTGAGTTGAAAACATTAGAAACATACTTTTAGATGTTTGCCAGGGCTTTCCAAAAACCACTGGATTTCTCATAAACCCTAAAAGATGTCTTTCTTTTTAGGAATGGCAGGGAGCAACTGGTTCATTTACTAACTAAATATCCTATCTTCAATTGCTTTTGACCATTACTCTTTTCACACTTCTAAGTTTCTTATTTGGGATCAAAAATAAAATATCCATAGGCTTGTCTTTGGGGTAAGAAGGAAAAACATTTTACCTATCTATCCTTTCATTTCTAAGAAAATAAGAGTTAATGATCCTAAAGGATTTGCTTGGGTGTTGGAACTACTGTAGAGAAAGTGGGTGACCATCTTTATAATGAATTAAGAGTTAGTGACAGACTCCATTGCTGCCTGATGTCAGAGTTCTCCAAAAGGATCACAGTTACGTTTTCCATGTCTGCCTATATAATTTAAAATTATTGTGAGGAGAACCCCTAATGTCCTGAGTAACAAATAAAAAAGAATTTTCTCTAGAAAAATTGCTTATATAACTTAAAGGGCCATTATCTTCTCCATTCATTATTGAAGTAGTTTAACTTTTCAAACATAGTGCTTCATCTGTTGGCCAAGAGGAACTTGATAGTCTTTAAGTTGCAAATGGTATGCTCCTACCTTGACAGAGAATGTAGGAGTCTAGGTATGAAACTTTTTAAGGTGTGTGTGTATGAGTGAAAGAAGGAGGGATGGAGAGGGAAGAAAGGGAGTATAAGAGGGTAAGTGTGTGTGTGCATGTATGTATGGCTGGAATGAGAGGGAAATTACTTAGATAACCTAGGGATAACTCTTACATTTGATCTCAGAGGCAGCAATGATATAATGAAAAAAGTCCTGTGTTTAATCCAGGAGTGTCAGAAGTCAAATCTCATTTCCATCTCTAATTATGAAGCCTTGGAAATATGCTGAATATGTCTACAATCACAATTTCTTCTCTACCCACATTGTCCTCAAAGGGAAGCTGCTCCTAACCAAAGTGGCCAAGTGACAATATTTAGATTTTGCAAATCCCTCTGCCTGAATGCAGCTGCTTGGGCCAAAAGTGAACACCCAATCCAAGGGCAACCAATCACTAGGAAACCTAGTGACTTGTGAGCCTGGATCAAAGAAATAAGATGAGCTGATCAGGTTCTTTCTCTCTGTCTTCAAAATCTGCCAGTTGTGTTGAGAATCTTTGGTAAAGATCAAGACATAGAGCTGGAACAGAAAATAGTGTGATGACCTAAAAGTACATAAAAGTAGCTAGTAGCAGAATAGAAAGAAAGAAAGAAAGGGTTACTGTATCATGTTAGTGACAAAGCACTAGGGGGTGATCTATGCCTTTGACATCTCTAGATGTCCAGAAGGATGCCTTGGCCCCACCCCCATGACCTCAGGGCATTTTAAGTATTAAGTTCTTTTTTTGTTTGTTTTCACTCCACATAGATCCCAACAATAACTCCCTTTAGTTGAGCTTTCTTGTGTATGGTGGAGGTGTCTCTTTATCACCCTAACTCAGGTGCCTAAATGCATCTTTTTATGACTGTATACCTTTTAATGGAAACTCCTTTAGGTAACAAAAATCTGGTTAAGATTTTTCATAACATCTCTTATAAACAATCAGATAGGGTTCCCTCTTCTACATAACTTTTTGTTGAGGGAAGGGTTTCTTCTAGTTATAACATCAAACCAGGCCAACCAAAATAAGCACATCTTGGATGCTGTCCTTACATTTTAAATCAGGTTTAGATATTCGGCTAGTGGTCACACATTTTGTTTCTTCCCATAGATGTCACCTCTCCTATTTTTCTCTTTGGGATCTCTTGTGGCCTTATCTTCCTCTGAGGTCACTGTCAAAGAATCTCTGACTTTCGTTTTACATTCATAAGCCCTCTTCAACCAACCCCTGAGTATCCTACCTTTCCGTGCCTGTCTCATTCCTACTCGTTCTATGTACTGAGTCCTTTCTAAGAAAACTAACAAGGAGAAAAGATGGTCACAAGAACTAAGCATACATTCAGAATTTACATAGAAGTACCTTTACAGTTGTTGCATAAGAGGAAACACAGCTACCCTTATTTAAAAATTAGATTTTGATATATAAGATTATTAGTCTTATGCCTCTTTGTGCTAGGCATAGAGTTCATGTCCTAATTCTAGGGGTGAAGATCAGAGAAAATCATGTAATTGTTTTAATACAAGAACTGTAACAACAGCAACAACAACAATCACTGCTTATTATCTCCAAATACGAATATGCATAAGTCACTTTATATTTCATTTAGTTTTTACAACAACCTTATTAGGAAGGTTCCCATACTAATTCTAAAATGAGGCTATGACAACCCTAGACTACTAAACACAGCCTAGTTCCAAATGCCTTGCTTTTTTGCCCTACTCATAATTGATTTCTTTTGCCTCACTTCCTCTTTAAAAACAACCAAACCTACTTCTTCAGGCCTTGCTGACACCAGCTGATGGTAGCAAAGGCCACTGTAAACACAGTTTGTTGAAGGCCCCCGACCCTATTCTTAGGGTCCACATTCAGGAATGAATTTCCCTTTCCCTTGTGCCTCTGGTATTCTAACAAAGCCTGGCTATTTATCTTTTATTTATTTATTTTGTATTATACTTTAAGTTCTGGAATACATGTGTAGAACGTGCAGGTTTGTTACATAGGTATACACGTGCCATGGTGGTTTGCTGCACCCATCAACCCGTCATCTACATTGTAAACACCCCCGAGCTAAGCTCCAAACCACCTACCCTGTAACAAGTAATGATAACTGCTTGCTTAATCAGAGTCCGACTCCAAAGACACCTACCAACCCCACATATAATACAAAAGAGACAGCTGGACTGACTGCAATCAGTTATCCGTGTGGTTTCTGATTTGGAGTCTTTGATTGGCATAAGGAAAAACTCTCACATTGTATAGCACTGTGCAGTTTTTAACAATGGTCTCATCTTCATTGTATGTTGTAATCACCTTTAAATCTTTAAATCAACTTTAAATCACCTTTGGATCTTTAAAAAGTATTGTTGCCCAGCCCCACTCTCAGAATTGTGATTTAATTATGACCTGAGTATTATAATTTTTAAGAGCTTCCCAAATGATGCTAATGCATAGCATTTGGGAACCAGTGGTTTATATTGTCTCCTGTCCAAAGACTAAGATATGTGAATGCAAGCATTCAAGTTACTATTCTATGCTATATTAGAATTAGCCAAACAAAATGCAACAGCTCAGTAGTCAGTCTGCACTTCCTAGATTTACAAACCTCAGTAAAGTTAATCATCTGCAAAATGGGAATAATAATGGCATATATCTTTTGGAACTCTTTGAGACTTTACATAACATCTGATATAAGAACACTTTGAACAGTAAAATTTTTATAAATAGCTATTATTATAATTATAATTATTATGATCATGTAACTCAACTACATCATGAACCATATTATGTCACAATTACTTATTTACAAGGCACTTTCTCATTAGGTTTAGAAAAGCCAGGTAGATAAGACCATGGCTTTTACCTTCCTGGTATCTAGCATAGGATTTGGTCCATTGAAGACAACCAATTGGAATTTGTTGAGTGGATAAGTGGACAGATTAACCTACAGAAGTAGCATAGTGGGTACAAAGAACAGTGGAAAGGGAAATCAAAGACTAGAGTAAGAATCATGTCTCTGTTATTTTATTAGCTTTGTGGGTATGGGAAAGTCCCTAGCTATTTGAGAACTTGAATTCTCAATCTGTAGCCATTAGCTAATGATTTTGATTACTTAACATGTGTTCTGCTCTGTTAGGCACTGGGGATATGAAGATGAATAAGACACAGGCCCCTATCCCTTCTTCATTTCCTGGGCTGATAAGAATTGGATCAATAGTTATTAAATCATAACAATTATAGTAAGACTTTAGCATCTTATTTCAAGAGCTTCTATTGTCATACTTTATTTTCCATCTATTTTCCCTTAAATATTATAAGGTGCTAGACATAGCACAATTAGAGTTCAGCAAGATATAAATAACTGTTAGACTGAACTTGTAAATAAATAGTAGTTTTTGAGGGCATCTATCGCATTCATTTCATTTGAAAAATACAGTTTTTAATAACATTTTGTGAAGAATAAGACAATAAAACCTTCACAATGCTTTCACATGGGGGGTTTCATTGAGTTTACAGAATCTGTATATTCAAAAAGAAGATTTGTGAATGTCTGAATCTTTATCCCCAAAACACTTTTCTTCTAAAATGAAGAACCATTTGATATGACTCACCCAAATAATTGTTTAAATTGCTGAAGTCACGCAAAGGAAAAAAATAGAATCACTCATGTCTTAACTTTATCACATAAATCCTGGAAATATTTTAAAATCTTTTTCTATAATGCTGTTTGTTTTTCATCAACAGGGTTAGGATATATTCATATGGAATTTTCCTTGTTTGTCTGATATATTTTCAACAAGGTATTTCAGGAAAAAAAAATACACACATACACAGACAAATTCAAATTCAAACCTAGCCTCTACTGGCTTTATTATCTTGGAAAAAGTTACACATTTGTTCAAGGGAGATAGAACTTACCTCATTGGACAATGTGACCATTTAATTAATTATTTAATTAATTATATGTCACAAAATTTATGAGTTATTTATTTATATAATCAAATCATTTAATTATTTGTGATGTGAAAACATTGGAAGCAACATAGATACTCCATAAATGTAGATATCATCTCCAAGAACAAGCTCCTTAAGCACAATTTTCACTACGTCAACTGCTGATTTTTAAAAAATGACATAGCTCATCCATTACCTATGTAATGAATTCCATACCCATCAGGGGGTGGACATTACCACATCTGGTCTCAAACCATGGGACTTTCCAATGATAACCCCATAGCCTTCTCATCTTCCGACATCTGCCCTTTGCTCCAAGCATGCCACATAGCTCCTGTGCTATCTCCCAAATATAGCCTCCCTTTCCCCTACCTAAGCTACTCCTGTTTTCCTCAGCTCCTGCAGCACTTTTTACTTCTCATATAACACTAAAACTATTCTACCTAATAACAAAAGAAAAATTGTTTAAAAATATATGTCTTCCTAACAACGTTATAGGGTTTTTTTTTTTTTGAAGGCAAAGATGGTGTCTTCTATATCTTTGTATTCTTCCCAGCTCTTAGCAGTCAGCCTCTGTCATAATGAATATGTACTAGGAGCTTGCTGAATTGAAATTACTTATTTGACATTAAGTAGGCAGAGTAATATATCAACTGTGTTTTTTTCATTTTTCAACTGATTTTGATGAGAGATGTTAAACATGGGTTCCAAAGCGATTATAGTCAAAGTTAACAGAACTCAAGAAGTTTGCACGCTGGCAAACAGTAGAGATATTATAGCCAGGTATTAAGAGAAAACAAAAGGACCTGAAAGAAGTTGCACAAAATGAATTCATTGAGCTGCTCCTTTTTCCAAGGAAGCATGCAGATGTCAGGGATAAGATAGCATAGGCTAGCAACAGGGTGCAAGAATTTTGGAGCCATATCATCCAGCTTTGAATTCTGGCTCAATCAATTACTGCCTTAGGCCCTTGAAAAAGCAACTGGACCTCTCTATGCAACATCTACAAGTTAAAAGATGGGTCTTGTGTGAGGAGTGAGTGAGTTGATATGTGAAGTATGTGGGGCAGTGCCAGGCATATTGTAAGTGCTATGTAAATGTTTATAAACAAATAAGGGACATGTGTCTCAGAGAAACTCCCCAGGAAAAGGGAAAGTCAAAACACAGACAAAGAGGTGATAATTGATGAAGCAAAGATCTAGAAGAATGTTTTTTATAGTGGAATTCCCAAACAATCTATATCAGAATGTTCTTTGGGCTTAGTAAATGCAAATTTCTGGACCCTGTATGAAAATTCCCTTATAAAGGAAATGGGTGAATCCAGCACGTTGCATTTTAGTAACATCCCCCAGGTGGTTCTGGTGTTATTTAGAAACTACTTGTCTAGGCCTCTGCTGCTCAAAGTGTGGCTTCAGGACCTGCAGCACCAGCAGCACCTGGAAGCTTGTTAAGAATACACAGCCTCAGGCTCTACTTTAGACCTACTGAATCAGAATCTGCATTTTCACAAACCTCAGGTAGTCCATAAGTACACAAAAATTTGAGAAGCATCCTCTATTCTAGAAGATAGATAATTTGGGAAATAGAATCTGCCCATTAGAATGGGATTTAAGATACATGAGAAAGGGTTTTTTTTTTTTTTTTTTTTTAGTAGAGAAAAGTAAATGATAGAAGTGTACATGTATAGTCACTAATTGATACAACAAACATATTAAGTGTCTCATACATTCCAGAAACAACTCTGATGCTGAAGAACAAGACAGACATGGTCTCTACTACCCTCTGGGGTGTATCAACTAAGGCAATGATGTGACAGATAAACCCTGAAATCACACAGACTTCATCACATGGGAGTTTACTTCTCAATAAAAATGAATGTGGAGATTCCTAGTTGGCAGGTGGAGTTCTCTAGAGTCATTCAGAAACCCAGGGCCCTTCTGTGACTCTGCCCTCCCTGGGTACCATATCTTCTGCATAAAGGCTGGTTGGTAGAAAAACAAAGCTCAGAGGATCTCATGAGAAGTGCTCACAGGCCCTGCCTGGAGGAGTGTGCATCCCTTCTGCTGACATGCCATCGACCACAGCTCAGACACGTGAGCACCCTAGCCTAGAGGCTGGGAAATTCAATCTAACTCTGTGGCCTGCAGGGGGAGGAAGTGGAGATTTGGTGAACACATGGCAGCCTCTCTCATGTTGAGTTTACCAGCTATAGGCTAAGGATAGAGAGTACAAATGAGAGAAATAAAAGGCCAGAAAGGATAAAGTTAGTACTCGGAGCCAGGTGAGAAACCTCTGTCAGAATAAATACTTAGTGCATGGGGCATGATCAAACAGACTCCTTTTAAAGAAATAGTAATATTTTCACACACCAAAAAGGAGTTTATGTGTTGATTTATCTAATCTTTGCAACAACTCTATAAGGTAAGCACAATTACTTCTTTCACTGCACACATAGGGAAAATGGGACACTAAATAACTTGCTCAAGTTTGTGAGTAGCAGAGTCAGCATTCAAACTCAGGAGCCCATGTCCTCAGGAGCACTAGGCGACACTGCCTCATCCTGCTGGCCTCACACTGGCTGGGCTGAGAGAGTCTGAGAAGCCATGTGGAATCTCACAGTGCAGCAGACAGCATTATTTTTACACAGACAGAACTTAAAGTATTGAATTTAAACAAATAATTGGGGAGTGACAAGATATTAGTTTTAAAACACTATGTATTTGTTTTGGTTAGTACATATAGCTCTATTCATGTGAAATCTTTGGGTTGCAAGTAAAAAAAACCAATTCTGATTAATTTAACAGATGATAGAGTTTTTGGAATGATACCAGATAGCTCATGGAATAACAGGAAAGCTGTAGATAATAGAACCTGCTTCTTAGTGCTACAGTGAATCTACATTATATAATATGCTATATATATATATATATATATGTCTTAGCCTAGTTTCTTCTGAAAACAGAGCCTGAGATAAAGGCTTATGAACAGGTGGGAGATTTGGGAAGTGATCTCAGGGAAACAGGAAAATAGGAAAAGCCAATACTATAATAAGTTATGAAATTAGCCACCACTATGAACAACTTCTGAAGAATCTATAAAAATGCTCTCGAAAGTGTCTCCTCAAGAGATACAAGGAAAGCACATTATCTTCTATCTTCATTTGGTCAAGAGTAGCCCCATAGGCATAGACTTCCCCTTCACTTCGTAGTTATGGAAACATCCCACATCAGAGAAGACCCAGGTCAAGAAGCAAGTGGTACAATCCCGCAGGCCTGAAGCTGTTATCAGGCTGCACCGGGTAAGGAAGGTGGAAGCCACAACTGTTAGTGTGACAGTGGCCAAAGGAAAAAAGAGAGGATACAGAGAAGCACTAGGAATGGCTGGTACTGTATACAATCTGCTTACATATTATCGCTGGACACGCAGCAAGTACTGAGTGAGTAACTGCCAAGCAACAAGACTGGTTCTCAGTATATAGAAGGAAGAAAAGATGACTCCCTGGGTGATTGCACTGTGGTCAGGAAGAAGAGACAGACATTTTCTGTGACCCTGAAGAGCCAGCTAAGTGATCTGGTTCTTGGAGATAAACTGTGATTCATTATTACTAAATGTCTTCTTTTTCTAACAGCACTTCAATTTACATGAATGTTAATTACTAGAAATGTAGCCCTACAATGATGTAATCAAATAGACAGTTCTCTGTCCTGAGTGAATAAAATGAATTGTTCTTTCAAAATCTCTTATGTTCAATCTCTACATTTTCCCCTTATTTGGAAGAATCATATGGAAAAGTGGAAATTATAACACAAATCCATACATGTACCTAATGCATACCGTTTCTTTATTTGAAGGGAGCTGGATTAAGGGACTATAACAAGAAAGACTAAAATGGGCAGGAAAATCTCTTTTAAAAGTTCACTGATCAGAGATAATCATCCTGCAACTATGTATTTCAGAGTAGCAGGACACTATGAACTAAATTCATGATAAATATATGTTCTCTTTGTTAAATCATAGTTGAATACATCTGGAAATCAAAACTTAGAAGAGAGGAAGACACAGAATTTTCTCTTAACAGAGACTGTTACAAAGTGTCTTCAAATGGGGTAGAGGAGAAAACGTGGAAGTTATAAGATTTTGATTAATTTTAGTGGTCTTTCCTCTGGACACTTTGAAACCAGTCACATCACAGAGCTGTTCAGCTGTTTTTACTCCTCCCAACTTAGTATATTTTACTACAAGAAATGGGATTTCTGGTCCTGGGAGTTCAGATTTTTAGGGAATTTGTTTTGTAATCAAAGAGAAAACTGTAAAATAACTGTTCCCTTGCTTACTATGGATTTATTTTGCCATGAAAATTCTGAACAGTTATGAAATGCAAATGGTTTCGATAAATTTGAATTAGGATACTTGAATTTGGCAAATTACAGAAAATACCTGTTTTCTGTAGAGTCAATTGGGCAGGAAACAGATGTCTGTTTCAACTCTCATTGGACTGCCAAATGGAGGATTGTTTCCATTGATGCTTGCTATATCAACTATAGAAACGTAAAGGGTATAGCAATTTCAAACTATCTTTCTCAAAAATTAAAATGGCTGCACTAGATAATTAAATTATATTCTTGAATGGCGAAGATAACCTCCTCACAAAAGACCAAGCACATCTGCCATGTTTATTGGGAAGAAAATAAGGAGGTACTGCAAATGGTAAAGTTGTCTGTTGGTCTGTAAGCTTTCTTCAGTTGGATCATTTATACATTTGTTTTATCTAATTTCAGCATTGTACCCCAGCATTTGATCCCACATGAAACGTGAATAAAGTAATAGTTCTAGAAGATGACTACGTTAATATAAACCACTATAGAAAGATAGGGAGTGACCATTTACCACATTTTTATTTTGTGCCTGAAAGAGAAACAGAAATGATAAGTCTTAGCCTCAGAAAGATCAGAAGTACTAGACAGCTATAAATGGCTATTCCTAATTCCCTGAACTAACATGGGTGGCAACCTCTGGCAACATGCTGTGCACAGCCTGCTTGGCCTCCACAGTAGTCTTTTAATATGAGATGAGTTCGGGGAGGCAGGAGGAACCTGATCAAGGAGGAAAACAGCATCCAACAGCCAAGCCTCATAGGCTTTGCAGGGGTTGTGAGATTTTTTTTTCTAATTGCTATAGAAAGCCAGTAGGGCTTAAAGTAGAGAAGCAATATAACTTATCTTTAAAAGACTGTTAATTTTGTGGAGATTGGATTTTAGGGAGCAAAGATTAAAGTCAGGGAGAGAAGTTAGAGGCTATTGTAGTAGCCAGAGTGTGAGCCTGATGGCAAACTACATTGTGATCTGTGCCACCTTGCTTAACATTTTGCTTAAATTTCTTTTGCTTGGAAATCGTGAATCAAGTTAAGAATTAATTTATCTCTGTTGCTTTGCTGTATAAATGGGAAATATATACAGTTGCCAATGTTAGAAACACAATGGTTGGGTGGCTTAAAAAAGAGGTTTATTTGCCTTATATTGCAAAAAGTCTAGGCATACCTTATGGTTGCAAGATGGAAACTGTACTTCCAGATCTCTTGATTACATTCCAGCCAGAAATAAGGAGGAAGGGAAAAGAGAAGAATTTTCTCCTAGCAAGTATTTGATCTTTCATGTAAAAAGGTCAGAAAAGTATTTCTTCCAAAATATCATTTACTAGAACTGTGTTCATATGGCTAACTCGAAGTATAAGGAAGGCTGGGAGATTCAGTATGTAATTATTTTAAGTATTTTTCACTCAGGCACTTTGCCATCCTGAACCAAACCAGAATACTCTTAGCAGGAAAAAGGGAGAGTGGCTGACAGATAGGGACTAGCAGGGTCTGCACTCTACCAATGGTACTCTACTCTGTGATTCTATGACATACGCTCACCTAAAACACAGCAACCGGCTATGACAAAAATGATCAATACATTTTCAGACACTATCTTAGACTCCTGATGACACTAAAGATGCACTCATCATTTATAAAATACATATTTATTTTGAGAACAATTCTTCAAAATAATAACCTACTAATTTTGGAAGGCATCCTCCCCTTATCAGGAAATGAAGTATCTCAGTATCCATTATATAATGTTCTTTTGTCTCATTACTAACCAGATGTGAATATTTTGATTACTGGCTGTTTGTGCTATTACTGTCTTCTATCCTGGTATTCTGTCATCAATATCAATATTACACTAAAGGAAGCTTACTCAAAAAGAGGCCAGAAGGGTCAAGTGAAAAAGGAAAGTTTACAAAGACTTAAATGACAAACAAAATTTGAAGTTCGATCTAATTTAGTTTAAAATTGATTTAAAAATAGTCAATTTCTACATCTATAAAGATGGCTATGATTAACAAAATAAGTGAGCTTTATTTGAGGGACTAGATTAAGTATTACAATCTTTATGCTATTATTAATGTTTAGTAAGGTGTCATCTTTTTATATATAGAAATAAAACCACATATATACACATGTATACACACACACACACACACACACACATATTCTCTGTAATGGCCTTATTCACCTTTGGGTCAAGTATTTTCCAAAATTTTCTCCAGCTTTATAATAAAAGTCAATGCAAAAATAGCACTCAATTTGCTGAATTTATTCCATTCATGGTTTCTCTAGATTACCTAAAAGGCATAGAGTTAGTCTAGGTGAACTTTGGGATTCTAGCTCTGGGAGTTCTAAGAGTCTAGTCCTAGGATTCCATGTTTCCAGAAGGTAGGGTATTCCTAGCTTTCATGAAAACAGAAAAGTTAAAGCATGTTTGACCTGAAGTATTATATTAGTTCATTCTCACACTGCTAATAAAGACATAGCCAAGACGGAGTAATTTACAAAGGAAAGAAGTTTAATTGACTCACAGTTCAGCGTGGCTTGGGAGGCCTCAGGAAATTGACAATCACGGTGGAAGGGGAAGCAAACATGTCCCTCTTCGCATGGTGGCAGCAAGGAGAAGTGCCAAGCAAAAGGGGGAAAAGTCTCTTATAAAACCATCTGTTCTTGTGAGAACTTACTCACTATCACAAGAACAGTATGGAGGTAACAGACCCTGTGATTCAGTTATCTCCCACTGGGTCCCTCCCATGACACGTGGGGATTATGGAAACTACAATTCAAGATGAGATTTGAGTTGGACAGAGCCAAATCATACCAAGAATGTACATGTTTAACTTGGATGGAAGTAGGGAAGGAGAGGAGAAGTTGACTTTCAGACTCTTAATGAGGACATCACTATAGTTGCTAGTCTCTGAAGATGGACCATGTCTCCTGGTATGCAAATCCCATGCATAGTTCCCACTGCTTGAGGTCAGTCTGATCCTGTGACTCACCTGTGACTGACCAACAGAATGCAGTGGAAGTAATGTTGCATGACTTCTGAGGCTAGTTTATGGAGAACCTTGCAGCTTTTACGGGGGTTCCTTTGGAACACTTATTTTGAGAGAAGACACTTGCCATGTAAGAAGACAACTCTAAGACTTCCATGCTATCAAACAGCCCAAGTTAGCCACGTGAGAAGCCACATGGAAAGAGAGAAAGACACAGCCTGAGTTGTTCCAACCATCCAAGCCCAGGTACCAGACATGTGAGTGAAGAAGCTTTTTGGATGTCCAGCCCAGTCAAGCCACTAGATGACTCCAGCCCTGGTCACCATCTGACTGCAAATACCTGGGGGGTTCCAAGTGAGTGGTGATGATCAGAACCTAGACAAACCACAGAATCATGAGAAATAATAATAAAATATTGCTGTAAACTAGTAAGTCTTAGGTGGTTTGTTATGCAGCAATAGGTCATCAGAACTATCATCTGGCATGAAAAATTTAGAGGACTTTTGACATAATTAAAAGTCAAAAACTCTAGGCTGTGCTGTTGACTAACTTAGTTTCCTTATCTGTAAATTGAGATCCATTTCGTCTTTCAGCATGTTTGTTGAGTGCCTATAGGACGCCGGGACAGTGCTTTGAAAAAACCAGAGAGGCCAAACCTTCATGACTTATAGACTAGAGGAAGAGACAAACAATAAATAAGAAAATAGTGAAAGAAAACACTGCCCATGGTGATGAGCATCATAAAGGAAAAGTGTATGGGCTGGAAAATAACATGATTGAAAGAGAAAGCAACCTAATTTAGATAAATAGATTGGGAAGATGTTTTTAAGAAAGTGGGAATCAGGCTGAGATCATAAGAAATGAGAAGAAATCAGATATGGAGAAATTAAGGGATAAGGGTTCCAGGTGGTAAAAGTGATCTGCACTTCACTAAGTTGTTATGACAATTAAAAAAGAAATGTAGACAAGCAGTAAAGATGTGTAATACATAAATAATATTTTCTCCTCTGTAGTATTTCCAGTTCATTCCCTTAGTGAAGCGATTTAGTTTCCTTTAATTCTCCACAAGCTATGTGCTGACGATTCCCCAATTTGTACCTTGGTATGGTATGAATGTTTGCATCCACCCAAAATGCGTATGTTGAAACTTAATCACCAATGTTGATGGCAACAGCAGGCCATCCAGAGTGGCTGCTGCCATCACACCAGCTGCAGCGGGAGGTGCAAGCAGTGGTGGCAGGAGCTGCTGTAGGACCAGCAGTGGTGGCAGTGGGATGCGTCACCCCCACCCTTGTGCAGCCGGGCAGGAGCTTCCCCTAGGCCCGGAGCCTCCACTGCCCTGGACCCTGGTCCCGCGTCACTACACTGGCCCACTACTGCTGCAGGGAGGGCCTGGGGAGGAGGCAGACAGTCACTGGAGTCTGCCCCTGGGAGCTCCCTGGAGCTCACCACCCTGGGGGCGACTGCAATGTAGCCAGGCCAAGTTACCTGCCAGTGGGAGAGCAGCATGGTTGGGCATGATGGGGTGGGCCAAGAGTTGTCCCAAGATGGAGCTGGGCCTGGGGTGGTGCCAGGCTTGAATACAGAGCAGGAAATGGGAGCAGTGCCTGCTTCAGGGACCAGACTAGCAGCATAGCCACCACACTCATGCCATCAAGGGTGTTAGGTTCCTGCGCCTGAGGAGGAGGCTCATTGTGGAGCTGCCTGGGGCCATGTCCCCAGGGTCCACCCTACATCAAGGTGACCACCGAGTCTGATGTCCCCAAAGTCCAGGCCCAGGGCCCATGATCTGCTCCTGGAGGCAAACCCCTGGGCAGGGCCACAGGCCAGGCAATGGGGAGGCCCAGGCTGCCCCTGAGTGCCAGGGCGATGGGAAGAACTTGCAGCAATGTCACCCCTCCCTGGATGCTGGCCCAGGCCCAGCAAGGACCTGTAGCTCCTGCCCCAGGCTGCAAGGAGGCTTGGCAGGGACTGCATGCTCCATAGAGCCCCGGGAGCCAGGGACAAGTGCCCCTCCTGGGTTGGTGTGGCAGGAGCTATTCGGACACAGCTGCAACCTCCCTGCTGCATCTCTGCACTCTCAGGTGCCCAGGAATGTCTCCCTACCCCACTGCAAGCTCAAAGGTGCCTGCTCTGCTGCCTGGCTTCTCTCTACTCTCAGTGCCTGCTCCAATCTCTGCACAAGTTTAGAGCCGAGGCTGGGCACTATCACAGTCCAGTTGGGAGTGAACATGCTTGGGGCAGTGCTGACATGCCAGCCTCCTGCCACCTCAGCCCCTTCTGGACTTTGGGCCCCGACCAGCACGGAAGGGTGGTTGGGGGTGGGGGGATGAGGACAGCCTGGCACTGGCCTGCAGGCCCCGCTTGAGATGAACAGTCTGGGCACCATGAATGATGGCAGGAGGCAGAGAGGCTCCTGGGAAGAAGGGGACAGGTCCCTGGTGAAGCCCCACCTGCAAACTGGGGATGCCTGAAGCCTATGAGTCAGAGAACCGGTTCTTACCAGACACAGAATCTATTGGTGCCTTGATCTTGAACTTCCCATAGTATAACTGTGAAAAATAAATTTCTATTGTTATAAGCCACCCAGTCTAAGGTATGTTGTTTTAACGGACCAAACTAAAACATACCTCCACCCTAAACACTGTCCTGAACTCCAGACTCAGGTATTCTGTTGCCTACTAGCATTTCCACTTGGATCTCTAACTGATGACTCAAACTTAACTTGCACCAAACTGGTCTTTTGATCTTTGCTCCAAACCTGTGCCACTCAAACTTTTCTTCATCTCAGTTAAGTCAACTCCATTCTTCTATACTTAGAATCTTCCTGGATACTTCTTTATTTTCATATCCCATATATGACACATCAGTAAAGCTATTTATTCTACCTTTTGACAATATCCAGAATCCAACCATTTTTCACCACTGCAACCACCACTACTCTACACTAAAGCAACACAATCTTTTGCTTGATTTATTGTAATAGTTCCTGACTTTGCTGCTTCCAGTCTTTCTCCCCTGTAATCTATTGTCAACCCAGTCATAGGAGCAAGCTTGTAGGTTCTAAATCCTCTGTATTAGTTTTCCTAGGGCTGCCATTATAAAGTACCACAAATTGAGTGGCTTAAAACAACTGAAATTAATTGTCTCACAGTTCTAGAGCCTAGATGTCTGAAATCAAGGTGTCAGCAGGGCCATACTCTCTCTCAAGGTTCCAGGGGAGGATCCTTCCTTGCCTCTTCCCAGATTCCAGTGGCAATCCTGGAATTTCTTGGAATTCCTTGGCTTGCAGCTACATCACTCAAATCTCTGCTCCCATCTTCACATGGTGTTCCCCTCTCTGTGTGTCTGTGTCCAAATTTCCCTCTTCTTATAAAAATAGCAGTCATAGGATTAGGGCCCAACCTAGTCCAGTATGACTTCATCTAAGCTTGATGACATCTTCAAAGATTCCATTTCCAAATAAGGCCACATTCATAGGTACTAGGTGTTAGGACTTGAACATGTCTTTTCAGGAGACACAATTCAACCCTCCACACCCCCCAACGCCTTCCTTACTCAAAGTTACTACAATGACCTCACACGTGTCTTCTCCATGTACTCTATGAATTCATCTCAGACTTCTTACAATCTTTCTCCATCATACTGGGCATGTTCTCTCCTGGGGACCCTTGTACCTGCTCTGCTCCTTCTGACTCATATCCCCTTTTTTGAGACAATTCTTCTGCATTCTTCATCTTCATCCTCTTTCAGATCTTCAGTCTCCTTCTCAGCAAGACCTCCCTAACCACCCTACTGAAAATTCCTCCACCACCTCCTCATCTGACACTCTGCATCCCTGTTCTTGGCAATATTTTTCTCTTAGGTACCACTGTTACCATCCTCATTTCACGCTAAGCTCAAGTATCTTGCTCAAGATCACAAAGCTAGAAAATGAAAGAGCCAACTCCCTGGAAGCTTACTCCAGAGCTTGTATTCTTACTTAGTGCTTTATAGAGTCTCTCGACGACTATTTTCTACAGCCAATTCATTACCCACTTGGCTAGGATGTAAAGGCCCATGCTTAGTGACAATTGACAGATGTCTTATCAGGGATAAACTGTACTTGCCTCAGTTTTTAAATTTTTCTTTGTCATCATTCGTAAAAGTCTGGTTTTCAGTGAAAGATTCAAAATGGAAATTCTGAGCATGAGCGTGTAAACCAGTATTTTCATTTTCTTTGACCAGTGATCCAGGAGGCTGACTGAGCAATAAATCGAGGAAAATTTATGTTTTATTGAGTCCCCATCATGTCTAAACACTGGGGGGTCCTGGGGCCTACAGAACATCACAGACCCATAGTTAAATCATTTGTTTCACCAAGCAATATTGTTTCTGCAAATCAATCAGAAATAATTATCAATTGCACCATTTCTAAACCATTTCTAAACAGAGTCTTATTTATTGGTGTGATGTCACCCTGATACACTTGTTTATTTGCATGATGTGACATACACTCATACACATTTATTTATTTGCCTGTTGCTGCACCCCCTCCAAAAAAAATGGTCACCCATGCCTGAAGAGATTTCTGGGAATTACCCAAAGCTACAGTAATATTCATAATAACAGTTACCATTCATTGAGTACTGCCCATGCACTAGTGACTGTGAAAAGTGCTTTTGATGTATTGCTAATTTAATTTCCATAACAACACTGAGGCAGGTATTTTATCTCTGCTTTCCAGACGAAGAAACTAAGCATTTAGAAGATTCACTAACCTTGACCAATGTCAGTCTGCCAGAAAGTGAGGATACTTTTTAAAAGTTCAAAAAGACTATAAAGGAGTACAACCCAAAGATTGTCCAGTACACTTATTAATTTCCAGTGAAAAACATGCATGGAGCAGTCAAGAATACTTATGTTGGCTAGCTTCACGCACAGTTTTCTCTGGAAAAACATCTACACTGGCAACCATATCACTCTCAGACATGATGTTTGTGAACATCAGGACATTCCTCTCTTAGGCCTTCCTCAAAAGGCACCCAGAATCTTGTATTTTCTCTACTTAGTCCAAATAATAAATCATCACCTTTCCATTATTTTGCAATTCACCTCACATTCTTTCCACTACAATTACAAAGATGATGATTTTATTTCTATCAGTTAGAATACAGTTATATTTTCCAGGAGGACGCTGACCATCTTGATTGAATTTGGGAACACCTGGCCTCTAGATAAGCCACACATAATGTACCCCTCACTCCCCAAGAGCAGACTTACAAGCTTCTGTGGCCACAATTCACTGGTTCAGGTAGCTAATCTCATCATATCTGTATTGATTCTGATTATCTTCAATACAGAGTGTTTGGTTTATTATATCTGTGTCCAAAATATCTGAGGGTGCACATTTTTTTAAGAGACTGTGGGTCTCCTGTACTGACCTCATCTCATAACTAAGAATCACCATTTTTTTGATATAGAAAAAATTAATTAAAATATGCTAACAAGTCTGAATTTTGTTGTGTACTGTTTTATAACAAATTTACAAACAGTTTTCCTTTTGCTAGAGGGAGATAAAATAAACCTCTTCGCAGACCTATGGTCTTTGAAACACATAGGTCAGTTACCAGGGCTTCCTCAATAAATGTGAGCTTCCCAGGATTAGAGCCTATCTTATTTATCACCATATTCTTCACACCTATCAAGAAGATTGGCACTTAACAGTTCTCAATGCGCACTTAGAAACTGGATGCAACTAACTCCAGCCCCTGCCCAAATCAGCTCTGTGGAGTTTCTCCACATTCTTTACAACCACCAAGAGAGCAAGCACTGGCGGGCAGAGAGATGACACTAATGAGGTATACTTACGGATTTTATTTTTAATCTCTAAAAAAAAAGAAAGGTATTATACAAAGCTGGACAGAATTTCTGTCTTAAAGTCAAGTGCCTAAGCGTATAAAGCCCTCCTATCTCAATAGTTTCATATCAATTATTTTCCTTGAAGTCAGTAGGGAAATTACCTAATTCTCATTTTATAGAAATAGAGAATACCAAATTTAACCAAGTTGATACAAGTCACACAACTCATTGGTGGCATGACTGGGACCAAAAACGAGGTCCCTGGCTATCGTTCCTTGTTTTATTCTATTAATAACATCCTGAGCAAGCAAACAAAGGGCTTGTAGAAGAGAGGCAATAAATGTGGTTGTAAACAGTCAGGGTCTGTGCATTTTTGGCCTAAAGCACTTTCCATTAGTTGTGTGTAGCTGACTCACACTCTTAACTAACACTGGCTGACCAACTGAATGAGCCAACACAACTGCAACTTGTTCTTTTTGCCTCTTACGGAGCATTTATTTGAGGTAACCTCCAAACTGTTATCTGGGAATTTTTTTTTTTACTTTAAACAAATACTGCAAATCTCTTGTTATCTCCAGTAGAGGTCTGAGCTGTCAAGAAAGGGTACAAAATAAAATCCAGCTTTGATTGAGAACTTAGAATATGCCAGGTATAGTCTAAGAATATTACACACATGACCTCATTGAACTTTCACAAGAACCCAGAGGTAGGTACTACTCTTGGTCTCACTTAACAGATAAGGAAAATAAGGCCAGAGAGAGCTAAGATTTGAACCCTGGGAATCTGGCTCCCAAACCTTACAGTAGTTCTCTTTTATCCATGGTTTTACTTTTTGTAGTTTCAGCTACCTGACACTAACTGCAGTCTGAAAACATCACATGGAAAAATTCCAGAAATAAACAATTTATAAGTTTTTTTATTTCTGAGTAGTGTGATGAAATTTGAGACTGTCCTGCTCCATGTCACCCAGGATGTTAATCTACCCTTTGTCCAGTGAACCTGCATTATAGATGCTACCACCCTGTCCTTAGTCATTTAGTAACCCTTTCAGTTATTAGATCAACTGTCCTGGTGTCACAGTGCTTGTGTTCAAGTAATGCTTATTTGACTTAATAATGTCCCCAAAGCACAACATTAGTGATACTGGCTGTTTGGATATGCCAAAAAAAAGAAGCCATAAATTGCTTTCTTTAAGCAAGAAGAGAAAAGTTCTCAACAAGAAAGGAAAAAAAGTTACCTGCTTAAGTTGCTAAAATCTATGGTAAGGATGAATCTTCTGCCTGTGAAGCTCTGAAGGAAAAAAATCATGCATAATTTATACAGGCTTCAGTACTATCTTCAGTTTCAGGCCTCCACTGGGGGGTCCTGGGACGTATCCCCCATGGATAAGGGTGGGGGAGCTACTGTATTCCTTTTATTTTTAATTTATTTTGTTTTTATTTATTTTATTATGTATTTATTTATTTATTTTGAGAGAGAGTCTAGCTCTGTCGCCAAGGCTGGAGTGCAGTGGCGCGATCTCAGCTCAGTGCAACCTCCGCCCCCCGGATTTAAGCAATTCTCCTGCCTCAGCCTCCTGAGTAGCTGGGATGACAGATGCCAGCCACCACACCTAGCTGATTTTTGTATTTTTAGTAGAGATGGGTTTCACTGTTTTGGCCAAGCTGGCCTCGAACTCCTGAACTCGTGATCCACTTGGCCTCCCAAAGAGCTGGAGTTACAAGTGTGAGCCACCGCGCCTGGTTTACTATATTCTTGAATGTTACAGTAATATGCCTTTATATTCCTAGCAGTTAGCCTATTACTCAACTAAATCTTCTATTCTTATTTTTTGCATTTGCTTCTCCCCTGCAGAAAAACATATGAGTCCTTTGAGAGCATTCATCCATTCATAGGCTCACTCTTTTAATACATTCTTCATTTATTTGTTCAGTAAACATTTCTGAGAACTGGCATACTCTTGGGTAGATTCTGGGGATATAAGGACTGAACATTGCCCTTTCTTTTAAAAAGCATGTAATCTGGCAGATAAGGTGGACAAATAACATTGATACATGGTGATATTATACTGTGGTACTAAGGAAGCACCCAGGAGAAATATTAACCCCAGAGTAAGGTAAGAGGATACATCGGGATTCAGGATGGGGAAGCATCTAGCTGTCTTAGAGGAAATACCATCGATTTTACAGATGAAGAACATTGATAATGGCACTTCAAACATAGGTGAAAAAGTATGGAAAAAAAATTACCGTTAGAAAACTGCAATAATTCTGTAGAATTAAAGGTCAAAAAAGGCAAGCAGGTAACAGGTCACAAAAGACCTTGATAATCATATTAAGGGGCAAGCATGTTCTTATACTGTTTGTGGCAGAAAGTCAATGGAGGGATGAAAGAGACAAGCAACATAATAGATTAGAATTTTTTTAAAATGACTCTATCTCAATAAGAAGAATAGACTAGAAGAGGGTAAAAATAGAGGAAGGGTATCGAGGTAGGACATGTTTGCAGCAATCCAAACATGAAATAATAATGATGGAATGTCCTAAAGCAATGGCAGTAAGAATGGTGAGAGGGAAGTAGATTCTGGACATATTAGAGAGAAAAAGTCAACAAGTCTCAGAGAATGGTTAGATGTGCTATACAAGGGACTCATACACTGGTTTGGCAGTGTACCTTTCATTGACATGGGACAGAGGCACAGGAGAACATACGAGTCAAAGGAGAAAGATGAAAACCTCTAATTTTGCATATTGTTAGGTTTTGGGTTCCAAAGAAGAATGCTATGAGCTAGTGACTTCCCCAGCAGAGCTGGCAGCTCTAAAATTTCAAAAGAAATGAGGGCCAGGCATGGTGGCTCACACCTGTAATCTGAGCAATTTAGCAGGCCAAGGCAGGAGGATCACTTGAGCCCAGAAGTTCAAGATCAGCCTGGGCCACATAGTGAGACCCTATCTTTTCATTATAGCAAATAAAGACATAAAATAATGGAGACAGATGAGTAAGTAAACTGAGCCATTATTGAGGGTTTACAGGGCAAGTGAGAGGAAAAGATAGAAGGCCTTGTGCTGGAGAGTGAAGCTGGCAACAAACCGGGAGAAATGAGAAGGCATGAGAAACTGACAGTCTTTGAGAAACAAACATGTACTTGGGAGTGAAAAACTGAGAAATCTTGGAGGAAAGAGGCTTTGTTTAAAGATGGGTACTTTGTGGTTTAAGATTTTCATAGCTGTAGAATTGATGGCGGCTTTCCTAGCAGAGAAAGTTTATAACATTACCAAATATACCTCTTTTGATTCATTCTCTCAAAGTTGACAAAAGGCTAAGTGTTTTTTAAAGAAAAGTACATGAAATCCATGTGGTTATCTTTGTTTTCCACAAGGATATCCTAAAGGCATCTGTGATCAATTGACATGTGCAATTTTTGTTACTTCCAGTTATTTGATACAGAACTATTTAGTAATAACCTTCTCTAGAAGGACTGAGAAGATAAGATTCATCTAGGAAATATGTTAATCAATAATGTAATTTGTTCCTTAACTTACCATATGGAAAGTATAGTAGAGTATATATTTTCCCAAATGTATTAGAGATTTTTATCCATTTCGTTTTTCTTTTTTTGAAGGGTTGTCTGACACATACTTTAAAGACATCATTCCTCAGTTGGGTTTTAGTCTGTTGAAAGTTGGATTCTCATATCCCTGAAGACAAATCATGTGCAAGACATGTTCATCTCCTGAGACTGCTCTGTGGAGACTTGGAATGTGAGAGTTTTGCCAAACAGTTGCTAAAAGGCAAACAGTTGAGATACCCCAACATTTTTAATACAATGCAATTTTCTTTGAGACACCAGATTTGGATGAATATCAACTCATTGAAAACTCATATATTAATTGCAGTTTCCTTTGAGAACAAGTTCAAGGAAAACACTGCTCATATAAATGAAGATAAATTATGAAATCAGAGAACATGCTATACCATAGGAAGTATGAAAACAGTTCTCAGCTACATTGTACTTAGAAATGTTTTGTAAAATTATTACAGTCATATATTTGAAGTAGGTAACCATTTCATACAACAAAAAACCAATACCATTTACTATTCAAAAGAGAAAACACATGTGATCTAACTTAAATTTTTTTCAATGTCTATAGTTTAGTCTACCTCATTAAAATTTACTACTCAAACATGTTATAAACTATAAACTACTAAGACAGTAAAAGCTTTAACAGTAAATTTTAATGAAATAATTATTAAGAAATGCTTTATTATTGTAAAGAGGCTACACCAGACATGGAGAATGTGTACTGAATTTACAAAACATTCTTCCCTCAGTTTCCTCATCTATAAAATGATGCTATACAAGTATATGCCATGAGAATTAAATGTGATAATACATATGAGACATCCTGTGTAAAGGTCCTAAGTTGTAGCACCTAAAACAAGTTGGGTCCTACAGGACTAACAATTATTATGATTACCCTCTTAGATTGCCAACACATTTAGCATGGCTATTTGAGACCACATATAACACAGTAGAGGCCCCTTCACTAATCCTGGGGAGGCATTATACCATACTTTTTATACGCTACAGTCCCTTATGTACCAGATATAAGACTGGACTGGTAAGATTTAAAATGTTTTAAAAATTGGAATGGAATGAGAATTTTTAAAGCTCCATTAGCAACTTTTCATGACTGGGAACTTTTTGGAACTGTATCTTTTTTATCTTAGTAGATAAAATTTCCCTATCAATATATTTTTGGCAGACTGGCACATATGCTATGAGATTTTTCCATTGTGGGACTTGCCCTCTTATTCCTTTTTTGAGGAAGATCACCAAGAAGCTAAAAGTACTCCTAACTGGGTTGACGGAGTAACATAGGAGACAGAATTTGGAAATAGTCACCTAGGTGTTTATTTCATTTAAATTTCACTATAAGCTCTTTACACTCTCATAAAATTTGAATGTACGAATTTTGATGGTAAAATGTGATTTGGACAAGTAGAAATGGAATGAGGTCATATTCTACTATATGGTTTTCCTTGGTATAATTTGGTGAACAGTGGATACAATAATAAAAGTCCCAATCCTGATTGGCATCTAGAAAGGCTGTTTTTCTCAGGAAAGAAATGACAGAGTTTTGTAGAATCTTGGTTTTTCTGGTACTAGAATTTCAGGTTGATTATTTCCGGTGGGTCTTGATCATTGACTCTTCATTTCCATTGTGAACTCTATGGATGTGGCCCCCACCCCTACTCTGGAGGCGCCCAAAGTAGAGACAATCACTTTTCTTTGAAGAAAATCCTGTGATATCAGCAAGTTATGAATCTACTGGCTTGTTAAATATATTTTGCAAATTTCATGTCAGTTTCTTTTTTGGGGCGGCAAATTTTAAGTTTTGGCCAATATCCTGCACAGGAAGAAGGTGGGCTCTTCCATGGCTGCTGATTGTTACACAATGTATCATCTTTTGAGAAACTCAGAGATGCAGCAGCAGATTTGCAACTCTCATTGGTAGCTATTCAACTTTTGACTTTATGGACAGAAACTATGTATGAATTCCCTCTAGAGTCATTGTTATTCATGTATATACTAGATATCAAATTTTAAGTATGTAAAATGGTGGTGGGTTTTTTTTTTTTAACAATTTCTCTTTGTCTTGGATCTTAATGATATAAAGGCAATACTTAAAAAGCAGGAACAATGGCTCTTCTGCTACCAAATAAAGACAGCTAAATGGTCTTCTCTATTTCTTTGTTTTCAGGTGGATAATCAAGTGATTTGGTTGCATTATCTGTGAACTCACTGCTCATCAGGTTTGAACTGATCAACTAGACAGCATCTCTTTCATTGCTTCTGGGGTTACATGCTGGCTCAAAGGCAATGACCCTCCCAAGTAGCTAAGAATAAATAAAGCCAAAAATAGTAACTGAGTTTCCATGTAATTTTCATTAAAATGAGTTGAAAATCAAAATTTTAAAGCCAAAATAATCATTTTTGACAAGTGTCCTCCAATATTTAATTGGCAAGTGTCTGTCAGTTCTTCACATGAAACCAAATTGTTCTATTGTCTAGGGTTATATTTTTCTCACTAATCTATATCTGATTTTCATGAAAGAGCTAAATTGGTTTAAATTAGTTAACCTGCATATATCCTTATGGAAACTACCTTATACTACCACAGGTAGTTGTCAATACTTTGTTTGAAAATCCTCCAAAATAAATTGGTGTGGTTGTGCCATATAGAAATGAACTTTGGGATCTCAGCACCGATGGACATAAACATTCAAGAGGACCTAGATCTTCCTCTGAGTAAAACTTTGTGCTACCTGTAGACAGTACTTCAGACCACCTTAATACTGATATCAATGAAGTGGCACTAATCTTTATTTTAATTAACTACTTTCTTCTTCCTTTGACCCATTTATCTACTTATTGTATCCAGTTGTGAATTATGTTTCTTTAAGCCATGACCTCGAATATTTATTTATTTATTTATTTATTTATTTATTTATTAAAACAGAATCTTGCTCTGTTGCCCAGGCTGCAGTGCGGTGGCATGATCTTGGCTCACTGCAACCTCCACCTCCCAGGTTCAAGTGATTCTCCTGCCTCAGCTCCCGAGTAGCTGGGACTATAGGCATGCGCCACCACATCCGGTTAATTTTTGTATTTTTAGTAGAGACAGGGTTTTGCCATGTTGACCAGGGTGGTCTCTAAATCCTGACCTCAGGTGATCCACCTACCTTAGCTTCCCAAAGTGCTGGGATTACAGACATAGGTCACTGCACCTGGCCAACCTCAAACACTTTATGTCCCAAAGTGGGGTATAAATAAACAGTAGGAAGAATAATAACAGCTACTATTAACAATAAATTTTTACTTTAGACTTTTCTAGCTGGAAGAGGCTTGTAGAGACTGCCTAGCTTTTTAATCTTAACAGCTCAGGTTCAGAATAGTTAAGCAACTTAAGTCTGTAGCAGTCTCTGGTGAAAATCAATAATTTCTCATTCTCCACTTAATATTCTTTCCACTATTCCATGATGTGTCTTGGGTCAGGTGCCTCTGATTTTTCAGAGCAGTAGTTTTTGTTCTCATCCTTTGACCAGATGAAACATCTGGAATCCATCTATCCTCTGCCAGAATATCACTAGAAACTATGAAAGTAGGGATTTCCTTTCTCTAACACTGACCGTTTCACAAACCTGAAAATTTTCTGAACAAAAATTCCTGTTTGATAATCTACATAAACATTAAAGCTTCAACTTTGATTTTCAAGAGTTAATAACAGTTAAAATATCTTATAATGTAGTAAAATCCTCACACCCCAAACACAGGGCTTGTAGTTGTATTTACATAGATATTCAGAATCTGAGAATTGTTATAAGTATTAGTAGCTGGCAAGAGAAAATAGAGGGAATCCAAAATTAAAGTGATTAAATCCATCCAAGAGGCTATTATCAAAAGGAAACTCCTCTCATTCTCATTCCACTTCCAAAGTGGAAAACAGCCAAGAAGCATTTTTCCCCCACCTCTTATCAAAGATTGCATCCCTAATTTCAAAAGTCTAATGGTGCTAGCCTCTTTCTGGATCCATCTGTGCTATGTCTGGACTCTCTCTACCACAGAAACTCAGGTCTGGTTTTATTCAGTTGTACTTTGCTCTGTACTTTCTTTTTATGTACTCTTTAAACGGTTATTTTGACTATAGTTCTCATCAAACAAAAGATGTCTATCTTTTATCATTTGAAGATATTGAAGGAATGTTTCTTCTCTCACCGCCTCTCAAAGCATTTATGCCACTATATAATGAGAAGAGAAATTCCACAGAGACCAGTTACAATAAACATGTGCAGGCTAAAGATATGTATATGTATTTTATATTTGATATATTTAGTTCAATATCTGAAGAGGCCTGAGTAAATTTATGATGTTCTATTGCAAGCTATGTGATTTTTAGACTCCAAGGAAAACATATTCTAACTTTTGCTCCCTCAGATAAAATGTATATTGAATAAGACAGCTTGTCTTCTAAATGTACCTATTCATGTTGGAAGTCTAAGCATTTCACGGTATTTTGAAGTATACTTTGATATTTGAAAATGCATTGGTTTGCATAGATCTCTTTTGTCACAATGTCAAACATAAGTAGAAATATTGTCCGCAATATTATTATCAGTTCTAAAGTATAATGATGACATAATTTGAAATGCAGCCAGCCACAACCTGTAGTCTAGAATGGTAAAAATGACAATCATACCATCAACATGTGATCTGATGCCCACATGAACTCCTCCTAGAACAGAGGTGGAGATGGCAATGCCAAAGGCACAGAAGGGACGTAGCAAAAGACCACAGGGATGTAGTGTTTGCTGGGTCCATTGATTCGACGTCTTGTGCATATTGAAAGAAAGTTAAGGTAGCTGTCATTCGTTAACTTGTGTGGGTTTGAACCCTAGCTCCAGGAGTATAAAAATGGTGTTCACTTGTGCAAATTATTTAACCTCTCTATGTCTCCATAGCCTCTTCTGTAAAGTAGAAAAACAGTAGTCACCTTACAGAATTAATGAGGTTTAATAAGAATGAATATCAGGTTCTTATCAGAGACGTCTGTAGAGAGCAATGGTTATTAATGCAGTCTCTGGCCCAAGAATGGCTAAGTTTTAAACTTGACCCTGACACTATCTGTGAAATTTTCTTCACTTCTTTTAGCCTCAGTTTTCTCTTTAGAAATACAGAGATGGTAAATAATAGTAGCAATGTTGTGTGGATAACATTAGTTAATTCATGTGATTTAGAAAAGTGCCTAATGCATGACAAATGCTCAAAAATATTAGTTGTTATTAGATTTCCTTAAAATGTTACTTGGAAAGCACCCACGGCTGTGGCAATAGGGTTTGCTTTCCATTGTTTGCTTAGTTTGCTCCCATAACAAATAGAAGGAGAAACATTCTCCTTCTTTTTCTCTTCCTGTCAGTGTACCTCTTGTCTAAACCCATTTTCTCTGCTCTCAGAAGAAACGAGGTAGACTTGCTTTGGTGGTGGTGGTAAGGGGAGGGGTGCACGTTAGGCTTGCATCCTGACTCATCCTGACCCATCTGTCTAGCAATATCTCCAAAATGCAGTGTGCATTGCCATGAAAGCTGGGAAACCAGACATTTGCAGGCACATGCATTTCCCTGGGTGGTGTTACGAAGGACTGCATTTAAGAGGTCTTAGATTTCATCTTTATTCATGGGATCAACAAGTATGGCCTCCAATGCCAGGGTGCAGTTGTCTGTGGCTCTCAGCACTTGACAAAGGTGATTTTATTGGATGATGAATCTTACTGAATGTTACAACTAACAATGCTATTGTGTGTAAGTAGATGGGGTTTGAGGTACAGCCAGGTGTACCAATCCTGAGAAAAGACAATGCTGCTTTGCATTATCAGTTTAATAAAGCATGTGCTGTCAGTAATATTTATTTCTTTTAAAAATACATATGGTTGCTGATACCGTTTTTTGAATTGTGGCATATTGAGTCCTTGAACTCACAGATTCAGTTATATCAACATGAGCATCTTGCACAAATGTTAGCCTTGCCCACTTACCACCCTAGTGGAAAAGGCTACTGAAAAAGCAGGTCTGGTTGCCTGAAACGTCTGCCTATTTGTAAGGAGGAATTGAAGTGGGTTGAATAAGTAGAGAGACAGGTGGGTGGAAAGTGATATGAAACTAGGTTTAGCTAGAAAGCAATTTCCTAAAGAACTTTTACTCTCACGGGTGTTCATCGTCCATAAAACTTGACCTTATTTCCAGAGCAAAAGAATTAATGATCATGTGAAACGGGTGCTGTCAATTTTTCCTAAGTTTCTCAGCAGCAAAACTTCTTCATTCAACTCTAACTGCCATTTTGTCAAGGTAAGACAACTTTCTATGTATCTAATTTACTGCGTGTTATTCATGCTAAGAATGCAGTACAGGACTCTGTATATTAACTGAACAATCAGATGGTAAAAGAATCACTTTGGCCATTTGCTGTGTGAATTTCAGGAACATTTTTTGATAAAATAAGTAATTCCATATGCATGTGAATTGTTAGCATTTGATTCCTGTTTCTCTTGTAATGTCCTTGGTCTTTCGTCTTTTGAATCAATTAGGTCAGTCTCAAGGGGATTAAAAAAAGAAAAAGAAAGAAAGAAAAACAGACCATAGTTTAAGCCAGAACATTCTAACACTGTCCACTCAACATATGGTGTTTATAGATCTTGAAAACAGAATGAGGAGGAATGCTTCAGATTAGAAGGACTCCCTACATCAGGGATGGTTTTAATTTGTTCATGTTTTAAGTCTTTGGTCCTGGAGTAGTTCTTATTACAGTCAATAAAATGCTTAGTGAAATGAGGGTAAAATATCATAATTATGTTCCTTGAATAAGATTTGTATGTCCCCTGTGGCATGCAAATATGCCACTTTGTACTCTTTTTGTTTTTGTTTTTGTTTTTTTAAAGAAAATATTAGAAGAAGGTCAGATTTGCTAAGGATAGAGGACTTACCTGATAATTCTGCACCTCTTCTAAGACACCATGTGAGAAGTTGCTGCATGGAGGTAGAGCTACCTTAAAAATCTTTACCCTGAGCCAGGGCAGTGCGGCTGGCCTTTGACTCCACAGGAAAGTCCGCCCTCTATCCAAACCTTCTTGGTCCAGACAGCCCAGCACAGATGGCATGAGTGTTTCTGCCAAGCCAGCCGGTAAGAACAGGCAGGCAGACATCTGCAGGTGAAGGCCAGGAGGGAATCACGGCTGGAAGGTCACTGAAAGTCGATGCACAGAAAGGCTGTTTCCCCGGCAGCAGAAATTACCCTGTAAGACCTCTGCAGGTCCACATAGGCAGTAGGCCAAGAGCGACGGACGCCGCGTACTTACGCAGTCCTTAGAAGGGGATCCTGCACCTGGTGTCGATTAAAATCCAAAACACCTGAGTCACATCTGACTCTAAGATTATAACAAGCTTCCACCTAAGGTTCTGAACACCATACTGCCCTAGGAATGGGTCTGTTAGCACATTAAAATCACATGGAAAGTGTTTTAAAAACCCAAAGCCCAAGCTATACTCCAGAACTATTAAGTCATCAACTCCGGGGGTGGATAACAGCATTATCTACCTCTAAACGGTTCCTTCAGAGGACAAGACTCAAAAAACAGAAAGGAACACTCCTCAAAGCACAAAGCTAGGGTGTTTTCTGATATGCTGTATTAAGGGAAGCAGAGGCCGAGCTCTGGACTCCCAAAATTAAAACTTGAGCCAATGGCTATAGAGATGTCATTTTTTCTTAAGACATTGTATGTTAAGGAATGGAGAACTTTAGTTTCCTCATATGTAAAATAAGATAATTGGATAAATTGATCTCCAAGGTTCTCCCATTTCTATTTCCATAATCAAATGCTGGTGTAAAATTTCACACAGACCATTCTTTTCCTTTCTTGCAAAAGTGTTAATTGATTTTTCTGATGATTAAAAAATGAGAATATCAGAATTTTATGTTTTAAAGCACCTCCCCCAACCATCATTCTCAGCAAACTAACAGGAAAAGAAAACCAAACACCACATGTTCTCGCTCATAAGTGGGTGTAGAACAATGAGAACCCATGAACACAGGGAGAGGAACATCACACACTGGGGTCTGTCAGCGGGGAGGGGGGCTAGGAGAGGCGGAGCATTAGGACAAATACCTAACGTAGACAGCAGGTTGATGGGTGCAGCAAACCACCATGGCACGTGTATACTTATGTAACAAACCTGTACGTTCTGCACATATATCCAAGAACTTAAAGGAAATAATTTAAAAAGTCAAAAAATAAAAAAATAAAGTGCCTTCCCCACATTTCCAAATATCACATAATAGTAAATGAAACATTTTAAAAAGTTAAAAAGTGATAGCCTTGTTTTCACCACTTCTGTTCAAAATTGTATGCAAGGTCCTAACCAGTGCAACAAGAGAAGAAAAAAAAAATTAAAGAATACAGTTAAAGAGAAAAAAATAAAACTCCTTATATTCACAAATGACATGATTGTCTACATTTAAAAAATCCAAAAATATACAAAAAAGACAACTATATTTAATAACTGAGTTTTGCAAGGTCTTGGGATATAAGAACAATATACAAATATCAATTATATTTTTGTATAAAAGCAAGGAAAAAATCACAAATTTTTTAAAGTATAATTTAAAATTACATCAAAAACACCAACTACTTACCTGTAAATTTAACAAAATCTGCACAAGATTTGTATGTTAAAACTACAAAATATTGATGAGAAAAATTAAAAATATTTGATGTTCATGGATTACAAGGCTCAAAGTTGTCAAAATGTAAATTGTCCCCAAATTGATCTATAGATTCAATCCTATTTCAATATCCAAGCAGGCTTTTGTAAAACTGAAAGGCAGATCCTAACATTTATATGAAAAAGCAAAAGACATAGACTAACCAAAACAATTTTGGAAAAACAACAACAAAGTTGACTGATTCATACTACAGGATTTAAAGACTTACTATAAAGCTATAGAAATCAGGGCAGCATGGTATGAGGCTTTCAGAACTAGATGAGGGCAGGAGGATATGGATTGAAGGAGGCACCTGAGCCATACCACACATGGCCCATACAGTGGGAAGGGACCCCATCCATGCACTGGTCCCATTTTTGTAAATAAAATTTTATTAAAATACAAATTATTTTTTCCTATAAGTATGACTTATGCAATAATCATTACATACTTACACTACAAAAATGTTTTATGGCTTATCTGAAAATCAGATTTAACTGGGTGTCCTGTATTTTATCTGGCAAACCTATGCAGAACCTCAAAAACTAAAATATTTACTATTTGGATCTTTTATAGAAAAAGTTTGCCAACTCCTGATTGGAAAGGAAGAAAACTGTCTCTAAAAATTATATTATCAATATTTCCAATCATTTTAAATTGTGCTGTTATTAAAAGAAGTCATAAAATAAAGCATAAATATATTTGTCTTCTTTCGGCTACAAAGATTGAAGTATTACACATACAATTTTAATAATCTAGCTAAATATTTTCACCAGTTTTAAAACTTTCAACTAACCATTCTGAATGTGAGGACATACTATAATCTAGGGCAGCAGATCATAAACCTTCACATCAGATCAACCTAGGATGCTTTTTTAAAGAAAAGTACATATTCTTAGACCTCCACTCAGAAATTCGGATTTTTAAGTGCCTGAAATAAAAACTAGGAATCTGTATTTTTTTTTTAAGTTCTTTGAGATGATCCTGATGTAAAGACCAGAGAGCTGGTGAGTTCTAGCAGTAGTCTGAAAACTTTAACCCGCATTGGAATAAGCTGGAAGTCTTGTTTAAACAGACTGCTGAGCCCCCAACTCGAGATGTTCTGATTTAGTAAGTATACAGTGGGGCACAAGAGTGTCTAACAATTTTCCATGTGATGTTGGTACTGCTGGTCTAGGGACCTCATTTTGAGAAAAAATGTGCTGCAGAATTTTATGTACCTAATTTGCAACTCTCTTAAATTCAAATCTACATTATTAACAAAAATTCAATATTATATAATATAATGGAATTTTATTCCTACAAAATGGACTGTATTTATTTCATTTACAAATGTTAAGTTTTTATATTTGTTCTTCAAACTGTTTTGCTATAATCTAGAATATCTCTAATTTCATCAAAAATAAGTCATAAGAATGTAATGCCTATAAGTCTTAAGCAGACAAGTCTTAAATGTGGAATTGGAAGATTATTGTAAAAATTAAGCTATTTACTAATAAACAAGCTTAGTAAAGTTTCAGGATACAAAATCTATATGTAAAATTCAACTGTGGCTGGGCACAGTGGCTCACACCTGTAATCCCAGCACCCTGTGAGGCCAAGGTGGGCAGATCATCTGAGGTCAGGAGTTCAAGAACAGGCTGACCAACATGGTGAAACCTCATCTCTACCAAAAATACAAAAATTGGCCAGGCATAATGGCTCATGCCTGTAGTCCCAGCTACTTGGGAGGCTGAGGAAGGAGAATTGCTTAACCCAGGAGACAGAGGTTGCAGTGAGCTGAGATTGCACCACTGCACTCCAGCCTGGGTGACACAGAAAAATGCCATCAAACAAACAAACAAACAAACAAAACAGCCAATTATATTTCTCTAAAGTAAAAATGAACTAACCAAAAATGAAACTAGGAAAACAATTATATTTTTTAAATAGCAAAAATAATAAAATGCTTGACAATAAATTTAACCAAAGAAATGTAAGACTTACACACTGAAAACTATAAACATTGTTGAAAGATATTAAAGAAGAGTTAACGAAGTTGAAAGACATCCCATGTTCATGGATTGTAATGCTTAACATTATTAAGATGTTAGTACCCTACAAATTGATCTACAGATTTAACATGATTCCTATTAAAATCTTAGTTTACTGTTTCGGAGAAATTTGCAAGCTAATCTTAAACTCATATAGAAAAATATTTCTCATATACTAGAGAAAAAGAATAACCAAAAAGTCTTGAAAGGGAAGAACAATGTTAGAGGATTCACATTTTCTAATTTTGGAACTTACTTGAAAGCTAGAATAATCAAAACAGTGTGATACTAGCAATAGACTAGACATATATAACAATAGAATTGAATTATGAGTGCTGAAATAAACCCTCACATTTTTAGTCAATTTACTTTTGACAAGGGTGACAAAACAAATTATCTTTTCAACAAATGGTTCTGGGATTACTGGACATTCACACACAAAAAGAAGAAAGTTAGAACTATCTGTCATACCATATACCAAAATTAACTCAAAATGGATCAAATAACTAAATTAAGAGATTAAAATTATTTTAAAATTATAATTTTTATTAAAGATTATTTACAATGTATACTTTTTAATAAAAGTATTACAAAACTTGGGTTTAAATCTCCATAATTTCGAATCAGAAAACTGCTTCTTAAATAGGGCACAGGCTGGGTACGGTGGCTTATACCTGTAATCCCAGCTCTTTGGGAGGCCAAGGTGGGTGGATCACAAGGTCAGGAGATCAAGACTGTCCTAGCTAACACGGGGAAACTCTGTCTTTACTAAAAATACAAAAAATCAGCCAGGCGTGGTAGCACATGTCTGTAGTCCCAGCTGCTCAGAAGACTGAGGCAGGAGAATTGCTTGAACCCAGGAGGTAGAGGTTGCAGTGAGCTGAGCTCACGCCACTGCACTCCAGCCTGGGTGACAGAGAGAGACTCCATCAAAACAACAACAACAACAACAAAGTCAAAATGGCACCCAAAGCACAAACAACAAAAGAAAAATTTGATAAACTGGGAATAATCAAAATTAAAAACTTTTGTGCTCCAAAGGACACTACAAAAAGTGAAAAGGCAACCTATAGGAGAAAATTTTTGTAAGTCAAATACTTGATAAGGGACTAATGTCTAGAATATATAAATGACTATTAAAACTCAGTAGTAAAAAGACAAATAGCCCAGTTGAAAATGGGCAAAAGATCTCAATAGATAGTTCTCTAAAGAAGATATACAGCTGTTTCTTAAGCACATGAAAAGGTACTCAAGGTACTTGGGAGGTTGAAGCAGAAGAATCACTTGAGGCCAGGGGTTTTAGACCAGCCTGAGCAACATAGCAATACCACGTTTCTAAAAATAAATAAATAAGTATTTTAAAATCTAAAAAACAACAACAAAAAAAGATGTTCCAAGTCATTAGTCAACAAGAAAACACAAATCAAAACAACAATGAGATACTGCTTCATAGCTACTTGGTTGGCTATAATAAAAACACACATATACATACATAAACACACACACACACACAAAGAGAGAAAATAACAAATGTTGACGGGAATATGGAGAAATTGAAGCCTTCATGCATCACTGGTAGAAATGTAAAATGCTGCAGCCATTTTGGAAAACAATATGCCATTTTCTTAAAAACTTAAACATGGAGTTACCATATGAACCACCAATTCAACTCGTAGGTATGTACCTAAGAGAAAAGACAATGCATGCCCACAGAAAAACATGCACACACATATTCGTAGTAGCATTATTTATAATAGCAAAAAGGTAGAAATAGCCCAAATTTCCATCAACCAATGAATGGATAAATCAAATGTGGTATACTCATACAACAGACTATTACTCAGCAACAAAAAGTAAATGAAGTACTGATACTTCCTACAATATAGATGACCCTTGAAAATGTTATGCTAAGTTAAAGCATCCAGCCTCAAAACATTACATATGGAATAATTCCACAAATATAAAATGACCAGAATTGATGCATCTATAGAGACAGAAAGTCAATTAGTGATTGCATAGAGTTGGTGGGTTATGGGAAGATTGGAGGGTGACTACTGAGGGATACGGGATTTCTTTTTAGGGCAATTAAAATGTTCTAAAATTGATTGTGATGGATTCACAACTCTGGCTACACTGAAACAGTTTTAACTGTATATTTTAAAAGTGTGAATTGTAGCCCAGGCAACATAGTGAGACCCTGTCTCTACAAAAATATTAAAAATTCACTAGGCATGGTGGTGTTACGGGGTCTTTGGGGTGTTGCTTTTCTGGCCAGAAACCTCTCTGGCTGGTGGCACCTTTGCCTAAGTTCTTGTCCTGTGTCCAAGAAGAATGGGATATGCAGACAAGTGGAAGGTGAGCAAGATGAAGAGGAGTTTTATTGAGTGTTACAACAGCTCAGAGGAGACCCAGAGTGGGTAGCTCCTCTCTGTAAGCTCCTCTCTGTAACCTCCTCCTCAGGTTGTCTCATCAGGTGTTCAGCTCTCAGAAGAGACAAGGCCCTGGAGAGGGTAGTTGCAGGCCATCAGTGGCACAAATCTATAGTGTGCTTGCCTACTCCCAGTTCCCAAGAGAACAGGGGTGCCTGAGTTTCAGTCATGGCTTGGGCATCTGCAGCTGCACCTGGGGAGTTCCTGCTCTGCCAGCTTGGAAGGGGCAGGGCTCCCACTTGTCCCCAGCTCCCACTGGCTCCATGGAGCATGGCACCCAGCCATGCTCCCTTGTTTCCTGGCACAGGGGCTCCAAGCCTTCACTAGGTCTGGGCTGGCATCCAGGGCAGAAGCAATGTTGCCGCGAGCTCCTCCTGTGGCCCCAGCACTCAGCAGGAGCCCAGCACATAACCCGGACTGGCCCCATCATGGTGGTCTCCAGGATGGCGAGCTGTCCACCTCCTTCCTGTGCCTTCCCTGCAGCTGTTGGTGTGATGGCAGTGGCTGCATCAGATGGCCGACTGCTGCCATCAGTGGCACACATCTGTAGTCCCAGCTACTTGGGAGGGTGAGAGAAGAGCATCCCTTGAGCCCAGGAGTTTGAGGCTGCAGTGAGCTGTGATTATGACACTGCACTCCAATCTGGGTGAGAGAGTGAGACTCCATCTCACAGAAAAAGGATAATTTGTGTAGTATATGAGTTATATATCGAAAAATGTGTTGTTCTGTTTTTTAAAAAAGCCACTTATGTTAAGAACATTGTTCTGTAGTAAAATAGGCATTTTCAATTGCAACAAAAGCAAAAATTGACAATTGGGTCTAATTAAACTAAAGAACTCTACATAACAAAGGAAACGATCAACAGAGTGAACAGACAACCTACAGAATGGGAGAAAAATTTTGCAATCTATCCATCTGACAAAGGTCTAATAGCCACATCTATAAGGAACTTAAACAAATTTACAAGAAAAAAATCAAACATCCCCATTAAAAAGTGGGCAAAGGACACGAACAGACACTTCCCAAAAGAAGACATACATGTGGCCAACAATCATATGAAATAAAGCTTAACATCACTGATCATTAGAGAAATGCAAATCAAAACCACAATGAGATACCATCTCACATCAGTCAGAATGGCTATTATTAAAAAATCAAAAAATAACAGATGCTGGTGAGGTTCCAGAGTAAAAGGAATGCTTATACTCTCTTGGTGGGAGTATAAATTTGTCCAACCATTGTAAGACAGTGTGACAATTCCTCAAAGACCTAAACCAGAATTACATTTGACTCAGCAATTCCATTACTGGATATATATACAAAGGAATATAATTTTTTCTATTATAAAGAAACATGCAGCTGGGCATAGTGGCTCATGCCTGTAATCCCAGCAATTTGGGTAGCCGAGGCATGTGTATCACCTGAGGTCGAGAGCCTGAGACCAGCCTGGCCAACATGGTGAAACCCCATCTCCACTAAAAATACAAAAATTAGCTGGGTGTGGTGGTACACCCCTGTAATGCCAGCTACTCAGGAGGCTGAGGCATGAGAATTGCTTGAACCCAGGAAGCAGAGGTTGCAGTGAACCATGATTGCACCACTGCACTTCAGCCTGGGCAACAGAGTGAGACACTATCTCAAAAAAAAAAAAACAAAAAAACAGACACATGCATATGTTCATTGCAGCACTATTCACAATAACAAAGACAGAGAATCAACCTAAATGTCCACCAATGATAGACTGGATAAAGAAAATATGGTGCATACACACCATGGGATACTATGCAGCCATTAAAAAAAACAAGATTATGTCCTTTGCAGGGACATAAATAGACTTGGAGGTCATTATTCTTAGCAAACTTATACAGGAACAGAAAACCAAATACCTCATGCATTAGTACATTCTCGCAATGCTGTAAGGAATTAACTGAGACTCGGTAATTTATGAAGAAAAGAGGTTTAATCGACTCATAGTTTTGCAGGCTGTACAGGAAGCATGGCCAGGGAGGCCTCAGGAAACTTACAATCATGGTGGAAAGTGAAGGGGAAGCAGGCACATCTTCACATGGCAGAGCAAGAGAGGGAGAAAGCAAAGGAAAAAGTGCCATACACTTTTAAACAACCAAATCTCATGCAAACTTACTCACTATCATGAGAATAGCAAAGAGGACGTCTGCTCCCATGACCCAATCACCTCCCACCAGGGCCTTCCTCCAACAGTGAGGATTACAATTTGACATGAGATTTGGGTGGAGACACAGAGCCAGACTAAATCACCACATTGTCTCACTTATAAGTGGGAGCTAAATGATGAGAAGATACTGAACGTGCAGAGGAACAACACACACTGGGGCCTATCAGAGAGTGGAGTGGGGGAAGAGGAAGAGGATCAGGAAAAGTAACTAATGGGTACTAGGTTTAATACCTGGGTAATGGAAATAACTTGTACAACAAACTCCCAGGACATAAGCTTACCTGTATAACAAAACTGCACATGTACCCTAAACTTAAAATAAAAGTTAAAAATTTATATATATATATTTTTTTGATGTCCAGTCCTAGTTCTCTTTGAAAATATGTTGTTGAATTTATGTTGAGTTTAGCGTTTGTTTCTTAGTTAATTTGGAGTCTTTATAGTAAAACTACAGTACCACATATTTTCACTGTTTGTGCAAATAAGCAGCCTTTGCTTCAAATGGATGTTTCTATTAACACTATGCTAATTATTGAAAATAAACATGTGCAAGTATGAGCTTCTGCTGACTGCCTCTCAACCTATCTTTTCCTCCTGCTGGTTCATGCTGAGGGGCTTCGGCTTACTGAAGCTTGCCAGGGACCCAGTTTGAACATTCCCTTATCTAATAGTAATCTACAGAGTCTATCTGATCACTGAAATTTACACAACTCTTTTCATCATCCTGGTAAAGAACAGTCATACATAATACATGTAATACTATAAAACAAATAAGGAAAGTTTCATTCAAAATAAAAAGCTTAGCTCATGAAATACTGCATTTTTAAGATAATTATTTTTTTCTTTGATGAATACAAGCAGGATCCCAGAATCCCAAATCAAATCCCCAAACCAGAATTATAGACAAAGGTGAGCATGTGTCTGCATTTCAACTAACAAAATTGACAATGTTTGGGGTGTGGTAAGTGCTTGTTTCCTCTTCCTACTTTCTTTTTAAGCCTTCAAAGTACTAATCCTCTTTCTGTTCAATAATTTCTACTTCACACCATTTTTAGGGCATCACAGATTCTTCAGTTCTTATTTTGACATATTGTATCAGAGCCATTCTAATGCCAGGAAGATTAAGCATCATGACTGACTGGGAGACTGTTCTGACAGACACAGAATAATCCTTGGGAGCTTCTACCAAGTAGAGTATGGATATTTCTTTGTATTAGGAAAATATTTAAGTCAATATATGGAAAGCAGTGTGCAAAACCAAATATGATATTTTCCCTTCAATGATTAGGTGATCTACAATAAACATAAAAGAATTTAGCAAGATAAGAGGCATGAAACAATCTTATAAAGTATTATACAAAGATTATTTAGAACTGGTAGTAATAACAGTAATAATTTCTGAGAACATAACCATTATTATTCATTTGCAAAGCTGCATGGATTTAGTAAATATTTAAAATGCTTTATCTATGAAGTTCTAAGGATATGAAATTAGAAATCAAATCAGATTTACTAAGATTTGGAACCAGGGCATATTGCCATATTCTTAGAAGAGAAAATATATTGCATTTTCAACATGATTTAGTGGTAAAAAGATTCCATTATTACTGAGCCTATTGAGGCCTAGAAGATCATCAATAAACAGTGATAAGTAGGCTCACTTGCAAGGAAAAAATGCCTAGCCTCTGCAAATGAGATTTCCTAATGCAATACTGGGCCAAATTTGACTTTATTTCATTCAGTGACTTCACAGCCTCTGAAAAAGGGGTTCTTGTGACTTCTGCAGTTTAACGACTGCAAAGATTGAGCAAAGTTTGTTTCTTTAAGTAAATACTTCAAAATGGATGCCTTGTGAGAATAAATACCTTTTGTCTCTAATACTTGTTTTATGGGAAAAAAAAGATGTCCTAATTTTTAAAAAAAGTCAATTCTTTGGAGGAAAGGAAATCATTAATGGTAAGAAATAAGGACCCCTCAATTTCACCTGACTCCTTTCACCCCCCACCTCATAAATTTTAGGTATGGATGATAGAGAATATTTTAACAAAACACCAAAGAGACTTCCTATTTCATATGAAGGCAGATTAAGTAATAAATACATACCTTGAGCCCTAAAGAGCTAATTTCAAAACTTTGCACATCTGTCTAGTTTCTGGTAAAGAAAGGCTAATTACCTGGCCTGAAACTTGTTCTTGTTTCCATTATTTTAGCCAATTCACTTATATTTGTTATATGAGTAATAAAGTACTTGTAATTCTTCTGAGTTTTTTCCCCAAATCTCTCCATTATGACTTAATTTTTATAGTAAATGGTTTAATTTTTAGGCTAAAGATCTTGAAAATGGATGATTCACTACAGATCTGCTAAAAGACCTCCTCAAAATATAAAGCTTTCTATTATTTCTTCAATACAGTAATACTGCACTTTATAGAATCAAAGAGTCCATAAACTGCAAGAAACACAAATGTTGTATGCCTTTCTAGAAAAAGAGAAGACTAATGCCAATTAAACCATGGTTCATGCCTCTTTATACTGAACATTTTTATTTTCTATTTAATGACAGAGTTATTTGAGACTTATTTGGACATAGATATTTATCACCCAAGTCCTATGTAGAAAGGAAAATAGAAGCAAAATCAATTTATTACGACATTAGTAAATCTTGGCATGTGACAGAAAATCCTTTAGAACACATCTCAGTACCAGGCATAACATGGATTCTACTTTGGGGCATCTTTCTTTCTAAGATCTCATAAAGCATGTGGTTATTGCCTTATAAGAAAATAAGAAGTTGTGGTTATTTCCACAGAGATGAGCATTTGCTTCACTACATCATATTGATGCTTCATTGCTCTGCTTCTGTGCTTTTCTGTTACATAAATTTCTATTTCAATGCCAAATCATAGTGTAATATTTTAAGAACATTTTGCATGGCATTTAAACTCAACACATATAGCTGACTCAGTTGAATTAACAACAATAAGACCAGCAATGACCAGGTTCACACATAAGCAAGTAATGACTACTATGTCAGATTGGCTCCTAATCATCAATTGAAGGATGCATACTGATTTTAAATGTGTTAAAATGGGAAGAAATGTGAATCTTAGGGTCATTTAAATCCAGTAACGATCTTTATATCTGTGTCATGGTGGCTGTCATCATAAATTTTATAATGAAATAGACATGGATGCTGATATAGTCATTTAATGCTGTGTGATGCCGAGCAAATTATTTAACCTCTCTAATCCTTAGATCTCTTAAAAATGAATACTATAGTAATACCTACTGCATAGAATTAGTATAAGGATTAAACAACATAGTTTCTGCATAAGCTGTTCATTAGTTAGATATTATGATTTTTATTAGAAACATTACCTTTTTGAATCTTCATAACCATCTGTGATATGGATAGGGAGACAACATTATCCCCATTTTGCAGCTGGGAAGAACAAGAATCAGAGATTGTGATCTACCCAAGATCACAAACGCAGCAAGTGACCTGGGGGGAACATCAGAGGTCTTTCCATACTCCCCTTGGGTTGAAGCTGGTAAATATAGATGAAGTTCCTATTCCCATTTTTAAAATGTTGAATTAGCTCGAATAAATATAAAAATGATCTTAGCATTGTGGATATTTTCAGTTCTAAGCATCCAACTTCTCTTTATGCAAGTAACTGTAACTCTTCCCAACTTTCAATCCATATGCTTTGCATTGGGCCTTAATTCCTCGTTTAGGGGATAGAACAAAAGGCCTAGGTTTAGCCAATCAGGACTTTGAATTCTTCTGGCTGCAGTTTGATCCAAGAATAGACACTTAATTCAAGCCAAGTCAGTCAGAATAAATCAGAACTAATCTCAGGACTTTTACTTGACTAACCAGAAAGAGATATTTAAACAGAAAGGACATTTCCCTCTTCTGTTTGGCTTTAACTTGAGGAGGTGTGAGGCTGGAGCAGCTGCTGCCATATTGTGACCACATGGATTCTGAAAATGAAGCCAAAACATGGAAGAAAGTATGGCCAAGCTGGGCAACAGATAAAGACCAGCTACTAAATCCAATATGTGAGCTTCTGAATCCAACCACACTTGAATTTAGCCCTAGTTTTTACTTCTCAGTTATGTCAGTCAATAAATTCCCTTTCTCTGAACAAATAACAGACTCCTGAGCAAAGGGCTCTAGGTTGGGCAATATAAGCTGACAACAGATACGTGTTTGACAGGCACTGTGATGTCCATGTCCAGTACATAATTCTTTATCTTTTTCCTAAAACAGCCAAATTGGACAAATAGTCGTGATTGAACACCACCCCTCTGCAGTGCACACAAGTCCAACAACAGCAAAAATATGTTTACTGTGTCAGTGTCTGTGCCACTTGCCAACCATGTTTCTGTATTAATTTATACTAACCAATGCTGCAGGAAGAGTTAGTTTTGTTCATATTTAAATATTTTGCACCCTAAATGACATGCACATGGAATTGTTTATTTCACTATAGTTAAGTCCACTCTGATTGGTGTCATCATGCATTTGAAAATAGTTGACCCTATGCAATTAAATTTGTTGCCTCTTAACACTCTACAATCTGACTAGTCAGAAAGCCAATGAAATTAATGCAACTAGCTAATTACAAAAATCTATTCAGACATGCTAAAGAATAAAATCTAGGCTCATCAAGACACCACTAATACTGATGTTCAAATATAAAATCAGAAAAAGGGCAAAATGGGAAGTAAACATTTCCTTCACTAGATAGGTAGTACATTTTCTTTACTAAATGTGAAATATTTATTGAGGAGGTTAGTGTATCTAAGATTGTTCCAGGAGGTATTAACAACGGCTGAAACATTTATATGCACATAGAGAAATCTATATGTTTCCACATTTTAGTGTTTCCCTCTTATTTCCACTGTTACAGAGAAATTACTGTACTATTTTGATTTTTATGTTTCTTTAACATGCTGACTTAAGTTGTTGCTTTAACAAAATATTTTTAAACTATCTATTCCTACTACTAATCCACGTGTTGCAAAAATGTTTGTATACAGAATGGGGTTCCAAAGAGAAACAGATTGTGAGTTAACACCACACACATAGAGTTTTGTTATATTTCACATATAATTATATATAGTATAGATAATAAATCTGCATAGGCACATGTGTTCAATAAGTATGAATATTATCATACATATAACTTCTATTTCTAAAGTTATTTCTTTTTTTTTTCCAGGAGAAATAACTTTATTTGGACTGAAAGCTGGAGAACAAGAATAAGACATGAGACAGCGTATTGGGCTAAGGAGGAGATGTGAGTTTCCAAAACAGCAGTCAAAGCTCATCGACCGAATGGACTCTACTTCCCAGCAAACTTGCAGTTAGTGCAACCAGCAAAAGGCCTGCTGAGGAATGTATTTACCACAAATTCCCCAAATATGACAACAGTACAAAAAAGATAGAGGCTTTTTGTCACAGTTAAATTTCCACAAACCTCCCCAATCACAAGTATTATAAGAGGAAGTAAAAAATCACATTTTACAGATCTCAAACTTGTCTTCAACATTTAGTTCATCATCTTAAAAAAAAAAAAACTCCCCTGCTAAACTCATTAGCTATAGCATTTATCCAAGCAGCAAGAAGATGGCCATGCCATGGCAATCTTCTTCTCATTTTCCCTAGTCACTCAGGGCTGAAGAGCAGGGTAAGGCTCAGGTGGGGATAGGGGTGGGGAGCACAAGGGCTACTTTTCCCCAGTACAACATGGCATCTGAAGCTTGATGGGAGAGCAGAACTGGTGAGAGTTTAGGGAAGGGTCCAGGGCCTGTATTCAATCAGAGTCACTGCTGGAAGAGGAGATGGAAGGGAAGGAATAATGCTTGCCATGCTTGTGGTGCTTGTAGTGCTTGTGCATCTTTTTAGGAGCTTTCTTCATTTTCTTCTGAATCTTCTTGTCCACTATCACTCCTGGTCTAACCATGTCAGGAGCCAAGGGATTCATAGGAGGCATTCCAGGGGCAGGAGGTGAGTGTGGAAGAGGGTGGGGAACCAAGGGTTGGCATTCTGGATACTGTGGCTGTGGCACAGGATGAGGGGACCCACCTGGGGGAAAAGCTAGATTGCCTGTGGAGCTCCTCAGGGAGGAGGAAAGGGGCCTGGGGGAAAGGGTGGATTGATAGGTGGTGAGTGGGTAGGATTGGACCTCCAGTGTACCCAATGTTGGGAGAATATGGATTTGGCCCTGGCTGCCTGGCGTTGGGACTCCACATGTTTAAGTGTGTCCTCCAGCCCCATCACCTTTCCACCACCACCTGGGCTTGGTGCATTCTGGTTATTTCTTTCTCCTTTCCCTTACAGGACAAGAATCCAGAGAGAAAAATTCTCCCTCAATTTACTACATCAAAAAATGATGCACACATATGTGTTCTTGAAACAGTAATTGTTACTGCCTGCCTTCTCTCAATACAGCAGATGAAATGTTAAATTAAAGAAGCTTTTGTTACTGGCGAAGGGTCTTGACTATGAGTGGTCCAGGTTCTTGCTGTTTTGAACAAAGAATTGGACAAAATGCACAAACAAATCAATGAAAGAATAAAGCAACAAAAGCACAGATTTATTGCAACGGAAGTACACTCCACAGAGTGGGAACGGGCTTGAGCAAGCAACTCAAGAGCACTGGTTACAGAATTTTCTGGGATCCAAATACCCTTTAGAAGTTCCTCATTGGTTATTTGGTTTATACCCTATGCAAATGAGGTAGCGACCTACAACCAGTCTGATTGGTCATGGAAGGTGACCAATCAGAGGCTGAGTGAAGTTACAAAGTTAACACACTATGCAAATGTCTGATTGGTTGCAGGAGGGGACCAATTAGAGGCTGAAGTAAACTTACAAAGTTATACCCTTATGCAAATGAAGACTAGGCCTGTGACCAGTCTGTCTGGTTATTGTATAGGAACAATCAGGAACAATCAGAGGTACTTTCCATTTCTCATCTGTGATGCAGAAAGGAGTGGGACAAAGGAAGTAGCCTCTGTTCTTTTGTTACTTGGGTGTGGAAAGTTGGGGTTTTCCTTTTGATTCATTTCTAGGAAGTCACTGTGAATTGGCCTTAGGTTCCCTACCTCCAGGCCCTATTCTCCTGCCTCACTTGACAGTTCACCATTGATTGAAATGAGAAGGGAAAGAATTGGTCAGCTAATGTTTCTCAGCCCCCACGAAACTTCTCCTTTTCATTCCCTTTCTGTCCTTGCTATGTTATCTATGTGAGATGTATTGGGCTGTCAGTTATCTATAAACATTTAACTTCGAGCAAAAAGTGCTCGCTATGGAGTGGCAGAGTGCTAACAGCGATTCGATTGATATTTTACTGAATGAGTTTTTCAAACATTTCAAACCCCAAGCAATAAGAAGAAGCACATTTCCCATAACTCAGTACATATAAATATTTATATTTATATATATATGTATAACTAAAACAAAGTTTCAGCCAATGTTAACCATTATTACATGCAATGCATGCTGCTAATCTATTTCTTGATTTTATTTTATTATTATTATTATTATTTGAGACAGAGTTGCTCTGTCACCCAGACTAGAGTGCAGTGGTGCTATCTTGGCCTACTGTAACCTCTGCCTCCCAGATTAAAGCAATTCTCTTGCTTCAGCCTCCCGAGTAGCCTGGACTACAGGTGTGCAGCACCATGCCTGTCTAAGTTTCTGAATTTTTAGTAGAGACAGGGTTTCACCATGTTGAGCAGGGTGGTCTTGAACTCCTGAACTTGGGTGATCTGCTCACCTCGACCTCCCAAAGTGCTGGGATTACAGGCGTGAGCCACTGTAGCCAACCTATTTTATTTTTTCAAATGCTAATTAGGAACCACTACTTTGATAGTCATGATCTTTTATTAGGTCATGATCTACTGGTTTGAAAAGCACTGTTCTCTAGGGAAGAACACAGCTTAAACTAGAAAGAGCTTGAGTCTTTATATAGGCATAAGTCTGACTTCCCCATTAACTAGCCATGTGAGTCCTGAAAAATTAGTTTTATTCATGCTCAGTTTCCTCATCTATAGAATGAAGAAAATTTTCCTACTTTTCTACTTTGTAGGATGAGAATCAATGAGATGATGTGAAAATCCAAGCCCATTTACTGACACATAGCAGACTGAAAATAAATATTGGTTCCTGGACCGTCTCTCAAAAAGAATGAGATCATGTCCTCTGTAGGGACATGGATGGAGTTGGACGCAGGATCAGAAAACCAAATACTGCATGTTCTCACTTTTAAGTGGGAGCTAGATGATGAAAACACATTGACACATAGAAGGTAACAATATACACTTGGGCCTATCAGAAGGTGGAGGGTGGGAAGAGGAAGAGGATCAGGAAAAATAACTAATGGGCATTAGGCTTAATACCTGGGTGACAAAATAATCTGTACAACAAACCCCCATGATACAAATTTACCTAAGCAGCAAACAAGCACTTGTACCCTTGAACTTAAAATGAAAGTTAAAATATAAATAAACATCAAGACGCCTGACAAGGAACAAGTTCTATGTAGAAACACTGCCTTTCAAACCCTTTTAAAACCCTGTCTCTGTCTCCTTTCTTCTTAGTCTTTCTCACAAACCCAGAGGCAAAGCAGTTGTTTTTAATAGGGCCTCCCACTTTAAAGAGTGAGAAACTACTTATGGAATCTCTTGTATCTTAAACTTTTCCACTAATTTCTATGCAGAGCTGGATAATTAATCATTCTTTAGAATATCAGGATCAGAAATTTAGTATAAATTTCAAAATCCTTGGATTGATCTTTACCCATTGTGATCTGACCCTGCTCTTTTTCTCCAACATTATATCAAAACATTTCCCCACCTTCCACCCCAACCTTCTAAAGCCCTCCACACCCCACCTCGTCAATCCTATTAGTCACTGCCTTGTCATGCTCCATCATGCTTTTGTGCTTTGCAAATGTTGTTTTCTTTGTGCTGGCCTCACCACCTCCTCCCAGCATTCCATTCTGCCACTTAGTGCCTATGTAATCTTGAGTAACTTACTAATTATTTTTAAACACACTTTCCTCTTCTACAACTTGAGAATAATATTGTGTCTGGAATTGGTTCCTTCCGATGGGTTCTTGGTCTCTCTGACTTCAAGAATGAAGCCGTGGGCCCTTGCTGTGAGTGTTACAGTTAAAGATGGTATGTCTGGAGTTTGTTGCTTCAGATGTTCAGATGTGTCCAGAATTTCTTCCTTCTGGTGTGTTCGTGGTCTTGTTGACTTTAGGAGTGAAGCCGCAGACCTTCGCAGTGAGTGTTACAGCTCTTAAAGGTGGTGTGTCTGGAGTTATTCATTCCTCCCGGTGGGTTTGTGGTCTTGCTGACTTCAGGAGTGAAGCCACAGACCTTTGCAGTGAGTGTTACAGCTCTTAAAGGTGGCACATCTGGAGTTGTTTGTTGTCTCACTGACTTCGGGAGTGAAGCTAAGACCTTTGTGGTGAGTGTTACAGCTCATAAAGGTAGTGCAGACCCAAAGAGTGAGCAGCAGCAAGATTTATTGCGAAGAGCGAAAGAACAAAGCATCCACAGCGAGGAAGGGGACCCAAGCGGGTTGCCACTGCTGGCTCGGGTGACCAGCCTTTATTCCCTTATTTGGCCCTGTCCACATCCTGCAGATTGGTCCATTTTACAGAGCACTGGTTGGTCCATTTTACAGAGCGCTGTTTGGTCCGTTTTTACAGAGTGCTGATTGGTGCATTTATAAACCTTTAGCTAGACAGAAAAGTTCTCCAAGTCCCCACCTGACCCAGAAGCCCAGCCAGCTTCACCTCTCAATCCCCCCTCTAAACACGACACCCCAACTGCTGTTGGGAATTGGGCAATGACCGCTCTAGCTACTTCCTGCTGGATAGAGGGGTGAAGAAGGGGCCCTGCAGTTGTAGTGTCCTCCACAGGGGAACTCTTTAGGCCAGTGATAGGGCCAGCGGGTCAGTTCAGTGGTCCTCGGTAGAAGTTGTTAGTTGAACTCATTTGGGGTTCCATCTGTAAGACCATCTGTAGCTTGATGGCCTCGATTCTAGAGGAAACCAATTTAACAAGGAGGTTAAAAATACAGGGCCCAAAGGTGAGTAATAGCAAGATGGATGCCATGGGACCGAGAAAGGAGAGAAGCCATGTTGCCCAACTCCAGAGGTTGGTATAGGAGTTTGAAAGGCGTTGTCTGATTTCCGAAGCTTTTTCCTGTAAACCCCGGGTGGCATCTTGTACTATCCCTGACTGGTTAGTGTAAAAACAACACTCCTCCCTAAGAAGGTGTGGAGTCCTCCTTTCTCATCAGTGAGGAGGTCTAGGCCTCGGCAATGTTGGAGAGTCACTGCTGCCAAAGAGTCTATTTGGGATTGTAGAGTAAGGATCGATTCTGTTATTTCTTGCAAACTGTCTGAGACATCATTTGAGAGTGTGTGGTAGTAGGATAATGAAGTAGATAAACCTGCTATTCCGGTTTCTGTAGCAGTAGCCATTCCTAACCCTATAAGTAGGGGTATTAGTTGTATGGCCCAGCACTGATAGACTTGAGCTTTGAGGGGCACAGACAGGGTCTGATTTCCATAAGATTAGAAGTTAGGATAATACATGTTACACTGTTAACTTTTTAAGCAAACTTTACTTTTGTTGAAAACCTTGTAAGTTTGGGATTTCAATTATTCTTTGCTATTAATAAGACCTCGTTCAGTCCATATTAACTTAGAATTGGTATAGATGGCTCCTACCTGAAGGTACTTTAAGGTTTGGCTGAGTGCAAACAACTCGCACGTTTGAGCAGACCAATTATTAGGCAATTTTCCTAACTCTGCTTCTACAAGAGTTTCCTTATCACTTACTGAGTACCCATTGTGTCTTTTTCCCTTAATCACCTGGGAGGAACCGTCTATCGTCCTGTGAAGGGAGTTCATCTTAGATCTGGTCAGAGGTTTGTATGGTAATTAATTAAGATTTAGATACCCTGTTAGGAAACCTGGTGGGCTAAAGATTTTTGATAGGAAGGCTATGGATTGACAGTGGTCTCAGTGCTTTCAGGCTATGCATTTATTTACACTGATAACAAGGTGGTATCTGAGTCTTATAGGGTTACAGAGAAGACCTTCAATTACCAATTATAGGTTTTAAATTTACCCTGGCTTTTAAAGGAATAGGGTACACTGATTTTTCTTTACAACTTCTCTCTTTCTCTTTGACTTCTTTGTCTCTCTTTTTCTGACTCCCTCTTTGTCCCTTCCTCTCTCTCTTTGATTTTCTGTGTGTGTGTCTCTCTCTCTCTGACTCCCTCTTTGTCTCGTCTCTTCCTCTCTCTGTCACTTTGACTTTGTCTCTTTCTTTCTTTCTCTCTGACTCCCTCTTTGTCTCTCTCTTCCTCTCTCTGTTTCTCTCTCTAACTTTCTGTCTCTTTCTCTTTCCTTTCTGCTGGTCTTTCCCTGACTCTGCCAGCTACTTATGCTGCTGTTCTCCCCTCTCCTTCCCCTTTTGATGACTTTGGCAGTGTAAGACTGCCACCTCCTTGGGTTTTTACACAGCATGCAATAACTCCATGGTTTCCTTGTGGTATTTAATGGGGATTCCCCCAGAGGTTAGAAACTCCTTTTCTTTCCATATTGCAGCATGGGCATGTAGGATTAGATAAGCATATTTGCTATCTGTATACACATTTATTCTTTTTCCCTTTCCCAGTTCTAAGCCTCGGGAAAGTGCCACTAGTTCTCCTAACTGGATGCTGGTCCCTGGGGGAAGAGGCTTACTTTCAAGTATGGTTATATCACTAACTATGGCATAACCTGTTCTTTGTATCTCATTCTCCACAAATGAACTTCCATCAGTATATAGGTTAACATCAGGATTAGCCAAGGGGACTTCTAAGAGATCATCTCAGGCAGCATAAGTCTGGACTATAAATTTTTGGCAGTCATACTCGATTGGTTCACCATCCACTGGGAGAAAAGTGGCAGGATTGAGGGCCACACACATGCATATTTGAAGCACTGGTCTCTCAAGGAGTAGCACCTGGTATCTAAGCAGGTGGTTGTCTGATAGCTATAAACTTCCTTTGGCACCCAGTAAGCCATTTACATCATGAGTAGTCCAGGCAGTGAGATCCTTTCCTTGTATTATTTTGATAGCCTCTGACACTGAGACAGCCACCGCCACAACTACCTGTAAACAGTGAGGGCAGCCTTTTGCTACTACGTCAGTTTCCTTACTTGGGTGTGCCACTGATGTGGGGTTGTCCCACGAGTCTGAGTAAGGACTCTAAGAGCTATTCCTGCTCTCCCTGTGACTTATAAAGAGAAGTTTTGTCCTGTGGGAAGGTTTAAGGCTGGACCTTGAGTTTGTTCCTTCCAATGCCCAGACTTCAGGGTTGACTCCCTCCTCAAGCAGGGGACAACAAATGGGTAACTTGTTCCCCATACTCATGTAGATAATCACTCCAGGTTTGGCTAATATATCCCTCCCTAATAAGGGTGTGGGACTTTCAGGCATAACAAGAAAGGCATGTGAAAAGAGCAAAGTCTCCCAATTACAACTGAGGAGGTGGGAGAAATATCTGGCTATAGGCTGTCCCAGTATTCTTCGGATGGTAATGGATCTTGACGACAGTTGTCTAGGACAAGAAATTAACACTGAGAAGTCCACACCAGTGTCCAGGAGGAAGTCAATGGTTAAGTGTACCTGGGGCTCAGTGAGGGTGATGACATGAACTGGCACTTGCCCCGGGCACCCTCAGTCCTGTTGTTGGATCATCTGGTTGAGGGCTTCGTCCCAGAGAATCTTTGTCCTCTGGGGCAGTGCGCCTTCTAGTGATTGCCTCAGCATAGTGGACATGGGTGAGGGGGCAGCTTGTTTCTCATTGGACAATCTTTTTTAAGATGTCCTTGTAAACCACACTGATAACAAGCCCTACTGGGTGATTGGCCTGCTCCATTTTCTGTCCTCTCTGAACCACCAAGGTTTGTTTGTCTGAGGGCCATGACAAAGTCTGTGGCCTTTCTCTGATCTCACTTTTCCTTTTGGGCCTGTTCCTCTTGGTTCCTATTGTAGAACCCCAAGGTTGCCAGGTTTAATAAAGCTTCCAGATTTTGTTCAGGGCCCAGGGCTCACTTTTGGAGCTTTCTCCTGATATCTGGCTGACTGGATAATAAACTTATCTTTTAGGATAAATTGACCCTCTAGTGAGTCAGGTGACAGGGGAGGATATTTTCTTAAGGCCTCTCATGGCTGCTCGAGGAAGGCAGAAGGATTTTCTTCCTTTCCCTGAGTTATGGTGGACATCACTGAATAATTTATGGGCTTTTTCCAAATTCTCCTTCGTCCTTCTAGAACACAGGTCAACAGATGTTTATGACTCCAGTCTCCATAATCTGAGTCGAGGTCCCCGTGGGGATACATACTGGGGATGGCTTGCTGACCGGTAGGGAATTTGTCCCTTTCTTCAGCTGTCATTCTATCATATACTTGACTAAGATACCAGGTATCTCCAAACTCTTAGACTGCAGCTAAAGCTACATTCTTTTCATTAAAGGCCAGGGTTTGATCTAACAATAGCATTATATCTCTCCAAGTGAGATCGAAGGTTTGCCCTAGACCCTGTAGGACATCTATATACCTATCAGGATCATCTGTAAACTTCCCCAGGTCTGCCTTGATCTGCTTTAAATCAGAGAGGGAGAAAGGGACATGTACCCAGGTTGAGCCAAATTCCCCTCCCCCCACAGCTTGAAGGGGACATAACCAATAGCCCAGGGGGATTTTGTGGTCCTTTGGATATTTCTTTGCTTATTTCCTTCTGGGCAGGGGAGATTAGAGAAGGCTTATCATTAATAGGAAGGGGAGCTATAGGGAGGCTAGGATATGGGGGTAAGCTGAGAGGTCCTCCTGTGGGATGTAAATTGCAAGCTTTGCATAATTGTGTATTCTCCTTCAATAAAAAGAAAGCTTGGACATAAGGTATTTCACTCCATTTGCCTTCCCTCTTACAGAAAAGGTCAAGCTGCAGGATAGTATTGTAATTTATACTTCCCTCAGGTGGTCATTTTTCCCCATCAGAGAGAGAATATTGGGGCCAGGCCATAGTGCAGAAAAAAGTGAGCCACCTCTTTTTCAGGGTTTGCAGATCAAATTGGTCCCAAAGGCTTAGGATACATTTCAAGGGTGAGCCTATTAGTGCCTGAGTGTTTCCCATATGAAAGACAAAACCGCCAGCAGTTTTGGTTTGTTTCTCCCCCTGCCCAAGAACCCGCAACGGTCCCTGGACCCTGCTGATCGGAATAGTGCTCACCTACTCAGCAGCAGAAACACTAGTTTTCCTCCTAGACCACAAGGAGGGCCGAGAGAGGTCAGATTTAGTGGCCCTTACTGATGCATTCTCAAAAACTGCACCCTTGCCTGTCCTCCTAGACCACAAGGAGGACTGAGAAAAATTGTATTTAGTGGCCCTTACCAACACATTCTAGAAAACCTGTTAGAGTCCTAAGCATTCTCCTGTTAGTATTGGGACTTTACCCGTGTCCTATAAAGATGTTATGCCCCAAAAATGAAGTGGAGGGCCATAGCCTGAGGGAGGGGAGGGATCTCCACAGTTGGAAGAGTGATGCCTTTTGTCCTCACTTACTGGAGTAGGAAGGATACAATTTCTGAGGCTCCCCATATCCTAGTTTCAGGAACAGCTTTTGTTAGGCCTGCTTGTCTGAGGAGAGATCCTAAAATTCCAGATAGTCCCTCCTACAATGGGGCTTTGGGCAAAGATTATATCTTTCTGATTGGTGAGCCCAGGTGCCTGAAGAAGGTAACAGCATCCTGAAGTTTATACTACAAATCATTCTTATAGGAGAAACTAGAAAAGAACCAAAGACAGGGAGTGGTTTTGAGAAGTGGAACTAGCCTCAGAGAAGAGAGGCGAGAGGAAGTTTGTCTGACAGGCACTAGGACCCAGGAGGCAAGGGTCAGGACAGGTAGGATAGATGGGTGAGTCTCACTTGGGCGACATGACTGTGAAAGTTCCACTCACAGCCACAGGGTCAACTAACTTGTTGTCAGGACCTTGGAGCTGAATGGCTTTCCCCTCTGTCAACCCTTGGCTCAGCCCAGAAGTACAGGAAAAGCGGAAGCTGGCTCCAGGCAAACCAATGTCACAACTCCGAAGAGTCGGGGGCTGTTAGAGAGCCCTTTCCCAGAAAGCCTGACACCCGTGTCTTTAGTCTGGCAGTCACGCTAGTCGCTTTTCACTGGCCAACAGGTGCCCGGTATTTAGTTCCTGAATTCTAAGGAAAAATAGGACAGAATATCAAGCAAAAGGGGTCCGATGGTACTCACAACTTGGTGATTGTCTCTTTGTGGTCGCCAAAATGTGTCCAGAATTGGTTCCTTCTGGTGGGTTCTCGGTCTCATCGACTTCAAGAATGAAGCAGCGGACCCCCGCCATGAGTTTTACAGTTCTTAAAGACAGTGTGTCCGGAGTTTGTTCCTTCAGATGTTCAGATGTGTCTGGAGTTTCTTCCTTCTGGTGGGTTTGCAGTCTTGCTGACTTTAGGACTGAAGCTGCAGACCTTTGCAGTGAGTGTTACAGCTCTTAAAGGTGGCACGTCTGGAGTTGTTCGTTCCTCCTAGTGGGTTTGTGGTCTTGCTGACTTCAGGAGTGAAGCCGCAGACCTTTGCAGTGAGTGTTACAGCTCTTAAAGGTGGCATGTCTGGAGTTGTTCATTCCTCCCGGTGGGTTCATGGTCTGGCTGACTTCAGGAGTGAAGCTGCAGACCTTTGCAGTGAGTGTTACAGCTCTTAAAGGTGGCACGTCTGGAGTTGTTCGTTCCTCCTAGTGGGTTTGTGGTCTTGCTGACTTCAGGAGTGAAGCCGCAGACCTTTGCAGTGAGTGTTACAGCTCTTAAAGGTGGCGCGTCTGGAGTTGTTCATTCCTTCTGGAGAGTTCGTGGTCTCTCTGACTTCAGAAGTGAAGCTGCAGACCTTCATGGCAAGTGTTACAGCTCATAAAGGTAGTGCAGACCCAAAGAGTGAACAGAAGCAAGATTTATTGTGAAGAGCAAACGAACAAAGCTTCCACAGCATACAATGGGACCCCAGTGGGTTGCCACTGCTGGCTCAGGTGGCCAGCTTTTATTCCCTTATTTGGCCCTGCCCACATCCTGCAGATTGGTCCATTTTACAGAGCGCTGATTGGTCCATTTTACAGAGTGCTGATTGGTCCATTTTTACAGAGTGCTGATTGGTGTGTTTACAAACCTTTAGCTAGACACAAAGCACTGATTGGCGCATTTTTACAGAGTGCTGATTGGTGTGTTTACAAACCTTTAGCTAAACAGAAAAGTTCTCCAAGTCCCCACCTGACCCAGAAGCCCAACCAGCTTCACCTCTCAATATTATTTACCACACAAGGGTTCTTGTCAAGAAAAATGACATTAAGATTGTCAGTTGATTGTTATATACTAAGTACTCAAGGAATGATGACAGTATTATTTTTGTTATTATAATGTTTTCAGTCAATGCTGAGTTTAAGCACCATCTGTTCTAGGAAATCTTCATAGACTCTCTCATTCTGGGTTGCATGCCCTAATTCTGGGCTCCCCTTTCACCCTGTGCAAATGTCTCATTACAGTATTAGTGTGCATATTATAAGAATTGTTTTCTTGCTGCCTCCCAACAATAGTAGAAGCCTCTCGAGGACAAGGATGTGTCCTGAATCTCCAAATCTAAAACATCTTGCAAAGAACCTGCAACATTGCAAGATTCTAAGTATGTTTGTTTAACTTTTTTGGTGGATAATCAGAATACAGAAGTGCATAATGACCATCTCTATTGTGTCCTTTAGAACCAAAAGATGTAAGAATAAAAAGGGTGATTGCTAAAATAAAGACTATTCAAAATGAAAGTGCTGTTCTGCCATTTCAAAAACAAAGTAGTGCTAAGGAATTACTTCCTCAATTTTAACTTCACCAGATTCCTTTGGAATCATGAAAAGAGAGGCATCCTTTATTCAGTATTTTTCATTCATGTAATAACAACTTACTGTGTGCCAGGCACATTGCTTTATGTTCTGGGTATATAGCAACAAACAAAATCCACACCCTGGAGGAGCTTACATTCCAAAGGAAAAACAGAATCAAATAGCAGAAATAAATATATTCTATTATATGCAACATATTGTAGGTAATGAGAGATGCTATAGAGCAAAACTAAAGCACAATGAGGGAATAAGCAATGATGGAGTGGGTGGGGCTCTCTTTTACAGAATCTAGAATCAGAGAGGGCCTCTGGATGAAATGAGGGAATGAGCAATGCGTTTAAGTCTCTTAAACACTTCTACACCCAATTCGAAAAATTTCCAGGGTTGAAGATGATAACAAACTAGGGAAAAAACATTATCATCCCAAGCAATTTAAGGGGAGACCATCTCAGATGCTTAAAGCCACATAACAAACAGAGATTTCAGCTTGAACACTGATTGGATTCTCAATTGTGACCTTGAACTCTATTTATCATTGCTATGGGAGTTACTCTACGATTTAAAGAAAGTGGCCCGGTGGCCCATGACCCTTTTATGTCACCAACTTACTTTACTTATTCAAAAAAGCCCCACCTTGACCTACTTAGACTAGGTTACTTGACTTGATATTTCATTAATTTGGTCACTAAAATTTCAGAAGCATCTTTTCCAGCTAACTTTTAATATCTTATACCTGGCCAGGTGTGGTGGCTCATGCCTGTAATCCCAGCACTTTGGGAGGCTGAGGCAGGTGGATCACCTGAGGTCAGGAGTTTGAGACAGGCCTGGCCAACATGCTGAAACCCCATCTCTACTAAAAATACAAAAATTAGCTGGGTGGTGGTGCATGCCTGTAGTCCCAGCTACTCTAGAGGCTGAGGTGGGAGGATTGCTTGAACCCAGGAGGCAGAGGTTGCAGTGAATAGAGGTCACACCACTGCACTCTGGCCTGGGTGACAAAGTGAGACTCCATCTCAAAAAAAATAAGCAAATAAACTTGATGGACTTATATGTCTTTTTAAATACTTCCCAAATCCATAGACTATATGGCTCATGACTCAATGAGAGTAAAATATATCCTAGCCTGATGTTTCTCGTTCTTTTGAATATTTGGTTATAACACCTAAGGTCATTTTGTTGATCCAGTCTTGCTTATGAAAACTCACCTCAAGTTTATATTAATATGATCATTTCAAAATATCTAAATTAACTCTCACTTTTCAAAATGTCTCCACTAAAGTGGGTACAGTGGCTCATCCCTGTAATCCCAACACTTTGGGTGGTCGAAGCAGGTATATGGCTTGAGCTCAAGCATTTGAGACCAGCCTGGGCAACGTGGCAAAATCCCGTCTCTACAAAAAAAAAAAAAAAAAAAAAAAAAAAAAAAAAAAAAAATTTGCCTGTCAGGGTTGTGTGTGCCTGTAGTCGAAGTTACTAGGGAGGCTGAGGTGGCAGGATCACTTGAGCCCAGGTGGTTGAGGCGATAGTGAGCCGAGATGTTGTCACTGCATTCCAGCCTGGGCAACAGAGTGAGATCACACCTCGAAACAAATAAAAATAAATTAAAAATAAATAAATAAATAAATAAATAAATACTGTCTCTACTAAAGTAGTATAAGTTGCAAAGTCAACATAATTTCTCTGAGGGATATTTCTAACCATATTCAAGTTACACAGACATACTGTAGGTAATCAAACTTGAATAAGGAATAGGAATTCTCTAACTTCTTTCTGACAAGACTTGATATAAACCTCTGTAACTAAAACAGTTAAATAGCATTGCAAACTGATCAGTAAGTAAGGAGAAAAACAAACAAACAAACAAACAAACAAAAACAAAAACAAAAAAACCTAGGTTGAATTTGTGTCTACACAGGTTTGCAGCCTTGGAGCCGTAGAAAATATCATAGAGCCTAGGTGTGTAGTAGGCTATACCATCTAGGTTTGTGTAAGTATACTCTAAGAAGTTCACACCATGATGAAATCACCTAATGATGCATTTCTCAGAATGTTATTCTCAGATGCATAACTATTTGAAATTGTCCAAGTGAGTAGGTCTTAATTGTTCTCACACACACACACAAACAAGGGGGTGCATAAATATGTGAGATGATGTATAGGTTAGTTAGCTTGATTGAAGGAATCATCTAACAATATATACATCTATTGAAACATCATATTAAACCCATTAAATATGTACAATGTTTATGTGTTAACTATACCTCAAAAGCTTGGGAGAAAACAGTAAATATAATTATTGTTGACTTGGAGGAGGAGGCAGTGGCCATTTGACTCTGGTGGTGTCTCTGAGCATGGAACTTAAATCTCTGAGATTCTGAGGCATCTAAGGTCACTGAAGTCAATTCTTCAAGAGATAGAAAAACTATAAACTGGTTTTAGCTGCTGCTACAAGAAAGCACTTTGAGAAACATCACTGGGGTAATGCTCAAAGGAACTACCAGGAGAAAGAAATTCTATAGAAAGCCACAGGGAATAAACAGGAAGAAGCAAATGCCTCCTCCTTTTCCCAAAACTGCAGTATCCCTCCATTGCTGCCTCTTGGCAAATTCTAATATAGAACCAACTGACAAAGCAGAAATGTGGTTTGCAGACACCCATTTAGCTGGGTTTGAAGCTGAGATGTAGTTACTGACACAGTGGGTTTAAGAGCAAGTTAAAGTGAGCTGAAGAGAGAATTCATTAATTGGAAGATGGGACAGAAAAAAATATCTATACTGAAGCTGTAGAGTAAAAGGGAGAGATAATACAAACACAAATTCAAAGATCTAACATACATTTAACTGGAATTCCCAAAAGAAAAGAGAAAGAGAACAATATTTTGAAATATTGAAAAATTAAAATATTGAAGCAATATTTTTAGAAATGATGACTAAAAACTTTCCAAAATTGACAAAGGACATCAAGACACAGATTCAAGAAGTGCAGATTCAAACCTAAGCCTGGTAAACATTATGAAAAACACACCTATGAACATCATAGTGAAACTGAAAATCAAGACAAAGACAAAAGTCTGTGGGGTGAGTGGATTATCTGCTTCCAGAGTCAAGATTTTCCAGCTTGGGTAGCCAGGTGGCATGGCCCAGTGTCCACCTGCATCTGCTTTCTGTGTGAGTCCTCTGCCCCGCCAAGGTCATAGAGCTGGTTGGTGTGGGTAGTGGGATGCTCCAAGGAGCCACATGCCAGCCGCACCATAGTCCACCTCACTACTCTCCTCTGCAAGGCCTACCATGGGGGTCACTTAACCATCTGCCCTGCCCTGGGCAGCTGTGCCAACCGGCCCTTTTACACCATTGTGGCTGGTCACAGCAAGTGTCCCAGGGATGGTCTTTTGGTAGAGCAGCTGGGCTCCTATGATTCATTTCCCAACAGTCATGGGGAAAATCTTGTTGCCCTCAACCTTGACAGGATCCAGCATTGGATTGGCTGTGCAACCCACCTCTCTTAAATCTATGCAAAAGCTTCTGGGTCTTGCTGGCTTTTTCCCTCTGCATCCTAAGATTATCACAAATGCTGAGAGACTGTGAAGGAAATGGGCACGTGAAGTCCTCTTAGTGTCTCAGAAAACAGATGCAGAAGCTACAGAAACATAAGTGAGCTAACTTCAGTGAGCATAGAGTGGAAACAAGGTCAAGGTCCTCTTAAAACACTGTGCAGAGATTTTAGTTTTGTTAGACTTGGGGGTGAATAAATGGAGTTTTCTGAGTCACCCTTGTTCTTCTGGCCTGGCCTGAGCAGGGCCCAGGGAGAGATCTGTTCTTGTGGGACACAGAGCTGGGGCTGATGTTGTTGATGACTTTAAGTTGAAGCCAGTGCTCGTTTACCATCCTGAAAACCCTAGGGTCTTTCAGAGTGATGCTAAACTACTCTGCTTGTGCTCTATAAATGGAACAACAAAGCCTGGATGATGGTACGTCTGTTTATAGCATAGTCTACTAGATATTTTTAGCCCACTGTTTAGACTTAATGCTCAGAAACAAACAAACAAACAAAAGTACTTTCAAAATATTACTACTCATTGACAAAGCAGGTGGTCGTCCAAGAGCTCTGCTTGAGATGTACAAGGAGGCTGATGTTATATTCATACCTGCTATCCAGCACCTATTCTGCAGCTCATGGAGCAAGGAATCATTTTGACTTTCACATCTAATTATTTAAAAAATACATTTTGTAAGGTTAGAGCTGTCATAGATAGTGATTCATCTGATGGATCTGGGCAAAGTAAATTGAATACCTTCTGGAAAGGATTCACCATTTTAGATACCATTAAGAACATCTATGATGTTTTTAGAAAGGACATTTTACCTGTGTTTTGGAAGATGAACATGTGTTAATTTAATGAAGAAGATTAAAGATGGAGTGGCAAAGATTCCAGACAGAGGAAAAAGAATAACTAAGGGCTTACATTAATTGAGCACTTACTATGTACCAAGAACTGTGCTAAGTGACATATGGCACATATGGCACATTTTATTTTATTTTTTTATTTTTTATTTATTTGTTTTTGAGACGGAGTCTCACTTTGTTGCCCAGGCTGGAGTGCAGTGGTGTGATCTTGACTCACTGCAACATCCACCTCCCGGGTTCAAGCCTTTCTCCTGCCTCAGCCTCCTGAGTAGCTGGGACTACAGGTGTGTGCCACCATACCCAGCTAATTTTTGTACTTTTTAGTAGAGATGAGGTTTCACCATGTTGGCCAGGTTCGCCTTGAACTCCTGACCTCAGGTGATCCACCTGCCTCAGCCTCCCAGAGGGCTGGAATTACAGGCATGAGCCACTGTGCCCCGCCTAGCCACTGATTTTGGATACGATGATTCTAAAGTTCATCAAACAATAGATAAGAACAACACATAATTTTTTTAAGTGACTAATTCAAAGGGATTTGCTTTAACTGATATTAAAACATACTTATTAAGCACCAAAGACTAAAACAATATCATGTCATCAAGTAGAATCTACCGATAGGTGGATGGAATAGGACAGCCATAAATTAGGTATTTTCATGTACAGATGCAAAAATTTAATATTTAAGCAAAAAAATCAGAAGACTGTAGGGGGAGATAAATTATTTAACAAATTATACTGGAAAAATTGGCTATTTGTGAAAAATGTCAATATGGATTCTCAACATAATAATGAATTCCAGTATACCAGAGTTAAATGTAAAACATAATCAAACCACAAAAAAACTAGATTATATACTGATTTAAACAGCACATATACTAAAATTGAAACACTATGAATATTTGATGGGCAAATAGTTTAATCATTCTTCTGAAAATCAAAACAAAATACTTTTAAAAGAGTATATATAAATAAATAATGATTGTCTTACAGTACATAAAATCAATGGAAAAAATGAAAGTAGCAAAGGCCAATGAATTTCCCTGAATAAAAATTTAAACTGTTATGTGTTAAAGAAATTATAAATAAAAGTGAAATTGGGAACATTTACAAAAATTAATTTGATCAGAATTTAATGTCCTCAATATATAAAGATGATGTAAGAAGTGATAAGACACACTTTTACACTCCAGTAGAAAAGTAGGTAAAGAAAATGAATAGATAATTCTTAGAAGGAATTTTTAAAAAACTGTAACAAAGGAATATTGAAATACCATTCTCTAAATATCAAATTGTCAAGATTTATGAAAGTAATGATACCCATTGTTGGTGAGGAGGTACTGAAGCAAGCACTCTCATAGGCCAGTAGTAAGGTTTTAAATTAATGCAATCTTTTTAGAAAGTAATAAGATAATATGCATTAAGAGTGGAAAGATTCTAAGGTAGAGTGAGTTAGAAAAAACAGAAGGGGGCGGAAAGAGCCTTTTGGTTTATAAGCCATTTGGAAAATTCTATTCATGAATACTAATTAAGGTAATAGCAAATTACATATATAATTAAAAATTAAATATGAATAACAGAATAAAACTGCATATATATTATGGTTACAAATTTATTAATATGCACAAAATATACAAAAAATAATATGCCAAAATATTAGCAGTAGTTAGCCCTAGGTGATGTGATTAAGAGTAATTTACTTTTCCATTCTTTATATTTCTTACTATTTCCAACTTTTTTTGCCACGCTTCTGTAATCAGGAAAAATTACTTCATAAAATAGCAAAACCAAAGTCGTGTTAAAATAAACCTGATCATTGCTCACTTGTGAGAGTCTGGCACGCGTCATGTTGTCTTATTCATCTTGTGGGTCTTATTTATATAGAAAAGGACCGAATCTATGCCTATGCCTTGAAAAGCATCGAGCATATAATAAGATATTCATGCATATTAAATAATTATTTAAAGTGAGAGATTATAACCAGCAGGTGAGAACCTGAATTTATTGATTCAAAAGCAGAAATAATTATGAAGTTTTAAATGTCTCTCAATTTTGTAGATATGTTTATTGTAGTATGGCAAATTTCTCAATTCCATCATGTGCCACATAACTTTTTGGTCATGATAGACCGTATATATATACCAAGGTGGACCCATAAGATCATAACGGAGCTGAAAAATTTCTATCACCTAGTGACATCATAGCCATTTTTAGGTTGTGGTACCATGCATTACTCATGTTTGTGGTGATGCTGATGTAAACAAACCTACTGCAATGCTAGTCACGTAAAATTATAGCACATACAATTATGTACAATACATAATACTTGATGATGATAACAAAGGGCCATGCTATTGGTTTATGTATTTACTACACTATGCTTTTAATCATTATTTTAGAGTGCACTCCTACATAGTGAAAAAGAAAAGTTAACTATAAAACAGCCTCAGGCAGGTCCTTCAGGAGATAGTCCAGTAGAAGGCATTGTTACAGGAGATTCATAGATGACAGCTCCATGCATGTTATTGCTCCTGAAGACCTTCCAGCGGGACAAGATTGGAGGCGGAAGACAGTGATCTTGTTGATTCTCACTCTATGCAGACCCAGGTTAATGTGTGCACTTGTGTTTTATGTTGTTTTTAACAAAAAGGTTAATAAAATTAAAAATTGAAAAAAGCTTATAAAATTAGATTATGAAGAAATAAAATATTTTTTACAGCTGAAAATGTGTTTATGTTTTAAGCTAAGTGTTATTAGAAAAGAGTCAAAAAGTTAAAAAAAAAGTTCATGAAGTAAAAGTTACAGTAAGCCAAGGTTAATTTATTATTGAAGAAAGAAACATATTTTATAAATTTAGTATAGCCTAAATGCAGTTTTTATAAGTCTACAGTAGTGCACAGTAACGTGCTAGGCCTACACTTTCGTTCACCACTCACTAAGTGACTCACCCAGAGCAACTTCCAGTCTTGAAAGTTCCATTCATGGTAAGTGGCCTATACAGGTATACATTTTTTTTAAATCTTTTATACTGTATTTTTGTTGTCACAGGATGAGATAGGAGGTCACCACAAGATACAGGTCACAGAGACCATGCTGATAAAGCAGGGTGCAGTAAAGAAGCTGGCCAGAACCCACCAAAAACAAGATGGCAATGAAAGTGACCTCTGGCTGTCTTCACTGCTCATTATATGCTAATTATAATGTATTAGCATGCTAAAAGACACTCCCACCAGCCCCTTGACAGTTTACAAATGCCATGGGAAATTTTCAGAAGTCACCCTATACAGTCTAAAAAGGTGAGGAATCCTCAGTTTCTAGAAATTCCCCTCCCTTTCTCAGAAAACTCATGAATAATCCACCCCTTATTTAGCATATAACCAAGAAATAACTATAAGTACACTCAGTAGAGCAGCCCATGCTGCTGCTCTATGGAGTAGTCATTCTTTCATTCCTTTACTTTCCTAATAAACTTGCTTTCACTTTACAGACTTGCCCAAATTCCATATTGAGTAAGGTCCATGAACCCTCTCTTGGGGTCTGAATCAGGACCCCTTTCCAGTAGCAGTGAGTTCCCCTAATTCCATGTGTTTTTATTTGCGATACAGTTGTATTAGTAATACAATTATTTTTCTTACATTTAATATATAGTGTTTATATTTTAAAAATGAATATGCAGTAAATGAGCACACAAAACAAATCCATTAAATGTGTATTTTTCACTTCTCTAATAGTTTCTTCTCGAAAATGCAAGATAATTAGATCCAATTGTGCAGAGGGTAATTCATACCTAGCAAAATACAACAAAGTGTACATTTTTGTTTTCTAGGTAATATTTGGTTTTCATAGAACTTCAATCCTTACCTCTTCCTATCCTGTGAATTTTTTCAGTTTCTCTTCTAACTCCTAAAGATTGTTTTACTATTTTTCGCCTCCATTTTTAATAATAGATCTAAGAACAAAGCAAATAAGCAAAAACTGTCACCTAACTAAAGTCAAAGTTAATGGTAATGGTGAGCACTCCTATTTCTATTGCTATATTCTGCTTATCGTGTGATGTTTCCTCTGCATTTTCCTATTGTCCAAACATGCTTAGAAGAAAAAGACTAGGGTTAAACTACTGTTCTATAACCTAATATTGATATAACATATAAGAAAAGGAAAAGAAGAGTGTTAATAATGATACCATAAATAATATTAAGAAGAAAGAAAGGGCTCTCCCTACCAGGCCCCTTAAATAAAATCTCTCTTGTCTGAAAGATAGCAGCAGGAGGCAGAACAACCCTAAGCAGACAGGGACAGGTCCCTAGTGAAACTCCACCTTCAAATCAGACAGTTTAAAGCCAGAAAGTCAAGCTACAAGTCCTGGGTAAATCCACAGACTGGATTGAGAACTTCTCTTCCCATTTGGCACGCTTTCCTCTTATTGATCCTCACCTTTCACCTATTTTACATATACATACCCTTCTGTAATTTGTATTTTACACTGTCAAGCCTGCCTTTGAGTGGTGCCTTTGTCTTACCTTTTTTGCATACTCACAAACCAATTAGCACACACACCCCCATTCTGAGTCCATGAAAGCCCTGGACTCAGCCACCCTGGCAAAGGCCATCTGACTTCAAATGGGGAACCACCCTTGCATCCCCTCTCTGCTGAGAGCTGTTCTGTTGCTAAATAAAGCTCTTCTCCACCCTTCTCACTCTTCCATTGTCTGTGTAACCTCATTCTTCTTGAATGTGGAACAAGAACTTGGAACTGCTGAACACAGATACCAGCTGTAACACAGGCAGGCTTGGGCACACCCAACCCAGCTGCAGGCTGAGCCCTGGGCAAATCAGGTGTGGCCCAGCAGGTGGAGGGTGCAGGGTGCTCCGTGTGTGCGGCAGGCCCAGGACTAAACAAGGCCCAGGTGGGGGCATTACCAGCTAAGGATTCCAGATGGCAAAAGTGGCCAAGAAAAATACTGAGCTATGGAGAGCATAACAAAGAGTCTGCTGTGCAAAAGTGCCTAGGAAGCTGAAGTCCTAGTTTCAGTAGAAATCCCCATATTGGATGTGAAGGATCTCTTGAAGGAGAACTACAAACCACTGCTCAGTGAAATAAAAGAGGATACAAACAAATGGAAGAACATTCCATGCTCATGGATAGGAATAATCAATACCGTGAAAATGGCCATACTGCCCAAGGTAAATTATAGATTCAATGCCATCCCCATCAAGCTACCAATGACTTTCTTCACAGAATTGGAAAAAACTACTTTAAAGTTCATATGGAATCAAAAAAGAGCCTGCATTGCCAAGTCAATCCTAAGCCAATACAACAAAGCTGGAGGCATCACACTACCTGACTTCAAACTATACTACAAGGCTACATTAACCAAAACAGCATGGTACTGGTACCAAAACAGAGATACAGACCAATGGAACAGAATAGCGACCTCGGAAACAGCACCACACATCTGCAACTATCTGATTTTTGACAAATTCACAAAAACAAGAAATGGGGAAAGGATTCCCTATTTAACAAATGGTGCCGGGAAAACTGGCTAGCCATATGTAGAAAGCTGAAACTGGATCCCTTCCTTACACCTTATACAAAAATTGATTCAAGATGGATTCAAGACTTAAATGTTAGACCTAAAACCATAAAAATCCTAGAAGAAAACCTAGCCATTCAGGACGTAGGCATGGGCAAGGACTTCATGTCTAAAACACCAAAAGCAACAGCAGCGGAAGCCAAAATTGATAAATGGGATCTAATTGAACTAAAGAGCTTCTGCACAGCAAAAGAAACTACCATCAGAGTGAACAGGCAACCTACAGAATGGGAGAAAATTTTTGCAATCTACTCATCTGACAAAGGGCTAATATCCAGAATTTACAAAGAACTCAAACAAATTTACAAGAAAAAAACAAACAACCCCATCAACAAGTGGGCAAAGGATATGAACAGGCACTTATCAAAAGAAGACATTTATGCAGTCAACAGACACATGAAAAAATGCTCATCATCACTGACCATCAGAGAAATGCAAATCAAAATCACAATGCGATACCATCTTGCACCAGTTAAAATGGTTATCATTAAAAGGTCAGGAGTCTGACCTTTTATAAGAATATGTATCTGGCCGGGCGCAGTGGCTCAAGCCTTTAATCTCAGCACTTTGGGAGGCTGAGACGGGTGGATCACGAGGTCAGGAGATCGAGACCATCCTGGCTAACACGGTGAAACCCCGTCTCTACTAAAAAATACAAAAAACTAGCCGGACGATGTGGCAGGCGCCTGTAGTCCTAGCTGCTCGGGAGGCTGAGGCAGGAGAATGCCGTAAACCCGGGAGGTGGAGCTTGCAGTGAGCTGAGATCTGGCCACTGCACTCCAGCCTGGGCAGCAGAGCGAGACTCCATCTCAAAAAAAAAAAAAAAAAAGAAGAATATATATTTATAACCCAGAATATATATTTATAACCCAGATATATAATATAAATAATTTATTTATATTATATACTAAATAATATATAATATAAATAATATATTATATATAATATAAATAATATATTATATATAATATAAATAATATATTATATATAATATAAATAATATATTATATATAATATAAATAATATATTATATATAATATAAATAATATATAATATAAATAACATATTTATAACCCAGAATATAAAACACTAGGGTTTTATATTCACTGTTAATTCAACAGGTGCTGGAGAGGATGTGGAGAAATAGGAACACTTTTACACTGTTGGTGGGACCGTAAACTAGTTCAACCATTGTGGAAGACAGTGTGGCAATTCCTCAGGGATCTAGTACTAGAAATACCATTTGACCCAGCCATCCCATTACTGGGTATATACCCAAAGGATTACAAATCACACTGCTGTAAAGACACATGCACACGTATGTTTATTGAGGCACTATTCACAATAGCAAAGACTTGGAACCAACCCAAATGTCCAACAATGATAGATTGGATTAAGAAAATGTGGCACATATACACCATGGAGTACTATGCAGCCATAGAAAAGGATGAGTTCATGTCCTTTGTAGGGACATGGATGAAGCTGGAAACCATCATTCTCAGCAAACTATTGCAAGGACAGAAAACCAAACACCACGTGTTCTCACTCATGAGTGGGAATTGAACAATGAGAACCCTTGGACACAGGAAGGGGAACATCACACACTGGGGCCTGTTGTGTGATGGGGAGAGGGGAGAGATAACATTAGGAGATATACATAATGTAAATGACAAGTTAATGGGTGCAGCACACTAACATGGCACATGTATACATATGTAACAAACCTGCACATTGTGCACATGTACCCTAGAACTTAAAGTATAAATAAATAAATATATAAATATATATATATATATGAAATTCCCATATTGGCTAGTAACCTGTGTGAACCTGACTTGTTTCACTTCTGTAGTTCCAACTAGCACTCACCCAGTTGTACTGATGTGCTTTTGGCAATATGAGCAGAAGGCTACATGAGGGTTTGAGTAGTGAAACATGACTAACCTGCCAATAAATCATCTCTATTGCTTTCAGAAACCTAGAGAACCACATAGTAGGCCTTCCTTTTTCTTTTTCTTTTTACTTTTGTTTTTTTTCCTGCATGACTCTCATTTGGGGAATGATCACCAATGCCCATTCTGTTGATACGGGGTCAGTACCATTATACCAAATAGGAAATGTTAAATTCAGAATTTCATTTAGAATTAGCATTCTGTTAATTTCACATTTTAGTAATGGTTGATGGGAAGTTATGTGCAAATTATTTAGTTGAGAGGTATTTTACCCCAAGATTCATATTAGCAAAGGCTAGCAACACTAGGGTTTTATATTCACTGTTAATTCAACAAAGAGGAACCCAGGTAAAGAGATTAAAATATTTGCCATTTAAGTCTCTTGAAAAAAATCAAGGACTGGAGATGGGAGAAAGAACACAGAGTTAACTTAAGTAGTCAATTAAAACTCTGGTTTGAGATTTAGTCTACTTTCCGTTTTGCCATGATATGGTTTTAGAAGGTATAGCCTGGTAGTCCCTGGGGTTACAGGAAAGCACAGAGACATACCAATGTACCTAGCCATCCACTGCCAATATTTTTCTGCATGAGTTAATAGGTTGACTATGCAAACTAGATAATTTCATTGATTTATAATTTCTATAGTTTTAAAACATTCTCATTTTCATTCTGCCCAATCACTTGAAAAAAAATTTTGTGTATATCTCTTCGTCTGAGTGTGTATAGTAGTGTAAACAAACTAGTGTAAACTAACTAGACTCTACCACATATTTTGCTTTATTGAAGTGACCACAGACCAAAAAAGAATTCAAAGACTGCAACATATTTGACATTTGCGAAACTAAAAGATATTGTGATGTTTATTTGAGGCTCATGGAGGATAAACGAAATATGCATGGAAAGGTTCTATAAATTCTTGCCATGTAATCTCTCATGGTCTTTAAATAATTATTAAGTTTTTATGCTAGCTGTTGCCCAAGGAGGTTATGAAGAGATTTTTGTTACTTCACTGTTTTTTTCTTTGTCTAAAGAACAAAAATGTATTTGTCTAAAAAACTGCACATAAGAACACCAGAAGGAACTATTTTACCCTTAAGTGATTTAACCTTTTAACTCAGGCTGTGTTAAAATGTAAAGATCACACTAGTGTGATCTGTTTCTATTTCCCCCACATTTTGTCTCAATTTGTTCACAAATTCATATGAAGGGACAAAGTCAACTCTATGAACATCGTTCAAGTCACATCTTCACAGTGGCTAAAAGGGGTGTACAAGTGAGGAAAAAAATTAGCCCTCATTGACTGCCAAAAGTCTCTTCTGTATTGTAAAAAAAAAAATTTAATTGCATTCACTGATGACAAGTGTGGGTGCGTTTGGCAGACAAGGGGAAAGGACTTTGCTATGTATCTGCTGTTTGAAAATTCTTCTCATTCTGCTAACACTTTTCCTCTTCATGTCATCAAAAATAATTTTTTACTGATTATGTTGACACCCTCATAATGCCAGAATTTTTCTTACATCTCAGATGTAACTGTCTGTCATGATCTACATTCAAGTGTGTTGTCTTTTTTTAATATAGCATATATGTAAAAAAATACTTTTGAAACTACCAAGTTCAAGTTTTACTTTGCTTTATGAAGACTAGTGCATATCTACACAAGAATGAATAGGCAACACATTCATTTTCAACCTTCAGAAACTAATTTTATCTTTCCTTTCAGTCTTAAAGCATATTAAGCCATGTTAGCTTACAACACAAAGTAGTGTAAAATGAGATAATTTTAGAAGGTGAATTACTTTTGTCATTTCACTTGTGAAATGGTTTCTTTCAAGATATTTTTAATTTAAAAGAGATATAATCTGCCAACAATAAAAATGGGAAAAATAAAAATTCACTGTAGGTTCTTTTATATAATAATTGTGTTCTTGAAAATGTACTTGGAAACCACATCACATTTTTTCACTGACTTGTTTTATACTTGAAAGATGTGTTCAGATTCTTTTGCAAACCATATATTCAAGAGCATCTTTTTGGAACAACTCTTGATTTTATAATATTGCTGGTATCTATATCTTTCACTAACTGGCCTCTTCTTAAACCTTTTTTTATTATTGGTGATAAAAAAGTACGATTTCTTCTTTAGATTGTAGCATATGATTTCTGCAGCTTCTGCAAGTCATCCCCCTTCTCCTTCCTTGATTTCTAATAGAATTTAATGGAAGGCTCTAATAGATAATCTCATGATAAATTGGAAATAGAAGGTTAATAATTTTTGTGGCTTTGTGCTTTCTGAACTACATTCAACTGAAGATCATTCTGCACCTACCCAAAATAACTAGGAAATAAGATGAAAAAAAAAAAAAAGAAAAAAAAGACAGGTTGAAGCATAAAAAGATAGCACAAAGCAAAATATCAAGGAATAGGATTAAATCAATAAAAAGCCTGAGGGAGAAATGGATATTTTTTTCATAACCAACCATATTAAAGGAAAACTAGAACAACATAGTGTCTCGTGGAATCTGTTTAAAGTATGTCCACTGGATCATTAAATTTATATGTTGTTATAGATATATCATAGATACATATGATAGATAGTCTATGATAGATATATCATAGACTACATATGTATTCATAGATATATCTAGTAATCATCACTACAAGTAGCAAGTATGTCAAACAGATGCTGAATAAGATTTTCCGTGGCATTGACATGTTGCTTGGTCAGTTTTCTTATCAAGAATTTCAGAAACACAGATGCTCTAGTTTGTCAGTAGATTTTTCTTTATTTTTTTTCTTTCTTCTTTTCTTTTCTTTTTTTTTGTTTTTGTTTTTGTTTGTTTTTTGTTTTTGTTTTTGTTTTTAGACAGGGTTCACTCTGTCACCCCAGCTGGAGTGCTGTGGCCTGATCATGGCTCACTGCAGCCTCTACCTCCCTAGCTCAAGGGATATTCCTGCCTCAGCCTCCCAAGCAGCTGAAACTACAGGCATGTGCCACCATGCCCACTATGTTGCTCAGGCTGGTCTTGAACTCCTGGGCTCAAGCGATCCTTCTGCCTCAGCCTGTGAAGTGCTGGAATAACAGGTATGAGCTGCTGTATTTGACCTGCCAAGTACTTTTTAAATATTCCTTAGTCCTGGATGGGTATAATCAAGAAAAACATTAGAGACCAAAGAAAAAGAGGGTTCCATTGAAGGAAATGTGATAAAAATGCTATAATACATCTCTGTCCTGGAGGCACTTGCAATTGAGATAGGTAGCATAATCATACTCAAAGAAAATACATTATTTAACAAAAATGTATAGCTACAAAATACAAAGTAAATACTTATAATATATTGGGAGGTAGAGATAAAGAAAATTAATTTATTCACATCAATAGGAATATATAAAAATACAAGAACTTTCCACTCATATACTTGTACACCAAATAATCTTACTTAAAATCTGATTTTAATTTAAACATTTTTTCTAATATACATTAATATTAGAGTTTCACCTTGCATTCTTGATTTGTAATGTTAACTATTTATTTTTCACTTATTGGAACACTATGCCCTCATAATCGAATAATCTGTTGGTAAGTTTCACTATTTATTTCTGAAATCAGTGGACTGGCCTTATAAATGTGTACCAGTCCTTCATGTGAGAAAGAGGAGATTGTTGGCAAAATCAAATACAACACAATGGCTCTCAGCCTCTACCTATTTCATTCAGGACCTTAACACTTGTTGTCCCTTCTCTTCCTCTTAACTACGGAAGTCACAAAGGGGAGTGCTTAAAAGTAGTGTTTGAGCTACTGTCACTGCATGGGGTATTTGCTGCCATTTTTTCTCTCTTGTTTCAGTTTCTACCTTGCTGTGTCCGCTGTACGAAGAGTGGCTTGAGCTATTCTCACCATTGCCAGTGCACCTCCTGTGTGAAGACAAATACCCACATCAGGATTAGAAGGGGGAAATCTACTGAAATGGCAGTGGGGAGGGATGGAAAGAGCATACCCAGGAAGGCTGGAGAAGAGGCAGAAGATGAAAGCAGAGTCTGTATCCGGTCTCAAGTGAAGAAACAGATTTATGAAACTAAGAGAGCACAGAAGGTGTTTTGAGGGAATTGTATTGTGCATGGGAGACCAAGAGTCACGGAAAACAACTCAAATTTTTGTTATAATTTCTAAAAGAATGTTAAAAGGATACCTATTTTTAACCCATGTCAAGATTTCTTAAATTTCTCTTACTCTGAGCATTTCTTTATTTATTGAGGATAACAATCTTTTGTCACATAGATGTTGTAAATATTTTTACATGAGTTTTACATGATACAATCATACCTTAATTGTATCATATGAAATGTTTATATTCATAAGTTTTATAATTTTTGATAATCAAACCTTTTAATTTATGATTATATTTTTAGCATGAAGCTTACAAATGTGTTCCTTTTGCCAAAATTTTGCCCATATATTTCCAGTTCTTCTATTATTTCATGTCTATACTTAATTCTTTAATCAGTTGATTTTACCCATTTCACAATCATTCATAAGGTAACCCAACATTTCTTACAATTTTAAAAATTACTTTTATTACATACTAAAGATTTAAACACTGTAAACTGTATTTGGAGGATTATATTCTGCTTCACTAACCAATCATTTATTTTATCACATCTATAATATTAGATTAATTTTTGTAGTTTTATAATATATTATCTTGTGAAATAAACCCTCCTCAATCATTATTATTCCTCTCAACTTTTTCTTGTCCTTTTAAAAAAAATAGTGGTTAAATAAACATAACATAAAATTTGTAATTTTAACCATTTTTGATGTGTACAATTCTGTGGCATTTAAGTACATTCAAAATATTGTACAGCCATCACCTCTATTGGATTTGCATAAAAATCCAAAATATTTTCATCATCTCAGAAAGAAACCCTGTACCTATTAAGCAGTCACTCCCTTTTTCTGTCTCCCCTTAACCTGTGGCAACCACTAATCTACTTTCTGTCCCTAATGGATTTGCTTATTCTGGGTATTTCATATGAGTGGAATCATATAATATTTGTTTTTTGTGTATCTGGCTCATTTCACTTAGCATAATGTTTTCAAGGTTCATTCATGTTATGATGTGTATTAGTATTCCATTACTATAATTGGATACTATTCCATTGCATGGATATACCAAATTTAGTTCATTTGTTCATGGGTTGATAAACATTTAGGTTGTTTCCACTTTTTGGCAGGTGTGAATAGTGCCTCTATGAACACTACTGTACAAGTTTCTATTAGAATACCTGTATTCAATTCTTTTAGGAGTGGAATTGCTGGGTCATATAAGAATTCAATGTTTAACTTACAGAGGAACCACAAAACTGTTTTTGACAATGACTATACCATTTTACATTCACACCAGTAATATACAAGAGTTTCAGGTTCCCTGCATTCTCACAAACACTTAATTTCTGTTTTTATCTATTATAGGCATCCTTGTGAATGTGAAGTGGTATTTCATTGTGGTTTTGATTTCCATTTCTCTAATGATAATGATGCTGAGCATCTTTTCATGTGCTTGTTGACTATTTGTATTACTTTCTTTGGAAAAATGTTTATTCAATTCCTCTGCCCATTGGCTATTTTTGCTTGTTCATTTTTCTACAAAAGTAATAAAGTCATTGAATCAAATTCTATCTGCAAGACGTACTTTGAGATTTTGATGACAATTACATCAAACAGTTGGGCATGGTGACTCATGCCTGTAAACCCAGCACTTTGGGAGGCCAAGATGGGAGGATTGCTTGAGGCCAGGAGTTCAAGACCAGCCTGGTCAACATAGTGAGACATCCATCTCAAAAAAAAATTACATCAAATATATAAATTAATTTGTATAGAATTAGTATCCACATAATATTAAGTCTTACCATCTAATAACCTGCCATGTCTCCTTGGTCATTAAAATATTTTGACTCTCAAAAGTGTAATAGTTTTTTAAAAAAATGTTTTGCACAGTGCTTATAATTTTTGTAAGCTTATAAACTTCCTTTCTTCCTTCCTTCCTCCCTCCCTCCCTTCTTTCCTTCCTTAGTTCCTTCCTTCCTTCCTTTTTTCCTTCCTTTCTTCCTTCTTTTCTGTCTTCGTTCCTATATGAATTGAATCTCTTTCTTCTCTTATGTTTTCTATAGCCTGATTGTGGTGATTACTTCACAATATTTAAATATATCAAAATATCAAATTGTACATCTTAAGTATATATAATTCTATGTGCTAATGATAGCTCAATAAATCTGAAATTTTTTTCTGATAATTTTTTTGAGACGGAGTCACGTTTTGCTGCCCAGGTTGGAGTACAGTAGCTCAATAATAGTTCGCTGCTGATTCAAACTCCTGGACTCAGGTGATTCTCCCACCTCAGCCTCTCAAGTAGCTGGGACTACAGGTGTGTGCCACCATGCCCAGCTATTATTATTATTATTATTATTATTAATTTTTTAATAGAGATAAGGTCTCACTATATTGTCAAGGCTGAACTCGAACTCCTAGCCTCATACAATCCTCCCACATTGGCCTCCCAAAGTGCTGGGATTATAGGCATGAGCCACTGCCCCCAACCTGAAAATTCGTTTTAAAGAATAAACTTTCTAAATAATTATTCCTTATATATGGCACATGATAGGCCATTTTGCTAGCAAGCAAATGAATTTTAGGCTCACATCATGAATTTTAGCTCCAGAACAACTGCAAGAACAAACCGGGAATCCTGAGAGGACCCTCTGAAGGAAGCAGACTGCAGGACTAGGGAGACATCCCAAATACTCAGCTGCAGCAGAATCTGTTCAAGGAGAGTCTGAGCTCAGACATGCCTAGCCCTGACCCCACCTGATGGCCCTTCCCTATCCACCTGAGTGGCTGAAGACAAAGGGCACAAATTCTTGGGAGTTCTAGGGCCCTGCCTACCGCCAGTTCCTCTCTATACTACCACAGCTGATGTTCTCTGGAAAGCGCCACCTCTGGGCAGGAGGCCAAAAAGCACCTTAAAAGTAGAACATTAAACCACCAAAGCTAAGAACCCTCACAGAGTCCATTTCACTACCCCACCGCCCCCAGCACCTCCACTGTAACAGGTACTGGTATCTGAGAGACCAATAGACAGTTCACATCACAGGACTCTGTATAGACAGCCCCTAGTACCAGCCTGGAGCCAGGTAGACTTGCTGGTGGCTAGACCCAGAAGAGAGACAACAGTCACAACAGTTGGGCTCTCAGGAAGCTACATCCATAAGAAAAAGGGGAGGGTACTACATGAAAGGAATAACCCATGGAACAAAAGAGTCTGAACAACAGCCTTCAGCCTTAGACCTTCCCTCTGACAGAGCCTACCCAAATGAGAAGAAACCAGAAAACCACCTCTGGTAATATGACAAAACAAGGTTGTTTAACACCCCCAAAAAACTCATACTAGTTTACCAGCAATGGATCCAAATCAAGAAAAAATCCCTGATTTACCTTAAAAGGAATTCAGTAGGTTAATTGTTAAGGTAATCAGGGAGGCAGCAGAGAAAGGCAAAGCCCAATGCAAGGAAATCAAAAAAAAAAAAAAAAAAAAAAAAAGATATAAGAAGGGAAGGAAGAAACATTCAAGGAAATAGCATAAAGAAAAAACAATCAAAACTTCAGAAAACACTGGACACATTTTGCATGTATAGAAATGCAAAATGGAAAATCTCAGCAACAGAATTGAACAAGTAGAAGAAAGAAATTCAGAGCTTGAAGACAATGTTTTCAAATTAATCCAGTCCAACAGAGACAAAGAAAAAAGAATAAGAAAATAAAGAAAATATGAACAAAGCTTCCAAGAAGTCTGGGATTATATTAAATGACCAAACCTAAGAATAATTTTTGTTCCTGAGGAAGAAGAGAAATCTAAAAGTTTGGAAAACATATTTGGGGGAATAATCGAGGAAAACTTTCCCAGCCTGGCTACAGACCTAGACATTCAAATACAAGAAGCACAAAGAACACGTGGAAATTCATTGCAAAAGATCATTGCCTAGGCACATTGTCATCAGGTTATCTAAAGCTAAGACAAAGGAAAGAATCTTAAGAGCTGTGAGACAAAAGCACCAGGTAACCTATAAAGGAAAACCTATCAGATTAACAGCAGATTTCTCAGTAGAAACTCTTCAAGCTAGAAGAGATTGGGGCTCTATCTTCAGCCTCCTCAAACAAAACAATTATTAGCCAAGGATTTGTATCCAGCAAAACTAAGCATCATATATGAAGGAAAGATGCAGTCTTTTTCAGACAAACAAATACTGAGACAATTTGCCACTACCAAACCACCACTACAAGAACCGATAAAAGGAGCTCTAAATCTTGAAACAAATCCTGGAAACACATCAAAACAGAACCTCTTTAAAGCATAAATCACACAGGACTTATAAAACCAAAATACAATTTGAAAAACAAAAACAAAAAACCAAGGTACACAGGCAACAAATTGCATGATGAATGGAATGGTACCTCACATCTCAATACTAACATTGAATGTAAATGGCCTAAATGCTCCACTTAAAAGATACAGAACTGCAGAACAGATAAGAACTCACAAACCAACTATCTGCTGCCTTCAGGAGATTCACCTAACACACAAGGACTCATATAAATTTAAAGCAAAGGGATGGAAAAAGGCATTTGGAAACCAAAAGCGAGCAGGGGTAGTTATTCTAATATCAGACAAAACAAACTTTAAAGCAACAGCAGTTAAAAGAGACAAAGAGGGACATTATGTAATGGTAAAAGGCCTTATCCAACAGGAAAATATCACAATTCTAAACATAAATGCACCTAACACTAGAGCTACCAAATTTATAAAACAATTACTAATAGACCTATGAAATGAGATAGACAGCAACACAATAATAGTGGTGGACTTCGATACTCCACTGACAGCACTAGACAGGTCATCAAGACAGAAAGTCAAAAAAGAAACAATGGATTTAAACTATACCTTGGAACAAATGAACTTAACAGATATATACAGAACATTTCACGCAGCAACTGCAGAATACACATTCTATTCAACTGTACATGGAACGTTCTCCAAGATAGACCTTATGATAGGCCATAAAATGAGCCTCAATAAATTTAGGAAAATTGAAATTATATCAAGCACCCTCTCAGACCACAGTGGAATAAAACTGGAAATTAATTCCAAAAGTAACCTTCAAAACCATGCAAATACATGGAAATTAAATAACCTGCTCCTGAATGAGTATTAGGTCAAAAGTGAAATTGTGATGGAAATTAAAAAATTCTTCGAACTGAACAACAATAACGACACAACCTACCAAAACCTCTGGGATGGCTGGCTGGATCCAGGGCCTGACCCTGTCTGGGCCTCCTGTGCCAATATTGGGACTTACAAACAATGTTACTACTGGGCAGCTCTGCATTTCCCTCTATGCTGCCTGAACCAGTCCCAGGTTGCTGGGGAGCAGAGGCCAGACCAGGGCCGGTCTGGGTGCCCTGACCCTCAGCTGGCCCTGCCTAGCCACACAGCCATCCTGGACATGGTGTCGTCCCTCTGCCACACCAGGTCCTGTGAGGAGTCCCCCGAGAGGAGCCCACTGTGGGATGGGGTTGACCTTTGTTTCCTGCCTGGGTATCTGGGTCTGGCTACCAGCCGTGTTTTTCATGTGTTGATTTTATTTGACTACAGGAATGGTAGGTCTCATCCTTCCTGTCTGGGCCAAGAGTGGCTGAGGGCTGCCTCACTGCAAACTCTCCCTCCAGTGTCACTGATGGTCGTCCTTGTCTCAGAATGACCAGGGGCCAGCCAGTGTCTGACCAAGGTCAAGGGGCACGTGCAGGGATGGCAAGGATGACTCTGAAGCCAGAAATGCCTTAAACTGCAACGCGCCATCTGGTCCCCACTCCCAGCCCCAGCCCTAACCCAGTCCTCTTAGGAGCAGGACCAGATAAAAGTGTGTGGCAGAGAGGCTGAGCACCGTGTTACTAACTCCAGTACGTTCCTGTGTCGATCGCTGTGAAATAAAGTCTGAAAACTTAAAACAAACAAACAAACAAACAAAAACCTCTGGGACGCAAGAAAGGCGGTGTTAAGAGGAAAGTTCACAGCCCTAAACGCCTACATGAAAAAGACTGAAAGAGCACAAACTGACATTCTAAGGTCACACCTCAAGGAACTAGAGAAATAAGAACAAACCAAAACCAAATGCAGCAGAAAAAAAGGAAATAACCAAGATCAGAGCAGAACTAAATGTAATTGAAACAAACAAACAAAATACAAAAGATAAATGAAATAAAAAGCTGGTTCTTTGAAAGGATAAAGAAAATTGAAATACCATTAATAAGATTAACCAAGAAAAGAAGAGAGAAAATCCAAACAACGATTAAGAAACAAAATGGAAGATATTACAACTGACACCACTGAAATACAAAAGATCACTCAAGGCTACTATGAACACCTTTATACACATAAACTAGAAAACCTAGAGGAAATGGATAAATTCCTGGAGAAATATAAACCTCTTAGCTTAAATCAGGAAGAATTAGATACCCTGAACAGACCAATAACAAGTAGTGAGATTGAAATGGTAATTTAAATATTACCAACAAAAAAAGACCAGGTCCAGATGGATTTGCAGTAGAATTCTTCCAGACATTCAAAGAAGAGTTGGTACCAAGCCTTTTGACACTGTTCCTCAAGACAGAGAAAGAGGGAATCCTCCGTAATCCATTCTATGTAGCCAGTATCACCCTAATACCAAAACCAAGAAAGGACATAACCAAAAAAGAAAACTACAGACTGATATCCCTGATGAACATAGACACTAAAATCCTTAACAAAATACTAGCTAACTGAATCCAACAACATATCAAAAAGATAATCCACCATGATCAAGTGGGTTTCATACCAGGGATACAAGTATGGCTTAACATACACAAGTCAATAAATGTGATACGCCAAATAAACAGAATTTAAAACAAAAGTCATATGATCATTGCAATAGATGCAGAAAAAGCACTCGACAGCATCCCTTTATGATTAAAACTCTCAGCAAAATTGACATACAAGGGACATACCTCAATGTAATGAAAGTCATAGATGACAAACCCACAGTCAACATAATACTGAATGGGGAAAAGTTGAAAACATTCCCTCTGAGCACAGGAACAAGACAAGGATGCCCACTCTCACCACTCTTCTTCAACATAGAACTGGAAGCCCTAGGCAGAGCAAACACACAAGAGAAAGAAAAAAAGGGCATCCAAATGGGTAAAAAGGAAGTCAAACTGTCATTGTCTGCTGATAATATGATCGTTTACCCCCAAAACCCTAAAAACTCCTCCAGAAACCTCCTAGAACTGATAAAAGAATTCAGCAAAGTTCCAGACACAAGATTAATGTACACAAATCAGTAGCTCTTCTATACACCAGCAGTGACCAAGCAGATAATCAAATCAAGAACTTAAACCCTTCTACAACAGCTGGGAGAAAAAAACAAACAAACAAAAAAAAAAAACCAAAACAAAAAACTTAGGAATATACCTAACCAAAGAGGCGAAAGACCTCTACAAGGAAAATTACGAAACACTGCTGGAAGAAATCATAGATGACACAAATGGAAACACATCCTGTGCTCATGGTGGGTAGAGTCAATATTGTGAAAATGACCATACTGCCAAAAGCAATCTACAAATGAAATGCAATTCCCATCAAAATACCACCATCATTCTTCACAGAATTGGAAAAAACAATTCTAAAATCCTTATGAAACCAATAAAGAGCCTGCATAGCCAAAGCAAGACTAAACAAAAAGAACAAATCTAGAGGCATCACACTACCTGATTTCAAACTATATCATACAGCCATAGTCGCCAAAACAGTATCGTATTGGTATAAAAATATGCATAAAAATACAAAAATATAGACCAATGGAACAGAATAGAGGACTCAGAAATAAACCCAAACACAGCCAACTGATCTTCAATAAAGCAAACAAAAACATAAAGTGGAGAAAGAACACCCTTTTCAACAACTGGTGCTGGGATAACTGGCTAGCCACATGTAGGAGAATGAAATTGAATCCTTATCTCTCACCTTACACAAAAATCAACTCAAGATAAAGGACTTAAATCTAAGACCTGAAACTATAAAAATTATTGAAGATAACATTGGAAAAACCCTTCAAGACATTGGCTTATGCAAGAATTTCATGACCAAGAACCCAAAAGCAAATGCAACAAAAACAAATAGTTGGAACTTAATTAAACTAAACAGCTTTTGCACAGCAAAAGGAACAGTCAGCAGAGTAAACAGGCAATCCACAGAATAGGAAAAAAATCTTCACAATCTATACATCTGACAAAGGACTAATATCCAGAATCTACAACAAACTCAAAGAAATCAGTAAGAAAAAAACAAACAATCCCATCAAAAAGTGGGCAAAGGACATGAATACACAATTCTCAAAAGAAGATATACAAATGGCCAACAAACGTATGAAAAAAGCAATTGCAAAATCATGGAACCAACCCAAATGCCCATCAATCAATGAATGGATAAAGAAACTGTAGTATTTATATATACATATACGATGTATATGTACTACTCGGCTGCAAAAAAAGAATGAATTAATGGCATTTGCAGCGACCTGGCTGAGATTGAAGACTATTATTCTAAGTGAAGTGACTCAGGAATGGAAAACCAAACATCGTATATTCTCACTGATATGTGGGAGCTAAGCTATGAGGACACAAAGGCATAAGAATGATACAATGGACTTTGGGGACCTGGGGGAAAGCATGGGAAGGGAAAGAGGGATAAAAGACTGCAAATATGGTGCAGTGTATACTGCTCAGGTGATGGGTGCATCAAAATCTCACAACTCACCACTAAAGGACTTACTCATATAACCAAATTCCACCTGTAGCCCAATAACCTATGGAAAAATTTTTTAAAAAGAAATGACTTTTAGAATGTCACCCAGTTTAGATCAGGGAAGTAAACAGATAAGAGTGATTGCTTTGGAAGTGGAATCAAGAGAGAAAAATCCAGGAGAAAATGAGGAGAAAACTCAATAGCACTTGTTTAAAGTGTCCCTTTTTTGTGTGTCTGTATTCACTAATACACACAGAAGTAATATATTAAGTAGAACTGAAGTAATAAGTGGTAGTTATGTGTCTTCCAGATTCTTCTGGTGCCATTAGAAGTTGCCAACAACTGGTGCTCTGCTTTTTTATGAAGCGTTAAAATACCAAGCCACTATAACCCTAGACATAGTCAAATATAAAAGGCACACATGATACTAACATTGCAGAGCTCCTGAATTTTGTTCTAACATGCTCTATCTCACTGACCAAAATTTTTTCTAATTATTATTGTTGGAAAAACCATATGTAAATTTTAAATCTGCTGTTTCACTGAATTGTAATTTATGTAAGTATAAATCTTTGGAAGAAGCATAAAGTCAGTACTTCTCTCTGAAATCACTATTATATATCAAAAGTACTACATAACAGGCATAATCACAAGAATCTTCCTACCCAATTCAGTGCACCAAAGAAAGTAAAAATATTTATAAATTTAGAACTAAAATTTTATCTTCTTAACTCAGATGAAGTAGAACAGTAAACACATCAAAGACAAAAAGATTATTTCTTCTTTTTGCATTATCTTTTTTCTCACTCCTTCTCTCTCATGCACAAACACACACAAAATACATAGACAAACATACTTCCTATTTAAAGACACATTTGCTGATTATGATGTGTATTTTTCACTAAATCCCATCTATAGTTTTTATAAGGTAGCATTCCATCAGGAGGTGCTCCATAGGAAGAAACAAAGAATGCTAGAATCACATAAATTTCAGAAGCACTATTTGTCATATCACATTCTTGGAAATTCGCAGTGCATGTTAGTGTAGTGAAGCCTTCCAGAGATCCTGAAGAAAAAACAAACAAACAAAAAAAATTGTTTAAATTGGAATATCCCAAATGTAGTTGACCATAGGCCATTTTTATACCTAATACCTAACACAACACCATAGTAGTCAGGACATGCTTGGTCATGCTGTAATAACAAGAAGCCCCAAAACATCGCTGACTTGCATTGTAAAATTTATTTCTCACTTAATACTACATATCTGATGTGGTTTTGAGGAAAGTTATGCTCACCGTATTCACTCAGATAATCAGGTGAGTTGTTTTTTTCTTTTCACAATCACTACAACGAGAAAGAAATTCAGCAAATCATGCAATACTTTTAAAACTTCCTCCAAGTGACATTACTCTTCTTCTTCTTTTTTTTTTTTTTTGGTTAATCCCATTGGCCAAGGTGAATAATATTATTGCCATGCCCAACTTCAGTGTCAGAAGGGAAGGCTAATTCTACCATGTGTTCTGAAGAGAGGGAGTCAAATATTTTTGGTGAACAGCAGGACTACCACAAATAACACTTTGGAAAATGCTGGGCTGAAGAAACAGCTTTGGCACCTGTTATTCAATCGTTCAGTGAACATACAAAATAAATACTCCTGTCAAGATAATCATCCTGGGGTTTGCCCAGTCGTCAGCATTGCCAACTTGGCTTCTTGGCTTTACCAGCTGCATAATGTGGTCTGTTCCAAGGCAGTTGCCCCATCTGTGACTCAAATCCTGCCCTTTGCTGATGTTGCTTCCTGGCAAATGATGATCATGATAATCACATAAAGCAGTTGTTCACCCATCTGCCTTGATACCAGCATTCCAACATATGTTATCTCCTCTAAACCTGTTTTAGTTCTTATCTCATAGTCTCTGTCTTAGTGTATTCAATCTGCCATAGTAAAATGTCATAAACTGGGTGACTTAAAAACAACAGGAATTTATTTCTCACAGTTCTAGAGGCTGGGAAATCCAAGATCAGGGCACCAGCAGATTTGGCATTTTTGACATTTGGTATAGACCTGGCCCATTTCCTGGTTCATAGATGTCACCTTCCCACTGTGTCCTCACATGGTGAAAGGGGCATGGCAACTCTCTAGGACCTCTTTTATAAGGGCACTAATCCCATTTTTGAGGGCTCTGACCTCATGATCTAATAATTACTTCCCGAAGACCCCACCTATTAATACCATCGCCTTGTGGGTTAGCATTTCAACATATGGATTTTGGGGTAACACAGACATTCACATCATAGCAATCTCTAACATTATTTTCAGAAAGGAGCTATTAATATATTACTTGTCAGAGACCAATATATTGTAGTGGCCTCCATCCATTACAAATTAGACATGTACAAAATAATATTAAATAGTGTAAGGGACTGCTTCCTTATTTCTAAAATTTTTAGATCTAGGAAAAGACGTTTCCAAAGCAGAGCTTGCTCCAAGAGAGGAAAGGACGACATGTAGGTGGGGCTTGATTTTGCTTCCCTGGCTTCAACAACCCCGCTTCTGGATTAATCTCCCTTGCATACTTGGATTTCGTATATTACTTTGCCTATAATAAAGGTTCTGTGGTTAAAAATATATATTTTACCTATTGACCAAATGTTCTTTAAGGTCCTTTTCAGTCTTGACATTTTAACATACTCCAATCACCAATAAGAGATATTTGACATTCAGCATAGACAGGACAAATGGTCAGTTCAGCTGATGCGAGTTGCTGTCCCCAGGTGAACCATGGTTAGCTCAGTTTTAGTACGCTTTTCTGATGACAAAGAGGGTAACATGCTGCCAAGAATATGAAGCTGTGCTGATTTCTTTGCTTCTGTGTCTGCTACGTAACACTAGCTATTCTTCAAAAATTTGAGGAGCTTAGCTTATACCCCTAAAGAGACACAAACCGCTGGAGTCAAACTAAAGACACACAGCTGGTACAGAATGTGCACAAGGTCCAGAACCACCATGTGCAGAGGTGACCCCTGAACTCCAGTGTAGTCTTTTCAGCTTCACCTAAGTCTGACTTAGGTGATGACACAAATAATCCAAAGGATCCTGGAATCAAGCCCTTATTGAGGACCGGAGGCTTAGATCCACCTAGCTTGAACAATGAAGCTTGGTATTTGGATGTTCTTCGCTTCCCATTCCTTCTAAGAGTTCTTTTAAATAAGGCCACCAAAGTTTACTATAAAGATCATGAAAGAGTTTCATCCAAGTGATAATTCTGATATGTTGAGAACACTGCTGGAGATTGGATAAGGAAAGGATTCTGAGGTCAAGCATAGACCCAGCAGAAAATAATAGCATTATTCATTAGTGATGTCAGCATGGCAGCGCTCATGCCACATATTTGTCATCCTGAGGTCCTTCTGATCCCATCACGAACTTCCATCATCAAAATAATGACCTTCAAATCAGTCCCTTTGTGTTTCCTATAACTGGAAGAGAAATGAATGATGTTCAAAGCATTAACACTCAAAATCCAGAGCAATAATAATGGATGATCAACAAGGTGTCATAAATTGAATCTTATACTACTGCTTTGTGTTATTTTACCTTTGAATGGAGAATACATACTCTGTGTTTTTCACCTTTACTAAAAAATATTTAACTGGTATCATTTCTGTTGATTGCATGAGAATTCACATTTATTCCTTTAAAGTTAAACAGCAATGCATTGACGTTCTCTTCCCATTATTTTCTTTAATAAGTTTTTATGTTTAGAAATAAAAATTTACAGGCTAAAATGTAAGACCATGGTAATATAGTTAGAGATAAATATTATTACTCAATAAATATTGATTATTTATAGGCCTTCCATCTGCACAGTTTACAAGCCTAAAAAGTAATCCCAATCCAGAAAACTGAGGTAGATTAAACCAGTTTGCTTCTGTTAGGTTAATCAGTCAATCTACTCTAAAAATGAAACTTCCAGGTATGAAGATTTGTATTTCTTTTCTTTTTTTTTTTGTGGGGGCGTGGGTGGATGGAGTCTTGCTCTGTCACCCAGGCTGGAGTGCAGTGGCATGATCTTAACTCATTGAAACCTCCATCTGCAGGGTTCAAGCGATTCTCCTGTCTCAGCCTCCAAGTAGCTGGGACTACAGATGCAAGTCACCATGCCTGGCTCATTTCTGTATTTTCTTTTAATAAAGTCAGGTTTCACCATGTTGGCCAGGCTGGTATCAAACTCCTGACCTCAGGTGATCTGCCTGCCTCAGCCTCCTGTAGTGTTGGGATTATAGGTGTGAGGTACTGTGCCTGGCAAAGAAGATTTATATTTCTGATCATTGATATTATTCATACCTAAATAAGCAGAATCTGGGTTTCTTTCTGTTCGTTTTAACACAAAGATGCTCTCCAGTATATGACAGCAGCCAAATCCAGCTATCATATTTATTCAGAATGAGCAAGAACTGAGACATATCTCTTCATAAGATAATTTTTGGTTGGGATTTACACTCATTGTCTGTGTGAAACCCGTTAGGAATCTCACAGAAGATTCAGACGGCAAAAAATTCTAAGCAAAATGCTGGATGCCGCTCCATCCCAATTTTGGAACGTAGCTCTACTTATCAAGACCAAAAAAGTGAAATAGGGTGCTGAAGATAAGTTAGTTGTTCACTAAATTGTATCTCATTTCTTTCTGGGCACAAGATTACACAACATATCCAAGCATTCCTTGCACTTAAATACAGCTATATGAGAGCAAATTGTATTCAATAGATTGTGGGCAGAGTGGCACATGCCATTCCCAGGCCTGGCCTCCTACACATAACCATCTGTTCTCCTTTCCCATTCTTGGTCTAAATGGAGGGAACTCCAAGAACCCAAAGAGATAAAATGCAGAAGGATCTAGGTCCCTTAGTTGCACATGGATGATAAGTGAACAAAAATGAGTAGACTGTTTCCTAAGTACTAAATAAACTGTAAATGTGTTAAGTCTACCTCTGAGATTTTAGAGTTCTTTTTTGCAACAGTTATTCTGTCTTGACTAAACCAGCTAGTAAAACACAAGGAACCAGTGATGATCTGGATCATATTGCCTCCATTAAGATTCCTGGATAACAAGCTAATAAATAATAATTATTAACACATCATAAATATCAATATGAATACCTATTTGTGGCACTATAAGGACAGCTTACATTTGCTGAGCACTCTTCATATGCCAAAAAAAGGTATAATTTTGCTATCCGTATTTACGGATCATAAATGAAAAGTCAAATGATTAAATAACTGGATCAAGATCCAGATCTGTCAGTAAGTGGACCTTTAACTCAACTCCAACCTTTTTTTATTTTAATTCCTGAATTGTTAGGCACCGAGCCACATTGCCTCTCAGTTCTCACACTCATCCTGACCCACTTTTCTGACAATCATACAATCAAATTGACCTGTCTGCTTTATCACATCAGAGTATGCCTACCAATTGATATGATTCATTGTACTTGATATTCCTAAATTCTAAACCTGTTGAAAATTATATCTTTGAAGTTTAAATCTATAATCACCAAAGAGATTGCTTGCAAGTAGCATAACCCACTTAAGCTAGTTTAAGTAGAAAAAGAGTATGTCACAGCATATTAGGAAACTCAGAGGCTTCAGGAGGTTTATCAGATTATATCCAAGAACAATTCCCAAATCATACACTGAGCCTAACCAGTAGAGGTCCTTCTGGGTACAGGCATGGATCGTCACACAGTGGCCACTGCATTTGTTCGTATCATCACTATTCCAGGGACATCTGCCATTACTGCTTCAAAATGCCTGACATCTCTCCTCTGTGCTCTGCCACTCTCATGAGAATACGGATTCTATGAAGCAACTGCACCTAGTTCTTCATGTTGTTTCCTTCTAAGTAAAACAATCTCAGGAGAATAGCTCTGCTGGGCAAAGCCTACATCCTAGCTGGAGGCTGGGAAATCATGTTCTGGTTTCCACTGAGTAGGTGGATCTCATAGTGGAAAACCCCCCAAACATAAGGAGCCTGTTTAAAAGATTCTTGGTGACCGAAACACATGTCCACTGAAATGACAATGTAAAGTCACATGGAAACCAAAATTATGGGGGAACTGAAACAATGCTTCTTTTAGAGGAAGCTGGTTCAGAGAGAGAATAGAGCAGGGGTCCAGGGGGGAAAAGCAGCAGCCTTAGGAAAGACAGGGCTGCTGCATGATGACTCCTAAGTTTTGGTGAAGTCTGGCTGTCCTCGCTCTGATTGGCTTCCATGTATTTTTATAATATGAGGTCTCTGCAGTTCTTAAATGGCAAGTTCATAAATACATGCCAGGCAGTAAACACCTTCAAAATATTGACATGAATAAATAAATCTTAGAGTAAGATTCTCAGAGCTAGTATAAGCAGAAAAATAGCTTATTAAAGGATATTATTATAATAGAAAACTCACAGAAGATTCATGAGACTTAAAGGAGGGAGCAAGATGGAGAATTTTGTTTCTAACAGATATAGAAAGAACTCTTACATAGTGTTTAAGAGGATCAAACTTAGACAGCCCACACAATTGATTTGAATTCTGGCTCCACCCATTGACATCACTTCACGAAGTTGTAAATTCCATGAAATTATGGGTCATGTCTCACTCGCATTTGTGCCAATTATAGTCCCTGCCTTGCCGCAGAACTTAGTAGTTAATATTTTTTAATGAATTCTTTCAACTGGTAGTAGCAAAAAAGAAAACGGATTTCATTTATTTAGATTAAATAGAGCAAATAAGTGACTAGTTAGTAACTGGGAAGAAAAATGTGTTGACAATATGGGTTTCCAACAACTACAGAATGCTTGGGTTTATCATTTCTAGTAGGGTTGTTTTAGGGAATCAATTTTGTATAATTTTTAATTGCCACACATGCACAAAGTGGCCTCAAAACACCATGTAATGATTACAATGGCTATAAATCACATTGACTGTGACATTGCTTCTTCTAAGTCCAGAAGTTAGTTAACATATAATATTCACTACTCTCTCTTTCCAATGTTTGTGTCCAAACATTGTTTCTTAAGTAGCCATATTGATTGTATTGATTAATACTCCTGGTAGAAATGATGAAAAATATCGATTTGCTCTTGTAAACCTCAGCTAAAACTAAAATATCTAGAGTATTGCTTCCTTGAACTCCATAAGAGCTCTCTTCTCAGACTTCTTCCATTCTTGCTGATTACATCTACAGATGGAAATCAGGTGTGAAAATCCATTAAGATGCTTCACAACAAGACAAACTTTGACTCATATTGAACTCTCATGTTCTCTCTTCCTTAATTAAGGCACAAGAACATTTTTACCATGGCGAGAGAATGACTTAGATTATGGATCTTATTCCTTCTAATGGCATTCATTTCACCCAATTGGGGGATAATACATTTCTTACTTCATTGCTTTGCAAAGAGCCTCTTACTCAGGTTTCTTCCAAGGGAAGAATAAAGAGCAACCTGGTTTTACTTATAAAGAGCTCTCAGTTATCCACGCCACAAAAGAAAAATGAAGCATACAGCTGTTCTCCCAAAATTATAACATATTTTTTCACTAAACATTTTAAAACACAAATAAAGAACACCATTTAAATGAATTGGTGACACAGAATCTTATTTTAGAGCTGGAATAACCTTTAATGTTTGTAGCACAAAAAAGCAGTTGTGAGCACAGGCTTTGGAGTCAGATAACCTGGGTTAAAACCTCAGCTTCACATTTACCAGCTGTGTGACCTTAGGCAATTTACAAAACATCCTGTGCCTCAATATTTTCTTCTCTATACTTTTAATTTTAAGTATACAAATAAATAATAAAATCTAATAAGCAAGTTTAGGATAAATAAAAATAATAAAATGTAACAATAACTGTAATAATTCCTTTCTCATAGGCTTGTTATGAAGGTTAACTGAGATAATGCAATCCAGCACTTAGCAGTCAATACATGTTCATTCTTTTGTGTTTCACACTCTATGCACTTCTGTCCCAAAAAGGCATAGCAAGTTAAAAGAAAAGAAACAAACAAACAAAAAACAGCTTTCTACAGCCTTTCCTGATCTTTAGTAATTAGATGAATAAGCCTCAGAATTTTTGTTTTCTAAAGCTTCACTGACAATGTGAGATGTGAAAAAAATGTCATTGATCTCTATGGAGGAAGAAAAAAAAGAAAGACAAAATGCAGAATTGATTCAGACTGATAGTTTAGTATAAAGATGCAAACAGGACAGTCCTCATGGTTCACATTTGCCAGTTTATTTTCACCAAACATATTCACAATAGCAGGATCACTAAATGAATATTCAGCCCACAAGTGTTTAGCTTTTGTGGATTCCCAAATTAAAATTATTACTAAGAACAAAAAATCATTATTACTAATATCTGTGATAAAGACTGGGTCTACTTACTTGTACAGAAGTAGACACTTTATAAGCAAAAAGAAGAGCATTAGGAATTTGAAAGCCCAGTAAATGCAAATTAGAATTTTATTTTACAAAATAAGGCTGCTCTCATTTTCAACAAATTTCCAGGGATTCCAAGGAATCAGAAAAGGAATCAGAAGGAATAGCCGAGCCATTTTCACTCCTGAATTATCTTCCTGCCTGTTTTTATATTTAGATTTTTTAAAATGCAGTAACAATTATTACAGCTCTCAATTATTGGGTAATTACTATGAGCCAGGCATTCTGCTAAGTACTGTGCATGCATTATTTCATTTGATCCCCTCAACATATAGATGAGGAAGTCAATATCATTTTTCTATGTTTACAGATGAGGAAATTAAACATAGAAAGGTTGAGTTCCTTGTCTAGGATCTTAGAGCCAGTAAACGGTTCTTCAGTACATTGGCTAGGTCCAAAGCCAGGTTCGTTAGCCACTAATGCAAGCTATTAATACCTCTAGAAAAAGAACATACTAACTGAGTAACCCAAAGACTTCCAAGTATTTTGTCTATCCTGGAGCTTTGAGTCCAGTGAATATAGAGGGACTGATACCAGCTTGGGGAGCAGATGTGTAGATGAACTAACTCCATTCTTTTCCATACACTCCTTCTCCATTGCCAGATGTGGACCTGAGGTTGTAGTTCTCGGAAGCTATCTTTCTCTCTTGATGCCACCAAAGGATAACAGCTTGCTAATGAGGCACTTACCTTAGAGGCCCTGATGCTAACTAAGTCCTGGGAAACATGGTTAGACCATAAGATTACTCAGAGAAAGTAACCCCTTTGAAAACTGCTCCTTTACCTAAGTCTTGAAGCTGCTATGGATTTTGCTGATTTCAAGCAGTTGAAAGGCATTCAACTAAGGAGAGGCAGTGTGCTATATAGGAATAAAGCTTCAAAAGCAGTCCTGGGACGATATGAGGTTTTTCTGCTAGTTATTATAAAGACAAAAAAAGTAACTTATGAGGTTTTTCTGCTCATTATCATTATAATGACAAGACTTAACTCACCTGAATCTCTGTCTCTCTCTTTTTTTTTTTTTTTTTAAGACAGTCTCTGTCGCTCAGGCTGGAGTGCAACGGTGCAATCTTGGCTCACTGCAATCTCCACCTCCTGGGTTCAAGCGATTCTCATGCCTCAGCCTCTCAAGTAGCTAGAATTACAGTTATGCACCACTAGGCCTGGATAATTTGTGTGTGTGTGCGTGTGTGTGTGTGTGTGTGTGTGTGTGTGTGTGTGTGTTTAGAAGAAACAGGGTTTTGCCATGTTAACTAGGCTGATCTCGAACTCTTGGCCTCAAGTGACCCGCCTACACTGGCCTCCCAAAGTGCTGGGATTACAGGTGTGAGCCACTGTGCCAGGCCTGAATGAATCTCATTTACAATAATGAAATAGTATTATTTCATTTGTTATGTGACACATCTTTTGGATTTTAACTTTTGAAATCTGAGGCCTTTTTTTTTTTTTTTTTTTTTCTTACAGAGTCTCACTCTGTTGCCCAGACTGGAGTACTGTGGTGCAATCACAGCTCACTGCAGCCCCTATCTCCTGGGCTCAAGTGATTCTCCCACTTCAGCCTCCTGAGTAACTGGGACCACGGGTGCCTGCCACCATGCCTGGCTAAATTTTTTCTGTTTTTTTGTACAGATTAGGTCTCACTACGTTGCTCATGCTGGTCTCGAACTCCTGGCCTTAAGTGATTCTCTTGCCTCAGCCTCCCAAAGTACTGGGATTAAGGTGTGAGCCACCACATCAAGGCTCTGAGGTATCTTATAGCCAATAAATAGCATCTTCCAATGTTTGCTGGTCAGGCAACAGTAGTGAGGTATTTGTCATGGTTTGTGAATGTGCAAAAAATATTTGCAGAATGGATAGCAATGGAGATGATAGAGCATTTGCTCCTTGAATCCCAAGGCACTATACCAGAAAGTATGGGAAGATGAAAGATAGGAATACTTACAATGCGGTTAGAGACACAAAGAATAAACACATAAAATGTTTACCATAAATTCATGTTTAATTCATTGTATATTCTCATCTACTCCCAAAAAGGATTTGGGACAAAAAGAGGTTAAGTACTTTTGTCCAGAGTCATTACAGTTAGGCAGACTGGAAAATGACCTAATTCTTATCCTATGCTATTCTTAACCACTCTAACTCCCCATTCTCCAACTGCCCACAATGCTGGAAGAAGCAGCATGGCACAATGTGAAGAGCTCAGAAAATGGGACGATATTGTTTGTGCTGAAGAGGAGGAGGAAGTGGGGTTGTTGAGTCAACAGGGACTCTTCTCACTGGAGAGGACTATCAAAAGCACTCTAATGGTGAAGAAGGTGTGAGCAAAGGCACAAGAAGAAGAAAGATAATTTGTAGGAATTGTAAGTTAGTAAGGCTGACAAGGAAGTTTGTAAGGGTAGTAGTGGGACCTAGAGGTGGAAGGAAAGGAGAAGGAATCTGAAATCCAGAGAGTGACTTTCAGCCTTTATTCTGAAGACAGCTGCTATGGCCTGAATGTTTGTGTCCTTTCAAAATTCATGTGTAGAAGTCTAATTCCCAATGTGACAGTATTAGGTGATGGGGCCTTGTAAGAAGTAATTAAGTCATGGCCCGGTGCAGAGGCTCATGCCTGTAATCTCAGCACTTCGCAGGGCGGAGGTGGGTGGATCACCTGAGATCAGGAGTTCGAGACCAGCCTGGCCAACATGGTGAAACCCCGTCTCTACTAAAATTACAAAAATTGAAACTCCATCTCCACTAAAATTACAAAAATTAGCCAGGCATGGTGGCATGTGCCTGTAGTCCCAGCTACTCAGGAGACAGAGGCAGGAGAATTGCTTGAACCCGGGAGGCAGAGGTTGCAGTGAGCTGAAAGAGGAAAACTCTGTCTCCAAAACAAAAAAAAAGAAGAAGAAGAAATTAAGTTATGAGGTCTCTGCCCTCGTAAGTGGATCTGTGCCTTTAGAAAAGAGGCTGAAGGGAGAGTGTTTGCCCCTTCTAGCAAGTGAGGACACACAGAAAGCACCATCTATGAAGCAGAGTGAGCCCTCACCAGACACTCAACTTGCTGCTGCTTTGATCTTGGACTTCCAAGCCTCCAGAACTGTGGAGCAATAAATTTCTGTTTATAAGTTACTCAGTCTAATGTATTTTGTTATAGCAGATGAAATAAATGGAGACAACTGAGCTGCCAGTGAAGGTTTCTGAATTTATCTACTTTTAAAAGTTTAACTTGGGGAAGACTGTTCTGTTGCGCGTATGCAGTTGGAGATGATGAGCTTACTTCTGTGCTTCGTAAATGAAACACAACGGGAGAGACTGGTGAGATTTCTTTCTATGTGGGGCTTTGGTTGTGATAGACGTGATAGAGGAAAGGGAAAAATACGTTACAGAAATTCATATTAAAAAGTGCCTGTGAAAATGTTCAAATAAGATTGGGAAATGTTAGAATACGCAAAACTCCCTGATTATTCCATTGTTAGACTTTTCAGAACCTTTAGGGCAGCAGTCCCCAATCTCGTTGGCACCAGGAACTGGTGTCATGGAAGACAATTTTTCCACAGACCAGGGTAGGGGGATGGTTTTGGGATCATTCAAGCACATTACATTTATTGTATATTTTATTTCTATTATTATTACATTGTAATATATATGAAATAATTACACAACTCACCATAATGTAGAATCAGTGGGAGCCCTGAGCTTGTTCTCCTGGAACTAGAGGGTCCCATCTAGGGGTGGTGGGAGACAGTGACAGATCACCAGGCATTAGATTCTCATAAGGAGCGTACAACCTAGATCCCTCGTGTGCACACTTCACAATAGGGTTCACGCTTCTAGCTGCCACTGACCTGACAGGAGGCAGAGCTCAGGTGGTAATGCAAATCATGGGGAGCAGCTGTAAATACAGATGAAGCTTCGCTTGCTTGCCCCTGCCTACCTCCTGCTTTGCAGCCTGGTTCCCAACAGGCCATGGTACTGGTCTGTGGCCTGGAAATTGAGGATCTCTGCTTTAGGGAATACAAATTATAACATTACCCACATGTTGATCATTGAGCACTTTTACACTTTTTCCCATAGGAAATTGCCTATTAATGAATTCTAGTTCCAAGTTCCAGTGAGCCTGGTTTGAGAAATGCTGAGTTACTTATATCCTAGTTAATGGCTAAGTTGTAGCTCTTTTATCTTTTATTTATTTTTTATTCCAGCATTGGATTATCAGCCTCAGACCTTTTATAAGCATATTTGCATTCAATTTAATAATTTTCACTCATAATCATAGGTCACCAAGTTACTGAAATCAATTTCGATGACACCATAAGAACATTTTATGGCCAAGGATAGTGGTGCTTGCCAATAATCCTAGCTACGTAGGAGGCTGAGGTAGGAGTATTATCTTAGCCCAGGAGTTTGAGACTAGCCTGGGCAACATAGCAAGATACTTTATCAAGAGAAAATAAAACAAGTAACATTTTATGAAAGTAGGTAGATCATGGCCGGGCTTAGTGGCTCATGCTTATAATCCCAGCACTATGGGAGGCCGAGGTGGGTGGATCACGAGGTCAGGAGTTCAAGACCAGCCTGGCCAAGGTGGTGAAACCCCGACTCTTCTACAAATACAAAAATTAGCCAGGTGTGGTGGCAAGTGCCTGTAATTCCAACTACTCAGGAGGCTGAGTCAGGAGAATCACTCGAACCCGGGAGGCAGAGGTTGCAGTGAGCTGAGATCGTGCCACTGCACTCCAGGCTGGGCAACGAGAGTGAGACTCCATCCCTCCAAAAAAGGAAGTAGGTAGATCATAACTAATGTGAATATATATAATATATATATATAGTGTATGCATGCATATGTATATATGTATGTTTGCTTATATTTCTATATGTATGTTTACATTGGTGTATATAAATATATATGTATGTATTTGTGTATATATGTGTGTGTGTATTCCTTATATTTAATTTAATTCCACAAAACTCAGTGATAGTTATTACCTTACACTTGCTTCATGCAGAACATATTACATAGCAGAACAGTAGAAAGCACCTTGCTAACATTATTCAAAGTCTTTGCTAACAGAACAAAAAAAAAAAAAAAAAAAAAAAATTGGTGGTTTGCACTTGCCTTAATTTTACTGTCTGAGACTTTTTCAGCAAAATGCACAATTGTAATAAGCGGAATTGTAAAAGGCTGCTGTTGGGTTTTTACAGACTCTCTCTCTTTCATCACACCTTTAGAAAACAGGTTTTTTTTTTTCTTTTTATTTATTTATTTATTTATTATACTTTAAGTTCTAAGGTACATGTGCATAATGTACAGGTTTGTTACATATGTATACTTGTGCCATGTTGGTGTGCTGCACCCATCAACTTGTCAGCACCCATCAACTCGTCATTTACATCAGGTATAACTCCCAATGCAATCCCTCCCCCCCTCCCCTCCCCATAATAGGCCCCAGGGTGTGATGTTCCCCTTCCCGAGTCCAAGTGATCTCATTATTCAGTTCCCACCTATGAGTGAGAACATGTGGTATTTGGTTTTCTGTTCTTGCGATAGTTTGCTAAGAATGATGGTTTCCAGCTGCATCCATGTCCCTACAAAGGATACAAACTCATCCTTTTATATGGCTGCATAGTATTCCATGGTGTCTATGTGCCACATTTTCTTAATTCAGTCTGTCACTGATGGACATTTGGGTTGATTCCAAGTCTTTGCTATTGTGAATAGTCCCTCAATGAACATACGTGTGCATGTGTCTTTATAGCAGCATGATTTATAATCCTTTGGGTATATACCCAGTAATGGGATGGTTGGGTCATATGGTACTTCTAGTTCTAAATCCTTGAGGAATCGCCATACTGTTTTCCATAATGGTTGAACTAGTTTACAATCCCACCAACAGTGTAAAAGTGTTCCTATTTCTCCACATCCTCTCCAGCACCTGTTGTTTCCTGACTTTTTAATGATTGCCGTTCTAACAGGTGTGAGATGGTATCTCATTGTGGTTTTGATTTGCATTTCTCTGATGGCCAGTGATGATGAGCATTTTTTCATGTGTCTGTCGGCTGCATGCATGCCTTCTTTTGAGAAATGTCTGTTCATATCCTTTGCCCACTTTTTGATGGGGTTGTTTGTTTTTTCTTGTAAATTTGTTTGAGTTCTCTGTAGGTTCTGGATATTAGCCCTTTGTCAGATGAGTAGATTGCAAAAATTTTCTCCCATTCTGTAGGTTGCCTGTTCACTCTGGTGGTAGTTTCTTTTGCTGTGCAGAAGCTCTTTAGTTTAATTAGATCCCATTTGTCAATTTTGGCTTCTGTTGCTGTTGCTTTTGGTGTTTTAGACGTGAAGTCCTTGCCCATGCCTATGTCCTGAATGGTACTACCTAGGTTTTCTTCTAGGGTTTTTATGGTATTAGGTCTAACATTTAAGTCTCTAATCCATCTTGAATTAATTTTCATATAAGGAGTAAGGAAAGGATCCAGTTTCAGCTTTCTACTTATGGCTAGGCAATTTTCCCAGCACCATTTATTAAATAGGGAATCCTTTCCCCATTTCTTGTTTTTGTCAGGTTTGTCAAAGATCAGATGGCTGTAGATGTGTGGTATTATTTCTGAGGACTCTGTTCTGTTCCATTGGTCTTTCTCTCTGTCTTGGTACCAGTACCATGCTGTTTTGGTTACTGTAGCCTTGTAGTATAGTTTGAAGTGAGTAGTGTGATGCCTCCAGCTTTGTTCTTTTGACTTAGGATTGTCGTGGCAATGTAGGCTCTTTTTTGGTTCCATATGAACTTTAAAGCAGTTTTTTCCAACTCTGTGAAGAAACTCATTGGTAGCTTGATGGGGATGGCATTGAATCTATAAATTACCATGGGCAGTATGGCCATTTTCACGATATCGATTCTTCCTATCCATGAGCATGGTATGTTCTTCCATTTGTTTGTGTCCTCTTTTATTTCACTGAGCAGTGGTTTGTAGTTCTCCTTCAAGAGGTCCTTTACATCCCTTGTAAGTTGGATTCCTAGGTATCTTATTCTCTTGGAAGCAATTGTGAATGGAAGTTCATTCATGATTCGGCTCTGTTTGTTACTGGTGTATAAGAATGCCTGTGACTTTTACACATTAATTTTGTATCCTGAGACTTTGCTGAAGTTGCTTATCAGCTTAAGGAGATTTTGGGCTGAGATGATGGGGTTTTCTAAATATACAATCATGTCATCTGCAAACAGGGACAATTCGACTTCTTCTTTTCCTAACTGAAGACCCTTTATTTCTCTCTCTTGCCTGATTGCCCTAGTCAGAACTTCCAACACTATGTCAAATAGGAGTGGTGAGAGAGGGCATCCCTGTCTTGTGCCAGTTTTCAAAGGGAATGCTTCCAGTTTTTGCCCATTCAGTATGATATTGGCTGTGGGTTTGTCATAAATAGCTCTTATGATTTTGAGATACGTTCCATCAATACTGAATTTATTGAGAGTTTTTAGCATGAAGGGCTGTTGAATTTTGTCAAAGGCGTTTTCTACATCTATTGAGATAATCATGTAGTTTTTGTCTTTGGTTCTGTTTATATGCTGGATTACGTTTATTGATTTGTGAATGTTGAACCAGCCTTGCATCCCAGGGATGAAGCCCACTTGATCATGGTGGATAAGCTTTTTGATGTGCTGCTGGATTCGGTTTGCCAGTATTTTATTGAGGATTTTTGCATCAATGTTCATTAGGGATATTGGTCTAAAATTCTCTTTTTTTGTTGTGTCTTTGCCAGGCTTTGGTATCAGGATGACGTTGGCCTCATAAAATGAGTTAGGGAGGATTCCCTCTTTTTCTATTGATTGGAATAGTTTCAAAAGGAATGGTACCAGCTCCTCCTTGTACCTCTGGTAGAATTCAGCTGTGAATCCATCTGGTCCTGGACTTTTTTTCGTTGGTAGGCTATTAATTATTGCCTCAATTTCAGAGCCTGCTATTGGTCTATTCAGGGATTCAACTTCTTCCTGGTTTAGTCTTGGGAGAGTGTAAGTAAGTGTCCAGGAAATTATCCATTTCTTCTAGATTTTCTAGTTTATTAGAGGTGTTTATAGTATTCTCTGATGGTAGTTTGTATTTCTGTGGGGTCGGTGGTGATATCCCCTTTATCATTTTTTATTGCTTCTATTTGATTCTTCTCTCTTTTCTTCTTTATTAGTCTTGCTAATGGTCTATCAATTTTGTTGATCTTTTCAAAAAACCAACTCCTGGATTCATTGATTTTTTTGGAGGGTTTTTTGTGTCTCTATCTCCTTCAGTTCTGCTCTGATCTTAGTTATTTCTTGCCTTCTGCTAGCTTTCGAATGTGTTTGCTCTTGCTTCTCTAGTTCTTTTAATTGTGATGTTAGAGTGTCAATTTTAGATCTTTCCAGCTTTCTCTTGTGGGCATTTAGTGCTATAAATTTCCCTCTACACACTGCTTTAAATGTGTCCCAGAGATTCTGGTATGTTGTATCTTTATTCTCATTGGTTTCAAAGAACATCTTTATTTCTGTCTTCATTTCGTTATGTACCCAGTAGTCATTCAGGGGCAGGTTGTTCAGTTTCCATGTAGTTGAGCGGTTTTGATTGAGTTTCTTAGTCCTGAGTTCTAGTTTGATTGCACTGTGGTCTGAGAGACAGTTTGTTATAATTTCTGTTCTCGTACATTTGCTGAGGAGTGCTTTACTTCCAATTATGTGGTCAATTTTGGAATAAGTGAGATGTGGTGCTGAGAAGAATGTATATTCTGTTGATTTGGGGTGGAGAGTTCTGTAGATGTCTATTAGGTCCGCTTAGTGCAGAGTTGAGTTCAATTCCTGGATATCCTTGTTAACTTTCTGTCTCATTGATCTGTCTAATGTTGACAGTGGGGTGTTGAAGTCTCCCATTATTATTGTATGGGAGTCTAAGTCTCTTTGTAAGTCTCTAAGGACTTGCTTTATGAATCTGGGTGCTCCCGTATTGGGTGCATATATATTTAGGATAGTTAGCTCTTCCTGTTGAATTGATCCCTTTACCATTATGTAATGGCCTTCTTTGTCTCTTTTGATCTTTGATGGTTTAAAGTCTGTTTTATCAGAGACTAGGATTGCAACCCCCGCTTTTTTTTGTTCTCCATTTGCTTGGTAAATCTTCCTCCATCCCTTTATTTTGAGCCTATGTATGTCTCTGCGTGTGAGATGGGTCTCCTGAATACAGCAGACTGATGGGTCTTGACTCTTTATCCAGTTTGCCAGTCCGTGGAAGAAAGGTTTTAAGTAGCAGTATACACCATCTAAAACAAGAGTTTGCAACAAGTTTAATTGGGAATACAGAATTCTTTCTGTCAAAGACAATGTTGACCTCATTTTCAAGTAAGCGAAGAATGAATTACTCATTTATTTACTTCTTGCACACAATAACCAAGTCAAACCACCATCAGTCTTCTACGAAAGGCTATTATTGCTGGGTGTGGTGGCTCACGCCTGTAATCCCAACAATTTGGGAGGCTGAGGCAGGTGGACCACCTGATGTCAGGAGTTGAAGACCAGCGTGGCTAACATCGTGAAACTCTGTCTCTACTAAAAATACAAAAATTAACCAGGCGTAATGGTGTGTGCCTGTAATCCCAGCTACTCAGGAGGCTGAGGCAGGAGAATCACTTGAACCTGAACCTGGGAGACAGAGGTTGCAGTGAGCCGAGATTGCACCACTGCACTCCAACCTGGACAAGAGAGAGACTCCTTCCAAAAAAAAAAAAAAAAAAAGAAAGAAAGAAAGAAAGAAAAAAATGAAAAAAATGGTTACTCTTACAAAACTCTCCCTGCCTCTGGAAAAAAACGCATTGGCTTATATCTTACATTTCTGCAGAATTCAGGAGTGTGTTTCTTCCCAGGCATGCCATATTGGTTCTGACACCTGTGTCTGTCCTTGTGGAGTCACCTCTGAGAGGAATGGTTCTCCCCTTCATTGCCTCTTTTTTTTTTTTTTTTGGCATCTTCTTGCCATCATTCACATGTTGCTCCTACTGAGAATTTTCTCTGAAGTTGAGAGCCTCCAACAGATGAGTTATTAACTGAACCAATTTGGAAAGCTTTACAGCCACTGCCCTCTGCTCCCTGCTGACTACTTGCCCAACCCAACCCTTTATCAGAAATGTTGAGGTCTCCAACAAGCACAAGGATCAAACATGACTTCACTATCACCATCAGTGGACCCTAAAGTTAGCTGTACGTGTTGCTTAGAAGGAAACAAAAATGTCACAACTTGCCTCCTGCTTAGCATGATCTCATCCCTACCACCTTTTCTTATGCACACTGCCAATAGCTCCTAAGCTCTCCAACTTGTCCTCATGTTGGAGCCTTCACACTTGCTCCCTCTCCTGGGATGCTATCTCCTGGGATGTTCATGTGTCCCATTCTACATCATTCAGGTTTCTTCTTAAATGTCACTTCCTTGGAGTGGTCTCCCTGGGCCTCTCAAATTAAATACTGCACCCTCGAGCCCATCACTCCTTATTCCCTAATCCTGCTTTAGGTTTCTTTTAGCATTTATCAATAAATAATTATTGAATTACATGTATATCTTTCTCTCTCATCAGAATATGAGCCTCAGGAGGACAGCGATGGATCTTGTTCACAAACATCTCCTTAGAGATTCTGCTTCTGAAGTCAATTTTCCCAGGTACCAAAAATCTCATTCTGAAAACCAGACCAGGTAATTTCTTTTTTCTTTTCATTTGAAACAGGGGTCTCACTCTTTTTCTCTGGCTGGGCTCAAATTCCTGATTCTCCCGCCTCAGTCTCCTAAGTAGCTGAGACAACAGGCACCCACCACCATGACCTATCAGCCCAGGTAATTTGGAAGCCACTAAATTGAACAGCACTTGGAAGGCATGAATTGACACCAGACTTTCCCTAAGTCTGAGGTGGCCGTTGTTGTTAGAGGCCTATTTTGTTGTTAGAGTCTCATTTTGTTGTTCTTTTGTTAGTTTTTAAAGAAAGAAACAAAAGAGAAATGTCTTTCCCTTCCAAGTCCAGAAAGTCCGTGACTCAATGTTGTGGTGAATTGCCAGGAATCATTTACACAATAACAATAATAGTGTCAGAGGGAAGTGGAAAGCAAGAACTCCCTAGGTAAATGGTATTATCTCCAAGTGATTGGGAAATGACTGTATATCTGAGAGAGTGTATGCTACTGATTTACTGGACACCAGCACATGAAGTCTTATCGTGGTCATATTTTGCCCATTTTTAACTGCAATCACACAACATTTACATGGAACATTCCTTCCTTTTCTTTTACCTTCAATGTCTATGTTATTATCACTAATTCCTCTTAAGTGATTTGGTGGGTTAGACTGATGTGTTTGAGGAAAGTAGGGTAGAATCTTTAATTATAATGTAAACTGCC